>NC_089150.1:13610902-14958965 GCF_009819655.1 Sylvia atricapilla | reverse complement strand
TCCTGCCTTTACCAGCATGTCCAGCAAGAAGCCCAGCCTGGGAGGACACAAATTCTACCTCAACACCTGACTAACTTACCAGCACAGCATCACAAACCCCACAAACAACACCACACCCTCCCCTCTACCGCTTTAACCTCTTATAAACCCTCCTGGAAAGGCAGGAATCACTGTGTGCTGTGCTGAGCCACCAGAAGTTGATTAAGCCCTAATTAATTGCATTAAGGTCAGCCAATGTACTCTGTTAAGGAAGAAAGCCAATAATTAAACTCCACGTGTGGTGTGCTTCTGCCATTAGCTCCCCAGGCTGCAGCGACGGCGTCAGGCTCGGCGGGGTCACAGCCAGCGCCGCTCGCCAGCACATGGCGGTGGCAATCGGGGAAATAATTAAGTGCTAGGCATAAAACCATCAGCGCTTCAGCGGCTGGGAGACACAACCCACCACCAGGGCCGGCGGCAGCGGGGCTGCTCCGGAGGGCACCGGGTGGAGGGGACAGCAGGGGGACGCTCTGCATGGGGAGCATCCTCTGCAGGGCACCCCGAGCAGGACGTGGCCTTGTCCGGCGTGGCTGAGCCATTTGCCCGGCAGTGCTGGGGGCTGGCACGGGCCCCTGCCCGGGGAAAGAAGCCCTCCGGGCCCCGACAATAGGGTTTTGTGTGGTCCCGACAAGTGCACCTGCCCCGGCGCTGGGAGCCGGCCAGGGGCGCCATATGGAGGGGACCTGCCCCTGGCTGTGGCGGTGCCGTCTCGGCACGGAGCCAGTCTGGATGGGATGCTGCCCCTGGCAGGGAGAGGAGTCCCTGAGGCGTGCGGGGTGACACCGTGGGAGCCCATCACCGCTCCAGCCGGGATATTACCGCCAGGGGCAGAGATGGTGGGTGCGGGCATCAGTTTGTCCCGGGCTATGCCAGCCCCAGGAGCCCCATGGCCTGAGACACTGGGGGTGCTGCAGGGGAGCCTCAGTGGAGCCCAGCCTTGAGGCAAAACCTTGCCTTGCCTTGGGGCTTTGCAGCAGAGCGGGGAGTGACAGGACAGCACAGGGGGTGAGAAATGGGGTCCCACGGCACCTGGGGAGAGGAAGGAGCACAGGGCATGTGGGGCTCTGCCCCATCAATCCCTCCCGAGCAGCAAGCTCGTTTAAGGTTTTTCTTTGCTCCCAGCTGAAAAAAATAAAGGCCAAGGTAATCTGCCTGCCTGTCCCTCTTTGTCTTGAGGATAATAGCAGCCAGCGAAGTGTGGAGCCCCCCAGGGCTTTGCAGATTAGAGCTTTCAGATATGTCTACAGTGAGTGCCTGGACAAAAAGGAGAGGTGGTGGAGCAGAGCAGGACGAAGGGGACCTCACAAGGTCACCCACTCCCTGCCTGCCTAACTGCGTCCCCCCTCCTTCCCCTGCCACTGGCCAGGTGGCTGATGGGACAGTGGCCAGGAGATGGGACAGTGGCAGGGTGCTCCTTTGGGCCTCCCAGCGTCAAAGGCCGACCTCACTGAGGGGGAGAGTTATGGCTATGTCACAGCAGCTTTTTGTTTTATAATTTACACTTTGATGATTCTGATACTTATACATCTGAACAGGGGAGGGGAGGAAATAGAGACAAAACCATGTAACCTGCCACAAAAATCTCAACAGTGTGAGCTGCTGCTCCTGTACTCACAATGACTTCTCTGCAAGCCACCTACAGACCAAAACTGACTGGCTGGAGACATGGGAATCGCTGTACAGGGCTGAGCTGCAGCTGGCTTTTTGATAACTCAAAGGGTCACCAGAGAAAATACCCAAACCAGTTCCCCTATTTCTCATGAGTTTTGTCTGGCAGCAGGCGTCCCAGCCCCAGCAACGAATGTCTGCTCAGGAATGTCTCCTGTCTAAAAGCACACACACAAAAAAAAGGGGGGAGGTGGGAGGAAACCCTACGCCCGGCCTTCTTTCCCTGTGGCCGAGTTCAAACGGCTCCAGAGGGCAGGCAGGGGCAAGCAGGGGCTCGCAGCAGTTGTGCTGGGGCTCAGCAGCGCAGAGACAGGAGAAGGGCAGAGCAGAGCAAGACGCCATCCCTCGTTCATTCCCCCTCCCCGACTCTGTTCCTGCTGTGGATGTCCACGCCAGCCCCAGGATGCGGCCGGGCTCCGGCTCCTGATCGTCCCCTGCTCACCCTCCCTCCTTCCCGTCACCGCACACGTCATTCCTCCAAACACAGCCCATGGAGCTGGCGCGGCCGTACCGGCACCGGGGAGCCGGAGGGGCCCGGCCGGCGCTCCCCACGGGGCTCGGTGCCTTCGCGTTCCGCTCCCGCTCCGCCCGGCTTCATTTAGTTCATCAAAATCATCGGGTGCCCAAAGCCGCAAGGGCATCCTGTAAAAACAACTTCCTGGGGACAAGGAAGTGGGCGTTTTGTAGACCCTCATGTGTGGGTACCCCCCGAAACACCCCGCGTGCCTTCTGTGTACTGTCCACCCCGAGCATCACCTCTTCCCTGCATTTTAGAGCCAGCCTAGGGATGAAGAAGGAACCAGACAGAGCAGAGGGGAGACAGAGAAACAAGACAATAAATCCATGGCTAAACCCGTGGTCTTCAAGAGCCCAACTCTGGGCTCAACAGACTCTGTGGCTGCTCTGCTCCCTCGGGGTGCCCACACCTTCCCCTGGGCACCCCATCCTCCGGGGCGTAGCACCCACGCCGGCTGCCGCCCGGGGTGATCCGCAGCATCCCACTGAAATTTTAGCTCCGGCCTCCGAAGCAGATGGAGATAAGGACAAAACTACTCCCTCGCTTATAAACAAGGGGCCAGATTCTGCCGCCAGCATCCGGCAGGCGATACCCGAGCCAGCGAGGCCAAACCCAGGCACAAAGCGGCTCCATGCAGGGATCGCAGCCGGGATCCGGCAGCCTGCCCGCGGTATGGGGAGCGGGAAGCACAGAGCGCTCTTGGCTTCTCCGTTTACCTGAGGCTGGTGTGAATCCCAGCAGCGCGGGAGGAGCCACGCAGAGCAAAGGCGGCTCGGGGAAATGGGATCCCCGCCTGGGGACGGTATCAAAGACACATGCAAAAGGGAAAATAAAAGACCAAATCCACCCACCCCCCTCCGTCCCTCATCCCCGTATCTGCTCCAAACAAAGGCAAACCTGGGCATAGCAGCACACACCTGAAACACAAGCCTCTGAGACCCCAAGCCCCCTGAGACCCCAGGCCAGGCTGAGCCCCCCCAGCCCCACGGGACCGCCGGGAACCACCACCACACACAAATCCGACTGACAGAGATGCCCAAACCGAGACACGGGGCCCGTGATCAAAATCATGCTGGGAGAAAAACCCACCCTGGGGAAAGCAGCTCGGTGGAGGTACCTGTGTCAGACCGCCAGTGGCCCCCATCCGCGGGCCATCCCAACACCGCCCTGCCTTGGAGGTGACAGGTATTTATGGGGGCGAGTGGCTGTCCCCCCGCTCTGGGGACCGCGGCTGGAGGGCGGCAGGGGCTGCCATTGGCTCCCGCGCCACCCGGGCAGCATCGCTCTCCAGGGGCTCGCTCTGCTAGGGCCAACTTTACAAGGGAAGCAATTTTTTTCTTCCTTTTTTTTTTTTTTTTTCTTCTCCTTTTCCCAGCTGAAACAAAGACGAAGGCTCGAGCGAGCGGGAGCACGGATGAGAAAACAGGAGGAGGGGGGGAAGAGTGGGCTGGAAAAAAAGTCCACATAAACCCACGGATCTTGAAAGAAGAGGGAAGGATAAAAAAGAAACCAGAGGCTGCAGAGGTAGACGTGGAGATGGGAGGATAAAAAATTGCAGAGGGAAGAGGCGGCAGCCGGGAACGGAGCAGGGAGCTCAGCCGTGTCACATGTATCACATCCCCGGAGAGCCACCGGCCACCCCGACAGCCCACCGAGGCCACCCGGGACGATGCAGTGAACCTACGGGGAGTCAGTCTCTCGCGGGCCGGGGCTCGGGGAGAGGAGACGAGGGCTCGGCCCCTCAGGACATGACTCCTGCCTCCCAGGGTGCTCCCCGCGCGAGTGGGCTCTCCCCCCGACTCCCCCGGCCCCACAAGGTGGCCAGAGCAGTGATCACTGGGTAGCTGGGGGGCCACAGCGAGCGGCCGAGGGGTCTCCCCGAGGTGTCCCTCCCCCGGATCCACCGGCCGCCAGGCGCCCGACCCACGCCCACGCCAGCCCCTGGCACCCCCCGGCCTCGCTCTCCGTGGGCACCCGAGAAGCCCCATCACCCCGAGCGGTCCCCAGGACCACCGATCCTCCATCCCCGAGCCCTTCCGCCCCGGCCGGCTAGGCAGCCACCTCCCTCCCGGCAGGATCCAGCCCCAGCTCCGGCCCAGCGCCCCCGGCCAGCGGCAGCAGCGGGGACACCCCCGCGCCGGGCTCCGCCGCTCCCATCCCCGGGGCCGGTTCCGGCCGGGCGGGACTCGGCGCCGCTCCCCGCCGGTCCAGCCGAACCGAGGCCGGCGCACCTGCTCCGCCGCCCGCTCCTGCCCCGCACCGAGCTCCCCCTGGATCGGCCGCGCTGCCGCTGCCGCTGCCGCTGCCGGTGTCGGTCCTACCTGCGCGGCGCCGCCGTCCCCGTCTGCAGCCGCCGCCGACTCGCGCTGCCGCGGGGGCGGGCGGCGGGAACGGGGGGGCGAGCGCCCCCTCCCCGCCCCCGGCCCTGCCCGGCACCGGCCCCCAGTCCGGCCGGGGCTCCCCGCCCCCTCCGCAGCCTCCCCTGCCTTACCCTCCCCCCTCCGCCGCCGCCCGACATCCCCTCGGGACCCCCCACTCCCGAGGCCGCTGTGAGCGCAGGAGGAGCCCAGCCCGGGATGGGGACGCAGCCCGCGATGGAGGTCACAGCCCGTATGTGGGCCTGGGAGGAAGAGGCATAGGGAGCCCGGGGCAGGGATGTCCGCCCTGGGAGACAGACCGAAACATCTCGGGCAGGATGGAGCATCGCCACCGTCCTCTTTCTCGTTCACTTCCCACTGGGCAGTGGCAGGTCCAGGGAAGAGGCTGTGACTGTCCCCACGCACATGGCAATGGGGTGATGCAGGTGCGTGCTGCGCTGGTGATGCAGCTCTGGGCCCTGAGGTGCACTCAGGTCTCACAAAACACACACATATGAACACCCCTCTGTGTCCTCCAGCTGGGTACTGCCACCTCTGCCAAACACTCCCAGGCAAAGTGGCTGTCACCCACCATCCTGGGTGACACCAATCAAAGGGGACCTTGGGGCTGGTGTTACCAGCCACATACACATGTACCCCTTTGATGCGCACAGCTGATTTGGCTCCCTCTTCCTCTCTGAGGGCTGGCGCCAGGGTGGCAGAAAAATACAAGGGGAAAGCATAGATGGCACCCAGGCTTGGTCCTATTCATCCCCTGAGCCATGGTGGCAGAGGTGGCCTTGGGGCTTGCCCCGGAAAAGGAGGAGATGGGAGTGTGTAGGGTCATAACAGTACCAATTCCCGGGGGCAGCTTTGGGCTCCACCTTTGCACCCTGGATTCACCCAAGCTCCCCTGCCCTTCATGCCCCCCGTCCCAACCCTTGCCATTCCTCTAGCATTAATCAAGCCATTAATGAGTAGATTGGCGATATGCCTCAGAAATGCCGCTTTGGAGGAAGCTGAAGTGCTGCAATTGGGATCACAGCGATAAGCAGGTTCAAGGAGGCAGAAGATAAGTTAATGCCAGCGCCAGTGTTTAATACGGACAGTTCCTCCCCAGGCCACTTCTGGAGCCCCATGCACACCGAGCACAGGCCCGCAAAGAAAAGCAGTGTGAGAGATGAGCCGGGTCTCTCGGGAGAGGAGCCGGAGCGGGGAGAGCGGAGCCGCGGCTGCCGCGCCGCACAGAGCCGCCTTTCATTACAAAGGGCCGGGAAGCGGCTCCGAGCTGCCAGCAGCACTGACACGATGCAAAAGGGGATTTTTCAGGCTGGTGCAGCAACAAAGGCAGTTAAATCTAGCCAGGTAAGAGGCTTTCGAGGTTAGCTGGCTGTTCCCACAGCACAGGCTTTCTTTTCTTTTTTTCCTTCTTTTTTTTCTTTCCTCTCTCTTTCCCCCTCCTTCTCTAGGGGGAATTATTTTTGGTAATCCATGTGTTGCTGCTCGTTGGGCGCTGGAGCAGAAGTAAGCAGGTAAGCGGCACTTTTATCGCCAGCCCAGATTCCCACCACGGCCGGGACTCCAGTGAGGGGCTCTGAGCCTCAAAGAAAAGCAGCAAGGCTGGGCCAAGGCAGCTGAAGCGGCGCTAAGCTCACAGCAGCTGGGAATTCCTTCTCTTTTTTCTATTGAAATGATGGCAGTGAAAAGCTACCTGGAGGGGAGCAGGCACTGGAAGTGCAGCAGGCACTTCCACAACAGGTGCCTGCTGCACTGCTGGAGGGTGTGTGCGCTAAGGGGTGGTTTGGGGTGCTGGCACCCACGTGGAGTCACTCACTGCTTGGCTCTCCTGGCAGGGCAGAGGGGTGCTGGGCATGGGAAAGCCACCCATGACACCCATGTCCACCACCCTGCAAGGAGCCCAGCACCCTTGTGTAGGGAGAGGGGAGTGCTGTGGTCCTGGGGCAGGAGGATGCTCCCATCACAGGCTCTGCAGGGAGTCTAGGTGGTTCAGGCATCTCAGTGGGATATTGTGAAGATAGACCAGGATGAAGCCCAGACCCTGGAGCCTGTTGGAGACCAGGAGGGTGTTTCTGAAGGGATTTGTGTTTTTGGAGACCTGCATGCCAGCCTCAGTCGTCCCTAGGGAAACACCCTGGGCTGCCCCCAGTAGCCGCCTTCCCACCAGTCCTGCCAGGTGGAGGATGCACCAGTGATCTGTGACTCAACACCTCCTCTCAGTGCTTCACATCAGGAGGTGGGATGTGACACGACCCCAGAGGCTGCAATGAGCCGTGCCAGTGGAGGCAGCGCTGGCTCAGGGAGCTGTGCTGCCATGCAGGGACCCACGGCCCCTCGCCTTCCCAGGCTTGCAGCCGTGACAGGGTGGCCACAACTCATCTCCCTGATGGAACTTGTCATCTCATCCTTCTGGTGGCAGCTCTTCAGACATCACCCTGCTGAGCTCAGAAGACCGTGTGTTGATGCAGCTGGTGCAATGATGTTGTTGCTCCATTCCCTCACGATGCCTTTGCATTACCCTGGGCCATGTGCCATGGTGCTGCCGTGCAGCGCTGGCTGCCTCTTGTAGCTTGTGCCCACACTGTGCTCTGGCTAATGGTGCAACCACCACCACTAAGGGGCCCAGCACGCTGCCCAGAGACCTGAACCTTGCCTTGGTGTGGGGTGAAGGCAGTTGAAAATCCCTCTTCCTCCCCATCCTCCTCCTCTTCTCTCTGCCCAGACAGCATCCACCGCTGCAACAAGATTAAACCAATTGCACCATTATTTGTTTCATATTTAATAAGGGTTTGAGGAGCAGATCTCCCAGCAAGCCCCTGCTATCAATCAAACCCGCCCAGAGTCCCCCTTTGCGTCCGCCTTTCCAAGAAGAAAGAAAACAAAATTGGTCTAATTTATTATTCATTTGTTCATTAGGTCTGTATTAACCAGATATATTATAAAGGAAAACAGGATTGCGCCTTTTGATCAGCAAACCCTCTGCTCATGAATATCCATGAGGCTCCCCCCTACTCCAGCACCTCTCCCATGTGTGGAGCGAGCTGATGGAGAGTGTCAGTGGTGGGTGCTGGCACCGGGCTGGGTCCTGGCACACCACAGGGTTGGGAAGCTGTTCTCATGTCTTTCTGCTTACAGAGCATCGGGGATCAGCTGTGCCGTTCCATGGCACTCCAGAGCTCGGGCCACTCATGGGTGCCCATGGCCGGGAGGGAGAGGCCAAGCCCTGCTAGCTGCAGGAGGCTGTGGGGACATGCTGGGGGGCACTGGGGTGATGGGCTCCCCTCCCTTCCTGCCTGGGGCTGAGCAGGAAGCCGAGCAGGTGGTGTTTCCGTGGCGTGAAAAAGCAGCATATGTCCCTGGATCCCTGGCGCGTGGTGGCGGCGCCGATGCCCGCGACTCCTCCGATGCTGTGGGGAGGCACAGAGGGACCCTGAGGTGCCAGTGATTCCCTGCAGGGCCAGCACAGGACTGGAAAAGCACATGTCCCTGCTCCCTAGAGCATCTCCCATGAAGCCCTTGGTTCATGGGGGGCAGGATGGGAAACCCCAGGATATGTTGTAGGGACTGGCTGGCACCAGGTCATAAGCTCATGGTGACACTCACACAGAGCCAACAGCACCTCGGGCAGCAGCAGAGTGTGGAGAGCCATGTCTCAGCCCAGCAGGATGGTGGATCCCAGCCCTGCCCAGGAGCTGTTGCACCCTGCAGCCGCTGTGGGCGTACACAGAGAAATGCCACATCCACATGGATGTCCATGCACCCATACAGTCCAGCCAGACCTGAAAATAGGTTGGTTTAAAAAATGCATCACTTTGAAGTTATGTAAATGAAAGGCAGCGGCAAACAGAGCATGCTGGCAAAAGGGTTTCCAATTTTTTTTTTTTCTCCTCCTCGCCAGCTTCCTCCGGTTAAAATTGGGTTGCAATTCATTAATAAAGGAACAGTTGTACTGAATAAGCTCCCGTGCTTAAATCAGGACAGAGAAGCGTAATTAACCCAGCTCCAGTCTGATGTGATGGAAGAGGAAAATGCTCTTCTGTTTTGGTCCCTTTTCTTAAAAGCCCGCTGCGTTCTCCCGGCCTCTCGGGAATGGAACTGAGCTTCTTATTTAAAAATGAAGCTCGCAGCCTGACAGAGCAGGTTCATGTATATATATATAAAAGCTGTCATGATGATATTTTATTCATACCCCTCTTCCCCTTCCCTTTGCTTGGAAAATCCAGGAGCAGCCAGCAGGCAGTGTGGAGAGAGAGAAAGCAAGAATCCCCTTTTAAAAGTAAATTACAGATGCAAGTCACATTAGTTGAAGCCCCACGAGGCGGCAGATTCCTGAGTACCAGGGCTGGCCCCGGCGGCTTGGCCAGCCCAGACCTGGCACAGCAGCTTCCCACCCCGAACACCACCTGTGAAAGGGCAGGAGGGGACAGGCAGGGGGTGGCACCAGTGGTACACCACTGATTTGTACAAGGTGAAAATTTGTCCTCACTCCTCTAAACGGGGCTACCACCTAAATTATAGCCTAATTAAGGGCCACAAAGGGCTCCTGCTGGCAGGTCCGATAGGTGGGATTCAGCCGGTTGTCCTGGGCTCAAGGTGAGGGGATTCCTTCTCCGCCGTTATTTCTGGGACTGAATTTCCACCTTTCCCCACAGCAGTTTGTCTGGATGAGCCAGACGCTGTCCAGCCACCGTCGAACTGGCACGTGGCTCTGCATGTTGATGGAGCATCCCTGCGGCTCGGCTCTGCCTGGCCACGCTCCCCCCCTTCCTCTGCTGCTGCTTCCTCACCT
The DNA here is from genome assembly GCF_009819655.1 of Sylvia atricapilla. Classification (NCBI taxonomy): domain Eukaryota; kingdom Metazoa; phylum Chordata; class Aves; order Passeriformes; family Sylviidae; genus Sylvia; species Sylvia atricapilla. The sequence continues at coordinate 14,949,577 of NC_089150.1, read as the reverse complement.
GCTGTAAAAATAGCTGGCTGGTTGCATGGGAAGGCAAATTGTATTTTGGGGGGATCTTTGGGTGGGAAAGAGCTGTCCACAACAAAGGGTGTTGGATTTTCAGGGCAGGGAGTCTGGTGAGGCAGAGCAGGACAGAGCAGTCTGTTGAAACCGCGAGTGCTGCAGGACAGCTTGATGTGAGATGCTGAATTCCACACAGGACCAGCCACAGACCCATCACAGACCCTCTCCTCTGCCCCTGCTGAAGCTACACTGTGACACCTGTCCCTGTGACACCTGTCCCTGTGGTGAGGTGAATGCCCAGAGGGATGCAACCATTCAGCACCAGTGCTGTGGGAGCACCCCACAGGAGCAGCCCTGAAATAGGGACATGCAGAAGGACCTGTGCAATGGGGAGGTGTACCCCTCCCTGTGCCATAGGGCTGCCCAATTGCCACTGAGGATGCAGCTGGAGCAGGGGTGGCATTGCTCCAGGGCACAACATCCTCCACTCCATCAGGGACCTTCCTGGGGACCTTCTTCATATTTCTTCTGCTTCACTCCCAATGCCTGCCCATGTCCACCCCTTGCAGCTCTACCCCACAGGATTTAGAGGCTTTAATAGTTTTATTAAAACTAACAGGTTGGTTCCCAGAGGGCAGGGATGCTGGACCCTGCCATGAACTGATCGTACACCCCATGAGTGACTGGGCTGGCACTGCTGGGTGCTGGCATGGAGGGAACAGGGGCATTGCCAGGGTTCATCCTGCCCTGCCACATACAAGCACACCTGGAAATCCTGGAGGGGCAAACTGAATCCCTGGGGCTGAAGGAGATGTGGGTGATGCCAGACAGCCCTTTTGTAGTGGAGATGTTTCTGGTGAGGAGAAAAAAAAGAAAAATCAGTGTTTGTTTCTTTCTGAGAAGATTGCTCTCTGTGCGCTCCTTGTATTTAGTTATTATTAAAGGGTTGTTTTGCTGTCAGTGAAAGCCTGCAATTACGGGCTCTCTCTTTTTTTCCTGGCTGTCACTATTCCCCACGAAAGCATTGCCCACAATTTTAGCATTTCTGCATTTCAATGTAAAGAAAAAGAAATTGAGATTTGGGCTGACACTTTCCATGTGCACATGGCTGGTTTCAAACTCCTCTGATTGTCCCCCTGCCAAAAAAAACCATAATTCTGGGGGCTCAGACCAGAGCAGAATGTAGCTGTGCACTAGCAGAGGCTCTTTGGTCTTGACCCTCTTGCTTGTTCAACCCATATCCAGGCAAAAAGCTCACAGGAATCCTACCAATGCCAATGCTGAATTCAGGAAGCCAGCACCACCTCACACCCTGCTCCCATAAGTGTGCTGTGCAGAAAAATTATACTATTTTCACTGAAGATCCTTATAAATTTCCCTTGATTAAATAATTCATGCCTGATGACTGGAAACTTGGTGCCCTGTATCTGTCTGTGCCAGCTCCACATTGTGCCTGCCACACCATAAATCCCTTCCCTGACCCCATGAAACACGGGATGTCCCCAGCCACAACCAGCATCCATGTGGAGCCAGGGATGCAGCAGATGGGGCAGACTTGGCTATGCTGGACCCCAAATCCTCAACATTCCTAGAGGAATTCCCCCAAAGTTCATGGAGACGCTTCTCTCTCTGAACCCTCCTCCCTGGCTGTATCACCACTAATCTAATGTGGCTAATTTTAAACGAAGCTGCCCTCCCTTGACATGCATCTCCCCGTGGCATTGAAATTAAATGTAGGCTGTAATTTGGCATTTGAGAAGCGAAAGGGATGGTGGCCCTAAGGGAAAAGATAACAGCTTGGCTGTTTGTGTTAAATAGCTGTCTGCGAGCTTCAAACTGCAGCCAGGGATTCAGCTCACTGCGGGCAGGCTGCCAGCCCCCGGCCTCCTTTTTGGCTACAGCTCCTTCACAGCAGGAAGCTCAAGGGGGGATCTCAGTCCCGACCCCCCCCACTGCATCTCACAGGGCATCTGCTTGTTCCCCACCCTCTGTGGCTTCTGCTAAAACTGTCTGGCAGGCTCCTTGCTCCAGCCCCAGGGGCCACGGCCACCAGGAAAGGACCAGGGATGGATGCTCAGCCACGGGGAAGGAGAAGTGCAGTCCTTTGGGGCATTCTGAACCTGGCATGAGGCAACCCAGCCCGGCAGGGGCATCCCAATTCCATGCTGCACCTTGCGAGGTGGTGGCAGCCCATCAGGGTCATCCCTGCCAAGTGCTGCACCAGTGTGGATTTGCAGCTGGTGATGCTGGGATTTGGCCTCAGCACGGCACAGAGGTCTCTAGATTGGCTCCAGACTCCAGCTCTCCTTGCAGGGGAAAGCTGTCTGCCACCTGAGGACTTTGCTTTAAATAACAGTTTGCTTCTCTCAAATCCAATGTTTCTCTTGGCCTGAAACAAAAATTAATTTTAATTTCAAGCTCGCTTTTTTTTTATATTTTAATGGATGCTGTTAATAAGAGGGAGACTTTGAGATCGCAATTTCCAGCAGCAGAACATGCCTGTTTTGGGGGCAGTTTGTTTTAAACTGGAAAAATTTGCCAAGGCAGTGGGAATTTGCCTGGGCTCCTAGGTTCCTCCCAGTCACCTGTGCAGGGGACACTGGGGCAGGCAGGGGATGGAAGAGGCAGATGTCCCCGTGTCTGGGGCCAGCTGCAACCCAGGGATGGGGCTCCCCGATGGGATGGTTACCTAGTGCACCCCACCTTCTCCTTCCCAGCCCACCCACCTCCACCCCTCTGCCCTCCTCCTTGCCCGCACCCAGTTACCATTTCCCAGGAGCTGCTCATCCCTCCCAGCCCTTTGTACCGCTTGTCTCCATCCTCCCCTTTGTTTAGCATTTTAATTATTTTAATTACCTTGTTTGCCAGCTTATCGCAGCGCTCAAACCCATCTGTGTGCGCGCAAGCAGACACAGACTTTTATCTGCAGCCCGCCGTCAGCCCCATTAGCATTTTTTACTCTGGCTTTGGAGGAGGAAAGGAGAAATTAGCATTTCTGCCTGGGCCGGTGGGGCTGGCACGGTCGTTCCTCGCCTCGCAGGGTCACTTCATTCTTCCCAGAAGAATGGGACTAATTTATCTCTCCCCCCTCCTTGTATCCATTTCAAATGAGAGATTAATATAATGACAAACATAAAGCCCAAGCGGGGGCAATGCCTGAACCCTGCCATGGGATTTTCCCTCTCCAGGGAGGCAGGCAGTGGTGTTCAGGTGAGGTGGATGCTGTCCCCAGGGAGCATCTTTGGGTCGCCAGGAGCAAGGTGTCTTTAGGAAAAAGCTTCTTTCTGTTGAATTTGGATGCTAAAATGCTGCTTGGTGGTGGAGACAAGGGTCAAAGGCAGGGATGCTGGACCCAGCTGTGAGTGGGAGGGGACGGGACATGGCTGGAGGCTTCAGGTTGGGGTTAAAACAGCAATGCTGCTGCAGTGGCAGGTGCTTTCCAGGTGGGCTGCATGGCTTGGAACCCCCCACTCTCCTTTAGGGACAAATGAGAGATCTCACTGCTGGAAACCCACTCTCAGCATCCTCTTAGCACTACTTAAATGTCTCTCCCAAAGAGCCCAACCACCAATAAATCTGTATCAGCTCACCTTCAAACGCACTTCAGTGCCCTATTTTCTCTGCACAACAACAAATTAACAGCCCCGGGTTTGGGAATGACTGCCAGCCCCCCGCAGCAGGGCTCCCCTGAGTAACCCAAGACCCCTTTTTACTGCATTAAAGCATGGCTATAATCCTGCTATGAGCTGCACCTGGAGCCCTGCCCATGGGGAGGCGGCTGTACTGAGGGCAAGGCTGGATGAGCAGTGGTCCCCTATGGAAAGCTGGGTTGCCAGGGGTGATCGTGGATACCCAGCTGTGCCATGGTGTGAGCAGGGTGGAAAACACCCCATGGAGTTGAGCTGGGCAGCCAGGAGCTCCACTTCAGACAGGACATCTGTAGGGACAGGACACCTCATGGAGAAAAGAACACTCCATGGAGATAAGATGTTCCATGGAAACAGAAACCCTTTTGGAGAGAGGACATGTATCCAGATCAGGATAACCCTTGGGAACAGGATGTTCCTTAGGCATGGGACCTCAGTTTAGGACAGGATGTTCTTTGGGAATAGGGGACCCCCCATGACAGGACATCCCTTGGGAACAGGATCCCCTGTTCCAGGATAAGAATGCCTCTTTGGGACAAGAGTCTCATGAAGGGCAGGATGTCAGTTTGGGACACAAATCCCCTTAAGGACAGACAGGATGCCCTCAAAGAACAGGCCAGGCCCTTTGCTGCAGCAGCCAGGGCCCTCAGATCTCTCCAATGCCTGCTTCTAAATCTTCTTTTAAACACTCAACACACTTCAGTGTATGAATAAAGGGTCTCACATTTCTGATTAGAGTCACCAGGAAAAATGGAGTGAAATAATCAAATTCCAGAGCAGAAGAAATCTCCTGAAAGCCTGCACACCTTTCCTGCACACAGTGAAGTCCTTTAAGACCCAGGAAAGGCAAGAAAGGCAAATTTACTAGTTCCAAATCTGTCAACAAAGGAGTCAGAGACAAAAGGATCCATCAGCCTAGATAGTCCTGAGGGAGACATGCAGGGACATTGACCCTAGCAGCCAGGGACCCACCATGTCTCTCCACAGCTTGCCCTGGGAAAGCAACAGGCCAGTGTTTTACCAAGGTCTGGGCTGCAAAACTTAACAAGGTAGAAGGAGAAACTTTGCTAAAATAGCTTTAGGAAATCATCCCACCAAAGGGATGGGGTGAAGAACAAAGGAAGGTGGAGGGAACCAAACCCAAGGGAAGGAAATATCAGTTCATTGAATCTGCTAAGGTGATGAGGAGGAGGGAAAGGAGGAAGGACTGCCCGACCACCTCAGCACAGCCCGGTGCCAGGCTTGGCTGTGTAATGTCAGTGGTGGCATTGCAGGGCTGGTGAGAGAAGAGCACCATCCCAACAGTGTCCAGCTATGCTATGCTGTGGGAGACAGCCACTTCCTTCACAAGCACGTCATCAGCTCTGTGCTCCACTGCTGCTGGAAAGCGTGGCAGATTCGATCTATAATTTACAGGGTTATCTATCTGGGAAGCTGCTTGACAAGCCTGGGAGAGCAGCACTGCCCTCCTAGCACCTGATCTTCTTTTAATTTAAAAATTCTTTACATTGAGGCATGGTATGAATAAGGGCCAGTGACAGTAACCATCCCCTCCCTATCCTGCCATTGCCTTCTTGGCTTGCCACAGCAGGTCCTTGCACACTGCTTTCAGCCTCCCCAGCACACAGTTTGGAGGTGTTGTCTCCTGCATCTTTAACTCAGATGCTCGGGACAGGTTTTCTTAGGAAGCCCCTGGAGATGCTGCAGCTACCAGGGCCAGGCTGGATGATGCTGGTTGCTGTGGAAACAGCAGGGCCAGATCCAGGGACAGCAGCATTTTCCCTGCACCTGGGACCAGCTCCTCTCACCTAGTTTGCAGCTGGAGAGCATAGGATACAGGAGAGCTGTTCTGGTGGCACTGGGCTGCTCCCAGCCCCAGTCTGCTCCAGTCCCATTTTCCCCAGGGATCAAGGGGCTTACCCCGCTCTCACTCTGTGTATGTCATGCACAGGGTGTTTCACTGCATGGGGCTCTCTGGGGTGGAACACAATGCTTTGGACCTGGGCCACCACCTCTCCTCCAGCCACCTGGGGGCCAGATCCAGCCATCCCCCCAGGAACTGCATGGCACAGCATGGCAGCTTCAGGCCACCACATCCCAGGAAAGACTTTTGCACCAGCACTACAACTTCACTCAACCAGTGCACCACCACTGGCTCTCCTAAATGTCACCCAGACCTGCAGGAGGTGGGACACAGTGGGACAAGCCCCTCAGGATCCTCCTTAAGTGTAGCCAACCTCCACCATCAGCCAGGCAGGTGCCACTGTGTGCCAGGCTGCCAGCCATCCCAGGTTCATCCCTGCTCCACTCAGGAGCAGCTCAGCTCGTTATAGGGATGCTGGGATGATGGAGTATCCTGCCTGAGTAGAGGAAGCCAGGTAAACCTCTCCATCCATCAGGGCCCCCACTTTCTGCCAAGCACATTAGGGGATAATTAAGTAAAAATAGGCCTTCCGACCAGTGTAGCTCATTAAGGGCTAATTAAGTTAATTAGTGCCAGGTGTGGATTGCAGCGCTTGTGCGTGTGGCTGTTGTTTGCTGTAATTGCATTTTCTCAGCAGCTTCCTCCGCCAGGCTGGAGTGCTGCCAACGAGGAAGGGATTCAGTGCCCGCTGTTGGTGCAACATGGGGCAGCTAATGGGCACCCAGCGATGGCACCGCACCAGGGACAGTTAACCCTTCTGTCCCCATGCCCCCCAAGTGGCTCTCCCACTCCAAAGCCAGGGCCTGAGCAGGGGCTGCCCCTGCCTGTCCCTCTTGGTGTGCTCCTCCTGTCTGCATACAGGGGATGGACAAGAGCCTGTGCCACAGCAGTGCCCAAAAGCAGCCAGGAAGGCAGGGCACAGCCTCCCAGGGAGCCAGCAGTGGGACCAAGACCTCTGAAGGTGTGTGAAGGTGATAGGCAGGGATGGAGCAGCATATACAGCCATGTATGCTGGTCATACTGGTGCTGAAAGATGTAAGAGGGATGGTGGAGAAAAGGGTGGAGAGGAAGAGAGAAAGGCAAGAAGCAAGCATGAGAGAGTGAGGAGAGGATGCTGGGCTCTGATCTCTGCTTGCCGCACTTGGGAGCAATTAGAGCTACTCTGCCTGTGGCCCACAGAGACACTGAAGGGATGAAGATGTGACAAAGACTGGGCTATTTTTTGCTGAGGTTACTGTCACTAATAAATGGAAACTTTCCCTTGACACGTGTTCCTGTTCCTTCCAGCGTCTGGGCATTTGGCACTCTCCTCCAAGCACAGCCTTGCCGGTAGCAGCCTCACTTGGAGCTGACCCACACTCCCCCCAGGGAGACGAGACTTGTAAACAATTCTGTGAAATACAGCTGAAAGGCGTTGAGGGGATGGAGAGGCTGTGCAAACACCCCATCCCTCTCCCGGTGCCAGGAAACAAACTCCAGTGAGGCAGGAGCAAGGCAGAGAGCTCCATAACCCGGGATAGAGGCTGGGGAGCACAGCCAGCACTGTGGGGGGCTGCCTTCCCTGCAGCCTCTATCCGATGGAAAGTTCCTGCTGCCTGCACCACTGTGGCAAGTAAGCCAGGGAAAAGGGAGCTGAAGGGGAGGCAGGAAGAGATGGGTCCTTGCATTGCCACCATGATCTCTCAGCACTGAGATAATTGCCTGCTGGTGACAGCTGAGGTCAGGCATGACAGATACCTTGGGAAGAGCTCCCGGCTCCAAGACCTCCCTGCAGCAACCCAGTTCAATACTGGGGTTGAGAGGTAGTTTTCCTAATCTCCCCTAGCACAGGCTCTCTCTCAGTGGATCCAGGTTCAGGCCATGATCCTTCCATCATCCCTGCCTTCAAAGGGCACAGAGCCCCATCAAACAGCACCACACATGGGCTGAGATCCCTGGGGAGGGATAGGGAGTAGTAAGGTACAAAGCCTGAAGGCTTGGAGCTCCCATGGGGTGTGATGAGAGCACCGAGGCAGGAGCAGTGCCCACCTGGATGCTAGGGGATCAGTGGGGTGCAGATGGACCTGCCTCTGCCCTCTATCTTCCCATGACCAAAGGAGGCTTTTTCATCTTCCTCTCGCTGCTCCCTACCACCCCATCCTGATGGACCAGGGATGTGTGCAGCACCAGGCAACCCCACTTCATCTGCCATGGGAAAGGGGCTGGGTGTGGGGGGGATCCTGCAGTGCCCTCAGATGGCTGGTGGGCACATCCTGGGGCTGGTAATTCATCTCCCCTTCCCTCTGTGCTGGCTTCGCTGCAGTGGGATGTGGTTCACCTGTCCCCCTGCTGCGGTGCTGAGAGTGGGGCAGGGCAGGAGAGCTGAATGCTGGGCATGGAGAGGCCAGGATAAGATATGGAGCCCAATGCCACCAATTTGACACCTGCAGTAGAGAGCATGTGGCCAGGCAGAGAAGGAGGCAGGGAAGCAGGCAGGCAGCTCTCTGAGGCAGCTCTGCAGCACCCTCGGCTCCCCTCTTCCTGGTGCTGGGGAGGCTGACAGGATCATTACAGCCGCTATCTGGGCTCACGGGCTCATCCCTCTCCCTTTCGCCTTTTGCATAATGGATAGGCTGTGAGTAATGGGAAATGGCAGCCCAGCCGCGCTTGCTGGCAGCCCCTTAATGAAGAATATGGAAATCTCATCAGTCCAATCAGGCCAGCAAATGAAACTGCTTTCCCCCGCCGATGTGAGCAGAAGGCTAACGACCCGCGCTCCCGGGCTCCATCCCGCTCCCAGGAAGCCCCCCCTTCCCTTTTCCATGTTGACAAGTGAGCTGTGAACTTCATTTTTTCTGCCAAGCAGAGCCCCAGCTCACCTTCCCTGGTCCCCTTCCCCAGGCTTGGGCCAGCAGGTATACCTGTGCTGAACCTTCCTCTTGCTCCTCAAGGGCATCACTCCTCACTCATGGAGGAGTCACCAGCTGCGTAGCACCATCTGCAGGTGTCACCCATCCCCAGCTCCTGGTCCTCCCTTGTGTCCTCCTGCTGTGCCTGAGCCTCTCAGCATCAGCTTTGCCACAGCTGCAGGTGCAAGCCAGTATCCCATGGTGAGGATGTGGGACATGTGGTCCCGCAGCTGCAGTTACCTAATACCACTGTGTCCCTACAAGCACTGAGGTCTGTTGGGCTTGTGTCCATAGAATCCCAGCACAACTGAGCTTCATGGACTTGTGTCTTCTCCTGGAGTGACACCTGCAAAGAGCTACAGTGTGAAGAAACCACCATTTCTTCTCTTGTCTCCCTTGTCCACCACCCACAGCCTTGAGCCTGGTACAGAGCACAGATCCATCTCCTGCAGCATGCACCATCTCTGAGCAACACCTTCAGTCATGACACCTGCACAGTGACACCCCTAGTTGTGCCAGAATAGGAGCATCTTCCAAGAAACTCTAACCCCCAGTTACACAGGGGCCACACTGCTAGGAGCCGGCATCAGCACCCCCCACTCCAAACACATCCCACTTGATGATATACCTTTTGTCTCCTTCTCCCCATAGGCACTGTCCTGGTCCCGAGCAGCCTAGAAGTGTGTCCAATTCAGGTCCCACAGGTTTTGCTGTTGCTCTGGGGTCCTGAGCTGTTGTCTCCATGGAGCTACGAAACGCTGTCAGCTTGGCTACCATGGTGGCCTAGAACTTTGATTTGTGTGTCTTGGTAAGACATGGCTGAGAAAGCCTGACCATGTCCATAGTGGGGCACAAGACATGGTCAGTGCCGGGATCTCTGTCCACACTGGGATCTATACAAGGATGATTACCTTGGATAAGGACCTGAGGGATGCAGGTTCAGCTCTGCCTCGAACTCACTGCACAGGCTGTTTGCCCCAAATCTGCATCAAGACTTCATAGCTGGACTTACCGAGTCCAAAATGTGGCAAAAACTAGATGTTTGCACAGCAGTTCACACCAGCTGACCTCTGGCCAGCATCCTCTGGTCTTTGCAGAACTTCAGGCAGGGGAGAGCAGCAGCATCCTCCCCTGCATCTGTCTGCTCCGTGGGCAAAGGCAGGAGGCTGGCAGGGAAACGGCCGCTCACTGGTTTGGGGGAATGTTTAATTACTGGCTTTCACAGCCAGTGTGTGGCTCCTAAACTGATGGTGTGCCTTGGCTGTGAATTTGCCCAGAAACACTGGGGTGGGTATAGGTTTTTAATAAAATCCCCAGCCATGTGTACACCCAGGGCATTCAGCCATGCATAAATACCTTCTGTAGCATATGCTTGTGCTACAGCAGAGGATGCTAACTCAGGGCTGGAGGAAACCATTCGTTTCTGTGAGTTATAAGATCATATCTGGAAACACCTCTAACAAGCCAAGATCAGCACGGCAGCGGAGCTGGCGCTGGTCCCCGGCGCGGGCTGTTTGCACACACCAGTAATGATGTGAACAAGCGGCTGTTCAAGGGGCTGATCAACATCAAACCGTTGAAATTAAAGGCTGAGGAGAAGCAGAGCCATAAACATTTATTGCAACACTCTGCATATCATCAGCTGCTGATTTGGAGGCAGTGGAAATGTGCAGCTGAAATAATAGGATTTATCGGAGTCTGAGATGAACTCTCCTTGATGGATGGTTGTAGAAGGGAAACAATGTGCCATCTCCAGCACAAGGCCATTCCTAAAATACAGCAAGGAGGTGGGGGGGGGGGGGGCTGTTGCCTTTATTAACACTAATCTCTCACCATTTTAGAGCCCACACCAGCCATCAGACTCAACTGCAGCTGAATGAGGAAGCCAGCTTGAAGACAATGTGCTGGAATATCCCAGAGGAGTGGAAATCAGAGTTGTGGTCTCTAAACGCTGAGTGTGTAATTTGCTGGAAAGTTGACACCCTTTCTGCTTCATCTCGATGTGTTTTCCATTTGTTTGATCCCCTTTACATTTTTTTTGTCTCTGGTCTTCAGACAGAAAAAGCAAATATAAGAATTTCTTCAGCTGCGCTCTCTTTGCTTCCCTTTTTTTTTTCCTGTTGCTTTGCTAACACAACTCGAGTTCATTAATAATGACACCAACAGTTTGCCTTTTAAAGCAAACCCCATCTCCTGACCCCCACCAGTGCAATGGAACCTCACCTTTGGAGGGGAAACACAGCTGCTGTGCTCCCCCCAAACAGAGGGTTAAGGCAGAAACCAATGGCACTCAGAGCTCAGCTGCTGTAATCAAATTGTCTCCTGTCACCTTGAGCACCCTGTAATGCTCCTACAGCTAACAGGCTGGGAGGAGGAGAGGGCTGAGAAAAGCAGTGTCAGAAGAATGTAGGAAGAGAATAATTTGATAGATTTTTTTTAGGGTTTGTTGTTGGTGTTTTTTTTTTTTTTTTTTTTTTTTTTTTTTTTTTTTTTTTTTAACATTGATCTGAAAATTGAAGTTATGGATTGTTTTTTAAAAGGGAACTTCAGAAAAAATCTCTCTCTTCATCCCCTCCTCTCTCTCTCTTCTCAAAGTGATCCCAGAGAAGTATTTCCAGGCAAAAGTCTCTGACTTACAGATCATCCAAGGTATTTTATGCACATCAAAGTACCTAATATTTGAAACAGGAGAAAAACCCAACTTGACTTCATCAGATTTACAAACAAGTTAGCTTTGGCTGCACTGAACATCTGCTGCTGCAGGCCCCATAGAGAGGAACTGTCTCATACCTCCCCTGGGAACTTTTGGACAAGGCTGGATGCAGAAAGTTCACTGCTGTGACAAACTGGGCCTAATTTGCCCTCTAAAAACAGGAGGCCAGCATTACAGCTAACAGTCTACACTCTGTGGCACTGACAGGACAAACCCATTTGGATCAAGGCCAGAGGAAACGCAATGCTGTCACTGTCCCATCTGAGACATCCCTGAGAGCCCCAAATTTAGTGCACCATTCATACCTCATTGGTCTCTATACTACCCCCTCAGCACCAGCATCTCTGATAAGACAAGCCTCCCCAGGAGCCTCTATCTCATTTTTCTTGCTCAAATGGGTTGCAGAAGGGACTTGCTTTTGTTTCCACCAACACAAAGCTGAAAAAACCCTCAAAGCTACATCCGTATGGGATGTGGGTGGTTGGAGAAAAATGGGTTTCCTGCTGCTTTGTATGTCCTAAAGCCTATTAACTGGTACTCTGTCTCTACCACTTCTTGTTTTGCCTGACAGGTTAAGCCCGCGTTGGCTTGATGAGACATTAGTGGCAGAACTTTTCCTGTGCCAGCCTGACACAATTTCCACTCCCACAGTTCCGATGTCCCTGATTAGCTGCTCTTGAAGGCACCATTTGAAGATGTTGCACCACAACTTCTCACTGAGACCTCGAAGGGACCCTGTAACCCTCTGAAGATGGCTGTGAACTATGTAGAAAAAAAACTGGTTTTCTCAATGTTGGTGTAGCGAGTGACGAAGGCGGAGTAGGGGGGCAGGGATGCCAAAGCAGAGATTTTCTCCCTGTTCAGCTGCTTCAGGCGTTTGGCTTCTTGTTGCCCAAGCTCCTCTATCCTCAGTAGTGAGAACTGCAGCCCTTGTTCCTTCTTCTGGTCCACAAGCAGCTTTCTTCTGCTGCACCTCCTAACAGAGATCTGTTCCTAAGGTGTACCTGAGCTTGCTTCCCCCTACCTGCCCTGACCCCTACTCTGTCTCACAACACGGAAACATAAAAAACATGAATGCTAATGCTCCTGAAAATGCAAGAAAAGGGACTTTTTCAGTGTGGCTTCACATCTCGGGGTTGTTCAGGAGCCATTTTCAGCACTTCAAGCTGAAGTGCTTTTGAAAAGGAGAATCAATGCTGAGGCAAACTGCCCAAAAATGAGGGTTCAGTAGGCTGGTGTGGGGGAAGTGCAGGTGATGGAGTAGCAATGGGAGAGTGCCTCCAGTGTGTGATCCCTCATTGTGGCTGAATCACTAACCCTAAACACATAAATCAAACCCTGCTTGGGGATTACTCCTGCCGGCGCACTCTGTTTGATCCAGGAAGGCTCATTTCAGCAGCAGCTTTTGGAAGGACCGTGCCAAGGCTGGACAATGGGAAGGGCTGCTCTGTGTTTCTGTTAGCATTGACACATTTGCCCCATTCATTATTCGTGGCTGGTCTGAATTTTGCTTCCTCTTGGTTCCCAGCCTAGTTTTTCCCTGGGTTTTCATGCCTCTGAGGCAAGCAGCACTGAAATGGTGCCAGTCCTTTGTCAAGAGCCAACTGGGCATACCCTGGGCTTTAGTTTTTGCTGGTGACAGTCCCAAGAGAAGGTGTCTACTGGTCTTCCATTGTCTGTGTCACCTCTCCTCTCTGCTGTCCAGCTCACTAATCAATTTTTACATCTATTAGCTGATTTTTAATTTTTTTTTTTTTTTTAAGTAGACATGATGGAAGAGTAGGGGTCTCAAAGACAAGCGTTAGGAAAACTTGTCCAGATCTTTTTTCTCCATCTTCTCGCAGCGCCAACTGAAGAGAAAGGCTATGATGTATGAGCTCACTTTTAATCAGGTAATCCAGCTGGGAGAGAGAAATACTGTAACAATTCATTCAGGATTAAATAAAAGCTTCTGGCAGTGCCTCCTACCATCCATAAGACACTCATTGTCTGTGCTACAAGTTGCAGGCTCTTCTCTGCTGGGCAGAGTCCCCCAGGATGGCCAAGCACTTGGACACTGCCCATAGCAGGAGCCACTCACTTCTCAAGGGGTCCTTATTCACTCAAACAACACCAGCTTGGGCTTTATCTTCTGTTTATGCAGCAGAACTGAACAAAACCCAGTGCCCTTCCTTCCCAGCACCCCATCTTTCCCCATGCCTTTGGCTTTGCACAGGTGCCCTGAAAGCAGAGCAGTGTGGGGCAGGGTGAGTGGGAAACACAACTGCGTTGCCAGTAATAAGTCCTCAGAGTCTTCTGCCCAAATAGTGGATTTTTTTGACTTCTGCCAAGACACTATGAAGTCTGAAGGCCAGGAAGAGAATGGTGCTATGGGGCTCTCTGAAATTACCTACCTGGACCCAGGCACACGTCTGGTCAAGTCAGGCTAGAGTTTCTCCATGGTGGTTTGGCCAACACTGGAGCTGCCAATGGTGCAGGGAGACAAGGGGAAAGAATTGCTTGCTTTTCCCCCGTAAAGGCACTACCTAGTCTGTGTCCACATTGCCTCTTCCCTGAAATGCAGTGCCAGTCACAGGCATGAGGAAAGCGAACTGGCTGTCCTTGGCATTTGATATAAGGCTTTCCACAAACACCAGCTAATGGGAATTCCTCAGTGGTGTCCCTGGGAGCTTCAATATTGGATGTCAAGGCAGACTTTTGTCTTCTCAGCAGGCAGTTGGACCTGATGTGCTTAACCCTTTTCAGCCCGAACCAGAGGGTAGGGACTGAGGATGGCAGGGCCTCAGAGTGGGCTGGGGTCCTGCTCCAGCTCCCTGCTGTGCTTGGCTGCTCCATGCCCTGGCCTCAGCTGCACAGCACTCCTGCTAACTCAGTGCACATCCAGCTTCCTTTTATTGTCAAGGTGCCTCGGAGGACAGGGATCCAGGAGGATTACTGAATGCCTTGCAGCTCGGAGCCGGCAGGCACACGGGGCACAGGGCACGCTGAAGGGTTTTGTTTGTGCCTGGTGAGAGCAGCTGTGGGCAGGAGTGGGTGAGCGGGGAAGTTACCAAAAGAGAAATAAGGAAACAAAAGGCGAGTTCGGGCAAGGGGGGGCCCCGGTATGTTTGCATGGGGGAGGGCGGGAATTTCTTTTCTTTGTCGGAAAGTCTAAAGTGCCTTTCTTTAGTGCCTCGGTCGCTGCATGGGGCCTTGGTCAATAACATTCCTCCCTCACCCTGCGGAAGGAGACGGGCCAAGCAAGGCACGGCTGAATGAAATTCCTCTCACCTCACCCCGTAAACATCCCAAGAGTCTGGCCCCATTATGGCTGGGTACAAAAGTCTGGGTCCAAGGCCGAACAAAAGGATGGGGAAGAAAGTGCAGGTTGCCAGGGCAACGCCGTCCAGGCTGCCTGGTTTTATCAGCAAGGGGCCTGGGTTTTCTGCCTGAGTTACGGGAATCTGAGGCAATTTATTTCCACCACAAGACAGAAGCTTTAGAGGGCAGCATGGTGAGGCTCTGGCTTCGCTTTTGGTGCTCTCAGCAGGGCAGGTGAGGTGGGAGCAGCCGGCGCGGTCTCCGGGGAAGCCGGGTGCCCTGACAGCCCGCAGCATCCCGGGAAGCACGGGCAGCAAAGCGACACCCAAGAAGCCTCCTGCAAAGGTTAACACAGAGTGGTGGCCCTCCAGGGGGTCTGTCCAATCTGCCCCTTACAGGATGTGGGCTCTGCCCCAGCCTCCTCTACACAGGGAGTCTGCTCATCCCTCTGTTCAGAGTCCATCTCCTTTGACTGAGGATGTACTTCTCCCTGCTTGGGGATGCCAGTACCCTGGCAGGCTGGATTAAATTGGGGAAAACTCTTTTTTTAATAGCCTGAAAGAGGGGGTTTTACAGTTTAATCCAGACAGGCTTTGTTAGTTGCCTTCCAGATGAGGCATGGAAAAGATGCCTTATTTCTAGGCCTAGTGTTGTCTGCACCAGAGCGGATCGGGTCCACTCTCAGAGAGCATCAAATTGCCTCTGACAAGCCTGAATTGCAGTGGGAACATCTGGAACCCAGTGCCTGAGGGTCAGAGGAAGCAGGATTGCCAGGTCCCCCAGCACAGCATTTAGCAAAGCTAATGCAAAACCTTAAAGCTCGCTGAGCCCATGAGGACTGGATCTGGGATGTGTTGGCCTCACATTAAAAAGGATGAGTTCAGCTCTGGGAAATTCAGTTCCAACTAGATTCATATCTTCCCCTACCAGTTTTGGTGACAAGAAACAGAATACTCTAGAGACCTGGAGGCAGTATGGACTACATAGCAAACTGGCTGACCTAGATGTTACCAAAGGGTATTATGGCACTATGGAAAGTATAATTCGGGCATCCACTCAGCACAGTGGCTCTATTGGATAGCAAAGATGTTCATGATGTGGCTCCCAGTCAGTCTGAAGAGGATGATAATGCTAGCTGTAGGGTCAACATGCAAAACAGAGAATGACAGTACAAAGCCTGAATGGTATAACAAAATAAGATACAAAAGTCAGAGACGTTGATGTGTTACAGCCAGGACAAGCAGGTATTTGGTTTCCAAACAAACCAAAATGCCAAAATGCAGGTGTGATGACAAGGTTTCCAGAGCAGAACCTCTTGCAGAAGAGAAAGAACCACACTGGGTGTTGTGAATGTATTCCTGGTTTGTTTGATGTTTTTACTGTGGGACTTGGGGAGTGTGTAGGATGGGTCAGTAGCATGCAAAGACCTGGAACAAAACTTGCAGGCCAGCTCGGTTAAACGGCTGGAGCAGAACCAGCTCAGCAGGCCATGGAAAGCATTCGGCCGAGACAGCCTGCTCATCTCAATTCATCTAGACAAATTTCTAGACAAATGCGCCAAGCTGTGCTCAATGGAGTGACAGGGAAATTACTAATTAAACTGAAGATGATGGGATTAGTGGGAAGAAATAGAAGTCAGGCACAGAAGCTGTACCTCTGGACAGAGGCAGTAGCAGGCTAGACAGAGCTCACCACTGGAGTTTCTCTGGAATCGATCCTGGGATTGATCTTGTTTATTCTCTCCATGAATGATGTTGTCATAAGAAGTGGAAGCGCTTAGGTTAAGCCAGCTGATGACGCAGAAGGGGGAGGCATTGTGAATGCAGAGGAGACAGGAGATCAAACAGAAAGCAGCAGACAACCTTGAGCACAGAGACGCAGGAACGAGTTGAAATTCAAGAGCACGAAATGCAAGACTAATCACAGGGTTGGGGTTTTTTGTGCTAGACAGGGAGTGTGTCAGTTGGACATGACTGAGGAGGAGGTGAACTTCGTTGTAGCAGTCATGGGTGATTATGAACCACCAATGAGCTAAAGGCACAAAAAGGCAAACGAGACCCGAGGGGTTTGGGATATTGCCAGTAGAAGCAGAAAATTATTAATAGCATTTGCAAAGTACTGACAAGACTTCATCTAGCATTGGGTAGGAGTCCTGGACAGGTAGGCTGAATTGCTGCCAGAAGCAGTGCAGAAAAATTCTCTGAATATGATCAAGAGACTGGAGATCCTGTTTCACAAATAAAACAAAAGATGGAAGGAGTTATCTTCTCCATCAGTGTGCTAGTGATAACCAAGCACACCACAAAAACTCAGTAGTTAGAAAGCAAGGATCCTGACAACCCCAGACACCTCATGTCCCTGTGTGTCCCGCCCACCTGAAACCACCTGAGCTCTTGCCCTCCACACAATCACTTTTGCAAAAAGCCCCTTGGCACGTTGCTCCTTCCCCCTCCTCACCTTCGTGCCTGGAAACTGATCCCCACTTCAACTCTAAACAGGCAAAAAGAAAAGGAACGCCAGTAGACTGGGTCTTTTGTACAGCAAAGCAGATTAGGGGCCTCCCAGGGACTTGCAGCTTGTAAGAGGGAAGGGCTGGGAGACGGAGAGAGGTAGGGGGTGGCTCTGTTCTCCTCCACAGACAGTGAAACTCAGACCTGCCTTTCGTTTCCGCCTTGCAAAGTCTTTTTTGTCCACCTTCTTTCCTTCCCCCCGCCACCTCCGCTTGACATTGTGGATCAGCTTTTGGGAGACTGGGATCTTTTCAGTTCCTGCTATGGATTTAATTCCTGAAACATGTGTCCTGTTCCCTGCTCTCATGCTGAATCAAGAAAGCATTCGCCCAAACAAAAGCCAAATCTCCCTCCTAGGGGCAATCAGGAAAAGAGGTCCCTGCAGTGGTCTCTGGTTTGAAGACAAAAGGTTCCTTGGACTATAGACAAGTGGGTTAGTGCCACCATGGATTATAGAAACAGCTGTGGAAGAAGGATTAGCCACCACCTGTGTGACAAAGGCTACAGGTCTCCAGTCCCAGGGCCAGCAGGACGCATGGCAGATGCTTTGTGCCACCTCTCTGCCTGAGCTTGAATTTCAAGGTGCTTTCTTTATTTTCAACATGCTCCACTCAAATGCAAAGGCTAGGATGAGCCAGACTTGCCTAGACTCAGGTTTGGACAATCTCAGCCTCTTTCAAATGGAATTGACTGATTCCCTGTTTCCTGCAGCCCAACCCCTCTTTGGCTGTGGGCTGTAGGAAATGTTTTGGTGGGGTGAGCACACTGAGGCAGAGCAATGTGGGGTACAGAGCAAGCACAGCTGCTGCTGCTGCCACCCAGGCACTGAGCTGCTCGTCGTGCAGCAGCTTGGTCTGCCATGGGACACTGGCTTTATTAAAGCCTCTTGACCTGAAGGGAAATTGCTACACCTTTTAAGTGCTCTCTAATGTCCTACTTGTTGGTGTGTCCATGCAGCACCCTATCCCTTTACCCCTTCTGGGCTCAAGCTTTATCCTCTGTAAAACAGCCATAGCGTAGACCCATCCTTTGGCAGGGAATTTGCAAAGCTAAAAACATTACCAGTTTTGAAACATTCAGCTATTTTAGTGAACTCTACTGAAAATCTTTTTAGGAGACTAATAATCCTACCTCCCTAGAAGAGATTGAATAATGTGCAGTAAATCCTGCCTCGGGCTTCGTGCACTGAACAACACAGTGGAAAAGCCTTGTGAGACTTTTTGCTAACAGTGCAAAGGCTGTCCTGTGCGTGGGATGAACGAGGGTCCCCTGGAAAATAGCTCAGCTGTGGAATTAACACTAAACTTGCTGCAACCAGATTGTTTTGGGCAATTTCATGTGTATATGCATGTTTTGTTCTATAACAGTCACTTATATAGCCCTTTTTGTCAAAGAGTTTTTGAGTTAAACTTTAAACAAAAAACCTCACCAGAAGGGTAATCCAACACTGGAACTGTCTGCCCAGGGAGGTTGAGGGGCCTCCGTCCTTGGAGATATTCAAAACCTGATGAGATGTGGTACAAATCAACCTGCTTGAAATGGCTCTTCTTTGAGCCAGGTGGTCAGATGTGGTCTCCAGAGGTTCCTGCCAACTTCAACTGTTCTTAATTTTTAAAAAGCTGTAGAATGATGATTTAGCCTCTAAATTTCAGCCCACAAGGTTTGCCATGGGAACTGACCATCCAGATGCAAAAGCACGGAGCCTGCAACCCCTTGAGCTGAAGGCAAGGAGACACGCTGCTACCCAAAGTGCATGAAAAGCCTCTTCTCTTTGCTTCTTCCATTCAGCCAAGAGAAAAAGACAGTAGTGGTGGCCTGAATTATGGCACTTTTGGGTTTTTCCTGTTGCTGACAATAACGAGGGACAGCATTAGTTTCCAGGCAACTGATTTGGTGTCTTTCCCCAGGCCTCTGGCCGTGGGGTTTCTCACTGAGGACCCAGTTTTCTTCCCTTCCCTTTGTAAGCATTACACGTTCACCTAAATTGCACTCCACTCTCCTGGTTGCAGGTTTTTTGACTTCCTTGCAGCAACACCAAGTGAGTGTGGCAGAGATTAAAAACTGGGCAGGTGAGGGTGGCAGAAGGCACAGTGGTAAAGTACAGCCACGGAGAAGGGAACTTGGGTGCTTCTTGTAATCTGCAGTGATAAGACAAAAGTAGAAGAACTGGAGAACTGGGATCAGCACACAACTTTGACAGACCTTCATGTCTACACACCTAAAAATGCTACAAACCACTCAAAACAGGTTTATTGAAAGTTAACCAAGTCCTCACCTTGGACTGTGTTGCTACTGCAGCAGGACCTAAGGCAAGAGGCACCTATGATGCTGCTAAATACCACAGCATATTCCCTGCTACCTCACTGCTGGGCCTGTGGCTTCTGAAGGAGAATAAAAACACCAGTCTTTACCAGATAAAGCTCAATAAAGCTGGGTATTTCCAAGAACAAAGGAAATTAAATTCTCCAGACTGCACTGTAGAAGTGATCCCCAATGTTCTGTGGCCCAAACCTGTGTAGAATTGTAGATATAATTCTTTTAGGCATAGAGATTTGACTTCTTAGAATCAGAATATTTTCCCTGGAATATTACTTTTAGTCTTTAAAATGGAAAATTCCAGAAGAGAAGGAGAACTTACAGGTTTCTAGGAATTTCAGGAATCACCTGTTTCTTAGCTGAAGGCAAACCAGGAGCCAAATGTGACCCCAGTACAGGCTCTGCCCTCACCAGCCAGGGCCCTCTTGGGTTACACTCACATCCTGGGAAGAGGGGAAACTGGAGCTGGGAATCAGAATGTTCAGATCAACCCCAGGGAAGCAGCAAACATGCCATTTCATACAACATGAAATGAGATCCAACAGGGAGGAGGAGAGGGAAGGTGAAGGGGGATCCATTATTCATGAAGGCAACAGTAGTACAACAGAGCTTGCACAGACCCATGCAGCGCTGGATAAGGTTACTGCAATAAGGGTTGGTAATGGTATTCCAAAGCTCTGCTTCTTCGGTGTAGAAAGCAGAGAGGCATTGAATCCTTCTTTTTTATTTTTTTCCCTTCCCTTCCCTTCCCTTCCCTTCCCTTCCCTTCCCTTCCCTTCCCTTCCCTTCCCTTCCCTTCCCTTCCCTTCCCTTCCCTTCCCTTCCCTTCCTTTCCCTTCCCTTCCCTTCCCTTCCCTTCCCTTCCCTTCCCTTCCCTTCCCTTCCCTTCCCTTCCCTTCCCTTCCCTTCCCTTCCCTTCCCTTCCCTTCCCTTCCCTTCCCTTCCCTTCCCTTCCCTTCCCTTCCCTTCCCTTCCCTTCCCTTCCCTTCCCTTCCCTTCCCTTCCCTTCCCTTCCCTTCCCTTCCCTTCCCTTCCCTTCCCTTCCCTTCCCTTCCCTTCCCTTCCCTTCCCAGCAGATAACACTCTCCTGGGGTATATGACATCAAAAACAAGCTTCCTTGGAAAGTTCTAGTCATGGTCCTCTGAGGAAGATTTGGGAAGTTAAAAACCTGTAGAGCACAGGAGGAGGGAGAAGCAGACCCCAGAGAGATGGCAGACAAGTGAGATCAAGGTTCTCTGCCTCCCACCAAGACTGATCCTGATTTCCTCAATAGGGAAACCTCTCAGTGCTTGGCATTTGTCTCAAATGACAGCACGTGTTTGCTATGGCTGCATGGTTTCTAACAAAGCAATGATTTTTTTTTTCCTGTTTGCTGCTCTCTCTTTCTTCTCCTTGCAACCAGAGCTGCTGGCTCCTGTCTGGCAGGCTGGCTGTGGGACACCATTTGCAGATGGATGGGCAAGCAGGTACCTGTGTAATGCTGACTGTTACAACATGGATGACATATCACAGCAGCTGTCATGAGGAATTTAACATCCCTGATTGTTTGGACAGGAAACTGAGCTCTGGCTTTGCACTGCTTGGCTTGGAAGCATCCTGACAGTAAAAAAGTGGGTGAGCCACAGGCGTGGATTGATTTGCAGAGGAAGGGATGTAGCCTTTATAGTTCATAATGGCATCACCTGCAGTGGTTTCTGGGGCTGCTTAAACCATGCATGATGGGCTAACTCTAGCCCTTCTTTGAGGCAAAAATGGTGGCTGTTACCTGCATCACTGTTACTCATACCTGTTACTGCTGGAACTCAATCAGGTGTGTGGGGCAAGGAGGGCATTGTTTCTTGGGCACTTGGTGGTGTGTATATACAACACAGGTTGTAGGTAGGACAAACAGTGGGGGCATTTTGCTTAAACTGGTACATTCCTGCCCATCTTTTGGTTGATGTGTAGGGAAGAGGCAATGGGGAGAGGATTTTCTATTAAAAACAAAATCATATGTGGAATGTGAATAAGGACTGTGGGCTATAATCCAGGGGGGGAAAAATCTACCACTCACTGCAATGCTTTTGTTTTGCCTTGAATAGAAGCAAATCTGAAATCCTGGAGGTAGTAGAAAATGAAGTATTTCCTACCCTGGGCAGCTTGTGCAAGGCAGGAATGTGTGCAGGCTTGTGCACTGAAGGTGATCCCTCCACTCAGCAGCTGAGGAGGCAGCAGCAGCTTTTGCCAGTAAGCTCATGCCAGCAGCATGGTGACCCTGGGATTGTGACACCCTTCTAGGGGCCACTTGAATGGACTAGAGCATGGGCTGAATCAGGCCCTTGTGCAAAAAGAGGTCTTCCTCAGCTGAGGGAGGCTTTGCAGGATCAGACCCTTCTGGTGCTGCAGGAGGTGCTGACACCAAATCAGTGCATATCATCGCCAGGCTGTGCCTGGGGGATGTATGGCTTGAGCACACTGACTTGGATCGTGTCTCTTGTGTAGTACTAGGGCTGCCAGGCACTGCAGCCAGAACATTTAGTGCTCACCTGGAATACATTGCATGATATATTTAGAATGCCTTTTTTTCCCTCATTGTTTTTAATTGCATTCAGCTTTTTTGATATTTCTGCCAGTGGTCGGCCACATGGTTTTGCAAAATAAAGCCACCACTGAGCAGCGTGTGGGCCCTGTGTCTGCCTGTGAGCCACGTCCCATCTGGCTGTAATTACTAGCTTCACATCAGCAGAAGAGTGTAATATTTAAACATAAAT
Organism: Sylvia atricapilla; assembly: GCF_009819655.1. Taxonomy (NCBI): domain Eukaryota; kingdom Metazoa; phylum Chordata; class Aves; order Passeriformes; family Sylviidae; genus Sylvia; species Sylvia atricapilla. Next base: position 14,927,525 of record NC_089150.1, on the reverse strand, counting down.
GTTTGATGTTTGCATAGCAAACCTCAGGATGGAAAGCTCTTGATAATCAGCCTGCAGGGAGGAGGTGGGCTTGCTGCAGGTGAGCACTGAGGTGTGTGGGATGTAGCAAGACTTTGTGGGGTTTTGTGGGGATAGAGAGAAGAGCAACACTGAATTCAGAAGCCCTTCATGCCTCGCTCTGGGCAGAAGCTCCACACAGCATTGTAATCCTCATTCTCGGGCACATGGGCTACGAGCCACGCAGAGCAGTGTGGTGTAGGGCAGATGACCCTGCCAGGGATCTCCCATCTCAGCCCAATCAGAACATGTAAGGAGGTCACTGAAGCCTGCAAAATGGTAGAAGAGTTCCTGAAATCAATACAGGCTCCTTGGCCTGAGTAGTAACCAATACAATACATGGATAACAACCCTTGTTAGGTTTCAGCAGCTCAGGCACTGGCTATGCCTGGAGAGCAGGGAGCTGGAGCCAAACTCACAGAAACATGGACAATCTATTGCACTGGCCCCCTAAAATTAAGATTGAGACCACAGCAAGCATTAGCCACCTTATCTGACATAGATAACACCCAACGCATAGTACTCTTCCAAGAACCTTCCCCTGCCTGTAGTGGACATAGCATGAGATCTCTTGTGTATGGCACTTTGCTTCCCTGCCCTTCAATCCCAATCCTTTGGGGAAGGAAAACAACCAGCTTGTACTTTGCCCTGCTCCAATTGGGACGACAAGTGAGAAAACGGCTTCATCTGCTCCCAGGCACCTCTGGAAGGTGACAGACACGTGCTGCCTGCAGCATCCTCTGTTTAGCATTAATGTCCAAGCACAACCATGCACATCCAGCCAAAAGAGAGTCCCGGAGCTGCTGGTCCCTGTGCTACCTCCTATAGGGTACACAGCACCCTTGCTCTGTCCCTGACAGAGAAGAAAATCCATGCCTGGAGATGGCTTTCATTCATAATGCCATCATGGGGCTAGCAGCTGCCTCTTCCTGAGCTTGTCCAGACGAGGTTCAACCTGTCACAACTTGTCATATTATAAGTGCAGGAGGCTAGAGCCTAGGAAAACAGGATAATAATAGGATAACAAATGCCTCCTCACTGTCTCAGGGGGTTTGGGGACCTATTCTCTGCAGCTTGCAAACCCAAGGTGAGCCAGCCCTACTGTCGTCACTGCCTCTGAGGAGCATTGCTCATCTCGACAAACTTTAAAGCTGCATCCTGACAGACCAAAATAAATCAATCAATAAATAAATCGTCCATCTCGTCTACTGGATTCTGCAGTTTATTTCCTCAGCGCTGATGAAAAATAGTTGGATGCTTAGTAGCTTCATGAGACTAATTATGATAAACGGCCCCATCGCTGCTAATATCCGGACATTAATTCCCAGATGGAGCTGCAGAAAATGTCAGGAATGGAAATGTCAGCTCTCTAAAAGGACCTGGCAGGTATTGAATTGGGGACTGGAACGTCAGCAGAGGAGGGAGTAGGGGGAGATCTGGGAATTAGCAGGATGTCGGTACATATTTGGAAGCTATAATTCCTCTCACTTGGTCACCCAGTTCCTCTCAGCAATGCCACAACCACATCTTTCTTCAGATTTTGCCTTCTCTGAGCTCTGCTCCTTGTACTGAGGCAAAAGATTAGCAGTCACTAAACAGGTGACAATTTCTTTGGGCAGAAGAAGCTCAACCTTAAGCTTCAGGAATCTCCTTCCCACCGAGATCCCCAAAAATGTCACCAGCTTTGCAGGACAGACGCACCAGGAATTCCCTTTACACTGGGTGTGGAGCAGGCAGGCTGAGAGGCAATGAAAGGTCACACCCAAACTCTGCTCCCATTCTCCTCTAGGTTTCATATCTGCATTCATATTTACATTGCTACTATTACCAGTTGAATACAAAAATATGATGGAAAATAGCAAAAAGTTCTCTTGGGGGTTTTGTTCTGGTTTTGGGGATTTGTTTGTTTGTTTGTGGTTTGTTTGTTTCTGGTTTTTTGTTCACTTTCCACCAACAGTTTACAATAGTTTCTTGTATTTAAAAGAGCTATTTATGGAGAATATTCCCTGCCAAGTGAAAGGTACTTGAAGAGTAGATGGACCAGACAGACAAATGGTATGAATGCCCAACTACTGACAGCAATGTGTCAGTGATGGCAGGAAGTCAGGCTAGCACCTGGTGCAATAAATCAGCTGATGAACTAGTTCAAGAAACTCTGTTTTGAAGTCATTTTAAATCAAAAAATGTTGGATTGTTCTCTCATGGTGCAAAGACATACATTGGTTATGCTGCTCTCTTCAGCCTGCTGGCTCAGGCCCTGTTCTGTACAGCATATGAAACAGTGGTGTTCACATGATCTATTCCAGCTTTTGGCACATGCTTTCCAGTGGAAAAATCTGAACAGGTTGGGGATTCCTTGATCAGATGCCAGTTGGTTAAAATAAAGGCTTTTCACAGGAGTCTGTTGCTGTTTGTCAGCAAAGGCTGGAATTTTTCCTCAAAGCCAGATCGTTTCAACATTTACCTGCTGAGAGGAGATTTAACATTGAGCTTGACAGTTCTGGTTCAGATTGCAGACTTGAACCAGAACTCTCCACAGCCCCCAGCAAGTTCTCTTGTGGTAGGGAGCCAAGATGCCTCTGCCTCTCATGAAAAGTTTGAAGTTCCTCTGGAGGCTTCAGGGAAAATTTCCAGCCTTTCTATAAGGTGGCAAGTAATGGGGAAGTAGCTGCACCATATTTGCTCAGGAGCTCCAGAGCTCCAGACCTCCTGTGTATGTTCTGACACATGAACTGGCATCTGCATGAAATCTGGCCATTGATCTTCTGCTGGGACTTCTGAGGAATTGAAGGGTCTAGCTCGAGGGAATTTGGGAGCCAGAGGGTGGGACACTCGGGAGCACCTCTGCCACTAACCTTCCCTGGAATCAAGGTGCCTATAAAGTACATATGGGCTCTTCTTGGAAAAATCTCCCAACTTACTGGGAGTTTGCTGGCTGACAAGCTCTTTCTGTCAGCAGCCCCATGGAGAACAACAGCATTGTATTTGAGGCAGTTCTGGTCAAACCAGCTGAACCAATTGTGTGGAAAGGGATACTGCAAGCTCCTCTGCCCACCACCGCTGAGGTCTCATCACTGAGGCTTGTTTATCTTCTCCATCCCCACTGCTCCCTGACTGCTCAAGCTTGGCCCTGGTAATCCTCACTGTCATTTTCCTCCTTCTGGACAGTCCCATGCTTTTTGTGTGTCTTTCTTGAGGCAGTAACCTCTGCCTGTAAATTCCCTGGGGAAGCCTTCTGGCTGGGTTAACGGTGTGATCCCCAATGTGAGAAACACACACTGGGGAGATGCTGTACTGTGGCACAGTGGTGGAGATGAAGGATAAAGTTAACTAACAAGAATGTCACTATCAGAGTCAAAGTCTCATTTGCTTTCTGAAGCAAAAACTGGCTGGAAAGTACAGAACTTGCAGCTACAAACTGTTCACTGGTCCCAGCCTGACTGAATTCAAGCCTTGCATCAAGAGCTGTGGAAAGCAGCAGGAATATTATCTGGCTTGATATCACCTCCCCAGAATCAATCACCTCCCCTTCAGGAGAAGTGCCAAGGCAACAAGAAGGCAGATCTTGTCCTGACTCCCCCTGCTTTATGACTTTCTCAGGGTTTTGTGTCTTGGGATTCGATCTGAGGACTTTCTGTCAAATGTACTGCTAACATTGTCAACATGTGGTGTTTTACTCTAGATTAATGCTGTATCTTGTGTGTGGGAACACATGTAGGTGTGGAGACAGAGAAATCTAGGGCCTTATTCTCTAGTGGCCTTGTGCTTTAAGGATCATTTACACCTTCAGCAAAATGTGTGTGGGGTGGGTATGGAAACACTGCTAAATCTGATGGGGCCTGCCACCCACGGTAGGGGGTAGGTGCAAGTGATGGAACAAAACAACCAGCACATCATCTCCAAGGTCCACAGAATTTGGGATTTTTGCTATTTTATTCTTCCTCCCATAACTAAGGGAAGGCTGTTCTCTGTAGAAGCGAGTTTTGGTGTGATATGGGGTTTTCTGAGCTATTGGATTGGGACAGATGCAGGAGAGCCAAATGAGTGAAAAGAAAGAGCAGAGCAGGAAAAGTGGCTCCAACAGCTCAGACCATGTACAAGAAAAGCCGGGCTCTTCAGTCAGAAAAGAGCCTCAGAGACAGAATGGGCCACTAGCATGTTTCACATATTTTTCCTTTCCAGTGCCAGCTCACGTCTTAACACCTACTGAAACTGGTTTGATTCTCGTGTCTAGTAACTGTGTGAAAGGAGAGTTCTCTCCCTCCCTGTGAGTCCAGACTCTGCTAACCTTTGCTCATGCTTTCACTCCAGTGGTGTGATGAGAGACAAGGAGAATGGTGTATTCCTTCTCCCAAAACAGCCTCGCACTAAGGAAAATACTGGGTAAGTGAATGACTGCCCTAATTCCCTCGCCCCTAAGGTTCAGCCCTGGCTAGCTGTGGACCTCGAAGGGGAATCTGGGCAAAGATAAAAGACAAAGGCGCTCTGATTCCTCGTGAGAAACAATCCCAAAGGTTTAATGCAGAACCTGCTCCTCAAAATCCAGGAGGAAAAAGAGGGCAGGACCCCTCGTCGGAGGAGTTTTAATCCCTAAGGAGGAGGGGAGGGAAGGGGGTCTGTTGACCAATGTGGGGAGGGGAGATACAGAGGGAATCAAATGGAGGAGAGCTGCAAAAATACATGAGAAGGTATAATCAAAGAACACCCAGTGCAAAACGAACTAACTACATTGTGCAATACAACAACTGACCAGTGTGTTTCGTCAGGGACTCAGGAAACTCTTCTTGGAGAACTGTTTTCTTGGGAACTCAGCATCGAATCTGTGGCCTCAAAAGAGTTCATGGTTTAAAAGGAGCACTAAGAAGACCTGTCAGAAGAAAGATAACACTAAACATTTTGTCCTGGCCCAGCTGGGGACGGGATCTCAGCTCAGACTGATACAAGAAGGTGAAAGCACAGAGATGCTCAGCTGTGCCAACCATCACCACTGCCACTTTGAATCTGCCCTTTGCAAGTGGGCAGGTAACACATTCCCCTGCCCAGTCTTCCTGGTTTAAGGAGCACCCATGGAACAGGACAAAGTGCCAGCGCATCCTGCTGCAACAGCTGGGAGCAAGGCTCTGGAGAACCAGAAAGGCCTTTTGAAGGCAGGTCAGGGAATGGATCAGACATGGCAGCACACGGTGGCTCATACACCTGTTTGCTTCTGTTCTGGCCTTGTGGGTTTGTGAAGGCCCAGCCATGCGAATCAGTGAGGCTTTCGCCTCCTGACTAGCTGAAGGATTTTGTGGTGAACTTTGAAAGCCTGGTCCAAAATGAAGCCCAGCTGACCACAGGAAGAGCAAGACCTGCCCGCTGCAGGGGGATGAAGCCAGCATGAAACGGATGCATAATTTTCCTACGCAAAGGGCAACGGGGCTCCACCATTGTTTCCTCTCAATCAGAGAAGCCATCTGGGATGTGACTCCAGGGAACTCCAGCAAGAGCTGTAATTATATCAAACATAATTGAGGCAAGCCAGCAGTGCTCCTTACTTAAGTAAAACGATGAGGCCAGCAATATGACAGAGGACATACACCTGGGAGTTTCTCCAGCATCTGCTGCTTTCAGTGGGGCTGGGAGCAGTTCAGCATGGAGTGCAAACCCACCCAGAGACCCCCTTGCTGCATGTGAAGATGTGAACACCTTGGCAGCAGCTAAGCGTTGCTGTGAGGGAGCTTGCTTATCTGGAGAAGCCTGTGTTTCTTCTCTGAGGCTCTGCCTGCCCCACCTTTCTCTGTCCAAACCTCACATCCCCTCACTTGCCAATTTTTGGCTGGCACAAATGCATCCAAAAATTTTTGGCTGGCACAAATGCATCGTCACCCTTGACTACCAGGCCCTTGACTCCTGGCAGATACCCAGGCAGGGAGAGGATCCAGGGCTCTTGGCCTGGGCTCTGCTGCCTCCTCATGGCATGCCCCCCCATCCTGGTGCCTCTTTGCCTAATTCTCTGCCTCCACACAAGGCCTAGTGGGCATCTCTCATGCCAGCCTGCCAGCTGTGTTGTCCTGCTTTCTAGGACTTGCACCTCTCCCAGGTGCACAGCTGGGAAGCAGCAGGACTTACTGCCAGCGAGGCCAGCAAGCACTGAGGGTCTCAAAAGAGCTACAAAGCAGTCCCTGGCCACCCACCTCTCACAGCTCTCCTGCTGCAGGAGCATCCACTCATCTCCTGTTTTCATCCTTTCTTCCTCCTCCTCTGCCCTTTGCACTCCTTCACAGTAGATCTCTTATGGCTTGGGGTTTTTCTCTTTAAATCTTTTCCTCTCTGCTTTTCCACCTCCTTCCTCTCCCCCAAAATAATCCGAACCTGTTCTTCCTCACTCCCCCGCAGGGCTGGCACTGCTTGTCCCTTCCCCACCATTTCCTCTGTGGGGACCAGCTTATTTGGGCCTGTTCAACAGGACTCAGTGGCACTTTTCCTTCTGCAGGGATGACACGTTCTCCAGGGTCAGTAGTGACTCATCTCCACCCAACAGGATCTTTCAGCTCAAGACTTTCATGGGTACACAAGGTTGATTTAGACAAGCCAAGGTGCAGCTCTGCATCAGTTCCCTGCCTGCCTCCACTCATTTTGGGGATGAGATGGGAGAAGGGTTTGCCGGACCTTCCTGGACAGGGTTAGCAGCCAGCCGGTGTGGAAGGTGGCAGTGGGACGGGGCTGTCCCCAGTGGCACTCGGTGGCTCTTTCCTGGGATGCCGAGCACCGGCACACAGGGGCTGGCAGCCCTGCAAGGCACGGGTTGGTGGCGGCTCGGTGGCACCGCTCCACAGCCGTCGCCTCTGGTGGCAGATCCGCGTTTGCCCTAGAGTGGTGACTCAGTGGTGACTGAAGCAGCAAGAGCGGCTCTGTGGTGTCTCCCTGGTGGCTGGCAACTTAGAGACGCCAGCGGCAACTCCGTAGTGGTGACTCTTAGGTTGCTCCAGGAGCTCTGCGATGTCCCTGAAGTGGCACCCGGAGCTTTACGGTGGCTCGGGGGTGGCTCTGAGGCGGCTCCGCACAGCCCCGCGCTGGCAGCCCCCGTTTCCCCAGGAGGGCGCTCCCCCCCCGGCTCGGGAGTGGCGTTGCCGGTCCCGCGCTGCCCCGCGCCTCCTCCGGAGCAGCCCAACGGCCCGCGGGGGGGAGCGGCAGTCTCCAGCCGGGGCCTTCTGCCCGCCCCTGCTCCCGTGGCAACGCGTGCGGCGTCGGGGCGGACTCGGGTCGGTCGGGGCGGACTCGGGTCGGTCGGTGCGTACCCGGGTCGGTCGGGGCGTACCGCCCGCAGACCGGGCCTCGCCGGCTCCCGGAGCGGGGCTGGGGCTGCGGGCTCTGAGGAGGGGCTCCGGGGCTGGGCCTGGAGGGCCGCAGGTGTTACTCGTGAGGGAGTCCCCCTCGCGCTTTCAGGACGCTGGAAGTGGCGGGCAGGGCCAGCGTTCCTCGGAGCATTGGGAGCGGGGTGTCCCCCGCCGCTGCTGCACGGGGTGGGCGCTGCTCCTGGCGCTGTCCCATCTCCACACGTCGCACGTTAACAGCCCCTGCGCTGCTCCTCCCGCACCCTGGGGTCTTTCAGAAACGAAGCCAACAGCAGCGTTTGCTTCATCCGTGTTGTGCTTCGGAAATGACACAAGCCTTGTTGGCGTCACGGTGTGTGTGGGTGCTTGGCGGGGTGTCCCGCGGCGCCCACCGTGGCTGTGCCCCCAGGCCGCTGAGCCCCGGCCGTAACGAGCGCCACCGGCCGCCGCCCGCCTGTGCTCCCCCCGGGGCGGCGCTGCCGCCGTGCTGCTTCCCCGTGGAGAAAAGAATGCGTTTAAAAGCCCAGAGGAAAATCAATTTTAAAACTCCGCAAATTGTCGGAGGGAATGGGCTGCTGTAAAACTCGAAATTACCTTCAACTGTCTTTTTAAAGTAGAAGGGGTTTGAAGTACAGGATAATGTTTAAAGCAGTTTGTTGAGATCACATCACCTTGTCTGTGTTTGTATTGTATGGTTTAAATTATAGGAAGAGGGAATTTCTGCATGTTGGTGTCCAGATGGTCTAGTAGCTGGGGTTCTGACTATGCACAGATAAATAGATTTTAGATAAATACTAGATTTCAATCTGCGGTTTTGCTTAGGGGTTAGATGATATTTAAAGTGCTATTCTCTAGTTCTGTTGCAATTTTTAGCCATTTTAAACCTTATTTGAAAGAAAAAGAGTCCCATTTTGTCAAAGCTTTGGATCAAAGAATTGAAGTAGAGGCAACAGATCAAAAAGCTTGTACCAGACGTTGAGCAAGACACGTGGGAGTTTGACTTCTTGGATGTGTAAAGACTGGATTTACCGAGAAATTGTAATTATAGTTTTGCCACAATGACACAAAGATGCTGTAGTTAATGTTGTGTCAGCAGTGCCATAAGAATATGCTCTCACTTTGAATAGTTCAATTTAGCATAATACATTGTACCTGGTATATCTAGGAAACATGCTTTTCAGGTGTGAGGGAGCATGACTAAACTAATGCAGAGAATAGGTGTCTCAGCAGTCAGGAAAAGGTTTCATAGTTAAAGCTGGGACAGCTTGGTGCCAGCCAGATGTTTGCCATCGAAGAACAGGAAGATGCTCCCAGGTGTGCAAGGAGGGGAGAAGGGTTACTGAAGAGGGCAGATTTCAGGAAGACATCTCACTTACTTGCAATGAACCAGACTCCTGTTTCCTCCATCTTTGTGCCTCTCCTTGTCAAATGAGAGCTTCAGTCCTGAGCAAAGTGCTCCAAGTAGGAAAGAATTGAAGGCTGTGAATGTGGCAGGTATCCAGCCTCCTCCCCCAGAGTGTGATGGGGCACTTTCACTGCTGTTCTTCAGGATCCCTTGGACAACCAAGGAATCCTTGAGCACAAGCTATAGGGTACCATCAGCAATAGCTGTAGAAGAGCTGGCTGAAAGCTTGAACTACCATTGTGTGCTCCCCCTGACAATCCATGCTGAGCTCTGCTGCCCAGGGATGAGGATTTGGGGTCACTCCTGGATGGAGGGAGGGGGGGCAGCCCTAGGTCTGCATGCTGTGCATTCTTTCAGGGGTGTGGAATGGCAGTTGGTTTTGAAGCTTGGAAAGGGGGAACTGCTCTGCAGTAAACTTCTTGGCTCAGCAGTTAGGCTGAATAAAAGAGAGAGGGTCTCTTCTCATCTTTGGAGCCTGGAGACCATTCCTGAGAGGTGGATGGGACCAGCCAAACCACCTAGCTGGAGGCTAGCCCTGAAGTGAGCTCCCCACCATGCCCTGGGAAACCTCCTTGTTGGAAAACCCAGACACATCCCAGCAGCTGGGATGTCAGGAGAGGAGGATTCCCTTTGCGCTTAGCAGTTCTCCCATATCCACATCAGCTTTCGTGCTCTCAAACAAGCTGTTTTACTGATTTGTTTGGGGAATTGCTGGGAAAAGTTTGGATGCCTGGTTTTGTTCTTTATTTTAAGTGGTATGTGTCAGGATTTTTTGCAATTGCAAATAAGGGGCCTTCCCTCTGTGCAGCTGGGAGAGCATGACGGATGTTTCTGATCTGGACACTGGGTAGAGGTTGGTTTTATTTTGACATAAGCGCTCAGGACGGACTTTACAGAGGTGTGAGTGAGTACACAGCAAGAAAAGTAGCAAAGAATTAGGCCTGCTGTGGGCTGGCTTGGTACACTTTTCCCCAGTCATGGAAATTTGTCCATCATGGGCAGCAGCCACATTATTTTGGTTCCAGGCAGAGGTTGCCAGTCCTGCTAAGTTGGGAATGGGTTCAGTCACTCACCCCTACTAAAGGTTCAGATAAACCTTGTGTCTTTGAGCTGGCGTCTTTAATTGGATGGGTTTAGGATACTGGTGGTAAGAGGCAAAAGTCCAGCAATGTTGGCAGGTTGGCCCTGCTCCCAAGGAGAGGATGCTCAGGTGACACATCAGGAGAGGCACCACAGGGTCATTCCGCCTTGCTGCTGTTCTCCGAGCCAGTGCAGCAGGCACAAAAGAGTCCAGCAGTGATTCATCAGGAATCCTTGGATCTTGGCTGATTCCAATCAGTCCTGCTGGGCTGCTAAAATAGATATGGCCAGAGCATAAAATAGCTAATAAAAACAAAATCCTCCATGGAAAATTCATTCTTCAGGGTGTGAGGTTTCAGTTGCCATGCCAAAGCAAAGCTGAGAGGAGAAAGATTTGAGATTTTCTAGCTTGAAGGAGGGGAGGGGGTATTATTGATCTCATCTCCCAAGCCTTTCCAATCTGTTCGTTTACTCCATTTCACTTAAAAGATTCGCATCATGGTAACCTTGATTTATTATCTGATTTCTTTTTTGATTCAACCTCTCAAAATTGTGCACTGGCTTGAACCTGCAGTAATAAACCAGCACAGTTATTCCCTCTTATCTCCGGCATGCATGTAATGCTTTCTCTGCTGTACCCGATTCATTCTCACAGACAGGCAGCAAGGTGAAATTTTGAGAAGATTGCCCTCTCTTATCAAGAGTATAGGGCGAGCAGAGTTTTCACTCCATTCTAGAGCAGAGAGGGCATGGCAGGAAAGGATCTTGTGGCATTGTCTCCAGGTCAGGATGAGACTCCATTCAAGTACTGTGCCACCTGTGGCCTTCAAGTCCAGGCAAGGTCTTTCCAGCGCTTAGCTGTGGGAAGCTGGAAGACTCCTACTGCAGAGACTTGGCTACCAGAAGTAAGAAAGGTCCTAGCAAGGATGCAGGAGACAAACCACTAGTCAAGTAGGGCTGGATGAGGAGTCTGGGTCTAGCCCTGAGCAGGAATTGATCAGTAAGCTGTATTGGCCTCAGAGTACCGTTGAGAGACACCATGGAGAGCTTTGACTCATAATTTACAGGAATAAGCTACACAGGTATGTGTACATAATTATATCAGTGCATGTGCGTGCAGGCTTGAGGGTTTTGTGTCACTTTAGCTGTTCTAATTAGTTACAGTAGTTAATCTCTGTGTTTAGAGAAGCCGAAAATCAAGGGTTGCATTATCCTCTTGCCAGAAATCTGAGAGCTGTTCTTAATTGGTATCTCTTAGTGCACAAAGCTTTTTGTAATATAAAGTTGTACAGTTGTGATGTTTATCTGGAATTGCATCTCACAAGGTGGAAGGGCAGAAATCATTTGTGAAGTGAGCAAAAATATCCCCTGCAGGAGGAGAAAGAGGGGAGCTTGTGGCTGTATTTTAATATGCGTTAGGTGACACCTAAACATCTGTCATGAATTATTTAAATGAAAGAAGCAGACTTACACCTGGGACCAGCTGTGTTGGTATCCTAGGCTGTAGCCTACTCCCACTGGGATCAAGTGTGAGAAGGTTTTTAAGGCATTTGGGTGCAGCAAAAGTAGTACTTCTCTTGTGGTCCCATTTTACTCAAAATCTCCTGGCAGCTTTTTGAATACTACCACAGATCCGGGAAACCCCTGCTGCTTAAGGAAAGCAGCTTTACTTGTGTATACTGCTGGTTTTCCCACTCCAAAACCATCTGGAATAATAAAGTGATCTCTTCCTCCAGGGTTAGTGAGCCATTGAGGCAGCCACGTGAGTCTGATGGCCCCCAGGCCGTGAATGCAGGAGTTGGTATCAAATCAGGGGATCGAACCTTCCATGTTACACACTCATCATAGCAAGTCAAGGATATCCAGCACTGTGGGAGGTTGTGGAGGAGTGCTAAGGATACAGTGTGTGACATTCTCAATGTCTTTCCACTCATAGTAAGCCCAGGGTTGTGTCACAACATTGTTCTCCTGAGAAGATGGAGAAAGCAAGGAAGGAATTGAGCAATTTTCTGGATAGGAGCCGTCCCAGCACCAGCAATGAGGCTTCTGACGTCCATGCTCCAGGAGCCTCCAGCAGTTCAAGGGTAAGTGCAAAGAGCAGTCCTTTCTCCAGCACTGTCCTGAAAGGAAAAGACTGATGGTACAGCTGGTGTGGACATGTATAGGTTTTATCCCAGATCCTAGCCCGTCCTTTGCTCAGAGGCCTTTGTGCAAGACCTCAGCCTTTAAAAAGTGAAGCTGTGAGGCTCATCCTGGTCAGAGTTGTGCTGCCTTCCCCTGTAGCCAGTGACAGCACTGTCACGATTGCCTGGATTTGGGATGCCAGTATGGCAGGGCAGGCTTGTGGTTGTGACTGTAGGTTATATTTGGTAATAAAACCCTAATGACTGGCTGCCTAATCAGCCCCAGTCAACTTCCTAAGCTGACATCAGACCACATGCTGCTGGGAGATCCCCTGCCCCTGTGCACTGGGCTGAACCTTTCAGGTATTTGTGTCTCTAAGCCTTTTCTGAGCATTACTCACTGTGTCAGTTGTCCCTAAAGATCTGGTAAAGTCAGTCTTACAGTCACACCTTCCCTCTGTACCTCTATGATCCTTACTCACACTATGCCATGACTGTGCTCTGACACTTCCATCTCATTCCAGGGTGCTTCTGCTGGCCCCCACGTGTCCCAGTCTTTGGTGAACCAGGCAGACCAGGAACGCCACACCCCTCAAGGTAAATACACTGAGAGGGAACAAGGTGAGGCAGGAAACTGGGCCATAACTGCTAAGGTTGCCTATAGTGGGAGACCCTATAAGGTTGCCTACGCTGGGAATTGGGCTGCTACCTCTGGGTTCATGCTCTGTTTTCATTTTCAGTGCTCAGGAATGATGCTGATCTGCTTGAATATCCCGTGAAAAGTGAATTTCATTTAGGGGTGCAACAAAATGGTCTGAGTGGGTGGTAAAACCATCCTTCCTTTTCTCCTGGATATATCTACTTCCCCCAGGGTTCAGGGTGGACTGTGATGGTGGTGCCGGTGGGAGTTCTGGTCCTGCTGCCAGGAGAACACTGAATTTCATGTGTTCTTACTGTGCATGGAGCCAGCAGTGTCCCTTTCATGTGAAAATTATAGAATATCCTTAGTTGAAGGGACCCACAAGGATCATCAAACTAAACTGCTGGCCCTGCACATGACAACCCCAAAAATGGGACCTGCCTGTGAAAGCTGTATTCAGGATTTAGATATAGCCAAAATCATGGTCTTCCCTCATTTATTTATTCTGCACCCAGCTGCACCCCAGAGCAGATTGTCTCCCTACATGCAAGGGCTCTCTGTGTGTACAGAGCTGCTGGTGCCACCTGCTTACAAGAACTTGTGTCATGGATGCTCAAATATAGGAACAGAGAATGGCTGAAGGTTTGCCAGCACTCTCCTGGCCCCTAAAGCACTCCTGGGGATATGGATCATAGACTGGCAGTGGGTGGGAAGAAAGTGTGTGTGTGAGAGGATTTTAGAGAAAGATGGGAACTGTATATACCACCCTCCTGTGCTTAGATGTGACATTTATTTTCATGACTGAGGACAAATGACTGCTTCCTCAAGTGAATCTTGACAAGCTAGACTCATCTTTAACAAGTAGAGACAGAACTCTATTTATGATCTGCTGTTTCTTCAAGGGGGAAGAAGCCATCAAGTTGGAAATGTAAATGCAAATGAAACACTAAGTATTGACATAAATAGTTGATAGTGCACCAAGTGCCATAATGGATGGTGCCATGGATTTGGCAACAATGAAGTGACTAAATTGGAACAGCTGTGCTCCTTGATAACAAATACAAATCAGGGCCATTCTGTAAAGACCCCAAGATGTGCATGAGGCTAAAGAGCTGCATTCTAGGGATTCCTCAAAATTGCATTATGGACCATGCAGGTGTTTAAAAGCGCATTCTTGCCAGGCTAGCTGCCCTTCCTGAGGGAGGGGAGTAGAGAGAGCAGAGCCATTTAGTGGCTATTTCCTTTAGTCTTTAAGCAGACAATGTAGAGCTACAAGGGTTGAGTCAGGGGCCATTTAAGAAGGACAAGGGAATGACCTTTTAGAGGACCCTTTCTGTACCTAACCATCCTGAAACATTTAGCGTTATTATTGGCTGTTCTGCACAATTGCTTTGAAATCAAGGGTCACATTCATGACTCTAGAAGCACATGCAACACGGTGAACAATTGGGCTCAAAGCTTGACATTCAAAATACTCAATTCCAAACCAGAACCTTAAGTTTCTCCTTGATAGAGTGTGAAAGTTCATCAAAGGAAAATCTCTCACTCCCCTAAAATCTATTTTTAGTTCAATGCTTAGCTCTGTCTAGGGAATAGTGCTTTTTAAAGCTTGCATGCAATTACTTAATTTAGGTTAAGCTTCAAATTCCCAGTTTGCTGCTGTTCTATTATTTGCCACTTGTTTAGCAACATAAACAGTTTGGTTTATTTATGGGGTAAATGACATGGTTTAATTTATGCCAGTTCTTGGAAATGTGTACTTTTTGCTTAGTCCAAATTTCTGTTGAAAAGTTTTGCCAAATGGTGAGATTGTTGGCCGTTTAACTCAGTTTTTTCTCACACCATCGCTGATGTGAGTGGGTGGTTTGATTGAGCAAAAGCTGAGAAGAGAGAGGTTTGTCCTAAGGTGTGAATAGGCACTTCAGGAGGCAAAGACCACCTTCAAAGGTGACCTGCAGCTTCTTTTCTTCTGTAATATTCATAAACCCGTTATCACTGCATTGACCAAGTTCCTCCCAGCTATGACTGACTCTTGGTCTCAGGGCCCTCCAGAGAGGCAGGGGGATCCCATTCCTTTCTGAGGGTGATGGAAACTGTGCACTAGAGACGGTAACTTGCCCGCTATCATGTAGAGAGTCCGTAGCAAAGCTGGCAACAAAACAGAGCTCCTTAGAACCAGGTCAGTGCCCTGGCTCCCAAAAATCTGCATGACGGTAATTCTCAGTGGAGCTTTCTTCTATGCCATCACTTTGTTACTGGAAAACCATAATCACATATTGTCACAAGGAAACAAGGTATTTTTTTTCTGTTTCTAGTTTGATGTCTGCTTGATTTCTCTTACAAATCTAGTGAAGTGACTTCTGCAGACAACTCAGTAGACAGCAGAGTCATCCTTTGTGTGTGAATGTAAACCAAAGTGGTACCTGGTGGTTTCAAATGTGTTTCTCTGTGCTCTTAGCCTCAAAATTCACAATGCCTGCAAACTTAAAAGGTGTCCTGGATAAGCAAGTGGTTGGACCATCCACTGAGGACCTCACTGCGTCAGATTTCCCTTTACAATCATTTAATCCCAAAGTGCAGATGCCTTTCAAACGGGTTCCAGGGCAAAACCCTCGGAAGGTTGAAGTAGAGAGGTAAGTAACCAGAAGATGGCTAGAGGCATCATTGTGGAATGAACACAGCAGATTAGGATGTTGATTTTTGCTTTCAAGACATAACATGTCAAAAATCCTTAAGAAAACCTTATCCTGTAAGGCAGTGATCTCCAAAGTGGGGCGTGCATGCATTGCAGAGGGTGCAAAAGACAATTCACTAGGATATGGAAAGAAATAATTATTTTTAAATAGTTTATGTCATCTTTTTGTTGTTCTTTTTTTAATGTCTGGTTTTGTGTATGCTCTATAATGTATTAGTACAGTACTACATGTATATAATTTATAGATTGGAGTAACTGATCATTCTAGGTCAACTTCCACTGAATTATTTTGTGCTATAAATGAAGAAATAGACATGGATGCAATGTGTACTAAAAATGTTTTTGGTGATAGAGGTGCACAGTAAAAAAGTGGAGTTGTAGGCATGGGAATGCTTATAGGCACATTAAGTAGTTATTTCCTCTTCTGATGTAAACCAGGAAGAGACGGCTGTATCTCAGCTTTGATATTGCTGAGCTCTTGGCCAGCAAGGGGATAGACTCCAATCAGCTGATGCCAAGGCACTATGACCCTGACAATATCCCACCTATTGAGGAGACAAAAGATACCGTGTTTCCCATCTACCTCCCATTACAGGTAAGAGAGCACATTTGGTGCTTGTGATCTGTCTCATTGCTTATACCCCAGGAGGTTTCTGAGACCACTTAACAGGTACTGGCACAACAAGCAA
This sequence comes from Sylvia atricapilla, assembly GCF_009819655.1. Lineage (NCBI taxonomy): Eukaryota > Metazoa > Chordata > Aves > Passeriformes > Sylviidae > Sylvia > Sylvia atricapilla. Next base: position 14,911,523 of record NC_089150.1, on the reverse strand, counting down.
CAAAACAAGGAAATGCTTTGGAGCTGGCTCAGGCACTGAAGGGTCTCTACAAGATGCTGAGCATCTTCTGCAGGGTCCCCACAACTTCTGTCAAACTTAATAGTCCTTGAGAGTGCTCCTCACTGACCTTTGTGTGTCCAAAGGAAAGGTGTCTCATGTTTCCTTCTGAATGCAGTCATCAGCAGTATTGCTGCAGGAAACCTCTCCAGGTGTTGGTCTGTTCTCCCTAGGAAAGGGTTGGAGGTACAGATACTGCTGTTTGGGAGAAAATTGTTGACCAAAGATCAGCACAGCTTTTGCACCTGGACTGATTTCCATATTTTGTAGTCCATTTAGGAGCTGCATGTTAATGTTTTCCTCTCATAAATTTTTTATTGGCTGTTTTCTTGTTTCTGAAGTAAATCTTAATTTCACTCATGTCTTGCTTTTTAGGTATTTGACAATGATGAATTTGACTGTCGAACTCCAGAAGAGTGGATCTCACTAGGACTGGAGCCAGGATCTTCTGATAGAAAGCCAGTGCCAGGGAAAGCACTTTTACCTACAGATGATGTACTTGGACATGGTAAAGCTTGAATCAGTTATTGCTCATGCAGGGCAACGCTAACAGTTACAGGCCATTTTAGCAGAAGGGAACATGCAGATTCTGATGAGTGTAGCTCTGGAATAGCTGAAAAGCCATATCTCATTTTGACCAGGCTCAGGCAGCCACAGCAAGAGACCAGAGATCTCACTGACTGCCAGTCCTGCCCTAGACCATTTCCACTTTTTTAGAAGTTGCCTTTGCCTTTTGACTTTCTGTCAGCACAGACAAAATTTCTCTTTATTGGTGCATAGCTATCTTCATGGAGTTAGGTAACTTGCACACGGTGTGTTCTACCTGGATTTCACTGCAAGTGCAAGATCAGAAGACAAGTTCAGACTACAGTAACCATAAAGCAGTAAACCTGGGCCAAATTAAGTGACATGGACATAGTTTTCCCATCATTTGGAGCCTTCTCAATAAGAAAGCATTACTAGGTACAGTTGTACTGATGTCCAGCTGCGGCTGCAGCTCAAATTAACATGTCTGCAGTAGCTTTAAAGCAGGGGAACTGGCCTCTGCAGTTCTGGAGCAGCCTCCAGAGGCTTGACTGTCTGCAAAACTGAAGCATAAAACATAAGCTCTGTGTATCCTTGGGCAGCCAGCATGTGATGGCTGAGTTCTGTTTGCAGCTATCTTTGGGAACACCACACCTGATCACTCCTCAGGTTGAATGGACAGCATAATGTGGTCCTGACCTGTATCCATATTGATAGTGATGTAGATACGTATCTCTCTAGTGTGTGCAAAATGTTGAAAATTCTAAGCTGTAAGACCTAAATTCATTATTTAATTGGTCACAGCAGAAGCTCTGTGAGATTGACTGAGATGCAAACGAGCAAATGGATTCGACTGTGGCATCACCACTGAGATCAGGAAATGGTGATGATTTCCATGATTTACTGCAAAAAAATGGTGTAGCCTCCAGGAGAATGGACTAACCTTGTTTTAATCCTTGGCTCTCTCAGAGGACCCTAAAAACCACGAGTTGATCTATGAGTGGATTGCTGTTGGTGTTCTGGATTATGACAAGGAGACAGACCTCTACTTGGTCCATAAAACAGACAAGAAAGGTCTGGTGCGTGATGAAGAAGGGAGACCCATCCTCAATGGAGGAATAACTCCAGAAGGTGTGTTTCAAATAAGGTGTTTTGGGACCTGTCATATAGTCTGAGAGCCAGTTCATTACCCATGTTTGTCCTAGCTAGAGATGGGAAGGACACCAAGAAGTCATTTAATCCCTTTCACTGTTATCTCTCTTGATATCTGTCTGTTTAACTTGTCTGAAAAAACCTCCAGGGAAGAGAACTTCACATCTTAATTTGACCCTGTTTGAGGTTTTCTCTTTGGAGACACCTTTTATTCCTTCTCCCATCCTTTCTGCCTTCAAGAAAAGTAAAATGTTGGTCTTTCTGGGTCAATACCATTTTGAAAGGGAATATGGACAGATTAAAATGAAGTACCCTCCTCTTGGAAGACTTGGAAATGCACCTTATCTCTTGCTGTCCTCATCTTTGGTCCCTCATTTTGTTCTCCTGCAAGCAGCCCAATTATCCTGTCTATCAAAAAGCTGCTGTCAGCGCTGCAAGCCATTCTGAGTTTTGTTTTCCCTGCAGGCCCTTGTAAGCTGTACTTTTATTTCCCAGGAAGAGCTGCACTGTTGCCGTGTCAGTACTGGGTGCCACGAGTTTGCCTGCAGTTCCTGGCCGAGGATCCGCAGGCGTTCGCGGAGCGCGTGGCCGCTGCCGACAGCCTGCGCAAGAAGACACAGGGGCTGCTCATGTACCACCTGTATGTGGACTGCATGCCCACAGAGGGGCAGGATGCCATCAATGAGAAAAGCCTGCAGAGGATGAAGCGCTTGGCCGTGCAGACTCCCAGACTCAAGGATGAGAGGAGGTAAAGCGTTATGTGCATGTCTGGGGGCTCAGCCTTCAGTCCGTAAACATTGTGGGACCTCATGGGGCTACAAAACAAGTGTCAGTGGAGGCAGATCTTCAGCAGCCACCTCACAGACCTACCTTCCATTCTGTGCACAAGCACACCACTCCGTTGCACTGAGTGGCATTAGAAGTAGGCAGATGGTAGCCCCAGGGACACATGTATGGGTGGTCTATCAGTGCTCCCAGCTGAAGCAGGTTCTATATGCAGACCCACCAAGCCATGCCTACACCTGCAGTTAAGTGGCTTTCCACACCAAGAAGGTTGACAAAAATGGCATGGCTAACCTTGCTGTCTCTCTGTGCTTTTGAGGAACAGATCAGTCATTGCTGTACTGATCTGCAGACCACCCATTGTCTTCAGAGACCTGGCTGTTGTTTGCTGGTGACCCTTCTACCTGTTAACAGCTGCTAAAACAAATCAAAAGAAGATCTGCACAGGGGAGGCAAACAGAACAGGAGATCTCCACCTGGATATAATGGAGTATCTCTTTGTGATGCAGTTCATATTGAGGAGTCATTTAAATGTCCCTGGGCTGATGAATCATGAGCCACTGCTGGTGTTGCTGAGAATCAGCCGTGACTGATTGCCTTGTTCAGAAACAGGAAGGTGTGAGAAGCTGCATGGTCTGCTGGCCTGAACTGGAAAGTAGGAGAGTAATTAGTCTCTGTGAGCAGAAATACAGGGATTAAAAAAAAAAGTACTCTGCCTGCTTGAGGTAAAGGATGATGATTTCCTAAGGCAGATGGAGCAGGGTTTCAGTGCTTATGTGAGTGTTCTGGCTGAGAAAATGGACAACAAGGGGTGTTCAGCAGGAGGCCAGCTTGGATAGCCCAACTTTTCCAGAACGGCCAGCTTCTTTCTTTAGTTTGTGGTTATTTCTCCTCCCCCCTGTAATGTTTCTACCTAGTGGAGATGTTGCTTTGAACTGAAAAGACATGAAGGCTACAGCCCTGGTCCTCACTCCCTGCTTGCCTCTGTCATTAAAAGTCCAGTTGAACCTTTGCTGGCTGCTTCATTGTCTGCAAAACTCTCCTGATGTGCTCAGTGGTAGGTGGGCTTCTGGCTTAGCAAATTTTGAAGGGAGGGAGAGAGGGGTGGAGTTTGCAGTAAAGGTACAGACATATGTGTGTTCAAATGCCATGGGTTCTCAGTGTTTCTGTGTCTTGTAACAGCATGTCAGACTCTATGAGCAGCCTGGAGAAAGAAGTGAAATTAGACTATAAACACATCATGAACAGGATCAGCTTTGACAGAATCGTCACTTCCAAACCCCAGATGTTTTCTTATGTTACCCTGCCAGACAAAGAGGAGAAGGAAGCCCCAGAGTCAGGTAGGGGACACAGTGAAGCAGTTTGCATTCAGTGTGGTTACTTCTTGTCTTTGATAGGATTCGTGGTTTGCTGTAGGAACTCTCAGGTTCATAGTAATGATTGGAGCTCACAAGGGGCAGCAACAGGAGATTATGTGAGAATTTTGAGTATGTCTCCTCTTTTTTAGGGTGTATTTGCATATTCATATTACCTCAGTATAATATATTAGAAGTCATCAGCTAAGCTGGAGGAACTCTGCAAGCGTACCCTTAATGACACCAAATGTTTGGCAGTGTGATTAACTTACCACTGTGCTGGGGCTGACTGCTTTGCCTTTGCTGTGCCCAACTGGGAAATGCCTCAGCTGTGGAAGAGGGCTCAGGCTCCTTTAGAGTGCCAAACAGAAGGAAAATGGCCCCAGTAAAAGATGGTGGTGGGGAGAGCATATTTTGTGCACTTCAATCTTCCAAAGGCAGGAAGGTCTTGAGGTGCTTCACAAGTGGCCTCTCACAGATGACTCAGCTGTGCCTTGGAGCCTCAGTGGGAAGTCGCTTCAATTCCAAGTTCTTTCTCAAGGAAACTTCCTGAGCCAAAGCCTTGGGAAGCTCAGACACCAAGACAGCACCTCAGCCCCTCAAGGGAGGCTGCAGAAGGTCTCTGCTGCAGAGTACACACTCTCTCTTTCATCCAGTCCTCTGCATGATATCGCCTGTGCATTAGAGCAGAGTCCTTTTCACAAGTGCTTCCCAAAGGGACCTGTACTCTAAAAACAGAAGCTGAAATGGATGTTTCAGGCAATGACATTATTTCTTTTTTTGGTGCTAGGGCTCGTCTCTATCCCAGACTACCCTTTTCGTAAACAACAGAGAGAATTCAACTTTGTCTCCCTCCTGACCAGTCCAGAAGTCATCAATCTCCTTGCACAGGTACAAGATGAGTGCAACAAGGCAGCTGTCCTGTCGCTATTTAACACAACCATAACCAAACTTGTCTCTCTGGAGGAATTTGAAGAGATCCAGACTCAGACCTTCACTCAGGTGAGTAGAGGAGGTGTGAGGGATAAACCCATGGAGCAGACAGCAGTGGTGTCAGTGTGTATTAAACAGATGCAGCAGCTGCAGATTGATTTTCTGGAAACTGATGAGCTGTCAAAGGAGACATGTTTGGGGCAGGGAGGAATTTGCATGTGCCTGTAAAAATTATTGGGAGATGGGAAGAATGGGCTGAAAGAGTCAATAGTCCTCTGGCCAGGATCAGCCAATGCTGATCATGCTCTTAGTCATGTATTAAACAAGCAGCCATATAGGGCTGCAGCCCCTCTTTCCTCCATCTGCTTTATATACAAGTAGGAGCCCTGGTTGGCACTCAAGAGTTTCTTTTTTTTTTAATTTCCCTTCTATTTCCTTTTCTTTATTTCCATCCCCCATCCCTCCAGCTGCAAGGCACAAGATCCTTGATTCCTCCTGAGACACTCATGGGGATAGTGCTTTTCTACACTCTATGTTCTTTATATACTTAATTAAATTACTCTGCTTGCAATGCCAATAGACAGAATAGGAAAAAAATTTGCAGCTCCGTGGTAATTCCCATCAGAGGATCTTCATGTCCTCTGATTGAAGGCAGCACATTGCACCCTGGATGTGGCCACACAGAGTAGCTTGCACGAGGTTGCACACTAAATCAGTGGCAGAGAATGTGCTGGTCCTTCCCAGTCCCATGCTGTTTCAGCTAGGCAGTGTTGTCATCCATTCAGTGACTAAGGTTCTTTTATTACACACAAACAGCAAGCTGCCTGTGGAGCAGAAGTGACACTTGGTGGTATTTTAATAAATTAAAATACTGCAAACTACTGCTGCCCTTGGCTTCTTCTGCTCTTTCTTCTCACTTGTCAAGAGAAGATGACATTCTGTCCTTTATGTGCTCATCATGTCTTCACAACTTTTTGTGAAGGGACCCTGACACAGGCAGCTCCACTCTACAGAAAAGAGAACAAAAAGAAAACACTGTAAATTAAACAGAATAGAGCACTCCCACTTTTTAATATCAGGCTTTCTGTTTTGTGGGTCTTTTGTCAGTGCAGGAGATGTCTGACCAGGTTCAGATGCCATGTGTGTGTGGGGGGATTTGGGAGCTACTTTTAGCTACCACAGCTCTGAGATGAGAGTTTCCTTTCACAGCAGAGAAAGGCCCAACAGCCCCAGTTAGTAGCTCACCTTGCCAAACTGTTTTCCCATCAGCACTCAGAGGATTACTCAGCTTGCTTTTTTCTTTGCCCTAGGTTCAGGAGTTTCTCAAGAATACTTGGATCGATACCATAAAGACTGCGATTAAGAGCAGCCTTAGGGATGCAGACAAATGGTTCAACCTGGAGGAGAGTGACTGGGATGCCTACCAGAGGTCCAGGCTGTGTAAGCTGATGGAGCGCATCAGATTCATGCTCCAGGACTCTCTGCGGTACCTGGTCCAGAACTCGCTCATCAGCTTCACCCAATTTGTGCTGGATGCTTGCCAGTGTGTCCTGAATTGCTCGAAGGACATGGAATGGGGAGATGACATCACCAATAGTCCCTACATGTAAGAAAGAAAGAAAAATAAGGGATGGAAAGAGCAGGAAAGTGTAGTGCTGTTGTCTTTTTAACTACTGTTCTGCAAGCAAACTTTGCTCTGCATGGGGCCTTTAAGCTGGGCAGTTTTCCCTAATCCTCTGCCTGACATCTTCCCTGGAGTATGGAAGAAGGACAGAGCTAGTTGCTCTGTTAGTACAGCTTTCCAGCTGCTGTTAGTGATATGGAGCAGCCCATCAGAACCAAGGTCTACTGTTTTGATGTACTGTTCTAAAGATCAGCCACCTCCAGTATTCTTGGGGAAGCAAATCGTTGCTGCTAGAATTTTTCTGGATGCCAAGAAGAATACCAGGAGCATGGCTGCTTATTTCCATTCTTAGATGAAACCTCAGAATTAGAATCTGGCCTGGGATCTATAAAGAATACCAAATTGAGGTTATCACAGTGCCTAAAATTTTGTTCCACTGGGTATTGATTTAAGGATTTTTACTTTTTGTGGTATTAAAGAAGGAACATATAGAAATGGAAAGCCAGAAGAAAAAAAAATCCCTGCCACTCACATGAGGCCTCTTACCTTTAAATCAGTGGAAGTCCTGACACTGACTTCAGCTGATCCTGAGCCATGCTGGTAACATGCAAGATTGGGAAATACTAATATAACTTCCAGAAGGTACACTTTAGGAGTATATATTGGAGAGACTGAATGCCTAGTTTGAAGAGCACCTGCAGTTTTTCTGTAAAGCAGCTCCAATTCTCAAGATAAGGTTACCACTTTTGGGGATCCTGGTATGTCATGATTGATGGTTCCTTCACCTTTGATAAAAAAGGGTTCTCAGTGTCCTTACTGTTAAATTGAGAATTCAGTGTTTTATATCTTCATCTGCATGAGACAGTCCTCCTCTCCTCTGCTTTCTTTTCCTGTGCAGGAGGCATTTTAGTATCAGCACCAGAGCAATACAGTTGTGTATCATATTCTCAAAAAGTATCCCTGTTCTTTCTTATCTCTTCCAACCACAGGCCTCAAAGGAATCCACTCTTTTTAACAGACATTGAGCTAGATATCAGTGGCATCCTCTTCAGCCCCTCTGTGGAGAGCTTTGAGACATCCCTCATTTCTCTGTTCGACAATGGAATCCTGGCGACTCACAGTATCCCACATTTGGAGCAGGTGAACGCTTCTGCATCAACAGTGATACAGCTGTGCACGTGTCAGTGCATTGCAGCTCAGCACAGACACCCCTGAGCTTGTACTGAGGGAGAGAGGTGCTGAAGTGGGTACTTGGGAATTCAGTTAAATTAATCTGGGCACAGCACTGTGCTAATGCAGTTCTGTTCTGATAGGATTTCTTCAATCTCTCCAACCTTGTAGCTCTTTTTTCTGGTTGTTGTTTCTGCTTTGGCGCTGCAGGTTCTGTGGACACATGGACACTGTGTTTGCCCTGAGTGCATGGTGGCTGGTAAAAGCAGACTCATAAAGAAAATAGCACTGTTTCCAATTCTGTTTGATGCGAGTCTCCTTTGCATATGCATCCTTCTGTCTGCTACAGTGTAAGCCCTATCTCTCTAGATACTCATTCTTTGGGAAGAAGGGCACATAAAACTGATAAAACAATTCCTGACACAATGTAGAAGTGTGGACTGCAGGAGTTCCCAAAGACACCACCAGGGATTGATTTGACCCTCTCCCGAGGAGGCACAGTTAGCTCTGTTTGTCCTGAAAGACCTCTCTCCTTCCTCTTCCAGTATGTGTTGGAGAACATGGATATTCCAGGCAGCCCCATGCTGGAATCAGTGGGGTTGCAAGAGCCTAAAGTGGAAGAGCTACGTGAGGCTCTGCGCTCTGCCATTCAGCAGTCTCAGATCCCTCTGCAGGCCTACGGCAAGAGATACGAGAAGTTCTTAGAGATAAATAACAATGACATCAAGTACTTCCTAAAGTAAGTGGCTCCTTGTTGCAGCAGCCCTTTTGTTAAATGGTAGAAGTGAGCCAAGACACAGACTTCTTGTTCATCACAGTGTGAAAAGGGTCCCGGTTTATTCCTCTTTACAGCTCAGCCATCCTGACTCCAGCCATTCACTGACTCTGGCTGCAGCAAGCTCCAAGCTCCTGCTGTAGGTTTCCCTTGCAGCCTCTGACTGCTGATTATGTCCTGCTAAACTCTGACTGCAGGCTTTTACCCAGCTAGACTGTGACTGCAGGTTCCAACAACAGGCTCTAACTACAGACCCAGACTGACTTCACAAGAGTAAATCTCTTCTCAGGATCCTCCTTTTTCATTATCCTCACCAGCTAACCCACTCCCATTTACTGAACTTAACTTTATTGGATGTAGCTGTGACTCATCAGGGCAAGGCTGTATTGGGTAATTAAAACAGCTGTTACTTATCAGGGGCGAGGTGACCTGTATTTCCTTCTCCTACAACTTCTGACAAAATCCCTGTGACCCCCCCAATGACAAGCCTTTGTGGAAACTGTCGTGTAGATGTGCTGATGGGGAGAGTGTGAGGCTGTTCTGAAACCATGTGCCTCAGATGTGAGATCAGGCCCCTGTCAGAGGCTGCCTTCAGTCATGGGTGGCAGTCCGTGCTTTTGGAGGACACTGGTCGTGGCACTGGGAATTTCTTCCTGTCTCTGACAACAGTCACATTCCTGTCATGCTTGTCAGTGTAATTGGAGATATTAATGGCCCTAAAAATGAATCATCCTGTTTGAGAATCCAGTTAGCATACTTGACTCTGACCTTCATATAGTGTCTGCTCAAGCTGATAGCATTCTGCAGAAAGTAATGTTTTCTTTTGTTTCAACCTCATTTTTTTCATTGCCAAATTTCTTTTCATCTATTCTGTCCTTTAGCCTCTGTTACATTAATGGACTTCTGTTTAGGTCTTATGTTTTCTCCAGACAGTGAGAATGAAGCCCTTTTCTCTTTTCTTATTCCATCTTAATCAATTTACATATCCCATCTGACAAATTCCTGTCTCTCCCTGGAATACACTGAAGTGCCTACCCTCCCCTGAAGTGCCTCCTGATCTTGCCCTGTTTACACCAGTGTTTTTATTTTGCCTCTCTCTCTCTTCTTGCTGTATTTTCTCTTTCATCTCTTTCTTCTACTCCTTTTCTGCAGCTAAAATATTTTGTGCTCTTATTCCACTCTGCACCTATTGTGTAAATGTATGTCTTATTAATTTCATGTCTTGATCCTTTGAATGGACACAAACAGCTTGGATGCTCAAATATTCTTAAGGTCTACACTGCCATTTTTTTGTGTGTGTGTTTTACTTTACAGAGGCTATGAAGAGCAATTTCCACCCACTCAGGAGGTGGTGAACATAGTAAGCACATACTTGTCTGAAAAGGAGACTTTGGACCACCTTCTACCTAGTTCTATTATCATTGGCCCCTTTCAAATCAGGATAGAACATATTAGGCTAAATCTGTCTGATAAACACAAAGCACTTGCCACTGCCGTGTTGGACATGCTGGCTAAAACCCTCCATTCACAGGTGCAGAAAGTAAGTTACATGGTTCAATGGATTGTCTCTCTCTGTCTTGTCTTGTCCTTCTGCTTTTGAAGTTGCTATGTTTTTGTGAAATGGCCAGAAGGCCACATTTAGTGAGGATATTTTAAAGATCACACTGGGCTGATTATTTAAAATTAAAATTATAGGGGACATATGCAAACTCAACTAAACGAAGTATTAAATATATTTAATAAATTACTTGTCTGAAAGCTGTAGCTCTTGAGATTAAATTCCTCAAGGCCTTGCCATCTTACAAAAGTGTGTTGGTGAATTGAAAATATCTGTCTAGTAGACAACTGGAAAGTCATTCTGCTTCTTCTGAGAATAACTGGAATATAGGCAATTGCCTCTGCCAGCTGGTTGTCTAAATCTGTTATTATCATCATTTCCACTACATACCTGCAGTTCATCTTGCTCTTTTTTTGGCAGTCTCATTCCATTTGAGCTCAAATGAGATGGATGAGAAAAGAAAAAAACAGAACAGGGCTGTGTACTCATCACTTAGACCACCTTCAGAATGAGAAGAGGGTGGATAAGGGCAGGTTTCCCAGTTTGTCTATTAGTAGTTGGTGACTTTTTGATGGTCTTTGCTATGTCCTGCTGCAGATCTGTGAGGCATATGAAACCATCAGCACCAAAATGCATGAGAGACCAAAGAACATCGAGGAGCTGGTTGAGCTGCGGGACTGGCTGAAGGGAGTGCCCGAGCAGCTGGCAGTGCAGCAGGTAGGGCAGGCTCTCCTTTGGACAGGGACATCAACAGAAGTGAGGAGGAAATTTGTCAATGTAATGTGTGATGTCTCAGAAGCAGAACTCCAGGTTTTGTTACTTGCCTGTCTTTGCATGCAATGCCATGAGATTCCTGGCTTTGTATTTTTATAATTCCTAAGATTTGTATTTTTAAATACACATATCATAAATTTAAATCTCTTTGCGAAACAAAATAGCAGTTAAAAAGTCTTGCCTGAAATACTTATGTATGCATTTTGCTGCCTTCATGAGCCATTCTGCATTTGTGTACTGAATAGCTATCTTCTAAAAATGAATGCTGTTTTCAAGAAAATCATTCTGTTACCCAGTGCTCAAATTGCTGTTAATATTTTTTTTCCTAATAGGACATTTTAGCACCAAGTTATTTCAAAGTTATTTGAAGTGTAAGTCTTTTCCCAGCTGAACAAATGGGGAACAAAGGCATCAAGCTGTAAGCTGACTTGCCAATGCCAATGAGGGAACCTGGAGGATAACCTAAAACACTCGATTTCTGTCCAGTGCTTTATCCACTAGGTCACACTTCTTTTCATTCCCATAGAACAGAGCGTGATGATGGCATGATCATTCACAGAACAAGGGGTTGTAAATCCATTCCCACTGTTCACACAGCACAGAAGCAGCCCACATTGCATTAAGCTTGTGTGACTAACGCTTTTCAAAGGCACCTCATGAAAATGAGGTGTACACCAGAGACTTGGAATCAGCATGGTCTAAAGGTGTAAACTTTTTTTCTCTTTCTCTCACCCTGTGCAGCAACTGATTGAGGAAGTCATGGAAGATTACAAGGTCATGGACGACTTCCTTTACAATCTTACTGAAGAAGATTTCACTGACAAGTGAGCACAAGGCATTTCTCCCACTGTCAAAGTGGGACTCTGCAGCAATTACCATTCTCAGTGCTTCAGGGGCCATGTGTCTATCAAGGGCTCCTGCAGAACTTTTAAGTGGCTCCCAGGCTGTATGAGCACTGAATTCGTGAAATAAAGTTTGTAGACAAGAACTGTGAATTCATGCTGCCTTCTGGCCTGCGGCAAGGCAAACTGGTAGCTATTAACCTGTTTAACATAGTAAAGCCCTTTTTTCTGTGTGGGTTTGTTTTTGGGTTTTTTGGAGATACTTGCAAGGTCTCAAAGTGCACAATTTAGTCTGTGCCTGAAACTAAATGAACACTTTCAAGATAGGAACACTCCCAGGGTTTTCTTAAGACTAGGAAGGAATTTGAACCCTTATTATTACTGCAGTTCTTCTCCAAGCATCCCTCTCTTAGTTTTATTATTCCAGTTGTGGCCTGACTATGCTCAAATAGCAGAGTCAGCTCACAAACACAGCTATGAGGCTTCAAAAGCTTGCTCAGCTTTGGGAAGCATGTCTCTTATGACATGTACTTGGTCAAGTATGTCTGCAATCCGAGTGAGTCTCTGCAGACTGCTCCTGAAACTAGAAACATAGGGTACAAGGAGCAAAAATCCCACAGAAGCTGCAGGAGAGCAGCTGAGCCCCAGGCCAGCTTGGAACAGGTGTGGCTGTATTCCCACTGCCCAGACCTGCCACAGGCAGGACTGGGAGGAGATGGCTGCATCCCCAGGTGCTGGGAGAGGTGTGAGCTCCAATGAGTGTAGCGTGCAAACCTTGTACCTGGCATTGCACACAGGCTGAGGGTCAAATGGAGGCAGTAATGGGTGGTCTATGGCTGAGCAAGAACCAAGAAGTCTGCCTTGGTGTGAGCAGCCAATTTGTGCAGCTTTTCCTGGACATACAATGCTCTCCCCAGGGCACTCTGCAAAATCCAGAGCTTCCCTGTATCTGGGTTATGCTGGCCCCTCACTGCCCTGCTTAACAGGAGACTAGCTTTTTCAGTAGCCCTGAAAAGCCACAAGCCAAGTCTCTGACCCCATTTTTTTCAGTTCCTTGTAAATACATTCAAAGACAGACATTCCCTCTGGATGCCAACTGTTATTTTGCTAGCTTTTCAGTAGTGTAGTGGATTTGTTCCTTTTAAAAAGGCCCTCCACTTCTCCCCAGCTCTCTCCAGCTGAATAGCCTAGTCACAAGGGCTGCATATCAACAAGACAAGCTGGAAAAAAATGTTTTGTTGAAACACATGTGTTTCTGTTGTTGTAAAGCCTCCTTGTTTGGTGGGCTTTGGCTTTCTCATTCTGTTATTTTCAGCATTTCATACATATGCTCAAAAGCTTGTCTCTTTTTCCAATTTTTTTTTTCACATTTGTTTTCTTGTGTCATGTGAGTGCAGGTGGACTGCCAGTTACTGGCCAGTGAAAATGTCTAAGGATTCAGAGTCCATTCGGCTCCAGCACATAGAGGATGAAGAAAGATTTCGTAAAACACAGATTGCGGATCAGAAGGCATTTGAAGAAAAACTGGAGGAAATGCAGGTATTAAGTCCCTGAAAATAAATGGAGCCTAGAAGGGGTCTTGAAGCTGTTGTGGTCAGCCAAGTGGGAAACTTCCAGATGAGATTTTACTCAGATGAGCTTTAAGGTCAGGGTGTTGTTAGACCAAATATTAACACACCCTCCCTTGCTTTTTTTGTTGGCTTTTGATTAAGAGTTTCCTTTTTGTGTGAAAGACAAGACTCTGTAGAAATACTCATTTTTCATTAGGAAGGTGATCACACAGTGTTCTGATTCTTGGTGCTTGGGCAACACGGGCACCTCCTTTTTCTTTCCTGTGTACTCAGTTCCCTGAGAGCATCTCCTGTGATGCGCTGCCATCAAGGGGGAAAATACAGCATTCAGCCATGGAACTCATACTGGGGAAAAAGACCCAGAAATAACTGCAGAATCTGGGAGCTGAGATACCTCTATTGTCTGCTAAAACAGTCTGAATTTTATTTTTTTCCTCAGAAACTCTTAAATTCAAGGGAAAAAAGCCATTTTAGAAAGATGGGATCACTGACCTAGATTTTCTTGGAAACAGGTTCCCCAAATAATAATATCCCAACACTGGATCAAAAAACCCAAACAAATAAAAAACAAACCCACACAAAATACCAAAGCAAAATCCAAACCAACCAAACAAACCCAAGCCACCAAAACAAAACACAAAATTTATTGGAGAATCTCTAGATATGTGTTGTTAAACAATTCGTGGAAACAGAGTGACTAGTGGAGCTATCATTTGCGCTTTACGTGTTTTGTAGCAAATATCAGTATAAATTCAGCATCTAATTTGGGCACAGACTTACTGTTCCTATTCCTCAGGGATTAACTCTTGTCACAAAGAAGACAAGCAGCTGGTCATCACATTTGCAGTTTCCTCCACCTGAGCAGTGGTTATTCCTTCTCCTCACCACTTTCATCATGGTTTAAACAGAAGTGAAGTTGTTTTGGGGAAGGTGAAATCATAAACATAAAAATCTTTCCTTTGAGTATAACAGAGAGCACAACACGAAGCTGATATCTCGAGAAGCAACACTCAGCTTCAGGGTCCAAATTTATGCCTGCCTTTTCTCTTCCAGCTGACTGTAGGTGGATTTTCTGTCCAGTCAGACGTTAACCAAGCCCATGAGCTGGCTGAAGATGCAAGGGATGTCCGGAAGCAGCTGAAGGAGCTTCAAGAAATGGCAGTTCTCTACAACAACAGGGAAAGGCTCTTTGGCATCAGAGTTACAGATGTAAGTGTCAGGTCCGGTACCCACAGGACTCTGATCTTTGTTGGGATTTCTAGGTGGTATGGTAGGTAGAGCAAATTATAAAACATATTTCCTCAGGAAGGACTCCTTCATGCTGTTTTGTTTTATCTGGGGAACTGCTCCTCAGTACTGTAGATTGACTACACTCCTTCATTGCTCCACTGGGCTGCAGAAGAGCTGATCCCAGGCAAACGTGGAAGGCTGCTCAGGGTCTGATATTTCCACTCCTGTGGGAGACTTTGGATGCCCACAGTGAGATATGAGCAATGTTCATGAGGAGAAATTGGCTGGGGAAGGTCTTGAAGCAGCAGTTGGGATGTATCCATTTCTCTAAGGCTGTTGCTGGAGGTCTATAGGTGTGATTGCAAGTGGTTGCATAGTGGGTCCTGGCAGCTGGCTGGGCTTGGAGCGTGGTGTTCTCCTAAGGCAACAGTTTATATAGTTGCAAACACTCATTTTGCTTATAGCTACTCAGCTGCCAGTGAGTCATTGTCATCCACATCCAGCCAAGTCTGGCTGCAGACCAGAAGTGGAGTTCACATGATGATCCTTTCCTACCCTTGAGTCTGTGGGAACTTCTCCTTCCCTGTAAGGAGCCAAGTTTCGATATATGTGGTGTGTGCTTTCACTGATGGTGTGTGGCCTGTCCATCAAAATCTCTTCATTCTGCAGGAGAGCTTTGTAGAGGCAAGTGGAAAGAGTGCTTTCCATGCCACACACATGGTGCAGGCACAGCTCCACTGGATATATGTTGGCCTGAATGTGTAAAGCCCAGCTCTGCTGGTTGCTCTCCCTTGGAATACGTATTGTTGGCTCAGGGAAAGGTAGTCTGATATATCCACTTGGAATACATATTTTCTCATTGGTGGTTTAAGGTTCAAAAAAGAGGTGGATGTTTTTTGGCCTTTTGACATGTAAGCTGTCATTTGGAGGTGAATACATTTGTTGCTTACATTGTTTTTAATCTCTTTCTAAAGTACAGTGGGCTGTCCAAGATGATTAAGGAATTCCAGCCATACTATGATCTCTGGACTACAGTGTCAGACTGGATAAAGTGGAATGAGAGCTGGATGAATGATTCTCTCCTTAAAATTGAGTCAGAGGAGCTGGAAAAGAATGTCAATGACTCTGTTAAGACCATGCAGAGATGTGTGAAGCAGTTCAAGGATTCACCAGGTAGATGCACAGTCTGGGGAAGGAACTTGGTGCATATTAGCATTTTGATGTGAGGCATGTCACAGAGTGCTCTAAACAGGGATTGTCGGGATGTCACATGTGTATTAGAGACAGCTGAGAAAATGCTAGCAAAGTTATTTTCTGCTTTTTTTTTTCCTGAAACTATGATGATTCACATCTAGATACTAGTTAGATGCTTGAAGTACCAGCCACCCTCTGATGTTGCAGTTAGTATTTACTCAAATATGTGTATATATATGTGTGTGTGTGTGTGTGTGTGTGTGTATATATATATATATATATATATGTAAAGTGCAATAATCCTGGCTAGTCACAGAGAGTTACTATAGAGCCTGCTGGCTAGACATGTGGGTTTAAGCCCTCATGCAAGTCAGGCAGCAAGAAATTTGAGTCTGGGTTTTGCAGGTGCTGTTTTCTTGGCCAATCTTATTTTCTTTATTGGCCAATGCATTTAATGGAAAACCAGAAGAGGTTTTGATTTTGTTATGAATAAAATGAAATTGCTAAATCTGGAAATGATCTCTGCGATATAACAATTTTCCTTCTTGCCTGAATGTCTATGAAGTTTTGATGATTGCACTCAGCCCTTGCAATTCACATGAAGGTCTTTTGACCATTTCTCCTAATAAAGCTGAAATTGAGACTTCAGTTGTAGCTTAACTTGCCCTTCCCTGATTCTCAGAGATGTGTTGGTCATTCTTTAGAGCTAATTCTAAGATCTCCTGCCAGATGGCTTAGATTGAAATGTATTTTGCTGTGGGTGATTTTTGATTCATCCTTTTTAACTTGAACTTGCTCTTAAACAATGCCATGAATCAGCCCCAATGGAGGAGGTGATGAGTGGATGCATGAGTAACTATGAATCATTATGATAAACAGAAATACTAAGAATACCTGCTTATGTTCATTGCAATATTCTCTGGTACCTGGTAATATATTTGTTCTGACTTGCCTTTGCAAGTCCCCAGCAGGGAGCGCGAGGTGGTCACATCTTTGCAGTGAGCAAGCAGGGTGCAATAAAAGGAGGCACGTGCTGTAGCCAGATTTTGGAAGGGAAGCAAGTCCCATGTTCTCTACCTACCCATTGTTTTACTCACAGTAGCACAAACCGAAAAAGAAGGGCAGGATGTGAACAGTGCAGAGACTTTCTAGGTTGCCCCTAGAGAGAAAAGCTCTTTGCCTTGCTTTGTCCTTCCTATGAGGCAGAAGTACATTTGTCTCTAGCACGGCCAAAGGCTGGCAGGGCCTGTTCTGCACACTTTCCATTTCCAGGCTGGGATCCCAGCCTGCTTCTAGCTACTTAGTGTCCATCTTCTATTGAGGATGACCTGAGCTGTGGTGTGAGATTACTTAAAATGCAGTTTTGTTAAGAAGTGAATATCTTGAAATGATGACTGGAACTCCTGAAATATCTACTGGTAGATGATCATGCTTCAGTCCATATCAAGAAGTTAAATTTGTCTGCCTCTCTTCTGGTGAGTTCTAGCCTAAGGCACACTTCTGCTTAGCATGGACTTGCCTCTATCAGGCTTTTGATAATAGGCAGATCTGCTTCTTGGGACCAGGCTTTGGATCCTGGCTTAGTTACCATCTAAAGAGAGCCTTCATATCCTCCTTTCTTCAACCTGCATTTTCCAATGCTTCCTCCTTCAGCTTACATACTCCATACCTGTGACTACATGCACATCAGGCTTAGACAGCTTCTAGAAGTTCCTTAAGGCAACTTCCTCACACACTGTTGTTGCTGATGTTCTGTTTTTCTCCCTGAAAGACTGCCAGAGTGTCGCCATGAGCTTTCGAGACAAGATGGATGATTTCAAACAATACGTGCCCTTAATCCAAGGGCTGCGCAATCCTGGGATGAGGAGTCGGCACTGGGAGATGCTGTCAAACCTGGTTAAGGCTGATGTCGAGCTGGAACCCAGCATGACATTTGGTCGCTGCTTGGAACTGAAGCTGCAGGACCAGATGGAGAATGTTCTCAAAGTAGCTGAGACAGCCAGCAAGGAATACGCCATCGAAAATGTGAGAAGAGAGGACTTGTTGTGTCTCTGCTTGCTTCTCAAATAGGTTTCTGTTGAGCAGGCAGTCATTGCCTTGGGTGATGTTCCTGTTGTCCCAGAGCATTAGACACATTCTGCAGCATAAGTAAAAAGGTTGCTGTCCTTACAGAAGGGAACCATGGCCACACAGTTGGGTTCACACGGTAGAAAAACTTATTCTGTCTTGTGCAGAATTTCAGTTGTGGCATTAACAGCACTGCCTTATGGTTATGTTGATCCACTGCTTGGGTCTCATTGCTCACTGTGGGATTAGTGGTTGGTTAAGTTAAAAAAAGTTGATTGTTTGCACTCTGCCCATTCAAATGTTATGTCAGGGGGATTAGCTGTGACTGGAAGCAGAGATGGCAAATCCTTTAAACCAGTAAACATGCAGGGAAACCTTTCTAGCTCTGGAGATTCATAGATTAGATGGTCTTTCAGCTTCAGTTCATCAGTTCAGATGTGATCTAAGATGGTCTTGACCTTCTGGCAGCTCTTGTTCTCTGAAATCTCAGGTGAATTTCCAATGGATAGTACCCCTTTTGACAAAACTACCATTAGTCATAGCCATTAATAAGCCCTTTGGTGCCAGGCTCTGTGCATCTAGAGCATAAACAGGCCTGGAGGTGAAATTGCCATTTTTTTTCCCCCAAGGTGTTCGTTTCAGCACTGGTGTTGAGCTGTTGAACCTGTGGGCAATGCAGAGGAAATGTGCTGTCACTGACTGTGTCATGCACAAAATACACAGCTGCAGTTTCCAGTGGAATCCAAGAGCAAAAATCTGTCATTTTCTAGAGAGTGTCATTAAGGGAGTTGTGGAAGCTGGAATAACCATTTGCACAGGTTGTATCTGAAAATTAAATTGCTTGTCCCTCTGTTTCAGGCACTCAACAAGATAGAGAATGAATGGAAATCTGTTTCATTCATTGTGACGCTTTACAAAAACACAAATACCTATATTCTGAAAAGCACAGATGACATTTCTCAGCTCCTAGATGATCATATTGTCCTGGTTCAGAGCATGTCTTTCTCACCCTTCAAGAAACCTTTTGAGGAAAGGATGAACTTGTGGGAAACTAAGCTGAAGATGACACAGGTACTGGTTTTACCCACATACATATGGTGAAGGCAGGCAGCTGGGCTCTGCTGCCATGCTTGGCACTGTGCAGTTGTTGCTGGGAACTGGAAGGGCAATTATCAAGAGAGTATCAGTCTTTAGGAAAGAATAGGGCCTGTGAAAGCCCTGTGACTCTAGGAAAGTAATGCAGCCCTTTTGCTTCCTATTGCAACATGTTTTGGTGGGGCCAGAACTCACCTGCTGCTGTGAATAGTGTCACTGATCTCTCTAATCATACTGTACTGAGTGAACCTCACAGATTCTTACAGACCCTGTGAAATCCATGCTAATCATCCATCTCAGTCTAGGAAAGCACATGGAAGACTGCTGTTTAAGCAGGATCTGGCAGACTGTGCCAGCTCTTGCTCATCAAACCAGGAGCACCCAGTAGGATTCTGACAGCAAAATAGCAGTGCTGCAGGAGAAAAGTTCCAAAACTTTTGGAAAGGGGAGTGCTAGGAGGTTGTTAATTATTTGGAAAGGAAATTCCAGCTCTTGACCCTGTAGGTAGATTTTAGAAGTATGGAAGGTGTAAGTGCAGCATCACCTCGTCTCTGGTTTTTTGGGTTTTTTTCCTTGTTTTTTTAACATGTTCTGGTGCACAGTTTGAATGGTTTTGTTGAACAGGTTTAGAGCATGCTTTTTTTCCTGACATGCTTTTCTTGTTTGCCATCAGGATGTCCTAGAGGAATGGCTGAACTGCCAGCGCTCTTGGCTCTACTTGGAGCCAATCTTTAGCTCAGAGGACATCAAAAGACAGCTCCCAGTGGAAAGCCAGCGCTACAGCATTGTAGATAAGGATTGGAGGCGTGTCATGAAGAATGCTAATGCAAATCCTGAGGTATGCACTTTGATGAAAGCCAGTGCAGGTATCTTGAACACCTTGGAGCTGTGATCACAAAAGGACTGTGTCTTTGACTCATTGTTTTTGTAATGGTGTGGGCATGAGCAGCACTGTATTACCTGTGTAGCCTTGCCCAGGGCATTGTGTTGGGTTTCTTCTCTTGGAATTTGCCTTTTTTTTCTGGTGGCTGAATGGACAGAGCCATTCCTTGTGGTGCCTTCCCCCAGTGTCCACTGCACCAGATTACTCCCTGCCTCCTATGACTCTTGGAACCTGCTGTGGTTGTAATCCATAAGGTAACTCCTTCAATTCCTCCTCAAGACTGATTCTATGAGGTTTTCAAGAACAATTGTTTTTGCCTATTTTTGTGTCCTGGTGGCAGTGCTTTGCTCTCTTCTGTTCTCCAGTCTCCAGTTCCCAGGACTCCTTCACCACTTGTATTCCATATTACAAACGTTGGTATTTAGGGAGACTCAGAAATGCTTGTCTCTGTAAGGGCTGTTTACCCTCTTTACCCACAAAGCTTACACCTCTCCAGATCCCTGAGAATTCCTGTGGATGAGTCATTTAAATCCCATCAGTAACATCACTGGGCAACCAAATTATCTCCATTGCCTTATCTCCCACATGCTCAGAATACTGATGCTTTCTCTGTTACACATTCTGTTGTAGGTGATTTCTTTGTGCCCTGATCCAGAGCTACTGGAGAAGCTGCAAAACTGTAACAATCTACTTGAACTTGTGCAGAAAGGGCTGAGTGAATATCTGGAGACAAAGAGAACTGCTTTTCCCAGGTAACCCCAAACTTCACTGGGCTAGATCACACTCCTTGTTTCAAAAAATATGAAAGGAGAGGCTCACTGTAGTTCATTGTGCCAAGAAAGAGCAAAACCACCTAAGCTTAGGATTTATTAATGGCTTGCAAACATAAGCAAAGCTGTGTCTTTCAATGCTGCCATCTGATGGGGAGAAAACAGGCACACACAAATGTGGTGAGTTAAGGGCAGTCTGGTAGCATCATTGCATATCTGTGCCTTAGGATTTATGTAGAAAGGGTGGGGTAAAATTAAAACCCCCATGTAATTTTGTATCTTATTCCTGAAGGAAGGCTTCTATTCTTTTATTCTCATTTAAACCCTCTTTGCTTGGAAATAACTGACTTCTGAAGAGTCTGTCTCTACAGAAAGGGAGATGGCTGGATGGTGGCTGCTCATCTACACAAGTACAAAGAGATCAGTGAGCAGTTAGAAACAGTGTCTTTTAGCAAAAGGCTTATTCCCCATCATGCCAGGACTAAGCCCTTGCTGCTGCAGTATACAGAGCCTCTCCTCATACCTCTCTCTGTGTTTGTAGGTTCTACTTCCTTTCAGATGATGAGCTGCTGGAAATACTGTCTCAGACAAAAGACCCCACTGCTGTACAACCTCACCTCCACAAGTGCTTTGAGAACATTGCACGGGTAGGCAAAGCAAGCGCACCTTTGGAAAGCTGTGTCCTGGGAACTTGGAGACATTCTGCTGTATGGAAATGTATCTCCTGGGAACTTGTAACTAACTGTACATAGGCATCAGAAGGTGCTGCCTGTCCTGAAGGGATTCCAGCAACCTCACTTTAGACATTTCAAAGCCAGGCATCTGCCCATCAGCTGGGTACCCTTAGTTGTCTTTCAGACAATGGGGGCAAAATAGGCATCTGCAAAGATGAGAAATTCACTTGGATATCCATCCTAGGAGGAGATGACATTCCCTCTGGAGAAGTGTGTCCATCTTACCATGAAGGTCAGGAGAAATAGCTCTGACTTAGCCTCCTACTCACAAGCACCTTGTTAGGATGGAATCCCACTCCTGCTGACAGCCCCAGAAGGGACAAGAGCTGAACAAGCCTGAGCTGAATTAAGTTTCTGCCTTCATCTCTACCTAGGAGCTGGAGTTAACCTGGCTATTTTTCCTCTTTGTTATTCCTAATAGACATCAGACTCCATAGCTAGTCACAGCTCGAACCACCACAATACTCAGACAGTAAAACCAATCTTCTAGTCATTAGTTTGGAAAAATAGAAAGGAAATTGAACTAGAAACCTGGTGCAAAGCCATTGGAATAAATAAGGGGACTTCCAGTGATATGCTGGGGCACAGGAGAAGCTGTTAAAATTTACTCTTAAAACCAGGCACTGTGACATCGAGGGAAATGATTTGAATCTACAGAATTGAGCAGAAGTCAAGGGTCTGAATTCTAGACAGGCAATGAGAAGTGTTCATCCTACTTATAATTTGATTTGCTTCACTTAAGTCACACCAGCGATGTGAATCTCTTGTTTTCATACAATCATTTTCCATTATTTGGAGAGGTCGTTTTGCACGTCTGTCACGCACTTTATTATCACTACTGGCAACCAAGTTTGGCACCAGGTTTATAATGAGCAAACACTGGTATAGGCTGGCTGTCCCCCAGGGGCAGGAAGGCAGGGATAGAAAAGAAATCCTCCATTCACATCTCCTGTTGTGCTTCTTCCATTAGCTGAAATTCCAGGAAGACCTACAGATCACACACATGTACTCTGGTGAGGAAGAAGAGGTGAAGCTGTTTTCTCCTATCTCTCCCACTGAGAATGTGGAGGACTGGCTGCTGGAAGTGGAAAAGTCCATGAAGGCCAGTGTTCGGGACAACATAGAAAAATCAATTGGTGCTTATCCAGAGGTAAGAGTTTTATCACAGACTCTGGTATCACATATATATCACAGGTCTCTGATGTGCTGGTTCCAGGCTTGCCATGGAGAGGTGGGGGCTGATGAACTTGGGATGTATTCTACAAGAATATTCTATTCCACTTTCAAAGCACAGCTTTTAATACAGTTGTGTGCCTGTAAGTGCAGAATGGGAAGCTGGGCAAGAAGCTAATGGTCCAGCAGAATGCAAATCCTCCCTCACAGAATGCACACTCCCTCCCTCACAGCTTTCCTACAGCATAGAACAACCCTGTATGAGCCCATATCTGTTCATCTCTCCAGACTACTTCCTCTTTGTAAGGATCGTCTGCTTCAGCTCTTATGTCTCACACAATGTGCCAGGGGCTGGTAAAAGTAATCAAGGCACATGAACTGTTGGTTTCAGTCAGTGCATAGGGGATGCATCTTGGCCCTGGTTTCTGTACAAAAGCTGTGCTGGTGTAAAACTGAAATTCTAATCTAGGTAGGGAGAAAGATTGAAAAATAAAGAGGCCTCGGATATTTCTGTTGCTTTTTCTTACTCAGACTAAAAATTTGAAAGTAGGAAAATTAGAATCAGCCAGAGGAGGGGAAGCATTCTTTTGGGTCTCAGATTCCTGCTCTTCACCTGCTGCTGGCTACTTGTAACTGGTTACTGCAAGTGGCATAGTGGAGAGAAGGTGTCTGCTGTACCCCAGTGCCTGAAGAAGACTTCTTCAGAGCAACTGGAGGGGAAAGAAAAGGAAAGCCTCTTACACAAGAATTCAGTGCTTATTTGTTAATGATGCATCCCAGAGCAAGAGGACATAGACATAAAGAAATAAATGTTTTACCATCTTTTTTCCCCTTTCTCACACCTGTTTTTTTGTTGTTTTTTTTTTTTTTTTTTAATCTTAAGACTCCACGTACCGCATGGGTCTTGCAATGGCCTGGCCAAGTGGTCATTGCTGGCTGCCAGATTTTCTGGACAAAGGAAGTGTCTGAAGCTTTGGAAGCTGGAGATTTGTCTAGCAGGCTTTACCCACAGCTGAGTGCTCAGGTATGAAAATAAATGGAAGGGTGAGATTTTGCCAGATGGAGACTTTTCAGTCATCAGACCACAGACAAGTTATAAATACAGCCAGGACAATACTGTTGGGGAAACAGAGACATGGTTTTGCATAGCACTGTTCAAAACAGGTGATATAACAGGTTGTCTTCTTAATTATTAGGGTATTTGTCATAATGAACCTCAAGTAATATACAGGATTAATAATATGATGACCACCTGAACACTATAACAAGGTGAAAGATAACTTCTCCAGGGTTACCCAAGAAGCCAAAGGTGAAGAACTGTACTGATGGACAGTGGGGGAAACTGCATCCTTCATATCAGTTCTGTGAATTTAATCACACCTAATGTCTGAGAGTTATTAGCTCTGGACTTCATGGTGGCTCTAACCCTTTTTTTTTTCACCTGAACATGGGAATGGTGCAGGCAAAACACAACTCTCAGCCAGCCCTGAGTAGTATTTGCTTTCTGAGGAATCATCTGTACTTCTGACAAGAGAAGAGGCAGAAATTGCCTTAGCACAGCATATAATCTGAGATTTAGCATGCCCTAAGTTTGATTGCATTGTGTTGGTATGGAGTGGATTGCTTCAGGGTACTTTCCTTTCGTTCCCCAGCTGGGAGATTTGGTGGCCCTGGTCCGTGGGAAACTGTCCAAGATGCAGCGAGCAGTGTTGTCAGCTCTTATTGTGATTGAGGTCCATGCCAAGGATGTTGCAGCAAAGCTGGTTGAGGAGAATATAACAAGCATGAATGACTTTGAGTGGATCTCCCAGCTCAGGTTAGAGAGCACAGCTGTTGAACCTCACCTGGCCTCCCTGGCCAGTCTTCCATCCTCCTTACCCATCAGCTGTGTCCATGACAAATGGAAACAGGAGTTTGAGACAGACCTGGTTTTGATGGCATCCTCTCTGGCAATATAAACAACCCCCTACTATGATGTTTCACTCAGAAAAGCCATGTTCCTGCCCAAGGGGTGCAATGGTTGATGCCAGGTCCTGTGAGAACTCCTGTCCACCCTGTTGTGTTACTTTATCTTTTCTGCCCTTGAGAGGGAAATCCATTGACACACAAGTCTCCAAACCTGCAGTCTGTAATCTCGTGAGCTGCTGTTTTGTCTACCAGGCAGTGCTTATCTTTCTGATGTCATGTTCACTCACCATTAGATACTACTGGACACGGGGAGACCTGTACATCAGAGCAGTCAATGCTGAGTTTATCTATGGCTATGAGTATCTGGGGAACACTGGCCGTCTGGTTATCACACCCCTCACTGACAGGTAAAGACATTGTTTTCTGGGTAACAAGTATACCTTTTTTCCCTTTTCTTTATTTCTTTTTTTTCTTCTGGATGAACGGGATTAAACAAGGATCTGACCATGCAGGTCCTAGATCTTAATGTATGTAAATAGAATCCATTTGTACAGTAAAGGACTACTTGAGACAAGTGCACAGGAGCACCCTGGCGTTGGTTGCTACCGTATTCCTAGTGATCAGTGCTCAGACTGATTGCTTTCACTCTCCTAACTCTTAATGTAGTGCTCTCATATAAAATGCCCACCTGATAGCTAAGGAGCTCTTCTAGAAACCAGAAGGTAGCAGCTAGTACTCTAGAATATGCAGCTGAAATAATAGTTTTACCCTTATGTAGCTGTCCTTTTTCTGCAGAATGAATTTGTGGCCACTGGCAGAAGGATTTATCCGTGCAGGCCCCCATGAATACTAATCAAGGCCACATAGCTCTAACTCCTTTGCAGAATGCTGCATATCTAAGCAGTTTTGTAGAATAATGAATGATGGATTCCTCCTTGTCTCCAGCTGGATAGATCATATGTCTTCTTGCTGAAATCAGTAGTACAAATGCTTTTTTTCATCATCCAGTCTCTTCTTTGTTGTAGGTGTTATCTGACACTTACAGGAGCTCTGCACCTGAAATTTGGAGGAGCACCTGCAGGACCAGCAGGAACAGGCAAAACAGAAACAACAAAAGATCTGGGCAAAGCATTGGCAATCCAAACTGTAGTGTTCAACTGCTCTGATCAACTTGACTTTATGGCAATGGGCAAGTTTTTTAAGGGACTAGCCAGGTAGAGTGAAATGCTGGGTGTCACTACTGAGGGATGCTGTACACCAGGAATTGGTGGCTATTTTTCATACAACCCAAAAGAACAAGCAAAGCCCTAGAAAAGGGGTTACTGAGTTCCAGAAAGAGCAAGGTTACAAAATTCCAGCCAGAAAGGAGGAACAGTTGATCCAATTAAAAAAAAAAAGAGATAAAAGGAGATCCTTGTTCATTTAAGGCAAAATTAAAATGCTTTGCACTAATCCACAGTGCACTAATCCACCTGTGCAAATGTTTGCAGCTTTGGCCTTTATTTTAATATCATCCATGTTGGACTGAGATTCTGCCCATAAGCTGCTTAATCTTAAGAAGAAGAGAATCTGCTGAGAGTATTCAAAATTGAGCAGCCAAGAGATACTGCTCTAAGCCCTGAGGGATCCTCTCAGAGAGACTTCTCCTCTACATTTCAAACAGAGCTGGTCCAATTAGTCTGTTGCACACTGGTGAATCTGAATTAGTTACTCCAACAAAAGCTGATATTCTTTTCTCAGATGTTTTCTTTGTAAGTAATTTAACTTCTTTCTTAAGCCATGCCTTGTGGGAAGATCACCTTTCTCATATGCATGTTTCCAGCTTTACATATAGTTTTCCAAATTCTGAAAAATGGACTTAAGCGTTGTCTAAACTGTGTCTACTACACTTACAACTCAGGAATTCAACATGACACTGCTTTAAAGCTCAAATCTCTAACATGGAGAGTGTGTCCCAAATTCTAGGATCAGATACTGCCATGGGCACACATCACATGGCTTTGGATGCACAGTTGTAGTGTCCAGTGAACCAGGACACAGTGGCTGTGTCACTGTTTGTCATGGGACATCAGGTCCCTTTTGTGTTCACTTCTCGTCTCTGTTATGCCTACCCAGTGTATGGGTATATAATTTCTAGATCTACCTGAACTTTTGACTGCAAGTTGGCTCTTGTGTGCTGTTCCTGATTCCTTTCACCCTTCCTTCTTTGCCCAGCTCTGGTGCCTGGGCCTGCTTTGATGAGTTCAACCGCATCGATATCGAGGTGCTGTCTGTGGTGGCCCAGCAGATCACAACCATCCAGAAAGCACAGCAGCAGAGGGTATGTAAGGAGCATGTGGATGCAAAGGCAGGCAAAAAAATCTCCACTTGATCTAGTTTGGGCAAGTCCTTGTCTCTGCATGCACCTTCAAGCTTCACTTCCCAGGGGCGACTGAAACAGACGTCCTTGAGGAGAGGTTTGAACAATGTCCTAACTATGGCACATCATATCAGTCCATTACAGTCAACATCCTCAGGGGAATTTTTAACTTCACCCTAGTATATGCTGCCAGAGTTGCCCACACTCTCACAGACTGAAGTACCTCTCAGCTTGACCTGTAGTGCCAGCAGACTTCAGTGTGGGAGACACTCTGCTACAGATCCACTGAGCTGATCAAAATTGGAGCTGTGATAAAGGCAGTCAGTGTTCTGACATGATTTTCTCTGCACCAAATTTATCTAAATGTGTTAAGCAAGCTTTGGTGGATCTACAAAACGCAGTATGTGCAGAAGAATGCATATTAGTGCACACAGAGTTGCATTGTAAAGCGAGTTGTTGTGAATTGTTGACTTTAATGGCGATTCAGCTGTCAGGCAGTCTAGCAGCCAGCCTCTCCTTTGTTCTCTGGAGGCCCAGAAGGGTTAAGACCTGAATCTCCTTGACTTTGGCTTGGAATTAGAAACTTGCTCTCTATAAATTCTTCTGCATTACTTTATCCCCCATCTGAAATTACTACCTACACAGCTTTAAAAAGGATTTAGGTTTCTCTTTGCCCTCTTTGCCATGAATTAATTCAGGCCTGATCTCTAGTGCAAAATAAATGGAAAGATGTTTGTTTACAGCTGAAGGGATAGAAGTCTGTTCAACAGTTAAAAAAAAAAAAGTTAACCTGTCAGTAAATCTTCCACAATTGCAGTCTTTTATACAGGGAAAATAATGCTGGTAATTCTGGGTTCCTGCAGTGGGACCAGATTGAGTTACTACTGTTGTGGGCAGCTGTGTGTGTTTCTACTTTATAATTTAACAACTAAAAGCTATTGTTCTCCTCGTAGAAGATTCTGGTACATTATTTAGTTTGCAGGTCAGGCTCTGTTCTTTGAGGATGATCGTATTTTTAATTTTCCAGGTGGAAACCTTCATATTTGAAGGCACAGAGATCCCACTGGTCCCATCCTGTGCAGTCTTCATCACAATGAACCCAGGGTACGCTGGGCGCACTGAACTGCCTGATAACCTGAAGGTAAGGAGGGCAGGCTGCACAGGCAGGAAGAAGAGGGGCAGTAAATGTGCTGGATGCTACCTGGACCCACCCACAGTGTGTCCATGGCAGGAGTTAGGGTGCTTTTGGAGAGTCTCCAGGATCACTTTGAGATTTGAACCACATGTGTGAGGAAATGGCACCATTCAGATTGTAGTCTGCAGGGATGCTACAGTGACAGATGCCAGGCATGCTCATGTTGTGTCCTGTAACAGTCTGGAATGGATACTCAGCCTTTTTAGTTTGCTGGGAAAAAAAGCAAGAAGCAACAGTGTTTTGGACATTGTGTTGGATCTGTATGTTCCAGGCTCTCTTTCGTCCTGTGGCTATGATGGTCCCAGATTACTCCATGATTGCTGAGATCTCACTCTACTCCTTTGGGTTTAATGAAGCCAAAATCCTTGCGAAGAAGATCACCACAACATTCAAACTATTGTCGGAACAGCTCAGCTCCCAGGTAGATGCCTTAATGTCCATTAATGTTTTTTAAATGTGAGACTTTCTCAGCCTAGGCATGAAGTATCTGGATGGTTTTCTTGGTGCCTTGTGACAGCATATCTCAGAAAGGTCACTACACCCATTCTTCATCTTCCCTCCATCTTTTTATTCTCATTTCTGCTCCTCTGGCTGGCCTTGGATTCACCTTAAATCCTATTTAGGATTACAGTGGCAGGACAGTTGAGCCAAACAACCCTGCCTGCTTTTCTTTCCATCTAGGATTTTTCATTGTGCACTTATTCTCATCTTCCTCATTCATAGACTGTGCAGCTGAGGACTAATTAGTTGTTTGAAGGATACTGAGAATAGACTTAGATGAAGGAGGAATTGTTCTGAAGGCATAAGTCTCTCTTTTTTTTTTTTTTTTCCTCACCTGCTAACTGAGTGTATGCCTAAGTTTACTTTTTTAAATGGTGCTCTGTTTGATGACATTGTTTCCTCTGTGCCTTTTTCAGGACCACTATGATTTTGGGATGAGAGCTGTGAAGACTGTCATCTCAACAGCTGGCAATCTCAAAAGAGAGAATCCTGATATGGATGAGGTAAATGTGTTTGTACTTCACACTGCCATAGACTTATGGGGCCTTTTCTGCAGCCTCAGACAAGAGGAAAGATCTCTGAAGTCCTGAGTTCTTAAATCCCTGCAGGAGCTGATCTGCCTGCGAGCTATTAGGGATGCCAACGTACCCAAATTCCTGCAGGATGACCTCAAGCTCTTCAATGGTATTGTCTCAGATTTATTTCCGAATATCAAAGAAGCACCTGTTGATTATGGCATCCTGGAAGAAGCCATCCGCAAATCCTGCATCCAGGCAAATCTGAAGGATGTTGATGGTGAGGGGAAAGGCTCTTCACAAGCTCCCTCTGGACCTGGGATTTTAGCCCAGCATGCTGCCCTAGGAAGGAGAAGTGTTCCCAGACCCACTCTGCATCATCTTCCTGTACAGGTTTTGTGACTAAATGCATCCAACTGTACGAGACCACTGTGGTTCGTCATGGCCTGATGCTGGTGGGACCAACGGGTTCTGGGAAGACAAAGGTATGGGTGAGACACTGTCCTGGCCCCAGCAAACCATCACCTACCTAGTGATGCAGAGGGTTAAGTTTCACAAAAGACCCATACTAGCATTTAAAACCTCTCTCAGAGAGAAGTCAGGGCACAAAGATGCTGCCTGCTGGTAATAATTTATAGCCACAGAGAGATATTTTACTGGTTCGCTTTTGAGCTCTGAGATTGGACTGAGGCTTATTACATCTGCTGCAGATTTCTAAGGCTGAGACATACTTTGACCTCTCTAGGTGCTTCAGGCCTCTTGCACAGAAGGTCTAACTTCCTCCCCCCCTGCATACAGAGTGCTTCATTTCTGTGCTTTTATTTCAGCCAAGCATCTCTGTACTATGATACTACCCTTCACTGTGTCTCTTTTCTCACTGCATTTGAATGCAGTTGCTGCGAGAGCAAGTGGCTTTGTCGTTCTGGAGCCATGGCAGAGTTAACTCTCTGGCTGTCCTGCTTTTGCAGAGTTATGAAGTCCTGGCAGCTGCAATGACATCACTGAAAGGTCAGCCTGCAGCCAGTGGTGGGAATTATGAAGCAGTCCGCTACTTTGTACTGAATCCCAAATCTATCACAATGGGCCAGCTTTATGGAGAGTTCAACTTGCTAACGCATGAATGGTAAAGTACAAAACCTTCTTTCCTTTCTTCCAGACAGAAAACAATTTTCTGGTCTTGAGCGTCTTCTCTTCAAGGCTGAGAACCGTTTGGGGTGGTGGCATAAAACCAGGAGCGATCAAGTCCTTATCCCCACCAAGCTACAATAGCCAGTCACAGCGATTTAAGCTGACATCCCTCATTGTGCGCTTGGCCCGTCTGCCAGCACATGCCCAGACAGTTCCTGCAGCTCACTTGCAGCATTAACTGCAGAACAATAATTCAATAGCTTTGGAGCACATGCCCCTGATCCTAAATACAGCAGCTTAAAAACACTTGCTTTGCTTCTGAAGAAAAGTGACCTCTGTACTGCGCACTTCAACTGTTCTGTATAAATACTCTGGTATCCTTGAGTGATGAGGAATGACTCTAAGGCAGAAAGAGGCATTTCATTCCCGTTGCCAGGGCTCCTGCTAGCTTACATGGTTTGGAAACAAGAACCAATAGCCCACTTGCCCTCTTTACAGCCAAGTCCTACTGCTTATGTTTCCATATGTGACCTGAGGTTGACTTTGCAGCTCACTATATCCATAAGCTAGGGTGTGAGAAGCAGTGTGACTCTCCCTTTGGCCCTGTCAGCCAGCACTTGTTTCAGGGTAAAGCTAAAGATTCTGTAAAATGAGGATAATTAAACATATATGAAATTAACTGCTTCTGGAAAAAGTGCAAGCCAGTAAACATTACTGATGCTGTGACCAGAGCTTCCCAGCTTAGGATCTGCTACATACTTACTGAAGGACATTTTATAGGAGCTCCAATTAAGCTCAAGAGTTTATTTATGATGTGACTCTACACAGGCATGTCAATGTGACAAAAAGAAAAATACAGCAGTTGTGTAAAATATATTTACAGACAAATCCATCTGCTTTAATCAGCTGAGCTTTAGAACAGATTGTTTTCCCTTGATCTCAATAACAATACCCTGAAATTCACTAGTACCATAAAAATAACAAATAATTATTTAATAGCAAGAGTCAAGTCCAGGGTCTGAATGGAAACTGCGCTCCAGGGTTCCATGTACAGATTAAACTCTTGCTGTCAACAGCCAGCATTCCTTGTGTCTGTTCTCCTGGTCACCAGCTCGAGCACCACCCTGGTTCACAGGCAGCTGAGGATGGGGAATTTCACTTATAAAGAGGGTAAGGGTATGGTCTTTAGCCTGGATTTATCCTTGTAACCTTGAGAAAAAGAGGCACCTCCAGAGAGCACATAATCTGCCTGTGACCTGAACTGGTTGCTAGCAAGGACTCTTAACTCTTCACTGAGGACAGAGATGTTAAAGAGAAGCTTGACATCTTATAGTTAAATGACATGAATTCCAGATCATGACACACAAATAAATTGTTTTGTGGTGTCACTCAGCCTGAGATGTGTCTCAGTAAAAAAAGAGTGAGGTGGAGCTTTTTGCAGCTCGTGGATAAGGGAGACACATGAACCAGAATAAGATTGCCTTTTGTGGTTGGAACTTTGCCATTTATTTCAGCAAAACCAGAATGGGCCAAGCCCTGCCTTCCTCCTACCTTTCAGGACAGACGGGATCTTCTCCACACTCATCCGTCGGGGAACCACGGTCACTGACTCCAACAAGAAGTGGTACATGTTTGATGGGCCAGTGGATGCTTTGTGGATTGAGAACATGAACACAGTTCTTGATGACAATAAGAAGCTGTGCCTCAGCTCAGGGGAAATCATCAAGATGACAGAGGTAACTCATCCCTCCCACTTTTGCTGCCTATTGTCTGTACTCTTTCCTCCCTGCACTGAAATACGTGTCAAAACTGAGCAAGTCCTTATCCTTTCTTTTTTTTAATAATTTCCAGAGTATGACCATGATGTTTGAAGTCCAGGATTTGGCTGTTGCTTCCCCTGCCACAGTCTCCCGCTGTGGCATGGTTTATCTGGAACCCAGCATTTTGGGGCTGGAGCCCTTCATTGAATGTGGGCTGAAAAATATGCCAGATGTCATGCAGCGCTTCTCACAGCAGCTGGCTTCACTCTTCAAGAGATTCCTCCAGGTGAGCTACTGTTCTGTTCCAGCCTTTCCATGTCATCTCGAATATCAACCAGCCTTGTCAAGGCATGGATTTAAATGCCATTGTGGGAACGTTTGCTACCAGCATAATATCTATCATGGAAACTTCTCTGTGAAATCTGTGGCTTTAATAGAGGTTACTCACTGACCTCTGTAGATGTGACTAAGTCTTATTGGTCATTATAGTTGGTTTTATTTCATTTAAAAATTATCTTCTGGACAAAACTACTCCTAGTGCAGTTCCATAGCTTACAGTGGAGTACCTCCAGGGAGAAGGTTGTACAAACAAGTCTTGTTATTTCTACTCTGCTGATAAGTCATTATTTTAATGAAGAACCTGGAGCTACAAAGGAAAGTTCTGAAGGGAGCAAACCATTTAACAGCAGTGATAGCACAACATGCACATAACTGTTGCACAGAACCAAAAAGGGAGGCCCAGAGGTTCCTTGTTAAGACTGAATCAAGGGGTTCATCTTGCTTTTCTCCAGTAAAAATGGTGGTACTTGGGATGCAGTTGGAAATGGCAGCATTCTAGCACACTCTCCCTGCTAAACATAACATGATGGAGGTGAACAAGAAGGTAAAACCAAAGACAACTGTGCTGGATGGTGACACTTAGTTGTCCCTGCCTGTCTTTCCAGGAGGCCATTGACTTTTTACGAAGCTCTGTGAAGGAGATAATTACCTCTACAGACAGTAATCTCGCAACAAGCCTCCTGGTGCTCTTGGAATGTTTGTATCAGCCTTTCATTCCCATTAAGGTAGATTTTGCTGCCTCTTGTCGCTGTTACTTGTGTCTGTAACTCCTAAGGACTCTAAGTCATGGAAGGGTTAGTCACCAGAGAGCAAGACGTTGGTGCAGAAAGGTCATGCTGTAGCTCATCTATGTGACAGAAGGTAATACAACATCCAGCAGAGCACAGGTAAACCTGAAAGGATTATGCTCTGCCCACTGAAGGAACACAAGATAAGCTCCATGCCTACCAGGCTGGAGGGCAGAGGTTCACTTTTATTTATAGCAGAGGAAATTGGAGAATGAGTGGAAAGCAGAGATCAGAGCTGAGCAGTGATGCACCTCAGATTGCAGGTCCTTTGAGAATTAGTATTGAAGAAGGCTGAACAATTTTCAAATTAAAAACTTACGACTAAATTCTTCTCCCATCTCCTGTTGAGTGACATTAGTTTAGCAAAAGGAGTCTCTCAAGTACACCAATGAAAGAACAAATTTTTATCCACAGAATATATTAGCAAGACCTGTGAAAATCTGGCTAGAAAAAACTACGTAGAAGCTGAATAGAATTATGAGCAAATTAAGAAGAGTCTGGGGGTTTTTGTGCCTTGATTACACCTGAGAACTTTTCTTCTGCTTATCTCTGGTTCTAAGGGATTTAAGACGATCCCCCGGGAGAAGGTTGCTCGTATGGGAGAGCTGATTGAACCTTGGTTTATATTTGCCTTGATCTGGAGTGTGGGTGCTACTGGAGATTCCCCAGGTCGTGAGGCCTTTAGCTCATGGCTCAGGAAGAAGATGGCAAAGGAAAGGGTGAGTAAAGGAAAAGCAGATCTTCTCTCATAATAGAGGAATTAGTAGTGAGAAACAGCAATCAGAGCTGAATGCCTGGAGGCTTTGGATCGACTGCCTGTTGGCATATGGTATGCCACTCTCTCAAAGAGACCCCTGGAGCTGGAAATTCTGGGAGAGACCTGGGCCCCCTGGCCTGGGTAGCATCCCATTAGTAAAGTCTTACTTGAAGTTGTGCATGTCCTCTTGTGAATTCAGCTGAGTGGCAGTCAGATTCACCACAGCTTTATTCTCACAGGTCAAGTTACTTTTCCCAGAAGAAGGACTGGTTTATGACTATAAACTGAATGATGCTGGGCTTAGCAGTACTGAAGATATGGATGAGGATGCCCCTGGAGAGGTAAAATATTTAATTTTTAATTCCAAGCTGAGTAATTTAGGAGGAGAGACCAGGAAGCAACATAGTCCAACAGGATTTGGTAGGATTTTCTCATCAAGGACAAAGAAGAAAGGCCTATAGGAAGGAAACAAAAATGTTTAAATCAAAATTAAGCTTTTCATTGAATCAAGAAGGCAATATCTTGCCTTCAAAGTTGTGAACCAGATCTTTCAAAGCTGAGTCAAGAGATGGTCAGTTGAGACCTGAGTTTCTCTGTCAGTGCTCAGAAAAGTGAGAGGTGGCACAGGTGTGGCTGCTGGAGCACAGGGGAAAGCTCAGATGGATAGAGCTGTGTTAGAAAGCAGAGTGAACAACAGCAGAATAGCTGTGTGCAGCAGTCTGGAGTAACAGCAAGACAGATAGAATATTCTATCTTTTGCACAAGAGACAGCAGTGTAGGGCATGTCAGGGTCATCTTGATTGACAGTTACCAGACTCTGGGCTAAAAGGAATTTAAAAGGGAGGGAAAATGCTTCCCCTTCCTGAAATGAAACAAAGAACCCTGGATAAGTGTCAGATTCTTAACAGAAGGTGCCAGTGTGGTCTCTGTGGGAAGGCCTCGTGGAGTGGTCAAGAATGTAGATTTTCTCCTGTATTCTCCAGTACAGCCCTGGCAGAAGCTCTATCTCATTTGTATAGTGGCCTCTGGGAGGCTCATCTGCAGCTTCAATCTAGCACAAGAGATCTGTATCTTGTACAAGTAGAAAAAAAACCTCATGTGCCTCTGAGTGCAATGTGGGTGATGGCATGAAACAGGAAGGCAGGAGCCCCCTTTGGCCCTCTGCCATGGGCAGAATTCCTGTTCTTGCAGATATCACAAGTGCTCCATCCCACTTTGATCCCAATTTTCAGAAAGGAGGGCAGGTGTGTTGCTGCTGGGGCAATGACCCTTAATACTCAGGCTCTGTCCCTCCCAAAAGTAACAAGTCAAACACTCCCAGTGCTTCCATACATAAAGGTAAAGGTGGTAAGACTCAACAGAGGGGCTGGAAACCTGAATTTCTCATCTGAATCCGAGCTATTACACAGGGAGCAGTGACATGCAAAACAGCAGAAATAGTTTTCCTTTTCCTAGAAGGGATAGATGTCCCCTCTAAGCAGACTCCAATCTTTCAGGTGCACTGGGAGGTGTGGCTGGATGCTACAGCAAAGTTCACCATGGTTCCAGACACCAACTTCTGTGACATTATTGTGCCCACGATGAACACAGTCCGAATGGCCTATCTGCTGGAGCTGTTGCTCACCAACTATAAGCCAGTACGTGCCCAGTCTTGTCTGTGAATTTTTGATTCAGCCTCTTCCTCTCCCAGTGCAGTCAGAACTTAACAGTTACCTATACTGTGAGATTATTTCCCACTTCCATGGATTTGTATTTCTCTGCTCCAAATCTATGCTTAAGCGTTAAGAGTTATCCATTCAGTCCCCAGGCACCATGCCAGCATCCCAAAAGAATATCTGAGTTGTTCAATCAAAATGCAGCAATTGCTAGATAGCCCATCACCATCCCACTTTACCTGTTTCCTACAGTTCCATTTCATACTTCTCTGGTTGGATTCTGTCCCCACCAAGAGTTTTTGGTGTTGGGCAGCTGACCTTATTGAAGAAGCAAGCCCTACAGTCCTCTCCCAACCTTCAAATGCCTAGAAGAGCTTTTCCTCCAGCATATGTCAGAGTGCTGGAAAAGAGGCTGCTTGCCTATGATTGTGCTGCTTTGCTGATTGTGCTTCTAGGTTCTTTGCATTGGTCCCACTGGCACAGGGAAGACTCTCACTATTGCAGACAAGCTTTTGAAGAACTTGCCTAACAAATACATCACCCATTTCCTGATGTTTTCAGCACGCACCTCTGCTAACCAAACCCAGGATCTCATCGACAGCAAACTGGATAAGAGGCAAGATTCCTTTCTGTGTGTGCAAAGGCAGTATCCCTGAGCTCGGTGTTGCTATCAGCTTGGCTATTTAGTTTCGTCCCAAGACCTGAGCATGTAGAGCTGTAGATAACATGTAGGACACACAGCACATCTGAGTGGGGACTGTGAGAGTCAATAATAGCTTGTTATAATGGCAAGAAAGTGAGAAAGATTAGTGAGGGTCAGTAAAAGTTGCTCCAATTCTAGTTATTCCAGAAATACTACATTTCACAGCACAGGTGTTTGCAAACCCTGGTGTGGGATCTTTACAGAAAGTGATGAAGGGAGAAAATGTGGCTGCCCACCCACAATCCCTCTCCCCAGAGTAAACAGCTTCCATTTCACTTCCCTAGTCAGCCACTGGTTTGAAGTTTCCAGCAGATTCATGCTTTGCTTTTATTTGCACCCATTTACTCCCTGGCATTGCGCATAAGTAGACAGAATTTCACTTGGAGAGAAGCCAGTGCCTCAAACATTGCTCCAGAGCTTTTCCATGCAAAGGCCCTTACAAAGGAGTCTATCAAGTATAAAAATAGCTGAACCTGTTGACTCAGGAAGCATCCAGAAGGAAAAAAAAAACCATGCTTTTGGATCAAGTTAGAAGTACCTTTTCAATAGGAGTTGTCCTGTGTCCTGACACGGGTTTCTGTGCTTGCAGGAGGAAGGGAGTGTTTGGGCCTCCAGTTGGTCGGTACTTCATATTTTTTATCGATGACCTGAACATGCCCATGCTGGAGCAGTATGGAGCCCAGCCACCCATCGAGCTGCTGCGGCAGTGGATGGACCACCACGGCTGGTACGACCGGAAACAGATCGGTACGACACTGGTCCTGTGCCCAGAGCTCTGGGGAAAAGCCGGCCTGTTAGACAGCTGTACCTGCCATGGGCATTTGTAGGCAGGGTTTTTAGCTACAACTCAGCACTCATTCCTGATTTTGCACTCTCAAAGGTGCTTTTAAGAAGCTGGTAGATATTAATTTTGTCTGTGCCATGGGACCTCCTGGAGGGGGAAGGAATCCTGTCACTCCGCGCCTCACTCGCCATTTCAACTACCTCTCTTTCACCGAGATGGACGACAGCAGCAAGAAGAAAATCTTCTCCACCATCCTTGGCAGCTGGATGGGTAAGTCCTGCAGAAAACTGCCACCTTCTCCTCATGTTGAAAGTCAGCTTGATGACAATGGAGTTTGGAAGGGGACCAATTATACTGATGATCTAAACAAAGTGTTGAAAGCTGAAACTTGCAGTAGGCACTCAAAGATGCTTCAGGGAAAGTGTTTTATGAGGCTTAGCAAACAGAGAGCTCATACACTATTTAGTCTCAGGGCCAAATTCTGCTGGTGCAAATCAGCAAACTTTAGCTTTTGGCTTTCACAGTTGCAATATGTTGTCCTATAGCCTGGGCCTTTCGAAGAGGATTTTATTTGTGATGGGTGATGCAGATATTCTTAACCTCAGCAGGTAAAGCTGGAACTAATTTTTCTGTCTTTTTCTAGATGGACTCCTAGGAGAAAAAAGTTACAGAAATCCAGTGCGTAAGTAAGAGCAGAAAGATGAGAGAAACTGTGAACAGAACAAGTTGGTGAACACAGCATGGCACAGCTTACCTGTGCTTTCAACAGACAGACACTTGCCCAGACAACAGCTTTCTGTGGAAGCAGAGCCTTCTGTTACTCTCCATCTGCTGCAGCCTGTAGACAGCTGACCAGGGTGGATCTGAGCATGGTGCTACAGCCACCATGAAAAAAGGGTTCATTTGGAATGAAATGAGTCCTCTTATACTTGACGGGGTGGTGATTTAGGATCATCTTTGTAAATATGCCCTCATCTGCAAATCTGCCAGTAAAAAGGAATGAGAATAGTCAGCTATGGGAGAAGCAAAGCAGTGCTTTCTGAATGCTTGCAATATTCAGAATCACCACTACCTGACTGTGATCTCAGGGGCACACTGAAGCATCTAGCTGTGATTTAGAAAAAAGTTAAAGAATTTTTGAAATAATGCAAAAAAGTGCAAAATGCTGGGGTGTCATAGGGCTCTACTTCTCCAGAAGTGTTTGTAATAAACTTCATTGGGAGAAAAAAAAATTATGCTGTTAAACTGGCAGCTGTGTTTAAATCTTGCCAGATTATTGCATAAGAAATTATTCCTCAGTGGCTTTGCATTTGCTGAGCATAATGAATTGGAAGGGGTTTAGCTAAGAGGGCACTCACAACTTCTAGCTTAAAAGTAGCTGAGATTTTACTGCGGGAGTGCAAGGAGGGAGAAGGAAAACCTGTCTGGAGTATTTTAGGTCAGCATCATTTACCTGTCTCACAGTGCCTCCTCTGTTGCTGGGGAGCACGAAGTCTTCACACCACAGAATCACTGTAAAGCATTCTTGCACCCGAAATCTGGTTCACATTAGTTGATAAATCCACTGGCAGCTGTCCACTGCAGTGAGCAGGTGCTTGGTCAAGTCCCTTAGTGTCTCTGCAAAAAAAGGCAGAAAAAAGTGTGTTCCTGTCCAAGTCCTAGCCAGCACCTCTGCCACTCAGTGCGACCTTCCTGCACTGCAAGCACCCTCTCAGCCCAGAGTTACCATCTTGACATCCTCTCCAACTACTTGTGTCTCGGCAGCGGGAGCAGATGCAGTGAAAGACTTGAACGAGCCCTTAGTTGATGCCACAATCTCTGTGTATACGACCATCACATCCCAGCTGCTGCCCACACCAGCAAAGTCACATTATACCTTCAACCTGAGAGACCTCTCAAAGGTGTTCCAGGGCATGCTCATGGCTGAGCCTGGCAAAGTCGAGGTGAGTCCTCCTGTCAGCACAGCCCTGCCACCCAGGGCAAGACCAGAAATGTTCTACTTGAGGCCTCATCCACAGGCCTGCAAACAGGCTTCAATTTCCCATTGAAGATGCATTTTGATATTGCTCAATAGTGTGGTTTGGCTATTGCCTGGTACCAGTAGCAGGCAGATGCCCCCTTCATCACAGTCCTTCCTTGGCATGGAAGCAGGTGAGTGGCCACAGGGAGTCAGTAGGGCACAGCCCACCCATTCAGGGCTGGATGGAGCCATGGGGCACCAGACAGGGACCAAGCAGGGGCAGAGGTGTTGTCCTATTAACTGCTTTTGCACCTTCAGCTCTCCTGAGAACCTTGCTCTGACTCCAGCCTGGCCAGTAGAGATTGAATTATCACAGGAAGTACTTAGGACCCCTAAGTACTATAGGTTCTGTGCTATCAGCCAAATAAAGTGATCTTTCCAAAACCACACAAGAAAACTGTAAAATTTAAATCAAACTGGAAAAAGATAAGAACGAAGAACATAAAATTTAAGTCTCTCAAAGAAAGCCCGACATATGGACAAATAGAGGGAGATAAACTGATGCTGTAATGAGCTCTCTGCAAAGCAGCTGTTTTGACAAGAGTTGTTTTTGAGAGAAGGGAAACCAGCTTCCTCCGCCCAGTTCTTTCTCCGCTCCAGTTGCCTTGTAACAGGAGTGGAGTTGGCCACATGCTGGGCAGGAACCAGCTTTCCTGACAGCAATGCTCATAACACTTCTCTGCTTCTCTCACGGGGGCTGTTTTCCTGGGATTTCCTACCAGAACAAAGAGCAGCTGCTGAGACTGTGGTACCACGAGAGCTGCCGGGTCTTCTGTGATCGCTTGGTCAGTGAGGAGGACCGGACCTGGTTTGACAGCCTAATGACAACGAAGATGGAGGAGTTTGGCACCACTTTTGAGCAGGTCATTCCCTCCCAGCCAGTTCTGTTTGGAGACTTCATGGAGCCAGGTGCCAATGTCAAAGTATACCAAGCAATTGACAGCCAGGATAAGGTAAGGACCCTGGGAATCACGTTGTGAACCACGTTCACATCTTCCAGTCTTCTGCAAACAAAGGAAAACAGTAGTAGTAGAAATAGTGGTGCTTTAATTAGAGGTGTCTGAAACTACAAACTGTCCCAGGGGTCTCCTGTGAAATCTACCACATATATGAGTAGTGGCTGTTTTTGTTGTGATGGGCAGTTGAGGTGGAACAAGCTGTCTCTGCATTGCAATCCTGGAGGCAGCCTGCTATGCCAAATCTCCTAAATGAGCCACACTTGGGACTGAAAAGTGAAATTTGCTGGAAAGAAATGGCACATTACCCCCAAACAATACTACTTTTGCCATTAAAGACTTCACAATTGACCTTTACGAGTAATTAATGTTACTGCCAGTCTCCCTGTTGGAGAAGATACTGGGAGTACTTGGGTAGTGGTAATTAAGCAAAGGCAATGAGTGGTGTGTTTTGCACTCATTATCAGAAAGAGATGATTATTCTGTTGTCTCTCCCTTTGTGATAGCAGTGTGACAAGGGCTGGTAATTAACTGAGCTTTCCAATCCCTTTTGCAAAGTAGGTAGGCCTGTCCCCCACCAAAGTGAGCACAGCTGAGACAGCCAGACATAGAGGCAGCTGCACACTCCCCACTGAAGCACACAGGACTTTGGCATCTAGGCAGGGATCTCAGTGCTGTAAGAATTCCAGCTGGTGTTGCTTTCCCAGCTTCACAGTGAGATTGCTGAGGGGGTAGGATCAAATCCCAGATGTCTTCATGCTTCATCTCCTTCTCTGGACTGAGGGTACTCTTGAAGAGAGCCTTGGGAAGGGCAAGAGAAACTGCTCCTGCAGTGATTCCATGTAATTACTGGCCTGGGAGAGCAGTGTGCTCCTCTATCCATCTACAGCCAATGTTGTTTTCTTCCCCAGCACCTGTGGCTTTCCAGCCAGAATCCTAACCACAGGATTCAGCAGCAGGAGTGGTCAGTTATAGTGCAAGGAAACTAACCCAGAGGGAGGCCCTGGAGCAGTATGGATCAGGCAGCCATAAGCTGCTTTTTTTTTTTTTTTTTTTTTTTTTTAACCTTTTATTTTGAAGTACACCCTGCTGTTTGTCGAGGCAAACAGCACAGTTGGGAACAGCAGACTGTAGTCACTTGGCTGAGTTAGTTTAAGGTCACCACTGAGCAGCTGCTGCCACCACCACTAACTAAATTCAGCCCATGCAATGGCAGTTCCTTGTAGGAGCCTGGAGGAGAGCTGCTCCCAGACTCTGTTAAGCACCAGGCTCTACCCTCCCCTACTCCTGGCTATGCCAGCAGACAATAAACCCTCCCTACAATTGCTTTTATCTGGTAGCCACAACTGAGTGTTTCTACCCACAGTTGAAGCTTGTGATTGATGACTACCTGGAGGAGTACAATCAAAGCAACACCCCAGAACTGAAGCTTGTGCTTTTCATGGATGCAATACAGCACATCTGCCGAATCAGCCGGATTCTGCGGCAGGCTCCAGGGAACGCTCTGCTCCTGGGCGTTGGGGGAAGTGGGAGACAGTCTCTCACCAGACTGGCATCTCACATGTAAGTAATGAGCTCCCACCTATGCATGTAATGAGGAGCAGTTCCATTGGGGCTGCCTTCAGAGAATCTCTTTTTCTGCCCTTCCCACTGCAACTTATGTGCTTTTCAGGCTACTGACTGCTCAAACGAGTCAAGAGCTAGGACTCAGTTAACATGCACCTCCGCACTGGGTTTCTAGCTAGCTCAGGTGTCTCTGCTTTCTGTAAAACACGCTCCTGGGTTGGTGGCTGTCCTTGGTGCACAAGAACAAGCGTGTGCTTGGGACTTACTATAGGAAAACAACATGCTTGAATCCTTTCACCCTGGGTCCACAAGACATACTGGGAATTGATAGAAGAGAATGTTTTAATTTGATGTAACTCCACAGGCTTCTTTTTCCTTTAGGGCAGAAAATGAATGTTTCCAGATTGAACTGTCCAAAAATTATGGCATGACTGAATGGCGAGATGATGTGAGGAAGGTCATGATGAAGGCAGGCCTTCAAAGTCTACCCAAGACCTTCCTATTTGTAGACACACAGGTACAGGAGTATTAGCACGGTGGATTCCTTCTCAAAAGGAGTCAGAAACACATCTCTAAGCTCAATAAATTCCCCTATAGTGGATTAAGGAACTTGACACAAACCAGGCACAGCTTGTATTTCTTCAGTAGCCTATATTCATCGTCTTATAAAAGAGCCCCAGGGAAACTAGAGGTGATGCATTTATTGCTAGAGGATCTGTAGAGCTGTGAGTGGGTGGATTCTTCTCTCGCACAAGGAAGCTTCCTTCAGCTCCATCCAAGTGTTTGGTGGGTACACAGATTTTAGTTGTCTGAAACTAAGCACTATTGGCCGCTGATATTAGAAGTCCTAAGTAAATTGATTCTTTTCCTTTTCAAAAAGAGAGTAGATTTAGGACCTTATGCCTGCTGGTTCCACAGGATAATGCTGGCTATAACTGTAAACTGTAACTTGCTAATGAGTAGGCAAATTTCCACTTCTGGAATCACAGTTATGTTCCCCATAGGCTTTTTTACTGCCTTCATTATCATAGGAACCATTCCCTTGTGGCAGAGCCCTAAGCAGCAAGATGAGCATCAGTCAAATGCTACTTGTTCTTGCAGCTTTTTCCCTGCAGTGAGAAGCATATGTGGGAGCAAAGGGGCCCAGGAGGGTGCATTTTAGTCAAGGAGATGGATGCTGTGTATTTCTGATGTAGCAAAGGTGGAGAGGTGAGTGTAGCGCTGGAGGGAGATCATCCCACAGACTGTGACACATCCCTACAATTACTCTGTCTCCCACATTGATATGCTTTATTTTAATAATGAATGTTCTGTGCTGGAGGAATGAAGACATGGAGCAACCAGGTGTCTGGGGTCTGACTGCAGAGGCAGGGAGCAAGAGCCTGAGCTCAGTATGTCTGTAAGGAGATGGGGAATGGGCAGAAGGATGTTTGTTCTCAAACACACCCTCCCACCCCCAAAATGGCTGAAATACAGCTTTTTAATTGGAAGTGCTGGACAAGAATCAGGGTGTGCCTTTCTGGAGCCAAATGATCACAAAAATTGTTTCTTATAACTGAGGCTGAGGGCTGTATTTATGCAGAAATTATCTCCATGGCATGTGAGACATAAGTGTCTTCTGACTTAAGAAACTGCTTTTTTTTTTTTTTTTTTTTTTTTTTTTTTTTTTTTTTTCCCCCATCTACTTAGATTAAAAGTGAATCCTTCCTCGAAGATATCAACAACTTGCTCAACTCTGGTGACATTCCCAACATTTACAATCCTGAGGACCAAGATGTGATCCTGACAGCTATGAAGCCTATTGTCCGAGACCTGGGGCAGCAGCCCACCAAGGCCAATTTGATGGCTGCATTCACAGCACGGGTTCGCAGCAACATCCATATGGTCCTGTGCATGAGGTACTTCAGGCCTACAACTCCATGCTTTTAATACTAATTATTCCCTCCTTATCCTTTGCCTTTCATCACTGTGTAATGGGGTCTTTATTTCCAAGCCCCAGACTTTGGAGAAGGCAGAAGAATAGGAGTATGGTTTGCATAACATCTTCCCCTAGGACTAGATACATTTTTTTTTTTTTTAACACTTTGCTGGTCTCAAGATGAAGTTTGAATTTTTCAAGAGTATGACTGTGTGATTCAGATGAAACATGAGCTACTTCCTCCTCTCTGCACCACTGAACCATTTGTTACAAACATATCTTGCTTTAATTTGGGGCTCAATTGCACCATGTTTACTCATGAATCCACTGCATACTCCAGCTGGCTCCCTTGCAGGAGGGATAGTAGAAGGAAAAGGTTGTTCTCAGTGCAAGAGCAAGTAGAAAACTCAGGGCCATGATTATGGTTTGGTGATGTGATCTCTGCTTGAAATAAACTTCAGAGCACATTTATTTCTTATCTTTTAAGTGTTGGCCCTAGAGAGGAACCCATAAAACATCACCTTACTACCATTTTAATAATTCCAGAATATCCCAAGGAAAGGAATGAGCTCAGACATGCATCTTTGGGCATGCAGCTCACTGCCTGAACTTTCATTCCCCTTTTCCCTCCTTCCCTGGGTGTATTCTTGTCCCTCTTGCTCTGCAAGCCTTCAGGATGGTTCTGCAGGAGGAAAGATGTTTTGTCCTTGTATTTAGAGCCAGGTGTAACACATCTTCTCTGCACGCCTTGCCCTCAGCCCGATCGGAGAAGTGTTCCGCGCACGCCTGAGGCAGTTCCCATCTCTTGTGAACTGCTGTACCATTGACTGGTTCAATGAGTGGCCTGCTGAAGCCCTGCAGAGCGTCGCCTCCTCCTTCCTGAGTGAGCTCCCACTTCTTGGTAGCCGTACTGACGATCTGGATGGGATGGTACGTGCCACACTTGAGAATACTCTGCTCCCCTATGGTCAGCGTGCTGTATCTCTGGATACACCAAGACAACGGATGCAGGACACACCTTCAGAAGTGCCCTGCCCTGTAGCAGAAATGTTCCATGGTAGGATCATTCAAAGGCAGAGCTGCAGAGCTTTTGTATGCCTTGAAACAGGCTTGGCCATTTGTCACCCCCTGTGGCACTGAAGCCCTCCCACACATGTAAGCTCTGCTGTGACTGCTTAGTTTGGTTCTTCACAAGCACCTTTTTCTTTCTCTGGGCATCGCATAGATTTGCCTTTCATATGTTCAGTACCAAATAGGATTGTTTCCTTCCTTTCTCCTTGTAGATTCAAGTATGTGTAGCAATCCACCAGAGTGTGGCAAAGAAGTGCCAGTTGTTCCTAGCAGAACTGGGCAGACACAATTATATCACTCCCAAAAGCTACCTGGAGTTCCTCAGCATTTTCAGTTCCCTCATTGGAAAGAAGCAACAGGAACTGAAGACAGCCAAGAACAGGATGCAAAGTGGCTTAGACAAGGTTTGTCCCTTATACCCAGGAAATGGGGCCACCTCT
Organism: Sylvia atricapilla; assembly: GCF_009819655.1. NCBI lineage: Eukaryota > Metazoa > Chordata > Aves > Passeriformes > Sylviidae > Sylvia > Sylvia atricapilla. The sequence continues at coordinate 14,866,895 of NC_089150.1, read as the reverse complement.
TAACACACTCTGAGCAGTGTATTCATAGCTGCAGAGATGCAGTGAGATGTCCTACACATGTCCTGTGTAACAGGAAAAAACTCAGACTAAAGCAAGTGAGAACTTTGCTTTCTGCAAGGGCCAGTCTTTCTGAAGGTCTGAGTCTGTAACAGCCCCAAAAGAATAACGATCCCCAGTCTTTGGGGACCCCAAACCTCTGTGTAGCTCAGCTCTCAGGGTGTTCCTTACTAACACTGTAATTGAAAGCCCTCAAACAGAAACATTGTCCTGCTGCCTCATTGCCATGGGCTTGAGAAGTAATGGCTAACCTGCAGGCAGTGTTAGGCACTACTGTTTATAAACACACCACAGCGTCAGATTGTTGCTTAAGCAGGAACCAGGGCAAGACCTGTGCTTTGCACAGCCTAACGCTTGGCCGGGAGCACCCTCCAGAGCAGCACAGCCCTTTCCTAGGACTTTCCATGGCTGCTGCCCCTGCTCTTAACTCTGCTTTGCTCCCCTAGCTCCTGCGAACAGCAGAGGACGTAGCGAAGATGCAGGAGGAGCTGGAGAACTCCCGCCCTCTCCTGGCACAGGCAGCCAAGGACACCGAGGCAACCATAGAACAGATAAAGGTACCGCTGCTGGGGAGCCCCGCAATTTGTAACTTGGACTGCTCAGACTGGATTGGACACAGGCTGGAGGGGCCTGGCAGGGATTGTGCAAAATCCTGCTTGATCAGAGGTTAAAACGCCTCAGATTGGCATGGCAGATATTTGTGCAGAGCTGCACTGACACCAAAAACTGCCTCCTGCTGGGGTCCTGCTCTGCTGCTGGTAAGCACCAGTTGTTGCAGAAGTGATGGCTCCCGTGCCCCTGTCTGAAACCACCACCCAGGGGTCAGTCAGCCAAGCTCCCAGGCCCTTTCAAGCACAGCTGAGCGACACTAACACAATCCTCAGGTGGCCTGAGCAGCTCTAAGCCAGATTCATTGAACAGGATCATTCTTCCACATCCCATCCCAGAGAGTTGATCCAGCTGCAGCCTGCACCCCCAAACCTCAGGGATCATCACACAGTCACTCGTGCCACTTCAGAAGAGGGAACTGCTCTGTGTTGACTGTCACTGTTCCTCCCTGCCTATCTCCTACTGTGGGATGGCCACACTGGGACAGAGTGAACAGGGACACTAACATAACACAGCTCTGCATGGAGAGGGGAAAGAGTCTGCAATCATCTAAATTCCCACATAGCCGATAAGGGTTTGGATATAGTCTACATTTCCTTTGTGCCTCCTGGTAGTGTTTTAACCCTTGGGGTATGCAGAAATGACAGTTTTAGAAACAAAACCCATAGCATATCTTCCTATTCCTCCATCTCCATACAAATTTGCAACCATTTCCATCCTCTACTTGTGCCAGTAGAAAAATGGGTAGAGCAGCTAATTCCTGCAAAACTAACATCATTCCAGCATGGCCAGAGCTGGGGCTTGTGGACGGTTTATACAGGCTGACAAAAACCTTCTCCCAGGATGGTGCAGGAAGGGCATCCACTGCAGCAGTTAGGTCTCTGAGATCTGCTGGAAGAAGACACACAACCTGCCAGGACAGCTGTGATCCTTTCCTAGCAGTGCCAAGCCAAGCTCTGCCTCCAGCATGCTTCTGAAGCTGTCTCTGGTGTTGCAGGTGGACACAGCTGTGGCTGAAGAGACAAGAATTTCCGTGCAGGCTGAGGAGGCAAAGGCCAATGAGAAAGCTCAGACAGCTCAAGCCATTGCAGATGATGCTCAGAAGGACTTGGATGAAGCCCTCCCAGCCCTGGATGCTGCTCTTGCCAGCCTGAAGAACCTCAACAGAAATGATGTTACAGAGGTAACTGTGTCAAGGGAGAGGGAGGCAGAGCTGGTTCTGGTCAACAACGATTTCCTTTCAACAGGCTTGCAACATTCCCAGCCTTTCCTCCATTCATCCTCCTCTCCCAGGCTCACTCTGGGCAGCTGCCTCTGCAGCTTCTCACCTTCACTCCTTCAGGTGCAAATTGAAAGGCAGAAAGGCAGTAAGTGGCCCCTGGGTGTTTCCAGCCTGTCCTGGAGAGGCTGTGGAAGAGGGCTCACATGTGCCTGTCCATGGAGGTAGGCAGCAGGTACCACCAAGCAACCCCAACTACTGACTGTGAGGCACAGGGACAGAGCTGGCAGCACCCTGAACCTGCAAGCTCTTGGAAAAGGATCCATCACAGGCAAAGAAAAGGCAGCAGGCTGAATTTAAGGAATACTGATTTGAAATAGTCTAGTGAGAAAAAGGGCGATTCTGAGCCTGCAAGCATCACAGTCCATAGCCAAGACAGCACACTCAATAAGTATGGATATCACCACTCAGGGACAGCCTCATTGCTCTGAGTTGTGAGTAACACACCTTTTTATTTTCCCAAAAACAGACAAAATCCCTTTCCTCAGAAAGTGGGGAAAGGCACAGTGTTGGTCCACTTGCCCCCAGCACCCATCCCCTTGTAGAGCTGGCACAAGAAGTGTCTCGTCTATCCAAGGCTTCCAATGCCACAAGATGCATCAATTTCTTACACATCATCTAAACCAGCACCAAGAAACCCAGACACTCCGAAGCTCCTAGTTTCTTTTAAATCCAGCTGCCAGGTCATAACCCAAGTAACCTGTACCCAGAGCAGAGACCGCCAGAGTTCTCTACCAGTCCAGAATTAAGGACTCAGCCCAACCAAAAGAGGACACCACTACTGTGGCAGGAGCAAGGATCCCTTTGACCTACTCCTTTCCATAGGGCAGCTCCCTTGGGGGTCCCTTGGAGGAAGCTGATGCCTGCTTCTCCAGCTCCTCCACCATCTCTCTCAGCCGATCCTCATTGCAGTAAAAATACACATAGAGGTTGCGCTCTGCCTGCAGGATGGGGTTCTCCACAGACCTGCGCTTGATCTCCAAGTCACTCAGAAGGTGTGTCAGCTTTTGGTAGAGGCCATTCTGCATGATGGTTAATTGGCGCATCAGCTCAGAGATCTCCTAAGGGACACAGCCCAAACTCGTGTGAACATGGGGAAATAAGGGGATTTTCCTTATACCTATGGAACAGCTCAGCCCCCCAGAAACAAACTACCCACCCAGCTCTGGCCTCCAAACCCTCCCAGTCCAAGGAGCAGAGGTGGCTTACTGGGACACCTTGGCTAAGGCACCCCAATCTCTACACTGAACAGCACACGTGAGACACAGTTAGAATCACCTTTGTCCCATAGCCAGCTGCTGCTTCACTGGATGGCTTTTGGGAGAAGGCAAGGATAGGCCAACCTCCCCTCCCTCTGTGGCTGAGAGGCAGGGAATTGTCCCCCCCTGCACCCAGGGAGGATGGCAGGAGACTCTCTGTGCTCCCTTGCTGCTGCCCAGCAAGGCCCAGGGGTGGAGGAGGAGGAGGGCTTCCTTACCGGCAAGGACACCTGCAGCTGGTTGGAGCTGTCATACAGCTGGTGATAGAGCTCCTCTATGGAGGACTCCAGGGCAGAAACATGGGGCATAGGAGCTTCCAGCTGGGCTTCCAGTGCCCTCTTGTCCTGAACCAGCTGGGAGCACTTGGCTGCCATGGCCTCGTAGCTGCGGAAGGGCTGCTTCTCCTGATCTTCCCCCATCAGCATGTCCCAGAGCCTGTGAGAGGGGACAGCCAGCCAGAGCTGTGAATATAGCACCAGTACTGAGAAAGAACACGGCTCTGAGGTTGTTGTGCACTGTAAGACTAAGATGTGAGCTGATGTATGTCAGCAATGAGAAGACAGCCACTCCCGGTGGGCATCTTGTGTCAAGGAGCTCTAGGAAGAGCACTGTAAAGGAGCAGGCTAGCTCAAGAGCCATGTATGATTTCTTTTTGGCAGATACCAGCACCAGCTACTCCAAAACTGTGTGGGGAAGACTAAGAAAACCCAGTCAATGCAAGACACCTAGTCAGAGAAAAGCCTTGCTCTAAGCAACTTGTGGCCCAGCTCTCCTCCATGGCTGAAGACTTGCCTCTACACTCTCTACCTTAACATTCTAGAAAAAACTTCTGTCCTCTGTACTCATTCCATTCTCCAATGGAGTACTTTGCTTTATCAGTTCAAGCCAGCCAGAAAGAAGCAGATCTGAGGGACTTCACACCACTGTGGAGTCACAGTGGCTGTGCACTGGCAGAAGAGCACTGCTAGTGTGTCTGGTAGCTTGGGTCTGCTGCCTGTCTTGGCCATTCCTATGCCACTGTCCCCACAGCTAGTTTGTTCTTCAAGCTCAGAACCCACCCCACCAGGCCCTTACCGTAGAGCAGTGAGGTCTTTGGGGTCTATCCATTTGTGTGGATGACCCTTCTGGGAGGGCCTGGCAGCTCCAAAGTAGTTCTGCTGCTTCTGCGGCCTGGTCTGGGATTCCCTGGTGATGGTTTCAATCTTCTCCAGCCAAGCAGCCTTCTGTTCCAGCTCCTTTTTCTCCCATTCCAGCTGGAGCTCCAGCAGATCCAGGCGGCTGTGCTGGCTCAAACGCCACGCAGCCACCTCCTCCTGCCTCCTGGCAGTGTTCTGGAGGTGGGCAACTTCCAGGCTGAAGTGCTTGTGCAGGATGGGCAGGCAAAAGTGGCGGGCCTCTGCCTTGAGCAGGGGCGGCAGCTGGTGTGTCAGAATCTGTGTGATGTTGAAACACAGGGCATGAAGCTGCCTCTGGAGCACAGGAGCCTGGCTCTGGAACTCAGCCTCGACAGCCTGTGTGCAGGGGGACACAAACAGCCTGGTGACACTGCGCTGCCTGGCTCCGCCACCCCCTCCCAACTTGTCACCTGTGCTCCAGTCGTCAGCAGGAGGGACTGTCTGTGCCACAGGCAGACCCTGCCACATAGGATGGTGGAGGAATGGGACCTTACCTGGTTATCCTCAAGAGCTTCCAGAGTCCTCTGGGCCCACTCCAGTGCAGCACGGGTGCCTTCCACTTTTGCTGCTGTGACTATAACCTCCCTCCGGGCACAGATATATGCTGTCTCTATTTGGCCCAGCTCTTTCCAGAAGCTGTCTTGGTCCTCCAGCAGCTCATCTTCATCAGTCCCAAGATTTTTTGGCATTGATGTTTTCCTGGTGTCCCATCTCTCTGTGACTCCCTGGCTGCCATCTCTCTCCTCACTCTCCATGCTTAATACATCTCTCTCATTCCCTCCCTCCACTAGGAGCTCTGCCTTTGAGTCTTGGACCAATATTCCCCAGTTTGTTGGTGCTACCCCCCACAGTGTCCTTGTGCATTCTTGATAAGAAGCTCCTCTTCTTTCTTCTGGTATTTCACAGTATGACTCCATTTGTGTCTCAGCCTTCAGCCCTTCCTTCAGGCTGCTCTCTCTCTGTGCACTCGCTTCCCAAACATCTGGAGCCTGGACACTCTCTGGTAGGACCTGCTGGATGAAGCTGTCAAATGTATCAGTAGCTTGTTGTTCTTGCTCCAGGTAAGGAGCAAGATCTATCTGGCACAGCAGTGTTGGCAGCTTGCCCATCCCCATGTTCCCATGACACTCTGACACCTGCTTTGCAGTCTCGCTGACCTGCCTCAACTCAGCTGTAGTTTTGAAGATCTTTGCTTTCAGGTCCATTTGAGCCGTCCTCAACTTCTGCTTCACCACTTTCTCCTCCTTCTCCAAATACTTCTGTTCCTGCTGCAGCTTGTTTATCCAAGCCAACAGCTTCTTGTACCTCCAGAGCTGGCGGTCACGATAGTGCTTCAGCTCCTGAAGCTCCTGCTGCAGGGCCACTTGAGAAGGTCCTTCATCCACTATCGAGCTCGGGAGCTGTGGCACCTGGCAGCACATCTGCAGGGCCTCCTCCAGGGCACTGCCTTCCAAGATGGGTTTGCCTGCAGCCAGCAGGGCCTCATAGGCCTCCACCTCAGCTGGGCTCAGCACGTTCTCCTCACCCATTGTGCTACAGAACCACTCGAGAAATTGCTTTGTCTCAGGGCAGTCAAAGAGCCACTCAAAGTCCTTCTCACAGAAGGTGTCTGCATGGGGGTAGATCAGCCTCAGCGTTGCCATAAAGTCCGCTGCTCTGCTGACAGTGTCCTGTGGGAAGGCCCGGGAATATCTCCGTCTGAACATGGCAAGGATGGTCAGCACTAGAAGGGAAAAAGCAGGAGTTATCCTCAGAGGTCCTGATGCCCACAGTCATCTCAAGGGTGCTGCAGCAGCCCTCCTAGGTGCCTGCTTGTGGGGAAACTCAAGCAGTCCCTCCACAAGTGTTGAAGACCAGCTCATTACTGTGGTGGGGTACAAGACAAATAAAGAGCCCATGGAACAAGGGAGAAAGCCTGCCTGTGCTTCATTTCCATGCAGCCTTCTCCCTATGGCCACACAGATTCAGCTCCTTTGCCAAGGTATATTCTGCACATAGGGACACATCAATTAGAGTAGCAAGCAGGCTTTTTCAGCCTGTGTTTAGTTTGCTCCATGCCCTTTCTGATAACCAGTTTTCCCTTCAAATGCCTCTGTCCTTCCTGCCTGTGTATTGCATCCTCTGTGTCCTACCTCTGGTCCAGCTGAGGGAGGGATGAGCACCCCATCTCCCAGGGAATCAGGTTAACCCACTGTTTCCATTTGGGTTTTGCAGGTACGAGCCCTTCAGAGGCCTCCCCTTGGTGTGAAGATTGTGATTGAAGCTGTCTGCATTATGCATGGAAAAAAGCCCAAAAAGGTGGCAGGAGAAAAGATAGGCACCAAGGTGGATGATTATTGGGAGCCAGGCAGGGCCCTCCTCCAGGACCCAGTGCAGTTCCTGAATAGCCTGTATGATTATGATAAGGTAAGCTGTGACTGGGATCAGGTATTTCCTCACAGACTCCTTCTCACAGCAGCAACAAATTGAGTTTCTTGTAGGCAACACCAAAGATAAGGGTGTATTTGGCCTGGAAGCCCTCATGGGAGTTGGGTGCACTTCACTGCTTTGTGCAATAGGACCCAGACACACAAGTCTTCACGTTCTGTCCCCTTGCTTTTTTGTGTGGATGAGCTAGATAGAAGTGGTATGGGAAGGGATTTACTCAATCCCACAGTTGTGGCTCCCAGAACTCACCATACAGCAATTTGATTCCTCCAGTGTGATGCCACCCCTGTCGGGTACCTGGGGTGCTGCTGCCTCTGGGGGAAGCCCTCAGGCGATCAGTGATGAGCATGCTAGAGATCTGACTGAGGAAAGTCTCCTTGTCTTCCACCATTCTTTGCAGGACAATATTCCAGACAGTGTGATCAAGGCCATCCAGCCCTACATTGACAATGATGAGTTTCAGCCAGCTGCCATTGCCAAGGTCTCCAAAGCCTGTACCTCCATCTGCCAGTGGGTGCGTGCCATGCACAAGTACCACTTCGTGGCCAAGGTCGTGGAGCCCAAGCGGGTAAGAGACTCTGTGACCCAGCTGCTTTTGGTGTTTGGGAACACAATACTAGCAGCTCTCTTCTGCAGATGTTGGGAATCACCACATTCTGCAGGTCAGGGTGTAACTCCTTTGTCATCCAGGGATTGGATTGACTGAGATATCAGTGGCTAGAACTTAGCAGCAAGCACTCTTATGGAAAACCAACTCTTGCTCCAAGGTCTCTGGCTTTTGGGAGACAAGCTTGACCACAGACCCAAAGCACCCACTGTTTCCTTGTGCATGTCTCCCCAGCAAGCCTTGCGGGAGGCAGAGGCAGACCTGCGTGCCACTCAAGTGGTCCTTGACAAAGCTAAGCAACGCCTGAAGGATGTTGAGGATGGCATTGCCCAGCTGCAAGAAAAGTATGAGGCCTGCAAAGCCAATAAGGAGGAGCTGGAAAGGAAGTGTGAGCAGTGTCTGCAGAGATTGGCCCGTGCTGATGTGGTAAGGGACAGAGCTGGGTTCTGCCTACTTATGTGAGGCAACTCGATTTCAGATCAAGCAGCACAGTAGTGAAAACATCCATGTGCCTGCAGCTCATGACAATCCCAGACTGAAGCTACATGGCCTGATCTTAGCAGCTCAACAGGACTGGAAAGCTAAGCTAGCCAGGCACTGATGTAAAAAGTTGCTGTCCTCCTGTGCACAGCTTCCTCAGCTAACAGTGGGTCTCCATGACAGCTTAGAGCAGCCCAGTAATCCCAGGATTGAGTGCTTAAAGCCAGGAACAGAATTTAGAATATGTTAGGGGCCACCCCAGCCTCTGGTCACCAAAGTCACCTGCAGCATTATCCAGAGAGCAACAACATTATCCAGGTCCAGGATACAAGGTTAGACCACGTAGCATCTCTCACATGTGCAACTTATCCCACAGCTCATCAACAGCTTGGCTGATGAGAAGGTGCGCTGGCAGGACACTGTGGAGGGCCTGGATGACAAAATCAACAACAGCTCTGGGGATGTGCTGGTTGCAGCTGGCTTTGTGGCCTACCTGGGCCCTTTCACAGTAAGTTTGCAGTGCTCAGAATTCAGTTTGTAGCTCTGCTGTCCTGGCCAGGGAGAAAGGAATAGGACACAAGGGTGTGAGAGCCTTCCAGGATCTCTCTCCACTTGTGCCAGAGGCTGCACATTTGAATGGGAACAGGAAGGTTTAGATACTCACAACAGACCAGCTGCAACACAAAGAAAAGCTGTGATGGTGTTTCTCATGGCAGGGAGACTACCGTGCAGCACTGTCCACGGAGTGGATGAGGGAGCTGGCCGAAAACAACATTCCCCACAGTGAGGATGCAAGCCTCATCAACACCCTGGGAGACCCTGTGGAAATCCACTCCTGGCAGGCAAGTTTTAAAAAAAGCCAAACCAAACAATACTTGAGGAAGAAGGGGCCTCAGGTAAAGACTAAACCAGTCAGCTCACCCCTCACCAAGATCACCTCTGCCAAAGGACAGGCCCCAAACCAAGCAGCTGGATAATGGCCAAGTATCTCCACACTGCAGAACTGGAATTGCTGCCAGGCCTGGGCAGCAGCAAAGAAGGCATTAGCCTTTACCTGTAAGGCTTGTCCTTTACAAACCCCAGGCCCAGAGCCAAGCTCTGGCCATAGCCTGCCCAAGCCTGACCCCACAGCACAGCCCCTTCCCAGGACTTAGCTCCTGGCAGAGGTACCTTCACCACTATCCCCTGTCCACCCACTGGGAGCTCTCAGGGGCTAGGGCAGCAAGGGCTTCTCTCTGGTCACCTATGTGCACTACCAGGTGTCCCAACAACTTTTTCTACTCTCTTAGATTGTTGGTTTACCCAACGATGCCCTGTCTGTGGAGAATGGGGTAATAACCCGATTCTCCCTGCGCTGGACCCACTACATAGACCCACAAGGTCAAGCAAACAAGTGGATCAAGAATCTGGTAAGAGCTGTGGGGAGGAAAGCCAGGATAGGGGAAACAGCTTTCTGTCAGGAGCGGTGCAGAGCAACCTCAGGCTTTGGCTCTAGAGCTGCAAAACCCCAAGCTATGCCAACCCAACCTAACCAGCACCAGACAGTCCTCTACATACACATTCATCCCAGGTGGATTTCCCTTCTCAGGGATAGGGCAGGAGGAGCCCTGAGCAAGTGAGACATTGGATTCCCACGCTGGCTCTCTGCTAACATTCTAGGAGCCTTCACCTCACAAAACAACACCAGCATCTCCCATAACAGTTTTCAGAGTTCTAGGACAGAGAAATATCAGGGTGGCATTACCTGGCTATTGGGCACAGTCCATACTACCACAGTGCTGGAAATCCTAACCACCACCTCTACTCCAGAGACGTGCTTTACTGCCCTTTTGAAGGATCAGGCAGGAGACTGAGGCAGCTGCTCCTGTTTTGCTCCCTGAGGGCTTTTCCCACCCACCTGCTCTCACTTTGCAGGCTCTGCCCTGAATTAGGAGTGTGGGGCTCCAGAGGAGTATGGGTCTGTGAAGGAGATTGTCCCTATTTCTTCCTTTTTTGCTCCCTCATTGAGTCGTCTCTACTGCCTGCTGGTGTGGAATAAACTTGCCAAAACAGCCCAAGTCTAGCTGAGGAAGAAAAGATATTATTTCTGCTGCCCCAGGGAGCTAAATCAGTCCAGTGAGAGGTGTACTGTGCACCAGAGCTGGATGTGAAGGTGGTAGGACACCACAGAAACCTTACTTTCCCCTGCCTCTGCATTCAGGAGAGGGAAAACAGCCTAGAGGTGGCCAAGCTGAATGACCGGGACTTCCTCTCCACTCTGGAAAACACCATTACCTTTGGGAAGCCCTTCCTGCTGGAGAATGTTGGCGAGGAGCTGGATCCAGTCCTTGAGCCTGTCTTGCTGAAAGAGGTCCTGTGTCTCACCTTGGCAAGGAGGGCAGTGGTACCTGGTTGAGCTGTAAGGGCCCAGGTGGTCAGGGTGCCGTGGGGTGTGGTGTGTTTGTAGGTCTCCGTGGGCAGGCAGAACTTGCATGGATGAGTGAATCCCATGCCTTGGCCAGGGCATTGACAGCCACCTGCACACACTGGTCTTCTGCCAGCAGGCATCTCTGCCTGAGAGGCAGGGCCTGAAATACAAATGCTGTCTTCATGTTTAGGCCTTTAGTTCCACAGGGAAGCTTGGAGTTCCTCTGTCCTGAGAGCCTTCAGACTCTCTCCTCATTGCAGAGCCCAGGGCACAGCAGGATGCCTTCCCTCACAAGAGGTAACCATCCCAGCCTTCTTGTATTTGTCCTTCTCTGGTACAGACCTTCAAACAGCAAGGCAGCACTGTGCTGAAGCTGGGGGATACAGTGATCCCCTACCATGAAGACTTCAAGATGTACATCACCACCAAGCTGCCCAACCCTCACTACAGCCCTGAGGTCTCCACAAAGCTCACTCTCATCAACTTCACCCTCTCCCCCAGGTACCTGCTTTTACCCCATTAATTGCCCGTGCTGCTCAGCATCATTCCTTGCAGTCCTCAGACACTTGGGCTTGTTGCCCTCTCACCTGCCACCCTCATTTCTGTGGCTTTTGTTTTAGTGGCTTGGAAGACCAACTGCTGGGAGAAGTGGTGGCTGCAGAGCGGCCTGACTTAGAAGAAGATAGAAACCAGCTAATTGTTAGCAATGCCCAGATGCGTCAGGAACTAAAGGAGATAGAAGACCAGATCCTGTATCGGCTCAGCACTTCTGAAGGAAACCCTGTAGATGACTTAGAACTCATCAAAGTGTTGGAGGCATCCAAGCTGAAGGCAGGAGAGATCCAGGTCAGAAGTGAAAGGTGTTCTTCCCCCTGCAGCTGTGCATCCCCTGCCAGCACTCCACTAATCATGACATTCCTTCCCTCCTCCAGGCCAAGGTCGCGGTGGCAGAGCAGACAGAGAAGGACATCAACATCACCCGCATGCAGTATGTGCCTGTGGCAGTCCGCTCGCAGATCCTCTACTTCTGTGTCTCAGACCTGTCCAACGTGGACCCCATGTACCAGTATTCACTCGAGTGGTTCCTCAACATCTTCCTCTTGGGGATCCGTAACTCTGAGAAATCAGGTGCCTGCCCAGAACAGCCCCCTCCTATCCTCTCCCTCATCCCACACCTGCACCCAGTCTGCGTGTGAGAGCAGCTTCTCTCCTTCCCAGACAGGGTGGGGGTGTGCCTCTGTAACCAGGAACCCAGAGCTGACATTCAGAGCACCCTCCACATCCCCCATGGCACTTACCACCCTTACTGCCCTTTTTCAGAGGAGCTGAAAGAGCGGGTAGAGAACATCAACAACTACATCACCTTCAGTCTCTACTGCAATGTGTGCCGCAGCCTCTTCGAGAAGCACAAGCTCATGTTTGCCTTCCTGGTCAGCGCCCGGATCCTGATGAATGAGGGGCGGATCGATATGGTGAGCAAGTCACCTTAGTCCTTGAAGGGATCCCATCAGGGCAGCCCAAGCACAGCCTGTTCAGCCCCTAGAACTGTGTGCTGGGTGGAAAAGGAGCCTTGTTTCCTTGGGGTAGCGACAGGCTTGGCAGCCTGATGGACAAACACAGGGGCCTCTGTCTTTATTCAGCTTTCAAACTGTTCCCAGTGTCTACATGCAGAGCTGCCTAGCCTGAATCACCTGCAGCTTTTGTCAGTTTGCTGCTGGACTGCTGCAAAGGTTAATGAGTTCAGAGGGAGCAGACAGGGGTTAGCAGAGAATGGGAGCTGAGCAGTTGCTATGTTGGTCTCACCAGACCATCCAGCTCAGTTACTCCTTGACACACACACCTGGCAGGAGAGCAGCCAGAAGGACAATAGAGGATTTTAATTGTATATGGCACCATGTGCCTTGAGCTCAGCGGGTAGGCCATTATCCGTGACCAAATCGTATCCTGCTCCCAGGATGAATGGCGGTACCTGCTGTCAGGAGGGGCCATAAAGGAGATGAAGGACAACCCAGCTCCAGCCTGGGTGAACGAAAGAGCATGGGGAGACATCCTGGCCATGAGCAGCCTGAAGAATTTCTCTGACTTCGACAATGATTTTGCAGCCAACCTTGAAGGGTTCAGGACCATTTTTGACAGCCCCAACCCTCACAGGCAAGTGTCCTCTGCTTTGTCAGCTTAGCTCTACTGCACATGACATCCCTGGGAGAGCAAGAGGAGCTGATACAGTGCCAGCTCTGCTCCCAGCGCAGTGCCATGCAAGGGAAAGGATGAGGCACTGCCTTGTCTCCTCAGGGGTGACCATTTCTTGCCCAAGGCAGAGCCTTATCCTAATGCCCTATTTGTAGTAGTAGTATTTGCACAGTAGTATTTGCTGCTTCCCCAGTGGAAGTAGTTCTGTCTTGCATACTGATGGCTTCAGAGCTACAGACAGCAACCTCAGCCAGGGGACTGGAAGGTCCTTGTCCCTTATGAAGCCCCAATAGCTGCCTGCAGTCAACTTGGGTACTTGTGTGGAATCTAGCACATCCCCCCAAAAGGCACCTAATTGCTTTGCAGAGAGCCTTTGCCCGGGAAGTGGCAAGATGAGCTTGATGCCTTCCAGAAGCTTCTGGTTCTGCGGTGTCTGCGTGGAGACAAAATCACCAATGCCATGCAGGACTTTGTGGTCCTGAACCTGGATCAGCGCTTCATCGAGCCGCAGGTAACCGGGCAAGAGCAGGTGCTGGTGGGGACAGGAATGGAGCAGGAGGCCTTGAGCTTGTGATAAATGAGCCGCCAATTGCAGTGAAGGTGCTTGTCCCCCTCTGCAGTCACATTGTTCCTCCCACAGCTGGGGAAATACCTGTGTCTTAGATGAGGGATAGCCTTTATGATGTCCACCAGTTAAACCACAGTAGGAGGGGGCAGATACTGCAGGTGTACAAGGCAAGAGTTCCAATGGTGAATGGGAAAGTGGTTCATGTAATGAACAGCCTGACTGTAATGCGGCCAGAGGAGAGTTGTACGTTGTCCTCACTGATCATGTTCCTGGCCTTGGCACCCAAGAGGATGCTGGAGACTTAGAGGAGAGTTGGAGGCCAGGAAGGCTGAGGAGGTGCTGCATGGTTCCACTACAGCCTCTCCACTCTCACCAACTCTCTGTTGCAGACCACTGACCTCTCAATCGTGTTTAAGGACTCCACTGCCACCACCCCCCTGGTGTTTGTGCTGTCCCCAGGCACTGACCCTGCTGCCGACCTCTACAAGTTTGCTGAAGAAATGAAATTCACACAAAAGCTCTCTGCCATTTCTCTGGGCCAGGGACAGGTAAGCTGTCAGTGCATATGTGGAACAACAGTGTCCTAGCACTCGTATCACCCTCACCAAGCTCCAAGTAGGCCAAACATTTGCAGCACTGTGAAAACACCCTCATGCCCCAGGGCCCTTACTCACCAAGCTTCTGCTCCTACCCCCTTGGGGCGGGAGCTGCAGCAGCTGCCACTACAGTGCCCTCTAACGTCTCAAATTCATCTGCACTTCTTCTATTCCCTCCACCCTCCTTCACAGGCTTATAAAAGCTGTAAAAAACTTTGCCTTGTCATCAAACAGCAAAGATCCAGCTGAGCCATGGGGGCAAAGCCAGGCCATAGCTCTGGACAGTGGTCCTTCCACTGAGCTCCAGGGAGCTGCCTCCCTGTCCTGCTCAGCAGGACACAGTGTGCCATGGGAAAGGTCTCTGAGCCCTCTCTTTCTGCCTGTGCAGGGCCCCCGTGCTGAAGCCATGTTGCACAGTGCCATGGAGCAGGGCAATTGGGTCTTCTTCCAGAACTGCCACTTGGCCCCCAGCTGGATGCCCTCACTGGAGAGACTCATCGAGGCCATTGACCCCGGCAAGGTGAGATGTTTTACTGGGCAGATGCTCACTCTGAGGATAAGAGGCAGGAGGCTGGAGCCTGGGAGGCTCTAGTTCAGACCCATCCATAGGCTCCTTAGAACCAGAGGGTCAGTGCAGGGGTTGTGCCTGCACCCTCTGAGTGCTTGCTGCCTTCTGGACTTCCAGGTGCATCCGGACTTTCGCCTCTGGCTCACCAGTCTACCGAGCAACCACTTCCCAGTGTCCATTCTCCAGAATGGCTCCAAGATGACCATCGAGCCCCCCCGTGGGGTCAAGGCCAACCTGCTCAAGTCCTACATTAGTTTCAATGATGACTTCTTGAATTCTTGCTCCAAGGTAAGACTCAGGTGCTTTGGCTTGTTGTCCCCATTCTGTGCCTGCTCCAATGTATGCTTTCCACCTGGGTGTTGCTCCTCTCCAGGCATAGATCTTCCTCCCCATTAGAGAATCCATGTACTAGAGAAGGAGGTGTTTCTCATAAACTCACATCTGTGAAGAGCCACTTGGAAGTTTTACTTTGAGAAACAGAAGCAACAGTATTTTGGAGGCCTGGCATAAAGCACTTGCAACTCCCTTTAAGCAAGGAGAGAGCCATGGCCTTCCCTAGTACAGCAGCCTGACTGAGGTTTCCCCATCTCCAAGCTCCAGTTCACACTCCTGAATTGGAACATTTGCTCTGCCAGGTCCCAGAAGGACCTGATTTACTTCAAGGATGTCTACTCCCAAGCTGAGCAACTCCTCTCCCCACTTCCCACAGGTCACAGAGTTTAAATCCTTGTTGCTGTCACTTTGCTTCTTCCATGGGAACATGCTGGAGAGGAGAAAGTTTGGGCCTCTGGGGTTCAATATCCCCTATGAGTTCACAGATGGAGACCTCCGCATCTGCATCAGCCAGCTGCAAATGTTCTTGAATGAATATGTAGAAATTCCCTACAAGGTGAGAGCCACTCCTCCTGCAAGGGAACAAGCTCATGATGCAGACATGGATCAGAACCATGGTGGGCTCTCCTACAGGTTCTGAAATACACAGCTGGGGAGATCAACTATGGCGGCCGTGTGACCGACGACTGGGACCGGCGCTGCATCATGAGCATTTTGGAAGATTTCTACAAACCTGAGGTTTTAAATCCTGACTTTGCCTATTCTGAATCAGGTATCTACAAGCAGATCAGTACCTCTTCTGACCTCAATGTAAGTACTCAAGTCACAAATTGTAGCTCATAGATCTGGGGAGATTGTCACAGTGCAAAGGGGATCTCTCTTCTCTGAAACCCACTGCATTTTCAGTTCTCTGGGGGAATATAATATTTGTAAGAACCTGGGATGTTCAGCTGGTCTTGGCCTCTCAGTCTCTGTGGATTCCTCTCCAGGGTTACCTCCAGTACGTCAAGGGCCTGCCTCTCAACGACAGCCCAGAGCTCTTTGGTTTACACGACAATGCCGACATCACCTTCGCTCAGAACGAGACCTTTGCTCTGCTGGGGGCCATTGCACAGCTGCAGCCCAAGACAATCACGCTGGGAGGCCGCAGCAGGGAAGAGGTGGGTGTCCCAGTCCCAACAGTGCTCTGGCAGCCCGTGCCCAGTGTGGGCAGTGCCCACAAGCACCAGCTCTCAGCAGGTGCCACCCTACCTGCTGGGTGCCAGCAATGGCAGTGCCATGCCAGTGTTAGTTCTCCCCCTTCTCAGCAGCCATGGGCCTGGATTAGAAGGATGGGAAAGCACCTACTTGCTGCTTTCCTTCCAGATTGTGGAGGAGACTTCCAAGGACATCTTGGCAAAATTGCCTGACACCATGGACGTGCAGGAGGTGATCCACAAATACCCACTGCTCTATGAAGAATCCATGAACACAGTGCTGGTGCAGGAGGTGATCAGGTGAAACTCCTGTGGGATCACATGCTAGGGAACAGCAGAGATATGCAGGCCCCTGCTGCCACCCACCTTTGGGGAACCTCATCACTGAGCACAACAGTGGGGCTGGCAGTCACACTAACAACTGTGTTGTCCTGGCCAGGGCCTTTGGCTGATTCTGTCTCCATCTGCTGCAGTCACCAATTTAGGGCTGGGGGAGCAGCTGTGACATCTTGTTGAAGAGGACTGGGGCTAGGGGTTACATGGAAGAGCTTCATTTGTGTATAAAGATCCACACCCTCTCTGGGCAGGCACTGGGTGATAAACCACTGGACAGAGTCACTCTGCTCCCTCTGCCCTTTCTCTGTAGGTACAACAAGCTCCTGGAGGAGGTTGCCTCAAGTCTGAAGGATTTATTGAAAGCTCTCAAGGGCCTGGTTGTGATGTCCTCTCAGCTGGAGCTAATGGCCAGCAGTTTGTACAACAACAGTGTTCCCGAAATATGGAATGCCAAGGTATATGCCCCAGCCAGGCCAGCTGCCTGCCAGAGCTCACCCAAACCAGAGGAACGTGTTATCAGCTGCTGCTGGACTGGGCTGTCTCACGTGGAGCTGGCTCTTGGTCCCCTGGCATGGACATGTCTCCTGCCTAGTGCAGCTGACAGTTGTTCCCAGCCCCTGGGCTCTGGGCAGCTCTCAGCAGCTGAAGCACAAGGTCCAGGCTCTCCTTGACTGCCTTCAGCACCTCTCTCTGTGGGTGCCCCACAGGCCTATCCGTCGCTGAAGCCATTGGCATCGTGGGTGAATGACTTGGTGCAGCGGATTGAATTCCTGCAGAACTGGATCAGCCATGGGATCCCCTCCGTGTTCTGGATCAGTGGGTTCTTCTTCCCCCAGGCCTTTCTCACCGGGACACTGCAGAACTTTGCCAGGAAGTCTGTCATCTCCATCGACACCATCTCATTTGGCTTCAAGGTCAGTAAATCAGGTGGAGAGTGTGAATTTATCTGGAATTTCCTGCTAGAAGGCCACAAAGGCCCTGCCCAAGAGGTGAAGCCATCAGGCTACACAGCTGCCTATGGCCCCACCATCCTCTTTGTGCTTGGATACACCCACCTACCCACATTGCCAGACACCTCCCCAAGCTGGCAGAGGCTTTTGCTTCCAGACCTGCTCACATCCCACTTCGCCCGCTCTGTCACAGGCTGCCCCGCTGAGAGCTGTAGCACACTCTCCTTTGGCAGCGCTGGCTTAACTAAGAGCTGCTTAAGAGGCTTCTTGGGGCTGAGCCCCCAGGGACACGCCTTGAGCAAGGGCCCGGCGGCCCCTCCCCTGGGCAGGTCATGAAGGAGTCGGTAAAGGAGCTGACACACCAGCCCAAGGTGGGCTGTTACATCCACGGCTTGTTCCTGGAGGGTGCCCGCTGGGACGCGGCTGCAGGTCTGCTGGCAGAGTCCCGCCCCAAGGAGCTCTACACGGAGATGGCTGTCATCTGGCTGCTACCTATCGCCAACCGCAAGCCTCCGGAATCCGGCTCCTACTTGTGCCCCATCTATAAGACACTCACTCGCGCAGGTAAGGGATCTAAAGGCAGACTTCCAGAAGCACGGGATCTGCAGGAGCAGCTAGGAGGGGCAGCCCGGGAGGGGCACTAGGGAGTTCCTCCTGGCATACATGGGCATAGAGCAAGGTACTGTTGGCAGTTGCCAGCCAGGGAGGAAAGATTTCTCCTGCTGTGGTTGAGAGAATGGAGCAGCCAGCCACCCTGGCTAACTCTGCAGCAGTGTCCATGGCCAGGTCCCCTCAAGCTGACAGGCCTGTTTCCCCGAGCCCTGCTCAGCCAGTCACCTGGCTTAGGGTGGGGAGGGTTCCTGGATGGGGTCACTTGTCTGGGATTCCCTGGTCACTGTGCAGCAGCACCACCCTCGTACACTTGCTTCCCCCATTACAGGCACGTTGTCAACAACGGGCCATTCCACCAACTATGTGATTGCTGTGGAGATCCCTACGGACAAGCCAGAGAAGCACTGGATCAAACGGGGTACAGCCTTGATCTGTGCCCTGGACTTTTAGCCAAAAAATGCAGTCAGGCCAGCCCAGGAACCTACTGCAGCTGAGGGCCTGAGCCAGGCTGCTACCCCCCTGTCCTCCTGCCCTCCTTCTGTTGAGGTGAGTCCTGCCCTTCCCCTGTTGAGGTGTGTCAATAAATTGAGCCTGGTGATGTTGCGCTCTTCACGATTACTTCAAATCTCTACACCACAGAAGAGCTGCCAGCAGGGATAACAGGGCCTGGAGCTGCACTTGGTGCTTCCAGCCCCACTGCCCCTAGCCCCCTTCCCTCACACACCTCTTCCGTGGCTGGCCGTTACAGGATAGCTTTATTCCTTCAGACAGATCCATTATTTACAGTACTTGATATTAGACACAGCAAGAGACAGAAGGATTTTCTTTCCTTCAACAAATACCAAAAGAACGGTTTCATTCCATAGTCAAGATCTGTACACATATTGAAAATATTCAGTCCTCTCCTGTGGCAGCTTCACCCTAGGACATCTGTGGGGAGCAATGCTCACCTCTGGAATCTCAGATTTCTGCCAGGCTCCTGGGGGCTGGGAGGAGGCAAGAGCCAGCCAGCCAGGGGGAAGAGATTGGGCTCCCTCTGCTGCTGCCCCCATCCCACATCCACCATTGCAGCAACCAGCTGCATCTGCCCCTGTCAAGAGGCTTCATTCACCAAGCCACAGCCAGTGTCCACCCTGACGCCATGCCCAGCACCACCAAGGCCACCACACAAGCTTGGACTGTTCATAATTGATGGGGTTCCTCTGGAGCCTGGGCCTGGTGCAATGCTGTGTAACCCACAGGCATGGCCAGGGCCACGGAGCTGGTCCCAAGGAGAGCAGCCAGAGCAGCAAGAGAAACAGGCCACCCCCAGCACCACCAGAGAGGGCTGGGCACAAGGCCCAGCTCCACAGATGAGCCTACCCACCCTCATCCAGCAAAAGAGCTGCCATGGCCCACTGGGGAGCCAAGCCCCAGGAGCTCAGCCAGCACCAGGCTCTGGGCAGTGCAGTGTGGGGTGGGTGCAGAAGCAGCTCTGTCCTGGAGCCACCTTGCTAAGAATGGCCAAAGCCTTGGTTAGGACCAAAAATGAGTTTGGGTAAGGGAAGGATAAAAAAAGAGACATCAACATCCCAGAGAAGCACAGAGCTGAAGGCCTGGATGCTGGACACAAGCCACAGCCAGCTGTGGCCAGTACAGCCTCACATCGGCATTGCCAGCATTCCCACACCAGACCCATCCCCAGCTGGGTGAGCTCTTTCCCTCTGGTCACAGTCCTCAACCAGGCTGCTGAGACAGAGGTGACAGTGTCAGGGTGCTGCCACAGCATGGTCAGGCAGCTGAACACTTCAGACTCCCTTCTGCTGCAGGGACTCCTTCAGACAGGGTCTTGCCTTTCACAGCTTAGGTGCAGAGAAAAACCCAATTTCCTTTTGTCCCCAGGCTCCACCTGGGCTGAGGGTTTGTCACTGTGGTCCTCTTCCTTGGGCAAAGGGTAACACAGATCCAAGTGCCAGTGCCCAAAGCCACAAAGCCCAACTGCTGTTTCTCAGTCTTGGCTCTCTGGTTACTGGCGCTTGGCTTTGTAGGGGCGGGAGCGTTTCCGGCGGTCCGGCTTCCTCTGCTTGTGCAGGCGGCCGATGCTGACTCCCTGCCGCCTGCGCACGGAGATGTTCTGCTCCACAAGGCTGGCCAGCATGCCTGCAGGAAGAGCACACACACGGGCCTGGAGTGCTGGGATTACCCATGCCAGAGGGCAGCCCTGCCCCTCTCGCTCAAAAGCCATCAGCGGGCACCTCCTGGGACTACAAACTGGAAGGAGAAAGCAGAGATCTGTGGCTCCCCAGACTGAGCGTCAGCCTGTGCCCCAGGCCTGGCCTAAACAGGGAGCCAGGCAGGGTGAGCAGCCCAGGTTCTCAGCTGCTGCTTCATCACGCTCAGTGGAGCTCTCCCAGCTGAACCCAAACCCTCTGCGCCGTGAGCACAGCTCACCTTCCTGGGCCAGCATGGATATGAATGTACAGATGAACTCATCGTAGTTGTGGGTTCTCCTCTGGTCATCAATCTACAAAGAGACAAATCCACAAATAATCCAGAAGCAGGGGGCAGGGAGAAGGGAGAGTTCAGGGTTAACAGGGGACAAAAAACTGGCATGCCTGGCCCAGCCCATAGACTAAGGAGAATAAAGCAGGAAGGGACCCATCTCCCAGCCTATCTTGGGACTGTCTCCACCCTAGTTCAGATGCTTCACAAAGGGCAGCTGGGAACAGGTAAGGGTGGCCAGGGGAGGTTTGTCTGATTCTCCCCTTCCTTCTATCAGTGCTGATGTTCATCCCAACACTGTATCAACCCTCCCCCAAGCTGCCAGTGCTGTGGTCTGTCCTGGTAAGAGTTCTGCCCTGCTGGGCTGTTTGGTAACATGGAAGAGACTCTGAATGCTCATCACCATTCTCAGCTCCCTCCATTTTTACATAAAACCATCTCAGACAAAAGCCTTTGGGCAGCTAAATGAGCAGTGCAAACAAGCCAGCAGCACACCTTGAATTTCTTCCTCTTCTCTACCTCCTCCTTCAGGCAGGCCTCGTAGTTTGCAATTTCTGCTTCCACACACTTGAGCAGCGCCAGCAGCTCCTACCAGGAACAAGCAAACCAATCATGAGCACAAAGCCAGCCACAGATTAGGAGCCAGCAGGTGTTCCTTTCTGTGCTAGGAATGAGGATTCATCAAAGGAAAAACACTCGCCAGGAAGAAACAAAGAGATCAGTTTGTTGTAGGGAATTCACTATGGCCAGCCCAGGGAAGGTGGGTTCTGCCCCTGCCTCAATATACCTGGTTTTGGTACAGGTGGAAGGGCTGCCTGTGTGCCAGAAACCCTGTCCCCTCTACCCGCCCCTGGGCCTGCTTCCCCTGAAAAACAAAATCTGAAGACTTCTTCTTGGAATAGCAGTTTCTACTCAGCTCTCTCCTCCAGGCAGCCCTTGGTGCACTTGTTCCACCTGAGCCTGGTCCTGCCCCTGGCTGGAGGGCACAGACAGGCTGTGGAGTTACCAGCAGGCTGGGACTGCAGGGTCTCACCAGCTCCTGGCCCAGAGGAGAGCACAGCAGGCTGAATGTGTCAGCTGCAGAGACAGGGGCGGTGCCCACTACCAAGGTCCCCGAGATGACGTAAGGCACAAAACCTGCACTGCCCTGTGCCTGGAGGCACGGCTGCGACGACACGCGAGGGGACAGCGTGCACATGCAGTTCAGTCACTGCCAGCGCTGCTGCGCCTCCGGGTGAGCTCCACGTTCCCAGGGCTGTCGCAGCACAAAACTCACCTTGGGAGAATACTTTTCCCCCCCAGGGTGATCACTGGTCCTGCCAAGTCCCACCTTCTCTTTGCTGTCACTGGCCTCACTGCCCTCCTTCTCCTCCAGTTTGATCACCACCGGGGCCTCTTCACCGGGTTTGATGGAAGAGGGGGAGTTTTTCCCATCTACACACAGGGGAAGGAAGCATTAGGAGCCACCACAAAGGACTGGCAGACACCCTCGAAGTCAAAAGACACTGTGCTGTCACCCCAGGTGAGACTCCAAAGCAGGCACTTACCTGCAGCAGCCAGCGGGCAGAACACGCCGTCCTCAGTGAGGTGCAGCAGCCCACAGCTGACAATGGGCCCCAGGTCCCTGACGGCCCGGTTGTAGCGCATGCAGTCGACACGCAGCAGCCCGTCCTCCTCCCCAAACAGCACCTTGGAGATGTGGGAGGTGACGGGGCTGGAGGGGCGCGTGGGGTTGGCCGAGCGGATGGGCGAGCGCAGCGGCGAGTTGAAGGCGCTGCCGATCTCGGAGGCCGTGTCCGTGCTCTCGTTGCTGGGCGTGGGGGAGGGCTGGGAGTGCGTGACCACCGCCACAGCGGCACCCCCGCCGCTCGTCTTGATGGACAGGGGAATGGAAAGATCCTTTTGAGATTCCTTCAGCTTCTCAGCCAGGACGTTGATGGTGTTGGGCTGCAGGACAGACAGCTGGCCATCTGCAGCCCCTGCCATGTGCTCTTGCTTCACTTGCCCTTTCCTCTTGTATCTGCCCAGAAACACAGCAGGGAAGGTGAATAGCTGGTAGGAGGGCCCAGCCTGGACACTGTCAGCTCTGTGCTCAGCAGTCCAGGCTGCCTGCTGGGATGAAACAAAGTCTGAAACACTTCAACACCACCCTCAGTGCCACCGGGTTCTCTTGCAGCACCTCAGCAGTACTCTGAGCCACTCAGTCCCAGGGATCCCTACACTGCTGGGTGGCACAGGCTGCTGTGTACCCCTGCTCTTCTTCCAAAGACCCCAAAGCTCCCTTGCTGTGACCCCAACTTCCTGGCCTTAGCAGCAGTCCAAGCACACCAACACTGTCACCAGGAGCTGAACTGGCATTCAGCACTGTGGAACCAAGGTTTCTCAAAGCCCCAAAGCCTGCCAATAACACTGTTACTCTCAGGGCAGCTGAAATTCAGAGCTGGCTGTAAAGAGCTAC
The DNA here is from genome assembly GCF_009819655.1 of Sylvia atricapilla. NCBI lineage: Eukaryota > Metazoa > Chordata > Aves > Passeriformes > Sylviidae > Sylvia > Sylvia atricapilla. Next base: position 14,844,307 of record NC_089150.1, on the reverse strand, counting down.
TGAAGGACTTTTGAGCCCAGTGAATGAAAAGCAAAATGGTAGGTGAAGAGAAAAATCGAACTGTCAAGATCTAAGGAAGGAGATCAGGGAAGTCCTTGCTGACAGTTCTGCAAATGTCAGCTCCCAGCCCCCCACCCTCAGCTCAAGCTGTCACCTGATGGCTGAGTTGCTGTTACGAACTTCCTCATCATCATCATCATCATAGTCATCCTCATCATCCGAGTACTGCTGGTGCTGTCGGACTGGGACCCGGCTGCGACCTACTCCTGCTGCAAGGTCTTCTTCCTCCTGCAACACACCATTGCTGAAAGCCTGCTGGCAGCAGGGCAAGGAGGAGGAACCCACTGGACTCGTCCTTCATTCAGCCCAACACCAGGACTTGGCTCTTTTGATAGGAAACAGGGACCCTTTCCCATTTTTGCTCAGTTTACCCACATTAAAGTTAACCTCCTTTATCAGATCAGTCTTTATTTACCCTCTCCCTCCCAGCCTGGGTTAGTGCTGGGGTAGTGCCACACTTAGGGCAGCTAACACCTGTGGTCCCACAGACATGAGGGACTCCAGGCAAAGAGCTCAGCTTGAATCAGGTGTGCTGCTAGCCTGGCACTCTAGCTTACCTGCATGGGGGACTTGGCATAGTTGTGGTTATCCAGGAAGGCTGGCAGTCTCTGCACAATGGGGTTGGGGTTTGCTGGAGGGGCCCCATTGATGCCGCTCACTGTTGTCTTTGGCACCGGTTTGGATTTGCTGGGTGGGCTCTGTGTGGCTGTGGTGTGGCCCTGGCTGGTGGGTTCATCTGTGCCATCTGCCATACAAGCACAGCACAGCCTTTCCTCACCAGCACTGTCACCTTTTATTCCATGTCCTTTACCACCTCTTACTCACCCAGGTGAGAGAAGAGCTCTTACACTCCTACAGACCACCACAACCACCTCCATCTGTCACTGGTGTCCCCAGGCTCCAGCCCTCTCACTTTCAGGCTTCGCACTCTCCAACAAACCCCCAGGCACAGAGGCATCACCACACCCCAGCACAGCGCACATGAAGCAGGGATCACAGAAAAAAAAAGCGAAGCTGACAATAAAACTGCCCCAAGCCCAAGGTCAGACAGCTGTTGTCACTACCACCCTGTGCTCACTCCATGGCAGGCCAGTTGGCAACACTGCTGGTACAAGGTCCTACCTGGATGAGTGCTCTCTGGAGTCACAGTTTTGCTGCTGGCTGGCTTTGCCTCTTCAGCAGGCTGAGACTCCTGAGACTTCTGGGTCTGGATCAGCTCAGGCTGAGTTACTCGGATAAGCTTGAAAGCAAATGACATAGAAACTGCATGCTGGACCAGCAACGACCCAAACCACATCCTTCCCCCTCCTCAAGCACTGCAGAGCTCATGAGATGAGCCAACACCAAGTGCCCAGGCACACAAATGACACAGGTGAGCAGTGAGGCTGACTAACTCCTCTTCCCACAAGGTTCTTCCCAAGGCCAAACAACACCTCTAAAATGAGGGCCCTAGCAGCACAGGTAGATGCCCTGAAAAAGTCTATTCCCCCCCAGCCTTGCAGTGCCTGGGCTGTCCTACCTGCTGCAAGGCCTCCAGCACAGTCTGGCGGTTCATCTTCAGGATGTGCAGTTTGGACTCATACTTCATCCTCCGGTCAGGCACCACGGCCATCAGGTTGAAGCGGATGTCGTGGTATGGCTCCCTGCAGGAAGGGCAGCAGCCCTCAGCCACATGGTGACAGCCCTATCCCCACCTCCTGCCCAGGCATTTAACACCCACAAGGCTTCTTCCCAAAACCAAGTCAACCTCACAGTGGCTGAAGAAGCAGTGCAAGATTGTTTCAACCACCACACAAAACATTCTCACAGTCACAGGTTGGTTAAGGTGGGAAAGGACCTGAGAGAGTCATCTACTGCAGCAGTGTCACCCAGACAACAGCCAGACCCCTTTTGAATATCTCCAAAGAGAGAGATTCCACAACTTCTTTAGGCAATCTGTCCCAGTGCTGTCACCCTCATGCCCAAGCATCCAAGAGGCCCAGCTCAAGACCAGAAGCACCACTCCTCCTATGGACTTGAGCTAACATGGACCTAACCAGGCCACTCTTAATGCTGTGCAGCATTTGCAGGGCTCTGCACCACACAGGGAATGCATGCTCTGCAGGCAAGAGAAGGCAAGGGGCAGAGCACCTGCACCTCTCCGTAGGCAACCTCCACTCTCACTTCCACAATCTGCCACTCAGAAACCCCAGTACAAATAATTCAGGGAAATATGGCAAGGGACCAGTGCTTGCCCCATGGGCCAGGACATTACCCTGCAGTGGCCAAGCCAATGCGCTCCATGATCACTCTCCTGGCTTTGTCTGTCCATTCCTCATCATCTGCCCACGGCCCTGGGAGAACAAGACACAGCTGGACTTAGCAAAGCAAGCCATGCTCAAGTAAACCAAGTACATGAAGTGGGTACCTCACCAAAGGGGCTGACAGACAGAAACCTGGCAGGGAAAAATAACTGCCTATAAGACAGAACTGAGGGGTCAAGTTCTAAGAGAATGGAATAACCCAGGCAGCCCAGTGGGATCTGTTTGGACCAGTTGCCTCAACACACCGTGGTTATTTGGTACAAGGAGAGAGTGAGGAGATAAATTTCTCCTTGCTATATGAAGTTATTTCAGAGCTGAAGGACCTTGTGGCCATGAGCAACTGGCGAGGAAAAGGGCAAGGCTGGAAAAACAAAAGCAATGCATTTAGAAATCACTGCTTCCTAGGCACAGTCCCCATCACACGCAGTCTCCAAAATTAGCTGCCAATATTTGTCTGGAAGCCATTGGAGTGACTGTCCACTAACACCAGTTCACACTAAGAGGCAATGAAAAACAACACATTTGGAAACACCAGGGTGCTATTCACCTGTTTCAACAAGCAGGGACAGGTGAGCTCTTACCATGGTCAATGGGATAGACCTTCAGCCCATCCAGCTCAAAGAGCCGTCCCTTGATGGGGACATAGCTGACAAAATGAAAAGCCTCCATGGTCCGCACTGCGCTGATCCCGTTCTGCTTCTCTGGCAAGTGCCGTGGCTCTGGCCTGCGAGGGCAAGAGGTCATGGAGAGTCTGCCTCCTCCAGAGAGAGAGAGCTGCAGACACCCTCACTCACCTGGCATGGCTGTTGTGGGCCTTGGCCAGCTCCGGAGCATTGCCAATGGCATAGCCTTTGCTCTGCAGTCAACAGCAAGAGAGAAGAACAGCTGAGAAGTGACAGGGAACAAACAAAATGCTTCACCTTCCCACTCCCTCTCTCCATCTCCCCACAGGACCAGGACAGAAACTCTCAGGCACATCCTCTACTCTTCTGAGTTACAGTAAAGTCCAAGACGGAAAAAGCGTACAATTTTTACTGAATAAATTATAACTGGAGAAAAACAGACTTCACAATAGGTCTGAAGGGAGGAGGATTTTTGATTACATGACAGAAAGCTCAGAGCTGTGCCCAGCCTAAAGCGGACCAAGGCTCTGAGCTAGGCAAGGCAGGAATATGAGAGAGAAGAGGAAATCCTGCTGCAGTGTGCAGCCACAGAGGGCAGGGAAGAAGCCAGCTCATTAAGAGCATCACTCAAAGAGGTGAGCAAGAGGCAGACCACCCATGTCACCTCTGCACAGCCCAACCCTTCCCCTACCTCAGGGCTAAAGCCTTTGGTGAAATCCTTCATGCGGCTCAACGTGGGGCCCAGGTCGACATTGTTGCAGTTCAGGAGGACGCTCAGCAGGGCATGGGTGGCACAGGAATTAGGGATCAGCTGGACAATAACACAAAGACCAACTTAACCAGCAAGAACAAGGCAGCCTTTCAACAACCCCTCAGTGTTGACAACAATTAACTGAAGACACTGATGCAAGAACCATCGGCACTTGTGAGAGCAGCACAGGTGGATGCTCAGCTCTCACAGGAAGGAGGGAAGTCAGTATCACTTAGAGAGCATCACCATGCCCCATGAGCATCTGCTCACAGCACAGGTCACAGTCTCCTATCCCTCACTGGATTCTCTCCAACCTGAAGCTCAGGGAAGACCCTCCCAGAAAAGAGGAGCTGCCCTCATGACCAGCAAGACCAGTGCAGCCTCTCAGTACCACACACACTGCTTCCCTGAGGTGTCACAGGAGACACCCCAGACAAACATTCCCCCCACCTGGAGCCTACCTGGTGAGCAAAGAACATGTTATTGACGATGTCATCATCGATCACCGAGGTCTCGTCCACCAGCGTGGAGACCTTCCGGCGGGACCGGCGCTCCTCAATCCACTTGAACAGGAAGATGAACCCATACACGGGGCTGCAGAGAGAAAACAGCAGCTCCAGCTCTGCCCAGCATCAGAAACGTTCTGTTTCACAGGCAGAGCCAAGAGAGAGAGGAAAAGCAGAACAACCAGTGCCATCTTTCTGGAAGTGACCACCCCTGCCACAATCCCCCCAGCCCAACACTACTGACGACACTCCTGTGCTGATACTTCAGGTTCAGCCAACAATCAAGCATGAAAACTTTGGGGATTGACAAGTCTTAACAGACTGAAGACAAAGAAATGGGAAATTCCCGTCTGGACAATGATTGACCTGTAGAATGGTGCCTGGTCACTGAATGAGCCTCCTTTTACACTTACCTTGGATTCATTCTTGAGAAGAATTCAGCAATGGCTTTTAAGAGCCCTCAAAGCCTTTTCATAGCACCAGGACAGGGAGAAAGCTCACACTGCAACCACACCACCTCTCCATGGTGAGGGGGAGATGAATCCCCTGGAGGATGTCCCCCACCTGCCCCAAACCCAATTAAGCCCTCCTGGTCTATCACTTACAGCCCTGACCTCCATGACAGACAAGCTCACAAGGGCCCCTCTCAACACCTGGCAATGAGTTCCCAGGCTCACAGGTCATTCTGCTTAGCAAAACTCACATTCTCAGGCCTCTGACTCACCCTTGGCATTTGCTCTGCAGATCATAAATCTCCTCAACCTGCACTCCCTTGACCCCTGCAGACAAAGGAGAGAAGCTGGTGTAAGGCCCACCAGAAAGGACAGGGTAATGGCAGACAAAAAACCAACTTCTCAGAAAGCTTTCTAGGACTTACCAAAATCTTCAACCAGGAGTGTGAAAAGACCTAAAAGGAACAAAACCAACAGGTTACTTTTGGCTGCAGAGAGGAAATGTGCTGTCATCATCCCTTGATGTCCCATATGGTCCCAGGCCAAGGCACAGCCAGAAAATCCACAGCAGAGTGGCACCAGGATCACACCAAGTCCCAGCAGTGGGGCTGCTGAGCTCAGAGGTGCTCCAACTCCCTTCACCCCTCCATCTCCACTGATCATCCTCTTCCTCAAGAGGACCTGAAACAATTCTTTCCTGCCAGAGCCCAATGCATCCTGACCCACTGCAGATGGCCTGCCAAGTGAGCAGCAGCAGCAGGGAGCACCTAAATGACACACACATGCTTGTAACCAGAGAGAAAAATGGCTGAAGATATCACAAGCTATTTTTTTAAAAATCATTTCTGTTCATGTTAGTGAAAGCCAGTGAGGTGACATCCAGATCACAGCAACAGGGCTGTGGGGAAGTCCAAGGGTTGAAAGGCTCATCTTCATCTCCCTGTCTCTTTGGGGAAACCAAATCCAACAGCCTGTCTACAGTGACTACAAAATTTAGGAGGACATAACCAGAAATACAGAAACAACAGCAAGAAAACAGGGATTATCAGACATCAGCAACTGAGCAGCAGCTGCCACTACGATGCTGAAGCAGTCAGCCCAATTTTCAGGCAGTCACTCTGCACATGGAGGTAGTGAGTTTGAGACTGGAATAACAAATCTGCTTTTTTAGCTCCCTTATAAAGGCTGCTGAAAGCCTGGGAGGAAGCCCAGGGAACACCAATAAGAAGGATTAAATCCTGAGAAACATGCCTGTAAGCAACGGATTTAAGGACCCTGACGTACGTGGCTCAATTAAGAAGAGCCCAAGCGGCTTCCACACCAAAGTTAAAATTATTAAAATGGGGAGGAAACTCCTGGGAGCAAAAAGTCTTCATTAATTTAACAGAAAACATTGTTTTTCTTACAAAATTGTCAGTGAGAAGAAATATGCTGTGGAAATAACATGCTTCAAACCAGTGAGAGGCCAGGCCATTACATCAAACCCCATCACCCTCCTGGTCCCTTCCAAATCCACTTTTTTCTCTGGCACATTTCAGTATTTTGTATTACCTCAGAATCCACAAAAGGCGTAGTCCTGCTCCTGACACCTCTCCTGGAACACTCAAACACCCATCCCAGCTTATATGAGTTGGCTGGGACACACTGGCTGGTGTCCACAGGCACACACAACACTATGGCAGCAGCCTGAATGTTCCCAAGGCTCTCTTCCCCACCCAGCAGCCAGCCCAAATCTGGATCTACCAACCCTTCCTGACCAGTAAAGCACCCAGAGATTTCATCCCATGGCAAGATATTCAGCTCGTGGGATATGCTGAAAGCTGAGAGCAGCACATGGGTCACTCCTAACATCTGTCCCAGCTGCCACCCCTGCATCCAAACTGCCACATATCAAAAAAAAAAAAAAAAAAAAAAAAAAAAAAACACCTGCCTCTGCCCAGACAGATTGTTTCCCAAGCAAATACCCTTCCTCCCCAGTTGTGAGAATCCAAACCATGTCCTGTATCCTGTAACTTTTTGCCATGATGAAGGACAGAATGAGAACGATTTCAGCATTTTCCAAGTACCAGTAAGGAGAATAAAGAGTAGCAAAACTGGGGGTGACAGGGACACTGACGCCAAACAGAATCCTGAGTGCAAGAGACAAGTATAATTCCAGAGGTCAAATTCCCTCAACCACAGCCCCAAAAACTCACCACCCCATCCTAGAGAGCAGCTCCCAGCCTTCCACAGGACAACCCCATTCCACACTACAGAAACTCAGAAGATTAAACCATTTCAGACAATGCACCAGCCAACACCAGCTTTAGCCCTGAAATCTAAACCGATGAAAAAACTCCGAGACTCTGCCACAGAATCCACTTTCAAGGCAACGGGGACACCTAGGACTGTCCTGCTCCCAGGTTCTCCATGCCAGCCTCTTCAGCACCTCTCCTGCCCTCCTGCACCCTCCTACTCTAGGCCTGCATTCCCCATTTCACCCCTCGAAACTCCACTCGTACACCCACACCACCACAACTTCGCCTATGCACCCACAGCCCCGCAAAACTTCACCTGCACACCCCATACCCCAGCCCCCCCAAACTTTACCAGCTCACCTCCCATCCCCAACTCCCCCAAAAACTCCAGCTGTGCTCCACAAATCCTACCGCCTGAAACTCCACCCACTCACCCCCATACCCCCAGCCCGCCCCTTGCAGCCTCCATAACCTGTCCTCCACGTCCCCCCCAGCCCAGGCCCCGCTGCCCGTGTGTCGCTCAGAGTCCCTTCACCGCCCCGACCTGTCCCTCGGCCCGCGCCCATCCCCGTCCGCTGCGCGGTGCCGTGTGCCCGCTCACCAGGATCGCTCTCCAGCTCCAGCCAGCCCTTATTCATCTTCCCGCGGGCCGGGCCGCGCCGCCATGTCCGGCCCCGACTCCGGGACCCGCCGTCGCTCGCCGCTGTGCGTCATGGCGCGCGGTGACGTCACGCGGGCGCGACACGCGGTGACGCGCAGCCCGGCGGCGCGCGGGGGGCGGGGCCTGTGCGCGGCTGCGCGCGGGGGGCGGGGCCTGTGCGCGGCCCCGGGAAGGGCCCGGGATTCCCTGGAAAGCTGCTCCTCTAAGGAGCGCCGAGCTGCTCTTCTTTTCTGGCGTGCAGGAAGGATGGATGTCTAGGGTTTATTGCCTCTAAAACAATAGGGTTCGTCACATCGCACTCCTTTGTGTGTTCTGGTGACTGATTTCCAGCCTCTTTTCTCTGCTCACTGTGTGCTGCTGCTTCCCTTTATTGTCTAGGGAATTTAGCTGATGGCGCATGCTCGTGAACTTTGTGCCTGTAATTTTCTAGACATTGTGATATTTGAATGCTTTGCTAATTCTGCCCCTGTGCATTGAAGGACGACCTGCTCATTGTAACACTTCACAGCACTGCTGAGGGTAGAGGCCTCTACCAGAATTTGCAACATCCAGGAGTGTTCGATGGATGCCACGCCTAGTGCTCATTACAAGATCTCTGAAAATATGCATGTTGGACGGAAAGAAATAGCAAGAATGATAATATGGGTGCATCTGCCTGGTGGGGTTTTGTTGTTTTGTTTGTCTGTGGGTTTTTTGGGGGATGATGATGATGCTGACGGGGCTCAGGCTCAGCAGCCTGGGCTGCCCTATTGATGAGGGGCTGCAGTGAGGGCCTGTACTGCCCAGCCTCTCCTCCCAAGCAACTAAAGACAGGATGAGAGGGACACAAGCTGCACTGGGGAAGGTTCACATTGGGCATTAGGAAGAGTTTCTTCACAGCAACATTCCTGGAATGGGTTGTTGGAATGGGCTGCCCAGGGAGATATGGAGTCACTGTCTCTGGAGATGTTTGAGGAAGGGCTGGCACTCAGTGCCATGGTCTTGGTGATGTGGTAGGTTGGATTCGATGTCTCAGGGGTCTCCTCTAACCCAGTCGATTCTCTGACAGTGTGTTCAGATGTGAGGGCTGCTGGTGGGGCTGGGGCCAGCCCTGGCCTGGCCACGAGCTCCACTTTGGCCACTTTGGAGGCTGGAAGGTTCCCAGGGCGAGCGTGTGCTCCTGTGCTGCACTTCCTTAGGAAGTGGGATAAAAATAGGAGTGGGACGGGCGGCTGGGCCTGCCCCTGCGTCCATGGCTTTGTTCTTTGGCTGTTCCCACGCACGCCCTGGCCCCGAGTGCTCCCCTCACCCCACTCCTGCCCCTGGGACAGTGCCAAGCCCAGGTAGGACTCATTCCCCTCTGCAGAAACTGAAGTGCATGATGCTGGATCTGCCCAGGGATGGTGTTTCCTTCCACCCACCAGGTGCCTGAGGTTGTGTTCATGGTTGTTCAGCCTGTGGAAGTTTCTAGGGTCTCGTTTGGCTGGTGCTCACCGGAGACAAGGCTGGAAGCCTGCAGAATGCCCTGACAAAATCTTTCCTGCTCCAGCCTGGGTGGTAAATCTACCCAGGAGGACCAGGCTCAGCCACCTCAGAGACTTACTGGGAGCAGGGACAAAAAGTCACCCCAAAAGTGGGGACTCTCTGGGGGACTGTTTCCTTCTGGTCTCCATTCCTGCTCAATTTGAAGCATTGCTGGCTCTGGTGCCACCTCCAGCCTATCACAGTCACCTCAGGGCCAGGTCCCATACACAGCAGAATTCTCAGGACACTTCTTGCTGCCTCCCCCAAAATGGGCAGCCCAGTCCCTGCTCTGTGCAGTACACGGGTCATTCAGAGGCAGAAGGGTGCAGGCGTTCCAGCACAGGTCAGTGCAGGCACTGCAGAGCTCTTTAATCCGAGCCCTGAGGAATCAGACTCCTGTCTCATTTCTCCAGGTTCCTCCTTGTCTCTACTTGTTGGCTTTTGTTCTTCTGTGCCCCCAGGCCTGTGATTATCCAAATCCACGTGCCTGGCTTCTGTCATAAATAAATCTCCATAAATCAGTGCTACCAGCACCACTCCCCTCCCTGCAGGACATGTCCCAGCCTATCAGCCCCACAACAGCTCCCCCATCCCAGGAGAGGTGGGACATGGAGCTGGAGAAGGGGGCCAGGACCCCCAACCCATCTCTGTGGGATGGGGCAGTGCTGCCGAGGGACTTTGCTCCCAGGGAGCCGCTGCTGCAGCACAAACACACACACAGAGAGGAGAGATGATATCACGACCTGGCTTTGTGTGAGCTATTTAGAGCCTTTTAATTATTACTATTATTATTATTATTATTTTTCTTTCCCGTTCCTCCAGCTCTGAACAATGCCTGTCCCAGCAGGGCTGCAGTTCACACCATTGTGTGGGGCTGCCCTGTCTCAGGAAGGGGCAGATCTTTATCATCCGGGGCTGACCACGAGTGAGCTCATGTCGGATGAGGAAAGCAAGGAACACCTTGCAGGCAGCCTGGGGGTGCTCTCCATGTACCTACCCCCAACCCCTGCGTTTGGGGGAGGCCCTAGGTGCTGGTTTAGCTCCAGCAGGCAGCAGGAGCGCACCCAAACCAGCCATGTCCCACCCAGCCCTGCAGGGTTACCAACCAGCAGAAACCACCCCAGGTGCTGCAGCCCCCCAGGCTCTGCTGGGGCTGCCTTCTGCCTGTCCCTGCTCCCACCTGGGCACAGTGGCAGTGGTGGCATTAGTGCCTCTCCCAGTGTTTACCCAGGAGCAGGTCTAACCTGCCCACAGCTGTTTGCTTTTGTCCCGTAAAACAGGCTGTGGAGCGGACAGAGGGAGGTGGGGAGCTGCACCCAGGAACAGGCTGGCACTGCTGAGTGTGTCCAAGTGCCAGGGGAAGGCAGGGAGGAGCACTGTCCTGAAGGATACATCCTGGGTGGCACAGCACAGCTCTGGCTCCCCAGGCACAGCAGGTGACAGGGCTCCTCCTGCACACAGAGGCTTTTTGGGATGATGGTGGCTTTCCCCCCATACGAGCAGGCGTCATCTTCCCCAGGCTCTGTGCTGGTGTGGAAAGAGCCTGGAGCCCTCAGCCACTCCCCACATACATCCCCAGTATTCACAGAGGGATCCAGCCAGCATCTGGGTAACAGCACGGCCTGGGTGGCACTGTGCCCCAGCCCTCCCAGGAACTACAGCCCCCACCTGCTACATCACCTGCAAGAGCAATGGGAGGCCAATGAGTCCCACCTCACCGCCTGTTTGTGAGGTGACCCTGCTGCCACTGAGGGTGACGGGGACCTGCCCATCCACTCCAGCCAGGGGGACCAGGCTGGCAGCACTGCAAGCCACTCACCAGGACAAGAGGACCCCCGGGAGCTTGCCCACCAGGACAAGAGGGCCCCCATGGCTGCCCCACGTCCATTACCCTGCCCTCTCTAAGTGGCTGGTGCTTGCCGGGGCACACGGTTCCTCTCGCTGTGGGGTTTGGCTGTCCGTCCCTTCTTGGCCACATCCACGCCAGCCAGGACCAGCTTGGCCTGGGCCAGTTTGCTCTTGCGGTGGTGGGGGCGGCTGCTGCACCAGAGGCGGGCACAGTACTCCTCCACTCGCCGTGGGTTTTGGGAGCTGATGAGGTGCATGATGTCCTTGAACCAGGTTTTGGGAGCCTGTGGCACCAGCGGGGACTCAGGGCAGAGCAGGTGTGGGGTCTTGTCCCCTCGGCCCTGGGGGAAGGTGTGTGCCAGCTGCTCACTGGGGATCACCTCCAGGGTGGTCTTGGCCACCATCTGGGTGAAGCCATGCTCCAGCGTTTTGCAGTAGTAGATGCCGGCGTCGTGGCGGTGCAGCTTGCGGAAAAGCAGCCCATGCTCCATCTGCAGGATCCGCTCGTCCGTCTTCACCTGTGGGCCACCAGGACATTGGGAGGGTCCAGGTCTGGCCCCACATCCCTCCCGTGTCCCCACAAGGGGAGCAGGTGCAAGGGAGTCTCACCTCGTCCCGCTGCTCGTCGGGGGGCCTCTGGACAAACCACTGCACGCTGGCCTGCAGGGACCGGGGCACACACTCCAGGAAGGTGCTGTTGTTCTCTGCCCCATAAAGCACCTTCTCCTCAATGCTCTCAAAATCATCCACTAGGGCAAAGACAGGCACAGGCTTACAGGGAGGCAGAGCCAGCCTCTCAGTGTCAGCCCTCCTTGGACACCATATGGCTTCATCCCCTTCTCTCCCAGTGGAAAGACCCAAGCCCCAGCAGCACCCACCTTCTCTTGAGGCATGTCTTGGTCTATGAATTGGGCAGATGAGGGTGCCCACATGGAATGGCTACAAGCCTCTCTGTGTGCTAGGGCTGTGCATGTCAGGACACCTGGGGGCACCTGCAGGAGACCCTCAGCCCTGTGAGCCCCCCAGTTTCTCACCAGTCAGGTTCTGGTCCAGACACTGGTGTGCAGGGTTGCCATGGCGGGTGTCCTGGCGGCGATGGCGGTGCTTGCCGGAGGGCAGGGAGTGGGTGCAGGCAGTGCCATCCCAGGCACAGTAGGGATCCCTGGCCAGGCAGCACTCGGCACAAGCGGTGCCGTAGGACTCACACTGGTGCAGCTGTACCTGGGCCACCCCCAGACTGGAGCCTACGTAGAGTGTTTGCTGGGGGAACAGCACCACGGTGGTGATGTTGGCAACCCCCATGGGCTTGGCACCTGGGGGCCCAGCCAGGACACCCCAGGGCAAGCATCACATGGCTTTAAGAGGCTGGTGACCACAGTTGGTCACCTGCCCAGTCCCCAGCCCAGTAGCCAAACCCGGTCTGTACTCACACGCTTGACAGAGATCTCCATCTGGGTAATGGGCACAGGCATCTGTAGGGGGGAGGGGGAGTGGAATCAGGCTGGCATAATCCTCACCACAGACAGCTCAGCTCATTCAGAGCCACCAGGCTTGGTGGAGCATCAGGAATGTTTTGGGGAGGGTGAAAATACCTCCAGCCACCCTCTGCCTTCACAATCCTCAGTCCTCCCAGAAACAAGCAATGCAGTGAGTCCAGCCCTGAGCCTCCATTCCCACCTGTGTCCCCAACCTGAGCCCACCCCACTGTCCCCCCCTTGCAAGTTGGGCAGTAAATGTCACCTTAAAAACCTGCAGCTCCTCCAGGATGACTTCTTCAGTCATGGCTGAGCTTCTCTTCTGCATGACCACCACCTTCAGCACCGAGCCAGCATCTGGGGACCAAGGAGGATGGAGGTGTGAGCATCCTGCATCACACAGCCCAGGGGAATGCCCACTGGGGGCCCCCAGCTCTGTGACTCCTTCCTGCACTCTGCTCCTGCTGCTCACCTGTGCCAAGGAAGAGGACGTCGTGCTGCCCGTCCTCGGCCTCCACCCTGTCCACCACGAGCTGGCGCAGCTGGTGGGGCAGGTCAGTCTTCACGAGGAGGGGCCGGCGGTGCCGGGGGTACACGGGCTTGTGCATGAGGGGGTGAGCGCGGGCAAAGTGCAGCACCTCGTCGGGGAAGTCCTTGGTGGTGCCATACTGCCGCCGGGGCTGGTTGGTGGTCTTGCTTGGACACTGCAGGGACAAGAGGGGACCAATTCAGCCTAGCCACCCCAGCACCCATCACTCCTTCCCCTTCCATCACCCCTCAGAGCTGTTTTGGGTCCCTCTCTGCCTTTCAGTTTGGAATCCATCATTTCCACTCCTTTTCTAGACCTTGGCAAACCACCAGCTGACCTCTCCAGCAGGTGAGAAGATGTGGGATGGCTCCATCTCCACCCCAGAAGAGCAGTTGGAGGAGCAGAGGGGCCCTGGAGATGCAGGGAGTCACTTACCACACCCGGCCGTGGGTAGGGCACCCTGCCCTCATAGGCACCCCACTGGTGATGGGGGCTCTCTCGGTGGGCAAAGGGCCCATTGAAGACCTCCCGGATGTCGGCCATGCGGTACACACAGACAGCAGAGCCCCGGAAAACATGGCTGCAATAGGACAGAGAGTGGGTTCAGCAGAGCCATGCTTGGCACTGCTGGCAGTGGGAACACCGATAACCCTAAGCAGACCAGGGGAGCAGCTAGCAACCCTCGGTGACAGTGACAGGGAAAGCCATGGACAACTGCAGCTGGATGTCCCCAGAGGCTGGAGATGTACCACCCACCTGACAGTGCTGAAAAGGGCATAGATCTCCGGGCTCTTCCCATCCTTTGTCCTCAGCAAAAAGACATCCTCTGGAAATGAAAGCATGGATTTTTTCCTGGAAGACAACTAAGTGAGTAACCGCCAACTGACTAGCCCCAGTGAGATACAGCTCCATGCACGCCTTACCCAGCTCATCAAAGTAGGTGTCAATGCCACCAGGGCCAGGGACTGAGCACACCAACCGTGCCTTGTTGAAGGTACTCCACTTGTTGACCAGCACCCTCTGGCCACCAGCATCATTCTGCAAGGACAGGGAGTATCAGGGCCATTACTGTGACTTAGTGCATCCCTGTCCCCCATGGTCTCCACCAGCATCTTACCACGCAGACACGCCCCACACGACTGACAATGGCATGCTCCTTGCTGTCTGCCTCCACCACCTTCTCCGTGAAGAAGAAATAGGCTTTGTTATTGTCCCGGTCATCATTGTCTGGGATCAAGTGGGCTGCCACAAATTTGGGATCTACAAGCAAGAGCCAGCCATGTCAGGTGGGGAGAGAGGGCACAGCCACCACCTCCAGACCTGCAGTCCCTGCTGCGGCTGGATGCCAGCCAGGGCCACCCCAAACCTTGCTGCTCCAGTGCCTTTCCCTGCCCTTAGCTGGCATGGGGGATGCTGCACCATAGCAGCAGATGTTCTGGCCACCACAAGGTTTGTGGTCCCTGGCATTAGCCCTGCTGGGGGAAATGGAAGGGCAGAGGGAAGCTGTTACCGCTGAGTAAGCGCTGGTCCACCTCTGTGCGCAGGGCAGAGCGGGCCCCCATGCTGCGGAAAATACCGGGGTCACGTCCCAGGAAATCTGCAGTGAGGCCAGCGTACAGCTCCCCACCTGCAAAAACACACAGCTGGCTGGCACAGGGACCATTCCTGGACACACCCCGGGGCTCCCAGATCCTGAGGAAGACAACTCACCGATGACGGTGCTGGCGAAAGCACGGCTGGGCTCGTGCGGGCACCTGCCCCGGCCGGTCTCCACGTTGGCAGGGTCCAGGCTGAAGGTGTGCTGGGGAGGAGAGCAGGCAGGTGAGCCCTGGGCTGTGCCCAAGCATGCAGGGGCCAGCTCTGGTCCCTGCCCAGCTTGCACCTCACTCAGTGCACCCAAAAGAACCAAATGGGAGCAGGATCCATGCTTTTTGAGGCAAGACTGATCCCATGAGGGCGCACAGCAGCTGAAGGGGAGCCACCAGCCTTGTTGCTTGCCTGCCTGCCTGTCTGGTCAGAGTCATAATGGTACAGACAGGGCTCCTGCTGCTCAGACAAAGCCAGGCTTGGGGAGGGCTCTGAGGGGTGTCCTGCCATTCCACCCCAGCCAACCTGATATATGAGCAGTGAGCTGGGAGAGGAGAAAATGCCACCCCCGCCTCAGCCCCTGGCAGGACACCAGCCCCGGGGGACATGTATATAAAGGGGATCCCAGGCCAGATAGGTGGAAAAGCTGGACAGGGCATAGCAGAAGGAAAAAGAGACAGCAGGGAGCTGCTTCTTGACACTCCTCCCCCACCAGTATTCACGTTAGAGCAAACTACACATCCAGTGTCCCCATGCAGTCCCAAGGCCCCTCAGGAGAGAGGCAGGCAATGGGGTGTCCCATTCCCATTCCAGGGGTGTCCTGCTGGGGATGCTGCCCTACCTCACCACGGTGCCCCACGTAGATGAAGGTGCACATGGGGTGGAAGGCGCCTGTCCCACAGGCCAGCAAGTGTGTCCGGTTGTAGGGATGGAGCACGCGGACATAGTTGGCACAGTCAGTCTGGGGGGACAGCAAGGGACAGGAAGGGTCACCGGGTATTGGTGCTTTGCCCACCCCCAGCTCCCTGCTTCTGCCTGGGGCCCTGTGACAGTGGGTGAGCCTTACTGTCTGCCAAGGCTGCCAGGGCTCCACCCAAGCTCCCTGCCTCCAGCCTGGTGCCAGGGATCTGGGGTAGCAGCTTGTGCCCACTGACAGGGCTTGTATGGACTTCATCTGGGTCAGGGGGTGACTGACCCACTGCAAAATGACAGGGCTTTTTACTGGTCCTCCTGCTGCCAAGAGCATCCCAGGGGAACCACATGAGATCCAGTTGCCACCTGGGCATCTCCTGCCCACAAGCACCTGTGCACTCACCCTGTCACACAGTCCATGCTAGCCAGGGGAGCAGCATCACCTGCCCTGCAAGCTCCAAACTCTGCCCCAAGCCCCTGGCGCCCAGGACGTGACCAGATGCAGGGACATCCTTTCCCATCATGTTCCTGCTTACGCCAGGGATGAAACAAAAGGAGGAAACAGTGGAGACAGAGACCCACAGGCATGCTAGGCTGCCTCCAGAACAGCCCTGGTGGCTGCTGTCTGGAATTGTCCCCTTTTGTGGGGGACAGCAGCAATGACGCTCCCAGGGCTGGAGACCTGCCACCTCTGACTTTGTGCATCCTCTCCTGGCAGTTCCCATTGGAAAAGGGCTCCCATCCTTCTCCACCATTAGTTTGGCAGCTCCCCCTGGCCAGCTCCAGCCCTGCCTGCTCTCCATTGTTCCCTCCACAGCAGGATTCGAGGCCCCTCATCTGCTGGGAACACCGCTGCCGAGCCGCCCCGGGGGTTCCCAGCCTCCTGCTGTTTATTTTCCCTTTGCAAAGAGCCTCTAAAATAGCAAGTGAAAAAAAAATATATGTTCAAGAAAAATAAAAAGTTGAGCCTGCCCTGGCTTGGATCTGTCGGTGAGAACTGGTAAAATAAACACTGAGAGCAGAACAGGGACTCCTGGGAGCAATTTGTCTGGGCCAGGGGAGCCCTGGGGACTTCTCCCCACCACAGTCCTGTTTCATTTTGGGGCAAGGGGATGCAAAGAGGGGTAAGGTTTAGGGAACAAGGTCACCAAACCTGAGTCAGTTACAGATTTCCCACCATCTGGGACAGCCAGGATGGGCCAGACAGGGTTGCTGAGGTCTGGAGCACAGCATGGGGGTTTTGGTCCCTCCAAGCTCCAGTCTCAGAGCCCAGCTATCCCTGCCTGCTCATGCAGCCACACTGGCATGCACTGGCCACCACTCTGTGGCCACACGGCTGAGCAGAGCAACTGAGACAGGATTTCCAGAGCCTGGTGCAAGCCTTTTGCGTGGCCAGGATTGGCCACAGACCCTCTGCCTCAGTTTCCCTCTTGCACCAGGATTAACTGGTCCCTGAGCCCCAGGGCCAACCCAGGCAGGTGGCATGGCACAGCCCCAACATGAGGGGAGCCATCTAGCACAAGTGGACCCCCCAGCTGAGAGCAGAGCACACAAACACAGGGAGAGACTCACCCCTGGGTCCTTCCCCTTCTGAAAACACTCCTCCTTCTGCCCAGGGCGGGGTGGCCAATAGATCTGGAACACAAAGGGTCTGTTGGAGCAGGGAGGGGGACAGCAGGACCCAGCCATGCAAATCCACATCCCCAGGCAAGAGGATGGAGAGAGGAACCCCAGCTCCCTGGAGCCCACCCAGCCCAGGACTCCCACTCCACAACCCCAAGCAGGATGCTTCCTCCTGGGGAGAGGCATCCTGGCAGTCACAGCCTGCAACTGGGCTGGATTTGGGTGGTCGTGCTGGGGATGGCTGGAGCTGGCTTGGAAGGGGGTGGACTTGTGGGTGGCCTGGGGAAAGGGTGCCCAGGGGGCATTAGGAGGGGTGGAGCCCATGTCCCCCACAGCCTTTAGCAGCTCTCAGACCAAGCGCAGCTTGGGTACACAAGCTTGACCCCACCGCAGTGACCCAGCACGCCAAGGGGCACTTCATTTCCTCCTCCTCTTTCTTCAGCTAGAAACAGCCCAGAGCCGTGTTTCAAAAACAAAAAGTTAAAGTGGAGAGGGTGAAAGAGGAGGGGAGCCACCACCCAGCACCATAATTCTGTTCCATCACCTCTCCCACCAAGGAACCAAAAGAGATTTGGGCGCTTTGCCAGGTGAACCCTGGCACAACTTCTTGCAGTGATGGATCCCTTTAGCTCCTTGTCTCTGCAGGCTTTCAGCTGAGTGTTTGCCCAGATGGGGACAAGCAGCACTCAATCTCCCAATGGTAGTTTTTTAGAAGCGTGGGGTCCAAAACAATGCTCAGTACCCAGGAATCATTGGTGAGCTGCACCACCAGTCTCCTAGGCTGATGATCATGACTAACTGCCAGCTAATTTCCCTGCAGCCACCGTAGGCAGCCTGCCTTGGCCAGGAACTACAAGTTTATGAAATGATTTTGAGGCATTTGACATGTGCCAGTCCCCAGGGCAGGCCTTGTTTCAGAACAGCTCAGTTGGGCACCAACAGGTCTGCAGGAGGCCAGAGTGAGGACAGACACCCCAGGATGCTCAGCAGCACCCAGCTCACCTCCTTGGCATCTGCATTGGCCCCGTCCAGGCGTAGGGAGTAGAGCACATCCTTCCCCCCGATGAAGAGCCGGTCACGATACTCATCCAGGTAGAGGGAGCGGAAGCCCAGGAAGCCGCGGTGGCCAAAGAAGAGGACGGAGCGGTTGGTGCCTAAAAGGTCTGCCAGGAATAGATGAAAGCATCAGCAGAAGCCATCCCAGCCCCAAGGGTTCCTCTGAGCTGCTGCTTCTGAGTAGCATGGAGTTGTCCTGGAGTCAGCAGAGCTGCTCATAGCCACTCCAGACTGCAGCATCTGTCTCCATCCCTTCCTGGAGGCATGGACACCCCAGCCTCAACCTGGCTGGAGTGCTCTTCTCCCTGCCAGCCAAGGACAAAGCTGCAGAGCCAACAAGCAGCAGGGCCCCAGGCAAGGTTGCCACCCCCAGCAAGGTTTGGCTGAACCACCCCAGACTCCCACTTGTGGCAGCTGCCACAGCAAGCTGGGCTGGGCCATCATCCCCAGGCTGGGCTCACGCAGAGCTGGGATAGTGGCCAGATTGGACACGAGGTGGGCAGAAAGCAGGTCCTGTCCCTGCTGGGTGCCAGCCAAGGACACAATAGCAGGCATCCAGCCAATGCCATGGGGAAACAGCCACACAAAGCCCACTGCTACCACTGCCACCAGAACTCACTGACAGGAAGGCTTCCTCCATGGCACAGATAAGGCACTTGGGGAGAGGCACCAGCATGGGGGCATCCAGGGATGGACAGGCTGCATCCCTGGGATGGACATCACGCCCCAAAGCAACAGGGTCTGACAGTCAAAGCCCCCAGAGCAAGCCCAAGCCTGAATCTCGTGGGATGGCCAAGGGGACCCTCACAGTGATGATAACACAGCCGCAGTGGCTCAACTGGTTTCCAGTGAGAAATTACTTTAAGGGTCATCAAGCTGACACAGTGGCGCCCACACAGCTGCCACAGCAGCCAGAGGGCCAGAGGGAATGGCTCAGCTTCCTGAGGCTCTGAAAACCCATCCCAACCCCAGGCCAGCCCACTGTGCCTGCCAGAGAGAGAAGGAGGAGGAGGACAAAGCACCATTGATGAGAACAGCTCTGTCCCCAAACACCCTCCAGCCCGGAAGACTGCCAGCCACTGCTGCTGACCCCAGGGAAACACCCAGCCCGAGCATCTCCCGCATGTATCCCCATAAGAGGGGAGGTGGTGTTGGGACAAATCCAGTCACCACAGGTCAGGACACTGGGGTACCAAGACCTGCTCTTGCTGGGAGGACATTTGTCACTTCCATCAAGGAGGTGGCCAGCGACATAATGCCCTATCCTGGAAGGGAGATGCCTCTCCTAGGCCCTGCAAGGGAGACAAGGTCCAAAGGTCCATCCCCTGCAGGGGACAACAGACACCTTCACCCCATCACACACCCTATCCCTGCTCAAGGGCAGCCCCAGTGCCCTAATTGCTGATGCCAGTGGCACGGAAGGTATAGTCCCAGCGGCTCCATCCTCATCAGAAAGACCACTGTGCTTGCAAGCAGAGCTGGCTCCAGGCAGTGGGGTCCCTCCACCCAGTCTGGTACCCTCCTCCCTGTGTCCTTCCAGCATCAAGTCCTCTCACATCACCGGGTCCAGCCCAGGAAAATGCTGTCAGCTCCTTCTATTCTTGCCCAGCAATAATATTTTCCCAGCTCAAAACAACACTGGCAAAGTCGGCAGGCTCCTTTTATTGTTTCAGGCAAGGCTTCCCCTTCTCCCTCAGACCTGGCGAATTCCTCCTGCGCCTCGGGTTACACCAGCTCAGGCGCCTTCCTCTTCAACTCCCCAGGGAACAGCCCTTTGCCATGCCCCATCCATCCCTGGGACACCTTTACCCCCGGGTGGGGCTCCCACGGGAGCCACCCCCCAAGTGGGGATCCCTCAGGAGGGACAGCAAAGAGCACAAAGAGCTTCTGGTCCACACAACACCAAAGTGCTCTTTCCCCTCTTACATGAACCACAGCTGGAAGTCGAAACAAAAGGAAAAGAGTGGCTTGAATTGTGAGGAAAGGCTGGGTACATGGCCACCACTGCACTCACAGCACAACACCTGTCCCTGTCACCCCCCAAAGTCACCTCACAGCCAGAGCCACCAGCCACACAGAGCTCTGGTCGAGGAGCTCTGTACAAACAGAGCTTCAGCTCACCACGGTTTTAATTTCAGAGGCTCTAATGTCTTTAATTGAATTTTTTTTTTCCTTCCCCTGGGGAGAAGGCGGTGGCAGAATTTGTTTCATGGGAAATTTCAGTTTCTGTTTCCAATTTGGAAGACGAATAGAATAATCAGCCTAAGGGGAAAAAAAAGAAAAGAAAAAAAAAAGTCTTCCAAAGGTGGCTCGCTCTCCGTGGGAGGCTGAGGAGCTTCCACCCCGCCCCGGGCAGCGCCTCGCACCTGGGAAACGGCTGGACTTTGTGCTGGAGTGGCTCAGACACTGAGCCAGACCCTGAGCCCCACGATTCGCTCCTACTGAGACCCCCAATCTCCTCACTCTGCTGCCAAGCGCTACCTGAGGACACCGGATTGCATCACCGGGCAGAGCTATGAGCCATCCCGGGCTCCCAGGATAAGGGGATATGGGACACTCCCGTCCAACAGAGGCAGTCCCTAGGGTCACCTGCTGTGCCCCAGGACAGAGCAAGGGATGCAGCCAGACCCGGGAAGCCCTAGCCCAGGCAGCATAAGAGCAGCGTTTCCCTGGCACTGCAGCTCCCGAGGCTCTGGAATTGCTAGGCTGCCCGGGTCTTTCCCCCTTCTGGGAAGAAAGGGGGAAGATATACATTATGTAATTTATTTTATGTTGATTTTTTTTTTTAGAGCAGGTTCATTCCTTGGAGGTCGGGAGGAGATTGGGGCGCCACAGGCTCTGTCAAGTTTGGCTGGAGCAGCTCATGGATTAGGCTGGCAGAGCGGGGGATGCGGCGAGCCAGAGCAGGATCACAAGAGGAGTTTTAATTAAACCCAAGCACTGCCCCCGCAGCCCCGAGGGGCCCCGGCACCGCAGCACCCTCACCCCAGCGCCGCGGGGCTCGGAGGGTGCAGCCCGGGCACCCCTCCCCACCCAGGCGAGGGCAGGATGCTGAGCACCCACCACTCCGGGGGACCACCCACCCGGCACACGAGCCAAAGCGTGCCGGGGCCAGAACACCGCCGTGCCTCAGTTTCCCTGCACTCCGCGTGGGAGACGATCCTCCGTGGGAAGCGGCACATCCCCTGACCCTGTCACCCGGCTCCTCTCCTCCTTCTCCTCCTCGGGGGGCCCCTACGCCCCGCGGGGGGAGCGGAGGGTGCGGACAGCCACGCACCGAACCCCCCAGCCCGAGCGCCCAGCACAATTTGCCCACCAATCGCACCAAAAAATACCCCGCGCTTCGGCTGCAGCGCTCGCAGCTGCGGCTCCCGAAGTCCTCACCTGGCCCCCGGAGTGGGGACCCAGAGGACAGCCCTCCGTGGACAGCCCCCCGCCCCCCGTCCCGCAGCAGGTGCCCCCGGCTCACCGCGGTAGGACAAGCGGAGCCTGGGCAGGCTGTGCCCCGCCGCCCAGAGCCAGCACAGCGACAACGACACCGCCACCGCTGCCCGCATCCCGCCGCCGCGCCCTCGGCCCTCGGTGGCACCGAGCTTTTATGGGGCCGACATCCGACCGCCCCCGGCCCGCCCCGGCCCGCCCCGGCCCGGCCCCGCCATACCCCTGCCCTGGGCCGCGGGGATGCGCGGGGGGACGGCTCCATCTCCCGGGGGGACCCTGAGAACTCCGCGCACCCGCAAAGTGTCCCCTGCCAGCAATGCTTTAGATGTTGCTGCAGTCCCCATCCCCAGAAGTGACCCTGCCAGCACCTCTGGCTCATCCCTGAGGATGGGGGGCAAGGGACAGAAGTTCTGGTCCCCCACCAGCCTTGCACTCCTGGAGGAACAGGAGAGGGCATACAGACCTGCCCCCGGAGAAGGATGCTCATCGTGGTGTGATCTCCAAGCACCAGCAAGAACACAGCTGTCAGGTGCCCATCTCAGTGACAGGCAACCTGGGGACAGCAGGCCAGCTGGGGAAGGGGACTGAGTAGGGTCGAGGGGGGCACAGGGTGCCACACGTAGCCCTGGCACACCGACAGGGCAGGGGATGCAGCGCTGTCTGCCTGCAAAGGTGCCAACACCCTGGGTAGGCAAGGATCCTGACCAGCAAGGACCCCATGGTACCCACACCACTCCCATGCCATCCTCCCCCAGGGCTGCTGGGTCATGGGATGTGGTTATATGAGACCTCAGAGAATCCACGCCGGCTTCCCCTGGGAGCCTCATCACACGGCAGGTGTGTCCCGCATCCAAAACCCCCCCTGCACTGGATGGGGGGAAGGAGCGGAGGAGCTGGTGGCTTCTCCCTCAGTGCTTCATCACTACCAGCCTCATTTCTTCTCCCAGCCCAGCACGGGGCAGCCTCATTATCCCCAGCCCCCCTAAGGGTTCCAGCAGCTTTCTTAATTACAACAAAGTTCAGGAGGCTGGAGAGCCCTGGCTCACCCCCCACCTTTTGTAACAGAGCAGCTTTGGAAGTCTCCTGAGCAGCGTAAAACCACCCCAATTCACTCAGCGGGCCCTTGGTTTCCCCAAGAAACCACACGGACAGATCCCACAGTCCGGGGTGCTGGGGAGCCACACAGGGCTGGGAACAAGTGAGGAGGAGATGCAGCCGATGGCAGCTCTGGCAGGTAAGCAGAGGTTCCTGCCCAGACGTGCACACTGCCTGCCCTGACCAGAGGGTCCGTGGAAGCGGCAGAAGATCAGGAGGGAGGGAGGGAAGGAGCAGGATGAACCCCAGCACCAGTCCCCTGAGGCTGATCGGGAGCAGAGGCCCCTTAGCCTGCCCAGGCAGGATCCTGCCTGCACTGCTCTCATCCAGGCAATGAGCCCAGGGGAGGAGAAGCACCCCAGCAAACTGCACTGTACAAGGAAATTTGCAGTGCCTGCGTGAGACCCCGTGGGCAGCACCATCATGGATGGACAGACAGACAGACAGACAGACATATAGACAGACCACCCCGCTCCAGGCTGTGCTTACCAAGGAGATTTATTGATAGGGATCGTGGGCAGCACTGGCCCCAACTCCTCCAGCAAGTGGGCAGGGAGGCAGGACAAGGCATGGGGAGGCAGACTGGGGCACTGGCCAGCCCCTCACCACCCAGCCAGTGCAGCCAGAGATGGCACAGGGACGGGGGAGGCACTGACAACACCAGGAAAGGCTGGAGGCACCTGGGCATGAGGCTCTACTGGCACCTGGCCAAGAGGGACACAACCCTGTGGGTGTCGCCATCAGGCCAGCCCTGAACATAGTCAACGTGGCATGATGGCATCTACATCCCCAGCATGCCAGCAGGTATTGGCTGTGCCCAGCCCCTGCCCCTCTTTTTAAAGCTTTGGGTCTCTCTGCTTGGCACCCCCTTCCTGCCCCTCGCCGGGCACTCAGCGCTCGGCGGGCAGCGGGGGCACTGAGGCCAGGGCAGTCAGCAGGCAGGCATAGATCTCGATGCCCCGCAGGAAGACTTGCTCGTTCAGGAACTCGTTGTGGTCATGGAGCAGCACTGGTGTGCGGTTCATGGGTGAAAAGCCAATGGCAGGGTGTCCCGCCTGAAGATGGAGAGACACAGAGTGAGGTCAGAGCTGGCATGGGCCCACCATATGCCCACTTTCACCTGGACACAGCCCCTGCTTCAGGCTGCAGGTCTCACCCCAGGTGAGGGACCCGTGGCAGGCTGCCATCACACTCACCGCTCGGATGTAGCGGCTGTCGGTAGCAGCCGGGAAGATCTCAAGCTTGAGCTGCAGCTTCCTGTCAAGAGAGACCCTGTGTCAGCATGGACACAGGGCCAGCCGAGTCCCCTGTCCTTCTCACACCCCACGGGCAAAGAGACTGTGCCAGGACATCCCTCAGCCCAGCAGGACACTCAATCCCATCCCTTTTGGGGGGGCAACAGGGAGATGCTTTGGCAAATCACAGAGCTCCCTATCCCAGTCTCTGACATGACCTCAGAGACCCCCAGGGACCACCTGGCTTCCACCAGAGGATGTCTCTGCCAGGGTCTTGCCCTTCCTGAGGACACTACTTACATGTCCCTACAGACCCCACTAAAGGCCTTCCACCATGGGTCTGATTCCTCAGTGGAGGTGATGTGCTGGTCCATGCATTTCTAACAAGAGGGAGAGAGCAGATGAAGGCGCAGGGGGTGGCACTTGGCAGGGGAGGGACAGGCACAATATGCCCAGGTGGCTGTGATCCCTCACCTGGTGGAACTCATAAGTGACACCATCCCCGGCACCACGGCACCACGTGGCCACCTGTTCCTCGAAGGCCTGGGGCAGAGACCAGAGGAGAAGTGTGAGCAGGGTATCCTCATCCCACTCCTCTCCTGGCTGGGGCTGACATGGTGCCCACCTTCAGGTCCACAGTGGGTGGGATGCGGATGTCAAAGCTGGCAGCCATCTCAGAGGGTACCACATTGAAAGAGACGCCCCCTTCCAGCATGGTCATGTTGAGGGAGGTGACATCCCCTAGGGTCAGGCTTGAGTCGGACTTGAGCCTTGGGGGATGCAAGGGACAGTCACTATCTGCCACCTGGGGAGAAGTGCTTCCCTACCCTCCCGTCACCCAAAATGGGGCAACTGAGGCACAGGGCAGCAGCACCAGGTCACAGCTTGGCTTGGGATCCCTCCATAGACTGAACTTAGCCACTGCCATCCTGCTGCCCATCTCCTACCTCTGCTTCTCGCTCTCCCTGAAGGCGAGGAAGGAGTTGATGACTTTGTGCTGGGGAGGGAAGGGCAGTGGGTGAGGACCAGCCCCATGAGCACGTGCCTGGCAGCCCAGGGCAGGCATGAGGGGTGCACAGGGGGTACCCCCTCTCTTACCATCTTCTCAGCCGCTGTGTTGGTGATGAAGCGGGACCCATGCCCAGGGCTACCCATGCACTTGACCTTTATCCCTGCAGCAGTAGGCATAGAGGGAAGGGTTGAGCAGAAAGCCTGGGATAGCATTAGTGCCCCAGTACCCAGGAGAGCCAGGGTCAGGGCAGTGGACACACAAATACTCACACCATGGGCTCCTCTCGCCATAGAAGACACTGAAAGTGTCAGATGGGCTGGCCAGGCCTGTGGTGAGCATAGACAGGGGGTCAGTGGGGCATAACAGAGCCACATCCACTCTGTTCTGGAAGCATTTTCCTCCAGACTGGCACCATGTGGGTCACTGCCCAGGGGAAGGATCTCCCAAGGGGTCCCTGGAAGCATGTGGGATGCTGGTGCTTGGGAGTGATGCCAAGAGGAGCATGTGCTAAGAGGACACACGTCCCTGTGCCAGTCCTACCACTACTCACCCTCATCCATGGCAAAGCCCACGTTGAGTGCTTTGAACTCAGGGCGCTGCACGAACATCTCCATGCCCTTGTGTCCGCCCACCTCCTCATCTGTGGGGGACAGCCTGGCATGGAGGAAGGAACTGGGGCATCCCCCAGCCCACCAGCCCTAGTCCTCCTTCCATGCCAGCCTGGATGCCATCAGCACACCTGATGTCCTTGGACATGGAAACCTCTCCAGCCTCAAGCTAGGAGAGGTCAGAATCTGAGGAGGCTGGCTGGGTGGTGCCTGGCTGCCATGGGACACTCCAGAGGACCACCCAGCTGCCAGCCCCTTCTGTTGCTCCTGAGGGGGGACAGCCTGGGGACTCACCAGGCACAAAGGTGAGGTGGATGGTGCGGGGAAAAGATTTCCCTTCTGTCTTCAGCCTCCGGATGGCCTCAAGATACCTTGCAAGGGAAGGTAGTGTACAGTCATTGTGGAGGATAGGGGCTTGTGTGCTCTGAGCCACCTCAGGGCAGGTCAAGCAGTGGCACCTCTGGCCCCAGGGATAAAGGCATCCTGTCCTGCATCAGTCAGAGGCTCCAGCAGCACCGTGCTCACCCGGCAGGTGCAGAGCCCTTCACTCACTGGATGGAGACGCACTTCATGTCCTGGGCACCCCGGGCGTAGATGTTGCCCTGCGAATCTTTAACTGCCTCAAAGGGTGGGTAGGTCCAGTGCTCCTGCAGGGAAGAGCGTCCACGATGGCAGAGGGGCACAGAGGGCACTGGGTCCCATCCACCCCGTCCTTCTCTCCATGCTCTTCCCACCCCTGGCCCCGTCCCAGCACCTCGAAGACAGGCACAACATCAGTGTGGGAGTTGAGAAGGATGGAGCGCAGGCGGGGGTTCGTGCCCTGCCAGGTCAGGATCAGCACCACGCGGCCCTGGCACACCTGTGGGAGGAAGACAGGATGTCACAGGTCCAGAATGGGGGCAGAAAGGCTTGGATCAGCAGGCTGGAGCCAAAAAGCATCAGCTTGGGAAAAGTTTCTGGATGCCCCCTGCCACTGCTTTCTCCAGCAGGCCCCTCCTGAACCTCCATAGCCAGGCAGGGCCCAGCTGCAGGTGCCAAACAGGGCTGCAATTCAGAGGAGGGAAGACAAACCCAGCATCTTCCCCTGGTGCCCAGGAGTCTCCCAGGACAGCAGGTGCCCAGCAGGAAGGATGGCCCCAGCCAACGTGACACTGCCAGGTCCCCAGCTAATCATAGCACAGGCAGCTGCAAAGGTCAGCAGGGAGCAGCCGGAATACTGGCTTAAGGGAGGGCTCAGGTCAGCAGAGGATTACAGACAGAGGGGATTCACTCCTGTCCAGCTCTGGGTGCAGGCAGAGGAACATCTTGGTCACTAAGGACCCAAGCACAGGCGGATAGATGGATGAGTGGGTGGACAGACTGAAGGCTGTTTCTCAGGTTGCTCACCTCCACTTTTTGGCAGGCCAAGCCCAGTTCAGTGCCAACACGCTCCAGAAACCGGACAGCCGCATCTGGGGAAGAGTGGGGGTGCCCACAGTTACATTGGGGTCTCTCACTGCAAACCCCCAGAGATACCAAGGCTCTATGGGGTTCCCAGACCCAGGAAAGAGGTGACAAGAGATGACAGATGCTGCAGGTCCTGAACACAAGAAGTGGCCATGAACAGGGATGGGAGCAGCTCATCACCATCCCTTTGGGGTGAGGTCATGGGAAACATGAAAAAATTTAAAATTGAATCAGGATGAGTTCAGGGGAACTGTTTCTCCAGGGGAGTTTAGGGACCTCCTCACGAATAAAATGTTACTTTAGTGGGAAGACATAAATGTTATCAGAAAGAGATCTACACACAAGGAGATCACTCATCCCAGAGCCAGGGCAGCATGGAAAGCGGAGCAAGGGGCACAGGGCTAGAAGAAGCAAACAGCAGCTCTGAAGGCACTTGAGACGTCCCTGCCCCAACCAAAGGCACCAGCAGAGATAAGGCCACAAAGAAGTTCGCTCCTTAACACCATGATCAAAACAGCCCCAGTACAGGACTTGGGCACCTGGGTCCGAAGGTCAGAGCTGCAAAGCCGCATTCCCCGATCCCCACATGGTCCCCATCCTGTCCCCCCATCTCACCATAGTCAGGTTTAGGGTGGACAGTGTCAATCCTCAGGTACTCTCGGAAAAGCGTAACTGAGGGGTTCTCTGAGGCCCCCGTGCTCTTCCCAGGCTTCCCAGGTGCCATGTCTGGGACCAGGGCTGCAAAGCTCTGGGGAAAGAGCTGCAAGATGGTTAATCACCCACTGGCCCCTCCAAAGTCCGCCGGCATGCTCGGTCGTCATAGAAACCAAAGGGAGATGGGGCAAAGGTCTCCCCATGCGACTCCTGGGACACTGCTACCATGGAAGAAATCCCCCCCCATACGGGTACAGGACAGGACGGGGTGTGACCCCCACACTGTCCTGTCATTCTTCCTCCAAAACACATATTCCTGCTCCAAACACAGTGCCAGGACAGGCTACAATGCCCAGGCAAGGGGTGAAATCCAGGCAAGGGCTAGCTGGGAGGAAAGGGGGGCAACTAAGTGGGGGAGTAGGAAGAAGGATAAAGGGGAAGAAGGGTATGTTGGGTAGAAAGACATGGTAGTTGGGTTTAGCCACAGGTTGGAGGTTTGTGGGAATGCTGGGGGATGCAGGCAGGGAAAATGGGATGCTGGTGTAAGGGGGTGCAGGCAGGGAAAGGGGGCTACTGCCTGGCTATTCGGTGCACGAGAGCTGCAAGAAAAGACTCTGGGGGTGCAGGGAAATGGGAGTGGTGAAAGGGAATGGAGTGTTAACAGAGGATAGAGGGACTGGGGGACCACATTAGGGTGACAAGCTACTGTGGGAGCTTTTTGAGGTAAGCTGGGTGGCTGTGGTGAGCAGGAGGATGTGGGATACTTAGGGGCACATGGGGCTTCAGCAGGAGAGGTTAAGGCAAACACTGGGGGGGTATGGGAGCAGGGGGTGCAGAGAGGCTATGAGACATGCAGTGGGACGATGGTTAGGGGTACAGGGGTACCATGGCTGGGGTGCAGTCAGCGGGCACGGTGGGATGCAGAGGTACTGCAGCTGGGATGCACAGACACCACGGTTAGAGCTGTGGGCACTGCAGGGTCCCGCGGCTAGGGCTGGAGGGGTACTGTGCTCAGGGGGGTACGGGGTGAAGCAGAGGGCAGGAAAGGCACCGTGGTTAGGCCTGCAGCAGCTGCGTTATTGGGGTGCAGGCGTAGCATGGGCAGAAGGGCAGAGGGGTACCGGACACTGTGGTTAGGAGCGCAGGGGTGCAAGATATCACGGTTAGAGGCGCAGAACAGCGCGGCAAGGGAGCGCAGGGGAGTAGAGCAGGGGTGCAAGGGGGGCGGGGGCGTGCAGGGTACCTTGGCCCGGGCTTAAGGGGAGCGAAGGCACCGGGGCGCCCACCCGCGGGGCGCTGCTGCCCGGCTCCGCCGCTCGGCCCCCCGCCGCCCCCGGCCCTACCTCAGCGCTGCCGCCGCCGGCGCTGCCCGCCCGGGCCCGCTCCGCCCGCTCCGCCCGCCCCGCCCGCCGGCAGCAGCGGGCAGGAGGCGGGCCGGGGCGGGCCGGGGCGGGCCGGGGGGCGCCCAAGGGGAACGGGGCACCCTCCCGGCCCTTACACTGGCGGCGGAGACATGGGGCTGGAGCTCAAGGAGCCCCGCGGCGCTTGGCGACACACGCAGAAAGCGGAGCAGCATCAGTTTATTGGCCTCGTGACAGACGACACCCCGTCTTTCCAGCAAAGGACGCCTCCAGTCCCTCCCCCCCGCCATCCTGGGGATTCCCCACGAGGGAACAGCGTCCCTTCGTGCCAGTTGTCTGTGCCTCTCAGTCCCTCGGCCCCTCTGCTTGGCAGGGAGGAGGCAGTGCTCACTTCAGCAGGCGCAGGAAGCCCAGCAGGGCCTGGTGGAAGGCCTCTGGCTTGTCCAGGTAGCAGGCATGGCCAGCCCCAGGCAGCACGGCCACACGGTGCTCAGGGAGGTGCTGGAGGTTCTGCAGGGCCTGGGGAGCCAGGCCGGTGTCACGGTCACCGTACACGATCAGGGTGGGCGTCTTGGTAAGGTGAGAGAGAAAACAAAAGCAGCTGTCAGAGGGGTGAATGGTGATCACACTCCCCCTGGGTTGTGCCCACCTCCATCCATCACCACGGGGGGCTGCAAAGCTGAGGGGAGGCAGGTGCCAGCACCCCCTGAGCTGGGGGTCACAGGTCCCCCTCACTCACCCCAAAACAGTGCTGCCCTCCACATCACCCTGCAGCCAGCTAGCCCATAACACTCGCCAATACCCAAGACAGCCTCTAAGAGCCCAAAACCCCACCTGGACTCCCCGGTACTGTTCAGCAGTGTAGTCCTTGGTGCCCACGGGCGCAATGGGCACAAAGCCAGCCAGCCGGTCCCCTTGTGCCAGGAGGAAGGGCAGGGAAAAGCGGCCACTCATAGAGGGGCTGACGAGAACAGTCCTCTGCATGTCCAGCTCCTGGAAAACACGTTCCAGGAAAGTCCTCCGCCCCTGTGCTGTCACTGCCATCTCCACTGGGGGCGAATCCCCGTAGCCTGGTATGGGGAAGAGGGCACAGGGTGGTCAGGGGGCCTTGTACAGCCTGCAATGGTCTCTCCTCACCAGGGTTCAAAGGCTTGGCAGAAAATGGACACTTGATGAACCCCAGGGTTGTACAGACACAGGCATCAATGCCCCAGGACATAGACAAATCCCAGGTACACTGCCCCAGGGATCACCAGTAGCTATCCAGAGCCCTCCCCAAAGAGATCCAGAGCCCAGCAGTGACTGGAGCCCGGCAAGGGACCGGAGCTGCCCAAAGGATTCAGCTAAGCGCAGTGCCACTGTCCTACCAGGCAGATCTATTGCGACCACACGGTAGCCTTCTGCCGCAAGCAGTGCCAGTGTGCCCAAGGCCTCCCACGTCTTGGAGGTGAACGCCTGGCCGTGCAGGAATAGGACATCAGGCCTGCGTGGGGAAAGATAGGTGGGAAGGTTCAGGAAGGTTGCCATGCCTGCAGCGGCCACGACCACGGGGGCTGGTGAAGACCGACTCCAGGGCCTGCCACCCCCCACCTGCCGGCGGGCTGACCCACCTCCTGGGGCCGACAGCTGCTGCGGGAACCTCCCTGTAGAACACGGGGAAATCTCCCGCAGCCATCCCTGTCCGCACGGTGCCGTTGGCTGCCCGCCAATCCCGCTTCCCCTCGTCAAGCCGTGAGCGCCGGGCGGCCGGGAGCAAGAGGTACAGGAGGAAAGTGAGGAGCGCCCCGAGGAGCAGCACTCCCAGGCGGCTGCGGGCAAGCGGCATCTCCGCTCCCGCTGGAGAAGGAGAGCGACAGAGTGGGACTGCGGGACCCCAGCCCCGCTGCTGCGGGGGAACAGGTCCCGGTCCCCGATGCTCTGCTCAGCTCCGACCCAGCCCGAGCCTCCGCCCAGCGCTGGCGGCCCCGCTCGGCACCGGCCCTGCCGCCCCCGGCCCGCCGCGCACGGCGCCGCTGCGCCCTCGGGCCCCGCCTGGCGGCAGCCAACCACACTACAGCCCCGAAGGACAACGGCCGGCGCCCATAGAGGAATCCTGGCTCGGGGGATCGGCTGGGGCCCGGCCAGGCTTGGCAGAGCTCGGCAGAGCTCGACTCTGTTCGTCAGGGGCTCGGCGGCTCTCGCCAGAGCTCGGGCAGGGCTCGGGTTGGGTTCAGTCCGGCACGGCAGAGCTCGGGTTCTGCTCTACAGCGCTCGGTCTGGTTCGGTAGAGTTCGGGTAGGGCTCGGTTTCGCTCGACAAGACTCGGCTTCGCCCGGCAAGACTCCGCTCGGGAGAGCTCGGCTTCACTCGGGAAAACTCGGCTTAACTTGTCGGGGCAGGGCTCGGCCCGGCAGGGCCTCAGCGTTTCCCGGCGCCGCCCCGGACCTTCTGCTCCATGAGGCGGTGCCGCCGTTCTCTCGCCCGCCCCGCCGGTCTTTGGCCCCGGGACGCGGCACCTCCAGTCCCGTGCTGCGGCGGGGAGGAGGCGAGCGGCGGCCGGCCCTGTGTGCGGAGCAGCAGCAGGTAAGGGCTGCAGGCCCAGCGCTGGACGGGGAAACTGAGGCAGGGGCGGGCCCGTGAGGCCGCCTGGCACATCAGTGATCCCGGTGGTGCCACCACAGTAAAGATGATGCCGGTGTGACCTCTCATAACCCTCTTGCCTTCCTGCCACCACCGGGCCTCGACAGCGACAGTCAAAGGCCAGTCATCCCTCCTGTTCCCACCTCTCACCCCACTTCACAGCCCCCAGGCATGGCCACCCCGCAGATCACCGAGAGCACCGTCACGGTGCAAGGACAGGCCCTCTTCTACCGCCAAGCTGAGCCAGCCCAGGCAGTGCCGAAGCTGACAGTGCTGCTGCTGCATGGCATCCGCTTCTCCTCCGAAACCTGGCTGCAGGTGGGGACACTCGCCACGCTGGCCGAGAACGGCTACCGAGCCGTGGCCATCGACCTGCCCGGTAAGGTGTGGTGAGCACAGCGCTAGTCAGGCGGGGTAGCCACCGGTTTGTGTGGCCAGGATGGCAACCCCGGTGTCCTGCTGTGCTGTGCTGGCTTCTCCCAGTCACTGAGGCGGTGTGGAGCCTGACAGGACTACTTGTCTCTCCCACGGTTCAGGGCTGGGGCGCTCAAAGGACGCTGTGGCCCCAGCATCTGTGGGCCAGCCAGCACCAGCGGCGTTCCTGAAGGCAGTTTCGGAGGCTCTGTGCCTGGGTCCAGCTGTGGTGATCAGCCCATCTCTCAGTGGCATGTACTCACTGCCCTGCCTCTTAGAGCACAGCCAGCTGTTCAAGGCCTATGTTCCTGTGGCACCCATCTGCACTGAGAAATTCACGGTGGAACAGTATGCCCAGATCAAAGTACGGCCTGGAAGGGCACTGGGGTGGGTCGGGGAACTGAGAGGGGATGGTGAAGAGGAGACCCTGGCACTGGGGTTGAGCAGGCGAAAGGCCACACATGCCAGAAACCCTGCTGCCACTGAAAGAGGGGAACATGATGATGGAGGAATGTAAATGTGGGGTAGTGGGAGGTAAAGAGAGGACAATTGGAGAGCCGGGAGTCTGAGATTCAAAGGTATGACATACCTTTGTCATACTGGGTGGGGGAGAAGGACAAGTGTCTCCCCTCCAGAGTGTTCTGGCAGAGGGACTGAGTGCCTGGGTGGCACTTACAATGCAGGGTGCATTTCCCCTCTACAGACCCCCACGCTGATCGTGTACGGGGACCAGGATGTGGAGCTGGGGCAGACCAGTCTGAACAACCTGCGGCACCTCCCTGAGCACCAGGTGCTGATGCTGCAGGGTGCAGGACACGCCTGCTACCTGGACAAGCCCAATGAGTGGCACCTTGGACTCCTGGCCTTCCTGCAGCAGCTGAAGTGAGCAGGACGGGACCACAGGGCAAGGGGATGTGGCCAGCTCACCCACCCCTCTGCCTGCACAGGCACCTTGTGCCAACCAGGTGCTTGGCTGGCACTCACACTGCACTGACCCACACCAGCACACACCTCTCTTGAGACCAAATAAAACCCCAAGCTCTGACACTGCTTTTCTGCCACCTTCATCCTGCTTCTTTTCCACCTTTCCCACCTCCTTCCCCCATCCCTACCTCCATGGCTGCTGTCCCACACAGGCTTGGGGGGCGATAGCTGGGAAGATGCAGCCACTGGGGGATGGTACATTTGGGGATTGTGGATGGGTGAGTGCCATCCCCGCTGGAGCCCACTTCTGACAGGACCCCCTTAAACCTCAGAGGGTGCCCAGGGAGCCCTGGGGCTGTGTTCAGGGACAGGTAGGTCCGCCAAGGTAGTGACATCCGTGTCCCCAGCCGGCCAGCCTCCTCTTCATCCTGCTCTTCCTCCTCCTACCCCTCCTGGCATGCACCCAAGTCCAGGGTAATCCACCAGGGCTTAAAAGGGAACTGCCAGCCCTAGGAGGCCCACAGCAGCATCCGCCCAGCACCATGGGGAGGTGGGGGACAATTTACCAAACAAGTGGCTGTCATGAACAGATGAGGGTGGGCGGGGAGACCTGACAGACAAGGGACCCCTGCCTGCCACCTGCCTCTGCCTTTGCTGCTTCTGCCCTGGGCACTTGGGGGCACAGATGGAGCCAGCAGCAGGGTGCCCCCCCCAATGCCACCCCCCTCCTTCCCCAAGCTTGCCTGGGCTTTAGCTGCTTACGCCAGGGCCCAGGAGGATTTAGTGGGGGAGGTAATGGGGGCGGCGGGGGGGCACTTTTCTCTGGATGCAGGACGCCCGCGTGGGGAACACAAGGCAGTGCCAAGGGTGCAGGAGCTGGTCCCTGCCCTGGCAGTCTGGCAGGATTTCTGTCTGGAGCATCCCTGACGCCCCCCCAGATGGCTCAGGTCCCCTGTTGCTGTCCCTCCCACCCCATACAGGGGTGCCTCTTGCCCCTCTAAGCACCACCTCACAGCAGCAGGACGAGGTGCCAGCGGGCCTTGGGGTGCCAGCTGCCCCATTCCTCTCCGCTCCGGTGTCCTTGAGCCCTCGAGCCCTGCCAGCTGATCGGCTTCCAGGAAAAAAACCACGCAATTACAAAGAGGGGCGATGTGTGAGCCAAAGGGAGGGGGACCGGGGGGGCCAGGAATGTCCCCAGCGGTGGCAGATGGCCTTACCCAGGGTGCATTGTTCCTTTTAGTGTCTCTTATCCGCTGTAATAGGATCCCGGAGGGAGGGATGTGGGAGAGGGGAAGAGCGAGGGGGGCCCCGGCGTGGACCGGGGTGGGGGCCGGGGCTGCCAGCTTGGCCCTGGCCTGTCAAGCGGCTCATTGTTCCTGCCCCGGGTGTCACTGGGCGCCGCCGGGGACAATGTGGCACTGAGAGGGGCGGCCGCCGGTGGAGGGACGAGGCGCACGGAAAGGTACCCGCCAGGCCCCACTCCCGCGGGGACCAGGGGGCTTGGGGCGGCAGGGAGGGCGAGAAGAGAGAGGTTTCCCCAGGGACGGGGTGGGGGCTTCCTCCTGTTGTCCCCCGTCCCTTTGTCACCGGAAGGTGCCCCGAAGGACGGGCGGTGCCCAGCTTGGTGGCTGTCCCAATGCCAGCCGTGGCAGGTGGCCTGTGCCCATCACTGGGGCCTTTGGCGTCCCTGCTAGTCTGGCTCACCTGGGGGAGACCACCCCTCTGCCCGCAAACCCCCCAGGCGTGGCAGTCAGGGGACACCCGTGGCCCTGCGCGTTCGCCTGTCCCACCGCCAGCGTCGTCCTTCCCCCGGCGGGGTCTTTTGTCCCTGGTGGATTCTTGCTGCCATTCATCCTCAGGTTGACTGGGGACCTTGGCCGGCTGCGCGTCCCTGCCGGCACCCCACACATCTCCGGATGCCGCGGGCAGGGGTTATAGCAGGGTGCATCCCTCCCCCTCCGCCCCACTTCAGGCTCCCCTGCACCAGGAAAGGGAATAAGCCTTCTCCTCAGTCTCTCCACCTTTCTCCAGCCCGCGGTAACAGGAGGGTGGAGACGGGGCGTTCAAACCACCCTCGGGGTGCGAGGCATAGCACTTAGGGGGTGCGCCCCCCACCCCCCCGTTACCCTGATGCAGGAGATGTGCTGTAGCGGTGACGAGTCCTGCCAGCACCTAAAATAGCCGTCCTTCCCCCCCTCGTCATGCCCGCGGACGCGGCCCCAGCCTCAACACGGGTGCTTTGTTTCAAAGCTGCTTGGCATCGCCCAGCTTGCCGGGAGCCAGCGGTGCCGCAGCCGCCCACCCAATCCAGGACACACAGTAATTGTCCTCCTCCCGGGGGCCCTGGCCACCCACGGCCACCGAGGCACGGGGTCCGGGGGGGGAATGGGGTGCTGTGGGAGGGGACAAGGTGCAGCCGGCATCATGCTGTGGTTTGGTTGGGGTGGTCCCCATCAGGGAGCTTGCCTCGGTGTCCCCTGGGGCTTTGCATATGGGCAGGGGGAAGGGAGGAGGAGAAAGAAGGTGGCTTGCATAGCCTGTGAGACCACCCAGGCTACCTCTGCTCTCCCCACTCCAGCAAGCATCTGCAAACAAGCTTATCCCACAGCCGTGCTCCACAGACCTTGTGTCCTCCCCTGTATCCATCCAGCTCCTGGCTCTGTGCGGGACAGACTGAAGGCAGCTCAGGCAGACACATGGCAGCAGGTCACCTTTGGGGGCGCAGGGTGCCCGGGGGGTGCCATGGGGCCATGTGAGCCTCGCCTGCCAGAGGAGAGCACAGTGCTGCCTCTGCCTCAGTTTCCCCATTTCCCAGCCACAGGATATTCAAGCTGCAGATCTGGGGGTGGGGAGTTATCTGGGGCATCCTCCCTTTCTGAAGACCACCATGTCCCACAGGCTCATTGTGCCCTCCCGCCATGGCATCGCCGGACGGAGCCAGTGGCGTGGGCGGCAGTCCCGAGGAGACAGAACTCAGCATCACCCTGACCCTCCGCATGCTCATGCACGGCAAGGTAATGGCAGGGGGCTCAGTGCCACTGGGGGGTCAGTGATGCCTGAGGGGAGGGGCCATGCTGGAGCTCCAGCTCCTCACCATGCCCTGTTTTCATCCCCTGCTCCCAGTCTCCCGTGGGAATAGCATTCCCAGAAGGATTTCTTTCCCCATCCTAAGCCCGGGAGGGGCACATTTGCATGCCCCAGTGTCACTTGTTAAGTCACCCAGTGTCCCTGTGTCCCTGGGGCAGGGTCTGCCTGTCACCAGCCTGTGGGCAGAGGAGGGATGTGACAGATAGGGAGCCACCTCCTGACAGTGCCATCCTTCTCTGCCTTTGCAGGAGATCGGCAGCATCATTGGCAAGGTAAGATTTGGGGTTCTGTGTGTTACCAGCACTCAGTTCCCCCTGGACCTGACCACCCACTCTGTTCCTTTACCTGCAGAAAGGAGAGACCGTTAAGAGAATACGAGAGCAGGTAAGGGCATGCTGGTAGGCTGCCAGGTCCTGCTGCCTTCATGCCTGTACCTGGTGGCTCCCATGGGCCTGCCCCCCTAAATCCCAGGTGGAAACAGGGGAAACAAAGCAGCACTCCAGGGAAGGCTGCCTGGGGCAGGTGGGAGAGGCAAGGCGCAAGTTCAAAGGCATCAATCTCCCCCTATGAGCCTATCCCTGGGGAAAATGATGAAACACAGGGCTTGTGAAATCCCTAATGGGGTGTGACACTGTCCCCAGAGCAGTGCACGCATCACCATCTCAGAAGGGTCCTGCCCTGAGCGCATCACCACGATCACCGGCTCCACCGATGCTGTCTTCCGTGCTGTCTCCATGATTGCCTTCAAGCTGGAGGAGGTAGACAGCCTTCCTAAATCCCTGCCAGGTGCCCCCACACCTGCAGGATCCTGGGGATCTGACGGTGCATCCCACATCCCTCACAGGACCTGGGAGCAGGGGGCGATGGGGTGTCAGCAGGCAGAGCACCGGTGACCCTTCGCCTTGTCATCCCCGCCAGCCAATGCGGTTCCCTCATCGGCAAGGCGGGAGCCAAGATCCGGGAGATCCGGGAGGTGAGGCTGAGGGTAGCCTGGATGTGGGATCCCCTTTTCCCCCTGGGAGCACAAAGCCCTGGGTGTGGGGGCTGCCACAGTCCTGCAGGGGCTGGAGGAGGTGATGGAGGAGAGGGAGCATCACCCTGCAGATCCTGCAATGGTCCCTAGGGGCTCAGGAGGGGGATGGGGGAGATGTGAGGTGCTGAGCCCTGGCAGGGAGTGGTTGGGGAACGCCAGCATCTCTCTTCACTTCCTGCAGAGCACGGGGGCACAGGTGCAGGTGGCTGGTGACTTGCTGCCCAACTCCACTGAACGGGCTGTCACCGTCTCAGGGGTGCCAGACACCATCATCCAGTGCGTGAGGCAGATCTGTGCTGTCATCTTGGAGGTACCTGTCAAGCCCCACGCTCAGCCCAGGGGCTGTCTGCTACCCACCTCCCCCTCCCCAAGGCTTCCCATGCCCGTCTGGACCCAAACACCCGAGTCTCCCGTGTGGAAACCCATAGGAGCGCCCTGCCTTCATAGTGCTGGGGGCTGTGCCCAGCTTGCTGGGGGCAAAAGGGGGCAGAGGGTCCTTGGGGCTACAGGGGCATTCAGCTTCATCTCTCATTTCCTCCACCTCATTCCTTCTGTCTCTAGTCACCTCCGAAGGGGGCCACCATACCCTACCACCCTGGTCTCTCCCTGGGCACCATCCTGCTCTCTGCCAATCAGGTAAGAGGCCACAGCCTCTCCAAGGCCATGAGGTGGCCAGGAGGGCAGCCTCTGTCAACAAGGGGTCACTCTGGTCAGCTCAGGGTAGTCTCTCTGCCCTAGGCGAAGTGACAGTGGTCCCCACCTGGCTCCCCACCAATGCCCCTTTTTTTTTCTCTCTCCACAGGGCTTCTCCATGCAAGGCCAGTACGGCGGGGTCTCTCCTGCAGAAGTGAGTCGGTCCCTGTGGCAGTGGGGTCTGTGCCCACCAGGATGGGTGCTGCTAGGAATGCCTGTCTTGGGAGGCACTGGGGCACTGGGGCACAGCTGACCTCTGCCATCACCCCTAACACCACCTTCCTCCTTTTGGCACTGTCTGTGCAGGTGACGAAGCTGCAGCAGCTGTCAGGGCATGCGCTTCCCTTCGCCCCCCTGGGTCATGCACCCACTATGATGCCAGGTGAGCATCTCCCATGCTCCCCCAAGGCTGAGTGTGCCCCTCCTGATCCACCCTGACACCTGGCCCTGATTAAGGGGTTTTCTTCCTCTGCACCCCCTCCAGTCCCAGCCCCCTCAGCATGTCTACCTGCCCCTCCAGCACAACCTTGTCATTGTTTTCCTGGGGTCACTGCACTCACCAGTGCCCCCCAGTCCTGCAGAGAGAGAGCAACAGCACCAAATTATGACTTGTGTCTGTGTCCTGTCCTCCCTTCCACTCCCCAATGATCCTTTAGGTTTGTCCCCAGGGCCACTCATCATCCTAGTATGGGGCTGGGGTAGGGGCACAGAGCTACTGGAGACCTGCCCCTTCATTGCTGACATCCCTGTCTCCCTCTCCAGGCCTGGATGCCAGCTCCCAGAGCAGCTCCCAAGAATTCCTGGTGCCCAATGATGTATGTATCGGTCTGGGAATGATGAGGGGGACCACAGCTTGTCCCCACCCATGTGTACTATCCCAGAGGCACTTTGCAGAGGCCAGGATCCACTGACCCACACAGTGGAGGCTCTGCCAAGGCCTAGGAGCAGGAGGGAGTAGCTGGGGCAGAAGAAAGGGAAACTAAAACACAGGACAGGGGGAAGAGTTTGGCCAGTGCCAAGGAAAGGCCTTGGCATGTGGCACAATGCCAGCAAGAGGATCTTGAGTGAGACCAAAAAGCAGGGTCTGCCCAAGGAAAGCAGTGCCCTATCCTCCCAGTGCCTTCCACAGTTCAAACTCTGAGGTGTAGTGGGTGTCTGGGTGAGCCCCTTGGATCTCCCTGCTTGGCAAGACTGCTCTGGCTGCTCCTGGCTCACCCTGTTCCTGCCCTTTCAGCTCATCGGCTGCATCATCGGCCGGCACGGCAGCAAGATCAGCGAGATCAGGCAGATGTCAGGTGCCCACATCAAGATTGGCAACCAGACCGAGGGCTCCAATGAGCGGCATGTGACCATCACAGGGACCCCTGTCAGCATCACCCTGGCTCAGTACCTCATCACAGCCTGGTAGGTGTCGGCCTGGGGGGGCTCACACTGGGTGCTAGTGAGGGGCAGCTCTTCTCCAGCACCCCAAGGCAGCTTTTGGAGGATACCCCCACCATAACATCCTCAGGAAGGATGAGCTGGGTGGTGCTTTGAGATCCTTTGAGATGGTAAATGCAGGACCTGAGACCCACCAGATTTGAGGCCCAGCTTTTTAATCCTGCTCAGTGGGATACCCATGATGTACCATGAACACATGTGCCAGAAGAGATGGGGCGCACAGTTCCTGCACCCTAAGGTTGTGATGGGAGAACCACTGTCACCATGGCGCTCACCATCATCCTTCTC
Source organism: Sylvia atricapilla (assembly GCF_009819655.1). Taxonomy (NCBI): domain Eukaryota; kingdom Metazoa; phylum Chordata; class Aves; order Passeriformes; family Sylviidae; genus Sylvia; species Sylvia atricapilla. Next base: position 14,804,831 of record NC_089150.1, on the reverse strand, counting down.
TCTTCCTTCCCCAGCTTAGAGACTGCTAAATCTACCTCCCAGGTGCCACCAGGCCCTGGCTCCATGGACCTCGGCATGGGCTTCTCCCAGCCCCTCGCCCCAGGCTCTGGTGCAGCACTTCCTGCTGTCGCCCCAGCACCCCCGGCCCTGCTGGGCACCCCCTATGCTATCTCCCTCTCCAACTTCATTGGCCTGAAGCCGGTGTCCTTCCTGGCGCTGTCCCCATCCTCTGTGGCAGGTCCCAATGGTGGCACCACCACCTACACGACCAAGATCTCAGCAGCCAACGGCACCAAGAAAGCTGACCGGCAGAAGTTCTCGCCCTATTGAACCCCACTGGTGGGTGGGCCAGGGGGTCCAGGGTGCTACTCAGTAGCAGGGACACCTTCCTGCCACCCACCCTGACCTCAGCCTCTGCCAGGTGGCCCATGTCTCCCACCCCAGGGAAGGGAAGAGTCTTCCTGGCGGTGATGCCTGCTGGAGGAAGGGGCTGTTTCGTTGCCTGCTGCCCATCCCAGCAGCGCTGTGCCCCCCTCCCTGATCTTCTGCACAGAGACCATGTGTCCTGGTATTGAGGGGGGCGGCTGTCCTTGCTGGCCTAGGGTCCCTTCTCCCAGTGCCCAGTGCTGCTGTGGGACCCCTGCTTCCTGCTCCTCACCCTGCCTCCCCTGCCATCCTGCTCATGCCCACACTCCATCTGGCACCCAAAAGCCGGGTCCCACTGGATGAGGACTGCCTGGCCTCTCCAGGAGTCCCCCTTCCACTGGCTCTGGTGGGAGGCCCTCCCTGGGCCACCCTGGGGCAATCGCCTCCCAGCAACCCCATCTAAGAGCCAGACCCTGCTGGCTTGGAAATGCTGTATATATATCAGTCTATATTTTTTCCTCCTTTGTAACTTATCAATGGTTTAATAAAAAGATAAAATTTACAAGAAAATCATCATCATCATCATCATAATAATAGTCCCCACCCTGGATGGAAGCTTCACCCAGAGCAAGGGTAGCCCCATCTCCTGCGTACTTGGGTGGTGGCTGGAAGAGCATCCCTGTGTCTATGGGTGGATGCTGGCCTTCAGCCTCATCTCTCTGGGGGTCTTCCTGGAGCCCCTCCCTGCCATGGTGCAGTTAGAGATGCCATAGGGCAGTTTTCCCTCAGGCCTGCAGTTACTACTGGCATAGGGACATCTCCAACCCACCATGCCAGCACCATCCCTGGGATCTTTGTGGGTGGGCTGAGGGTGATATACCCCTGCAGCATTCCCCAAAAGGGTCCAGTCTGCTTTCTAGCAGTGGGGACCCTTTGAGAGTGTCCATAAACCCTTCAAAATCAATGAGACTGAAGAAGAACTCCTGAGAACAGCTCCTGATCCCCTCTGGCTGCTGTTGCCCTGGGACACCCCACACAGCCACCCCCCATCTCCCTGTGTCACCATGTCCAACCTAGCACGCCCTTGGCAGCAGCCCAAGTTGGCTGGCACATGGCACTGCTGACTAGGCTTCAAACGGGGCAGCTGTGTCCATAAACAGCCTGGCATGGACCCTCAGACAGCCAGGCCTCCCCCAGGGGAGTGATCACTGCCAGCTGACAGGGACAGAGGGCATGGCCAGGCAAGGCCACAGGCATTGCATGCTGCCATGCCAGCAGGACAAACACTGACACAGCCAGAGCCATACCTGTGGATGTGTCCCCCTGATCAGTGTCACAGGGAGCAGGAACTCCTCCACAAGGACATTAGTTTTGTGTTAAACAGCCAAGGATGGAGGTGTCTGTGTCCTCCATCCAGGCTCAGCAGGGAGTTCGAGGCCCTGGTGTTACTGGTGTTAGTGGCATTAGCTGGAACATTGCTCCTGGATAGGGTGCAAGGGACATCTGCTCTTCCCCACTGGCCAGGAGCGCTCCCAGCAGGGCAATGGAGATGGAGGTGTCCCATCCTCTGCCTCTGCGCAGGAGCCCCTTGGCATTCCGTGTCTTGAGGAGAGCCCATCCCTGGAACTAGGCCGTGCTGGTGGAGCCAGAGACAATTCCAGCCTGCAGAAGAGATGTAACTTCCCCAGATCTGCTACCTTCTCCCAGCAGAGAAACCATCTTCCATCATAAACTCAGAGAAGAGGCAAAACCTGAATAAGGACTCCACCAAATCCAAGAGATTGGGTCCAAGCAGGTCTGATGGGCCCCTTGGAGGTCTCTGGCCCAGCACAGTGGGACAGAGCCTCCTTTTCAGCTGGTTTCTTTGGGAACTTGACCTGGGGTGGGGAAGCCTGTTGTGGTCTGGTCCAGCCTGTTCCTGGGGCTGGGGCTGATGCAGCTGGTGTGCATCTCCAGTGTGCAAGTTGCTCTCTGGAGGAACTGCAAGAAGTTTTCCTGAACAGAAGCCTCTGAGATGGAAAGACAGAACTCCTGACCCAGTGAACGGTTAAGACAACTGCGCCGGAGCCGGGCCAGCTCCTCACGGATTTGACGGTTCAGCAGCCCGTAGAAGAAAGGATTAATGGCAAAGGAGGAGTAGGCAATCCAGGTGACCACCATCTCCCCGTGCCCACCGCCCATGGTGTCAACAGTGACAGAGGAGTGCAAGTGGAAAGCAAAGAAAGGCAGCCAGCAGCACAAGAACTGTCCCACAATGAGGACCAAGGTGAGAATGGCCTTGTTGCTTCCCAGAAGGCGATCTGGGATCAGCCTGGGCAGCATAAGGATCCTGGCAGTGAGGATGGTCATTTGGCTGGTGATGGAGTCACATCGGTGTCTGGGTGCAACTGCCTGTGCTGGCACAGGCGCCTGCTGCAGGGACACGGTCCGGGCCACGCGGTAGATGCTGGAGTAGACAGCGAGGATAATGATGGTGGGCAGAATAAAGCAGGTGATGCTGAAGAGGATCACGAAAACCTTCTTGTGGGCCCCAGGGCTCCAGTAGACTGTGCAGCGGCTGGCGCTGGTGGCCCCATTGCCATGAGGCCATACCACTAGTGCCAAGACAGTGATGAGAACAGACTTGACCCAGATGAAAATCACTCCAGCCACTGCCAGCCTGATGGTCATCTTGACCTCATACCTCAAGGGGTGGACAATGTAGTAGTACCGCTCCACGCTGATGATAGAGATGGTGAGAATGGAGGCGCTGATGAAGCAGATATTCAGGAATATCACGGCCTTGCACTCAGCAATGCTGTAGATCACCCAGTTGAAACAGGAGGAGCTGGAGATGATCCCCAGGGGCATGAGGAAAATGGCTGAGAGCAGATTGACCACACAGAGGTGGCAGACAAAGATGAACTTCCTGAAAAGGGGCGTTTTGAGGATAATGACCATCACCACAATATTGGCCACCAGGGCTGTGAAGGTGAGCAGGATCATGCAGAAGAGGCCCACCACCTCCTGGAAAACGGAGTGCTTGGGGATAGAGAGCAGCTCAAGGCTGTCCGTGGTGTTTGACACTCTCCGGCTTGCCATTCCCCCCCAGGGTTAAGCCAGCAGCTCTGGTGCCTGGGCAGCAAGGTCTCTTCTCCTGTGTCCCAGAGAGGGTAATCCCACCACAAACATGGCTGCTACCTTCTCCTTGCCTGTTGGGATCAGGAGCAGGATGTGAAGGGAAACAACCAAAATGAAGAAGAGCCACAAAGAAACAGAGAGACAACCAGCACACTTCTAACGTGCTGGAAGAGGGAGGGGTAGCCATGAAGTCATAGCACCCTGCCTGTCGCGGAGCTGGTACCCTGGCTGTCCCCAGCCTGGCCATTGCTAGATCCTGTGGGCACCCATGCTAGGCTGACACCCCGTCCCCCCTCTCCAATGGCATCAGTATGTCCCAAGGAGAGACAGTACAACGTGCCTGTCCCAACCCTCTTGCTCTGGCCACAGGGGACCCCAGGTAGGTGGGATTCAGCGCACCTTTGCTCCTGGGGAGATGGGTGATGCTCCTCTCCTCACTGGGGTCCTGCTTGCTGGTGTTGCTCCTGCAGCAGAACCGGGGCTGCTGCCCTGTGTGAGGCCACGCTCCCCCTTCCCGTCACCCACTCGTCATCCTGTTTGCCCGCAGCCCGCCAGCTGCGGATGGCACCAGCTGTCACTCCCAGCGCTGCCTGCACTGCCTGCACCCGTGGCAGTCCCACGGGGACAGCTGCTGGGTCCTAGCAGCCGGCAGGGGCTCAGGAAGGGGGGATCGGGGTTCCTGACCCCTGTGAATCGCCACCCACTCTACCAGGCCTAGTCCTTCCATAGGAACAGTTCAGCCCTCAAGTCCCTAGGGCTCAATGGACAGAGCTACAGGCAGGTCTGCAGCAAATCATCTCCACTGGCACATGGATGATCATGGGGCATCAGGGTGACACAGGAAGAGTTGCGCTTGCCTGGTAGCCTGAGCACCGGGACATGTGCTTAAGGAGGACACACGAGCACAGAGAACAGCCTGGCACAAGCACCAGGCTGGGGCAGGACAGCAGGCATGGCATTAGGCATGGCACTAGAGAGAGGGCAGGCACTCACCCCCAGGATGGATGGATGGATTCCTCCATGCCCAGGCAGGGCAGCAGATCTTGCTCATCCTCTGTAGCTCTGATGCCACAAGGTGCACATGAGCTCTGTGCCTTGCTAAGGTGACAAGAACAGCTGGCTCTCAAAGACACCAGCTTTCATCTGAAGGCTTCAGCCCCTCCAGAGCCACCCATGCCATCCCTTCAGGGACCCACTGACACCCTTCCCTACAGCACACCCACCTTGCTGGGCAGGAAAGTGAGAGCACCACTCAGTGCAAGGCACAGTGCTTTTATTCAGTCAAAGCAAGCTCAGTCCCCATGCCAGCCTGTCCCCATGCCAAGCCCTGTGGAGGTGGGCGGAGCCCCGGCTGCTCTGCCCTGGAGGGAGCCAAGCTGAAGAGTCAAGGAAGAATTTTGCAACTTCACCCAGAGCCCCTAAGACAAAGACAAACCTCCTAGCCACGGCGACCTGTCCGGAGACCCACAAGCCCCCTCGGGATTTTATATAGATCTGTTACAATTGATTGGTTCTGTACCCTTTTCCTCCCACCCTGGTGTCCCATAAAAACCCCTGGGTTTCCTCTGGTCGGCAGAGGTTCCTCGTCCCTGGATCCCCTTCGCTGGTACCATTCCAATAAAGTACCACCTGCGGAAATTCCATACGAGACCTCTCTCTCTCTCACCATGGCCGGCTAAAAGAGGGGCTAACTCACAAGGGCATGAGCTAAGAGCACTGAGCTGAAATCACTGAAAGCTGAAATCACTGAGCTGAAAAATCACTGCTCTGCCCGATGCTGAGAAGCCCCTCTACCAGCTGACAAGTGCCCTGACCCCCCAAGGAGCTGTTTCTAGTGAGACATCCTTTGGGGTGGCTGTGGCTCTCTGGGTCCCAAGCGGCGGACCCCATCCACCAGCTGGGATAAAGCCCCAGGTGGGGTAGCCAGAGAGTCCAGATCACTGTGCTCTGGGCTGATGGGTGTCACCACTTGGTGCTGGGACAGGGCTGTGGTGCTCCCAGCACCCTCAGAAGCGGAGCTGGACAAGGTAGCGGATCCGGCACTGGCTTTCCTGGTAGATGAGGTACTCGCTCTGGTTGAAGGAGGAGTCCTTGTAGGCGGGCATAGGGATGGGCTTGCCCTGGGACACCAGCACCTTCTTGCCATCCAGCAGCACCTCCTTATCCTGTGCAGGATCTGGGCCAGAAGACACCCCATCAATCAAGCCTGAGATCTGGGTGTCTCCCCCTCTGCCCTGTGCCCACCACAGCCCCACAGCCACCCCTGGCGCACCTCTCCTGCCCCAGGCTCACCTGGCTCTGTCCGGCCACAGGCCAGGACACTGTCATAGCCAGCAGGTGGCTGACACAATGTGGGGTCATCACAGGTGATGCGGTAGGGCTTGCCCAGAGCCACCTCCGTCAGGAACATGATGCCAACTTTCTTAGATGTACAGCCCACTGCCATGGGAGGAAGGGATAGGGATGATAGCACTATCCCTGGTATTCCCATCTGGTTGTGCTGGAACACTGGGACCAACTGCCATGGCAGGGAAGGGGCTTGGCAAGCCCACAGCTGCCTGGCAGGGGGTATGCAAAGGCAGCCAGGCTCACACAGACCCTGTGGGCATCACAAGCAGCCAAGCCCACCCCAAGACCCTCACCATAGGAGGCTGATTTTCTGTTCTCGGAGGCGAAGTAGATGCCCTTGCCCACGCGCCCACCCGAGTGAGGCATGATGCGCAGCCCACTCTTCAGGATGGCCGCCACCACCGCCACTTTGGTGCCATGCCAAAGCAGGCGCCGGTGCTCCAGGAGGTCATGGGCCTTGAAACGCTCATCCTGCAGAGATGCAGAGCTAAGGACTGTCCACAGAGGGACACATGGTTGCCCAGGGGTGAAGGACTGCCACCCACCTCCCAGCCCAGCCCCAATGCCCGGCTGGAGGGGCAGGAGACTGGGTGCCGGTTTGGCCCTGGCCAGCTGAGCTGAATTCCCTCTTGGATGGAGAAGCCCTAAAGCAATCCTAGAGTGCAACCATGGGACTCCCACTGTGACATAGGGAGAATCACCTCGTCCTCACCTCACCATCTCGGGCCACCTGCCAGATGTTGAGGATGTGGAGTTGGTGACCAGTCTGTGTCACATAGGTTTGGATCAGCTGCCAAAGGAGAGGGAAAAAAGCTGTGTCACTCCAGGCAGCCATCTCAGCAATGCCCACGGTCCCCCTGGGACAGTAGGAACACTTCACGTGCCCTCAGGCCTAACACAATTGCTTCCCATTATGGGACACTGTGGAACAAGCAGCACCTGGTATTCCTGGGAAGCTGGGTCCAGCAGGGAGAGCTGGCAGCAGAGCAGGGCGTAATCCTGATCCAGTGGATGGGGAACTTTTTTCTCCTCGTCCTCCTCCTTCATTTTCTGTGCCTGCAGGCTCTGTGCCACCTCAATGTCAGCCAGCACCTGGCAGGAACAGAGCAGGGAGATCCTCACCGCTAGTGCTGGCACTGTGCCAGGGAACCAGGGCAAGCCCAGACTCCTGCCAGCAGCTCCGGCCCCACCGGGAAGGGATGCCACACACTGTGTGTTCTGGCATCTCACCAACAGCATGTCCTTCTTGGCACGCAGCAGGTCAGAGGAGTCAATGGGGGGTGGCCGTGCCCGTCCAAAGTTGTGTGGGATGATGGTGTAGAAGCGTGAGGAGAGCTCCTCCAGGCGAGCGGCCTGGGGGGGCTGCTCCCTCAGCACTGCCTCCAGCTCTTCCAGTGCCTCAAAACCCCTCGCAATCTGCTGCTTGCTCAGCTTACCCAGAGGCATCTTCTTCACATCTGCAGGGGAGGGCAAGGTGAACCCATCCACCCCGCTTGCTCTACAGCTACTTCCAAGAACCTCCACTATCACCACGGGCAAGTGTGGGCACCCAGCATGGGGTGTCCACAGTCCCATCAGGTGCCAGGGTATCAGAGGGGATGCTCTAAAATCCATCAGCACCTCTGCTCTGTTCACCTCCCCGCCTGCACCCCCCAGACTGAGCCCATGCCACCCATCAACCCATCACCTCCTACCAATATTCATGGTCTGCATGGCATCTTGGAACATGTCACTGCTGAAGATGAGGGACACCAGGTCCTGTGTGGCTCTGTCCAAGGTGCAGGGCAGCACTCGCTGCTTGCAGACCTTGCCTCCATCCACGGCATCCACCTGCAGACACCCCACAACAGCTGCAAGCCTGCAAGAGGCTGTGGGAGCATGGCACCAGGGCTGCCCGCCTCTGCGAGGAAAGCCTGGTCCTGGGGCAGCAGAGCAATGCGCAGGTGCTGCCTCCACTTTCCATGGCCAATGCCACCCAGAAGGTCATGTTTCTAATTCAGGATGCCCTCCCACTCCATTTCAACCCATTAGCCCCAAATCTCTGCCTGCAAGCTGTTTCAGCATGCACCCAGACCCCTCTCAAAACTCATCCCATCCTGCTGACTCTCTTGGATGTCCTGGTGTTCAACGGGCCCAGAATGCAATGAGGACCATCCCACCATGGTGACAACCTGGGTGCCCAGAGTACTCACTTTGAGGGCAACTTCCACCTCCTGCCCAGCCCCTGGCTGCACCTCAATGAGCGTGTACTTCCCTGGATGGGCAATGAAATTCTCCCTTGTTGACCAGCTGTTCTTGGTCTTCTCCCGAAACTTCTTCTCAAAGTCCTTCTTGGCAGCTTCCAGAGAGGCGCAGGCCATGAGCTTGGACTGGCCTGCCTCTCCCTGGTAGTGGACAGCAGTGGTTAGGACCTCCCCTGCATCCCTGCTCCACCAGCCCCATGCTGGTGGAAGCAAGCAGGAACAAGGGGGGCTGTGATAGCAGGTTTGTGGGAGAGTGAGCAGGAATGTGCTGAACCACCAGCTCAGGAAGACACCCCAGGACTCTTTGCTGGGCTGTCACACTCACATTCACTGCAGAGACAGGTGCCACATGCCCCAGACATGCCCCAGAAAGGCTGACTATGTTGTGTGGGGATAAGTCCTTGAAGCCTGCCCCATTAAAGTGCAGGACACTTGGGTGCTTGCTTTGGGGCCAAGGACCACCAGGGTTTTTTGGGGTTCCGAAGGCAGGGTGGGGACAGCTGAGGTGCAGGAGATGAGTGATGCCCAGGTGGACTCACCACGCGGCCCCAGCGGCTCCAGACACTGTAGGAACCACCCTGCTCAAGGAGCTGGATGATGTAGAATTTGTTGTTGTTGGCGCTGATGTTGGTCTGGTTCAGGGTGCAGTCATAGTCCTCATAGACCTACAGTGAGTGACACGGCCTGAGCTGGCACCTGGGAGCGTTTGGTGAAGGAGAGGGTGCAGAATTGTCCCAGTAGGAACACATGGGCATCTGCAAGGAAAATTGGGGCTGATCCTGTATCAACAGGGCAGGGGCTGCTCTGAGACTCCCCCAAGCCTCCCACCCCTGACCCTCTGAGTACCTCAGCCCTGCTCTCACCCGGGCATCCAGGGCTGTGCTCAGGGGGCACAGCTCATCAATTTTGGTGGGGTGTTTCTCCTTGGGAGCAGTTTTCAGAATTGCCAAGGTGGAGCTCCAGGTGTCATCCTTGTCTTCTACTTTGGGTTTCTTTTCCCTGCTGTCTGGTTGCTTTGAGGGAGAAGCTCGGTGCTTGGAAGCCATGATTGAGCCCCCCCGCTGCCACGGGGCCAGCCCAGCCTTAATCCTCCAGAAAAATCCTTGGAGACAGCAGAGGGAGAAGTGAGAGATGCCAAGCTGCCCTTCCTGGAATGTCCGGTGGGCTGTGCCTTGCTTTCCCTGTGCCTTCAGCCTACAGCAGGGCTGGAGGAGGGGATGGCACCTCTGCTCATAAACTGTCTGAGTCTTGTCCCTGTGTTCAGGGTGGGTGCAAGAGCCTCTACGCACCCTTCAGCCCTTGACGGACCTCAGCTTTGTAGGGGGGCAAAGCCAAGGGTGGGGCACAGGGGGGCTTAGCTGCTTCATGAGAGGTGGGGGGCCTGCCGGACCCCCCCTCTCCTCACTAGGGACCCCCAATCCACAGCAGTGTGTCCCCAAGGCTCACCCAGCTCTGTGCCCCCAGGGATATGCGAGAGGGGAAACAATGCAACGACACGCCCCAGATATGCAATGCCATCCCCCTAGTCCCTCTCAAGACCAGTGAAATGCTTTGATTTGGGCAGGAGAGGGGCTTGGACAGCCCGTGTCTGCTATGCCCCCTGACATTCTCAGCTGAAGAGGGGGTGCTGTGGGCAGCAAAGAGAACAGAGGTACAGGCAGCAGTCCTACCTGCTCCGGCTGGCCAGGGCTGCCTGCCGAGGAGCTGCCGAGAGCCTTCAGGCAAGTTGGGCAGCCTCCCCAGAGGACAAACTTTTTCCTTAGGCACCACCCACGGATGACAGTGGAAACAGCTGACACACCACTGAGTAGCGCATGCACCCTTGCACTGCCTGTCTGTCTGTACTGCCTGCACTGCCTGTCTGTCTGTACTGCCTGTCTGTACTGCCTGCACTGCCTGTCTGTCTGTGCTGCCTGCACTGCCTGTCTGTCTGTGCTGCCTGCACTGCCTGTGCTGCCTGCACTGCCTGTCTGTGCTGCCTGCACTGCCTGTCTGTCTGCACTGCCTGTCTGTGCTGCCTGCACTGCCTGTCTGTCTGTACTGCCTGTCTGTGCTGCCTGCACTGCCTGTCTGTCTATACTGCCTGTCTGTACTGCCTGTCTGTACTGCCTGCACTGCCTGTCTGTCTGTACTGCCTGTCTGTACTGCCTGTCTGTGCTGCCTGCACTGCCTGTGCTGCCTGCACTGCCTGTCTGTGCTGCCTGCACTGCCTGTCTGTGCTGCCTGCACTGCCTGTCTGTCTGTACTGCCTGCACTGCCTGTCTGTCTGTACTGCCTGTCTGTACTGCCTGCACTGCCTGTCTGTCTGTGCTGCCTGCACTGCCTGTCTGTCTGTACTGCCTGTCTGTGCTGCCTGCACTGCCTGTCTGTCTGTACTGCCTGTCTGTACTGCCTGCACTGCCTGTGCTGCCTGCACTGCCTGTCTGTGCTGCCTGCACTGCCTGCACTGCCTGTGCTGCCTGCACTGCCTGTGCTGCCTGCACTGCCTGTCTGTGCTGCCTGCACTGCCTGCCTGTCTGTACTGCCTGTCTGCACTGCCTGTCTGTGCTGCCTGCACTGCCTGTGCTGCCTGCACTGCCTGTCTGTGCTGCCTGCACTGTCTGTCTGTACTACCTGTCTGTACTGCCTGTCTGTACTGCCTGTCAGTACTGCCTGTCTGTACTGCCTGTCTGTCTGTACTGCCTGCCTGCTTGCACTGCCTGCCTTTGCTGCTTGACTGCACTGCCTGTATGCCTGTACTGCCTGATTGCTCTGTACTGCCTGCTCTGCCAAGCAGTCCCTGGATGAAGTGTGACCCTGACACCACCCTGCCCTCCAGCCAGCCCCACTCCACCATGCTCTGAGACTAACAAATAATAAAAACTGAAAAACTTTAAGATGGCACCATTTTGTGTGTTAAATATCTTTTCTTGGGTCCCAAGGAAATATGCAGGGCTAAGGACCAGGCACTGAGGAGGACCTGACTGCATTTGAATGTGGTTTGAAGGGTTCTCAGCAACCTCCGCCTGCTCCTGGCCAGCACCTACTGTGCTCCAATGGCTGCGGGTCCAGGCAGGAGTAGTGCAGGAGCAGAGACTGGTGCTAGTATCATGGGAACGAGGCAGAGGTGCCCTTTGTGCTGGGAACATGGAGAGGACAACACTGCTGGGGCCAAATCTTGCTGGCTCTGCAGCTCCTGGGCTTGGCCATATGAGCCCAAGCAGTGCAGGCGGGGGTACAGTCCCATGTCCTCCCTTGGGGGCAGAAGTGACTCACTTTTAACTGAGGCAGATGCTCCCTAAAGGGGTGGTAGGCCATGAAAACTGTTTAGCTGTTAACAGGGGGGAAGGAGCTGGGATTCTTCACTCTGTAGAAGACTCCAGGGGAAACTTAGACCCCTTCCGGTGCCTCAGGGGGCTCCAGGTCCCATCGTGGCACGGGACACAGGACTTTGGATAGGGGACGTAGTGACAGGACAAGGGATAACAGCTTTAAATTGACAGCATGAAGAAGAAACGCACTGTGGCGAGGCGCTTGGACACGTTTCACAGAGCAGTTGCGCCTGCCCCATCCCTGGAAGTATCCAAAGTCAAGCTGGACGGGGCTCTGAGCTTCCCAGTCCCATAAGTGGAGGAGGCTGGACGGCGGAACCCCTAATGGCGGCGGCCCCTCTAACTACATTTCCCGGCGTGCCGCACGGCCGCCGCGCCCGCGCCCCGCCTGGAAGCTTCCAGTCGGGGCGCGAGGTGGCTACTGGGTAGAAGACGGGCGGTCCCTTAGGCGCCATTTTGTAGCAAGGCAGCGAGAGGGGCTGTGCGGGCGTCCTTGGCGTGTGGTATCGGATTGTGCCGTGCCGGGTGCCTGCGGATCCTGGGCGGCGGCATGGGCTCGGACAAGCGGTGAGCGGCGGCGGGAGGGCGAGGGGAGACGGGAGGAGGCGGGCAGTGGTGGGGGTCGCGGCGGGCGCTTCACGCTCTAAGCTCGGCCCGCTGTGCCCCGCAGGGTGAGCAGAACGGAGCGGAGCGGCCGCTACGGCTCCATCGTGGAGAGGGAGGACCGCGATGAGCGGGAGTCCCGCAGCCGGCGGAGGGATGACTACAAGAGGTCCAGTGAGGAGCGCCGCGGTGACCGCTATGATGACTACCGCGACTACGACAGTAGAGACTACGACAGCCGAGACTACGATAGCCGCGATAGCCGAGACTGCCGCGACTACGACAGTCGGGACTACGATAGTCGAGACAGCCGGGTCTGCCGAGACTACGACAGTCGCGACAGCCGCGATTGCCGAGACTACGACAGCCGAGATTGCCGCGACTACGACAGCCGGGACAGCCGAGACTACGATTGCCGGGACTACGATAGTCGGGATTGCCGAGACTACGACAGTCGCGATAGCCGGGACTACGATAGAAACTACGACAGCCGCGATTACGATAGCCCCGAGGTGAGCGGGGTCGGGGGGCCAGGGCCGGCACTCCGGGCTCTGCGGGGCGGAGGGCACCGGGAGCGGGTTTGATCGCGGAGCGCTGCCCGAGGCCGTGGGGACCAGCCCCGGGCCGGCGGCTGGTGTCCGTGTCGCCGTCCGTTCGTGTGGCACTTTGGGGACACACGCTGCAGGTAATCGCGGTGGCTAATCCTGGGCGCTGGCTTCCAGAGGGAGCGGGAGCGCAGGAACAGCGATAAATCAGAGGACGGGTACCATTCCGATGGCGACTACGGCGAGCACGACTACAGGAACGATATTAACGATGAAAAAGAGAGCAAGACCATCATGTTGCGTGGGCTCCCCATCACGGTTACGGAGAACGATGTGAGTAGCTGGGCAGGGCCGTGCCGGAGCGGCTGCTGCCATTTTGTTGAGCGCTGCATCATGGTGGCCCCTCTCCAGCGCTGTCGCGCTGCCATTTTGAGTCCTGAAAGCATTTTAAAACTCCCAGTGTTAAGTAATAGAGGTCAGTTCAATGTTAATCAGTCCCTTTCAAACGGAATGAGCCGTAAATACTCGGTTTTTTACGCATATTAGGATGCGTTCCCTAAGAGTGGATTTTAAAGTGCCTGCTCTTTGCTGCTTTTCCGTATAGGAGGGAAAAGGCAGATTTTTTTTGCTGCTTCGCCCAACTACAGGGAGGGGGGCGGGGGACAGAGACAAAGAGGTGGCAATCACCAGTTTTTCTGGTCTTTCTCGAGGCCAGAACTTGTGACTGATGGGGTCACACACAGCCGCCGAGCACAGCCCCGCACAAAGCTGCTTTGTGTGGGCACAGCTGTGGGAGTCAAAATGGCTGCTGCCGAGCTGAGGGAGCAAGGACCGACGAGCTTGGTGCTTGCTTGTCTAACTTGTTTAATAAAAAAGGTGTTAAAGCTTTAAGAATTTTTTTTTTAATTTATGGTAATTATTTAGGGTTTTTTTTTTTCCTTGCTGGGTTATTTTGGTTCCCAAGCTGTAAGCCCACAACTGTTATTTGACGGGCAAAAGCTGAGCTGTCCCAGTTTGTTTTCAGTCAAGACTCCGCCTCTGCCTCTGATGTGTATATTCCTAGTGCAGAGAATACATTTACACCGTTTCTACAATGGAGATTTTTTTCCTTGGCTTTTTCATTGACTGCTTGTTACCCTCCTGATATTGAGGGTTCTTAATCACCATATAATGATCTCGTATTTTCATGAGTGTTTGAAATCAAGTGTAGGTTCTTGCATAAAAATGAGACAGCCCAGTCAGACATTACACAGAACACTTTAGACCAGTTATTTTTTCTGAGATAGTGATGTAGCTCTACAGTTGTGTAATAACTGTAGCATAATTTATATGAATGTTTAATTCTGAACTCAGGGCGTAGACAATGCATCTTGGAACGTAGAGTTGAATTCTTAAGTTAACATCACTTCTGGTTATGTACAATTTTAATTTTTTTCCTACATATTTCGTAAGAAAAATTTGCTTGCTTATCTGATACTATTTCCAGTCAGCATATAAACAGGTAGCTTTAGATAAGTTTTGATTCTGCTGAGCAGCCCTCTCGCATGTAATGTGGTTTGAATTCTGTGAAAGCTGCTGAAAAACCTTGTGCCCTCTGCTCTAAAATTAAAATATTTGTTAGTGTTTGTTTTTCCTCCAGGCCTCTGCACAGTGCCTGAGGTTGCCTGTGCCACAGCAGCTTTGTTACAGCTGAAAAACTGTAATAAAACTCTTGTTTTTTTAGGTTGTTTTTTTTTTTTTTTCTTTTTTTTGATGACATGTTCTTCACAAATCTTCTTTATCCTGAAAAGCTGATGAGGGTCAGTTAGAGGGTAAGACTTTAGCATGAGGTTTAGGAATACATTCATCATGGAGCCTTGCAGTGTAGGCTTCTTTTTTTTCATTGCTAGGAGCAAAGGGTATTTAGACATGCAGGGAGAGGGATGCGAGCACTTTTAAAAAACTTGGAGTCATGCACAGTCTTTGCCAAATACTGTCCAAATAATCTGAAAACACATGATCATAGGGATTCAGATTCTGAATGATTCAGTGTCCTGAGTGAGGATTACATTTGGTTTAGCTTGTAGCAGAAGATTATGGACTTTGATGCTCATCAGTCCTCTATTGGGTTCTCAGTAAAATTTTTCTTTGTCTCTGAGATAGTGTTGAAAATGTTGTTTTGTGTATATGTTGGAGGATACTGCAAGGTAGGTTATTTCTGTGACTTCTGTTTCTTCTGTAAAAATTTCATCTGTTGAATCAAAATCTCCTGCAGATTCGTGAGCTTATTGAGTCCTTTGAAGGTCCTCAGCCTGCAGACGTGAGGCTGATGAAAAGAAAGACAGGTGAGAGCTCTTAATCCAGTTTTTGACATCACCTTCCTCTTCCCCAGCCCAAAAGAGTATCCAGAATTGTCCCCAAACTGCAAGCACATGCAATAAAAAAAAAGGTTTGCCATGGCTAAGGAATGTGGCTTTTTGGAAGACTTAGATAGCTGGTCAACATGTTAAAAGAAGTCTGTCTACAGGGGGTTTTGTTAACAGGTATTGGTAAGTAATAATAGTATGAACCCGTTTAATAGTATGTAGTGTGTTGCATGGTTACCCTTAAACATGGATTCAAATCAAGTGAAATGTAGCCAGTTAAGGCAGCTTGGTTCCTTGCCATGGCAAAATAACGAGCAGATCCCAGCAGTTGGCGTCGCATTTGTAAAGCTGCTTTGTCATGAAGTAATGAAGCAGTTGGAGAGAGATTCACCTGTTTTAAAGGAACTGACTAACACAAGTATCCCGTCTATATCTGAATGCTGTCTCTAGGTGTAAGCCGTGGTTTCGCCTTCGTGGAGTTTTATCACTTTCAAGATGCTACCAGCTGGATGGAAGCCAATCAGGTTGCTTCACTCACCAAGTCTAGATATTCCTGAAAATGGAACAAGTCTGTACAGTTTAACAAAAAAAAAAAAAAAAAAAGAAGGTGGAAGGAGTGGTTTGTTCCGTAACAGTGATTTAAAGAATAAAAGCTTTGTATATATTAAAATTTGTAACATATAAGGTAAAATTAGGAGAGAATGTTGTACTTTGGTTAAAGGTGCCGTTGTTTTAAATTACTTGGTTTCCATTTAATTGGCTTAGGAAGATTTGGCTGGTAGTTGTTGGAAAATCCTAGTGTATTTCCACTTGATGCTTTGTTCTCTGTTGTCAGAGAAAGCACCACATCTCTGTGTTACGTTGGTGTTAACCCTGAAAGAGAAGTGTCAGTTCTTAGCAATAATCTGTTACCCTGGTTAAAGAGGGGGAACTGGCTCTTCTGGAGGAAAAAGCACATTCATTTCAATTAAGTCAGCAGAGAGTGAGATCTCACACCTGCTAGGCTCTGTATTTTGGCTTTTTTGTTACTATGACTTGATAAGGAGCCAAAATGCAGTAAGAATCCTCTGGTTTGTTTTCTCATGAGATTTTCCTGTAGCACTGCAAACAGTTTCACTTGCTTTCACTATTTACTTGATTAGTCATAACCTATTTTAACAACAGAACTTAAAATATTCTCAAAGTGAGCAGAGTGCATCAAACCACTGATTCTTCTTGCACCTGAATATTTGATGCAATGGCCCTGTGACAGCATTATGACTGTTTATCTGCTCTGTTCATGTTATAATAAAGAAATGGCACCATAATGGGATTCATGGCAGTTCCAGCAGATGGAAGTTGTCATATGCCTTGTGCTGGGATAGCATTTCATATGTCCCACACCAAGGGTGAGTTCCCCAGCCAGAGAGCAGCTTTTGAATTCTGTTTTCCTGATATGCTGCTCAGTAGGGCAGGTGGCTGCAGGGAAAAGACTTAATACCAAGAAATTATTGCTGAACGTATTTTCAGAAATAGATTTTTTTTAATATATACAAAGCTGTATTGATGCATCATTTATTGAAATATACTCAAATTCACTCCAGTAACCAGCCACCTTAGTAGTAGGGAAAACATAGCCTGTCCCCAGCAGCCGGGTTGCTGACTGTTAGATGACAGAATGATGTATTGCAACTATGCCAGCAGCCTTGTTTCTATGTGTGCACATCCAGTGAGTGCTGGGCCCTCCAACCCTCCCTCCTGCCGGTAGGAGCAATGGCTTTGCCCTGTTTAGTCGTGCAGAATGTGAGAGCCTTATTCATGCTACGTGCTAGATCTATGTCAGACCACCCTGTTACCAGAAAAGCCACTGGTCCTGACACTGGTAGAAAGCCAGCCTGCTATAAAAATGGTTCTGCCATTGCAGTGTCTGGGGTGTGGCCTCTAATAGCACTTCCTCACATGTGCTTCCACCTGTTTGACCAAAATATGTTGATAGCCGTGTTTTGGAAGGCCATTCTGCATACCCACGCTTGGCAAAGCGTGAGGCTGAGAGTCAGGGCTTCTTAGTAGTTGTAAATTCCTAGCTCCTCTGAAGTCAGAGTGAGAGGACATGCTGAAAGCATTATGAACTTTTCCTACCCTTGGAGAAGCTTCACGTGCAATCTAGTTACTCATTTTGGAGAGCTCCTGCCTGAATGAAGAACACAAACCTGTTGTGCAGGCTTCCAATTGAACTGATGCAGTAGTCAAATGAAACCACTCTTGAGTTAATGTTTCGGTTGATGGCACTTGTAATCCAGCCTTCAAGAAGTCTAAGCAGGGTCCCTTTGGGAGGAATTACTGTATTTTCAAGGGGATACTTCTGAAGTGTGCTTGGAAAAGTAAATCCAAATATGGTTAAAAGATGTGGGGTGTTTGGAGTAGGGGACGAAGTGAAGCAGTTACCTAAGGACATGTTTAAAAAGTCGGTCAGTGCTATGCCAGAAGTGAATAGAAATTTGGGGGCAAAGAGACTCCTAAAAATGTGTTAATATGAATGCAGCAGATCAGGATTCTGTCTCCTTCGAGACACTTTCTGGTTCCATGTCAGCGTTTAGTGTTTGGCAGCTTTTTCTACACTCCCTGATTCTGTTTATCTTTGCTCCACATCCCATTCTCTTACTGCCCTCGTCCTCCTCTCTGCAGGATTGGATGGGCAGGGTGTAGGTGGCGGTGGTTGTCCTCCACATCCTCCCCATATGTTGTCCATTTAATTCAGGAGCACTGATTCCTCCGAAGGGTGCTCTGCCATGGGAAAATGGACATGTGTGTCTTGATACAGGAATAATTGAAACCACTTTTTTTGCAGAAAAAGCTGGTGATTCAAGGGAAGCAGATTGCAATGCACTACAGCAACCCAAGGCCTAAATTTGAGGACTGGCTGTGCAACAAGGTACAACACATGTTTCTGTGGGAGAGTTTGTCTTGCTCTAGAGTCCTCCACTTGCTCAGTGGTTTGAAGAAAGTGACACCTGAATTAAACCTGTTTCTGCTGCCCATAAAGTTAAATTGTTCCCCAGCACGTGTTCCCTTCTAACACTGCTTTTTATAGTAGTGACTGTGCCTGGGATTGTAAGCTAAAGACTACACAGTTAAAATAACTGATTTGAGATGACTAGGGAGAAAGTAGCTGGGATGTTCTGAAAAGCAGCTGTGGTAGAGATAAAGGTGGCTTTTGATGTTCTGGATTATTCTGGTGGGTTTAGCTTTGTTGTGTTACTTTGTGTGAATGTCTGGGTTTTGTTAGTGTACAGCAAATGCAGCATTGCTAAAATTACCTAAGTTCTTTCTGGCTTCTCTTGTTTGTTACAGTGCTGCCTTTACAACTTCAGAAGGAGGCTAAAATGCTTCCGCTGTGGAGCGGACAAATTCGGTACGTTACTGTGATCTCTTTTATGTTCAGTTTTCTGGGAAACTTTCTGGCCTTTGTAGGAACCAGAGTTCCGTGTAGGTTCTAGACTAGCTTATGAAATGCTGAGCTTGAAGTGAATGAGCCATATCCTGACTGGAATATTTTCTCTTCATACAAAGATTCAGAACAGGAGGTACCACCTGGAGCAGCAGAAGCCGTTCAGTCTGTGGATTATTACTGTGATAGTAAGTGATCTTTGACTCTGGAATATGAAATGTAAACACACATACTAAAAATCCTTTCTGTATCTCAGCCTACTGGCTGAAGGACTTGAAAGACCCTGCAAAGCCATTGTGTACACTACTGATGTTACGCTTTTTCTCCTCAGCCATCATTCTCCGAAACATTGCTCCTCACACAGTAGTGGAATCCATCATGACTGCCTTGTCTCCATATGCATCTCTGGCAGTCAATAATATTCGTCTTATCAAAGACAAGCAGACTCAGCAGAACAGAGGCTTTGCATTTGTGCAGCTGTCTTCTGCCATGGTGAGGAACTTACTGGTGCTCCAGAGAGAAATAGCTGGTTAACGTCCTTCTCTCCCTGCAGCACTTAGAGTCCTGAGCTGTCTGAAGGACTGGCCTCCTTCAGGGAGTGTTGATGGACACAATGTGTCAAAGCTGATGATATGTAGCTGCAGTTTGAAATGTGGTGGGATGTTGGGAGCACATTGAAAAGCTATTTTTGTAGCAGAGTTCTGTTCTGAATTACAGCCTAGCTTCGTGCTTGGATTGCAGAAGTACTGGTGCGGGATCATGCTTCGTTAACGGATTCTAAGATCTGGGGCATACAGTGTGGGAACAGGTGCACAGAATTAGGCTTCTTCCACCTTGAGAACAGAGGAGGACACAGATGTTGCTCTTCTCAACAGCATCCAGTGGGAGGGTGGAAGGACAGCAGAAACATACTCTCAAGGATATATAAGGATAGGACAATAGGCAGTAACCATAAATTGAAACACAGGAAATTGCAGAGGTACAAGAGAAGCCTCCTAAGTTTCAGGGAGGTCATATGCTGGCATGGGGTCTCTGAAGGGCAGTGAATCTCTGTTCCTGGATATGGATATGGCACTGAGGGATGTGGCACGGTGGTGGACTTGGTGGTGCTGGGTTAACCATTGAACTCGATGATTTTAAAGGTCCTTTCCAACCTAAATGATTCATGGAGTCTGTACATCAAACTCGAGCAGCAGTGTGATCTGTTTGGACCAGCTTTAGTCAGAGAAAAGCAGGTGGTTGGATTAAAAACAGGTGGCTAATCTCAGTTTTTGCTGATGTTTGATTTGGAGTAATTTGTGTCTTAATAAAGCTAAGATTTTGGAATTTAATACATAGTGACCCAGGAAATGCTCAGTATTTTCACATGGGCTGTTAAGGGTGTCACTGTGCTCTTCTGCATGTGTTTAATATGGGGAGATGGAGGTTTTTTTACATCTTTAGCTCTTTTCAGCAGCTCTACGTGAAAAGGTGGAGTTTGGGGAACTTCTGAATCCCCCTCTGTAAACTGCCTTTCATAATAACAAGTTTTTTTTGTTGTAGGATGCTTCTCAACTGCTACAGATTTTACAAAGTCTTCAGCCACCATTAAAAATTGATGGCAAAACAATTGGTGTTGACTTTGCAAAGAGTGCCAGAAAGTGAGTTGTGATAACAATCAATTGCATTTTTGGTTTTTGCTTCTTTTTATTCACACCCCCACCCCTTCTCTCTATATTGGATGGTTTCTTCTTGTCACCCAGGCTTTTATTAAGCTTATTCTAACTCCAAAGTTTTGCTTCCCGTAAGTGACTTGTAATGCATGCATTCTGCTCTTCACTGCCTACCAGGGGTGTGTAAGCAGTGTTCCCCACTGTTCCCCACACCCATTTCCATTCCTCTGAAGATAACACTGTAACTACTTGTGTGCACAGCACCTTTGTTTCCTTGGAGACCTCCTGACTTGTTACTGACTCTACCACAAGGAACCTGAAATTCCTTTACCAGTAGTGCTTTGGCTCATTCATTACATTCCGAATGTTTTATAACTGCCAAGAAATCCATGTGTGAGGGCAGACTCCACCTCCTTGCACAGGGAGACACTTCAGTAAAAAGCTGTACTTACTCAGGTGCCTGGTTTTGTGATTGCAGAGATCTGCTTCTCCCAGACGGTAACAGAGTCAGCGCCTTCTCTGTGGCAAGTACAGCCATTGCTGCAGCTCAGTGGTCATCCACTCAGGTATGATCTGGAGACGTACTCCTAGTCCTGCTTTCCAGAAAATGAAAATGTAAACCATGTAATTGCCCCACTGGCCACGTGCTTGGTTGAGCTGTCGAATGGCAGATCCAGCCATCACATGTCTGGTCCACAACCAATTTGAAGCCTAAACAGTAGGATGCTTGAAATTATTTAATAAAGTAGTTTACCTGTCCCTGACAAAAATTACTTTCTTGAATTTCAGCCACAGACTGGAGAGGGCAGCACCCTTGACTACAGCTATCTGCAGTCAGGGCAGGATGGATACTCACAATATGCTCAGGTTAGTAGAGATGGTGCTCTAACCAGTAGGTTGTCATAATTTGGATATGCAGATTACTCACCTTGTGTTGTCGTTCATTTCCCTTTACAGTATTCCCAGGATTATCAGCAGTACTACCAAAATCAAGGAGGAGTGTTGGACACAGACACAGCTACCATATCAGGTAGTGCTTCCAACATCTCAGAAGCAGTTGTTTGTAATGATAATTTTGCAGTAGTGTTTTGCCTGAGCTTTTATGTTATTCTGCTGTGCAAAAGAAGACTTGGCTCATTTTGCTCTCAGGATGTCTGAAGGAGGATGCATTACTAGAGAACTGTAACGGATTTGTTGAAGTGGAAGCTCTTGTGCAAGATGAGAGGAAGGCCTCTGTTTCAGACTATTGGCAAAGGTCTTGAATTTATGATAGCAGTGTAAGCAATTCTAGTAAATGTTCAGCACTGACAGCTGTAGAGGCCAGGAATTGCTGACTTTGGGTGCAGAATATTTCCTCCTGAAAAGGAAACTATTCCATGTCTGGGTAGAGATACCCACTGTGTATCTATCTCCTTTTGAACGCTTCTTGCCTTGTTCAGCTGCTGGAGCTGGAATTATAGCTGAAACTATAAACAAAGTAATTTTAGCCCTAGGATACACTACTGTTTTACAAATTAGTTTGCTTATGCATTGCTGCTCTTTTTTGGCAGGAGCTCCAGTCACTACAACGACAGCTGCAGTTGTGTCCCAGAGTCCTCAGCTGTATAATCAACAGACAAACTCACCTGACTCTCCGGTAATTACAGCACTGATGAGTCCTTGCTTTCAAACGTTGGGATATGTGGCTTATCTGTAGCCTTTGCTTTTTAAAGTGGGTGGTACAGCAAAGCTTCTGAGTGTCCGTGGCTTAGTCATAGTGCTTGTGGTCATAAGTCACCTGCCATTTCTTCTCTGGGATGGTTTTGTTCTTTGCTAAAGGTGAGTGCCAAGCATGCTGGTGAGGAGGAGTTAGCTGTCGTATGCGTAGGGTGCGCTGCTCACGCCTTGGCTCGCTGTCCTTGTTTTCTTGGTGACAGATTTTCTAATTGAGGTTTGTGGTTTGGGTTTTTTTCAGACACAATCAGCACCACCTACCACTAGTACTCAGGCACAGGCGGCTCCTCCAACTGGCGTAGTGCCTGGAACCAAGTATGGTAAGTGCTCGGAGCTGCTCTTGGGGACAAGTTTTGTCACTGTAGCAATAAAACTCAGCTTTGGCCAAGTGCTCCATCACCGTGTCATGGTGAAGCTGCCCCTGGAGAGCGTTGGCTGCTCGGGTGATTAAGAGCCCTTTACAGATGTGTCTGCCGTCGTGGCTGCTATAGTCTCCGAGTTTTACCTGAAATGTAGAAAGATACCTGTCTGAATTCGTCTGGAACGACCATGTCCCACGCTTTAATTTTTTTACAGCTGTCCCTGATACTTCCACCTACCAATATGATGAATCTTCAGGATATTATTATGATCCTATAACAGGGCTCTACTATGATCCTAATTCCCAGGTAAACACAAGTTCTTCCCACATGTCTTAACTGTTAAGGTCCATTAGTTTCCTCTCTCTCATCATACGAGTGACATTTGAAGTGCACAACATACCAAATTTGCAGATAACTCAGCAGTGTGTGTAGGGCTGGGACTTGATTTCCCTCTGGTATAGCCCTGCATTTTTCTCTCCTTCTCCTTAATTTTCCTCCACATTTGGCCCATATAGGATTAGCACTTGTCACAGCCACTGTAACGAGCTATTTCGTTATGGAGTGCCCAGCAAAGTGCACCCAGCTCTGGGCTCTGGTGGGTCATCTCTTGGGAGAAGCAAAAGATTCTCCATAGTGCTGTTGGGCAGAACGGCCTGTGTTTGGGGACAGAGGCTTCAGCCACTTCCTGCCTTTCGACTCCTCTGTGGAGTCTGCAAAACTGGTTTGGATTCTACAAAACGGCTTCCCGTGTGGTGCAGTAGTGTGAATCAGCTTGCTTGGGTTCTCCCGTGGACACTGAGCTCGTGTGAGGTGTTTAACTGTCTGCCTCTCCTTCCCTCTGGCAGTATTACTACAATGCCTTAACCCAGCAGTACCTGTACTGGGATGGCGAAAAGGAGACCTACATGCCTGCAGCAGAAGGTGTCACGTACCAACAGACAGCTACCACAACCACTACCAAAGAAGTGAAAGAAAAGAAAGAGAAGCCTAAAAGTAAAACAGCCCAACAGGTAAAAGTCAGAATGGGATCATAACTGGGATAGTCTTCCCTGTGGAACACGATAATATTTCTCCTTTTTCATTACAAAGGAAATCCTAGGTTGTTCAGTGGGGTGCATGCCTTCAATTTGCAGGCATTGTGGGGGGGCTGAGGAGAGGTGGAGTTGGCAAGGTTTCAGTGCAGAAATAAGCTCTGCATAGGAGTGCTTATGGAATCCTGCCAGGATCAGTGGGAGTATAACTGAGCCATCACTTAGAGGATTAGCTTGATAAGGAGGGGTTTGTACAGTAAAAGCAGCAAGCTGTGTTATCTTTGAACGCTGGATACAGGGAAACAGCTGCACTACATCCAGTGTCCCGTGGTTTAAAAATAAAATGTAGTGGGTTGACTTGTTCTGAAACTGCATGGGAGATTGAATGGGTGTCATAAGAGATTGATAGCTTTGAGAGGAGTTGTGTGAGCAAACCACTGTGCATTTCAGATTGCTAAAGACATGGAGCGCTGGGCAAAGAGTTTGAACAAGCAGAAAGAGAACTTCAAAAATAGCTTCCAGCCACTGAGTACCAGGGAGGAGGAGCGGAAGGAGTCAGCAGCTGCAGATGCAGGCTTTGCCCTCTTTGAGAAAAAGGTGAAGGTGATGGCAGTGGTGTGTGGTGGGGGTCGTGTGAGAGAGCTCCGTGCTCATGACATTCTTGTCTCATCCAGGGAGCTCTGTCTGAGCGACAGCAGATCTTGCCAGAGGTGTTGAAAAACGGGGATGATGAAAATCCACTAAAGGTGAGTATGGTAGAGGACCTTTAGCCAATACTTGCTTTCAAACCTGGATTTCTATGGCATTACCTGTAAAAAGTGGTGCTTATGATTGCAGGGTGTGGTGCAAGTGCAGTTGTCTGGGTGACAGAGATACACTGAGGACAGCTGCGATTCTTTTTAGCCATGAAAAAGTTTTGAGGTTTCTACATAGATTGTACTTAGAAATATTGTTTGGCTAATGGGAATTGTCTTGCAGCCACTGTGGTATGTATTTCTTTTGAGTTGCAGTACAGTACTGAAAAAGTGTGGGCCCAGTACTTAATAGAGCAGGGACCCTTGTAACAGAGGTGGCAGAGAGGGCTGAAATACTAAATACCTTTGTTTCAGTCTTCATTGCCAAGGCCAGCTCTTAGAAATCCTGATCCAGAGGAGCATGAGAAAAAGAACTAGTGCTATGAGAGTGATTGGGCACTGGAACAGGTTTCCTAAGAGAAACTGTGGAGTCTCGTTTCCTAGAGATGCTCGAAGGTCATCAGGACACAGTCCTGAGTGGTGTGTTCTAGGGGCAGACCCTGCTTAAGCAGGCAGCTTGGATAACCTCCAGTGGTCCCGTCCAACCTCAGCCATTCTGTGATTTCATCCTTCGTAATGGGAGCATGCTGTTCCTCCTGGGGATACACATCTGTAGCCTTTGTTCCCTCTTTGTGCTCTCTGAACTGTGGTACTGTTGCACTCCCCTTAATGCTGTCTTTCCTGTACAGCGTGGCCTTGTGGCTGCCTACAGTGGTGACAGTGATAATGATGAGGACTTACTGGAAAGAATGGAGAATGAGGAGGAGAAGCTCACTGACTGGAAGAAGATGGCTTGTCTGCTGTGTAGAAGGCAGTTCCCAAACAAAGATGCTCTGATTCGGCACCAGCAGCTGTCCGACTTGCACAAGGTAGTTACACTACGTGGTGAGGAAAATACTGAGTTGTCATAATTCAGTGTGTAAACCAAAGCCACAAGGCTTGATGCTGTTTGGGAAACTGTTTCTCTTAAAGCAAAAATTGGTGGGTGGAATGTTGCTCTCCCAAAAGTCAGCTACTTCATTTAAGAAGAGCTGTTGGGCATTTCATGTTGTTAAAGTGAATATCTCTTCTTGTTTCAGCAAAACATGGATATCTATAGGAGATCAAAGCTTTCCGAGCAGGAACTTGAAGCCTTGGAGCTGCGTGAGAGAGAGGTCAGTGCTGAGATGAGCAGATGAGTAGCTAATGGAAAACCTGTGCAGGTGATCTGTTGAGCTGTCCTTATCCTTACACACGTCACTCAAGATAATCCTTGTAAGCCAACCCCTTTTCCAGTCAAGGTTCAGAGCTGCCCTGTTAGATGGAGAGGTGTCCCATATCCCACAGATACGGCTTAGCATGGAAGGCTCATTACATTCTAGCTCAGGGCCACCAGGCTAGGACTAGAAACCTGCAAGTGTCTTCTGCCCCAGTGCTGGTTCAGGTGGTGCTCCAGGGACTTGGGTTTTGGGCTGTGCTCTTGGTGGTGTTAGTATTAGTGGGCTGCAGTCTACAGCATTCTTCAGTAACAGGCATTATTCATCTGGCTCCCATAGCTCAAAGCAGAAAAAAATGTCTTGAAATCCATGCTGACTGTAGTTGCTTTATGCAGATGAAATACAGAGACAGAGCAGCTGAGAGGCGGGAAAAGTACGGCATCCCCGAGCCCCCGGAGCCCAAGCGCAAGAAGGTCTACGATGCAGGCACAGTGTACGTATCCGAAAGCTCCTCAGCAGCTGCCTCAGTGCACCATGAGCAGTGTGGGTCACTTGTTAACTCATCTCTTCTTCCCTCAGAAATTACGAGCAGCCCACCAAAGATGGCCTTGACAACAGTAATATAGGGAACAAGATGCTGCAGGCCATGGGCTGGAGGGAAGGTTCAGGCTTGGGAAGAAAATGCCAGGGCATCACAGCACCCATTGAGGTAAGTAAAGAGAGGTGTCTCCTTGAGGAGGTTTTATGCCTTTGTTTTTTTTCTTGTTTAACCAGAAGCACTTGCTGCTGAAGAGTTCTGAAGGAATAAACTGCCAGCCACTGCAAAGCTGCCTTTTAATGTTGGCTTCTGCTCATGTTTGTCCAGTGCTGAAGTAGAGGCAGGGCTGTGCCTTCCTCCCTTTGGCACTTGACTCCTGAGGCACTGTGGCCCCACTACCCCAGGAAGGGCTGCCCTCCCTCCAGTCGTTGCCTTTGCTGCCCTTGCCTGTTCTCCAGCTTGTGCTGTTAGGAACTGTTCTGTGCAGTTGGAGTGGGGCCAGAGTAGCACAAAGCATGAGGATGGGGTATTACGTGTACTCCAGTTTCTTAGTGTCCATGGTGGTACTTAGGGCTGTGGAGATCCCCATAGGAGCTTGGGAAGCTGGCTGGATTGGTGGGAATTTTGGTGGTGCCCTCACAGTGGTCTGGCCACTCGCTGCAGAGCTGAAGTGTGTCTGTTCCCTTGCAGGCCCAAGTACGAATGAGAGGAGCTGGCCTGGGAGCCAAGGGCAGCTCCTATGGCGTGTCCACGGCAGATTCATACAAAGATGCAGTGCGGAAAGCCATGTTCGCTCGCTTCACGGAGATGGAGTAACCCCTCTGACTGCAGAGCACTTCTTGTTAGCAAGAATTGACTGTTAAACTCCGTAGCCTTGGTGACCTGGCTGTATCCTGGTTTTGGTTTAGACTTGACCATTTCATTCCCTCGGACGTTGTTCCCTGCTCGGCATGTAACAAACGCTTCCATGAGCAGATTGTTTGAACTGACTCGACTTCATGCTGGAGAGCTCCTGGTTAGACCAAAGGAGATGGCTGATCTTTGTACGGTCGTGTATATAGTGTAATGTATTCTGTGTTTTAGCGTGTTGTCCAGGTGCCTCTCCTGCCCTCTGGAGCAGCAGCAGGACCTGTTAGCTGTGCTTTCAAACTGTCTCTGCTCTCCTTTTGTTGTATTGTCTGTCTGGGTTTTTTTGGAGAATTTTCCTGTACATTTTGTATGATACATCTTTGTATAGACTTTTTGAAGACTTTGATTCTAGCTGCCAATTTGGCTCATTTCCAAATGAAATACATCCAAAAATTACCCTATTTCTGTTTGTCGGTGGGTGAATGAAGAATTAAGTTGCCAATGCTACTTGTCCTTTCTGTGATTCTGCTTCTTCCTTCATGAAGACTTCATCCTGGAGTCTTTGTTCCGTGCAGCTCTCCACTCGCCTCCCTCCTTACATCCCTGTGCTGTACCTTGATCTCAGCTTCTTTCTCACAGTCCCAGCCTGGATGGTGGCTGGTGGAGCATCAGATCTCTCTGTAGCCCTCCCTGCCATCACCATAAGAGCAGGAGAGCAGCAGCAGCAGCAGCAGTGTCTGACCTTGCCCAGGAGCCCTGGATGTCCTGCTGGCCCTTTGGTGGGCAGGGAGGGGGGTGACAGCTGTGGCACCTCTGGGAAGGCTCGTGTGCTCCACTTTGGCTTCTTGTGGCCTGCCTCGATGCTGTGGAGGGAATTGCAGCAGGCTGGGTGATGGGAAGACGCGATTCAGCAGAGGTATCCTGCAGCTGTGCCATTACTGCCTTTCTGTTCTCCGCCTGTGCTGTGCCTTGTTCACAGTCCTCTTTGTAAGAGCCAAGATAAGCAGATCTTAGCCCTGAGCTCTGCTTTCAATGATGCTGTTGGCTGTGGGTCTTGCTTAGCCTCCAAAGCTGAGCCAGCCGTGGGCTTTCCTACTCCCCAGGTGGGCATAGGAAGGGGTGGGATGAAGCAGGAGCCAATTCATTTGTGGTTGGTGCAAAGCCCTTCTGGGGTCAAGGCCACCCAGCATCCCGTGGCTGCTTTTTGGAAGGGGTGAGTCCTGCTTTGCCAGCTCCTGCGGTTGCACCTATGTCTCTGTTGCACTGGCAGGCCGCTGCCTGATTTTTGAGGGGTGCCTGGCTTGGGGTGAGCCAAGGTGGAGAATGTCCCCAGCCCTGCCTCAGGACCGGGACTGCAGGGCTTGGGGGGTCCCTGCCAGAGTGCCCGGGTCATTCCACCAGGTGGCAGACGCGGCCCAGCTGTGACAGTCTGTCATGGGGTGTTTCCTCTGTGTCGGCATGCGGAGCATCGCTGGGCTCGAGGGCCTCTCCCTGCAGTGTGACATTCACTCTTCAGCTCCACAGGGGAAGCTGGGTGGCTTGAAACAACCTAGAAGTGGCAGCTCCCTGCCCCAGCTTCCCCCCGGGGTGATGGTACAGAAGGCAGGTCTGGTGCACTGTGATGGGGTCCCGTGTGCCTGTGGCTGCCTCCCCCCACTCCCTGTGTGTCCCCGGCTGGCAGCACAGTGAAGTGCTTTGCTGCTCTGGGCTGTAAATGGGAGGGTCTGTTTCCCAGCAGGTGGGTTCAGTGGATCGATAAAGTGCATTTGTGTAGCTCAGCTTCTTCCCAGCTCATCGATCCCTGTCCCAGCACATCCTCCTGACAAGGGGTGATGCTGCGGGCACGGGGGGAGGGCCTGCAGTGGGCACAGCAGTGTTCTCTCATTGTTCACTGTCTCCTTGCTGCAGCAACGTGCTGCCCCAATGCCAGGAGCTGAGCCAGCCCCGGCTAGTACCTCCTGCAGAACAGTTACAGTGCGGAACCAGGAGCACACCACAGGGGCACAGGGATCTGCTAATGGGGATAACTGCTAGAACGGGATGCCCAAAGCAGGGTCCCTTCCTGGGGCAAGGCTTTAACAGAGCCCTGGGCCTGCAGCCACCCCCTCTTGGTTAGATGGGTTAAAGCCCCTCTTCCTGGGTGAAGGCCCTGCTGCTGGGTGCTCAGGGTACAAGAGAAGCTGGGGGTTGTCACATGCAGCCCTCCCACTGCCAGGCGTGCCCCTGGACCCTATGGCAGGCGCTGGAGCAGGGCATGGAGGCACCACTGCCTGCCAGCACCCGCGCCTCCAATTTAGGCAGCACAGTGCGGCTGTTCGTGACTGAATGCACGGTGGCCCACAGCCTTCAGAGGGACGTGGTGTCCCTGCCTCCCTGGGGACCAACCTCTCTGGAGGCGGGAGGAGAAGCCCTGGGATGAGGCCAGCCCCAGAAGTGTGCAGTGACAAGGCAGGATCCCCTTTAGAGCAAGGGTGGGAGCTATCTTGGGCATGGCTTGCAGGGCTGCCAGTGCTCCAGTCCCACTGAGCCTGAGCCTGATGCAGGGTGCCCTAAAAAGATGATGGGCCACAGTCAAAATGCTGGGGGAGCTGAAGCTGGTCCCATCAGGAATGCAGAGGGACACACAATACTGGAGAAAGGCTTGTGTAGCCAGGCAGTGGCAGCAGGAGATGCAGAGCAGTCCCTGGATGGGCAGAGCTTCACTGCGCTCCTATGCTTGAGTTTCTCTGTTGCTGAGCAGCCACAAGGTCTCTTCGTGGCTGACAATGGAAAAGCAAAGGCACTAAGCCCCCAGAGCAGGTGGAGACCCCAGGCTAGGGAGGAAGGGGGGACACCTAAAGGGAGTCTCTGCCCTTTGCCATGGGGAATAGGTACATGAGAGCAGGACTGCAGCCAGGGCTCCTTCCAGGCACAGGGCAGTTGCAGGATGACTTTTAGGACATTAGCTCCAACAGGCCTGCAGCTCCTTCCAGCCCCTACAATATACACAATCTAAGGCCCCTGTTGGTATAAAGTTTGGGATTTTTCTGGCTGGCTTTCAGCATTACTAATATTAAAACTCCCAAGCCTGCTATGCCCTGGCTTTCTGGGAGGCCTTTGGAGCTCCTGTGTGCTAATTGAAGCGAGGAAACCAGCCAAATAATCAGTGTGAACAGCTTTCCTCCTGAGTATTCCTTAATCGCTGGAGTTACCAACCCGTAGCAGAGCTCAGAATTCTGCACGGCCAGCTCCTGGCCTGCCTGGCTCTCCTGCACTGTCACTGAAATGCTGCTTGCAGGCAGGAACACATCCTTGTGCCACTGTTTGGGGCTGCCAGAGGCCCCAGGACTCTGTGTGGTTTGGGTTGGCTTTCCTGCATTCCCCCTGCCAAAACCCCTTCTGCGCCCAGCAGGACAGGCATGGAAAGAACCATGACCTGGGACCACCTTGGCTGTGCTCGTGCTGAGTGTCAGTCAAAGCCAGGCACCCACAGCTCCATGGGGTTGTATCCTGATGCCAAAAGGGCATCTGAAGGGGGAGGTGGTGTTTGCTGCCATGGGGAGAGCCTGGAACACGGGGTACAGATGCATGAGGTTATTCACCCGTGTGTCCCTGTGTGTGCTTGTGCTCCTCTCCACTGCCTTTCCCCACTCCGTCACAGGGGATTTAACAAGGTTGTTTCCTTTCCCCTTCCCCACCACGTTGGTCCATCCTCTCCTGAGCTACTGAATGTGTCTTAACTACTTTGGAATTGCCCTGGAGCAGTTCTCCCTATTTGACCCAAATGCCCCACAACCACCTGGCTCTGGTTTCAGCTGTGGGGCTCTGGTGGGAGGATGGGCAGGGCCATGGTGCACCATCCTCCCAGCACACCGTGAGTACTGCTGTGGCACCCCAGCAGCCTGTCTGTTTGGGATGCTCAAAGGGCAGGAAAAGGACAGCTGAGGGGGAGGGTGCACAGATAAAGGGGGTTGAGAAGGGTGTTGGCACCCTGCCCCAGGTGCTCACCATGCCAGCACCCCTCCTGCCCCTCGGCATGGAACACCTGTGGCCCTAGACCAGTGGCCATGTCATCCTGGACACTCTCCCTAGCCCCACAGTACCAGGGTGGGTGAGGAAGGGGAGGTGTGTCCCTTGTCCCGTGGCTACCCTACTTGGATGCTGTTTTGACCCAGAGCCTGGTTCTGGCTTGGGAACTGCAGGGTCCAGGTTTCTCTGCTGGGGTGGAAGAAAAAGGTGGTTTTAATTGGCTCGCCATCTGCAGCAATGTGGACACAATTTCCAGCCCCAGGGGGTGGAGTGAGGGGGCTCTGTTGCTGGCAAAAAACAAAAACAGATGGGGTCTGGGATCCCGAGGCCTGGGACCTGTGTCTACATCCAGCATGCTTATCCCCTATCCAGGCAGCTCACACTGTCCTGCGTCCTTGGGTACCTTCCAACGCCAGGCTCTCCCAGGGGAGATGCTCCAGCCTTGCAGAAATGCTGGAACAGGCAGATTTGGAGGGTAAAGAAATGTTTTTCCCAGCAGAGGCTCTTCCCTGCCTCCGGCAGTGAGCCGTCCATCACCAGGCAGGCAGCCCCGGAGCCACAGCGCGCTGCGCTGGAGGCTGAGCAGAGCCCCGGGCAGCAGAGCCAGGCTCCGGGGGAAGAAGACGAGGGAGTTGGGCGGTAGGACCGAGGGGCTGCGGGCAGGCCAGTGTCAGCCTTGCTGCAGGCAGGGCCCTGGGGGTCCAGGGAGTGAGCCAGAGCCTGGCGATGGGGAAAACCTGAGCCTCCCGTGGGGCACCCAGAGGCCCCTGGCTCCACTGAACCCGGCGAGCTGAGAGGGGTGAGCAGCTCAGGCCCTTTGCCAGGTAGGGGAGTGGGGGGTGGGGAAGCCGCTCACCGTCGCCGCCGGGAAGAAGGTTAGATGGGAGACGATTTAATGTCAAAAACGTTTTCACAGGAATTTGTCACCACCTACAAAAATCTCTTTACCTCCACTCCCTTTTTTTTCCCTTTAACAGCAACGAGACCTGAGGAGTGTGTGCATGCAGGTGCAATTGAGAAACAGAGACTGGGCCTTTTTTGCTCCAGTTCCTAAGAAAAAAACATTTGGTGCTTGTTCCCCTTCTCCAAAGCCTGATTTGGGGAGAGAAACTGCTTCCTGCAGCAGGAAAAATCGGGCAAGAGAGGGACCGCATTTTTCCCAGCACATCCCACTGTGGTCCTCCCAAGACCCTGTCCTGGGTACCCCAAAACATCTGTTGGGTCTGGAAGCTGCTTAAAACCCACCACCCCCCAGCCCCACCCGTCTCCCCGGCGGGATGTGCCCGCAGCATCATTAGCGCTCGTCTGGCCGCCGCCGCGGCGGTTTGAACCTATTTGAAATGCATTTGAAAAGGGTGGATTTGATGGGAGGAATGTGACGGGTTTTTGTTCTCCGAGCCTCCCGGTTGAAGCTCTTCGTAATGAAGAGCTGTGACTTTCACTCGGGTTATTTTGGGATGGACTACTTTTTTTTCCGCGCTGGTGGAAGACCATCAAAGCGGCGCTTTGAAAAATGTCCCAGTGTATAAATAACTCTGCTGAGAGCAGAATAACGCGGGCTCCCGCGCGCGGCGCGCCGAGGCAGACAGCATCTGCCGTGCGACGTTGCATTATAAAAAGGAATTATTCATCCCTTCCTCTAATTAACTGGGTACAGCTCCCCCGCGCAGGAGCAATGGCCCGGCATGGGGAGCATTCCCGGCCATGCCAGCAGAACGGATGCTGCTCCAGAGATCCCTCCATGTGTTCCCCCCAGGCCTCCAACACCGGCAGCGGGTGGGAGCAGCAAGCGGGTGCTGCCCTGCCATGGTGGAACAACGAGGTGGGCTAGCTGGTGTAGGAGAACCCGAGTGTCTGCGGGACTCACTGTCGCTGGAAAACACCTGATCTGCTGCCTCGGCATCCCTCCCACCAAAATACGAGCAAAGGGAGCAGGATGGGAGGGGAGTCCTTGGTACCCTGCTCGCTCTCAGCTTCCAAGGCTGTGTTTTTTGGTGCCTGCATCTTGCTGGGTGTGTGCGAGTGTTGCATGGGGCATCCCCCGAGAAACAGCCTGCAGCCGCAGGAATCACAGAGATCTGACAGCGGCTCAGAGATGCACGATTCAGTCACACCCAAGGGTGGGTTTTCAGGAGATATGGGAGGGAAAGGGAGGGAGCCCTGTGCCCCTCACCCCAGAGAGAAGTGGCTGTGGTGGCAGCAGCCAGGCAGGCTCAACACCGCGGCTGTGCCCTGGCAAGGACACAGTACTTGGGACCTCCCGGGCGGGAGACTAATTTTAGGAGTGCTCCGGAGGGGCTATTTTGGACCCTTTGCTCTGCGTGAGTCACCTGCTATTTTTCAACCCCACTGGGGCTATTTCCGTGGCAGAGTGATTTACACGGACTAGGACAATGCTGCTGGCACTCGCCTGGGGTCTTGGAGCCCAAAGCAATGCTGGGTGCACAACCCACTCCCCAAACAAGATGCAGAGAGGTCCCCGGTCTGCCAGCTGGGGCTCCCAGCATCTCCTGCAGTGCTAGGGATGCCCACAGCAGGATGGATGAATCTGGAACCCATTCCACCACCCTGCCACCTTCTCAGAGGACTGCATGGTTAGGCTTGGACTTCCTCAGTCCTCTTCCCCCATTGTTTCCGGGGAGAGATGGATGGGGAGAGATTGCAAATAGTGATGGGGTAGTGATGCACCTGGCGGTTATGGAGAGGGAGACATTTCTGTCTCGGGTTCTCAGGGTTGAACATCTCTGCTCCCCACCACACTGGGCTCCTCCCTCCCCAAAACCTGCCGCTTCAGAGCCCGCCAGGCAAAAACCTGGCTGTTTCGAGTTGTCAGAGCAACGTGATGCACCTTTCAGTTACCACGGCAACCTCAGCGAGAAGTTTTTAAAATTCAGGCAAGGTAATTTCTCCTCGCGCTACGATTTCGTTATCGCTTGGCTTGCCATTCCCCAGGGAAGCAGCGTCCTGCCTCACTCCTCCGCCAGCAAGGTGGGATCTTGGAGATAAGAAACGCAGAGCTGTGAGGAGGGGGAGTAAGCGGGTGCTCTCCCGTCACCCCGTTAACAGGTCTGGCCCCAGAGACATGGGCTGGTAATTAATGAGCATTGGGGGGGCAGGTAATGAGCACCCTGAGCTCAGGGGGAGCAGAGAGATGGGTAGGAGGAGGAATGAAGGGTGGATGGTGAGGTGGGTTGATAGGACAGAAGAAAGAGTGAAGACTAGGGCTGATGTCTGGTGGATAGATGGGGGGAGGAGGGATGAAGACAAGGATAAATGGTGGGGTGATGGATGCTGGGGTGAGCCATGCCGGGGTACCCTGCTAGCACCCTGCTATGCTTGTGTGAGTGCATGGATGGATGGATAGATATCTCCAGCTACCAACCAGATAATGGACAAAGAAACCATCCTGTGGTGGGTCACAATCCCCGTGTAACCCCTGGGTGTTACAGACTCAATGGCAGTTTGCACTGCTGTCCTGCCATTTCTTCCTACGGGGAATAGAGCCACTGTTCTCTATCATCCCTTCATCTCCCAGCCCTCTACAGACTGTAGTCTTTCTCATGCTGCCCCAGACCCTGTAGGAGTTGGAAAGGGATCCTGTAGCACTGGCAAAGCCCTGACAGCCTTGTCCAAACCAGCCCACTCCTCCTCACCCCAGTCCAGAGGAGAAACCCAAGACTAGTATGGTTTGGAGGGTCAGCAAAGCCATAGAGTTGAAGGTCCATTTTGTGCAGGGGAGGGAGAGGCAGGCACGAGCACAGGGCTGCTTGTTCTCTGCCTGCCCTGCCCCACGGGCTGCCGGAGAGCACATGGGCTTGAGGAGCACACTGGCCCCAGCCCATATGTTGTTTATCATAAAGAGCTAACGAGCTTAATTAGGGATGTGTCTGTGATAAGGTTATCAACTCGTAAACACTCAGGTCCCCCTGAAAGGAGCCCAGCAGTTACTGACTGAGCCCTACATCAGGGAGCAGAGCAAATCTGGTCAGGGGGATGCTCACTCCAGGTTTTATTCTGCCTGCAGGGCATGCAGGGCTGCATTGATGTGAGTAAAGAGGCAGAAGGCAGAGGGTTGGATTCTACTCCAGCAGTTGGATTCTAATCCGGCTTGCAGGACAGGCCCTTGCCCCACCATTAGGTTTCAGAGCGAACACCTACTAGAAGGGACAGAACAAGAAACACATTCCCAGCCCTCCAGATGGAGATGCCCATGGGAACAGCCAGGCTCCAAGGAGGGATCTGTGGACATGTCTTGTGAGGACATGGCCCCCCAGGGAGAGGCATGGCCAACAGGAGAGCCGAAGAGGGAGGCGGAGTGTGGGAGCTCCTGGCTACGAAGGCGGTGAAGGCTCCCTTCCAGTTCTCTGAGTTTCTTGAGCGAGAATCTGACAGCCCTGAGCAAGGCTCCCCATCCTTGTGGGCTGTTGGCACAGTCTCACCATGCTACTGGGAGCCGGCTGTTCTGTCCCCTCTGCTGCATGTTCACTCTAGAACCTAATGGTGGGAGGTGAGGGGGCAGCTTTGACAGCCAGTGCATCGTCACGCTGTGCGAGTGTGCACCAGCAGGGACGTGTTCCAGGTGGAAGGTGCTGTGGACAGGATGTAAACAGGGCTGTAGACAAGCCACCATCTCCAGGCTTGGTATCCACTGCAAGTCTGGCAGATTAATTCTTCCATGCAGGCAACAGCAATTCCCACTCCCTGGCTGCTTTTGCTAATGGAGCTGGCCCTGGGCGGGGGCTACAGCACGTGGGATGCTCATCTTCAGCCATCTTTCCTGGGGACTCAGGCTGTCACTGTCCCCTGCGGGGGCTGCCATCAGCCCGGGGGGACAAGGCAGCATCTTGTCACCGGTACCTGCTGCAGTGCCTTTCTTAATGACGAGCTCCGCTTGTCTGTCCCCTCAATTAACTCTGCTGTGCCGGCTCATTAGGCTGCACACGCTGAGAAAGGCTGCAGCAAAAGGGATGCTGCAGTCTCACAGGCGTGCAATTCCTGCTCAGAGATGCACAAGGAGAGCTCTGTGTGTGTGTATCTCCCCACAGATGCACTCGCTCCTGCTCACATCCATGTGCTGGCACACGCACACATGTGTGCCTGGACATGCACACACTGCTGACCACGTGTGTTCCAGCAACACCCGGAGCCCCCACCGCTGCTCCCCCGCTCCTCCCGCCGCTTGCAGCAACCGAAGGCAATGGAAACTTTTGCAGGGAAAGTGCGTGGAGCTGCTGTCTCTGGACTGGGGCTTTGCCAGGTTCCATCCCAGCTCTGCCCACCCTGAGCCGAGGAGCTGGCAGCGGGGTGCATGGGGCAGGATGCTGCCTCGGGAGTGTCGCTGCCCCCCCTCCAGCCGGAGGACGTGCGGGCAGAGCGGCCACGTCTCGCACATCGGCCCTGCCCGCGGGCTCTTGGCCTCCGTCCGGGAGGGCAGCAGGTGACGGAAAGCGAGCTCCGGCCTGGAAGGGGATGAAAGGCGGCTCGCAGCTGCGGACACCCGACGCCACCTGCCCGGGCGCGCGGGAAGGATCCGGGATGTCCTTGTCCCACGGGCAGATCGCCATCCGGCGGAGGCGGTGAGGGCTCTCCGAACACTGGCTGCCCGTCAGGCAGCAGAGGGACGGCGTGGTCCCACCAGCTCCCGGGGCCCCAGACGAGCTGTGGCTGGGAATCCCAGAGCCGCCACGTCCTAACCCATGAAACGGGGACAGGCAACCCTCACCTTGCCTCAGTTTACCCCCTGCCAAACGCCTCCCTTCCCTGATGTCTGTTCTGGGGAGCACGCGGATGCCTGGGCCGTGGGAAGAGGGGGAAGGTCTCTCCAGACAGCCCCCAGTTGGGACGTACCCCGCTCCCTCCCTGCAGTTGAGCACCAGGATGCTTTTCTGAGAGCAGACATGCCCCAAGCCCCCCGCTGCCCGGCGGGGCCATCTTCATTGCTACGGGGGTAAATCCGAGCACTAGGGAAGGCTGAGGAATTTCTATCCTGGCCACCTGGGACTCACCCCCGTCCTGCTCCGGCAGCCCTTTCCCCTCCGTCAGCGCCTGCCATGTGTGTCCCGCTGCCGCCGCCTCCTCCTGCCTAATCCCCCGCTTCATAAACCACACACCCCCCCCGCCCCGAGCTGTCCCGCGGGTCTGGGGTCTGCCAGCCTGTTTGAAGTAGCCAAGGCATCCTCTGAATGAGTTGCCCCCAGCCCTGCAAGCCACGGAGGTCCCCCCCCAGCTCAAGCAGCACTCACTATCTGGTGCACCCTGTGTCGGTTTCTCCCCACTTCAGTAGCAGCAGCAACTCTGTCACCTCCCTGTTTCTCACACCTCCATCCCAGGGCGCCAGTAAATCCCCTGACCCACAGCTGCCCTGGAAATTTTTTCCTACTGTCTGTCTCCTGCCTTCTCAACAAGTTTGACTCCACGCTCTCCACTCCCAGCCCGTCTCCCGCCTGCGTCCTCCCTCTCAGCGCCCGCCCTCAGCGCTGCAGGATGCCCAGGGACCGGTCCTGCCTGGCAGTCCTGGCTCCGGCATCCCGCTGCCGGGTCACCATCTCCGGACGGGAGCCCGTGGCTGGTTATTACCCCCACGCCGAGACATCCTGCTGCAACATTCCCGTGGTGGAGGGGGAGAGGAAGGGGGGCGGCAAGAAATAGTAAGCCAGTTTTGAAGTCTGTCACCTTCCTGCAAAGCTGGACGAGTCTTAAGATTGCAATTCTGGGAACTGGGAAATGTGTTTTCTCTGAATTTGTGACATGTTTGTAGCTCAGGTGAATAACGCTCGCGGCTCTGGGTGATGCATCCCAATTTAATTTCCCAGCTGGCTTTGGCACCGCTCGGTGCCGCTCAGCCGCTGACAGCATCTCCCCAAGACTTCGAACCCCCGGGATGTTTTTCTCCTCCATCCGTTCTTTGGTTGGAGCGGGATATTGGGTAAATCACATCCTTCCTTTGCCACGGCCGCCCACGTCCCTCCCACGCTCCAGCCTGGAGCTGCTGGGCTGCCCCCGGCTGCTTTGATCCCTGCCCTGCGGGGTCATCTCCCCGTGGGGTGCCTGGACATCCCGCCTCCGGTTGACGGGCATCCCTGGGTATCTCCCAGCTCCCTGGAGAACAACTAGACAGATGGATTTGTATCTGGCCCCCTCGCTGAATGTTGTGTCACACCAAGTCCTGAGCAGGCTCTGCCTTCAAACTCTGCTGCCTCCCAGGCATGCCCTCAGCACCTGGGGGACAAAGCTCCAAACTGCAGCCTGAGCAAAGGGAGCCTTTTGGGGCAGGACCCCCTCCTGAAAGGTGCTGGGGAGCACCTGCATTTCCAGTGGCTTTTCCAGCCAAGCCTGGTACTAACCTTCAGTGCAGCAGCAGCTCCCCCCACTCACCCTCCCTGGTGGGTTGCATATTTTTAGCTGACAAAGAGAAGGGGAAAAAAAAAGAGAGAGAGAGGGAGAAGAGAAACAAAGAGGAAAAAGGCTCCTTTTTTGTGAGGTTTAAAAAAAAAATGGAAATTACCCTGCAGAGAAGGGGAGAAGGGCCAGGGGGTTTCAAAGCATCTTCTTCTCCCTGGAAGTGATATAGAGAAGATGCTCCAGGCCATGTGGCCTTTATTGGCTTTGAAGTTCAGGCGGCAGCTGGGGAGGGATGTGGTGAAGGGCAAGGCAGGGAGACAGCTTCCCACAAGGCACGTGCCGGCATCGGCGTCAGCATCGGCTGCCTGGGCCTCCCTTGACCCTCAGCTGCAGCCTGACCTTGGAGAGGTGGCAGCCCCCGGCAAAGAGCCAGCCCTGGGGCGATGGAGCTGTGGAAGTTGTAGGAAGTGGTCCCGGGTGCAGGGAGGGATGGGGTTCAGATCCTACATCCCATTCTTGTTGTGCCTGCTGGTTGCCACGGCGACCCGGGAGCAGAAGCATCATTTCCACGGGATGTTGCTGGGATAGGGAAAGGCAGGTTGTGCTTCTGGGAGAGGGGTGGGCAGTCAGGATGGGACTTTCCCAATTCCTTCAGTCTCCATAGAGAGCCCATTTACCAGTATTCCCACCACAAACCCAGTCTGGGTGGGCTGACCATCCTTCCTTCACCCCAGAGGAGTGCAGGGGTTGGCTGGGCCATGCCAGGCTGTGACCATCCATCTGTCCTTGCTGGAATGGGGCACTGGACACATCTCAGTGAAAGATCTTGGAACTGAGCGATCGCTGAGTCACACAGTCAAAAATCCTCTCCAACTGCCTGGTGCTCTTTTATCCCTCTGATCCAGCTCCTGGACCAACTTCTTTGGGAGGACCCACGTGCATGGACGTGTCCCAGTTTCTTCCAACCCTTGAGCCATTCCAGCTGCTTCCATCCTGTCCTTTCCAGCTCCTCTGTGCACACCAATGCCCACAGCTGTACCACTGACCCACTTACGTGGCACATCGGCACGTCAGGGCTGTGCCACAGAGCTGCTGGCCCCACTCTGCCCACGTTACCTCCTCATGTCATGAAAGCCCTTGGCAGCTCAGAAAATTGGGAAGTTTTCTTAAAACTATTGAGTTATTCAGTTGTCCTTCTTACACAGACAACATTGAGCATCTCCCTATATTTGTGGGGGCTGGAAATGGCTCCAGGTAGCAGTGAAGTGCAGTCTAGAGACTGGATGCTGACTGATGCAGCCCTTGACCTGAAGATAGTGGTCCTTCTGGCCCAGTGGCTTGGGTCCTGGTGTCACCTCCCGCATGGCTACTGCAGCCACAGGACAGCGGTCCCAGTCATGACCCCGGTCTCTCCCTGAAACAGGAAAAGGGTCTTGTAGCCCTCCAAAATACTGGTATTCATAAATTTGGTGTTCATGGGGATGTGTTGGAGGGGACACAGCCTCATGGTGACACATCCCTTCCATGCTGTGCACACCTCTGTGCCTCAGTGTCCCTCTACACCAGCCTCCCTGGCACAGGGAACTGCATGGGGTGCCCAGAGCACCCCATGGCAAAGTAGGGGGTGTTGGGACTGGTTCACTGGGACCCAGAGCCATCAGTCTAGGTCTGTTTTCCATCAGCACAGCTCCTGCCCATTTCCATGGCAACATGTGGGGTGACAGAGATGTGGTCCCACACCATGCTTTGGTCCCACATGCATGTGAGCCAGAGGGCACCAGAAATGCTCAGTAATGGGCCAGGCATGGGCACCACGATGCTCCTGCTGCTGCAGAGCCTGGGGCTGGGCTTGTGGGACCAGGCTGAAGGATGGATGAGGTGGAGCTGGCTTCACCCAAAGGCAGGTGATGACTTCTTTTTCTGGAGCATGGAGAGCTGCAAGGATGGATGACCTCAGCACTGCCAACAAGACTGCGGCTAGGAGTGGGCATTCCACTTGTCACTCTGGCTTAGAAACCATCATGGAGGCAGAGCAGGATGGGTCCCCATGGTTAGGCTTGGTGCGGGCAGCACCAGCCATCCTCTGCCCACAGTCCTGGACAGGGCTTATGTGTTGTCATCCCAGGCATCCTGGATTGCAGCTGGGAAGTGAAAAGCCTCAGTCCTGGGGCAGTGCTTACTCCAGGAGTTCGCATTTCAGGAGTCTCAGCCTCTCCCAGGCAACCCCACGTCCACCAGCACATCACACTTCTGACACTACCAGGGCACTCATCTCCCCTCCCTCACGGTCTCCTGTTGTGCCTGGGGACCCCCAGCAGGACATGACCCCGCCTTTCCAGGCAGCTATCGACTGCCAAGCGCCTCACTGCCATCAGTAAGAGCTGCTCTTCAAACGCCTTTGCCGCCGGCGCTGGGCAGGACATCGATCCGTCATCCACCTTTCATGTCCTCACTGCACCCCTTTCCCGGCAGAGCTGCAGCCGAGCTGCTCCCTGCCCAAGAGACTGCTTTTCTTAGTGCCTGTCATTCTCACAGCCCCTCATTCCCCTGTCCCACGGCCCTGCTGCCAGCTGGTGCTACCCTCCTGCCTCAGTTTCCCCAGCAGCAGAGCGCAGAGCTCAGTGACACTGCGGGCAGCACCACCTCAGTGCACAGGCTGTGGGCAGCTCTGCCGGGTGCAGGGCACACCTGGACGGCCAAACCTGCTCTGCCAGGGGTTACGGGCTCAGTTTGTCCCCATGTCACCCTCGAGACACCCACTGGGTGCCTCTGCTTGACCTGTCGCCTCACCGAGACCTCACTCTGCCCCTCTGGGTCAGACCCCTCCGCTGCTGCCAGGGGTCCCACTGGGGCACCCGCTCCGGCACAACTCCCCGTTGGTTTTCCCAGCTCGTCACGGTGCAAGGCGGAGGAGATGACATCCCCACTCCTGCCAAGACAAACACGGCGCCTTCCAAACACGCAGGGTTTGGCAGGCCCACGCCTCGGCCATCGATCACCGAGCCCGCCACGCTCCAGCCCACGACAGCCCATCCGTGGAGCAGAGCAGGGGAGCAAGAGAAGGGGGTTTGGGGGGGTCTCAGCAATCCCCTCACGCCTCTCCCAGCACTGCCAGCTGAAGGGTGGAGAATCCACATTCACATCCCGCCTGGGGCTAGGGGCTTGCCCTGGGCTCCTCGCACCCGCAGGGTGCTGGGCAATGTCAGGGGGTCTGTCCCCACCCCTTGGCACGCAGAGAGTGCCCGGGGCAGGGACAGCTCGTCCCTGGGGTGCCTGTGCCGAAGGGTGCCCTGCAGCTGCTGGCTTAGCCCCAGGCAGAAAGTTGGCCAGAGCCAGCTCCAGGCTCTTACAATAATAAACCACGCTCAGGCAAGCATTTGTCACTGGGCTGGAGCGGGAAAGGACCAGATATCCCAAACATCTGGGGGAGGGAGCGTGGGAGGCAGAGGGCAGTCAGGGAGGTCCTGGAGGGGCCGGAGAGGGTCTGTCCTCTCAACAGTGTCCTAAGATAGTGGCAGCAGAGCATGGCATCACCGCGTCAACCCTTCCAGAGGGGTCAATTCAGCCTGGAGGGGCAAATCCTGCTCCTCCCTTGCATCCCATCCCCTGCAGCGGCTCCTGAGCTGGGAGCCGCTAAGGTTTCCGTGCGAAGCTGGAGTCTCTGAGAGCTGTAGCGGGGGGGTACAGACAGCTGGTGAGCGCTGGGGGATGGAGGCTGTTCTCGTGGCATTGCCAGGCTAAGCCAGGCTGGAAGCGGAGTCTGTGGCACTGCTGTCTCCTTGCACCGAGGTGTATGCATCTCAGGAGACACCCTGGGCGGTATCCCAGGGCCGCTGTGCCCTCCTGCCTCCTTTCCTGGCCTGCAGGGGACATCTGCAGCTGGAGCTCTCCCGGGGGCTGGGGCATCCCCCCAGCATTGCTGCCTGCAGTGGGCTGGGAAGGGCAAAGGGCTGTGATGAGTCAGGGGCAGTCCAGCCCCTCGCCTCTCACCCCTCTGCCTCCCCTGCAGCCCTCATACCATCCCTGCCCCTGCAGTACGGCTCCTCTCTTCCTCGATCCTGCATCCACCATTCCCTACAACCCCCCGCCTCTATTCCCCAGACCCTGCATCGCCTTGCCCTTCCCGGCTCCCAGCTCTCCTGCGCTGCCCACAGGGTGTGTGCCCAGGATGGTGCCAGGCTGCGGCACCCTGGGGACCTGGGTGACCACCCTGGCTGCCCAGCCGGCCCTGGGGTCAGTACGGGGGTCGCTGCTGGGAGTCAAACGTGCAGCGGGCGGCGAGGGGCAGATGCCGCTTCCTGCTGCTGCGGGACGAGGAGCGGGGCAGCAGAGGGTTAAGCAGCGTCTGGCGGCGGGAAGGGGACCGGGAGGAGGGGGGAGATGGAGGAGTTTGTTTAATAGCTGGAGACAAGCTATGCAGCTGTGCAGGTCGGACGGGCCCTGCAGCCCCCGGCCCCCGCCACCCCCTCCCCGGCCATGCCCGGACAGGCAGGCAGCAGGCAGGAAGGCAAAGCAGGCAGGAGGGCAGGCAGGCTGGCACGGGGCTGGCAGCTGGGGAGCCTCAGCAGGGTTATAAAAAGCAGGAATGCTTCCCCCAGAGCAGCACAGAGCAGGCGATGCCTGCCAGCCCAGCAGGGGATGGCGGCACTGCCCAGGAGGTGACACTGGGGGCACACGGGGTGCTGTGGGACACTCCGGTACTGGGGCATGACCCAAAGGGCTGAGCAGGTCCTAGGTCCTCGCAGGCTCCCTGAGGGGGGTGGCAGTGTGCCAGTCCCCAGGCTGGCTCAGAGGGGCCACCAAACCTGGCCCAGGCATTGCATGGCTCTGCCACCAGCATTGCCCAGCTCCGTCCTGGCATCATGGGACTCCCTGGGGACACCCACTCTGGTGCTCGCTGGCATCCCCGGGCTGGGGCAGGTGAAACAGGGACCCCTGGCCCCGGGGAGGAGGCGTGAGACGACAGGCAGGTGGGGGACAGATGGCCAGAGCATGAAGCTGGCACGGGCTGAGCCAAGGCATCCGAGAGCTGCCAGGGGCCTCTGGCACCGCCACACAGCAGGGCCAGGAAAGAGAGGGGACAGGCTGGGAATGGGGAGAATGGG
The DNA here is from genome assembly GCF_009819655.1 of Sylvia atricapilla. Lineage (NCBI taxonomy): Eukaryota > Metazoa > Chordata > Aves > Passeriformes > Sylviidae > Sylvia > Sylvia atricapilla. The sequence goes on along the minus strand of NC_089150.1, from coordinate 14,761,933 downwards.
CACAGAAACAGCCATGAGGACAAGGATAGGGATGAGAATGGAAATTGGGACAGGAAAAGGGATGGGAATGAGGACAGCATTGGAGATGGGGATAGGAATGGGCATGGGAATAAGGACAGGAATCATGGTGAGAACAGGAAAAGGGACAGAGATGGCAATGGGGACTGGAAAATGGACACACTGGAAAATGGAATGGGAACAGGTATAGTGATGAGAGAGGGGTGCGGTGGAGATAGAGATGGGGATGCGGATGGAGATAGGAATTGGGACAGAAACAGGACTGAAGACAGGGATAGGGTGCTGGGGAGGTGGTGCGTATGCACCCCAGGCCTGGGGCAGGGGCTGAGAAGTCAAAAAGCAGCTTGCTGCTGGAATAGGCAGAGAGCTGGAATAGGCAGAGGGTCACCCTCAACCATGGCATGGATGTGGCTGCGTCAGCACTTCCCATCCCTGGTGCTGGGGGAAGAGCTCATGGAATGGGGAAGGGTCCAAGGGTCAGTGCACCAACAGAGGATGCAGTGACCCACCCCTCACAGAAGCTTGGAAGTGTAAAGAGGCTGGGGGCCAATTAACCTCGCTGGCTAATTAGGACAGGAAGCCACAGGCTTAAACTGCAGCAGGGGAGAAGGAAGTTACGGGAATGCTGATTTATAACTATGGGGACTTGGGAGAGTTAATGGCTCAGTTCTGGGTTAATGATACACCGGGAGGTCCAGGACCCTTTCCATGCCAGCAAACCATGGATCATGGGGATGAGAGGGGATGGTGGGGAACCAGTTGCTCCTTTGTGGGTCTCCAGGACACCCACACCGGTTTTGGGGGCCAGGTGTTGGGAGGGTGGTCCGAGGCAGGGCTGAGCAATCCCTCTCCTGCCTGGCATCACCCCTGTGTAGCTTGAGGGAGCACCCGCAGCCCCCCCAGCATCAGGAAGGCAGTGGAAGGGGGCTGAGAGCAGCCTCCGGCTGTGGCTGCCCCACTTTAATTCGCTGCCAAATGTGTGTCACCACCCCCAGAACTGAAACCGGAGGCTGCACTAGAGCCCAGTGGCCCCGGAGTGCCTGGGGGGACCAGGTGACCTGCCACCACCGCAGTCTGGTGTGCTGAGGTGCTGGCACAGGGGACAAGGTGCCCCAAAGCATCACCCAGCTCACCAGCTGCCGGGAGAGAAAGTGAGACTGGAAATTCAGGACAGCCTTTGTGTTTGGACCAGATCACGAGAGACTGGGGCTCCAAAGGGAAAATAAAACCTCTCCTTAGAAATTCTTTTATCCCAGGGAGCTCCCGCGTATCGTGTTTCGGGCCATTTATTTGTGCTGCTGACTGAGGCCATTGCTGCTGCCCTCCCTCACACAGAGTGGCTGGTGATGAGAATCCGGCGACAAACTCCTCATTTTTCAGAGGAAGACAGAGGAGATGTGTGAGGGGGAAGGACGGCACCAGCATATTTCTGTGGAGCCATCTCTGGAAAAAGAAGAGGCAGCAGGGGGCAAATCACAGTGGGGCTGGGAGCAGACACCCTCTCTGCCCCCTTCTCAAGCACCAGCAGTGCCTGTGCAGAAAACCTGCCCTGCCAACTTCCCCCTCCCCTTCCTGTGGGGTAATTAGGGGAATGGAGGGGTACTGGGACAGTGCAGGGATCTGTGCTCAGGGGAGGAATTTTTCGAGCAGCAATTGGGTGGCTACTGCTCTCCATTCCCTGGTCCTTGTGCTGGGATGCTTTGGCTTCCCCTGCCCTGCTTCTATCCAAGACTGGCTCAGAGGAAATGATGGGTCTTAGATCAGGGCACCTTCCGCTCCAGCACCCCCTGTTGTGGTTTTTCAGCATTCTTAATGCCTCATTACCCCATTTGGGAGCAGGTAAGCAGAAGGAGAGACTGCAAACCCCTGGATGGGACCTCTGCGGCCAAGGGGGAAGGTACTGTTGAGATTGGGGGACATGGGGCCAATCTCTGTGGTACTTGCAGGGGGTTGTACCCATATCTTGGTGAGGAGGCTCTGGCAGAAGCCGCCAGCTTGGCAGAAACAGAGCAGGGGAACTGAGACACGTGCCTGGAATTTGGGGGACTCCAAGGTGTCCCCTTGAGGCAGGAAGGACCAGAGCAGAGCTACGGAGCTCATTTGCACAGCACCTACCAGTCATTGCCTTGGGTGTGCAGGGGGGCGGTGCTGGGCTGGGATCACCCGGTACAGGGGGAGAATGGTCCCAGGAAGGGATATCCAGGAACCAGCAGATCCTGGATGCCAGAGCACAGGTACTGAGCTGGGATCACGCAGGTGCCAACAGACCTCAGGGCCGCAGGATGCTGAGCAACCAGAGCGGGCAGGGGTCACCTGGGCCCTGGGCTGAAGGCCGGGGGTCGCCGGTGGAAGTACCCGGGGTGGGGCAGCAGAATGAGCAAGGTGGGGCCAGGCACGGCGCCCCACTCCCAGCATTTGGAGATGTCGTATCTGGGAGACGGTTTCGGTTTTTCAGCGGAGCCGAAGCCTCACAAAGCCGCCGACTCGCCGGGGCTCGGCTCCCCGCAGACCCCGCCGCCCCGGGCCGCCCCCCGCCGCGGCAGACAAAGAAGGGACGGCACTTATTTATCCGCCTCCTTCCCGGGACCGGCGGGAGGGCGGTGGGCTGCGGAGGTGCGGCGAGCCACGGGCGGGCCGGCCCGGCTCCGAGGGGCACCGCCTGCGCCCCGCAACAAAGGGCCGGAGCAGGAGGTGAGCGGCGGGGGCGGCGCCGGGGCTCGAACCTGCGGCCAGGGGCGGGGGGCGTGGCCGGGGGGCGCGGCCATGCAAACGACGCCCCCCGCGGCGGGCCCGCAACGGGGCCCAGTGGGGGCCGGGCCCCGCCCGGTGCCCGCCCCGCCCCGCCCGGCGCTCACGGGCCGGGGCCGCGGCTGCAGTCGCGGCCGAGAGATGGCGGGGGGCCGCGGGACCCCGGCGCGGCGCTGAGCCCCGCCGCCCTCCTCAGCGCCCGGCTGCCGCCGGGACCCCCGCGGAGGTAAGAGCGGCGGCGGGCGGCGGAGCGGATGCCCGGCGCGGGGGGCGCCCCGGGAAAACTTTCCGCCGCTCGGAACTCGCGCGTGTGGGTCCCCCGCGCTGCGACTTGCCGGTGAACCGGGCAGGTGGGGCTTGGGCCGGTGCCGGCGGTGCGCTGCTGGGACCCCGTCCCCGAGCTGGCGGCGGCACCGGCTGCGTTGGGGGACCCCCGCTCCCCGCGTCGCAGCGGGGTTATAGCGAGACGGGGGGACCCTGCCGGTTCCCCTTCTCCCGGGAGCCGCGGCTGGGCAGGCGCGCCCCGCTCCCGCTCGGGGCGGGAGGACTGTCGCAGGGGGACGGGGGCTGGTGGGGAGCTCCCGGGCATGGGGGTTGCGGTAGGGCTCGGCGGCGAGCGGGTGCCCGGGGACACACACACGCCGTAGAACGCCCGGCGCCCTGGAGCAGGCTGCCGGAGCCCGCCCCGGTGGGACGCCGAAGCCCGATGGGACACCGAGCCCCGGCGGGACCCCGCGCCCCGGCGGGCCGGAGCTGCGCGGAGGACGCCCGGGCGGGGGGCGCAGGGGACAGCCGGCGCTCCCTGGGGACAGGCCAGGCGTTCCAGAGCGCAAAGTTGTGCAAAGTTATTTACCGGGCGCGCGGGGCCGCGCTGGACGTTTTGCGTTATTGTATTATGTTATGTTATTCTTTTTTTTTTTTTTTTCCTATTTTCCCCCCCCTTCCCACTGATGGCATCGCGCGCCGTGGCCGGAGGTGGGCCAGGCTCCCCTCCCGCTGCCTATCCTGCCTCTATTGCTTTTCCCTCCCAAAATGTTTCCTGCTCTCTCCCGAGGCCACGGGGAGCAGGCGTGCAGGCAGCCCTACCCCCGAGCCCCCCGGGGTACTCCCGAGGCGTCCCCTCAGCCGTCTTTGGGGGTTCGATCCCCAAAAGGAGCCCCTGTTCCAGACGAGAAAACCTTTGCCTAATTACTCGGGCTCGCCGGCGCTGGGTTGACCAGCCTGGGGAAGGGGGGATAAAGCCGAGTGGGATTTTGATCTTCCTGCGGCAGCAGAAGCAATGGCCAAACTTTAATTGCTAAAAAACCCCTCCAAGCCCAGACGGCCCGGGGGCTGGAGGGCAGGAATGTGGCTGCTCTCCCCTGGAGTTCTCAGTTTCCCCGGAGTGCAGATGACCCTGGAAATGGAGATTTCCTGGCCAAGGTGCACTCCAGTGGCCCGTTTCCCGTTTTGCTTCCTTGGAATTTGCCTTTCCCAGCCGGGTCTGGGTGCCCCCCACTCACCGCCGGCCCTTTCCCCTCTCCTCGCCCTGCGCTTGCTGCGCTCCCCTCCTCTCCCTCTTTTCCTTTGTTTGCCATCTCGCTCCCTGTCTCTGACGCGTACGCCGCTCCATCCAAATGCAATAGTAGGATTTGCCAGAATTATTTCCTAAAGCTGCCGGGGAGAGGGGGGGGAGGTTTGGATGGAGGGGGGTTATTTAACTGCAACCAACTGGAGTTTTGGCTGGTGGAGGAATTGGGGGTGCAGGCTGTCCCGGCCTGGCGCTGGTGGGAAAGGCAGAGCCTGGGAATGGGTGGGAGAAGGGGGAAGGCAGCCTGAAAAGGGACCGAATACCAGTACAATGGAGCGGAGCTGGGTGTGCTCAGGGGCAGAAGAGCAAATTGTAATATTTACTGACCCCAAAGGCAAGAAGGAGAAAAAAATTACGCAGCCCCAGGGAACAGTGGTGCCACCACACTCGGGGTCTTGCCCTGCTGTTGGTGACCGTGCTGCTGCCCTTGCCCTGCTTGGGGCTGGGGCTGGTGGTGAGGGTGCTGTGCACTGCAAGAGAAGCCAGCCAGACCACCCAGGTGGGGTGTGGGATTGCCCCCCTTACAGCTCAGCATCTTTCTCTGGGGTGCTCCAAAGGTTCCCAGCCATCTGTCCAGCTTCTTTGGGTGTGCCTGTCCCCTCTGGGGCTGTGTGGCAGAAGCTGGCAGAGCCCTGGAGGGCATGGCTTCATGGGGGTGTCACGGTGGGGACCCCTATTCCCACAGAGCTGAGCCCCTTTGGCTGGGCTGGCTGGACACTCCTCAGATGCCTGAGCCCACCCAGATACCGTGGTATAGTGCATCCCACCCAGGCATGGAGCTCCCTGGGGACATGAGGGGTTTCCCACTGTGAGCCTCCTCCCAAATCCTGCCTGGAGTGCCCTGGAGACCCCCAGGAGGGTGCTGCCTCGGGAGAGGGGCCTGACCCAGGGGATGGTGTGTCCAGGAGGGGCAGTGGGGTGTGCGGGGGGCACTGTGCACTGTGCCGTGCTGGGGTGCGTGTGTGGCTTGCTGGAGGCAGCTTGGCGGACTCCGCTCAGTGCCGGAGCCCCAGGGAGTCCAGCTGCCTGGCACACAGGCAGGGCTTTTTTTCTTTCCTTCTTCTTTTTCTTCCTCTTTTATTTATGAAAAAAAAAAATCCTTTTTTTTTTTTTTTTTTTTTTTTTTTTTTTTTTTTGTACGTTCTTGGAATAATGAAGTCCAGATTTCCTTCATGTTGGAAAGATTTGATCCCAGCTCTGCTTGCTGTGGCTTTGCTGGGGGCTGGGAGGAGAGGTGGGGAGGCAAGGGCTGAGAGTGGGACCCCTTTGGGTGCCAGGGCAGGGGTAGCCAGCCCAGCAGGGTGCTGGGGATGCTGCAGCTGAGAGGGGGTGTGAGGAGGGATGGAGGGATGCTCCTCACCTGGCCAAGGCTCGCCAGCCGGGGTGGAGGAGGGTGCTGCAATGGCTCTCGCTGCGCTTGCCTCACCCTGCATGCTCACCAGGGGGGTGAGGCTGTGGGCCCCCGATTTGTGGCCCCCGCCCCGCAGTCTGCGGAGTGGAGTTCAGCCTCCCGGGGCTGGATTCCAGTCCTCCCTGGAGGATGCTGCGTGCCAGCGGGTGATGGAGAGCGGGACGTGGGGCTTGTACCCCTCAGGGGAGTGGTGGGTGCAGTGAACTGACATCCCTCCCACGTGTGCCCTCCTTGGCAGGCTCTGCTCCCCCAGACTCCCCTCGACCTCGGCGCCCAGGCGTGTGCCCACCATGCCCGTGGTCGGTGTCCTCCTCTGGGCCACCCTGCTGACTCTGGGCTGGCGGGCTGCCCATCCCAAGGACCACGGCTTCGCTACCCCCAGGGTCCAGCTCTCCTTCAAAGGTAAGAGTCTGCTTGTTGGAGTGGGGGGCAGGGTGGGACCCCAAGATGGAAGGAACCATGAGCACCCCAGCACACGCTCCTTCTCCTCCTCTCTCGGGGGGCAGCAGCAATCTGCACCCTCAGAGATCTCCATGGGGATCCATATTCAGGTGTGGCTGAGCTCCCAGTCTGCACCAGCACACGCAGCCTTGGGGGGCTGGTAGCCTGCCTAGTCCCCCCAGTACGCTTCCTGTTGTGGGTGGGTGGCTCCCTCCATCTGGCAAAGCTGGGTGCTGAGGTGTGGGAAGCCCCCGGCAGCACCCCGATTCCAGACAGCAGCTTGACGCCGCCCCGACCCCCCCAGCTGGTATTAACGCCTGGGAGCTGGCAGGGAGCCGGGAGAGGCAGGAGGGGAGGGTGCTGGGTGGGGGGAAGGGGCTTAACCCTTTCGTACCGGGGCTGCTTAGCCCACCCAGCCACTCTAGGAGCTGTAGGGGAACCCCTGGGTGAGCTTTGGGGTGCACATTGGTGGAGGGGTTTGTCGTGAGCTCCTGTTCTGAGGTTGCTGAGCAGGGCAGGCTGGGGCTGATGAGACAGGTCCCAGGGCTGCAAACCTTGAGAAGCGGAACAGAAATTGTTCCTGCTGGGGGCTTGCCTGCTTGGATGTGTGTCAGGAGGTGACAGACACGAGGAATCTCACGTCTGCCTCCCCTTGGGGTCTGCGGGAGAGCTGGGGCTGTGTTGCCTGTGCCCCTCCTTTGCTCTCCCACTGTGCCTTTGCCCTCTGGTCACCTGCTGAACCTGTGAGCCCAAGGCTGTGGTGGCAGAACTGATGGTGAGCACAGCAGAGGCAGGCAGGAGGGCCTGGGGGCGCTGACAGCAAACGCGGTGAAGCAGCAATAGCCATGGGTGTTACAGGCTGGTCTTGACAGAAAAAATGGCTGGTATGAAGAGTCTGGGGACAAGTCCAGGCTGGAAAGCAGTAAGCAAGTTCCTCCCCAGAGGCAAGCACCACTTTCCTCTCCAAACGTTTTTTTGGAGGGTTTTGGGGGCTGCTAGGGTACTTCAGCTTCTGTACAGATGCTTCTCCACCTTGGCTTAAAACACCTCTTCCTCACAGCTGTGGGGAGGGGAGGCTCCAGCAAAGTCCCAGCTGGACCTGGTACCCACTGCTATGGTGTGCTTCAGGAGTGAGATTAATTCTGGATAAGCATGGTAAAGCTTGCTGTGCCACAGGTTTTTTTAGGGGCTGTTTTGGGGTTGGTTTTTTTGGTCCCAGCTGGCTGGAGCAATGGTTCCTGGGTTCAGGATCTCCAGTCCTTCTCCCTCTTGTCAGAGGTGGTCTGGCAGGACTCCTCCTGCCCTTGCTGCCTAGAGGGGGGAATTTGTGGTGGGAGAAGGGCTGATTTGCACTGGAACATGGAGCAGAAATGCCAGCGGTGTGCTAGATCCAAGCACATCAGGGTTGGGAAGGGGTGCCACTCGGCTCTTTCCTGTCTGTACTCTTAACAAGTGTGGCAGTGGTGGAGAATTTTCCCAGGATCTTCCTCAAGGGCCAGCTAGGAGCCACACTCCAAACTGCTGGTGAGCAGCTTCCTGAGTTCATCATCTGTGTGCAGCCCCCCTCAAGCCATAGAATCATGAGATATTGACGTGATAGTGTGATAGTGACAGTGGCACGTTGTGGATGGTCCAGCCCCTTCTCTTGCCTGGAGAGGCAGAGATGATACCCAAATGCCCAGCTCCAAATCTTCCAGTGCAGCTGCAGACAGTGGGGTTGGGTGTGATGGGTCTGGGCTGGGGGCATTGGTGTGATGAGTTTGGCTGGGCTCTGCTGTCAGGGGTGGCTGTGGTGCCACAGGGGACCAGGTAGCCGTTTGTGCAGTCACAGCTTCTGGTGTTGGGGCGTGGGTCTCTAGCACAGCATCCAGAGGGCTGAAGCATCCCAATGCCAGGGTGGGATCAAGGTGGCCTCGTGGCCAGGGTGCTGGGGAAGGAGCCACCATGTCCCCAAGTGTGTCCCCTGGCGCCTTGCCTGGGCGGCCGCGCTGCCTGGAGCCCTGCCAGCTGCGGGAGCGTCTCTGGGTTTGTTTGCCTTTGCTTGTTATCGTGCGCCAGAGGTTTGTTGCAGCTCCCCGGGGCCTGCGTCATCCTCTACGGAGCCCCGGCGTCTCTGAGTGCATTTAAAAAAAATACATCTCTAAAATACTGAAGTGATAGGAAGGGGGTGGGAACTGGGCTCCCGTGTCCTGGTGCAGGGTGATGGGCCGGGCAGGGTCAGTCCTCCCCCCATCCCGTCACCCCCGTGGTCTCTTTACGTGTGTCCTCCTCTCAAGGCTTTCCTGTCCGTGTGTCGGCAGGAGGAAGGTGACCAGCATGGAAAGAACAGTGCTGGGAGCGGCTCCGGCACAGCTCCCTTTTGCCAACAGCTCTTCCCAGATCCCAGCCCAGTGCTGGCCAGAAATAGGGTGGATATTTTTAATCATCTCTGTGCTAGCAATTCACTCGTTCCCCACACTGCTGTACACATCCTGCGGCCCCCTCCGCTCCGGGCCAGGGGCTCGGGCACCAGAGAGGCTGGCCCATTCCCCACGAGCACGCAGGAGGTGATGATGATGATGATGATGGTGATTCATCCCTCCATGTCCTGCTCCCTGTCCAGCGTGGGAAAAGCATGGGGGAAGGAAGGGTGGGCTCTTGCCCCGCATCACGGCGGGAAGCCCTCGAGGTCAGGGCTCTCCGTGGGGCTTCCAAACAGGAGCCGCTCCCTGCAGTGAGGGGAACAGCCCTGCTGGCACCTCTCAGAAAAGCTGTGGCTGAGGTCCAGCCGGGGGCAGCCCTGGCTGGGAGGGGCAGGGTGAGAGGCAGGGCAGTTCCTGCGGGGGAAAAAAATGACTTTAAAAAGAATGAATTGAGCATGGAGTATCCTCTGGGCTCCACTGCCAGCCCCCTGTGTGGCCTCGCTCCTGCCTGCCTCGTGCCTCAGTTTCCCCTCCCAACCCACTGGCATCTCTGCCGGTGGCCAGGAGATACCAGTGCACTTGATCCGGGCCAGGGGGTAGCAGATGGCTGGAGAGGAGCCCGGACAGGGGACCATGTCCTGGGGGCCACCCAGGCGCCCTCCTAAGCTGCTGCAGCTGTGGGCACTGCTTGGTGACAGCAGGATGGGATAAACGGGGGTGTGAGCAGGGCCAAGGGCTTAGGGACGGCCAGTGCTGGGAATGTGCTGTGCACACTGGCGCTGTTGGTCCCCACCCTGGCGTGAGTGCCCCGTGCTGCTCCTCAGACCCCGTAAAGGTCAGGGGGATGCCACAGTCCCCTTTCCCATCCCCTAAGGGGCAGGGACATGGGGCTGAACCCTGTGACCCCTAAGAGGATTTCCTTGGCTGGGACAGTGGGGGGCTGCGGCAGGGCCACTCCACCCGCTGGGACCGGCTGCTGCTGGGGCTGAGCTCCCTGGCTCCGGCTGCGAAGCTCCATAAGCTCCTTAAACCCTCCCCCGCCAAAAAAACCCTGTGCAATTTCAGCCTCCCCAAGCCTATATCTAATAAGCTAGTTATCCCTTAAATTAACAATGCCTCTTATGGAACAGCGTGGCCCTTCCTGGGGTCCTGGCATCCTGGCATAGATGTTCTCCCTACTCCAGTGCTGCCTGGGCACAGAGCAAAGGGCCTGGAGCAGCCGCAGTTTCCACCCGGCACCGTGCCCTCCCCTCAGGGGCTGTGGAAAGAAATAATGTCCAAACATTAAACAAAGAAGCTCAAAGAGCAGTGGGTTGGGGCACCTCAGCTCAGCACTTGGCTTTTGGGGTGATTCAAGTCTTTAATTCAGAAGCCAAGCTCTTTCCTGGAGGGGATTTCATGCTGCTGGAGCATCCCCTGACCCAGCCAAGAGCCTGGTTACCACTGCAGGGTGATGCTCGATGGGGACAGGGTCCCCCCTGCCAGTGCTGCTCGCTGGGGAACATCCACACACCAGCGTTTGGAGCAGGCTGGCCCGGGAATGAATCAGCGGTTTCTGCTGAAAAATGTGGGTTTTCTTTCTTTTTATTTTTTTTTAATTGTTTTTTGGCTTGCGTCCAACCGGCCGGTCCGCGATGGCTGCGGGGAGCACCCGGCCGGCACCTCTTTGATCCCGAGGGATTTGACCTGGGCGGCTGCAGCACCTGTCCTCTGCCGCGGGTGCCGGCACGGGGCGATGCTCCGGGGGGGCTGCAGATGATCGAGGGTGGAAGGCAGCAAGCGGGAACGGGAGTCATTTCATTTTCCAAGCCCCTGCAAGGCAGCTTCGGTTTCCTCCCACCTGTGAATCGGTTAAATGGGAAAAGAGTTTGGCTGGGGGCCACGGAAACTCTCTTATTATATGTAATTAGCTTAATTACATCATAAATAACCCATCAAGGGGTAGCGGAGTGACGCTCAAACAAATTAGCAATTCTGCTTTCATCGGACGACCCACCCAGCTCTTTGATCAGCCCCAATAACAACAAATGCTTTAACCACGAGAGGGGACACATCCAACCCCCTATCCCTCTCCCGGCATTGCTCCCCATCCTTCCCCTCTGATGCGTACCCAGAAAGCTGCATCTCAAATTTCAAGTAGGGAAAAAATTTAGCAGAGAACATAATCAAAATTTGGGGCACGCTTCTAAATTTGTGGGATAAAACGCTGCAGGATGGAGATGGGATTTATCCCTGCTGTGCCAGGCTCCCTTGGGATCAGTGCTGGGCTTCTCCATCGGCATTTAAAGTGAATTCATTCTTCTCCATGCAAAGAAAAGGCTCCCGAAAGGCGCTGGCTCCATCAGCCGGGGGGGAGTTGACGGAGGGGGGGTGTAGGGGAGGCGGGAGTGCGGTTATTGAATATAAACACGCCGTGTAATTTACATGCTAATTATGTTGAATGCGCTACAAGCCCATAATTAGAATCTAATTAGGTGAGAGCGCCTGTAATTGGTTTTGGGGAATGCAGTGATGATGCACCTGGGGAGGTGACCCGCTCGGGTCGTAACGGTGTTAACTCTTCATGCTGGTGTCCTGGTGATGTATTGGGGGGAGCCGGGGAGGATTTGGGGGGCTGGGGTGGAGTGAAGAGTCCCTCGGGGTGCTCGATTTATCGAGAACCCCCAGATTCTCCCTTTTGCTTTAGAGATCGGTAATGGATAGGGACCACTCACCCCTGCCCGATGAGGGCCAGTGGTGACAGCCAGCAATGGTGGACAGCTGCTGGAGCCGGGAATGCAGCCCGAAATTGGCTGGGGGAATTTGCAGGGGGAATTCGGCTTTGCGGAGCATGCAATCGGGTGGTGGTGCCGCGGGCAGAGCATCGCATCGCACCTTGCTGCCAGCCCTTGGGCTCCTAGCCGCCGGCATCGCTGGAGGGCGCAGGGTAATTACAGCTCAGTGCCCAAGGACACAAAACGATTCCGGGCAGGAGAGTCCCGGGGGGCTCGGTGGGGGCTCGGCGGAATGCTGTAAGGGGACGGTCCCCAGGGAGGCCACCCTGGCTGTGATGCCGAGCGGCTCCTGGCTCCGGTGCTCGGCAATTAAAATAGGATTAGGCTCCCGGCCAGCCGGGGAAGCTCTGCCGGTGCCGGGATTGGCGATGGCGAAGCAGGAGGGAATCTGCTCGTTGGGGCGCGTCGGCTAATGAGCCGGCTCCTCCAGCCCGGCCGGGGCCTCTGCCCCACTCCATCCCCAGGGGCACGCCATGGCTGCTGGGGGCGGCCTTGGGGACACAGTGACTCTGGGGGATTAGGCAGTGCGAGGTTTGGGAGGTCAGAGGTTGTGGCAGGGTCTTGCCCGCCCTGCCATCGTCTTTGGAGAGGGCGTTCCGGGGCAGCGGTCCGTCACCGCCCTGCTTTGGGAGTGTCCCCTCTGATCGCTGGGCCGTGGGGGGGTTGAACGGGGCCCCCCGTGGGGGGCCAAGGCCCTTTGTGCTACTCGACCTGTCCCTTGCCAAGTCCTGGAGACACCCATCCTGATATATGTGGGATATTAGGGGCTGTCACTGACATGGAATCCTCCACCACCAAGTGTCCTGGCGTTCCAGGGTCTCTGGGCTGTTGGTGCTGGCATCCTCAGGCTGGGCAGGGATGGCGGATGAGGGGCTGTCCTGGCATGGGGGCTCCTGTCCGGTTTAATTGCTATCCCTGTCTCTGCCTGCTGCAGGTGTCTGTGTCCTGAGTGGGAAACGTGGGCATGCAGTTCCATCTTTGGCAGCTGGAGACAAGCTCTTCTGCTCTGCCTGTGTCATTCACTGCCAGAGTCACCCTGCCCTTTCCTCGCTCCCAAGCTCTGGTCCCCAGCAACACCAGCATCGCACTGAGGGAGGCACCAGCACACACACAGTGTGGGGCACACACCGGTACACACACGGTGTATGGGCCGGTGGTGCAGCTTCAGGACATAGCACAGGCAGGGACCAGACCCAGTGTGCCATGGCACAGTCAGGGACCATTACAGGACAGGCTGGGGACGCCATGGGTGGCATGTGAGCCAACACCAGCAACAGGGAGCATCTGGAGCCCAGATGGGCCAGGCAGGAGGAGGAGCCTGCTGTGGATGTGTGGCTCTCTGGCCCCCCATCCTTGGCGCTGTTCCACTGCACCTCTGCCGTGGCCCTGTTGCCTGCAGCCCACATTCCAGCCTCTCCACATGCCCACTGTGCTCGTCCTGTCTGTCCAGCCCTGGCAGACAGGCAGGTCCCCAAGCTGGGGAAGGTTCCTGTCACATCCCATGACTCCATTTCCCGCAGCCGACTCTGACGGGTTCCCACACTGTGTGTGTGCACTGGCCTCACTGCCACGGCTGAGCAGTGCCAGAGGCTGTGCAGGAGCCCCACTGCGGGACTGGGGAGCACCACTGCCAGCCGTGGGACAGAGGGGCTGCCCCGACTGGGAAGGGACCCTGGGGGCACCTGTGGGACATTCCAGTCCGTTGTGCAGCCGGGAGGTCAGGGAGATCTGCAGGCACTCGGCCTCTCAGTGGGAAGGGAAGCTGCCTGCTGGAGCCCTGCCCAGCGCTGCCTGGAAGCCCGTGCGATGCTTCCTGATGCTGACCTGCAGGACCTTGCTCCACTCCTCCCCAGGAAGTGGGGTCCCCAGAGCTGCTCCCAGTGCCTGCACAAGGCACCCCTCTGCATGGAGGTGAGGGTGCTCACTGGATCAGCGTACCATGGATTTGGCATCCGGTGGCTGTTGGCGGCATCCAAAGAGGATGATAATGCCAAAGGGCATGGCATCTGGGGCAGATGGCATCCCGTGAGGGTGACAACCAATGGCTGAGGATGGCATCTGATGGTGGTTGTGGCATCCAGAGAGAGTGACACCTTTTAAAAGAGTGGCATCTCCAAAAGGGTTGGCTTCAGAGACTGATGGCGTCATGTGGAGGTGGCACCCAATGACTGTTGATGGCTTCCTAAGAGAGCAGCACCTCCAAAAGGAAACATATGGGGAAGACGATGTCCCGTGGGGATGGCATCTGATGGGTTGTAGTGGTATCCAAAGAGATGGCATGCAGGGCATATGTCATCCCATGGAGGTGGCATCTGATATTTGGGGGTGGTATCCAAAGGGGGTGACATCTTCAAGGGGAGTGGCACCTCCAAAGAGTGGCATTTCCAAAGAGGCAGCCTCCAGGGCAGATTGTATCCTGTTGGGGCAGAGTGCTCTGTCTTACTCATGCCCTGGTCCCTGCTGCGTGGTTCTTGGCACTGGCCCACATCATCTGCAGCACTTCTGCCTTCCATCTGGCTGCCTCATTGCACTTGTGAATATTCATGACCCTCATTATCCTCTTTCACTCCTTGCTCCCACACTTAGGCTAAAAATAACTTTCCAAGGGGGGATGGGGTGTGCAAGGGCGGAGGAGAGGCTCATCATCTCCCCTGGAGCTGGTTCCTTGGGGTCCCAGTTCTCCCATCCTAGGAGCCAGAGGCTTGGCTGGAACATGGGGTCACAGTACAGGAAGGCGATGATGCTGGAAGTTTTAGGAGCTGTGGCCTCTAGGAGGCTGTGGCTCTCTGCCACAGCCTCCTGCCCCATCTCAATGACAACCTGCACTCCCTGCTGTGGGGTGCTGGATCTCCTGAGCCCAAGTTCTGATGATTTCTCTTCTGGCCACTGTTGGCTGTCCCAACTGGCCATGAGCATCTCTGTCATTGTCCCTTGTCCTGCAGAGGGGTGGCAGTATCATGGTGCTCATGGAGTAGAAACCTCTTCTCGTGGGATGTCCTCCAGCTGGGCCCACACTTGGACTCAGGGATGACAGTGGCAAAGACAGGGGTCCCTGGAGTACTGACACCTTCCCCTTTCCCCCCATAGAGCTGAAGGCAACGGGCACAGCACACTTTTTCAACTTCCTCCTCAACTCCAGTGACTACCGCATCCTGCTGAAGGACGAGGACCACGACCGCATGTATGTGGGCAGCAAGGACTACGTCCTCTCGCTGGACCTGCACGACATCAACCGCGAGCCCCTCATCGTAAGCTGCCAGCACAGGGCAGGGGGGCAGCAGGTGGAAGGGGGTGATTGGACACTTGGGGGACCTTTCGGATGCCAGAGCAAGAGCTCGATGGGCATCACTGGTGCTGGTGGGAAAGTGGTGGGTCCCGGTGGGAGTCCTGGTCTCCCCTGGGTTGATGTTTCCACAGATCCATTGGCCTGCATCCCAGCAGAGGATCGAGGAGTGCATCCTGTCAGGCAAGAATAGCAATGTGAGTAACCACTATGAACCCTCTTCTGGCAGTGAAGTGGAGCTGGTGCCTGGCACTGGAGGGGGATTAACGTCCCTGTATCCTGCTCTGGAAAAGCCATCACCTAGCATGTACAGCTGTGTCAAGATGAGGTGGCACTGCAGAGTGTTGCAGTGTCCTGTCACCCAGTCTGTTCTAGCCAGGCAGGTCCTGGAGAGCTTTCTGGGCAAGTAGGAGGCCAAGCTCCCTATTCTGCTTCTTCCTACCAGCCAGGGCTGGGCCCTCCAGCTTGCTGGCTCGTGGCCCATGCCAACTTCTGATCCATGCTGTCCCATGCCACATGCCATCCAATGATCTGTTTCATCCCGTGCCCACACCAACATGGCCCCACCACAATCCATAGCCCCCTGCTTGGGTTGACACATTCTGCTCTGCTTCCCAGGGAGAATGCGGCAACTTTATCCGCCTGATCCAGCCCTGGAACCGGACACACCTCTACGTGTGTGGCACTGGCGCCTACAACCCCATCTGTGCCTTTGTCAACCGCGGGCGCAAAGCCCAGGTGAGGGGCGGGAGGGATGGGGCTGCTGAGCTGGTGTCTGGCACGGCGGTGCTGGCACAGCCACCAGGGGACTGCAGTGGGGTGGGCGCTTGGCTCAGCTCTGCTGGCTGCCGGGGGAGGTTGGGGGCTGAAGGCTGTGGGCAAGGGCAGGCTGGGGGTGACCATGGCTAACAGTGTTGTGCTGCTGAGCGGGGCCAAGCCATCTCCACAGACCAAGGACTTCTCTTCACGCTGGAACTTGGCTGTACTCTGATGGCAGCTTCCACACAACGTACTCTCTCACCCTGCTGGCTGCAGCCACTGCTGGATCTGCGCTGGGATGAGGGACATGTCAACCCAGCTTCCTGCTTGCTTCCAGGCTGCTGAGCCCCTCACTGTAGATTCCAAGGATGCCAGCACCGGTGCTGCACAGGGAGAACCGTGCAGGGATTGTGCCATCATATGTGGCCATGTCAGCAACACCCCCGGATGGATGTCACCCAGCACCAAGGACCACGACATGCAGTGAGAAGGTGGCATCAAAGCTGCATGCCGCCAGGCAGGATGTGTGGCAGACAGAGGAGCATTTTCAGGACAGCCCTGGGAGGGAACCAGTCTCTGCAAGTAGCAGCATGAGTATTCCAGGGGTCCCAAGCCCTGTGGAGGCATCCGTCCCCTCCACACTGGAGTGACAGGTCCCGGGCTGTGTCTTCTCCTGAGGCTGGAGAGGGAGCCAGCAGCCCAAACTGAGGGAGGATCACGGCGCTGGATATGGAGGATGGGCATCTGCCTCAGAGCCCGCAAGCCTGGCCTGGGCACTGAGAGAGAGGGATGCTGCTCAGACCATTCCAAATTGGGATTGGATAGGGACTGAACTGGGGAGCGGCGATATATGAAGAGGACCTGGGATGCTAGCACAGTTGAGGACAGCACTAGTTTTCCAGCAGAGTTAGTGGCAGTGTGGAAGTGTTCCAGTGACCCCATCATGCTAATCACTTTGGTGCTGAGGCATTGCTCACCAGTGCAGGAGGAACAAGGTGGCAGGTGCCAGTTTTGAGCCCCAAGGTGTGAGCCCAGCCTGACTGGCTGTGGGCAGCCATCTCTCCACTCTCTCCTATCCCTTGCTAGGGCACCCCAGTTCTGTGGGAGAGAGCAGGATCCATCCTGGAGAAGCTCCTGCTAGGGGCCAGCCCAGCCTGGAGCATCAAGGAACCCAGGGGGACAGCAGTGCTGCTGCTCAATGGGCATCCATCACCCCAGCTCTTGGAGTCCCCTGCTCACCCCTGCCCTGGGGGGTCCTTCTCCTGCTGGCGCTAACTCTCTGCCCTGCTCCTTTTCCCCAGGGGTTTCCGCCGAGCCAGCCGGGAGGCCGGGAAAGCAGATCCACCGACAGCCCCCTCAGCCCGAGACCAGCACAAAGCAAGGTGGGAACCGGTCTGGGAGCCCGCCGCAGCCGTGCCCACTTGTCCACAGGGGCACTCCAGAGCCGCGGGCTCCTTCGTCCCACTGGCATGCTTCTGACCCCTGGGCCGGGCGCCCCGTGCCGTGGGCATCCCCACCATCCCCTTCCCTCCCAGCACAGCATCTCCCGGCCACCGGCCTGGCGTTGGCTTTCCTTCTCTCACTAACTCCTTCCTTCTAGTCCATGTAGGATCTCCCCCATGGGGGACACTGTCAGGGATGGTGGCTCTTCACCCACCGTGACTTTGCCTGACTCCAGGCTTGCTGTGTCCCTTGGAAATGGGATCATGTGTCAGCAGAGCCACAGAGCTCGGGATGATTCAGGGGAGGATGCCGAAGTGATGTACAGAAGAGGTGTTTGGGTAGGGCCTACAGAAACATTACTGAGAAGCTGCTTTACCTTGCCCCAGGAAGGTCTTGTGTCATCCTGGCAGGCAAATGCTCTCAGGGAGGTGACAGGATCCCCAGCTTCTGGGAACACCTCAGTGTGCAGCCCACCCTGACAGTGTCACCTCTCCCCTCCGGACTAACATGGGTCAGTGCATGGACTGGGGAGCATGGGGGACATGGGCACCCCAGTGCAGCCTGGGGCTCCCCCAGCTCCTCGTGTGGTCAGGGACCAAGGTTGATGCTTGACAGTGAGCATCTCCCCAACTCTGGGCAGGTCCTGCTGCCAATTCCCCACTGCCAGCTGGGAAAATGCCATTGCTGTTTTAGCCTCCTCAGGTCACCCCAGTTCCTCTTTTGCTGCTGAGGAGGTGGTGTGTGTCCTAGCAGGAGCTCCCTGGGGGCTGCCAGCATGTGCTTCCTGGCAGCTCTGGTGCATTTCAAGGTGCATTAGCTGATCAGCACCAGCCCCACAATGGCTGCCGTGTTGTCTGACCAGGAGGGTGAGATCATGGAGCCAGTGCCAGGGCTATGCTGGAGAGAGTGTTCATCCATGTGAGGTGTTTGCCCACTTTAGGAGCAGGGCCAGCATTGGGCAGAGGTGTTTGTGATGGTGATGGTAGCACAGACTGCGCAGCGCAGTGATGTGGATGGTGAAACATGCTCATCTCGGCCTGGGTGCCCCAGGAGGAGCAAACTCTCCTGTGGGAGATGCCCACGGTGAGCTCCCAGCCCCTCACCCCCTCTTCCCAGAGCCAGGGCTCCACCAGGACCCTGATGGCCTCTCTGTTGGCTGTCACCATGTCCATCACCCATGTGCCAAACCCAGAGTACCGGGCCAGTGGGCATCTGCCCAGTTTGGTTGCTTAAGGTCTCCCCCATGCCCAGGCTCCCCACGGATACTCTGTGCTGCTGCTTTGTCTCAGCTGAAGGTGGTCCCTATGCCAGGGTGAGGAGTGACCTGGCTGGACCAGCCTGTTCCTGTGTGCCCCCAGCCAGCACTGGCAGAGGATTTTGAATGTGCCTCCAGAGGCAGTGTGGGTCTCAGTCCTGACTGGGAACATGTGATGGTGCCAGGGATGGGCACAGGGAAGGCAGAAGTGACAGTAGGGAGACATCCCACAGAGCAGACACAGCATCTCACCGTGTGAAGAAAAGCGCTGGAAAATGGTCCTGGGCGAGAGAAGTACAGTGGGTCCATCAGCCGAGCTGTGCCGAGCTGTGCCGAGGTGTGCTGCAGGCCAAACCCTGCCTGCTGAGGCTGCTGGAACTGTGTGACCTTGCTGGGCAAGCGACAGTGTGCAGCACAGCCAGCTGGATTGAAGAGACAGTCAGAGGAGATTTTTTCCTAGACCTGGGGGATGGATGCCCCACTTCAGCCTGGTGGCTCAGCCAAGTTGCCAAGTGGTGGAGGCATGGAGAAGCACCCAGCATCTTTGGAGGAGTCACTCACAGGAGCTTCAGCTTCTCAGGAGACCTGCAGACAGACCCCTTGTGTGGTCCATCCACATCTGTCCTCGCTGTTGTGCATCATCCTGGAGGAGGCTGCCTCTCCTGGTGGGCTTTGGGAGCTGTCAGGTGAATGGAGGAGTGAAAGACTAACCAGCTGCTCTATTTGCTTCCTTCTCCAGGATTATATCTTCTACCTGGAGCCAGACAAGCTGGAGTCTGGCAAGGGGAAGTGTTCCTATGACCCCAAAGTAGACACCGTCTCTGCATTAATAAGTGAGTCCTGTGGCTTCCTGGTGCCAGTGTGTCCTGCACTGGGCAAAGGGAATATGCAGGTGGGATGGAACAACTGCTCCCACCAGGAGCAGAGTTCCAGCTCCACCATCCCTGCTGGCTTCAGCTCGCCAGGCACCTGGCCCAGCAGAGGTGGGGATCGTGGTTACAGACCAGTGCCAGCTTCCAGAACTCGGGATGGTCACAGGCAGTGGCTCTTGGTTGCCTGGTGGCTACCAACCAAATCTGGGGCTGGCAGTTGAAGAAGGTGGGTGGACGGGATGAGGTGGGGATTCCAGGCTGACCTCTGCCCTCTGCAGATGAAGAGCTTTATGCTGGTGTCTACATCGACTTCATGGGCACGGACGCAGCCATCTTCCGCACCATGGGCAAGCAGACAGCCATGAGGACAGACCAGTACAATTCCCGCTGGCTCAATGGTGAGTTCGGGGGTCACTGGCCCAGATGCCCTGGGGACCTCATTGCTCCAGCCCTAGAAATGAGAGTGTCATGTGGTACTGCATCCTTCTGCCAGAACAGAGACAGAGCCAGCATGAGAAGGTGGATTGGGTGGGTGGATTGATGGATGGATGCAACCATGCATTGTCCATGCAATTGACAGCTGACAGGTGAATGGATGGACAGAAAACGGATGGATGGATGAATTGATGATGGATGGATGGATGGATTGATGATGGATGGATGAATTGATGATGGATGGATGATGGATGAATTGATCATGGATGGATGCATGGTGGATGGATGATGGATGGATGGGTGGATGGATGGATGAATGTGAAGGCACAAGAGCAGGGATAGCTGTGTGGGCAGTGACAGACATGCCTGGAGCTTTGCTGAGCAGTGGGAGCAGATTGGTGAGAGATGGGGCTGGCTCTGCTGGTGTCAGTGCATGGGTTTCTGCAGCACTGAGATGTCAACCATGTTGCCTGCAGTCTGTGACCCCGAACGTTCATTCTGCCCCGCTCAGAGCACCCCTGCCTGCGGGGCAGCAGCTGAGTAAACAGAGCAGAGCAGATGGGAGGATCCTGCCGGGCCAGGGAGCCAGCGGGGTGGTAACCTGAAGAGGGGGAGCTGTCAGCACAGGCTGGGCACCGGCTGATGGATGGCAGGGAGAAGCTTCCTGAGAAACTTCCATGCTGTGTGGTTCCTTCCTGGAGGGAAGACTGGTTCCCACCACCTTGCTTGTAGAGCTGGTGTATCTCTTCAATCTGTGGGCCTCAGGAATGCTCCCAGGGAACCCAGGAATGTTCCCAGGGACACCAGAGGGGGGCTCAGCATCCTGCTATGGCATGGAGCAGGGGTGCCACTGGGCTGATGGTGCCATGCTGTGCTGTGTGATTGCAGACCCAGCCTTTGTCCGTGCCCAGCTCATCCCTGACAGCAGCGAGAGGAATGATGACAAACTCTACTTCTTCTTCCGAGAGAAGTCGGCTGATGCCCCACTGAGTCCTGGGGTCTATTCCCGCATCGGGCGCATCTGCCTGGTAGGTGTAGCAGAGGACAGGCAGGGAAGTGGGCAGGGGGGCAGGCAGAGCTGAGCACAGAGGTCTCACTGTTGCAGAATGACGACGGGGGCCACTGCTGCCTTGTGAACAAGTGGAGCACCTTCCTGAAGGCCCGGCTTGTCTGCTCTGTGCCGGGACCCGATGGAATTGAAACACACTTCGATGAGCTCCGTGAGTGTGAGAGGAAAGGGATGGGAGACTTCTCTAGCCCCTGGAGGCTTGGGGGGCACCCTGAGCAGAGCTGGGGACACCCCTGCTGCCCTCTGCCTCTTGCTCTTCCATGGGTAACTGCCCTGCCTGTACCCTGATGTCCCTGCCCACTTTCCCTATGGTGACGCCTCCATCTTTCTGTCCCAAGAGGACGTCTTCATCCAGCAGACTCAGGACACCAAGAACCCTGTTATCTACGCTGTGTTCTCTGCTTCGGGGTGAGTGCTGACCCTCCTGGCACCGTGCAGGAGAGAAGGGGGTCTCAGCTGGGTGGGTGTCCTGACAATGCCATGACAAAGGGTGGCAGCAGGTCCTTCCCCCCAGGTCAGTCTTCAAAGGCTCTGCTGTGTGTGTCTACTCGATGGCTGACATCCGCATGGTCTTCAACGGGCCCTTTGCCCACAAGGAAGGACCCAACTACCAGTGGATGCCCTACACAGGAAAAATGCCCTACCCCCGTCCTGGCACTGTAAGTATTCCCCAGGCACCACGAGGAGGTGAGCCAGTGCCTGCCGGGCAGACAGCACCCTCAGACCTGTGCTCTGGTACCGACTCACCAAGCCCTGGTGATGTGTGTGCCACAGTGCCCTGGGGGGACCTTCACCCCATCCATGAAGTCGACCAAGGACTACCCTGACGAAGTGATCAACTTCATGCGCGCGCACCCGCTGATGTACCACGCCGTGTACCCCACGCACCGCCAGCCACTGGTGGTCCGCACCAATGTCAACTACCGCTTCACCACCGTGGCCGTGGACCAGGTGGACGCAGCAGACGGGCGCTATGAGGTGCTTTTCCTGGGCACAGGTACCCACGCCGCGCACCGCGGGGAACGCAGCATGCTCCGGCGCGGCCCCGGAGGGCACGGGCACCACCAGGGCTGGCCAGAGCACGGTGCCCTCCACCGCTAGAGTGGGGTGGGGGGCTGAGACTGCCCCCCTGAGATCCCTGCCCCTCCTCAAGGCTCCAGACTCTTCTTTCCCTGTCCCGATGCCATCTCACACACCCTGCTGTCCTACCTCATCCTTCCCTTAGCCCAGCTCCTATCCCTGAAGCCAGTGATCCAGCATGATACTTTCCATCCTGGGGATTCTGCCATGCAGCCTGGTCTTCCCCATGTCCTGGTACCTGTTCCAGAGGCCTCATCATCCAGCCATATCCTTTCCTGACCTTAGCACCCATCCAATGTGCTTCCTATTGCCCATGCTAAGCCCAGCATCTTCCAGCCTTGTGCCTTTCCTGCCCAGTTGCCCATCCCAGAGGCACTGACATCCAGCCCTGTACTTACCAGATCTCAGTGCCCATCCTGGGGGCACTATCATTCAGGCCAGTGCTTCCCTTGCTCTTAATGTGCATCCCAGAGCCCCTATGATCCATCCTGGGATCATTCTCCAGCCCTGGTGCATGTCCCCATGCTGCTCTGGGCACTCTTTGGCACTCCGGTGGCGCTCTCTAGACACAGGTGGTTACCTGAGCTGGCATGCTCCACCCCAGACATAGCTACCTGCCACAGCAGGAGAGAGATGGGGATGGGCCTGGGGGATCCTTCCTTCCCACAGCCCCAGCAGGGACCCCCTTCACAGACAGGGAGGGCATGGGTGCCCAGGGGTAGCACTGAGCACCTGGGCACTATGATGTCTTGCAGATCGGGGCACCGTGCAGAAGGTCATTGTGCTTCCCCGGGATGACATGGAGACAGAGGAGCTCATGCTGGAGGAGATTGAAGTGTTCAGGGTAAGAGCTGGCATGTCCTCCACTCTCTGCTGAGTGTTCTTGACCCAGCCGCCCCACCCCTTGGAACAGCAGCCAGCCCCTTGAGACATCAGGCAGTCTTCTGTGACACCAGCTGCCTCTTGGCCAGCTCTGGAGGGACTCCAAGCTCTGGTCCTCCTGTCTGCTGCCCACTCACATCTCCCCCTGCCTGCTCTGCCTGCTCCAGCTGCCTGTGGGGGGTCTGGGGTGCCCACCCCAGGGCTGTAGCATCAGTCCAAGCAGTTATCCCTCCATGTTGTTCATTCCTGCTCTTGTCCAGGTGCCAGCACCCATCAAGACGATGACCATCTCCTCCAAGAGGGTGAGTCATAGCATGTGGCAGGGGACTGGGTGGGCAGATCCTATCCTGGGCCCAGCTGTGGCATTGCCCAGCATCACCACAGCACCGAAATAGGTGGTTCTCAGAGGCCCTAATGCAGTAGGGATGAGGTAGTATCTCACCCTGTCCTCTTTGTCCCCAACAGCAACAGCTCTATGTGTCCTCGGCTGTAGGCGTGACCCACCTGGCCCTGCACCGCTGTGACGTGTACGGGGAAGCCTGTGCTGACTGCTGCCTGGCCCGGGATCCCTACTGTGCCTGGGATGGTAGCGCCTGCACCCGCTACTCCGCCTCCTCCAAGAGGTACAGGGTGGGGCAGGGACAGGGGCAGGGAGGGACCCCCCAGCCACAGGCTCCCCCTCTCACCTCTCACTTCCCCACAGGCGGAGCCGGCGGCAGGACGTCCGGCACGGCAACCCCATCCGGCAGTGCCGTGGCTACAACTCCAATGGTGAGTGGGGTCTGGGGCAAGGCCTTGCAGTGGGGGGCACCTGGGAGGGGAGGC
Source organism: Sylvia atricapilla (assembly GCF_009819655.1). Classification (NCBI taxonomy): domain Eukaryota; kingdom Metazoa; phylum Chordata; class Aves; order Passeriformes; family Sylviidae; genus Sylvia; species Sylvia atricapilla. The sequence goes on along the minus strand of NC_089150.1, from coordinate 14,738,666 downwards.
TGAGGGCACAGGGCTGGAGCTGGGGACACGGGGATTCCTTGGTGGGTTGATGGTTTTGTGGGTGGATGTATGGGAAGATACATGTATGAACGCGTGAGTGGGTGGATGAGTGGGTATTAGGGAGGAAGATGAACACAGATGAATGGATACATTGGGGATGAGAGCAAGCAGACGAATGGGTTGGTTCATGGATGGATGGGGGGATGGATACATTGGGGAGTAGGATGAACATGGATAGATGGATGGATATGTTGAGGAGGAGATTGAACAGATTCAAAGGGGTGGATAGAGGAATAAATGCATGGCTGGCTGGCTGGATGAATGAATTGACACCCACGCTTAGAGATGGAGTGGGCAGGGGAGAAGTGCAGTGGGGTGGGGGTAACCTGGCTGCCCCCCTGCAGCTAACAAGAACACTGTGGAGGCCGTGCAGTACGGGGTGGAGGGCAGCACAGCCTTCCTGGAGTGCCAGCCCCGCTCACCCCAGGCCAGCATCAAGTGGCTGCTGCAGAAGGACAACAGCGACCGGCGGAAAGAGGTAGGGCAGGGCACTGCTCCGGGGGTGCCGGGGGTGCCCGGTGCCATCCAGCTGAGCCGTGCCTCCTCTCTCCCCCAGCTGCGGGTGGAGGGCCGGGTGCTGCGCACGGAGCAGGGCTTGCTGCTGCGTGCCCTCCAGCTCAGCGACAGCGGCCTCTACTCCTGCACCGCCACCGAGAACAACTTCAAGCACACGGTGACCAAGGTGCAGCTCCGCGTCCTCAGCAGCCGCGCCGTTCACGCCGTGCTGGTCCAGGCCGAGACCCCGCCCGGCCTGCCGGGTGCCCCCACTCCGCGCTACCAGGACCTGCTGCAGCTCCTCACCCAGCCCGAAATGGGACTCCTGGACCAGTACTGCCAGGGCTACTGGCGGCACACGGCCGCCAGCCCCCCGCAGCTGCTGGCTGGCCTCAAAGCCAAGGAGCAGCAAGACCAGAAGAAGCCTCGAAACCGCCGGAATCACCAGCCAGAGACCTATGGGCATACATGAAACCATCATCAGGGACTTTGCTAGCACAGTGGTCTATTTTTCCCCCCTTTTAATATTAAAAATATCTATAAATAAATATATATATATATATATATACATCCACGCACACACACACGCAGACACACGCGCTCCCCCCTCCCACAGGAGGTGGTACTTATTTGTAGGCTGTACATAGTCACTGGGATGGTGCTACCCCCACCTCCCAGCCCCAGGGAGAAGCAAGGACCCCTGGGGCAGAAACCTCTGAGATGGCTGCTGCCAGCATCACTGTCTTCTCCACGGGTCACTGCAGCCACTCTCCCACACAGCTGGGGCATGACACTGTGCTGGGGGATGGATGTCCTGGTGTGGGAGGGGGTGATACTCTGGGGAGGGCAGCGGGGGAGGTGGTGCCAGCCAAGGTCTTCCCACTGCAAGCTGGGCATGGCCATCAGAGCTTCGTGCCTGTTTCCCCATGGGGTTACGGAGGAGCAAGTGCTTTCTGTGGGGAAGCTGTAGACCACCAGGCAAGCTGAGGAGGAGGGGTGAGGGTACACGGCTCTGTCTCCTCTCTGGGGGTTTGGCAGGGGTGAGACAGGACCTCAAGGTAGGACTGAAGTGTTCAGGCAATAGTGGGGGCTTGGCTCCATGGTCTCTGGATGGAGAAGGGAAGGAGAAGGGGCCATGCTGGTGCAAAACCTCGAGCAGCTGCTGGTGCTTGGTGACAGTGGCACCCAGAGATGTTTGGGGTACCCAGCCCATCAGCCACCCTCTTGTGGCACCCCAGTGCGTGTGGAGGGTTGTAAATAGTTGTACATGGGAAACACAGGGGTGACCAGGGCTGAGTGCTCCCTGCTGCAGCCAGGGGGACTCCCAAATAAACACTGGCTTTGGGACAGACGTGGGCGCCTGCGTGTGCTCTGTAGGGGATGGACCCACCACGTAATCCCCTGAGCCCTGCCAGGGCACAGAGGGCTGCCCCTGGGAGAGCAGTGGGTCACTGGGGGGCAGGACAGGGGGTTATGGGGAGGAGCAGCAGTGGGTGGTATTGCTGGATGTTGGGGTACCCTGGGCTGGGCTGGTGGCTGGGACCAGCACTGGCTGTTGCTGGAGGCACTGAGAGCACTCAGACTCGCTACTGGCAGCACAGGAAAGTACTGGGGACACTGAGGAAAGTACTAGGGCACCAGGATATGATACTGGGAGCTGGTACTTGGTAGTACTAGGGGCATGGAGCAGGGGAGAAACTTTACAGAGGGCACTGAGGGTGGTAGTGGATGATGCTGGGAGCACTTTGATACAGGGGTGGTACCAAGCTCCTCTGAGTAGTTCCAGGAAGCACTGGGGTCAGTGCTAAAAGGTCCTGAGTGTTATCAGAGATAGTACTGGGCAGTACTGGGAGGACTAGGAGAAATACTGAGGCATTAGGATTTGGTAGTAGGAGCTGGTACTTGGTGATACTGGGGGCAGTGGTACAGAAGTGCTAATGGTTCTGTAGGGGTGGCTGGAGGTTGTAGTGGGCCATACTGGGCTGTAACAGGGCACTCTGTTCAGTGTTGAGGTAATGGAGGTGGTGCTGGGCTCCTCTGGGCAGTCCTGAGAGGCACTGGTGTGAGTACTGGGGGCGCTGGAGCTGTGCTGGGGTCAGTACAGGATACACTGGCTGTGTGCAGAGCTGTACTGGGGGTGGTGCAATGCTGTACTGGGGGCTCTAGGCTGTACTGGGGGTGTTCAGGGCTGTACTCTGTGTGTGCAGGGCTGTATGGGGGCAGTGGTCTGTACCGGGAGCACTGCTCTGCACTGGGAACACTGGTCTGCACTGGGAGCGCTGGGCTGTACTGGGGGCGCTGGGCTGTACTGAGAGCGCTGGGCTGTACTGGGAGCACTGGGGTGTACTGGGAGCACTGGGGTGTACTGGGGGCACTGGGAGCACTGGGCTGTACGGGGGGCACTGGGCTGTACCGGGATCACTGGGCTGTACTGGGAGCGCTGGGCTGTACTGGGAGCACTGGGCTGTACTGGGAGCACTGGGCTATACCGGGATCACTGGCTGTACCGGGAGCACTGGGCTGTACTGGGGGCACTGGGCTGTACTGGGAGCACTGGGCTGTACCGCAGCTGTACTGGGAGCCCTGGGCTGTACTGGGAGCACTGGGAGCACTGGGCTGTACCGGGATCACTGGCTGTACTGGGAGCACTGGGCTGTACTGGGAGCACTGGGCTGTACCGGGATCACTGGGCTGTACTGGGATCACTGGCTGTACTGGGAGCGCTGGGCTGTACTGGGAGCACTGGGCTGTACTGGGAGCGCTGGGCTGTACTGGGAGCGCTGGGCTGTACTGGGAGCACTGGGCTGTACTGGGAGCGCTGGGCTGTACTGAGAGTGCTGGGCTGTACTGGGGGCGCTGGGCTGTACTGGGAGCACTGGGCTGTACTGGGGGCACTGGGCTGTACTGGGAGCGCTGGGCTGTACTGGGAGCACTGGGCTGTACTGGGGGCACTGGGCTGTACTGGGAGCGCTGGGCTGTACTGGGAGTGCTGGGCTGTACTGGGGGCGCTGGGCTGTACTGGGAGCACTGGGCTGTACTGGGGGCACTGGGCTGTACTGGGAGCATTGGGCTGTACTGGGAGCACTGGGCTGTACTGGGAGCACTGGGAGCCCTGGGCTGTACTGGGAGCACTGGGAGCACTGGGCTGTACCGGGATCACTGGGCTGTACCGGGATCACTGGCTGTACTGGGAGCACTGGGAGCACTGGGCTGTACTGGGAGCACTGGGCTGTACCGGGAGCGCTGGGCTGTACCGGGAGCACTGGGCTGTACTGGGAGCACTGGGCTGTACTGGGAGCACTGGGCTGTACTGGGAGCGCTGGGCTGTACTGGGAGCACTGGGCTGTACTGGGGGCGCTGGGCTGTACTGGGAGCACTGGGCTGTACTGGGGGCACTGGGCTGTACTGGGAGCACTGGGCTGTACTGGGAGCGCTGGGCTGTACTGGGAGCGCTGGGCTGTACTGGGAGCGCTGGGCTGTACTGGGAGCGCTGGGCTGTACTGAGAGTGCTGGGCTGTACTGGGGGCGCTGGGCTGTACTGGGAGCACTGGGCTGTACTGGGAGCACTGGGCTGTACTGGGAGCACTGGGCTGTACCGCAGCTGTACTGGGAGCCCTGGGCTGTACTGGGAGCACTGGGAGCACTGGGCTGTACCGGGATCACTGGCTGTACTGGGAGCACTGGGCTGTACTGGGAGCACTGGGCTGTACCGGGATCACTGGGCTGTACTGGGATCACTGGCTGTACTGGGAGCGCTGGGCTGTACTGGGAGCACTGGGCTGTACTGGGAGCGCTGGGCTGTACTGGGAGCGCTGGGCTGTACTGGGAGCACTGGGCTGTACTGGGAGCGCTGGGCTGTACTGAGAGTGCTGGGCTGTACTGGGGGCGCTGGGCTGTACTGGGAGCACTGGGCTGTACTGGGGGCACTGGGCTGTACTGGGAGCGCTGGGCTGTACTGGGAGCACTGGGCTGTACTGGGGGCACTGGGCTGTACTGGGAGCGCTGGGCTGTACTGGGAGTGCTGGGCTGTACTGGGGGCGCTGGGCTGTACTGGGAGCACTGGGCTGTACTGGGGGCACTGGGCTGTACTGGGAGCATTGGGCTGTACTGGGAGCACTGGGCTGTACTGGGAGCACTGGGAGCCCTGGGCTGTACTGGGAGCACTGGGAGCACTGGGCTGTACCGGGATCACTGGGCTGTACCGGGATCACTGGCTGTACTGGGAGCACTGGGAGCACTGGGCTGTACTGGGAGCACTGGGCTGTACTGGGAGCACTGGGCTGTACCGGGAGCACTGGGCTGTACTGGGAGCACTGGGCTGTACTGGGAGCGCTGGGCTGTACTGGGAGCGCTGGGCTGTACTGGGAGCGCTGGGCTGTACTGGGGGCACTGGGCTGTACTGGGAGCACTGGGCTGTACTGGGAGCGCTGGGCTGTACTGGGAGCACTGGGCTGTACTGGGGGCGCTGGGCTGTACTGGGAGCACTGGGCTGTACTGGGGGCACTGGGCTGTACTGGGAGCACTGGGCTGTACTGGGAGCGCTGGGCTGTACTGGGAGCGCTGGGCTGTACTGGGAGCACTGGGAGCCCTGGGCTGTACTGGGATCACTGGCTGTACTGGGAGCACTGGGCTGTACTGGGAGCGCTGGGCTGTACTGGGGGCACTGGGCTGTACTGGGAGCACTGGGCTGTACCGGGAGCACTGGCTGTACTGGGAGCACTGGGAGCACTGGGCTGTACAGGGAGCACTGGGCTGGACCGCCGCTGTACTGGGCGCTTCCGCCCTCTGGCGGCCGAGCGAAGCGCTGCAGGAGAGCCGCGGGGCGGGGCGGGGGAGCGCTGAGGACAAATGGGGGGACACAGGGACACTGGGCTGTACTGGGATCACTGGGGCAGTCCTGGCATGGTCTGGTGTCACCAGAGGTGGGGGGACACTGAGTAGGTCCTGCGGTGTTCCTTGGGAAACTCAGTTTTGCTGCGGTGGCCACAGAGGAAATGGGGGGCACTGGGGACATAGGAGGGGGGCAGTGGGAAGGCACACTGAGGGACTCAGAGACATTTAGGGGGGCTCACTGCGGTTGTGGTGGCACTGCAGTGCCCCTGGACGTTGGGCAGGATTTTTTTGTTTTGTTTTGTTTTGGGTTTTTTTGTTTGGTTTTTTGGGGGGGGGGGGGTTTGGGTTTTTTGGGGTTTTTTGTTAGATTGGGGTGACATCGTCCCCACAGAGGAACTGGAATTTCTTGGGAACTCTGGGATTTCTTTTGTAGTCACTATTACTGGAGAGGGTTTTGAAACCCTGTGGAGAGTATGCAGGTATCCCTGAGGACATTGTGCGGGTGTTGCTGGAGAACCTGAGGACGCTATGGAGGTGATACTGATTGAGCTGGCCTGGTGTTGGCACTGGGGGTGAACTGGTGAATGGCTGGGCACAATAAGTGCAACCGGGGAGCGTGGAGACACTAGTGGAGGGTTCTGGAAAGGTCCCTGGGGACACAGGGTGTGGTGATTGAGGCTGACATGCTATCACTGTGGGGAGTGCCCGTGGAGACACTGGCATGTCTTACTGGACAGTGGGCACTGGGGACATTTGCTCCCACTGTGACCAGATCCCAGTAGACACACCATCCCACCCCCCATTCCAAACCCCTGGGGTCCACAGCAGAGCTGGACTTGGGTAGGGGCCTCACTTCCCCGGGTGGCTGGGTCACTGACCCAGGGTGGGGGCAAAACTGGGAGCTGTCAGGCTGAGGCTCCAGCGGCAGAAGTGCTGACACCGGGAACCACGGGATTGCTGAGCTCAGCCCGCTGCAGATTGAAGGGGGTTTATCGGGGGGGCCCAGCTTAAGCCCCGGGTGCTGAGCGCGGCCCCCCGGCACCTTGGCCCCGTCCTTGTCGCACACCGGGCGGACGGTGGTGGCAGTGGCGGCGGCAGGTGCCGGGAGCGAGCGCTGGAGGCGGCGGGAAGCTGGAGCTCATTGCCCATTTTGGTGCTGACCTCCAAGGAGCGGGTGGGGAACCGCAGGGCTGCGGGGCTGAGGATGGGAGCCGGGGCCAGTGCCGAGGAGAAGCATTCCCGAGAGCTGGAGAAGAAGCTCAAGGAAGACGCTGAGAAGGATGCCAGGACTGTCAAGCTGCTGCTGCTGGGTAAGGGGGAGACGACACCCTGGGGACATACCCACCCTTTGTGCATCTCACCCTAACAGCCCACCCAATGCGCCCCTGAAACCTCCCAGTGCCCTTCAACCCAACCAGCGCTCCTCAACCCAACCAGCACCTCTCAACCCAACCAGCACCTCTCAACCCAACCAGCACACCCCACAGCTGCCCCTGAACCCAACCAGCCAATCCAACATTCCCCTGGTCCCCAGATGGACCCTCAAACCCCATTCAACATTCTCCTGACTCACCCAGGACCCTTAAAACCAAGCAGCCCACTCCAACATCATCACCATTCCCAGCAGCCCTAAACCAAACCTCCCCATCTCAAGAGCCCTCCCAATTTTTCCCTGATGCCTCCTGCACCTTTAAACCAAATTGGAGCAACCCACGAGTGCCCCCAACAGCCTTCCACTCCTAGGCATCCCTAAAACCAACCAACATCCCCCCAAAAAAACACCCCAAAATTTTCCTGACCCCACTCTAAACCAAACCAGCCCAACAGTCCCCAGGCCCCTCCTGCTAAGCAGCCCTAAATCCAGTCAGTCCACTCTAGCAGCCCTCTGACTCCCACAGCACCCCTAAAGCCAACCAGTAAACCCCAAAAGCCTACCCAATGTTTTCCTCTCTCCCTCAGCATCCTTAACCCAACCAGTCACCACAACAGCCCCCCCATTCGCAGGATCCCCTAGACCAGCTCATCCCAACTTGCTCAACACCCCCTACCAGACACCCTAAACGCAACAGACCATCTCAATAAGAAGATGAGACCCTGAGATCCTAAGGTCCCAAGATCCACCCTAAGATCCCTTGGCTTCCATATATCCCTGAACCCCACCATCCCACCTAACATCCTCCCACTCCCACCCCCAACCCATCTTAAGAGCCTTGACTAACACTACCCATCACCACTCTAGCCTGCCAGCACCTCTGCCTCATCCTCCTAGAAACCCCCATGCAGCCCATACCACCCATGTCCCTGAAACCCCCTTGTGCTGTGTGTCCCTCCCAGTCCTTCCCAGTCCCCCAGTGGTGTCTGAGGATTGGGGTGCTGTGTATGTGGTGGGGCCGTGGGTGGCATCACTGTCCTCACAGCCTGGCCCAGGACACATCCCCCTGCACAGTCACAAGTTTGGGGCATTGGGTGGTGGGTGACAGGATTACAATGCTACCATGTCCCGAGCCCCTCCCTTGGGTTACTGAGAGTGTCCCTGGCTGAGCCGCTTCAGATCCCATTAGACACAGCAGCTCAGCCTAACCTTAATGCCACTGGCACCGGGCTGTTAATCCCTCTACACACCCTGAGCCATGGACATGGCATAGCCAGCAGTGCCCACAGCCATGTCAGGCACCAGTGACCAAGGGTGTCAGTGAGCTAGCACAGGGGTCAGCTGGGAGTCCCCATGGCGTGGGCACCACCATGACCCATGTTTTGTCCCCTTAGGAGCAGGGGAGTCGGGGAAGAGCACAATCGTCAAGCAGATGAAGTAAGTGCCAAGGGGGGATCACTTGATCGTGCTCACCGTGCAAAGTGTCTGTGCCACACTGTAGCCATGGGGTGCCTGAATGTGCCCCATGCCACTGCCATGGGGTGCATCCATCATGTGGCTCAGCTCCATAGCACCCAGCTCAGCCCCATGCCTGTGATCTTCCCTGGCCAGGATCATCCACCAAGATGGTTACTCACTGGAGGAATGCCTGGAGTTCATTGCCATCATTTACAGTAACACGCTCCAGTCCATGCTGGCCATTGTGCGGGCTATGACCACCCTCAACATCCAGTACGGGGACACGGCTCGCCAGGTGAGGAGCATTCCATGCTGGGCAGGGGTTCCTGCATTCCATGTTGGGCGGGGATTTCTCCCAGGCCCCACTGAACCCCTCTCCCTCCCAGGATGATGCCCGTAAGCTGCTGCACCTCTCGGACACCATTGAGGAGGGGACCATGCCTAAGGAGATGTCAGAAATCATTGGACGGCTCTGGAAGGACACGGGCATCCAAGCCTGCTTTGACCGCGCCTCCGAGTACCAGCTCAATGACTCTGCGGGCTAGTATGTGGGGTGGGGAGTGTGGGTGGAGGAGGCATCAGGGGGGTTCCAACCTGTGTCTCATGCCCACCACGTGCCCGTCCAGCTACCTGTCAGACCTGGAGCGCCTGGTGACCCCTGGCTACGTCCCCACAGAGCAGGATGTGCTGCGTTCCCGCGTCAAGACAACTGGCATCATCGAGACCCAGTTTTCCTTCAAAGACCTTAACTTCAGGTGGGGGCCAGGCCCCCAGTGAGGGCTGGTGCCAGGGGGTGGGCAGGGAGTGGGTGGCGCTGACCCTCCCTTGTCTTGCTCAGGATGTTTGATGTGGGTGGACAGCGCTCAGAGAGGAAGAAGTGGATCCACTGCTTTGAGGGTGTGACCTGCATCATCTTCATCGCGGCTCTCAGTGCCTACGACATGGTCCTGGTGGAGGATGATGAAGTGGTGAGGAATGCTCACCACCTCACACCCCATCTGCTTTGTCCCTGTCATGACTTGGGTGTCACCATGGGCCTGTGTCCCTCCGCAGAACCGCATGCATGAGAGCCTGCACCTCTTCAACAGCATCTGCAACCACCGCTACTTTGCCACCACCTCCATCGTCCTCTTCCTCAACAAGAAGGATGTCTTTCTGGAGAAGATCAAGAAGGCCCATCTCAGCATCTGCTTCCCTGACTATGATGGTGAGTGTGGCAGTGGCTGGTGGTGGTGAGGTGCTCCTGGAGGGTTGGGTGCCATGACTCCCGCAGGAGTCCCCCACCAGGTGTCCTCAGCACCCCACGCAAGTAGTGCCACATGAGCGTTGTTGAGGGAGCATGCAAGGTTTACCCACCCGAGGGAGCACTGGGTAATCCTGGGCCGGCACTCTGGTGGGGGACACCAGCCCAGGAAGGGATTCTGCTCACTGCCACACCACCAGGTCCCAACACCTATGATGATGCGGGCAACTACATCAAGCTGCAGTTCCTGGAGCTGAACATGCGACGGGACGTGAAGGAGATCTACTCCCACATGACCTGCGCCACCGATACCGAGAACGTCAAGTTCGTCTTCGACGCTGTGACTGACATCATCATCAAGGAGAACCTCAAGGACTGCGGGCTGTTCTGAGCCCCAGCCGAGCACCCCCTCCCCTGGGGCCCAGCCCCACTGCTGACCCCATCCCACCTCCACAACCATCTCTGCTTGCCCTAAACCCCTGGGATTTGACCTGCTCAGCTCCAAAGCCACCCCTGGTGAAGAGGGGAGGGCAGGGTGGGGGCACTCACCCCTCAATCTCACTCACCCTCCCCACCAACTCTCCCACCAGTCAGTACTCTGTGGCCCTCAGTTCTGCTGGAGGTCTCTGGGGCTCTAGGTCCCAGGGGTACCTGAATGACCCTGGATACTACAGGGTGCTGGATACTTTCAGGTGCTGCAGTCCCTGGGTAACCCTTGGAGCTGTGGGGCACGTGGGTTCCCTTGGGTGCTGAGACCATGAGTACCCCTTGGGGCAGAGGGGATGTTTGGGGGTCCTGGGTCTCCATAGATATTTGAGGGATCCTGGGGTCCCTGGGTTCCCTTCAAAGCTGAGACATGCTGGGGTTCCCAGATGACCCTTGGCACTGGGGAGATTGGGGGGTTTTGGGTGCCCCTTGGTGCTGGGAATCCCTGGTATCCCCCAGAACTGAGGGGTGTTAGGGGTTCCCTTGGGTGCTGGGGGGTCCTAGGTGCCCTGTGAAGTTCTGAGTGCTGGGGTGGTCCCTCGGGTGCTGCTGGGTGTCCCTGAGTGCCCCCTGGAGTTGCAGGTGCTGGGAGTCTCCAGGAACCCTTTGGAGCTGGGGGTCCTTTGGGTGTGGGGTGTCTATGGATGATCCTTGGGGCTGGGGGTTCCTGTGGGCTGCTGGGTGCAAGGGGTGCTACATCTCCCTCTGGGCTACAGATCATAGGGTGTTCCTGCATACTGGGTCTGTCCCCAGGGACTGTGTGATACTGGGGGTCCCTTGGTGCCACTATGCCACCACTGCAGAGCCGGGGTTAGTCATGTGGTTGTTCCTCACCACCCCACAGCCCCTCAGGGTAGGGTTTAACCCTGCAGCAGCATCCCAGCTACACCTACACAATGCCCTCACCTCCCACAACCAGGGGCTTCTCCTGATCCCAGGGGGATGCCAACCCACCTCGTGTCCCTCTTCCACCCCAGGCCTCCCACAGACGTGAAGCCCCCCTACCCACTCCCATGTCACATAGGGCATTTCAGTATATATAATGTTTCTCTCTCTTTTTTTTTTTTTTTTTTTTTCCTTTCTACATTTTATTATTTCAAACCATGTGAAGAGTTCGGTAAAACATCCTGTGGGAAAAGCAAGGCCGCAGGCACCGGGTCCCCCTGGGCTAGGGGGGACAGCAGGGACTGCTCTGTACAGTGGGCTCTCCTCGCCCTATGCAACAGCTAGCCCTAAAAACTAGGCTTAGAAAGAGGGGGGGATAGAGGCAGTGGGCAGCACCCCCTGCCCACCCTCCTGCCTGAGCTGCCCGGCAGATGGGGGCAGTGAGGCGGGGTGGGGTGCAGACCCTCCCCCCCAAAGGCACACGGTTGGGGGGTGGGCTGGCCATGGAGGATGCCACCACCATGTAGCACTTGATGCTTTTAAATAGTTTGGTAAAAAGGTTTCTGTAAAAAGTAACCTGTGCCCAACCGGTGTGGTGTGATTTTTTTGCATGGTTTTGGGTTTGGTTCTGTTGTGTTTTTTTCTTTTTTCCTTTTTTTTTTTTTTTCCTTTTTTTCTCTCTTCTTTCTTTTCTGGTTTACTAAAAGGAATGTCATCGGTCGTGTTTGTGGCTGGGTGGGCATCCCCGAGGGGATCTTGTGCCTCCCATGCCAGCAACACTTGCAATGTAAACAGTGAGAGCCCCAGGGCTCGGCGTGGATGAAATGGGGACTGGAACGGTTCAAGGGGATACAAACCAAGATTAGAACCTTGTCTTCCCTGGAAGGGCAATGCCGGCGAGGCAGAGGACAATGGTGGGGGGCAAACACATGCAGCAGGGGGTACATGGGCCCTGCCACCGTGCTGGCACTCAACAAGTCTCTTTATGTGGTGGGCGGAGGAATGAATCCAAAGAGAAGCAGGGATGGGAGATGGCGTGGTCCTTTCTTTGCAGCTCCTAGGAGAGAGAGGTCATGAGCAGAGGAGGATCTGGGAACAGGGCAGCCTACAGCTGGCAGGCTGTGCCCTGCCCATTCCTGGAGGATGGTCCATGACCACCCCATCTGAGGAGCCACCACCCACCTGGGCAGCACCGCCCTCAGAAGAGACCACAGTCTTTCAGGTTGTTTTTGATGATGACATCAGTGACGGCATCAAAGACGAACTGCACGTTCTTGGTGTCTGTGGCACAGGTGAAGTGGGTGTAGATCTCCTTGGTGTCCTTCCGCTTGTTCAGGTCCTCAAACTTGCTCTGGATGTAGCTGGCTGCCTCATCATACTTGTTGGCCCCTGGGATAGAAGAGAGACTGGGCTGCCCCACAGTTGCCCAGAGCCACCAAAGGGTTTGGGCTTGACTTGGTCCCCCACAGCCACTGTCCTGTTGCCAAATTGAGGCTTCAGAGGCAGAAGGCAGAATGAGCCTCAGACAACCCCTCTCAGGGCAGCTGCCTCTTGTGCTGTATCCCCCCACATCTTCTCCCCTGTCCTGGAGCACTTCAAAAACCACCACACCCCACTCGCTGCCTCAATTCACTGCTTCTCAGGCACAGGAGAGCCAGCACCTCAGTCCCCAGCACCTCCTGCTACCCTACCTGGGGTAAGGCAACACCCATTGCCCCTGCCAGGACGGCAGGGGGCACTGAGAGTCCCAGTGGTACCTTTGTACTCGGGGAAGCAGATGGTAAGGGAGCTGTGCACGATCTTCTCCTCAAAGAGGTCCTTCTTGTTGAGGAAAAGGATGATGGACGTGTCTGTGAACCACTTGTTATTGCAGATGCTGTCAAACAGTTTCATGCTTTCATGCATCCGGTTCTGGAAGGGAAGATGGCTGTATGAGCCAGGCAGGGACCCCCAGGCAGCACCCACTCCACTGCTCACCCAACTGCCACCCCCCATGCTCCTGCCTGCCTGGGCAGGCGATGCCAATGGCCCTGGCAAGGCTTGAGCCACAGTGGCCAGGGCACTGGTGGCCACCAGAGGAGGGGCTGCTCTCCCAGCCCCCACAGATGGGACGACTCACGGTACTGGTTCCATCCCCATGACTCACCATCTCCTCATCTTCAGCCAGCACCAGGTCATAGGCACTCAGGGCCACGCAGAAAATTATGGCTGTCACCCCCTCGAAGCAGTGGATCCACTTCTTCCGTTCTGAGCGCTGGCCACCCACATCGAACATCCTGCAGCAGGGGGGTGGTGCAGGCATGGATGACAGCTCCCAGCCCCACCACCCTCACCCTGTGCCCTGTTTCAGCATCCCCAGCTGCCCAGAGCAAGAGCAGCACCAGTGCAGACAGAGCATGATGCCTCTGCCCAGGCATTTTGCCAGTACTGAGGATCTGCCCAGCTCCTGCTGCCAGGACAGTGTCCAGGCTCATTTCCCAGCTTAAGCAAATCCCTGACGTGAGCTGGGGCAGGATCAGTCCACCTTTCCCAGAGGGTCAGTGTCATGTTCCCCAGAGACCTGCTCCAGAGCAGGTACAGCAGGGCTTTGCCTAAGACCTTGGACCAAGGAGAGCCAAGTCACTGTAGGCTCAACAGGATTGTGGCAGCAGCAGGGCTCAGGGATGATCCCGATGCACTGTGTGCCTCTCCTGTCACGGGCAGCAGAGGATGCCCTGCCTCCCTGCAGAAGAGCCCAGCAGTAGCATTCCACTGCCATGCCCACTGGCAACTGTTGGCTGGCAGGAAGGATTCCCCACTTGGACACACTGCATTGCCCCCAGACCACTGCCACCTCCAAAGCGCTGCCTTGGCAATGCACAACCAAGTATCTCCATTCCACCAGGGTGGCATCGGGGCTCCTGCAAGCCCCCTGCATTCAGAGAGGACCCCAAGAGATCTTCCTAACATCAGCTCTGTTGCCATGGGACTAAATCCCCTGGGGATGTGCACAATGGCAGCTCTTTGCCTCCGAAACTGGAGACCTGATTATTTCCCGTGGGTTTTCAGTGGAAAGCAACCACGGGGGGAAAGCAGCGCTGCCACTGATCCCAGGAGCCTGACCCCAAGAGCCCAGCCTCCACCCAGCGCCCTTCCTTCGGCGGAAGAGCGTCACAGCAGAGGGAGGAGGGATGAGGGATGCCTCCCCCCTCCCCTCCTTGCCAGCGCCTGGATCCGCCCCCAGGCTGAGCTCTGTGAAGTGTTTCTGAGGCTGTTCCAGCAATTTCAGCGGTTTCCGCTCTCTGAGGCAGCAGTTCCCGCCATGAGCAAACCAGGAGGTGAAGGGAACTGAGTGCATGCAGTGTGTACCCACAGTCCATCCCAGCATGGGCAGGAAAGGGTTTTTTTTTTGCTTTCGAAAAGGCAAAGGGGCAAGAGGTCAGACATACTTGAAGTGCAGGTCCTTAAAGGTGAAGTGAGTCTCTACAATGCCCGTGGTCTTCACCCTGGTGCGCAGCACATCCTGCTGGGTGGGGATGTAGTCGGCACGGGCTATCCTCTCCAAGTCGTTCAGGTAGCTGGGGACAAAGAGGAAAGATGCTGTGGGAGCTGGACGCTGAGGCACTACCCACCCAGATCCCATGGAACATCCTCACACTGGCCCAGAACTGGGGCCATCCCCTACCCTGTCCATCTCGCAGCACTGCTCAGCTGGGGAGGGCAGTGCCAAGCTGGGACGCAGAGCAGAGGCCCCCATGTGCATCCTGGGGTCACTCTGTGTCCCTGCCAGACACAAGCAGGGCAAGACACCAGTGGCCAGGGTGACACGGGACTGTCAGGACCGAGGGACTGGGGGCAGTGTGCTGGCACTGGGAGCCAGGCAGAGGATGCAGCCAGGGCTGGGGGGCTCGCCCCATTTCCCTGGCCGTTTGCACAAGGGGGAAATGGCAAGAGGAAAATATTCAGTGCTATGGCAACCAGCTGCAGTGCCGGCGGAAACAATCGATGGCGTCATGCCATTTATAGTCAACAACACAAAGGGACGGCATCCTGGGAGGAAGCAGGAGGCCAGAGACACAGGGAGCAGCGCCGTGGGGGGCTGCAGGCGTCCCGAGTCCCCCCAGGGAACATCGCCTGCCCTGCTGACCGCAGGGTCCCGGCAGAGGTGGTGGCTGGGTCCCCAGTGTGCAACACCCACCAGCACTGATGAGGGCTGCTGGAGGGGATCAAGGCGGGTTTTGATTTCTCCAGCTCACTTTGCTTTAATTGGGTTACTACAAACGGGCTCCTTTAAGCAAATTAGGCTTGTCTTAATTAAGGCATTTGTGGCCCTATAATCTGGTGAAAGCCAGATTACAGCCCGCAAGGCCATAGGGATCCTTGGCTCTGACTGCAGCACGGCTACTCGCCAGCTCCTGGGAAACCCTGCAGCATGTCAGGGCAAGGCCAGAGCTGGAGGTGCCCCAGGAGCCTGCTGTGGGTGTGAGGGTGGGGGACCTGAACATTACTGCTGCAGAACAGCTCAAAAACAGCCGGAAACACACATGGCCTCTGGCTGACAAAAAACAGGAAACGCCACAGCAGGGCCCTGTGCAGTGCCACAGGCTCTTGGACATTGCATCAAGCCCCGGGGTGCTGGTGAGCACCACCCTGGCACTCCAAACTCCTGGAAGCCCAAGAGGCAGAGGAGGAACAGGATGGGGGCTGCTGTGCTGCAGAGGGCTGGGGCACAGGTGGGCTGTGTGCAGGGCATGGCATGCCGTCCTGTTCCAGCAGCACCGTGGGCACATCACCCCTGTGAGATGGGCAAGGGATTGGCCATTGTGCGGGCATCTCCACAGGGCTGGAAAAAGGCTGGAGCCACAGCTTGAAGGTGCTCCTAATTAATGGTTGTCCAACCTCCCACCATGTGCTAAACACTGCATTAATGGCACTGACAGCGACAGGCACTTGGCAGACACTGTGCAGATGCACCTGCTCCAAGTGTGTGTGCGAGCTCCCTGGCACCTGCTGGGTATCCTGTGCTCCCAAACCAGCACTCACTGCCAGGGAAATGCCAGTGCTGGCTGGGGAGTGATGGGGCTGAGCAGACAGGGGCTGGGGAAGGCGGGTGTGTGCACATCAGGAGGAAGTGAAAGCTGCGTGTGCTAGGGGAAAGAGCTGACAGGAGAGTCTCCAGGTTTGGTGCTTGCCAGGAGGGTTCCTGCAGTCTCTTCCCCATAGTGACCTCAGTGCGAAAGAGGGACCTGATATTGCCATGTGTGAGAGGACAGCTGGGGAAACCACTTGCCCTGGGATGGCAGTAACGCCCAAGTGTGCAGGATCCCAGGTGAGGCCAGGCTTGGTGGGTTGTTCCTGGCACACCATGAGCTCCTCCCACACTGTTTTACCATAAGGGGTCTGGGTGGAGAGGGTAGGAGGGCACTCCTGCATGCAAGCCAAATACAGACTCAGCTGCGTTGCCCTCTCCAACAACGGTACATTAGGCAGATTAACTTTTTTTATTAATCTCTTCAAGGATAAACCCAACCAGCTGCAGCAATTTATCTACCTAAACACCAATTTGCTGGATAATGCACAAGTGTAGTGTGAAGTCTTTCTGTATAAAAACAGTTAAAAGGAAAAGAAAAGCCTCTTGAGCATCCTACTCATCCTCTTCAGACCTGTGTGTCCTCAGGGCTTTCCTTGGGAATTTTTCCTGCCTTGATAGGCCATGAAGGGTGATGAAGATGGGCAGGACCCTGGCTGTACTCATGAGTGGGGAGCCAGTGGAGAGCATCTCCTGGGGAAGGGCAGTGGGGACAGAGCAGTGGCAGCAGGGGGATACCCCAGTGCCCCCCCTCTCAGGGTACACAGTACCCCGCCAGAGAAGGAAACAGCTTTTGAAACATCCGCCTTCCCAGTTCCCCTCTGGCTCAACCCCAGCACCATGCAGGAAGTGGCAGCACCAGCTCCTAAGCCTGGTGACGGTGAACAGCAGCTCTTGGGGGGATTTTCTCCTGCTTGACAAAAGCACTGTGGTTCACAGGGCTCAGCTGAGCTGAGGCAGAGGAGGGGGTACTCACTAGGCAGCAGAGTCGTTCAGCTGGTACTCTCGGGAGCGGTTGAAACAAGCCTGGACCCCGTTGTCAGCCCACAGTCTCCGGATGACATTGGCCAGGTCCTCTGGCATGATGCCCTGCTCCTCAGCAGTGGAGGAGAGTGCAAACAGCTGCCGAGCATCATCCTGCAGGGGTAAAACAGCTTGAGCATTGGTATGGACTTGTCAAAACTCACTCTGCCCCAAAGGACCTGATGGGAGCCCACCAGGGAACAGCAGGGCTTGGGCTGAGCCACCTTAAATCCTAGTCCAGTTTTGGGCACATCTATTTTAGCTGTCAAGAACCCCCACCCCTGCCAGGCACAGTGGGAGCAGGAGGGCACCCACCGCTCTAGACGAGTCTCCAAAGTCAATCTGCAGGTTCCCCATCGCCTTGATGATAGCCATAATGGACTGGATGGTGTTGCTGTAGACCACAGCTTTGTACTGCCGGCACTCCTCCTCTGAGTAGCCATCCTCATGGATGATCCTGGGGCAGGGAAAAGACACAGGCAAGGTCAGTCCTTTGTGAGCTACCCCAGGATGCTACTCTCCACCCATGCTCTGTGGCAACACTGATGGGGAGCTTTCCCTGTCAGCCACTGGTTTTAGAGCCTGTGGCCAAGGCCTGAGCAGTGTCAGCCACAGTGACAGTACAGGGATTACTCACTTCATTTGTTTGACGATGGTGCTCTTCCCAGACTCACCAGCACCTGTGGAGAAATGAGAAAGGATGAGGTCCTGTCCAAAGCCAGGAACCACTACCCTACTGGGACGTACCCTCAGCCCAGTGGGAATGCAGCAGGTGCTTCAGCCATTGGAGACACAGCATTAACCAGAGAAGATGACTGGATGTACACTGGAAAAGTCAGGACCAAAAAATAGGGAACAAAAGGAGAACCTCGGAGGCCCTCACAACAGTTCCCAAGGGAAGAAATGACACCTCCTCTGGGCCAGGAAAATGGCATCAACACACTAACATTTTCCCCACAGTCCTAGTGTGCCACAGCTGACTGGCAATCCTTGCTCTGGCTGAACATGGGAACTCCCTGCAACCAGGGGGCTGAGCTCTGTCCATCACCCACCATGCCATCTCCAGGCAGAACCTGAGATGCCACATCCCTGATCCCCCCTGTGCTGGGGAACAATGGAGCACCAGCCTCACCGCATATCCACAGCTGGAGGCAGCAGCAGCCAGGATGCAAGGATACTTGTGCCACAAGGTACAGGCAGGGAACTTGGAATAAGTTGCCACCTCCACCAGCCAGCTCAAGCGATCCCAGCGGGTTCAGCCGCCCCCGGGTTGGTTCCTAAATAGCACACACTTCCCAGCCTGCCGGGTCCTGTGCCCCAGCCTGCTGCGGAGGCGGCTGCCAGCAGGGAAAGCCGATGGCTTTTGGGGTTGTTTTGTTTTTCAGCATCCAAACGCAGGGTTCCATGAGTTCAGTGAGACAGCCAGGGTGCCTAAGGTTCTCCTTCCCCCACCCTGTCCCCTCTAGGGACGTCACCCCATGCAGACGGTGTGCGGCTTGGCCCAGCCCTCCCTCCACAGGCTGGGAGCAGGGAAGAAGCAAAGTCACCCTGGCTGCAAAAAAGAGGAAGCTGAAAGAGGAAGCTGAAAGAAAGGGGCATGTCCCTTGTCCCCTCTCTGTGCAGGGAGTGTCACGAGACGGATGAGTGCCTGGCTTGTCTTGCCCCAGGACCCCCAGCAGGATGAGGCCCCCTTGGCTGGCGACCAGTGTGGTCCCTGCCTCCGGGTACAAATCCCAGACAATCTCCCAAGCCAAGTCCATCCCTGTGTCCTCTCACAGCCCTTTTTGCAGGTCCCCCAATCCTGCCCTTGACCACGGAGCTGCCCTTACAGGGGTCCCCAAGCAGGCCTAGGCCAGCATGGCCGCAGAGGGGGCAGAGATTATAGAGGAGGTTAAAAAAAATTAGAAAACAAAAAAAGCAGATTATGCTAAAATTAACTGGGAAAAACAGGGCCCATCGCGCCAGCTGAGACATGGCGGCAGGGAACAAACTCCTTCTACGCATGTCCCTGGCCTGAACACCACCCAGGTGACAGGGCATGCATTCCCAGGGACATCACTGTGTGCAGTGCTCAGGGCACGGAGTGCCCTGATGCTGGGGCCACACTGAGGCTAGAGAGACTCTGTATTTACCACTCAAGCCCCCTACTCCAAGGTTCCCGTGCGTTATGTGCGAAGGGAGGAGCTCTGCTCACTGAGCAGAGGTCACTGTTCAGCACGGCAGGGGCTCTCTGGCACTGCCCACCCATCCTCCCCCAGCACCCTCAGGACGCTGACGCGGCACAGCCCGGCCAGAACTTGTGGTCAGTGCTGGCAACTCCTGCCTGGAGCTGGGAGCAGGGAGAAGGACTCGGCATAGCCCTTCATTTTTTCTATTAAATACCTCTGGTTTCTAACACCATGCATGCCGTACCGCTGGGTCTGGTGGCCACAGCCAGTGGCATTCACCCAATCCTTTCTCAGCGGGTGCCTCGACAGGGGAACTGAGGCATGTGGCAAGCAATAAACCTGGCTTATCAGCATCTCTGAGGTGAGGTGCCAGACAGCTGTCCCCAGCTCCTCCTCGCTCTGACCCCGCCTGACATTTTCTCCCTGCCAGGAGGGAACAACCCCACCGGGGCCTCCTGCCTTCTCCCGGCAGGGTGACAGTCACAGGGTGACCATCAGCGAGGCTGGCTATTTCCTTGCAAACTTCCTCCACATCTCCTGGTTCCTTCCCCGCTCCCTGAGGAAGGGAGCCATGTTCCAAGTCAGCACCTCTGCCTCCCACCAGGCAGATGATGCATAGCACAAGAGATTGTACACTTGGCAATGAGCAGGAATTTGGATCTGAATTCACGGCCCCCCTCCCCACTCGAGGGGCCCTCCCCAGCCCCCTCGATGAGTGCAGCAGAGGAGAAGGGTTTCCAATCCCCGGAAAACCCCAGCTGCCGCCCATTCAGCCCCAAAACAATTCCTGGGCTGGATGCCAACCGCCAGCTTCCACCTTCCAGCCCAGGCCAGGCAGGACAAGTTAGTGTCAGAGCGTCAGAGCAGCTCTGGACTCCTGTGCCGGCATCAGCTGGGGGGATGGAAACCCCCCCACTACCACGGGCTGACCCTAGGGCTGTGCTTCCTCCAGCCCTGCCTCTCCGCAGGCAGTGCTTGTTCCCAGGGCAGCGCCTGGCAAAAACAGGAGGAGAGCTCTTTCTCTCGGGCTCATTTCCTCCTTTTTTTTGTTAAAAATAATCTTCAAAAATTTAAAATAAGCAAGCAGCTGCATGGCTCCAGAACTCCCTGCTAATCCACTGGCAAAAACTTTATTGAGCCAACATATATATTTTGCAGCCCATGATTTATGATGCTTTCTCGGCAGCAGACACTTAGTGCAATATATGCACATAGTTCTGGGCAGCACATATGTAATCCCTGTACTTTAGGAGCTGGCCACAGGTTTCAGGATCTACCTCACCCTGCATCACTGACGGGATTTTCCGTTTTTCAGCACGGCACCATCCTTTCAAATATTCAGGCATAGATGGAAGCAATGCATAGCTGGAAAATTCTCATTATGGGGGAAAAGCTGGAATTCAATCCACCAGCAGGTCCAGAGCCATCCCCAGCACCAAGAGGCCCATCCCCTGCTGCTGTCCCGGCAAGCTTTCCCAGCCTGGCAAACAGCAGCTATTATTTGAGCGTGGATTTGCAGATGGGTTTTAGTTCTGGGCAAACCCACCAATCCTTTTCCCCACAGGACAGACAGATGGACAGCTGCAGAGCCCACCCGCCTTGGCACCTGTGGGGTCCTCACCATCAAATGGGACAGACAAAGGGGAGTGTTAAAAGCAGAGTTACCCTAAAGACTCAAAAACTAATATCAAAAAGAGATTCCCTTCGACATTTTCCTTCCTACCCAAAATAGATGGAAAATTGCTGTAAAAATAATCACAATTTTAAAACCCCACAGTGACACAGGGCATTTTTCCCAAGGGCCATCCCATTCCAGCACAGGGCTGGCCGCTTCCCAGAAGGAGCCATGCATCATCGGCTGGTGGAATGCCACGTCCTCAGGCAGGACCTCAAAAAATTGGGGGGTGCAGACCCCCCCTATCCAAGGTAGCTGATAGAAAAACAACCCCTCCACCCAAAAAAAAAGAAAAAAAAAAAAGAAATTGGCAGCACAAAGAACATTCAGGGCATACAGGGACAAGGTGGGTGGGCCAGGGATGGTTTCCCAGGGGGAGCATCCCTGGTGCCAACAAGCGCCAACGGTGTTCGCAAGCTGGACAAAACTATCTTTGTGCTGGGCTTTTTCCAGGAATCCTGAAACTTTGCTGCTCCGTTTCTGCCCCTGCCATGGCCAGAGTGGTCCCTCTCCCCCTGCACCACTGCTACCATGTGTCCCCAGGCCTGAGCACCATTATTCTGTCCATCTGTCCTGACAGGATGGAGCCAGGATGCTGCCAGCACCCGAATCCCCCCGGCTAGGTTTTCCACCAGCGGGATGGAGAATTACTCAGCTCCCCCAGCTCCTGTGATTCAACCAGTCTCCGGCCCGGAAACGTGCGCTCCGGCCTGGAGCAGGAAACCAGTGGCTGTGGAAAGGCTGGGCCAGCCCTGGCTACAGCAACAGCACTTGGGGACACCATGATCCCAGCCCTGGGTAGGCTCAGACCATGGGACACCTTCCTCCATAAAGCCACATATATAAATATAGACAAAGCAATACATGTGTGTATATATATATATATATATGTGCTTTTTGATACATATAAATCAATGTATACATTGCTCCATGCAAAAATGTAAGATGTATACACACACACAAGTTAAAATACAAAATGCATTTCTAATGTACACCTGTAAAAATATTTGTTAAACAAATACATATAAGCCTGCTGCTTCCCCTGGGCAAAGCCTAAGTGCTCATCTTGGAGCAGATGATCAAATGTCCAAGGGGCTTGCCAGCCCCTAGAATGTCACCAGTGGGGGTACTCTAGCGACCCATCCCATTCCAACCTATCCTGAGCCCATACACCAGCTCCAGGGGGTTGGATGTCAGATCCCTCTGGATCTTGCAGCACCGAGTTCTTCCCTGGTCCCCCTCAATGTGACAACTCCTAGCCCATGACAAAAAACAGCACTGCGGCTCCCAGTGTCCCCAGTGAAGGGAGGACCCAATCCTTCCAACCAGGACTGAGGAAAGAGTGGGGACAGAAACAACCCCCAAGACAGGACGAAGCACAGACACAGAAAATCAGGCAGCTCACACTGAACCCAGGGCAGTGCTGGGGCCATGCAACCTCTGAAAGTCACAGCTGGTCCCTCCCTTCCTCTATTTTTATGCAAGCCAAAAGAAAAAAAAAAAAACAAAAAAACGCTGCTTCCGAGCCCTGCCCAGCCACTGTCACTGTCTGTCCCAGGCAGGATCTGGAACAGGCAGCTCCTATGTGATGTACCACACCAGCAAGGGCAGTGCCCTCATGCCAGGGTCTGCACCTCGGGCAAACCCCTCAGGACTAACATCATCAACCCACCAGTGCCTTCTCCACTTCTAACACAGCTGAGAAATCCTTTATTTTACTAATCCTCCAAAGATAAGGAATAAGGGACTTTGAACATAGCAATTGCTTGCCTGCTGCCAACCCTGCATCCTCCTGGAGCATCCCAGCTCCCACAGGCAAGGAGGTGGATTGTCCAGAACACTGCTGCTCAGCAGAAACATCCAGTGACTGCAGGGCCTTGTGTCCTAGTGATGGCAAGCAGCCAACAGTGGCACCAGGAGGTGTTGGAAGTATGGGGCAGATGCTCCAGGCGCCTTAAGGGGTCAGTGACGGCTCCTGGCCTCTCTCAGCACCAACACCATGGGAGACAGCTGGTTTCCAGTGGCAGGGAGGGAGACATTCTCTGTTTGGGGGGAATTACTTTGCCTGAGGGATATTGCTTCATTTGTGTCTTCTCCTCATAAGAGCTTCAAACTGCCTGGCACACACTAATTTTGCCAGAGCAAACAGCAGAGGAAAACCTGCAGGCACCGAGAGGTGTCACAGCAGGAGTGGGGCTGTGCCCACACCTGCAGAGCTGTGTGCCACTGGGCAGTCCTGGCTGCCCTCACGGCACTGACAGTGTGTCCACTCCTCACCCACCACGGCAGAGGAAAGGCAAGAGGCAGCTCACAGCCTCATACAGAGCACAGCACAGATCTAAGGCACCTGTCGCAGTCAGCCCCAAGCCTTCTCTGCTCCTACAACCCTGATGCCATTTCCACATACCAAGACCAGTGCCTTCTGCTTACACCGTGCCCTGCCTGGCTGCAGTGCCCCAGCTCCAAAGCTCAGCTGTGGGACACCATGAGTTGCCACCAAAAAATCATGCCACGCTTGGAAGAGACATCTCTTCGTGCCATAGGCTGATGTGGCACAAAGGGTGAAGCTGTTTTTCTCTTTAGTTTTTCCCTCACATTTTTTGGAGGAGGCAGGAGGGCTGCAGCCCTCACAGAGGACCCTGGAGCACTGCCTTGCTGAGAGTGACAAGGAGCTGTAGTGCTCACCAAAAAGCATGTGAGGCCTCAGGTCGCCTCTAAGCTTCCCCAGACCATGGGGAAAAAAACCAAGCTATGTGAAGCAGCAGGGAGTTGGGAGCACCCCCCCAGCATGGCAGTCCCACCTCAAAGAGGGGACATGTCACAAGCAGCAGCCCCCAGGGGGACAGTGCTGGCCCCACCTGCCCAGACACCCCCTACAGCTTGGGAGAATTTTCCCGTCATGGCTCAGCTCAGAAATGGGCTGCACTGACCCAAGGCTCTAGTGCTACTGACACCTGAACAGCTGCAAGGAGAAGAAAAAAAAATCTTTAAATGTACATAAAGAGCCATTTTGCTCTATTTTTGGCTTTAGAAAGCAGCTGAGATCAGAAATGCCACTCGTAAACACTGGCCCCAGCAGAAGGGAGTGTGGACGTCCTCTTCCTCCTGCCTCCACTTCAGGACAGAGCAAGACCCGGGAAAGCAATGTCAGCCAGTCAGCCTACAGCATAATCCTTGTCACCCAGCGGGCTTCCTGCTGCTCCTCGGTGATGCTCAGCACCAGCAGGATGAGCCCTCCCTTCCTGGGGACCCAAAGCTAACAGCACCAGGGTGACACTGCCTGGATGTCCCAGAAGGCTTCTGGACTGCCTGGACAGACAGTCCCAGAAGCCTTCTGAGGCTGGAGGTGCCAAACTCCCTCGGCCAGCTACATCCCCCTTACTTCCCACCAGCCAGTGGGCTGAGAGCAGAGCTGGCAGCAAGGCCAGCACGGGAGCAGCTCATGGCAAAGAGCTACCACGTGCTTCTCCACCATCCCACAAATCCCACAGGATTTACTCTCCCCTCCACAGAAAAAGTGGGGTAACGAGTGTGCCCAACCATCAAGCCCCCCAGACAGCACAGACTCCCTCCCAATATCTCCAGGATAGGTTTTGCTGACAGCATTGCTCATGCCAAGGAAAAAAAAAATCAAAATACAATAAAATGAAAAAAAGACGCACTCTGATAAAAGAGCGTTTTGAGGCGTTAATTACGTATTTCTCAAGGCAGGCAGGGGTTGAGCAAATAAAGGCCTGCCGGATTTCAGCGTGACTTCCTGCTGCTGGCAGCTTCCTCTGCAGACAGCAGATGAGCCCAAAGACATTTTCTGTCAGGGATCCCTCTGTCCCACTGCCCCATGGCGCCGTGGGAGCCTTGCACGCTCCCACCTCGCACCTGGAGGAGGCCCTCTCTGGGAATCTTGTAAAGGGAATAAAAAGCCCAACTGGCAGTCATTAAGAGAAATAATAAATTAAAATAACGAAGTGCTGCCTTGCCCGCAGGCACAGGGCAGGGCTGTGAACGCCCGTGGGAGCATCACCAGGGTGCTTTGAAGAGTGCAAGTGGCCCATTATCAGTACCAAAATCGGGTGTCCGTGAGGCAAAGAGCCCGGGGGCTGTGGGGGGCCCTGCCCATGGCATACAGTGGCCCAAGCCCCCCAACCCCCCACGGAGGGGGCAGGGTGACGGAGAGGCTCGGGGCTGTCCCGGTGCTCCAGTGGGGAAGGCATGGGGCAGTGGGTGCCTGTCAGCCCCGCTATCTCCACCACAGCCAGAGGCCAGGGTAAGAGGAGCCCCTGGAGGTGCCCAGAGATCCTGGGCACGTGGGACAGGGTGCCTGAGCTTGCAGAACCTTTGCTGGGGAGGGGGGGCAACCAACAGGAGAGTGAGGTTGTCCCCACCTTTGTCCCAAAGGGGTATGTCCAGACTGGACACTGACTGGCTGGGGGGACAGTACCATAGTGGAGTGACAGCTGTTTCTAGGGGGAACCCCACAGCCCAGGGTGAGGTGGCACCCGCTCCTGAGGGGCACCCAAGGTATGGCCAGCACCCCCTACCAGGGAGATCCCCAAAGCCTGGAATGGGGCTGGCATCCTGCTCACAGAGGGGTGAGGAAAGAAGCCCAGTGTGGAGGGGATCCCCAGAGTCTGCTGTGGGTACAGGGCTCCACTCCTGTGGGGAAACCCTGGGATCTAGGATGGGGTCAACACCCCACTCCTGGGGGGAATCCTTGGGAGCTCTGATGGGGTCAACATCCCAGTCCTGGGGGAACAGACACTGGGAGCTGGGATGGGGTCAACATCCCATTCCTGGGTGGGTGGGGAGGGGAATCCGTGAGAGCTAGGATGAGATCAATAACCCCCTCCTGGAGGGAATCCCTGGGATCTCGGATTGGATCAACACCTCACTCCTTGGGGGGATGCCTGCGACCTGGGATGGGGTCAACACCCGACTCCTGGGGGGAAATCCCAAGGCCTGCTGCCCCATTCATGGGGGGGAAACCCGGAAGCCTGGGGCGGGGCAGGCCCCCCGTTCCCGGGGACATCCCCGGGGCCCGAGATGGAGCCGACAGCTCACTGTGCGGAGAACCCGAAGTCTGGGCTGGGGCCAGCATCTCACCCATGGGGGATCCCCGGGGCGGGGCGGGGCACTCCCAGCGCTGGTACCCAGGATCGCCCCGGGGCAGCGGGGGGCGGAGGCGACCAGGCCGCCCGGTTCCGGCATCGCCGGGCCGAGCCGGGCGACGAAACCAAGATGGGGGGCCCGGGGGTCGGGCCCGGGGGTCTTACCCAGCAGGAGCAGTTTCACCTCCCGCGCCGCCTTCTCGCCGTCCTCCCGCAGGTTCTTGTCGATCATGCGAGAGCGCTCGGCGGCCGCCTTGTCCTCGGCGCTCACTGTGCAGCCCATGGCGGCGGCGGCGGCGGCTGCTGCGCGCGCCCGCGGCTCTGCCGGCCCGGCCCGGCCCGCCCCGACAGGCCCCGCCCCGATAGGCCCCGCCCCGACAGGCCCCGCCCCGACAGGCCCCGCCCCGCGAGCCCGGGGGCGGGGCTAACCGGGCGTGGGGAACGGGGCGGGGCGCTGCTGGGGCGGGGCGCTGCTGGGGCGGGGCTCAGGGGGCGGGGCTTCTCTCTGGCGGCCCGCGGGCCCTCAGGCGACAGCAGCGGGTAACGGCGGGGAACACACGGGGTGTGAGGAACAGGAAGGAAGAGGGACACCGTGTGTCCCGGGCTAGAAATGTGGGTGGGACACGGTGTATCCCGGGACAGGCGGGCACCGGCTGCGGTGTGCACTGGGACACACATGGGGAGGGAGATGGAGTCTGAGTGTTGCATTTTGGGGTCCTTTGGGTGCGGAGCAGTGGGTGCAGCCCTGGGAACAGTGATTTGGGTGATGCTGTCTTTCAGGGCTACCTTCTGTGGAGACACGGTGTCACAGGGAGGTGGCTCAGAGCTTGGACACCTCTCAGTCCTCAGTGTCCCCTGTCCCCTGCCGCTGGAGGGAGCTCCTTGGCAGGTGCCGGGGCTGGAGGCGTCTGTGACAAGGGACGGGTCAGGATGGGACTGGGCAGGATGGGACATCTCCAGGTCTCTCACAGGACAGGGCGTCCCTCAGGCACTTGCCTCATCACCCAGCTCCCAGGGCTTCTCCCTGAGGAACTACACCCTCACACACTTCCTGAGGGGGGGGACAGGTGTGCCCACTGACCCACGGGGCTGGCCCGTGCCCAGGTAGCCACCCTCACTCCATGCTAGCCCCACAGCACTGCCTCATGCCTGCCCAGGCCCTGCAGCCCCTCCTGGCACCTCCACTGGCACAAACTGAGCAGCATCAGGGCAGCTTTTAACTCAGAGATGCTTTTAACTCAGGGATGCTTTTAACTCAGAATGCTAGGGAAAGGGATACAGCATCCCCCGTGGGGTCTGCAGGCCTGTGCCCGTGGGCCTGGTGTGGTGGGAGCAGGGCTGTTCCCGTGGGAGCGGGCTGCCGTGCTAATACAGCTTCGCTAATGAGCTGGCACCGAGCCCAGACCTGGGGCCGGCGGAGGGGAGCGAGGGGCCGGGACTGGTGGGGTGCACCCCCACTCCACACTGTGCCATGGGTGAGGGCTGGGGGGCTGGCCATAAGGGGCACTGGGGCACCCACTGCCCTGGCACCAGGCACAAGATACCCCAGCGCCTGGAGCCCTGCCTCCAGAGCAGCCCCACTCTCCAGGGATACTACTGCCATGGCTCTTACTGGGGTTCCTGCACTCACATATCCCACTCCTCAGAAGTCTCACTGCCCAGGGCCTTGCTCCCACGTATCCCATTGTCCTGGGGATCCTGCTGTCACAGGTGTCCTGCTCCGCAGGGATCCTACTCCCTCGGGGTCCTCTTTCCCCAGGGTCTAACTCCCACAGGGGCCCTGCTCCCATGGGAGTCGCTGCTCATCCATGTCCATGTATCTGTGCTGTCCTGCTGTGTGTCCATGCTGTCTGTCCTGCTGTTCATTCCTGTGCATTAACATCTGTGTCTGTATATCCCTGCTGTCCTCACACACGTCTGTGCACCCATGTGGCACATATCTGTCTGTCTGTGCTGCCTCAGGATGCTGTGTGCCAGGTGCCAGCCTGCATGGCAACACTTCGCCCACCCCAGTAATGCCCGAGACCTGGGCACATTCACATTTTTATTCTCACCTCTGGCCTGCCGCCACCACCAGTGTCACCCCCCACCTCCAATAATTTACAAGTGTCAAGGGTGGCCCTGGGGCAGCCAGGCTGGTGACAGGAACACGCTGCAGCCACCAGACCTGGGGCGACGGGGAGGGTCCACAGCGGTGGCCCCCCATATGATATGTACATTATACAGAGCTACCCAGAGCAACACAACACGTTAAAAAAGATCTACTCTTATGTACAGTATTTATAAAAAGCATCCCAGCCTCCACCACCTCATAAAAAAATACATCTCTTATGTACTTTGCCGCAGGACAGACTCCCCAACCCTGTGCTGCCCACCCTGCCAGGCTGCCCTCCATACTGGGAGGGGAGGCAGGGGGTGGGAGAGCTGCTCTCTGGGTTTTGGCATGGTTTGGGGCATCCCAGCGGCGTGGATGGATAGATGGATGGGGTGGATGGATGGGTGAGGGCTGTGGGGGTCTGAGTGCTGGCCTAGGGTGCAAGGTGAGCAGGGACAGCTTAGGTTGCTGGGGTGCCCATCACCCTGGCATCTGGGCATGCAGACAAGGGGTGCTTCCAGAGCCCTGAGCTTGCCCCCAGTGAGTGCTGCCCCCAGCCCTCCTGAAATCCCCTTCATGCCCCTCAGGTGCACCAGGCCCCCAGCAGCCAAGCCACAGCATGGGCAGGATGTCAGTGGATGCAAAGCCCGTGGCGTGCATGCCACCTCCCCAGAGCAATGCAGCTGGTCCCCATACATAGCCTAGGGATCAGCAGGGTCCTATCCGCAGGCACCAGGAGCCAACAGTTCCCCTGGCAGGCTCAGGAGCAGCAGGCTGGGTATCACCAGCCACAGCATGAGGACCACACTTGCCCACAGGGATCGAGGTGCCCCATGATGCCGGGGCAGTGGGTGGCATCTCTTTGGGGATGGCGGGATGGCAGGGGAGAGGGCGGGTGGCTTTGGGCACAGGTGCTGTCACAGGCCTGACTGCCCCGCTGGATTCCAGCCCCCACGGACACTGTTCATCAGGCTCTTGATGCTATCTAGGGGGGCCAGGAAAGTGCCCGGTCCTCGGTCCCCACAGCAGGCAATGCCCTGCGCCTCTGGCAGTGCCTGCTGCTGGCAGCTCTTGGGGTGCATAAGAGCTCCACCTGACAGCCAGCTCCAGGTGAGGTAGGGCAGTATTATTCTCCCCATTTTACAGATGGGGAAACTGAGGCGCAGAGGAGGGAGGGTGCCCGCTGGAGTGGCTGGGGGGCACAGGACCTGCCCCGGGCTCGCTGCCCCATCCCGGACACAGGTTGAGGAGTCTCCATGCCTGCCATGGCTCATGCCCTCTCACCATCACCACAGGTGATGGGCAGCAACAGCGGAAGTCCCCAGGGAATCCTGGTGGGGCTGCAGCATGGGGGCTGAGCCCGGGGTCAGCTCTCCCTGGGGCACTGGGTGGGTGGGGGGGAGGTTGGCGTGGGCACCCAGTAGTGACTAGTGGCTGCCGCCGCTCTTCCCCCCACCTGTGGCCCAGTCGATGATGATGAAGCTCAAGCTCATGATCATGAAGACCACCCCGAGAAGGGCAAAGCAGGCAGCCTGTGGGGACAAGGAAGCGACTCAGGGATGGCCAGGGCAACACGGTTCCCAGCCAGCCTCAGAACCCCACACCTATCCCCGTCCTTCTAGCCCTGCCCATGCTTACCAATATTTTGGGGGTGGAGCGCAGCGGCTCCTTGTCCTTGGGCATGATGCGGATGTAGAAGATGGCAGGGAAGATGAAGATGAGGCAGGGAGCAGATGTGGCACCTGGAGCAGACAGCGACAGAGTGGGCAGGGGCCTCCCACCCTGCAGCTCAGCCCTGCCAGCCCCACTGCCAGGACAGGTCCTGTCCATCCCCACCCCCTCCCTGCTCCCCCCGCAGTCCTGGCAAAGCCTTCCAGGAACCCAGGGACGCGGTGTGCTGGCACTGTCTCCACACCCCTCCCGCAGCTCAGGCCCTGGCACCGAGCTGAGTGCTGAGCAGGGGGAGCCTGGCTGGGGCAATCAAGGGAAACACACAGGGGAAGAGCAAGTGCCGGCACTGCACTGTGGACAGGGATGGGATGGGGGATTCACACAACCACCTGGTCCCGGCATGGTGAGAAGGGGAAACTGAGGCACAGGAGGGTCAGTCAAAGTTGAGCATTGTGCTTAAAAGTCAGGACAGAGGCTGGCATGCTGCTGCAACACCCCGTGATCACGGAGGGACAGGAGCAAGGCGCTGCCACACACCAATCAAGCCAAAGATGCCGAGAATGGAGGGGGCAAAGATGACGAGGAGGTTGATGAAGGTCAGCAGGATCACAGCAATGGCGATGTGGCGGATCCAGCTGAAGTCTTTCCCTTGGAACAGCATCTGCTGGATGGCCCGACGCACCTGGGAACAGGGACAGGGTATCACACTCTATCCTCGGAGCCAGGACGCATACCCTGTCACTGCAAATCTGCGGGTCCCCATCACCCCTCCTCCAGTCCTATCCCTATGGCCCTGCAGGTCACCATCACCCCTTTCGCTTCCCAGGTTCTGACCCTGATGCCCCACTGGTGCATGTCAACCTTTCACAGCCTTGTCCCTGTAGCCCTGCCTCTGCCCCATCCCTGTTCCTGGCACCCAGAATGTCCTGTTCCCCAATCCCTGTTTTCATCACTGCCTCAGCTTCCCTTCTCAAAGCCTGGTACTGAAGCTACCTGCCTCAGCTTCCTTTCTCAAAGCCTGGTACTGAAGCTACCTGCCTCAGCTTCCCTTCTCAAAGCCTGGTGCTGAAGCTACCTGGCATTCCTGTGAGGCCACTCACCGGGAAGAGGACGATGGGGACAGTGAGGGTGACAGCCGTCAGCACAGCCACACGCACACACAGGATGAGCACATCAAAGGGGTCCACCTTGTTGTACGTGTGCAGCAGCTCTGACTCCACACGGTCTGTGAACACCATCAAGGAGCCCCTAGGTGAGCCCTAGCACCATCAGCCCCCTGGCACAGGTGTGCCAGCCCCAGCCCCCTCCCCGAGGGCTCACCATAAAACGTGAGGTAGCCAAAAAGGGCAGCCAAGAAGTACATGAGGTACATGACCGTGATGGAGATGTTGGAGATGCACTGCATCTTCTTCTTGGAGGGACTGCAGGACACGGTGGGCTCAGCACAGCCCCGCAGCACCCACTGACACCACAAGCACCCGCCCAGTGAGGAGGGGTGATGCCAAAACATTCTGGGGTGTGTGGGGGATGTGCGGAGAGGGGCTGTGTCCCCCTACCTGAGTAGGGTGGTGTGTTGAATCACCTACCACCAACCAGCCACCCACTCTCTCTGGGTCACAGCACCCACATCCCAGGGGTCACACCACCACCCGGGATCATGGCACCCACCTCCCAGGGGTCATACCACCCCCCTCCACCCATTCTGAGTCACATCACACACCTCCCAGGGGTGATAGCACCCACCCTGGGTTATATCACCAATCTCCCAGGGGTGATATTGCCTACCACCCACCTGCCCACTCAACCCAGGTTGTATCAACCACCTTCTGAAACTGGTATCATCCATCTCAGGTCCTATCAGCCACCATCCACCCACCCGCTCAACCACCCAGGATCAAATCACCCACCTCCCCATGATGCCCCGGCGCAGGTCCCACACATGGACAGCACTGCCTTTGGGTGGGCACTGGATGAAGCCCACCCCTCCCCATGGATGCCCCCACCCAGGACTCACTCCTTCAGCTCAGTGTAGATGGGCAGGACCTCGGGGTGGCAGACGAAGGCGAAGGCCATGATGGGGATGGTGTATGCTGTCTGTGCAAGAGGAGGATGACTGACTGCTGGGGGCCCAGCGGCAGGTGCTGCTGGCACCAGGACCACCCATCTTCATGGGGTGCATGGGGTGGGGGCTCATCCAGAGCCTCAGGGGTGTATCCCAGGTCATTACCTGTGAGTTCAGGGTGAAAAAGCTGGGTGTGCAAGTGTCCTGCTCAGGGGCCTGGAGGACTGTGTAGCCATTCTGGTAGTCACTAGTGCTGACAGTTGTGACATTGAAGATACCGGTGATGTTCCCCTCCTGCTCCGGCAGTGGGCAGGGGATCTGGAACTTCTTGTAGATGACCTGGGGTGGGGGGTATATGGGGCCCGTCAGCTCTGGGTGCCCCCAGCTGCCAGCACTTGTTGCCCACACCAGCACCATGCCCAGCAGAAGAGTGATCCTGCTGGGACCCCTCCAAGGGACACCCTTTGCTAGTGCTGTCCTGTGGCAAGGCTGCTCCCCCAACCTGTCCCTGTGGATGTGGGCAGCGGGACAGAGTGAGAAAGCAGCACGTGGAGGGGCCACATGTGCAGATACCCCCCCGGCACTTTCCCCTCTCCTTTTTCACAACGTTCAGTTTCTTCAGCCGAAAATAACCCAGCAGCTTGACAGCCCTGCCACAGCGTCTCTGCAGCCCGGAGCGCCCGCTGTCCCTGCTCTCTCTGCTGTCCCCACAGCAACCAGCCCAGCCTCACACCCCAGCAAGAGGGATGTTGGGCACCCCAAGGCACCGGCATATGCCAGTGGGTGCTCACCGAGATGAGGAAGAAGACCATACAGCTGAGGGAGAAGCCGCTGGCGTAGCCAAGGTAGCCTGGGGAGGGAGGAGAGTGGCTGGTGGGTGCGGGTGGGACCCTTGCACTGGCTAAGTGTCCCCTCCTTGCCCAGCACATCCAGGCTGGCACCATCACCCCACAGAAGACCCAGGGTGCCAGACCCCAGTGCCGTGGGTAGCATCTCCCTGACTTACCCAGCTGCTTCATGAGGGCCAGGGGCAGGATAATGGTGACAGAAACCAGGATCACCAGGTAGTTCCCATTCATGTACCAGTCCCTGGAAGCAGAGGGCCTGTTCACCACCCCGCCCTGCTGGGGCACAGGCAGCCACTGGGGGGGCAATCTGCCTTTCCTAGGAACCCTTGAGCTTGCAAATCCCAGGGGCACTGGTGTCTCCTGAGGCAGGCATTCCTGCTCTGCTAACATCCCTGGGCACCCCTCGAGGCAACATCCCTGGGGACCCCCCGAGGCAACATCCCTGGGGACCCCCGAGGTAGCATCCTTGGGGACTCCTGAGGCCAGCGTCCTTGGGGGCCTTTGAGCTTAGGGTTCTGCCTACCCCCACAGTGGTGCACCCACAAGGGCTAGAGTTGCTAATGGGGATGTGGACATAGGGTGGGGGGACCTATACCAAACCAGTCCCCGACCCTGCAGCTCCAGGTTCTGCTCAAGGAGGAAAGCCTGATCCCAAGGGGATGTGAGGAGCAGGGATTGGAAGTTCAGCTCGGTTTAATCTCACCCAGGGGCTTATTCAGCACTGACAGTTATCAAAAATAGTAGTGGCTTAATGATAGTAAATCCCTGCCATGGGCTGCACAGCTGGAGCCAGAGCCCCGGCGCCTGCCCAGGGAAGGCACGCAGGCAGCGTGGGCAGGAGGCACTCACGTGGTCTTCTCCTCCAGGTTCAGGAAGGTCTGGATGACCAGAGGCACTTCAGATTTGACGATGTACAGGTAGCTGGACATGGCTGCAGGGCAGAACAAGGTCTTGCTGCACTGGTGTTCTCTGGTTCCACCCCTTGTCCCCAGCCCCTGATGGGGCCCCCAAGGCCATCCTCACCTCCGATGTTCTGCAGCGTGATGGCAATGGCTGCAGCCAGCTTCCCCGGCGTGCCGAAGGCTCGGTAGCCCAGCTGCTCATAGGCGCGGATGCCTGTGGGATGGGGAGTGGTGGTGGGTGAGAGTCAAGATGGGACCCCCTGGCACGGCCCTGCTGAGGACTTGGCACTCACCCACAATGCCCGAGGACTTGAGCAGCAGGTGGATGGAGTAGCTGGAGAGCAGGGCCACCGCTGTGAGGAGGAAGCTGCAGGAGGAGAGCACAGTTACCAGTGGGTCACAGCAAAGGGCTCAGACACGGCTGTGGGGCAAACCCCATGCAGATGTGCTCTGCCTGTGGGCAGCTGTCCTGGCAGGATACCTCCCCTTGCCTCAGCACCTGTTGAGTGTTCATGGGGCAGATTCAGTCCACATCTCCAAAAGAAGGCACCGCTCATATCCTTCAAGCCACTTTTGGAAATCTGACTTTGTAGTAAGGAAGGCAAAACTTCACCCTCCTCCTCCCTCCCCAAAGTGGGGCACAGCACTCAGCAGAGCAGGCAGATTTATGCCAGCAATGGGCATGGCTCAGTCAGCAGGAGCTGGTCCCTGCATCACCCCAAGAGACTTCTTTCTTGCCGCACCCACCGATCTCCTTGGAGGAGCCCCCCACACCTGGACACCGCCCCCCTCATGCCCCCATGGCACTCACAGGAAGAGGATGATGCCGGTGTTGGCCATGGCATATGCCAGCCCCAGGATGCCACTGCCCATGATGGCATTGCTTAGATTGAAGACGGACATCCCGAAAGACGTCTTCCCTTCAAACTGTTCACAGGACACAAGAGGGAGGGGATGCACCAGTCATACTGGGAGCTTGCCCCATCCCACCCCCACCACTGTGCCCATGCTGCTACTCACATCAGTGAAATGTGTCTGCTTCTTCTCGGCACCGTGGGGCAGGAACTCCTCCATCTCCGCCACGCCAGTCTGGTTCTCCTCAAATCTGTCCACAGAGGGAGAGGAGTGAAGCCAAAGCAGAGACAAGGGCCATCAGCACTGGTTGATGAGATACTGGCTGGTATCTCAAGGGCAGGGAGCAGCTCGGAGGATCCCCCACGTCCCTGACACCACCGCTTGCCCTGAGGCCCCTACCTGTCACCCGCCAGTGAGGGGACAGTGGACGCGGTGAGTGCGGCTGTGTGCTTCCCGTTGGGGACCAGCTCCACCATCTCGGCCTGGAGGGGCACGTCCGTGGTATCCATGGCTAGGAGACAGCTGGGCTTGCTATGGGCTCTACTCAGGCTCTGCAAGAGGGAGGCAACAGAGGTCTAGCTCTGGGCAGGAGCACTGGAGGGGCTGGCCTGGAGTCTCACAAGTCCTGCCTCCCCCAGGGACACTGGAGCTGGGCTCAGCACCAGCGCTGGTGGCACAGCAGGGACAGGCATTCGGGGATGAGAGGATCACCGAGCCAGGCATCACCGTGGCTGTGCTTCTCCCTTTTGCCCGCTCAGCACACAATGTCCCATGGAACTCAGCCCCAGCTCCAGTACCTCACCAGAGTCCCAATGTGGGATTGTCCCCTCACCCAGCCAGACATCCCACAGCCCATTCCATTCCCTTGCTCACAGTGCAGCACAGCACAGCACTGCCCAGCCCCAGAGTCCCCAGTCCACACCGCCTGCCCACCTCCACTGCCCTGCCCGCAGCTCTCAGCTCCATGACTCAGTTTCCCCTCCTGGAGACCGGTGCCAGCAGGCGAGGGGGGATGTTTGGGAGGGCGGCTGAGGACGGGGCAGGGAACTCGGGGACCCCCTAGCCACCGTTATGTAAAGCCCGTGGTGCTCCCCGGCGCAAAGGGCTCACCCACGTCCCGCCGCTACCGGGGTGCCAAGACGGGGGGCTCGGGGGCACGTCAGGGCTGGACAAACGGAGCAGGAAAGAGCGTGGGGCCGGGAGACAGCTCCTTGGCAGGGGAAGGCGGCCGGGCTGCCGAGCGCGGGACGCCTTGGCACGCCGCACAAAGCCGCCTCTGTGCGAGCCCCGGCCCTCCCCGCCCCGCTGGGAAACGGCACAGGGTGGCTTTCTGGGGCAGGCTGGCAGCCGGGGCAGGGTCCCGCCACCCCCCACCGCCCC
Organism: Sylvia atricapilla; assembly: GCF_009819655.1. Classification (NCBI taxonomy): domain Eukaryota; kingdom Metazoa; phylum Chordata; class Aves; order Passeriformes; family Sylviidae; genus Sylvia; species Sylvia atricapilla. The sequence goes on along the minus strand of NC_089150.1, from coordinate 14,702,982 downwards.
GAGGGGCTGGGGTCTTGTCCAGCTGGCCAGGGGGCTCCACACTGGGGCTATGTCCAGCCAAGGGCCGGTGCCACCCGGCTGGAGGTTAGGCCTGGCTGGGATGCAGGGTGGTCCCCCATCCCGGGAGGATGCTGCTGCCCCACCACCCTGCTGCCTGGGGTCTCCATGAGGTGAGCAGGAGACATGTCCATCTTTATGCTCCCAGGGGACTGGTGTCCCCAGAAATCTGAGGAGCCTTCCCACAGTACAGTCGGGTCCAGCAGTCCTCCTGGCACGCAAGGAAAGGATGACACGGCAGGGTGTGGGTGCCAGCACCTCCGGTCTCCTGAGCTGCTGCCCCGCTTCTCCCTGCCCATCCAGACCACAAAGATTACCTGCAGGGTCATCCCAGGCCACACACTGCCTGCTGGCACTGGCAGGGGGGCCTGACAGTGGGCCTCTAAGGTGGGCCCAGGGTGGTGGGCATGTATTTGAACCACTGTGCCTGCAGCACACAGCCAGGTGGGGAAACTGAGGCAGGACACAGGCCAGCAGGGACCAGAATGAGAAGGTTCAGCCATGCGGGGGACGAGAGGGAAGCGCAGGGCGGGCTCTGGGTGATGATTTATCCCCTCCACTAGGCCTCCACTTGGGATAGATCCAGGCATGAACAAGGCTGCCAGCACGTCCAAAAGCCACCGTTAACTCTGCGCCTTCCCACCGCCATGGGCAGGCATCACTGAATCCAGCACTCACCCAGTATGGGACTGAGGGGGGCACCAGATCTGTGATGTTCCATCACCCCCCTAAGCCCCCCAGTGCCACAGGGCTGCCGGCAGGCAGGGCTTCACCGCATCCAGCTGGTGGCAGGCAGGAGCTGCCCACTCCCCTGCCCGCTCCCCCACGGGCGCCAGGAAGGCTGGGCACTCTTGTCTGCAGCCCCTTTCTTCTCCCAGGTTATAATTACACCTCTCTGGGCAGCTCAGGAAATACCAACTTCTTCCCCCAAGCGTCTCTCAGAATAGCAAGCGGCACAGCCGAACTCATTCAGCATGCACCGGGCTTCGTGCTGCCACCCAGACGCTTCCTCCTGCTGGGCAGCCCTGGCACAGCCTTGGCACAGCCCTGGCACAGGCCCAGCACTGCTCACTGCCACTTCCCCAGCTGGCCCTGGCCTTTGCCCCTCGGCCAGGGTCTCCTGGCGGCAACGGCCAGGGCAAGGGGAGAGATGAAAGAGGAGGGAGCATGAGATGATTCGATCGGGCAGTGCGAGCCCTGCCCGCTGCTGTTTGCCTTGCGATAAGGCAGAACAACAAATACGGAGTGATGGGTGGCCCCGAAGGGGTGGCTTGGTTCCCCTCCAGGCTGGGGTTGGTGGGTTCACCGCCTCACTGTGTGCCCACCTTAGCTGGGAACCCTCTGCTCTGGGCAAGGAGCATCTTCTCAGGGATCTCTTCCCTCAAGATGCCACCATGCAGATGGGATAGTGTCATCTTCACTGCCATGTCGGGTAGCCCACATGCTGCCTGGCATCATCCCACTCCTGACCACCAGCTCCAACGCCTGCTCGCCCAGCCTGATGGCATGGACCTGGCCACCTACAAGTGTGGGCACGGAGCCCCCCCGCTGTGGCACCCAGGGCCACTTTCCTGGGGGCGCTGAGCAAGCGGCATCGATTTCCCAGCATGCGCTCCGCTGCCTGCTGCGCTCCGGGACACAAGGACAGCGACAGCCCCGTGCGGCCAGACCTCCCCCAGGCTGCTCCGGCTGTCCCAGCGCTTGGTGACACCCCACCAACGCTACGGTGTGGCCACAGAGCCTGAGCTGGGCCCTGGTGCCGTGCCGCAGCCCCTGCAGATGGAACACGGAGCCGGATGCGTGGGACGGCACGTACCGTCCCGCCGGCCACGTCTGCGCTTCAGGGGAGGCTACGTTTGGTCTCGCACACTGCGTCCCGGCCAGCACAGACGCCGGGTGGGGTGAGGACACGTGTGTGGGGCGGCAGGGCTCCCAAATCCCTGCCCTGCTGGGGGCTGGCGGACGGGCAGTCCCGGGCTCACCGCGGTCCCCGCCAGCCTTCCTCGGGGACCAGGACACCACGGTGAGGGTTTCAGTTCTGAAAGGGACTGCACCGCTCTCTCTGCCTCACATCTCGCCTCCACGCAGACTTCATTTAAAAGTTGGAAAATCCCAGCGGGAGCGAGGGACAGGCAGGTGTGGGGGGCTGGGCAGGGAAGCTCTGTCGGCAATGCCAGCAGGTACGTTGGGTGGGATATCCATTGCATCTGGCAATGTAGCCAGGGGGACGTGTATTAACCCGGGCAAGCCTGGCCCCCGTGCTGTCCCTGTTCCCTCGGTCAAGCCCCGGCCCAGCACAGTCCCCAGCGGTGCACGCGGTGCTGGTGGAGTGTGGCACACGTGGGGACATGGCTGGTGCCAGCCATGCCTGTGCCAGGCAGCGCCAGCCCGGGGGGCCGTGGCCCACCGTGTCCACAGCCCACGGCACCCATCCGTGAGCACCCAGTGCCCACACCTGCGGGGAGCGAAGGCGCAGCTCTCCCTGGCAGTAGGTGAGTGCTCCCTCGGGCCGGGGACCCCCACAGGGCAGAGACTCCCTCCTCATCTCCTCTCCCTTGCAGATGAATCCTCGATAATCCGGCCCAGCTGGGGCCGTGGGACTATTCCGGGTGGTAATCCGGCTTTAGCGCCAAGCCTGCCGCAGCTGCCGGCCTGCGTGCTGGCAGCCAGGTATCCCGCTGCCGCCGGTGTGTGCCGGGGGAACGGCACCCCCCCGCCCGTGCCCAGGTGGCTGTTCGGGTTTCAGCAGAGCTGGGCACACAGGGCTCATATTCCCTGAGGCTGTGCTGATGACCAAGCCCTGCCAGAGAGATGGGCAGCACGGGCAAGTGGGCAGGGATGCCAGTCATGTTCCCCCCACTGCCATCAGCCCCCAGCACTGCTGTGGGCACACAGGCACAGCTGGGCAACAACCCAAACCTGGGTGGTCCCTGGGCAGCCCCTCTCCAGGGAAATTGACCCCAGCAGGGCACACAGCAAAGAAATCCCTCTCTTTTTGCCCTCACAAAGAACTCCCGTCCACAGCTGCCCTGGGAGTAGGGTCTGCCCTTGCCCTGAAGAACACACAGCCATAGCTTTCCCCTCGGCCTTCCTTCCTAACATTGGCAACCCAAACCTGGTTTTAACCGGTGGTGTTCCACCCCTCACCTCCCAGCTAAGCAAAGGCAGTGTCAGGGTGCCACCTCCTCCAGAAGAAGTGAGCACCCAAAGGGGCAAATCCGGCCATTCAGGGGATATCCATGTGCCTCACCTTTGGCATGAAGGTTCTGGGAGGCATCTGCATGGGTATGGGAACCCCAGCAGCTGTGGAAAAGGACAGCTGGAGGCAACCTTCCTGGTGCATGGCTGGAGAACCTCTCTGGGTAGGCCTGCTATAGACATTATCCAATTATATCTGTGGGAGATTCTCCTGAGATCCTCTGGAGATGACAGCCCCACCAGCTGGTCATGCCAGCCAGCCCTATTCACAGCCTTAGCACAAGCTGGTTAAAGTAGGCACTGCTCCTGGGCTCACCTCACCTCTTTCAGCCCCAAATACTACACCATGGCTCAGGTTTGGGTCAGGCAATTCCCCTGGTGCTCCAGCCAGGGCAGGATTGGCTGTAGCAAATAGGAAAAAATGGCTCTGGAAGCTGCTGTCCTGGCTAGCAGGGCTCTGGCAGCACCAACACCTGCCTGGGCACTCCTGGCCATCTCTGTTGCACTGTGTGGACAACAGTGTCCATCCAGGGTCTTACCTCTAAGAGCACAAGTGGCACCCATGTCCCAGGGTGTCCCAGGGGACAGCTCTGCCTGAGCCTGAGAATGTGCCTACATGCAGAACACATCAACGCCTGAGCTGGTCTGGCCACTGTCCTGCAGCAATGGACACACTAGCGTCTGGGACACACCAGGGAGGGGAAAGCCAGTTTAGGGAAGAGAGTGATGGAGCCAAACATTACGCTGGGGCCACTGGGTTTTCCAGTGCCAGATCCATGGTGCAGCTCAGCCACAGCATCACCTGCCAGGCACACAATCTTGCATGGGGCCACGCTGCAGGTATCAGCCATCACCATCCTGCCACATCCTCTAACATCCAAGTACCAGTACCGAAGCAAGCTGTGAAGAGCAGTGAGGAAGCTGAGACCAGGTGAGGGGAGTCATGGCCAGCACTGGGACAGCCCACGCTGTTGCTGCCACCTGCCAGCTTGAGTCCATGTGGTACAAGTTCAGGTGGCAGTTGCAGCTGGCAGCTTGGGGATGGGGACAGGGTGGGCACAGCATGAGGCCAATGGCACTCAGTGTGGTTCTTGGAGAGGCTGGGTGAGACACCAGCTTGAGCCCAAAGCATCTCAGGCAGCACTAGGCTGTTATGATGGGTTTTGCTTTAAACTTCAAACATGGCCCTTTGGGAATGTAGGGCCACCCAGGGAAGATGGTGGCACAGGTAGTGGCACTGCAAAGACTGATGGACAGACAGCGCCTGGAGAAGGACATGTCAGGTTTTCTACCACACCTCTGGAGTTTTGTTTTGCCTTGAAAGCAAGATGCTTTCCAGAAGTTCACACTCCCCAAAACACAACTGGCCTTAGCGAGATGACACAGAGGGGTCAATAGCGAAAACTCCAACGCACCATGTGCTGCTGGCAATGCTGGGGACATCAGGAGGGCCTGGCCTCAGCCACAGCCCCCTGTACCAATCAGGAGCCATGATTCGTTCCAAGCCTATGGCACCACCACCGTGCCTGGCCATGCCACTCTCACCATTGGACCAGCCTGCCATTTGCTCCACAGGGACAGCTGGCCATGCCCCGCTGGCATGGGCGACCCAGCCAGTCCCAGACGTGCGTCAGCGGCTGAGGAGGCATGTGGCGGCAGAGACTCACGTGGCGAGGAGAGCCGGGGGCATGGGGGTCCGTCCTGTCCCCGACCCGCCTCTGTTTTCTCAAGGGTTGCACTTCCAAAGGAGCCCGTGGGATTCCACTCCTTCCCCCATCCCCACGCGCCAAGGAAAATAGGCTCTGCCGGTGCTTGTTTGTTTGCCGTGGCCGCAGCCCCGGCGTGTGATTACAGCTGCAGCACGGCCGGGTGCTGTGGGGCCCTCTGCGCCTCAGCCAGGGTCCCCCGCAGTGCCAGCAGTCCCATGCCACCCCCAAGTGGAATGGAGTGTCCCACTGCCCCTTAGCAGCCCTGGCCACCAGAGCCAGGGCACACAGGCACTCTATTCTGGGAGACAGGGCAGTGTTGCGAGGCACAGACGGCTTTCTTTGGGGTACCCCCTTGAAGCCAGAGGGACCAGGCAGGTCTAACACCTCATCTTGGGCCTGGTCCAAACACCAGTGGAAAATTCCCCATCTCCTCCGCGTCAGCTCAGCACAGCCATGCCCTCTTTAGCCAGCCAGGGCTCTGCTTCCCTGCCATCCCACCTGTTGGGGACTTGCCAGGTCCCCGGTCTCACCCATGTCACCACAGCGCCAGCTCAGCTTGTGGACCCTAAGTCCAGCAACCACCTGCTGTGGTTCAGTTTCCCTTGGGGAAGATTTCTCTCCAGCGGGACTTTCACAGCTGACAGGGCAGAGAGGGCCACCATGCCGGCTGGCATGGGACACGCGTGGCCGACAGGAACGCAATGTGCTGCCTGGCTCTCCACGCTGCTGTCCCAGGCAGCCAGGCTCTATAAATACCACAGCCTATGGAATCACCGCACGCAGGTCCCGGCCAGCCCCAGTGCCCATGACGGCCGGCATCACTCTCCCTGCTCCGGCACCCCGACACCGACACCCGATCCTAGCCACAGCCGCTTCCAGCCTTCAGAAACATATGTCATTCCCACAGGCGATTAAAAATTAAAGCAGAAAAAAGGGAAAGTAAAGGGACTTGGGGGGTTAGTGTCACTATGAGTATCAACGGAATGATGCACGCCAAAGCCCCCAGCATCGCGAGCCAGGAAGGGGCAGTGTCAGGGCGCTGGGGTACCCAGGCGGTACGGCAGGGTTCTGCCTCCCACTGCACTCGCGGGATCTGTCACCCACCCGTGGGAAGGTGCCAGCCGCTGCGAAGTGGCAGGAGTACAGCAAAGCAAACAGCCCCGGGGCGCTGCCACCTGCCAGAGCTGCCGAGCCCCGGATTTTTCCCGATGGTGCCCGGCGCCGGGAGGAGGAGGAGAGAGCGGGGCCGTGAGAGAAAAGCGGAGCCGGCGAAAGATGTGTTGGAAAGGGTGCGGAGGAGAATTCGTGGAGATGAGGGGTCGGAGCGCCCGGCACTACGGCCTCCAACCATGGAGCTCCACGGAGGAGAAGGCAGCGACCCTGGGAGTGCGAGAAGGAGGGGAGATCGGAGAGACCTACCTGCCCTCTCTCCGCGGTGCTTCTACTGCGGGCTGGGGCAAGCAGCCCCCGGTGGCCGGTGCCGCGGATTAGAGACTATCCTGCTACCGTAATCCCGGCGGAGCCGGAGATTAAACCGGACCCGAGCCCGCCCCCAGCTCCAAGGCTCCCAATCTCCTCTCTGCCGGGGCACAGGAGGGGCGCTGGGAAGCGGGTGGAGCGACCGCCCTGCATGGACCGACCCCGCCCCGCCCCGCCCCGCCCCGGCGGGACACAGCCGCCCACCGGGCATCAGATGCCCACCGGGCATCAGTGTCCCGGCAGCGCTGCCCTGCCTGGAGTAGGTACATCACCAAGCGATCCCAATGCACTTCACATGGGGCGACCGCACCGGGTGTCTGTGCCTCTCTAGGCATGACCACGATACTGGGCATCTGTATCCTGCCAGGTATTGACACCCCACCCGGCGTTCCTACCTACAGCAGCTGAGTGGCTGCTTCCAACCACCTGGTTGCCCCGCTCATGGTGCCCACTGCCCTCACAGCATCTCAGCACACTGGGACTAAACAATCCATATGCAATCATCTCAACAAGACCCAGAGCAACTGGGACAAGCCAGCCCCCTTCTCCAGTCTCCATCAAACCTCCCCACTTGAGCTGAAAGATGTCTATTTTCAGGAAATACAGATCCCCATAAAAGTTCCCCAAAGAGGAAATTTCTCCCAAGTGCATCCTGCAGGCTTTAGGGAGAGCCGTGAGCTCTGGTGATTCACCAGATGTGTCCCCAAAGATTCCCTGCCCCTCTGCAAGGTCTGTCACCCCTAAACTACTTCCTGCTCCTCTGTCCTGCCCAGCTTTTATTTCAGAGGAAAATTCTGGGGGTCCACACTTGGGAGTCCACCCACCTCCTGTGCTGAGCTGCAAACCCTGCCCAGCTGCTGTGCGTTGGCAGAATGGCTCTGCATGCTGCTGGAAGGTTTTATTTGTGTTATGCATATCTTTAATAAATCCTTGTGAAGCCTCGGGCAGCCTGGGATGGAAACAGCTTTGCCAGTCAGCAGTGAGCGTCGCCATCGGGAGAAGAGGCACCCTCTCGCCTGGACATCGAGGGATGTTAAATATTCAGTGGCAGCTCTGCCCTCACGCTCCCGGCAATCCCGCGGCTCCTGTTACTGCCACTCTTCTTTGGCTGGAGACATACATCCATTAACTAATTTCTAATAACAGCAGCATGCGTAAGTGCTGAACCAGCGCTGGCTGGCACGCCGGGGGACTGGAGGCAGCCAGGTTTGGCAGTGTCATGGGGGAGCCAGAGGCACCCAGAGGATGGGCATGGCTGGCCTCAAGCCATCAGCTTAACCCTTTCCCTGCTCTGGTGAAGCCAGTGCAGCCACGTGGCACCTGCGGAGAGACGTCCCGGGACGTGTGGCAGCGCAACTCTCCAGGTTGTAAAAGGCAGCCAAGAGCTTCCACCCTGTGAGCAAACACAGCACAGGTGCTGGGCACAGGGACAAGCAGTGTTGTTCCATTGCACAGGGTGCAGCGACTGCCGTGGGGTAACATGCTGGAGGACCTGTGGGAAGTGACTTGGAGGCTGTCTGCTCCTTCCCAGCCTCCAAATGCCCTTCCCCTGCAACTGGCACAAATGCAGCCATGTCTACTTTTTACTGTCCCCCCTCTTGTCCATCATGTGACACCCCTCTCCAGTGTTTCCACTTTCCAGGTGGGCAAAGGACATGGGCTCCACCATGTCCAACTGAAGCTTTGTGGAAAATGAAAGCAGTGAGGAGTGGAGGAAAGAGAGTGAATATGTCCCCAAAACCTCCAAGGTCTGTCCCAGCATCCCATGTTGGCACACAGTAGCTGCACACTCATGCAGCTGGGCTGGCAACCTAGAGATGAGCCATGAGAGGGGTGGGCTAAAACCCTGCTCTCGACCCCCTGAGCCCTCTGGTGAACAGTGCTTCTCCACTGCAGCTCCGGCCAGTCTCACCAATGGCTCCAGTGGTGTCAGGGCTCCAGTGGATTGCAAAATTGCAGTCGTGCGGTTTTCTCCAGCTGGCTGGAAAGTTTGACGCTGGATTCCCGTATGTGAGGAGCCTTCAGGGGAGCACGGCACAGCACGGCTCATCTCTCCAGCAGCATCCTGCCTCACCAATGGCAGGGAGCCGAGTGCTGTGCCAGAGCCCTTGCCCTCAGCACACCTCCGTAGGGTTTGATTTCTCCCCATTTCCCCCAGCCAAAACTGCCCTATTTCTTACCCTTCAGCCGTGCTTTGAAATCAAAGATTAAAATGAACCCATAAAACCCCTTGGCCTCAAATGTCACAGCACAGACAAGGCCAGCCCAGGACCCAGGCACGAAGCAGTGGGTGCCATGTATGGCCAGGGACACGCTCTCCTTGTCACGCTCAGCTTACCTCTCCCAGCCCCTGAGCCCGCTGCCTGCTGCTGACTGCCACTGCCTGCTGTTCCCAGAGCCAGATGGCAGGAAGATACGGCAGAGATATGGTGAGATTTGCAGCCCAAGCAGTGCTCCCCCTGCCACTACCCTGACCTCTCAAGCAAGAGTCTCCTGGAGATTGCCCTTTCCAGGAACATTCCAGTGAGTTCCTCCACCGAGGATCCCACAGACACAGCGCCAGCACATATAGGTGCTCCAAGACCCCCACTGCCCTCTGGACCCCCATAACCATGAAGCAAGTGAGGCACAAAAAGAATGCTGATTGTAAGAGGAGAGGGATGCCTGTGGCCAGCAGGGTGGACTCCAGAGTGACACCTGCCCGGGGCCGTGTCCAGGGCTGGGGCCTTCCTCCCCCCAGCCCTCTCTCCACAGAAGCACCCTGGCTCAGGTAGCTTGTGTCTGGACACAGAGGTGGTTGGGAGCAGCTGGTGGCCCCCTTCTCCGCCCCCTTGACCGCCGCCTCCCTCGCGGCACATGCTGTCATGTGGCAGGGCACAACAACAACACGGGCTAATTGGTTAATGTGATTTCAAAACATGATTTGCAATTATAACTCACCAGAGAGCATTCAATGATCCCGCACATCGGAGCAGTGGGTTTTTCTCCTTCGTTTGTTCCTGGAACCTCGAAAACCAATTAACTTTACAGAAGCCAGAAGCAAGCACTGCTCAGCAGACCTGAAGGGTGAGTTATCTCTGTGCTCAATCACCTCCCTGCCAAGACACAATCTGGGAACCAAGGACTGGCGGACAAGCCCCAGGGTAACCCCGATGCTTCTCCCTGCACACTGAGGGGTTTGGAGGGACTCACACAGGCTCCCCCAGCTCCAACCTGTCAAACACTATGGCTGCTTGGGAGCACTTGAGGACAGAAGGATGCCTGAGCCACAAGATGTGGGAATAAACTGTTCCTGTTGGCACAGGGAGACTGTCCCTTCATTTCCCTCCAGAGGTGCTGGCACCTGCTGGCAGCCTGCTCATCTCTGCCACCCACGCAGGACAGCCATGTGCCCACCATCCTCACAGCACCTACAGCCCCACCAGGGACAGGGGCTTTGTCTCTGTGGGCTGACCATCCTGCAGAAAAGGCTTAAATGCCGTTAAGGTAATTAAGCAAGGACTTTAATGCCTTTAAATGCAACTCAAATGCCTTTCAAGCCAAACAAACCCAAGCAGTCATGATGGTTCTCAAACATCCAGCACCCAGTGCCCAGCTCCCCTGAGTCTTGGCTTGTTTCCCCAGTGTCCTCAGTTGCTGGGCTCTGTTGCTCCCCACATCCCACTGGAAATCCAGACATGGGGCCAGCAGTTTTTTCTCGAATGGGCAAAGAGATGTGGCCATTAACTGCTGGAGGGATGATCTGGCAATTATCCCTCAGGATGGTGATGCAGCTCCACTCTGCAGGGGGACCCCTGCTCACAGGGGAACACTCTCATGTGCACAGGGCCTGACTCTCTGGGCTGCGAGCTGCCTTCCATCAGCTCCCCAAGCCTCCTTACCACAGGGAGGTCAACATCCTACACTGCAGCCCCTCCCAGGCTTCCTGAGGACAGGGAGGGAGCTCAGGGATCTGCCAGAACCTCTGAGGAGGCACAAGGTGATGCCAGCAGTGCAGCATGGGGCAGTGGAAGGAAATGTGAGGCACTGTTGGGGGGTCTCCAGTCCCTGGGGAGGGGCTCTCCTGTTCATCTCCAAGCTTCCTGCAAGCTGTCAGGGAGTGGAGCTGGCTGGGAGGCCCCCAGGGGATGCCAGGCATTCTGCCCAGGGCCTGGGCAGCAGGGTGACAGATGGCTGGGGACCTGGGGACAGGGAAGCAGGGGAGGACCAGGGACACCTTTCAGCCCAGACAACTGTAGCATCCTTGTTTAGAGTTATTTATATCTGGGCCAAAAATGGAGATGTGGCCACAGCCATGTCCCTCCTCTCCCCAGGGTGCTGTGGTCAGTCCAGAGTGGACCAAGGAGCAGGTATGGTCCCTGCAGTCCCAGTGAAAGGACAGTCTGCTCTGGCTCCCTACAGAGGCACCCGTAGGGCTGTCCTGAGCCCCCTCACTGGCTAGGGTGACTCTCAGTCCCAGGGCTAGAGGGTTCACCACAGGCTCCTGTCGGGCGTGATCCAGCCATGAGAAGGAGAGTGGATAAAGGCCCTTTCATGGCCCATCAGGGAAAAGGATTCAGCGAGAGAAGCACAAAAGGACGTGCTAGTACTCAGGACTGAGGCTGCAGTGTCCTGCAGCACCGGGGCTCCTGAGCAGCCGCAGTGGCGGGATGCGGGGTGCCTGCCCCAACCAGGAGCAGCTGGGGAGCACCAGGTGCTGGGTCTTGGCAGGCACCCCTGGGCTCCTGCTAGCACCACCCAGCCTTGTGTTCGGGTGGACTAAACCTGGTGCTGTTTCAGGCTGGGCAGTGCTGTCATAGTGGCTCTCTCCAGGGTTGGGAAAGCCCTGGGGCACCTACCCCTCTCCCTCCCCTCTGAGCTGGACAACAATTGGCTGCCTGAAGGACGCCGGCCTTGATCCGCATCGCTGGCCGTCCCCAGGGCCGAGCAAACAGAGAGGAAAACAGCCCCAGCCGGCTCCTGCCACTGCCGGCATGCGGCCAGCCCCCGGCACCCCCGGTGCTCCTGTGCCTGGGACCTCTCCCACACAGCAGAGCTGGCAGCACCACTCTGCCTGGTGCTGCCAGGGGGCTGACGGTACTGACCCACCTGCCCCACAGCCGGGAGTGAGCCCAGGGGCTGCAGGGGCTGAGCCGGGAGGAGGAAACAGAAACCAGGACAAGCACCCAGCGTGCTGGCAGAGGGGCTGCCCGCGATGGGAGAAGTGAGGCACAGCCAGGGTTGCACTGAGACCACTGGCCCTGGCTGTGGGGCTGTCCCTCCTTGCCCAGTCCAAGGGTCAGCTCGCCCAATTCAGCCCTGTTTGCCATGGGGCTGGGCCTGTCCATGGGGCTGCAGGCTGGCTGGGGCCAGCTGGTTGGTGGCAGGAGGCCAGCACAAGCCCAAGTCACGTGCCATGGCCTTGCCTAGCCACCTCACATGTTTTCTCCACAGCCCAATTCCCTGAAATCTTTTCCCACCAGTAGAGCATGGTGCTTCACAGAAATGCCCCCGGTACCCTTCCCAGAGCTCTCCTGTTGGAGAGCCACCCACTCCCACCAGATACCAGGGGGATACCAGAGGCCAGCTCTGGTCCCGTTCCCCCACGGCACATCCCACACCACCCAAAGTCCTACCACTCGCTCCGTGGCACTCCTGGCACCCCTACCCTGACTGCTAGCAGCAGGACCCACCCGCCACAGCAGTGGGCTCGGTCGGCTGCAAGAAGCACAGACGAGGGCTGGGATGGGTATGGGGATTGCTATCACCGGCAGGAGCGGCCACCGTGGCACACGGGTGAGACAACGGTGACACAGCGGTGGCACCATACCAGGGTGGGCACGGGGATACAGGCCCTCAGCTGCCCTCCCGGCACTGCAGCTGTCCCTGGGAAGGTCAGGCCGTGGGGGCCAGGCCACGGGCGGCTGCTCCAGCTCCGCCGGTTTCGCCTCGAGCGCTGCCCGCTCCCGCTCTGCCGCCGGCAAGGTCAGCGCAGTGCCACGGCAGCACCGGCCTCCGCCATCCCCCAGCCGCCGGCCAGCCGCTCCCGGTTCCCACCGGCTGGAGGGGCGGGCATGGCTCTGGTGACCCCACACCACCCACGCGGGACACGGCCATCCCGTGACTGTGTGGGCTGGCGATGCCCCTGCCCGGAGCACCGGGGAGCGCCGCGGGCACCGAGCGCGGGGGGCGGAGCGGCACGGCCCGCGCCGGTGTCCGACCGCCCTCTGGCGGCGGCTGGCGGCACTGCCGCGCCCGGCCCGCCTCCCGCCCACTGCCCGCCCCCTGCCCACTGTCCCCTGCCCGCCGTCCTCTGTCCCCTGCCCACTGCCCACTGTCCCCTGCCCGCCGTCCCCTGTCCCTTGTCCCCTGCCCGCTGCCCCCTGCCCCCTGCCCACTGTCCCCTGCCCGCCGTCCTCTGTCCCCTGCCCACTGCCCAGGGCCCCCTGCCCGCTGTCCCCTGTCCCTTGTCCCCTGCCCCCTGCCCACTGTCCCCTGCCCCCTGCCCCCTGCCCACTGTCCCCTGCCCATTGCCCACTGTCCCCTGTCCACTTTCCCCTGCCCACTGGCCCACTGCCCCCCGCCCAAATCTTGCCCACTGCCCAAACCCTGCCCACTGCCCACCCACTGCCCAAACCCTGCCCACTGCCCGCCCACTGCCCACACGCCGGGAGTCTGCATCCAGCCCGGCCCCACTTGGGCTTCCCCAGTATCCACTGCCTTGTCACACCCGTGTGACTCCAGCCCACGACGCCCCAGATCTGTGTCCGAACAAGCCCTCTCCCCCACCTGCACCCCAGAATTCTGCCTGCCCTTCTGTAGTGCAGCCCCGGTCCCTCAATCTATCCCATGGGAAGTGGTGGCAGTGCTGCCTGGCACCTCTCCAGTGGGTGTCACCTGTTTCCTGAGGCCTCTGGCCACCCCATTGCTTTCCATAGATCTCAACATTGTGAGGTACCCTGGGGCTTCACATGGCACCACATGGCACAGCACCAGTGATCAACTGTCCGCTCTGGGACAACATGCCAAGAGCCCAGCTCCGCGGTGGCACTGACATCCCAGGACCATGTGCTCCAGCCCCTCTCCACCTGCATGGTCACAACTGCCAGGAGGAGGCTGGGGCGTGGCTGGGTTGGCAGAATCCCTGGCTGCCCTGAGCCCACCCCACGGCAGGAGTGGCTCAGCTGGTGCCCGCTGCTTGGGCACAGATCCTCGTGGCTGGATGCTCTGCAGCCTCTGGCACAGCTGTGTCAGCACCTGGACACTGTCACAGAAGAAAAACACATTCCCTTGCCTCAAGATGGAATTTCCTGTTTTGTTTTTTTATTAAAATGGTGCCCATTGCCTCCCATGCTGGCAGGCACTGCTAAACAGATCCTTGCTCCCTTGGCTCTCTCCCCCCATGCCGTCCTGGAGGGCAGATGGGCTAAGATCATCCTCTCCCTCCAGCAACGGGCTTGTGCCCAGTCCAGCCTAGCGTGTTGCCCACTCTGTTCTGTCCAGCCAGCACTGGACACCCCAGTGTGTCAGGCCACAAGATGCACTTTCCTTCTCCCTCCTGCCCTGCCTGAGCGGCTCTTCCTGCGAGAGAACCACTAAATCCCCGGCTCTCAGGATTCTTTCCCCAAGAGAAGTCATGCGGCTCAAACCGCCCAGCCCAGCCGAGAATTTGTTACACATTTACCCCACATTAATGAGGCGTCACCGGTTGCTTGGCCTTCGGACTTCAGGGATACTTCACAGGCAGACCCGACCCTACAGCAGCTATGGGGGTACCATGGGGTGAGTCTCCCCAGAACGGGCACCACGGCAGCAGCCACATCCCCTTCCCCTCCCTCCAGCCCTGCTGGGCTGGCCTTTTCTGGAGCAGATGAGGCACTGGACGGTGATGAGTGCCTTCACCCTGGCACTTCTCCAAGGCAGGAACAGGACCGAGCAGGCAGGAACGGGTGCTTGGGGACATCGGGATGTACCGCCGGCTGTGATCGCGATTCTCGCACCTCTCTTCCCTTTCCAGTGCAGGCAGAGGGGATGGCAGCACCCCAGAAATCCCTGGGGTCCCGAGGGGCTGTTCCCAAGCGGCCAGGTCGCTGGGTGCAGAGGGAGGACACAAGACACAGTTGCCTTTTGTTGGTGCCGGCCCCGGGAGCAGGGACCGGGGCTTTGCATCCCCTCCCTCCACCCCCGCCGCTGGCGGGACTGGCGCCCAGCACCGGGGATTTGGGGTTTAAAGAGCGGGAGGCAGCCAGAGCCCCAGCTTACCCGCCAGGCGAGGAGGCAGGCGAGCTCTGGTAGAGCCCACGCACCATAGCAGGTGAGATGGTGGATTTGGGGCACCGGGCTGGCCCATTGAGGGGGGCTGTGACGTTGGGGGACTGGGACTGTGGAGCTCCCTGGGAAGCAGTGAGGTCCCTGCCTCCCCGCAGTGGGTACCGGCTGCCAGCGGGCTCGGACGTGGTCCTGAAGGGGAAGTGAAGGCACCATCGGGCACGTCGCACCTCCTTGTTCCTGTCACCCCACAGCTGAGCAGGAACCCCTAAGCCTTGTCCTGGGGCGGGCAGGGGTGGCAGGGGTGAGCACCACCGTGCTGGGAAGTTTCCCAAGCAATGCTCCTTCCCTGGGTACTGGTTTATGGGAAGGGGGACTCACCTGATGGCCTCCCACCTGCTGCCCCTGCACAGTACTCACTGACTCCCTCAAGGCAGGGTTTGCCCTGGCGGGCACCTGGGTGAGCTCCGAGGCAATGGGGAAAGGGGGTATCCTGAGGCTGGGCACGGGGCTGGGCAGGAGCGGGAGCCGGGCCAGCAGACAAGGCTCCATTGTGCCGTGCCGGGGCCGCTGGCTCGGCCGTCAATAGTTCCATTATGCTCAGCGGCGGCCCCCGCAGCCTTCCCAGCCGGCACAGCCACCCGGGAGCACCGTGGGAGGCAATCTGAAGTGGCTGTTGTGTTGGGGGGCCGGGGTGAGAGGAGAAGGGTGAGAGAGGAGGGCAGGGTGCCGGGACTTCACCACTGCCTGTCTGGGTGCTGCTGGGCGCCGTGGAATGCTGTGCTCCCTGGTGCCACCAGCTTTGGGGGCAAGATGCCCAAGATAAGAAGCAGGCAGGCTCAGGGGGGGCAGCTGGACACCCCTGTCTTCACTTCCCACCCTTATCATACCACCAGACGTTGCCTGTGCCCAAGGTGGCCATGGCTGTTCTGCTTTGCCCCGGGGCAGGGATGAGCAAGTGGGCAGTGAGGGGCTGACATCAGCCCTGGGTGTGGACGTGGCCGGGCCAGCAGAAGAAGATGAATGGATACGCGGGCTTCCCGACGAGACACACCCTGGCTAAAATTACTGACCCCATGGCAGGGACACCAGACTATTTTTAAAGCCTAAGGAGCTGGATGCCGCTGGTTGGTGTGGCTCAGGGCAGGGCCAAAGGGACATGGGCAGGACAGCAGGCAGGGGAGCTCAGCCAGCATCTCCCACTGCCCTCCTGCTGGGGTGAGGATAGTGCTTGGATGGTGGCAGAAAGCCTAGGTGGGTGTCCTGCTCCTGCCCCATGTATGGTTTTCAGGAGCTTCAGCGGTTTTCAGTGCAGGGCATATGGCCACTCTGCCTGTGCCAGAGCCTCGCTGCTGGGAGACACGAAGCCAAGGGCAAATGGGCACCTTGCAGCATTCCCTTTTCAAAAAGCCACTGTCCTGCACCTGGACGATGGCCATCCCCTTCTTCATCACTGCCCCAAAGGTTCACCATGTACCCCATGGCTTGGTCCCATAGGAGGGACACATGATGGCAGCAGCCCACATGTGCTCAGGCACAGGGGTGCACACAACACCCCCATCCCCTGGGCAGCCCAGATCAGTCCAGCACAACGTTGGGACAATTAAAAAGGGATTAGCTGGGCTACACCAGCATGGCACTGCCGGGAGCCAGTACCTAATCCCGGCAGGAATGCACTGGGGCCACAAGGGTCCCTGATGCTGGGGTCTCACCAGCATGTTATGATGGGGGATGGACTTAGTGTCAGGGTGGGTGTATCCACAGACAGGGTGTGAACCTAGAGCTGGTGTCCCCCTGGGACATTGCCACCATGCTGTGGTACAAGGATGTAGCTGTATCAGGCACGTTTGCTTGCTGCCAGCCAAGCCCTCACACTGGCACACTGGGGGTGCCATGGGCTCTGTCCCCTGCCTGGCATATCCTTTCCCTGTGCCAGGAATGTGGCAGCCACACAAGGTCATCTCATGGCCCAACATTATGGATGTGGACCACCACAGATGGACTCCCAAAGAAGTCCTAAAGCCACATCTTTAGTGCTGTCACAAACCACCAACAGCTTTTTGGAGTGTCCAGACCTAGGGGATACTAGTTTGAGCAGCATATCCCTGTGCCCGGGTCATGGGTGTAGGCTGGGGTGAGGATGACACACTCCTCCCCTGCTGACAAGTTGGCAGTGTCACTGGCAGCGCTGGCAAAGGCCACTCTGCTGCACAAACCCCTCTCTTGGCGGGGAGCAGTGCCATGCCAAGCCCATGTGTCACAGGGATGCCTATGGCACCAGCTGTCATGACATAGCTCACCTTGACCCGTGGGTTTTCCATGTCCTCAGGCACGATGGCTCCACCAGGGCAGAGGAAAGCTCTCTAGGGCCCAGGAACATGGGGGACCACCCTGTAGCACCCTTGGGGGCGTCACCCCACAGGTCCCCACATAATCCCGAGGGTTCTTCTGGTGAGGTACCATTCCCATTTGGGATGCAGGATTTGTACCCATCCTGAGGGCTAGTGGATGCCAGTCCCTGCCCTTCTCCATACATGCAGGGTATCCAGCAGCCGGTGGTCCCGGTCAGCCATTCGATGGCATGGATAGATGCCATGGGCTGCTGGCTCACGGCCGGCACAGGAGATGCAGGAGCGCTGTCCGTTGCCCGCCGCCGTGCCGCCCCCGGAGCCCTGCGGGGGTGGAGAGGAGCCGTTTCCTACCGCTGACACCGCTGGGCGCTGCCGGCGGAGCTACAGCTGCTTGCCGGAGCCGGAACCGCCGGGAGAGATTTGGCGAGGCAGCGATCCCTGGGTGCGGATCTGCCAGAGGCAGGGAGGGATCAAAGAGCGAGAGCGCCAGCACCTGCTGGTGCCGTCGGCAGTAACACCCCCGCGCTGGCGGGGAGCCAGGCCACCGGCACCTGGCTGTGAAACCTTCCGCGGGCTGGCACAGAGAGCGGGGATGAGGGCGGGATGCCAGTGGCGGTGCCCATTCCAGGTGGGGACCGTCATCATGCCAGCGCCCGGTGGCTCCGGTGCTTGCCCGGAACACCCCGTGGGGCGGGAAGGGGTGGCCGGCGGCCGACGTGGCGCATCCCTCCCGCGCCGTTTTTTTCCGGGATGGAAGCCCGGCCCTTCTGACGCTTGATGGTTTCTCCAGGCGGAGCCGCTGCCAGCAAGGTCCCTTCAGGGCTCCAGGGCTGGGGTGATGGTGACGCCACCCAGTCACTTCGCCACGCTTGCCGGGAGTGGCGGTAATTGGAACAGTCCCAACTGGGTGAAGGAAAACTGAGGCACGCTGCTGGAACAGCACAGGAAGGTGCCCACTGTGCAGGGCTGGGCACGACATCCCTGTCCCCACCATTTCAGCGCCATCCTGGGACAGTAGGCACAGAGACGCCATGCCCGTGTGTAGCCACCCAGCTCAAAGTCCTACTGGTGCCTGGACAAAGTGTTACAGTAGAGTAACCCCTGCCGTACCGGTGCCAACTCCTCCTCTGCTTCCCCACCCGTCCCCTCGCTGTCTCTATCCTCCTAGCTGCCCACAAAGCTGGGCTGGGCTGGGCTGGATGCCACTCAGCACTGTCGCACAGCCAGGGAAGGAACAAGTGGTGGTGCTGGAACAGAGCCTGCCCGCATGCCAGAGTACCAGGGCTGGCAGCACGAGGGTTACTGGCACTGGGATAGAAGGGCATTTCCCGGGCACCCTGCCTGCACGGCTCTGGCTTCCTGCTGAACTCACTGCCTGCCCGTGCCAGCTGCCTGCCTGCACCTGCGCCTGACCTGCCTGCACCCGCTGCTGGCCCGCCTGCACTCCCTGCCAGCCCACCTGCGCTGGCTGCCCGCTGGCATCCACTGCCTGCACCTGCCCGCACCCGCTTCTGGCCGCACTGCTGCCTCCCCACTCGCCCTGCACCTGCCTGCAGAGTCTGCTGCCTGCACCCCTGCCTGCCTGCAGCTCTGCCTCCCCACTCATTCTGGACCTGCCTTCCTGGACTCCCGCACCCGCAGGTAGGGACAGTCAGGGGCGCGGGGAGAACAAGGCAGGTGTGGCCCCCAAGGCAGATCGTGTTGCCCCCGCCCCGAGCCCTGCCCGCCGAGGCACGCGTGGCCCCGCTGCCGGCACCGCTCGGCACTTGCTATTCTTGGCAGCGGCAGCTGGAAAATGGGAGGCAGCGGAGGAATTTTGTTTGCTCCGGGCTGGGTTCGGGCCAGACATCTGGGCTGCAGCTGAGCGGGGCGCGGGTCCGGCCCCCCGTACCCCCAGTACGGCCTCGGCACCCCCGGCACGGCCCCAACAGCGGGGCAGGCATGTGCCTGTCCCGGCCAGGAGGTAGCCCCGTCACCACTTGTGTGCTGAGCCACACGTGTGCTCAGCTTGGCATTCTCAGTTCTGCCCCAGGGGCAGCGGGTGTCACCGTGGGTATCCCGGTGAATGTCACCTCGGGCCACTGGGGTGTCAACACGGGTCTGTGTGTGTGAGTTGCCGTGCGTGTCCGCCTGTGTGCGTGTCTGTCTGTGCGAGAGTGCCCGCATCTGCTCGTGAGTGTGTTCGCACACACGTGTGCGTGTCCCTGTGCGCGCCCCCGGCCCCGCCCCGCCCCGCCCAGCGCGGCCGCCCCGCTCCCTCCCGGCGGACGCGGCGGGCGGGGCCGGGCCGGACCGAGCCGAGCCGGGACACAGGTGGGTGCCGGGGGCCGGGGGGGCCGGCAGGGTACGGGGGTGGCCGGGGAATGTCCCGGGACGGGGTCTCTGCGCTGCCGTCGGGGGGGCTGCCCGTGCTCGTACCTGGAGGCTCGCGGTGGGGTTCGTGTCCCGTCTGGCGCCGAAGGGCTGGCGTCGGGGTTGGCACGGGAGGTTTCACGGGCTAGATCTGCCAGGCTTGGCACCGAGGGTCCGTGGTGCTGCCGCTGCCGCCCGCCCCCCAGCCGGGCCCCCGTGCCCGCCGAGTCAGAGCCACGCGGGTCCGCGCCCGGGGGTCTGTCCCGGCCGCTCGGCAAGTGAGGGCAGGCGGGAGGCCCCCGTGCCCCGGCACGGCCCTAGCTGGCTGCAGCCGTCGGGGCTGCCAGAGCCCGCCGGGTCCCGCGTCTCATCCCGGCGCCTCTGTAAATGCCATTAGCGCCGACCGCCTTCGTGCCGGGACGCTGGGCAGCCGTACCCGGCACTGCGCCCAGCCGGGCCCCGTCCTCTACCCGCTGCCCGCCCCGGGCACACCTCCGCCGGCCAGCCTGGAGAGGGCTGCCCTGCCCGCAGGAGCCCCATGGATATGTGACCCTCCAGGCAAGCATCCCCCGATTCCCAGCTCGGGTAGGGTAGCAGAGCCTGGAGTGATTGCACTGAGCCCCGGGGCTATGCTGGGGCTTTGGCTGTCACCGGTGTCTTCGTGAGGCCCCGGTGGCTGTGCCACGGATGAAGCCCACAGGTGAAACTCACAGGGGCTGGTGACCAACATAACTCTGTGCCTTGCACACGGCACTGCAGCATGGCCAGGGGGCAAGGTGGGATCTGTGTTCTGGCACAGTGCCCTGATAACCATCACCTCCCACTCCCTATGGGGAGAGTGTGCTGCTGCCAGAGCTGGAGGACTTCCCTGCCTCGTGGTGGGCACCCATCAAAGTGGCAGACGCACCGACGTGGGCCCGTCTGGGTATTGTGGGCACCTGTTTAGCCAGAGTCCTCCAAATCCTGCTCCCATTTGCATGGTGGTACAAGAAAGGCCAGGGTCTAACGGTGGGGCTGTAGCAGTGGGGGAAACTGAGGCATGGCACCCCATGACTACCATCACAGACAGCTTGGCCAGTGCTCAGGAGCCCACTGACTGTCCAGGTGCCCTACCTGATTGTCGTCACTTCAGTGCTTGCTCTGTCCTTGTCCCCATTCCTATAGGACAGCTCTGTGCTTGCAGGCAGGAATGGACAGAGCCCACAAAACTCCTGCTGATGGGCTCAGACAGGCATGGGCAGCGCTGGCTGCTGCTTGGCTGGGCTACCTCTGTTTCTCCTCAGGCAGGAGCAGGAGGGGTGTTTCCGAAGCCCATTATATTTGGGATTGGATTAATGGGGCTTAAAAATAGGAGGGATGCTTCTGGCTCACATTCCCTCCAACTGCCAGGTCGAGCCCAGTGGGGAATCCCCTCATGCCATGCCTGGAGTTGCCCTATGCCGATGCTCAGGGCTCTCCAGACACCGTCGGCAGCATCGGGGAGGGATCTTGGTCTGGGGGCTGTGGGGAGGGGGCTGTAACCCGAGCTGAGGTCTTGTTTCTCTGCCCCAGCCGCGGCGCCAGCAGCCAGACCCCGGCCATGAGCCGCACGCTGCTCCTGCTCCTGCTTCTGCTGCGCGGCCTCACCACTGGCCGCCCCCCACCCGCTGCCACGCCCCGCCTCAAGCTGTCCTTCCCCGGTGAGCATGGGACACGGGCGGGGGGCCGTGGGGTCAGGTGTGGGTCCACTGGTTACGTGTCAGCAGCACCCAGCATCATCCCGAGGGACGGGAGTATCCTGGGGGGCAGCATGGTGGGAGGGGTGCAAAACCCCAGCACTGGCACGTCCCCGGCACCGCTGCCTCCCTCCCCGCGGGCTGTCAGGTGTTGGTACTGGCTGCCGTGTTCCTTAGCTGATGCCAGCCCTTCCAGGGCCACCTGCCTGTCCTTGGGGTCATGTCTGTGCTTGGGACCTCACTCCCAGCCCCCGGCATGTGCTGGCTCAGATGCCCCTATCCCTGTGTGCACCATGATGGCACTCCCTAGCCACAGCTGTGCCGTACCTGTTGGGAATGTCGTGCCAGCTGGAGAGCTGGTGCCGTGTCCCGACTGGCCACTCCAGGGGCTCCAGCACGGCGCAGGAGGCTTTGTCCAGCGGCGGGTCTCAGCAAGAGCTCTCCTCCCAGGCTGACAAAGGGCTGTTTGTTCCCGCCACGGTGGGATTAGCTCCGCGGGGCAGGGAATGGCCTTCTCCCCTGCTGCCGGGTGAGCGGTGCAGAGATGGGTGCCGAGGAGCATGGGAATCATTGCCGAGTGGTTTGAGGATGAGTTTCAGGGTACACAAGGATGAGTGTGGGGCTGGTATGGGGATGAATTTTGGGCAGGCAAGGGCTTGGTGAACCTAGTCAAGCCAGTGGGACAGGTTTGGGGGAGGGGACGGCATGGCAGGGGGCTGTGGCCTGGGCTGCCTCGGAGCATGTCCGGGGCAGTGGAGATGGACAGGCAGTGGCGGGGCCGGGCTGAGCAGTGCTGGTGGGTCCTGGCAGAGCTGCGGGCTCGTCATGGGCTGCGCCTCTTCTCGCTGGAGCACTCCTGCTGCTATGAGGCCCTGCTGCTGGACGAGGAGCGCGGCCGTCTCTTCGTGGGCGCCCAGAACCACCTCCTCTCTTTGGCCCTGGATGACATCAGCCAGCGGAACAGGAAGGTAATGGGGCGGGGGGGACATGCTGGTGGGGCAGTGCCAGGTGCTCCAAGTGCTGTGACCATCTCCTTTTCCTCCCGCAGATCTACTGGCCAGCTCCTGTGGAGTGGAGGGAAGAATGCAACTGGGCCGGCAAGGACATCACAGTGAGTGATGGGGCATGTTGTGAGATGCCAGGACTGTGCCAGGGATCTGCCTCAGCAGTACCTCACCCTTCATTACCTCCATTCTCACTCAGGCTGAGTGCATGAACTTTGTGAAGATCCTGCACCCTTACAACCGGACCCACCTGTACGCCTGTGGCACTGGTGCCTTCCACCCAGTCTGTGCCTTCGTTGAGGCTGGCCAGCACGCAGAAGTGAGCCTCCCCTGGCACCACCACAACCTCCAGCTGTTGCCACCTGCCTACCTCCCATCCTTACCCCTCTCCAGGAGCCTGTTTTCAAGCTGGACCCCCACCACACTGAGGATGGCAAGGGGAAGAGCCCATATGACCCCCGGCATACAGCCGCCTCTGTCCTTGTGGGTAAGGGCATTCTGAGCCTGGAACTGGGTGCAGCATGGCACAGGGATGCCGGGGGGTCCCCCTGTAACTCTTCCCTCGGTGCCTGCCAGGTGAGGAGCTCTATTCTGGGGTAGCCACCGATCTGATGGGCCGTGACTTTACCATCTTCCGCAGCCTGGGCCAACGTCCCTCCATCCGCACGGAGCAGCATGATTCTCGCTGGCTCAATGGTCAGTGCTGGCGACTGGGAGGGTGAGAGGGGGGCACTGGCACCCCGGACCCCGGCACAGCAGTGCTGCTGTCTAGAGGCATCAGGGCAATGACTCCTTCAGGCTCAGATGTATGCAGTCCTTCACTACCTCCAGAGGGTGATTTCAGGGGTTCCTGTGTCCCCTCGAGACCCCCAATGTCTGATGGAGTCCCATCCTCACTCTGCCTCTGCTCTGCAGCTGGGCAGGATTGGTTCTGCACCCTCCCCTGGGACCCCAGCGGGTGTTCCAGGGGAACAGAGCAAGTGGAGGCATTGGAAGCACCACCCCTCTCTGTCTCCAGAGCCCAAGTTCGTCGCCGTTTTTTGGGTGCCAGAGAGTGAGGACCCCGATGATGACAAGATCTACTTCTTCTTCCGTGAGATGGCAGTTGAACGGCAGCAGGGGCTGAGCAAGACCAGCTTTGCCCGTATTGGCCAAATCTGCCGGGTGAGAGCACCCACGGGCAGGTGGGCTGGGGGCCAAGGGTGTCCGGGATGCTGCTGCTGAGACCAGTGTCCTCCTTTCCCTGGCAGAACGACATGGGCGGGCAGCGCAGCCTGGTGAACAAGTGGACGACATTCCTGAAGGCTCGGCTCGTCTGCGCTGTGCCAGGACCTGATGGGGCAGACACCTACTTTGATGAGCTCCGTGAGTAAACAGGGGTGCAACCCCACCAGTGTAGCTGTGGTCAACACTGGCAGCACTGATGCCTTCCCTGCTTGTAGGAGATGTTTTCCTGTTGCAGACAAGAGACAAGCGCAACCCTCTGGTCTATGCCATCTTCTCCACCTCCAGGTCAAGCCCCCTCCCCAGTACCCTGCACACACCCAATGGTGCCCCCTTGCCCCCTCACATCTTTCCCCTCTGTCTCTCACCAGCTCTGTTTTCCAAGGCTCAGCTGTCTGTGTCTACACTATGGCTGATATCCGCCGGGCTTTCCTGGGCCCCTTTGCACACAAGGAAGGTCCCAACTACCAGTGGGTGTCATACCAGGGGCGTGTGCCATACCCCCGCCCAGGCATGGTACGTGGTGTAGGGGTGTCCCAGCTGGTGCCACCAGTGGGATGCCACTACTTGGGCTGGGGACAGTGGGGTGTGAGACCCTGCTTAGTCAGTGCTGTCTCCCTGCAGTGCCCCAGCAAAACCTTTGGCACCTTCGGCTCCACCAAGGACTTCCCAGACGAGGTGATCCAGTTTGCCCGTCACCACCCGCTGATGTATAACCCTGTCTTGCCCCATGGCCAGCGCCCCCTCTTCCTGCAAGCCACCGTGCCCTACACTTTCACCCGCATCGCTGTGGACCGTGTCACCGCTGCTGATGGCCACTACGATGTCCTCTTCATTGGCACAGGCATGTAACGACCCTAGGGATGGGGCAGTAAGGGAGAGTGGGAGGATGCTGGGGCTGGGACCCTTGGCCTCACCCCTCCCTGCCTGCAGATGTGGGCACAGTGCTGAAGGTGGTCTCAGTGCCCAAGGAGAGCTGGCACCGCATGGAGCCACTGCTGCTGGAGGAGCTACAGGTCTTCCAGGTGAGGGTCAGGGTTCCATATCCTACCAGTCAGACTTCCCCACAGCATCCCCATATGCTGTCCATGCTCTGGGTTGTGCCAGGGCACTCCAGCTGCCAGGATATGGGAGCCAGGAGGCTGCGTACCCAGGTATGCACCTTAACTCCTGCCCGTGCTCTGCCCACAGGATGCCTCCCCCATCACCAGCCTGCAGCTCTCCTCCAAGAGGGTAAGAGGGGACCCCTGGCCATTGCTTTGTCCACCATGGCTGTGCCTAGCCCTGTGCCACAGCGTGGGGGTGCTTAGCTCTGCTCTTCCCCCAGCATCAGCTCTATGCTGGCTCAGCCACAGCACTGGCCCAGCTGCCCCTGCACCGCTGCGGTGCCTATGGCAAAGCCTGTGCCGAGTGCTGCCTGGCCCGGGACCCATATTGTGCCTGGGATGGCAACACCTGCACCCGCTATGTGCCCAACACCAAGAGGTAGGTGACATGCCAGGGTGCAGTGCTGGGGCAGCCACCCTGCCCCGATGCTATGGTGAGGAGCACAGGTCACGCTGCTGCAGTCCCTGCTCCTCCATCACCTTCCCACAGGCGTTTCCGCCGGCAGGATGTCCGCAATGGTGACCCAAATGTGCTTTGCTCTGAAGGTGAGCTGGGACCCAGCCAGAGTCCGGGTGCCAACCCTGCCATGGTGTGGGGCTAACAGCCAGGCCGTGTCCCTGCAGATCCCAGGCGGGACACCGTGCCCCAGAAGCAACTCTATGGGGTGGAGGGAAGCACCGTGTTTCTAGAGTGCATCCCCAAATCCCTGCAAGCCCACATCCTCTGGACACACCAGCGCACCCTGAATGATCCCCAGCGAGAGGTAGGCTCTCCCTGGCCAGGTACCGCCGGTGGGACTGTGCCGTGCCATGCCGAGCTGACCGGCCATCCCTACGGGTGCTGCAGGTGCGGATGGACGAACGGGTGGTGCAGACGGAGCGGGGTGTCCTGCTGCGCAGCGTGCAGCGCGCCGACGCCGGCCTCTACCTCTGCCACGCCACCGAGCACAGCTTCACCCAGCCCCTGCTGCGGCTCTCCCTGGAGGTGATCGGCGCCTGGCAGGCCACTGGCGTGGCATCTGCCGGAGACCCCCAGCTGGCCGCCGGGATCCCCGGCCGCAAGGTTTGGTACCGGGACTTCCTCCAGCTGGTGGAGCGCCCACCGCTGGGAGCCACGGACAAGGTCTGCCAGAGGCTGTGGAGCCGGGGAAGACCCCCGCCACCGCCGCGCACTCCCGCCGGCCCCCCCGGCCGGGGACAGGGTGAGGAGCCGCGCAGAGCCCGCCGCCGGCGCACCCACGAGGGGCCGCGGGCCGAGCGGGGCCCCCGCAGCGCATCCCCCTGGTGACCCGGGGGTCGGCCCCGGGCGCCTGGCTCTGCCTAGGAGCGGAGCCGCAGGTGGGGCACAGCCTCGGCAGCCCTGCCGGCAGCACTGCGTGGGCAGTGGCGGGGGACTGCAGCTCCGGGGCCGCGGGAGGGCAGCCGGGCTGAGCGGCACCCCCGAGGGGCTGCCGGCTGCCCTTGCCACCGGCTCCAACACCGGTGGGGACCCAGCCGGCTGCCGGCATCGCAGAGTCACCGAAATATTTATTAACGACTGTTACGATGAATGTAAACCTACGGGGCCAGGCAGTGCCCGCCCCCCCAGCATGGCACTGCAGAAGGACAGCACAGCAGGGTCGCATTCGGGTCCCAAAAGGGCTACAGGCAGGAGTGGGAGCACGGAGGGGCAGGACAGGCACTGGTGGGACACAGGGACCCAGCAGAAGGGGGGCACAAAGGGGGAGGTATGGGGGGGCGTAAAGGTGGCACCCACCACCCTGGGTGTAGAACAGTGGCACAGGGGACCTTGTACTAATTGAGCACAATAAAGCAGATTCAGCCGCCCAGGGTCCTGCGTCTGACCCACAGCCTGAGAAAGCATTCAGGGCAGCCTGGTGCCCCACAGCGTGGACCCACTCCAGCATCCCAAGCCTAAAGGGGTGCCATCTTCGGCAACACTGGAGGGCTGAGGGGACACAAGACCTTCAGGGACATTGCCAAGGTTGATGGGTTTCCCTCAGGCTTCCAGCTCCCCGTGCTTTCAGCTCCACTTTGATTTCTGGAAGGTGAGAACCAAACTTCCTCAATGCCAACAGGCAGCAATTAAGGCTGTGGCCGAAGGTGAACTCGGAGTCTGCTGCCTCCTGCTGTCTGCGCTGGCGTCAGAACCCCTGGTGGCACTGGCCACATCCCACGGCCTCTGGTGACACCATGCTACCAGCACAAACCATGTCCCGGCACTGGCTGCACCCCAGCCTGGACACTTGAGCCCCTGCATGAGCACAGGCAGGCAGTGGTGCAGGCAGGAGCAGGCAGAGAAAGGAACTGGTTTTTCCTCCTAAATTCTAGCTGGCAGCAGGCTGGCATCCCTGACCCCACCAAGCACCCTGGGCTCAGGGAGCACTGCTTTACTGCACCTCTGTGTCCCTGTGCCATCCCAGGAGTTTGTGGCATTGAGGTCCCCCCTCATCCCAAAGGGCTGGTGCCCCCAACTACTTTGACCACCCTATGTGACACCTGTCACTGTCCCCAACAGAGCAAACAGCACAAGGATCGACTAAATATTTATTTCCAGCATGACAGGAGGGTACACAGGGGCATGGGCTGGTGCTGAGGGCAATGCTCAGGAGGGCAAGCAGGCAAGGGAGCTAGGGGAGCTGGGGGCCTGCACCCCCACGGAGCCGCAGGAGCAGGTAGATTGTGCTCATGGGCTTGACGTCGTAGTGCGCCAGCGTGTGCCGGTCCTCCAGCTCCCTGGAGCCGTAGGTCAGGCGCTGCTCGTTGGCAGAAGGCCCTTGCCGGGCCTGGATCTGCAGCTTCAGCTGTCGGACGGTGTCAGTGGGCAGCACCGTGTAGGTAGTGGTCCGATTCTTATCATCCTTGACCAAGACCTCCATCTTCTGGGGCTCAGTCTGCAGCAGCACCAACGTGGTGTTGTAGAAGATGCCATGCGTGGCCAGGGTATTGCAGTCCTCTAGGATGATGTTGCTTCTGCCTGACTCCTGCTGTGCCAGGCGTTGTGTGTATGGTGGGATGCCCCAGCTCTGATGGATCTTCTCCTTCAGCTGCCCAATGGTGGTGTAGGGGCTGACACACACTGTCAGTCTGGCGCCTGACAGCTGCACCACCGCTATGGTCACGGGCCGGGCTGGCTGCAGGGACAGGAGAACAAGTGGGCAAAGACGGCAGAAGCAGAGGTGGGGGACCATGATGCTCACAGGCTCAGGCAGCCTTACCTGCACATCCCAGGGCTGGACATTTTCAAAGCAGGGCAGTGAGAGGCAGTAGCTGGCAGCTGCCTGGGCCATCAAGTCCCAGTTCTTGTTTTGGCCCAGGATCCCCGTGGGGTCAGCAGGGTCCAGGATGACAGGGCTGTAAACACAGAAAGTGGGCATTGCTGTCAGCCCTGGGCAGTACCACGGGGCCAGAGGGCACAGTCCTACTGGGCATGGTTCTCACCGGGGACTGCACAGCAACTCCTTGACATAGGCACCAATCTCTCTGTGCTGGAGTGAGTAGTATTTCTCCCAGTAGATGCAGATGTCCCTGTGCCGGCGCAGCAGTTCCAGCACTGTGCGGAAGCCCTGAGCCATGTCAAAGGAGTTGCAGGATCTTGTGCCCTCCTCCCAGGCATAGATGGTCAGCAACTCCAGGGCATACTTAGGGGGCAGCTGTGCATTGGGGTACTGTGGATTCAGCAGCTGGAGAGAAGGCAGAGATGAGAGTGAGAGCTAGCTGGGATGGGTGTCTATTGGGAGCCGGGAAAGCTGGGCAGCTCCTCACCTCCTTGTACCAGTACTTGACCAGGCGCAGGAGGTTCTTCAGCTTGGCAGGGTAACGCTTCACAAACATCTTCTGCAGCTCAGTGAAGCAGGGGGAAAACTCCCCGGGGTCGCTGCAAGCATGCAGGAGGCTCACATACACTTCTGCATTTGGTGGGGCATCCTGGGTCACCTGCCCTGTGGGGTGAGAAGGAGGGTGAGAGCCATCCCAGGACACTGCCTGTCCCTGTGCCAGCCTGTAGCCCTTACCCAAAGCATCATAGGCAGGCAGGATATCCACATCAATGGACTCTCCATTCTCCTTGGAGGACAGAGTAAGGCTGAGGGAGCGTGGTGTGCTGTCAGGACCCTTGTACTTGGGCTCGCCAATGTTCACATTGAACCGCAAGCTCTCCCTGCAGGCCTTCAGCCTTATCATGATCAAATCCAGGATATGCTTTCTGTTCTCCTTCTGCTCCCGGTAGCTGGTCAAGCAGCTGAGGAAGAGCACCACATCAGCATCAGAGTTCTTCTTCAGAGCTGTGCCCTTTCCTGCTGATCCGCCCTGCAGAGAGAGACCCTACCTGCTCAGCACCACTGCCAGCACCAGGATCAGCCACCACCATTCCTGGAGCTGCCAGGGGAAACTGAGGGAGGGTAGGAGCTGGAGCATGGGACATTAGGAAGGGAGGCAGCAGGGGTGTCAGCTGGCCCCCATTGTGGGCAGCACTCACCTTGACGGTCTTTTGGACATGGATTCCATCCTGAAAGCAGTCCCTCTTCAGGAATTCACAGATTTGCCCCACTGTCTCCTTCACCTGCATGGAGAAAGCTGTGCTGGGCTCCAGGGTGTCCGCGATCCAGCCATCCAGGTTCTTGCTGGTTACCGTTCTCAGTCTGTTGGTGGATGCCAGCAGGTTCACATCCATGCTGACAGGTGTGTCGCTCCCTTTGCCCCTTTTTTGACTTGCTGACTCGCAGGTCCACGCCTGCCTGCTGCTCACTGCCCCCCACAGACCGCTCCCGTCTGCAGCAGCTTTTAAAGCTTCCCGGGCCGCCGCCCCGATTCGTCACCGCTGGGAACTTAAGGTGGCCCCAGGTCGTTCCCACGGGATCCCCCGGGTGTCCCCGGTGCCACCACTGCGGGGGCTGGGAGGGGGCAGGAGTGGCTGCGAGTCACCCTGACATCCATCTCGGGTGGTGGTGGCAGAGAGACAGCTGCCTGCAGGCTGGCTCTGGGGTGCTGTGGGACCGCACGGCCCCGGTGCCTTCGGTGACGCAGGGGCTTCTCCCCCGGGTGCCCAGGCGGACAAACACAGAGCCCCACCGCAGGATCAGTCCCATGCTGGGGGCTTAAGTGTCCGGGCTGGGGCACAGCCGGTGCTGGGACATGCTCATGCTGGGATACGGTGTCAGCAGGGGCAATGGGATGAGGCTGTTAGCAGAGTCAGCACATGCCCTGGCATCAGTAGGCGGTGAGACGTAGACATAGCCAGCTTCACCGAGGGTCCTGCTGTCAACACCGTCAGTGCGACACGGCTGATGCCAGCATCACCAGGGAGGCTGGTGCCCTCTCTTGCAGGGGGATACAGCCGATGCCAGCATCACCAGAGCTCCCAGTGCCCCTTGATCGCGGGAGAAGGAAACAGCAGGTAGTACACATAGGATGTTGAGGCTCGTGCTGCCTTAAACTGGGAACTCGGGAGTTTCAGTTTCTCATCCTGACGCAATTTCAGTTTCTGGCTCTGTCAAGCTGGAAACGAAAGTGCAAAGGAGCCCGCGACTGCCCCTGGCCCAGATAAACTGAGAAGAGCCAAATAACATAAACTCACACCCAGGAACTCGGCGCAGGGTGAGGCAGGGCCAGGAGGATGGGCGGCGCTCTAGGCAGAAAAGGAAAATGCTCCTGGGAGCAGGGGCTGGCAGCAATGGGAAGAGGAGTGGAATAGGGGCAGGAGCAAAAAGGGGCAGGGAGTCAGGGCATGGGCAGGAGACAGGCAGAGGCAGAAGGGAGGCAGGGATGGAGGGGTAGGGATAGAGAGAAGGATGAGGCAAGGAAAGGTCAGCACAGGGGCAGGGATATGAGTAAGAGAGATATGGAGTCCGTTTGGGGTCAGGAACAGGGATAGGGATACAGATAGGACAGAGGAGAGATGGGCAGGGACAGGGATGTAGCCAAGAGCAGTGACAGGGACAGAAGTAGAGATATAGGAAAAAGGTTTATTACGGAAAGGGTGATAAAGTACTGGAATCATCTGCTCGGGGAGGTGGTGGAGTCACCAGCCCTGGATGTGTTTAAAGAAAGATTGGATGTGGCACTTGGTGCCATGGTTTAGTTGAGAATGTTAGGGGTGGGTTGGACTCGATGATCTTAAAGGTCTCTTCCAACCTTATGATGCTGTGATGGGCAGCAGCAGCAAGTGGCTAGGTCAGGAGTGTGGGCAGGAGCAGAGATAGGGCGTCCCCCCTTAGTGTTGGGTGACAACAAAGCAGGAATACAGGCAGGGGCAGGGATATTAGGAGGAGAGGCAGGGAGACAACCAGCACTGGGGACAGGGTTACAGGCAGGGGCAGAGCTGTGGGCAGGGACAGGTGTCATGAACATTTCACACCTGGCCCATGCAGCCTGAGGAACAAGACCAGGACACCAAGATGAGCATGAAAAGAGACATTCTTTATTCACACCCAGGGGTTGTCCCAGCCAAATTGAGGCACCCCAAATGTGGTTTCCATGTGACTCTTGCACCCTTC
Organism: Sylvia atricapilla; assembly: GCF_009819655.1. Taxonomy (NCBI): domain Eukaryota; kingdom Metazoa; phylum Chordata; class Aves; order Passeriformes; family Sylviidae; genus Sylvia; species Sylvia atricapilla. Next base: position 14,672,046 of record NC_089150.1, on the reverse strand, counting down.
AAGTGTTGGGGTACAGCAAGGCTCCACCAATCCCCTGCTGTCCCCATGGCTTTGTAAAGCCAGTGCAATTCTATGGCTTTGGCATCCTTCTTTCCTCCTTCTGGAGTTAGTCTCATTACCTCAAGGGGTACTTATCTGTGAGGCCAGATGATGGGAAGGTCTCAGGGAGGTGTTGGACAGCCCAGGCTGCAGGCCTTATCTGCCTGCCTACCCAACCACAGCTATGCTGTATACAACATAACAGGGGTTATATAGATCTTAGTAAAGGCCAAACCATTTAATACAAGAAAGACTAATTGGTACTGTACTTAGGGAATGAGATTTTCCTAATGAGATGCAGGCAGGGGCAGGGACAGAAGAAGGGGTATGGGCAGGGATAGTGAGTGGCCAGGGATGAAGATAGAGCCAGGACAGAGCCACAGGCAGGGAGAGGGGCAGAGATGTGCAGAAAATCATGTTAGGAAAAGCTAGTGTCCATAAAGGAGACAGATGAGTCCTGCAACTTTATTTGAATGAAGGCAGAGACTCCTCTGGGCCATACCCCCATGGGATTTCTCTCCTGACATTAGGACGATGCAGCCTCCTTTTATCCTAACTCCTGGCCACATGTTGCCCTCTTCCTGTCCCCATTGCCTGAGGTACTAGGAAGGTACAGCCTTCCCGAACCAACTACTACCTATTCCGCCCTTGAACATGTCATTTTCTCCTGAAGTTCAGGTCAGGCTCTTTGAGTTCTACAACAGACTTTTGCAGACCCTTTTGCCTGTTGCCCTATGGTTCAGGAATTCAAACTGTAGTCAGACTGTCTGGGTTCTGTACCAAACCTGCGTGCCTTGAGGTTAATAGAGACACTAAGACCCATTTCAAAGACATGAACACCTATTTCTCCTAATCACCCTCACCCATCGAATTGTTAGTAAATACGTCAGTATTTACTATAAATAAATATATATATATATATATATACATTTTTCCTATCAGAGACCAGGGACGGAGATAGCGTCAGGACAGGGAGAGGAGCACGGATACTGAGGGAGCAGGGAATGAACACAGCGCCTGGACAGGGAGAAGGGCAGAGAGGAGGGTCACAGAAACGGGCAGGGAGTCCGGCGGGGACAGGGACAGCGACAGGAGGAGGGACACAGGCCTCGAGCGGGTCCCGCGGCGCACGCGCAGATGGTGGAGGCGCCCCCGGGGGCGGGCCGGACCCTCCCGGCGGGGGCGGGGCGCGGGGTGCGCGCGCGCCGGCCATGCCGCGCTCCCGCCGCGCCGCGCGCCGTGAGTGGGGGACCGGGCGGGGGGAACAGGGGGGCCGGACCCGCGTGTGACACGGCCGGACCCGCGTGTGACACGGCCGGGCCCCCGTGTGACACGGCCGGGTACCCGTGTGACACGGCCGGGTACCCGTGTGACACGGCCGGGCCGGCAGCGCCGGGCTCACACGGGTCTGCTCCGCACCCTCGCAGGCGGCACCGGCAGCGCGCGGCCGAGCTCGCCCGGCAGCGAGGAGGAGGCCGGCAGCGAGGTGCTGAGCCACTGCAGCAGTGCCAGCGAGAGCGCCAGCCCCGCCGACGAGGGACCAGGTGAGCCACGCGGACCCCGTGGTGACCCCCACGTGGGTCCCGGTGTCCCCCGCCCTCGGGCTCCCCGGCTTCACGTGGTGCCGCCCGGGCAGGGAGCGAGGCGGCGAGTGAGCAAGGCCAGGAGGAGGAGGTAGAGGACAGGCTGAAAGAGCACATGGACAACCTCCTGGACAAGAGGTGAGGAGCGGCTGTCACCCCCGTGGGCGCGCCAGGCACGCTGCCCGCCCCTTCCAGCGCTGCCAGCGAGGGGCAGGGACATGCCCCGTCCCAGGATACCCCAGCCCGTGACGTGCCACGGTCTCTCGCAGCGCCAAGGCGCGGCAGGCGGCACTGCAGAGCCTGCGCCTGGCCCTGTCCTCCAAAACCCTGTCCGAGTTCCTGCTGGAGCGCCGCCTCACGCTCACCGACTCCCTGGAGAAGTGTCTCAAGAAAGGTCAGGGTGCAGGCGGGACAGGGCGGTGCGGCCGGTGACCCGTGTCTGAGGGAGGTGTCTCGTGCTGCCCACAGGTAAAGGAGAGGAACAGGCGCTGGCGGGCACCGTCCTTACCCTCCTCTGCCTCCAGATGGGCTCTGGCCCCGAGGGAGAAGAGGTGTTCTGCAACCTGAAGCCCCTGCTTGTCAGCATCCTGACAGACAGCACAGCCAGTCCCAGCGCCCGGCAGAGTGTAAGGCCTGTCCCCTTTCCTCCTGGGGCCAGCTCTGTGGTGGGGAGAGCCCAGGCAATGCCTTCGAGAGCCCCTGCAGTGCCAGTAGGGGACAGGATTGGGTGGTGTAGAGTGTGGTGGCATGATCCAGCTGGGCCTGATCTGACTCTGTTTCTCTCACTTCTCTTGCCAGTGTGCCACGGCCCTGGGCATGTGCTGCTACATTGCTGCTGCTGACCTCGAGGTAACTGCGCCTGGGTGTCGTCCATACCCCTGCAAGAGGGTACCCAGGGGCTGCCATGCCACCTGCCCTCAGCCCACAGTGCCAGGGCAGCCTGGAGCTGAGCTGGAGTAGGGGTACGGGGACATCAGTGACAGCCCAGGCCCCTTCCCTGAGCAGCCTGGAGCTGAGCTGGGGGGAGGCCTGTGTTGCAGAGATTGGATGTTGTGGGTGGCATAGCCTCTGCCGCCCCAAAGGGACTCCTGGCACCCCTTAGCATGGTGGTGTCCCATTTGGTCCCTGGTGGCCAGCTCACTGTGGTGTCTTCATGGCAACTGTGGTCTGACTGGCAAGTTTCCCTTCTCCAGGACCTGGTTTCATGCTTGTCCTGCTTGGAGGGCATCTTCAGCATCCCCAGCACAGATGAAGGTGGCTCAGCTCCTGCCCAGCATGGGCCTCTGCACTGCAGCGCGCTCCAGTCATGGTCCTTGCTCCTCACCATCTGTCCCCCCCTCCCACCTCAGGAGCATTTTGGACAAGTGAGTGAGGTGTGGAGTGAATGGAGGCTGGTGTGAGGCAGCCAGCTATGGAGCAGGGAGCCCATGGGGCAGTGCTTGGCCTCCCTGACTGCCCCCTTGCCTCCCTGTCCCAGTCACTGGCTGCAGCTGCCCCCACTGCTGACCAGCAGCAATGTTGCCCTGCGCATCCTGGCCGGGGAAACCATCGCGCTGCTCTTCGAACTGGCCCAGGACCTGGAGGTAAAGCATGGGCTGTGGCAGTGGGAGCAGTGGGTGAGCGCTAACCAGGCAGCAGGGAGGGAGCTGCTGTGACACCCTGCCCATGTCCTGGCCGAGCTGGCATTGACCGGCGTCACCAGCTCCCACCCAGGCAGAGGGGCTGGCCCCAGTGATCCCCCTGCCCATTCCTGGCCATGGCAGTGGGCAGTGCCTGGAGCTCGTCCCTCTAAATCCCCTGCTTTTTGGCAGGAGGACTTGTGCCACCAAGATACAGAGTTCCTGTGTACCCAACTCAAGGTCCTGGCTACTGAGAGCAACAAGTACCGAGCCAAGACAGACCGACGGAGGCAGCGATCCATCTTCCGGGACATCCTGCGTTTCATTGAGGTGCTGGAGCCTGGTGGTACCCTGGCCTGCCACTGTGTGGCTGCTTCCCAGCTGCCTCATGATTTGTCTCTGTGGAGAGCCAGGGAACACATAGAGCTGGTGCCCAGGTTATTGCTGATGCCCCTCTTTCTTCTCAGAGTGGGGAGTACCAGGAGGAGACCATCCGATTTGGCCTGGAGTGCATGTACCTGGACAGCTGGGCACGCCAGCGCACCTACCAAGCCTTTAAGGAGGTGCTGGGCTCCGGCATCCGCCACCACCTCCAGGTAGGGGCTGGGCAGACGCACCAGGGAGTGCTGGGCTGGTGCTGGTGGTGTTGACAGACCCCTGCTTTCACAGAACAATGAGCTGCTAAGGGAGATCTTTGACCTCGGGCCCCCCTTGGTGCTGGATGCGGCTGCTCTGAAAGCCAGCAAGGTCTCCCGCTTCGAGAAGGTGGGTGCCACCTCCCGGACTGGTGCCCACAGTCCCCTCCTCTGCCATCGTGGGCTCCATCTGAGTGCCTGAGTGTGGTGGGCACTGCTGGGGAGGTAGACAGAGGGGCATCCCTAACCTATCTCTTCTTCCCTCTTCTTCCAGCACCTCTACAATTCGGCTGCCTTCAAAGCCCGCACAAAAGCCCGGAGCCGTGTGCGGGACAAGCGGGCAGATGTGCTGTGATGGGCACGGGGGGCAGAGCCCCCAGCCCACGTGGACTGCAGACCCTGCACTGTGAGGGGCAGGTGCCCCCAGCCTTTGGGCTTTTATTCATGTACAGCAGAGTATTTAATGCCTGGAGCTGCCCCAAGGGGGGGCTGCCCCCTCTTTTATTTTTTTAACCAAAAAATAGGAAGGATAAAAGAAGAGCAGGGGGAGGTGGTGGCTTGCTGCTGTGTGCCTGCTCTGTGGCTGGGGATCCATGTGGCACAGTGGGAGGGGGTCTCACCCAGGCTCCTGCAGCCCCTTTCAGTGGCAGGGCATGTGTAAACCTTCCCCAGTCCTGCAGGGGCACCAGGGTGGTCTGGCACAGCCTGAAGGGTGGATGGGGGGGCATAGCTGTGCAGGGCTGCAGAGCAGCTGGTCCTATGTCTGTGCCTGTGGCAGGAGCGTTTTCCCCACCCTGCCATGCTGGTACAGGCCCTGCCTCCACAGCCAGTCTGGCATCAGCCATGGTGGCAGAGTGGTGTGGAGTGGCAAGCTCTGCCCAGCCCTGCCAGCTGCCCACTCAGCCTTTTTCCAGCCAAATGCTTTATATGAAATAGTAATCTTGTGGGAAATTAGTTACAGGGGGGATGCCAGTTTTCAGTGCCTGCCACCCTGGGAATGTATCTATCATGGTGATTTTCTAAGACTTTGATTGTAAGAGGTAATTAAAAGGCTAATTGAAGTATGCCTTCTGCCTTGTTAAGAGGAAGAGCTGTCACTGGGGCAGATGCAGGTCCTTACAGCCCAGTTTCTTTCTCTCACAGCCTGGACAGGGGCTGGGATTATCCCTGTGCCCCGAGGGGCAATGCTGCCAGGTCTCAGCGGGTAAGGCTGCTCGCTCCCCCCTCCTGCCCTTCGGTGCCCCTTCCTGTGGTGGCCAGAGCCCATGGTGGGGCCGGGGGCAGCTCAGCGGTGCCCACCAGGCTGGGCACTGGCATTGAGGCGAGCCCAGAGCTGCCTGCTGGCTATCTGCAGCTGGTGCACGGCGTCCTCCTGGCTCTCCAGCCACTGGGCCAGCGCCCGCACCGACTGGCTCTGCAGGACTGCGGGGAGAGGATGGGGACACGCTGAGGGTGGGCAGTTTGGCCCCCCACAGTTCCCCTTCTCCTCACCCTGCCCAGTGCCACGTACCACTCAGGTAGATGGCCAGTGTGGCCAGGACCAGGCTCGACAGTGCCAGGAGCACCAGCAGGGCCAGCAGCAGGGGGTGGCCAGGGCCGAGGCAGGGGCAGGGGCTGGCTGGGGGCACAGGGCGCAGGGTGGGCAGGAGCGGCGGGGGCACAGGGGACACGGGCCGAGGTGGGGGCCGGCGCAGGCTGCTGGAGGGAGCCGGACCATTGCCTGCAGGCAGGGGAGAGAAGGGGTCAGAGCCTAGCCACAAGCACAGCCGGGGCTTGCACAGCCCCCCCTGCAGTGTTCTCACCCTCCGTGCCCTTGTGCCCGCCCGAGGCCCAGTACAGGTCGCTGATGGACTCCACGGGGCGCAGGCTGATGGCTCCGGACTCACTGCTGTCGGGGTCCCCAGGCTCTGCCGGCACAGCACCCTCAGCCCTTCCCATGCTGTCTGCTGGAGCAGAGGTAAAGGGTCAGCCTGTGCCCTGCCCACAGCCCCCACCTGCCCTGGACACCCCTGTGGGATCAGAGCCCTGCCAGGGGGATCTCAGCCTTGGCAGCCCAGTGCTGCACCAGGTCAGACAGCTAAGGCTGGTGTTCCTTTGGCACAGCCCTGCAGCCACAGTGGGCAAGCGCTGGCTCTGCCCCCCTGGCCCCACCGCTGTCATCAGAGCAGTTAGTGAGTGCCTGGTGGCCACGATCCCAGAGCCTTGTTAGTGGGGCTGGAATCTGGCCCTGGCTTGGGGGCAGGAATGTGCCACCCCCCATCCAGGATAGCCCAGACACTGTAGGACTGGCTGAGACTCCAAAGGCCAGCTGGAAGCTAGTGGGCAGGTGCAGGGCAGTGCCAGTCTGCGGTGTGGCCCAGCTTGCCCCGCAGGTACTGTGCTGCTTGGGGGTGCACAGATGGAGATGTGGGGTGTATGCTGTGCCAGGGGCCCCTGGTGTCCATTGCCCTAGTGAGCACATCACATGGGACTGAGAGGGCTTTTTGGAAGCAGGCATTGCTCCAGCACTGTTTTGGGAAGCAATCATGCCTGCATTGGGGTAGAGGGAAAAGATTATTTTCTAGGTGTTTGTGTATTTTTGAGCAGTGGGCAGGGCCCACGCACTGTGCCCTTGGCAGAGAAGGGCAGGCTGGCACTGTGCCCATTCCCAATCCCTCCCGGGGTCAGTGGCGTGTTGCAGGGCAGTGTGGCGCCGTGCTGCTGTTGTCCAGACTGTCTCATCCGCAGTGCTGGCAAGTTGTCAGGGTTGGGGGGCCTCAGCTAAGGACCCCTTAGACCCTCTCCACGGCCCTACCCTTGGCCAGGAACTGCCCCACAGGTGGGTACCCACATCACCCCTGCACCCACTTGCCTCTGGTGGGGGGGGCACAGCTGGTCACGTAGGTTTGATGCAGGGGGCTGTGCCCACCAGCTGCCAACACCTTCCCCAAATCCTGCTGCCCTACACCTGCAGCCCTCCAAGACCCCCTTCTTCCCTGGGCAGGCATCTCTGTCCACAGCCCCCATGGCAGAGGGCAGCATCTGTCCACTGCTTCCATCCCAACCCCACAGCCTTGCATCGTCTGGTATCCCCCGGGGTGCCAGAGCCCCTGCCAGCCCCAAGCCCACTCCCCAGTGTACCTTCTGCAGCCTCCCTGGGCATGGCTCCCTGTGCCCTGCACCCGGGCAGCGTGAGCAGGCAGTGAGGTGGTGCAGGGCCCCCAGGAGCTGGGCACTGGGTTCCCAGTGCGCCAACTGTGACGCTTAAAATAGGACAGTGAGAAACACGGTTAGGGGGCGATAAAAATAGCTATGGGGAGCAGGGCCTGGTGGCGTGGTCAGGGCTGCTGGCAGCACAGTGCCAGTGGTAAAGGGACAGTAGGTTGTGGCGGCGCCCCATGCACCCTTTCCCAGGGTAAAGGAGCTGCCAGCTCATGGGATGAGGGCAGAGCCCATGCAGGAAAACTGGGCACCGCTGGACCCATCCAGAGCCAAACTGGGGTTTGTGCTGCCTCTCAGCAGCAGTGGCAATTGTGCCCAGCCTGGGGGCACCACAGAGTCCCCCAGCTTTGCCTGCAACGACCATGCCAGCTGTACCACGAGAATTTATTTAGGTTAATGAGACCATAGAAGTGCCAGCAGCAGCACTGCTGGGGTAGGGGACCATGATGGTCCCCGGCCTTTGTCACCAGCCCCACGTGCCCTGTGGCAGGCAGGTGTCAGGGGATGAGAGATCCTTGTGCCCAAAGAGGCTGTGAGCATGCGTGGGCACCTGGCAGGAGCCAGGGCTGAACCGTACCCGCTGGGCACAGCCTTCCCCTGCCCAGCCACGGTAGCAGTGGCAGCGGAAAGCAGCTCGGGGGCCGGCACCACGGCCCAGGTGCAGGAGGCTGCCCAGGTCGTGGGGCTGCCGGCGCACACAACGCCCATGTCCGTGGCATTGCCTATAGCTGCACTCTCGGGCTGCTGCCGTCACGTTGGCCACGTAGGGACCCAGGGTGGACGTGAGGTAGTGGCGCAGGCTGGCACAGCTTTCCTGGGGAGGAAGCACCAGTGAGAACCCGCCCCAGCAACAGAGACCTGGCCAGCTCTCCCTGGTGGGCACAGGAGATGTGGCCATCCCGTACATCCCATGCCATCTCCTGCTGCCCACTGCCTCCAGGGCCGCGGGGGGCCATACTCACAGCCGAGCGGGAGTACGACATGTCTCCCCAGAGCACGAGTCCAGCTGCTCCCAGCGCCGCGCTCTCCCCGACGGTGTGCACCAGGTCGGCCTGCCAGGAACAGAGACGTGGCCAGTCTGGGGGACACAGCCTCCGTCCCCGTGCCAAGCAGAACGCCGCCTCACACCCGCAGCCAGCTCCGGCCCCCCGGGGCTTACCAGCGGCAGGAAGCGGGAGGAGCGGCGGAAGGAGAGGCGGGAGTAGGCGATCACGGGCAGGAGGCCGTCGGGCCCGAGGGCGGCCACGCGCAGGGCCTCGCGCAGCCGGTGGTGCACGTAGCGGCGGCGCAGCGCGGGCGGCAGCGCCGGCGGCAGGTAGATGCTGGGGTAGAGGGCGGAAGAGGCGGCCCAGAGCCAGCCCAGGTGATTGTTACGCTGCACCTCCGCCGGCTGGCACTGCCCAGTATAGTTTGCCGCCTTGGCCCAGTTGCCGTTGAGGCAGTCGGGAAAGCGGTAGAAACCCCAGAGCCCTCCAGGGCGCAGGGCTCGGCCCACCAGAAGCGTCTCCTCCATTAGAGCCTGTGCTGCCCGCTCGAACTCCAACTGGGCCAGTCGCAGCTGCTGCCGTGCCGGCAGGATGCCGTACTCGTCCCGCACCCACTGCTCTGAAGCTGTCCGGTACATCTTTTTGGCTCCCCAGTTTTGGGCCCACAGGGGCCTCCACTCCTCCCAGTCCACCACAGCCAAGCCGTGGAAAGCAGGTCGCAGCAGGAGGCCGATGTCCTCAGCCGCCCTGTTGATGTGGGCGTGGAGGGAGACACGCTGAGGGATACCCCCGTTGTGGGGGACACCCTGCTGTGACAGGTAGGGGTAGAGCCCAAATTTGTTCTTGTAGAAGATAGTGATGTTCTGGCCAGCAAAGTGGCCACCCTGGTTCTCCACGATGCCGTAGTCGCTGAGGGGCAGCCCCACGCCAAAGCGGTGCTGGCAGCGGCTGGTGGGGACGTTCCACACCACGGCAAAGGGCTGGCCGCCTGCCAGGGGCTCAGGTGCTGGGCTCTCCTCACTGGCTGCGCCCAGTGCCAGGCAGGCCCACAGTGCCAGCACCAGCACCATCCCGCCTCACCACTTGCTTGTGGGGCCAGCACCCTGTGAGGAAAGGAGAGCCATGGGGGTGAGGCTGTGGGATGCAGTGAGCATTCCAGCAACGCAGGCACTGCTGCCCTGGCACATGGTGCGCTAGCACTGGCCACAAGGGCTGGGCTGTCCTGCAAGCACATGCTGCCCACCCCAAAACCTGACAGGACTGGGTACGCTTGGGGGTTTGAGACCCTTCCTGCCTCAGCACTGCCAATGTTACCTCTGTGCTCTCTGCTGCTGAGATCCTGCTTGTACCACCACAGCCATGGCAGAGCTCTGGAGTGACACTGCAAGTCACTGACCCTGGTGCCTCAGTTTCCCTGCTGGCTCCCAGTCCTGCCTGTAGTAGAAGCACTGAGACTCCCTGGTCCCCATTTCAGCACAGTGCTGAGCCAGGCTGGGTGGCGTGCTGAAGGACTGAGTCCCCCCAAGAGGCATAGTGGTGCCAAAGGGGCAGCTCTGTCCCTCACAGCCTAGGCGGGGCCAGACAGGTTTGGTGCCCCTGCCGGGTGCTGGCCAGCTGCTCAAATGAGGGGATTAGGCGGGGAATGGGCTGAGGGCCGCGTGATACAGCAAGGGCAGTGCTAATCCCTCGTTGCGAGGCCAGACGCTCTCTCTGACCTTCCCGCTCCCATGCCTCTGGCCCTCACTGACGCCGGCTGCCTTAGTGGGGTTTGGCCACCAGCCCCCCTGACCATGCAGTACAGGGGAGCTGATTCTGCAGCCCCACCACCATGCCCTACTCCCACAGTGACCCCCCAGCCATCCTGTGCTTCAGTTTCCCCAGGCTGCTCAGTGAGGACAGCTGTGGCCATGCTGGGGGGCACCACGTGCCATCAGCTCCAGCTGCCCTTGCAGCAAATCTTGAGTGGAGGAGACACTGGTGGGACTGGGCAGTGCTCCTGAGGACTAGTGCCAACCCCACAGCCTGGGGTGGTGGGGGGCTGGCACTAGTAGGATCACCATACTGGTGGTACCAGAGCCCCAGACAGGCTCCAAATGCAGCATGTCCACGTAGGGCAAGGTATGGGAACCACCTCCCTGCCAACACCACCCCCCAGCAATGGGGCCAGGGTGAACCATGGAGGCTGGGGGAGGTGGTGCCAGCCTTGAAGAATGGCAGGCAGTCAGGCAGTGCTGCGGCAGGCAGCTCCCACCCGCACTGCTTTTAATCAGTGGCTCGGGACCCCAGCCCCTCAGATGTCCTTCTTCATCCAGAAGATGGGGAGCCCTTTGGCATCACGGTGTGGGGATTCCAGGAGGCTCTGCTCGCTGCTCTCAGCCAGGACACCCCTTGCCCAGATCACAGTCGGTGGGGGAGGTGGTGGGGGGACACTGACGGGTGGGAGGGGAGGCGGGGGGGCAGCGGGTACCCATGGCCTGGTGGCTGTGGCAGTGGCAGCCCCAGAAGGGGCAGAGAAGAGCCGCAGCACCTCAGAGGATATAGCTGGGCTGAGAAAGGCCACGCTCTGCACCGGCTCACCCAGAACAAAGCCCAGGTGGGCATAGAAATGCTGCTTGTCGTGGGTGGTGAGATGCAGGCAGCAAAAGCCCCGGGCCCGGGCCCACTGCTCAGTGGCCTCCATCAGCCGGCGCCCATAGCCCTGGCCCCGCAGCGCCCGGGCCACCACCACGCTCTCCACAAAGAGGTCATGGGGACGACCGACCACACGGGAGAGTCGGGCATGGCCCACGAGCTCGCAGGGCCCCTCCCGGGCAGCAGGGGTGTCACTGGGGCCCTGGCTCCGCATCAGCAGCAGACAGGCAGGAAAGGTGTCCGAAGAGCGCTGCAGCATGTGGAGCCGCGACGCCCGGCTCTTCCCCCACTCCTCGCCCAGCAGCTCGGCACAGGCTTCCAGCAGCTCCGGCCTCTGGTGCAAGGGGACCAAGCTGAGCTCCTCTGACACGGAACCCATTCTTCTCACTGAGAGAAAACCAAGCAGGTCATAGCTTAGAGGCAGCAAGGCACAGACCATGCGTGTGTTCCCCACAGCCCGCCACTGGGCCCCAGTACGGGTGCAGTTCCCCAGCGGCACAGCCAGATGAGCCCATGGATGTTCGGCGGGTCCAAGGTCAAATGACAGATTCATGGCAGAGAAGTGGCACATGGTGCCAGCTCCAGGAAATCATGCCATGAGACCTGCAGAAAGGTCAAACCAGCCGAGGGGCAGTGGGCACAGTGCCTTGCCTCCTCCCCAGACCCTACCACTAGCTCCTGCCACCTCAGCACCCATTAGACCAGCTAGCTCATCACATGTGTCCTCAGAGTCAGAGATCTGAGAAGCCCAAATAGCTCTGAGAGGTCAGAAAACCCCTATCCTACAGCATGCCATGGGGTCCCCTCTCTCAGTCTGGCAGTTCCCCTTGCGCAGGAGAAGCCGCAGGCAGAAAGCAGGAGGAACCACCATGCCAGTTGATTAACTAGGATTGAGCAAACGGCCCCACTTCCCTTCTGGGGGTTGGGGAGGGCCTGGCCTCCCCTCCACCCTAGGTGCCCCCAAGAGGCATGGTGGGGTCACCTCCCTAGCTCCAAGTCTCCTGACTCACAGCCCAGGCTGCACTGTCCTCTCCAGAAGTCAGACTCCACCACCACTCCTGAGTGTTTCCTTCTGTCTGCCCAGCAAAGTCACACCAGTATTCCAACGGCATCTGCCTGCCACCCACCCTGCCCGCACTCACCCTCCCTGTGCTCACTGCTGCTACCCACCCTGTCTACACTCACCCTGTCCACAGTCACCCTGCTCAGTCACTCTGCTCACACCCACCCTGCTCACACCTGTACCCTGCTCACGCTGACCATTTTCATACTCACCCTGCCTGCTGCTGCTGGCTCCTTTGCCCTGGGTGCCAGCGCAGCAGGAAGCAGCCCAGGCTTGTGACCAACCACAGAGCCTGGTTCTGCTTCTCCAGTGTGAATGACACATCTGTCAGGGCCCCACACAGCACCCCCTGCTTCCCAAGCTGCACCTCCACACAGGGCACTCACCCTGCCTGCACCCCAATTGCTCCAAACCACACAGCACCCACACACAGATACTGAAACGGCATCACCCAGCTGATCGCTGCTCCCACCTCATGGCTGCACCTCCTGAACACAGGTCCCCACCCCACCAGTGACCCTCACTGACCCAACACTCACCTCATTACTGACCTGTCGTTTGACTTGCCATTGACCCCATCCCTGACCCCACTGCCTGCCCATCACTGACCCCATCACAGACCCCATCACTGGCCCTCTCAATGGCCCATCACTGACCTTCCCACCAACCCATCATTGACCCTGTCACTGACCTCAGCATTGACCCACCATTGACCCACCACTGACCAACAGTTGACTCATCACTGACCCCATGATTGATCCCATCACTGACCCAACCCTGTCCCACCACCGAGCCCCTCTCCCTGCCCTTCTCCCCTTGGTGCTCCCCTGCCCCAGCCCGGTCCCGCCCGTACCGTTCTCCGGCCCCGCCGCCGCCGTCACTTCCTCCGCCCCGCCCCGGCCCGCCCGCGGCCTCTGGCGGCCGGAGGACGCACCGTCCGCGCCCCTGGGGCCCCGCGCTCCCCCAGCTGCTCCGGGCTGCTCCCAAATTCCAGCATGGACGGCGGCACACCCTACCCTGATCTGCCCAGCCCTCCGCAGGGCCTCCAGTCCCAGGGACACCAAGCCCCACTGGGCAGACCTGCAGGGCTGCAGCTCCACTCCCTTCTGGAGCAGGGCTTTCCAAAGCTCTTTTGGGGATGTCCATCTTCACACCCTCCCCTCCTCCCCAAGGAGTGAGACACTGTGCGGGAGCTCTCCATCCATCCGTCTCTTTCAAGTCGTGATGGGGCTTACAGGGGGTACCACGAAGAAGATTGTGAAGCAGGAGGTGCAAGACAGCTGTTTCACCTGCATGACCAGGGCACGGATGAGGCCAAGGTGGGATTCCCAACCTGGCTGGCCTTTTGGGCCGTGCAGTTTGGACCCTTCAGATGTGTCCCATTGAGTTCTACCTCGCTCAGTTCTTAGGTAGAGCTCCCCTCCCTGACCACAGCTGCCTTTCTGCTCCTGCTGCTCGGATGAATGAGGAGGTGGGTTCCTTGTCCACCCAGATCCTTCTGCAATGCCCCTAGCATGGGTTCCTGCAGCCTCAGAGACTGAGCAACAGTTCCACAGCAGGCCAGGGCCACCAAGACCTAAACTCGGTAGCCTTGACAGGCTTCCAGCCAGAGAGGGTGGCTCTTTTTGTCATGCTCTGGGGTGCTGAGACTGACGGCAGCATCAGTCCCCAAGCTGGTGCATCCACTTGCACAGGCTGGGACAGGCTCTCCCTAGGCCTGCTGCCTTGCAGAGAACAGTGCAGGGTATTTCCACTGTCCTTCCCTGACTCCCCCTGTGCCAAAGAGAAAAGAGATTGTTTGCACATAATAAAATGTCTGCACAAAAACAATTTTTAGCTCTTTAGAGCACCACCTGTCCCAGACAGACAGACGCTACCCCAGCATGGCCAAAGACAGGTCCCTGGAACTCCACAAAGGACATAGGAAGGGACCAGAGACCATGCCCAACAACAGAGGCTGGTTAAGCGTCCCCGAGGGGCAGAACGAGTTGATCATGATTCTGGAAGTAGCACCTCACTGTCACTGTCACGACGAGGGTCTGGCCAGCTGCAGCAGCCCGAAGAGTCCTGGAGGGCAGAGGAGGCAGCGCTGGGGGCCCTGGGGCTCTGTGACAACCGGGCCGCGGGTCCCTGGCACGAGTGGCCGGCCCGTGCCATGGGGACGCCCCGCACCGGGACCGGAGGGGCGGGGGCAGCGGAAGGGGGGCGGGCCCAAGGAGTGAGGGCGTGGTTACGGGCCATGGGGCACGTGACGTCACACAGGAGTGACAGCGAGGCCGCCGGACTGGGGCGGGGCAGGGCGCGCTTCCGGGACCGGGAGGTGGTGCCGCAAGGCCAATAGGAGGCGGGATCCTGCCGCGCACAGCCAATAGACGCTGTCGGGGGCGTGGCCTGAACCCTGCCGCCGGCGGCGGGGCCCACGTGTGGCGGCAGCGCGGCGGCAGCATGGCGGCAGCGGCGGGCGGCCGGAGGGCCAAGGCCCCGCGAGGGGCGGCGGCACGGCGGCGGCCACGGCCTGCGGTAAGGCCGGGCCGGAGGGAGAGATGGAGGTGGACGAGGAAGGGCTACCTCGCCGGGGTCGCCGCCGTGGCGCTTTCGCTGCGCCCGTCCCCATTCCCGTCCCGTCTCTTCTCGTCCCGTCAATCGCCACATTTTGTTCCACAGGCACCGGGTGCAGATGGGAGGAGGCCGCGGGCGACGGCCAGTCGGCCCGCCGAGGAGGAAGTGTCTAGCGACTCGGAGACAGAGAGGTAACGGCTGCGCTTTGGGACTGCCGGTACCGCAGCGAGGCCTCAATACCGGGAGATTCCTGTATCGGGGACCTGCCGGGCCGGAGGATGCCTGTACTGGAGGGGTCTCGGAGGGGGGTATGCCTGTACCGGAAGGGGTGCCGGTACCTGTGGGGCGCCGGTACCGGTGCTCTCACACGCGTGTCCTTGCAGCCCGTTGTTGGGGCGGCGGCGGCGGGAGGCAGCGGAGGAGGAGGTGGAGGAGACGCCGCAGGAGAAGAAGCTGCGCTTGGCCAAACAGTACCTGGAGGAGCTCCGGCAGCTCGGTGAGTGCCGCCCGGCGCCAGTGTCCCGCGGGGCGGCCCCGGGCGCTGAGCCCGACCCTCATGCCTTGTCCCGCCGCAGAGGAGGAGCGGGCGGAGGAGGAGGAGGAACTCCAGCCGGCGGATCTCATCGGCGACCGGCTGAAGGAGGACGTGGTGAGCAGGGAGCCAGGCGCGGCCCATCGGTCCCGTTGGCGGCAGCGGGCTCTGTCCCCTTCCCGCGGGACCGGGACTGAGACCACCTCTGCTGAACCTCCCCCTTTTTCCCTAGTTGGAGCAGAAAGGCCGGCTACAGCGCCTGGTCGCCAAAGATGTAAGTGCTGGGGGTGCCAGACTGCGGGTGCCAACTTAGGGGACATTAAGCACGTTACAGCCTTTTTCACTGCTGTTAGCACCCTGGAGAGGTCAGGGTGCTCTGCTGGGGTACTCCTGTGCCTGGGGAAAGGTCCTAGGCAACCCAGCTCACATCCTGCTCTCACTACAGGTACAGCCTCCAGATCCAGCCAGGATCCGTGTGCTGCGGGGACACCAGCTGCCTGTTACCTGCCTTGTCATCTCTCCTGATGACAGATTCATTTTTTCTGCTTCTAAGGACGGCTCCCTCATCAAATGTAAGTGTTCACCTGGGGCTGTGACTGGGTGTTCCCAAGCCCAAACCTTGCAGGGACCCAGGTACCTACTGAGGTGGCTTGGCCCTTGGCTATTCTTGGATTGTGCATGATTCTAGGCTCTGTGAAAGTCTCACTGACACTTTTGGGAGTGGTGGGAGGCTCCTAGAGGGTGATTGTGATGACTTTCCTGCAGGGGAGGTGGACAGTGGGAAGAGGCTGTGCGTGGTGCCCGGAGGGAAGAAGGGCACGGAGGAGCAGCACATGGGGCACGCATCCCATGTCCTTTGCATGGCCATTTCATCGGACGGCAAGTACCTGGTATGGGGACAGGAGGTGGAGAGATGGCTGTGGGGAGTGTTTTCCCAGGGTTCTGAGGGTAGAGTCTCATGCCCAGATGTGCCTCGCTGGGTTCAAGCAGCCCCTACCTCCTGCTGGGTCAAGAATGGGTCCCTGGGACACCCAAAGCCCATAGAGTGGGAGTGGAGGCAGCGGTGGGCTGTGGTTCTCCAAGGTGCAGGTCTCAGGGGTCCCCTGCTGTCTGCCAGGCTACGGGAGACAGGAACAAGCTGATCATGATCTGGGATGCAGCCACCTGCAAGCGCCTGCACATCTTCACAGGGCACCGTGACGCCGTCTCGGTGAGATGGGGGCATTGGGCACTGTGGGGCCAGGCAGCTGTGTCCTCCTTGGCATCCCTCACTGCTGTGCCATGTCTGTCCATCTGTCCCCAGGGCCTGTCCTTCCGAAAGGGCACACACCAGCTGTACAGCGCTTCCCATGACCGCTGCGTCAAGGTCTGGGATGTGGGGGAGAACGCATACGTGGAGACCCTGTAAGAATTGGGGAAATCCCACTGACCTTCCAAGGGCTGTGCCAGCAGCCCTGAGGAGATGAGGGGCATGGAGATGAGTAAGCAGAGGGACATGCTTACCACAGTGCTTTGTCATCTCCTCCAGGTTCGGACATCAGGACATCATCACAGGGCTGGACAGTCTGAGCCGGGAGTGCTGTGTGACAGCGGGGGGACGGGATGGCACCGTGCGGCTCTGGAAGATCCCTGAGGAATCACAGCTCGTGTTTTCTGGGCACCAGTAGGTCTGGGGTAGAAGAGGGGGCTCAGGGCAGGTGTGTGTGGGTGCTGGGCATCACCAGGAGCACCCTGAGGATGATGATGCCCTGGTGAGCCCTTGTCCCCTAAGCAGGATCCCAAAGCACACTTATAACTGGCGGCAGTTGCCTCTTCTCTTCACAGGGGCTCCATCGACTGTATCCAGCTCATCAATGAGGAGCACATGGTGTCTGGTGCTGATGATGGGTGAGCACGGGGCCAGGATGCTGCCTGGAGTGGGCAGGGTGCCCCCTCAGCCCCCTCATTCCTCACATCCCCTGCAGGTCTTTAGCGCTGTGGGGCCTGACAAAGAAGAAGCCCCTGGTGCTGGCTCGGCAGGCACACGGCGAGCAGGATGCCCAGGGCCTGCAGCAGCCATACTGGATCTCGGCGGTGGCTGCCCTGCGCAACAGCGACCTCCTGGCCACAGGTGTGTGGCAGTTGCTTTTGGCAGCCTGTGGGGGACATGTGTCCTGCCCCCATCTCTGGGCTGGGGTGCATGACAGTCTCCTCTCTGTGCCTCAGGGTCCCACAGTGGCAGTGTGAAGCTCTGGAAGTCTGGTGAAGGATTTCGGAAGCTGGAGCACCTCTTGGATATCCCCTTGGTATGGATGTATGGGCAGGTTGGGAATTCTGGAGCTGGGCTGGAGGGTCCCTCAGCAGGGGCTCTCCTTCTTGGGCAGCAGGGGATACCTGTGGGAGCCTCTCACCCTACCCTGTCCCTTTATCCTGCCCTGTCCCCTCCAGGTGGGTTTTGTCAACAGCCTCAAGTTCTCAGCAGCTGGTGACTTCCTGGTGGCTGGCATCGGGCAGGAGCACCGGTACTGTCCCCCCTCCCTGGTGCTGCCTGGGGGTGCAGCTTCCCCCTTCCCTGGGTCTTGTTGGAGGGCGACCCTCCCATCTCTCTCATCCACAGGCTTGGACGATGGTGGAGAATCAAAGAAGCCAAAAACAGTATCTGCATTATCCCCCTGAAGCAGAAGACCACAGCCTCTAGCCCTGAATCGCCTGGCAGCTCCTAGGCACCTGTCCCTGGAGCCACTGGAGCAGGTCATTCTGTGCTGTGCCCCCTACCCTTGGTGCAGCCACCACCCTGAGGTCAGCAGGATATGAGTGGGGGTTGTCACATGGCCCCTGGTTGTGCTGGCCCCATGTCTTGTTGTGGCTCTGCCCTCTGCGAGGGTCTGTCCCCTTCTCTCAGGTTCGGCTGTACCTGAGCTCTGGAACAATCCATTTTGTTAAAAAAAAAAACCACCAAAACCACTTTATTTACATAACTTACAAAAAGAAAATCACACTTTTGTTCACAGAAAAAGTCTACTCTTAAAAACTCAGTTGGGCTCAAATACCTGGGTCCTGTTGCTTGCCCTGAGCCTCCAATGCCCCCCCAGGCTCTGCAGGGGCTGGGGTCAGCAGGCATTTTTCTGCCCCTGCTCCTGCCCTGTCTCCCACAAAGGGATGAGAAGCGCCACACACAATGAGGGAAGCAATGGGGGGGGCTTGGCCCAGCCCAGCCATGCTCAGTGACTCTCCTGAGGCCAAAACCAGGAGGAAAACACGGAAATGCAAAGCACTAGGGAAAGGGTGATGTGGTTGGAGGCATGGCACGAGGCAGTGGCTGGGCGATGGGGTGAGGGCAGTGTGTGGCAGCACAGCCAGGGAGTGGGAGGTGCAGCGTGGATTGGTGCAAGTGAAAAGCAGGAGGTGGAACATGGCTTGGCCAGAGGGAGTTGAGTTGTGTGCTGGGGCTGGGGGCGAGAGTCAGTGGATGTGCCTCAGGGCTCGGTGCAGGTAGGTCTGCACCAGGGCTCAGTGCAAGGGACAAGGAGAGGGTATTTGTGCCACAGTTCAGTGCGAGGTCCGTGTGATGTGCACTACAGCTCAGTGCAAGGGGTGGGGGTACATTCACCATGGCTCAGTGCAGGGAGGTGTGGGTGCACAATGGCTCAGTGCAGGTGACACAGAGGGACATGTGGCATGGCTCAGTGCAAGGGCTGGGGACGTGCACCATGGCTCAGCTCGGGGAGTGGGGATGTTCACCATGGCTCAGTGCAGGACAGGGTACATGTAACGTGGCTCAGTGCAAGGGAAGGGTGACACGTACCGTGACCCATGTGGGATGTGTAGCTCGTGCTGGGGCAGGGACTGAGCCTCCCGGCTGCATTTGGCACCTCAGTGGGCCGTGCTGCGGGCACTGCTCTCCCTGGGGAAGCAGTGGGGGTGCTATGTGGCAGCACCACAGCCTGGCCCCCGTCCTTCACAAGGATGATGTCGTGGAATCCACCACCTCACGGCCATTGCACACCGTGGGCACGTATGGTGAGGCTGAGCCTGGACAGGAAGGCAGCAGTTAGAGCTGGGTTGGGGTCTGGCAGCAGCACCCCCCAGCATCCCATGGCAGTGGTGCCCAGGGAGCTAGGGTGCCCAGGATAGCCGTGTCCCCCCAGGTGCCCAGGGTGGTCATATTCTCTGCAGCTAAAGTGGAGAGTGCCTTGGGTGACAGGCACCTGGGGGCAGCTGAATCCCCTGTGTTGGGGTGGAGAGTGGCCCTGTCCTCTCAGAGCAATTACAGCCCCCCTGGAGCAGTACCCCTCTGGCAGCTGTGCTGTCCTGGATGATGAGGCATTGGGAAAGAGAACAGGGAAGAGCCACTGGGGACACTGCATCTTCCATTCCCCCTGCTTCCCGCCTTCCCCTACCTCACATCCCACCTTTTTTCAGGAAATACACACACCCCCCACCAGGAAAGGGGTGCTGCCCCCCCAGCCCTTCCCCAGCCCCAGTGTGCTCACCATGGGACTGGCTGGAGCTGGCTGCTGCCACGCTGAACCGAGCGGTGCCCACGCGGTGACTGGCCACGTTCTTCTGCGGCTGGAAGAGGATGATGTGGAGCTTGGGGGTGAAGAGACAGCCGAGGACCACAGTGCCGCTGAGGCTCACCGAGATGCACATGGTGGTGGTCTGAACCTGGAGACAGGGGTGGGCATCAGGTGCTCCACCCATCAGCCCTCCACCCCAAGCAGGGCAGGATGAAGCCCATATTGTGGCACTGGCCAGCCCTGCTGGGCACAGGCTGCACCCTGCATGGACGTCCCACCCCACACCACATCCAGCTGTCAGGGTGATGCTGCAGGAGACCCATGGGCAGAGTCTGGACACTGCCCTGATGGGGACAAGTTGTCCCTGCAAAGCAGGTACACCCTGAGCAGCAATCCCAGCCCTGCCAACATGCTGCTTTGTGGCACTGCCTGGGGCCTGAGCCTGCACTCCCCCATCCCGGTGCCCACTCTCTCTGGGGATGCAGGTCTTCTCTGGAAGCCCCTGACTGCAGCTGCCCCCACCAGGTCCTCAAGACCCATCAAGAATGTGTTTGGTTGTCCATGCCAGGGGTCTTGAGGTGCTGCACCCTGTGCTACCCAGTTCCTGGCACTGCTCAGCAGTCCAAGGACCAGGGTGGCCCTGGGGCTGGCATTGATGCCCTGGGGTGTGGTGTCTGGATGAGCCAGGGGCTGTCTCATGCTCTTGTGTTACCAGGCTGAAGGATGACTATCATTCTTCCATGGTCTGGCTATGGGGGATCTCTGGAAGCCTCAAGGCCATCTCTCATCCTCATAACAAAGGAGGGAGGGGGGCAGTCCTTTCTCCAGGACTCATTGTCCCAGCCACAGCCCTTCAGGACCCTTCATTGGTCCTGAATTACCCAGTGCAGAGGTGACCATCACTAGGCATGTGGATGAAGACCCTTCCCCAGGCCCACACATCTCCTAATCATGGACCCTGCATGGCCCAAATCTCCAGGACCACTTAGATCAAGCCCTGTCAGAGTCCCCTCAGAGCTGTGGCTCTTACACGGTAGTCGCTGGAGGTCACGTAGAAGATGGGCAGGAAGGCCAGCCAGATGATGCAGGTCGTGTACATGGTGAACCCAATGAACTTGGCTTCGTTGAAGTTCTCAGGACATTTCCGTGTCTTGAAGGCATAGACCGTGCAGAGGACAATCAAGAGGACATTATAGGTGAGCGAAATGAGCATGTTGGAGTCACGGTTGTTGCACTTGAGGGTGACAATGTACCTCTTGTCAGGTTCAGTTTCCTTGCCTGTGCCAGGGGTCTCCACCAGCAGCCAGATGATGACGATGATCAGCTGGCAAGAGATGAGGGCCATGCAGATGACCACCTGTGATGTTGGGCTTATGAAGCGGGGGCGCTGGACCCCCTCCTTCACCCCGCTGAAGATCCTGGCGATGCGATTCGTCTTGGTCAAGAGGGCCGAGTAGCAGACGGCGAAGGACGTGCCCAGCCCCAGGCGCCGGAGTGTGCACACCCCGGTGGAGGGCTTTGCAATGAAGATGAAGGTCATGCTGTAGCACATGAGGACCCCAGTCAGCAGAATGTAGCACAGTTCTCGTCCAGAGGCCTTCACGATGGGAGTGTCGTTGTTCTTCACAAAGACTCCAATAACAAAGAGGGTGGAGATAAAACCCAGGCAAGAGATAGTGACGGGACCAATGGCCCAGACATCTTTCCAGCGGATGTACTCTTGGGGCAGCTCATAGCAGCCATTCAGGGTATCATTGGGCCAGTAACCAAGACCACAGTCCATGCAGGTGAACTCATCCAGCAGGTACTCGTAGGGCTGGCAAGGGATGCAGATCCAGCAGCAAATGTCTCCAGGCTGCATGCTTTTGATCTCATTCTTCTTGCAGGGGTCGCTGCACTGGGAGATGGGAATGGAGGTCTCAGCCCAGGGGATGAGGCTGGTGTCGAGGATGAGCCCCTCTGCCCAGTAGCCCACTTTCTGGTACCGATACCGCCCATCCACGTAGTGGTAGTTGAAGATGTTGTAGCGCCCAATCCCATCCCCGTAGCGATCAAATCGAACAACGCTCTCTGTGTCCACTGGCCTGAAAGGAGCTGCAGGGAGGAGAAGAGGAGATAGTCACTGCCTCGGGACAGAACAATCACTCCAGGCCTTAGGCAGGGCTCATCCAAAGGGTCACCTCCCACCATGGCCACAGGTAAATGTCCAACCTGTTTCCTGCCTTCTCTCCCATCTTTGCTGCCTATGCACATGTTAGGATCAGGAAAGCAAAGGTGGAGAACTACCTGCCCATGTGCCTGAGAGCCTGTCAGCCCCAGCCACCTCTGCAGGGACAGAAGAGGGTTGTGCAGCTTCCATGGCTCTCAGTGGCTCCTGGTAGCCAAGACAACCTCAGCCCATGTCACAGAGGACATGCTTCTAATTCATCCCAAACTACATGGGTCCCTGATCAAGGCTATCCCTCCAGTTTAATCCCTGAAATGTGAATTAATCATGATGCTTGCAAAGACCCATGTTTTTGTGGGGCTGGTCCCACCTAGCTGTAAGAGGATGGAGTTGGTGGCCAGCTTCTCCACAGGTTTCCACTGGAGACAGAAGGCCTGGATTGCCTCCCAAGGGTGATGCTAGGCTCTTGGCACCTCAGGACAGCCACAGCCCTGGGCATGGGCAGGCTGGAGGAACTGGAGGGCTTTGGGTCAAATTTGAGTCTCCTTCTTTTCTATCCTCCACTCATTCCTTTCCAGTTTGGCAGCCAAACCCCATCTCCCTCTTGGCCAAACCCCATCTCCCTATTGGACTCACCATCAAAATTAACATTAAGTATAAAGTCCTTGTAAAACCTCTTGCCGTTGACAGGCTTCATGGCATCGCAGAGCTTGGTGGAGTTGGGGCACAATGTCCGGTGCATGTTGTGAAGAGAGTGAGCCATGGCATAGACTGCATTGACCACAAACGTGATCTTGGACTCAGGCTCAAACTTGCCTGTCTTGAGGGAGTACCGGCTACAGTCCTGTGTGTGGAAGCTGCACCTAAACTTCTGCTCCCAAAACTCCCGAAACCAGGGATTTCTGCTGTTGTTGTAGGGGTGGAGGTTACGGAAGTAGGAAGCAAACTCCTTAATGGGGTAGGCTGCCAGTTCAATGGTGATGGCTCCCTCTGCCACTGCTTCGCTCCCGGCCACCACGCTCTCCAGGGCTCCCCACCCGTCACTGGCCACCCACATGAAAGACACATTGGCTCTCTGGGCAGCTGCGAGCAGCTCACGGGCATCTTCACTTCGGGTGAACAGCACGACCACTCTGGCATTGGGTTTCTGCAGCAGAGCCCGGACCACTCCATCATAGGTCTTCTTGTTCATGGAGCGCCCCACCTTCTCCGAGGTGGCGATGCAGATGTTGCGCATGCGGGCTTCTTGCTCAAAGGCCTCGATCCCCGTCTCCCCGTAGTCGCCTTCTGAGGCCACAGTGGAGACATAGGTCCAGTTGAAGAAGCGGAGGATCTCTGCCATGGCTTTGGCTTGGTAGAAGTCTGGTGGGACAGTGCGGGCAAAGTAGTCATAGCGGGACTTGTCGCTGAGCTTGGCACTGGTGGAGGCATAGCTGATCTGTGGGATCTGGAAGAGCCGCAGCAGGTTGGCCACCTGCATGGAGGAGGAGAGATGAGTGCCTGAAGAGGTGGTCAGCAAGGGACATTCCTATGGGGGAACCCCTGCCAGTGTTGCACAATGCTCCCAAGCAGAACCATCAGGCTGATAAGCAACCCATCCCAACCCAGAGCATCCTGATCAGTGGAGGGAGTGGAGAAGAATGGATGGCACATTCATGGAGTGCCTGAACCATCAGACATGCTAGTTTTTCTTTTTTTTTTTTTTCTTTTTTTTTTTTTTTTTTTTTTTTAGTATTTCAAGCGCTGCCCTCCAAAATTTGGGGCTGGAGAGGGGACAAAAGCAGAAAGTCTGCCATTGGTGACCTGAGGGAGATGCTTGACAGCAAGGAGAAAGCCAGGATGCCTGGCAGCCCTACAGCACAGAGGAAAGGATTCTAGGGGCTGAGAGCCGGGGCAGAGTGCCCCCACGAGGCTGAGGGATGCTGCGGAGCTGGGTCAGGGAACCGGCGCCTGCACATCCATCACTGGAAGCTCAGCAGGACTGGCACCTTCCAGCCATTCAGCAGAATCCCCCATTAGCTTCAAAGGGGAAAAAAGCCCCACTAATGAGGCTGTTAAAACCGAGGCTCTGGGGACAGCAAGAGGGCCTCGGGTGGGCTGCCAAGCCTCTGCCCACGTCTCACTGCTCCCCAGGCAGGAGACATGGCTTAATTAGCATGGACAAACGATCTTGACGACAAATTCCCCTAACGGCAAGAATGTCCCCAAGCATCACTGGATGTTGTTGCCTGTGCTCACCACGCATGGGAGCTGCCAGTCTGCCATGTCCCCCCAGTGCCCCTCGTGCTCCCCAGCTGACCCACATTCTGCCCCTGAAGACACCTGCCCAGGGTTGGGACATGGGGACATGCTGGGTTCTCAGCAAGGGAAGGGACAAGTGCCCAGGTGGGCTGGGATGCTGCCTCCATCATGCAGTCCCAGCTCCTTCTACCCCATAGCTGGGGGATGCAGGGACACCAGGTACCAGGACACACGGTCTGACACATGCTGGGGACTCACTAAATCTCAACAAGCATGTGGCCCACTGGCCACCCCTGTGACTCAGTTAGTCCTGCTGGCTGTCTACATCCTCAGGGGATAATCTCCCTGCTGAAACCAGCCTCTGGGTCCACAGAGCTGTGGTTTGGGGACTGAGATTCACCCCACCTAGGGGCACAGCCAAGTCTGAAGTTTGAGGTGCCTGTTCCTGTGGGATTACTGGGGACGTGTGGGCACTTGTCCTCTGAGCTCATCCTGCCTTATCCAGGCAGCCCGATGGCTGAGCCCTCAGAGGTGCATGTCCCTTGCAGCACCTCACAGGCTGTGGTTTGGGGGGACAGGGGGACAGTGTCCCCTCACACTGGTCTGCTCTGCCTGGCACAGTCCAGACGTGAGCTGGGCTGAGGAGCTGCACTTGCCACCTTGACCCCAGGAGAGGAATAAAACACCTGTCCCCATGTGAGGCTTGACTCCTACAGCTTATGGAGTGTTGGAGGATCCTTGCAGCCCCCAAGGGGATCCTGGGCACATCCCCCACAATCACAGAGAGATCACACACACAGGCTCAGGTGCCTGCCTGGCATTCCCTCCCCACTGGAGAAAGGGGCAGAGCATTACTGTGAGGGATGAGTGAGCTTCTCAGTGCCACACTGGCAGTGGCATCACTGCACTGCTGCAAAGTTTTATCCCCCTCCCCCACTTCAGCCAAACCCCTGGCCCATCCAAGCTCTTCTTGCCTGGGAGGTACCTGGATGGAAACATCACTGTAGGAGCCCCCGATGACACCGGTGATGGCAGTGGGAACATCGTCATGGACGGCGTAGGAGCCATCGGGGCAAATGTGCTCTGAACCGTCCACCCTGGTAAGGGAGGCACGGACAAAGTCAAGGGACTGCTCTAGGGCATAGGTGTCCTTGGAACAGGTGTCGAGGATGTGAGCACCCAGCTTCACCCCTGGCAGGATGCTCCTGTCCTTGTTGATCTCGTCCAGGGCGAAGAGCATGGCCTCCAGGCGTTGGATGCCCCGGTGCTCGTTGATCTTGCCGCAGTCTTCACTCCCCACTCCTTTCTCATGGACGGGGAAGAGGCCCCCAATCACCAGGTCCCCATCCATGCTGATCTCCTTCTTGCCAGCCATGCCATGCCCAGCAGCCAGGCAGGTGGCCAGGTGCATCAGCCCCAGCCAGGTGGCCAAGGGGACCGCCATGGGGTGTGCTGGTGCTGGCCCGGGGACCCACACCACCCCGTGTCACCCGCTGCCACCCGTCAAGGTGAGGACAGGCAGTCCCCAGGCATTGGGTGATGGGGGGTGGCACGGCGTGGTGTCGGTGGGAGAGAGGTTGTGCCACCCTGGCAGAGCTCCCGGCACCTGGAAAAGCAAAGGGGAAAGCTGCTGGATCTGCGGGATGCAAGGTACACCAGGGACAGGGGCAGTCAGTGCTGCACAGGAAAGGAGGACCATGAGCCTGCCTGTGCTCCCCACCCAGGATGCCCCTAGGAAGAAGTCCCCTGCAGAAAAGCAAGGTGAGCAGGTGCAACATCTCCCACAGTGACCCAGAACCCCTAGGACATGCACAAGTGACACAAATCCCAAGGCACAAGGAAGGGCACAGGAACCAGTCTCCTCACAGCACTCCCAGGGATGCACTGGCAGAGGGATGGGCACAGAGCTGGTCCCTCTGGCAGCATCGGGCAGAACAGCCTGCATGGGGACAGCTTGACAGCCCTAAAATATCATGGAGGGGGAAAGAGCCAGGGATGTCACCTGGCACAGGGAGGCTGGGCTGGGCAGATAGAGCCAAGCCAAGCCCCCAGCCCACGCAGCAGCATCAGGGGTGCTTACAGATCCCAACCCTCAGCTGAGAGCACTGCCAAAAGCAGCCAGCCATGAGCCCACTGTGCCCACAGCACACAGTGCTCACAGTATTTTAATCTCCATCCCATAGCCATGGAGCCCACCCACCCTGCTGCTGCCCCCAGGGCTGTCCGTGGCATCAGGGTTGGAGCAGGGACTCGCCACTGGCTTCACCCTCACGCAGCAAATGCGCAGGGTTCTGGCAGTCGTGGTGCTTCAGAGTCTGTTCTCTCACCACCGCCCCTTCCTTCCCTGTATACTAAATTCAGAGATTTCAGTAAAGTAAGAGCCAGGTTTGCTGACTCCCTCTGCAGAAAGCACGGAGGCGCGGGGGAATCAAAGGCTTTTGCAGCAGGCAGGCCTTGTTTTGGCAGAAGATACAGTCCCCTCTGAGACTGGTTGTCTTTTCCCAAATCACGGGAGAGATTTGTTTCCCATTTGAAGCTGACTGCTGAAATCCCAAGGGGCTGGCATTTCAGGGGCCACAGGAGAGGGAGACCCCTTGGCAGTCCAGAAGCTTCAGGCTGCTTAGGAACAGGAAGCTGCTGATGCTGTGGCAGGACCACAGCCTCTTCCACAGCCCAGCAGCGTTTGTAGGGGCACAGAGGGTGGGATGCCAGAGAGTGCTGCCCCCCGCCGCAGTTCCCTGCAACCTGTACTGAGGCTACCCTCCCTGAGCAGGAGGAGGGGTCCTCTTGATGCCCCCATGCTGCTCCCAGACAGGTGATGACTGTGCTGGAGGAGCTCTTCTGGAAGCAGCCAGAGCTGGCAGTAATGTCCAGGGGGATGCAGGCGGCAGTGTGGCACAGAGTGTAATGGGGTGGGCTTGGGTGACACATGCAGACCTCCTCCTCTTCCTCCGTGCCCCTAAGTGCCTGTTCTCAGGTGCTGCCTGCTGCTGCTGAGTCCCCATCTGTCTCAGGGCATCTCCTACCTGACCCCCCAGTGTGAAGGACTTTGGAGATGAGAGAAGGAAGACTCCCTGCCTTATCTCAGCAATAAATTATTCTAAGAGACCCAGGGTTTTCTCAAGCAGGAAAGAGGCCACAGGCACATGGATTATTGATGGAGCCCATCAGCAGCAGGCTTAGCCTGGCACAGGGGTCCAGTGGCACTGGGAACCCGGGTCCCCCTGGTCCATTTCTTTTGGGGCAGTTGACCTGACCCAGCAGATGAAGGGCACCTTCAGGCCAAGCTCCTCTGAAGGGCAAACCATCACCCACCCGTCAGCGAGCCACGATGGACAGTGAGCAGGGCTGCTGCCATTCCTGCGACTGCTCTGCTCGACTGGTTTAGCCTCGGGGGGATGACAGAGGGGAACCTCTGGAGAACATCTAGGGAAGTGAAGCAGCGGGGAGGGCAGAGCCAAATCCAAGCCGACGGCCACGGTACGGCGGGAAGCTCCTGCCAGCCGCGGGCAGCCTCTCCTCCCGGACGCATAGTGAGTGGGGTGGGTGAGAAGGGGCCGTGACTCCTCAGTGCCCGGAGCGCTTCCCACCCCCTGCCAGAAGCCCTGACCCCTGCGACACCAGCATCCCTGAGGTGTGTGACACCTGGGGCGTGTGCGAGAGCGGCAGTGCCGCGGGGGCGCAGGGACAGTGTCACCTCCCGCGGAGGTCCCAGAGGACCCACCGCCGCCGAGCTCTGCCAGGAGCCCCCGGCTCTCCCCTGCACAAGGGCTGCCAGCCCCGGGGCCGAGGCGCCTCCCCGGGGCGCTCCCCCGGCGCCCCCGCGGCCGCCCCATATCCCGTCCCGAACGCGCTCCGAGATCCGGCTGCCCCGGCACACTCACAGCCCCCTGCAAGCCCCGGCTCTGCCCGGCCCAGACAGACGGACGGCAGAGCCGGGGGAACGGCAGGGGCGGGGACTGTCCCCACCGGGCCGGGCGGTGACCCCGCTTCCCTGCCCCGGGGCCGGCGAGCAGCCCCAGCCGGCGACTGCGGCGGCGGGTCCCGCTGAGTGCCCACTGCGGGGCTCGGCGCTGCCAGATCACGGCGGGGACGAGAAACCCCCCACGCCGTTCTCCCGGAGCCCCGTGTGTTGCGCCGGGCAAGCGGGAGCGGCGGGAGCGGCCCCGGTGCCACCCTGACCGCACGTATCCCCGGCCCCGCCCGTGCCGGTGCCGGTGCCGGTGCCGGTGCCCGTGCTCTGCTCTCGTCGCGCAGCTCCAGGAGCCCCGGCACCGGGTCTCTGAGCCCCGCCGTGGTGCAGCCCCGACGGCTGCGGGGGATCGCCGGTCTCCGTGCCGCTCCACCGCGGGCACCGACGCTCTGGAGACGGCGACGCGCCGCCGGGGCACGGCGCGAACGGAGGTCACGGCGATGGGAGCGCCGGGGTGGGACCGCAGCCCTTACCTGGGCCCGGCGGACTGTGCCGGGAGCTGGTGCCGGTGCCGGTGCCGCGGCTCTCTCGGAGCTGCGGCTGCCACCGCCTCCCGCCGCCGCCTCTGACACTCCGCCAGCCCCAGCAGAGCGGAGCCGCTCCGCCCCCCGCCCGGCCCGGCCCCGGCCCCCGCCCCGGTCTGGCCCCGGTCCGGCCCGGCCCGGTGAGCAGCGGAACCCCCGGGGCCGCCCCGACTGCCCTTAACTCGGTCCGGCATCGGCTGAGCCAGGCGGGGCACTGCCGGGTCTGGGGTAAAGCCGGGGGCAGATGGCCAGGTCCAGGCAGGACACGGGCAGGGAAGGCAGGAACGGGCAGGACATGGACAGAAAAGGTAGAACACAGGCAAGACACAGCCAGGTCCAGGCAAGGGCTGGCCAGATTGAGCCAGAGCACCGGCAAGATGCAAGCAGGACATGGCCAGAAAAGGCAGGACACATCCAGATCTAGGAAGAGCACAGGGAAGGCATGGCTAGGTGCAAGCAAGGAATGGTCAAATGAAGGCTGGGCAGAGGCAAGACAGAACCAGAGTAGACAGGACCTGCTTTGCACCCTGCAGACCTGGCAGGGCACAGCTCAGCACCTGTTCCCCGAGCCCCAGAGTCCCCAGCCCATTCCCAGCCCACTGAGAGGGGTCTCAGCCCCAGATCAAGATCCACAGCCAGAAACTGGTGTCCCAGGGTTTGTTCCCCCTTTCCTGGCCTGCCCCCCACCCCCCAGGTCCTTGGGAGTTCAGGCAGCCAGCATTACCCCACTGCCCACCTGCATTCCACGCAGCCCCAGCACTCCCCACGGCCCAAGCACCAAGCTGGGGAAGGCTTTGGACCATACAAAAATGGAGGCACCGGCAGGGCTGCGTTCCAGATCTCCACCAATTGCCCAAACTTCTTAGAGCCATTTGGCTGCCCAGGACCTTGCGGCATCCCTGCTCCATCACTCAGAGACAAGAATGGGACAGGAGATGACACAGGAGACAAGGGTGCTTCTGGGGCACTGCCCCGAGTAACCACCTCACCACCGTGTGACTCAGTTTCCTCCCGGCCAGCTGCTGCACTTGCAGGCTGCAGGTTAAGGGCACTGCAGTGATTCAGGCGCTCTCCGCTGGACTCCCTTCCCCCCGCAATCCTGGTTTGGGGAGGGATAACTCAGAATGCCCGTGGCAGGGTCCCTCCTGGAGTCCCACAGCAGCAGGACCCCGGACCCCACCAACCCTCTCCTCTCAAGAGTGTTGGCACAGACAGAGTGGGACAATGGGGAGAGGAGGTGCTTGGGCTGGGGGACCTCACCACTG
This sequence comes from Sylvia atricapilla, assembly GCF_009819655.1. NCBI lineage: Eukaryota > Metazoa > Chordata > Aves > Passeriformes > Sylviidae > Sylvia > Sylvia atricapilla. Next base: position 14,642,529 of record NC_089150.1, on the reverse strand, counting down.
CAGGCCGGGGTGGACAGAGCAGAGGAGGACAGGAGGTGTGTTGTGCCAAGGGATGCTGGCACTGGCATGGTCCTGCTTCCCCCCAGGAGATGGGTCCTGGCTGCAGCCTGACCCACACCTCGGCACTGGCTGCATTGTCCCGGCTGCAGCTCCAGGGCTGTTGATGGCAAAGCCCCCCTGGTGCCCAGCTTCAGTGGGGTTAGGGCACAAGCACCATTAGTATCCACTGCCTGGCTCCAACCCCCCGGGGAGCCTCAGCCAAGCATACATATTTCAGGGGGCTTGGCAGTTTTGTAATAACCAGCAACAAAGATAAACACCGGGAAGAGCAATATTTTTCCATGTGGGCTGGAGGAGTTTAATATTTTATCACTCAGAGCACAAAATATTTATGAACAATCTCATGTCAATCACTGGCTGAGGACTAATCATGACCTTTCCAAGCCAGAGAGGACACATTCCCACCATGGAGAGACAGTCAGGCCTCCTCTGTCCCTGGTACCCCCACCCCATGTGCCAACTTTGGGCTGCCAAGTTTGACCACCAGGAAACAATCCCCGGGCTGCTGGAGGCACCAAGGGCATTCAGCAGGTGCTCTGGCACCTGGCATTGCCCCATGGCACCATGGCCACGATGTCCAGGCTACTCCCATGTCCCAAGCTGAGAGAGAGGGAACTGGGATCAGCATAGCCAGCCTGCATTCCACAGCAGCAGGACAGACAGATGGGATAGTGATAGGAAGGCACAGTGCAGGCAGTCTGGTGTCCCCTGCCACAGGAGGGGCCCAGCAGCAGCTTTATACCTGGCTTTATAATAGTTTTACTCTCCACACGTTCCCAGGAGGAGTGGGGATGCCACCTCCCTCCAGCTTGGCCCAGCTCAGCATGGCAGCTGGGACCCTTCCTTCCCCACTTCCCCTGCAGCTTGCACAAGCTGGAGACAGACCCCGTGCCCTGCTGGGCTACCCAGGCAAGGAGAAAGCCTGAGCAGCAGGGATGCAGAGCCCCTGGGAGGCTCTTTGGCTCAGTGGAGGCCCTTGGGGGCAGCTCCCATCCGCAGCCCACTCGCCACCATGGGGGAGGATGTGCCATCGGCCAAAGGACAAGTCAGCAACGCGCCAGCCACCAGTGAGGAAAAGCATCCACTTTATTAACAGACCCCAAAGCGCCTGTGGCAGTGCCAAGAGGACCACGTTTACACAGGCTGTTTCCATTGCTCAGCAAGGGGAAGAGAAGAGAGGAACAAACCCAACTGACCCAACTCACGGCTCTTTGGTGCTAGAAAACATGGTGGTGCAGCAGAGAGAAGCTGTGGGTGAGAGGGGCACCAGCAGAGATGAGGGGGGACATCTCTGACACCCACCACCATCCCCCAGACACCTGCAAGGAATCTGCAATGTGCCTGGACACACACAAATGGCAAAAGCATTTCGCTGTCCCCCCAGCCTGCACCTAACCCTGCGCCACCAAGCACCACAGAAATCCCCCCCAGCACCCCCGAAAACGGTCAAACACCCTTTCTGCAAAGAGGGAGAGCAGGTCCGGGGGGAATCAGCGACCAAAATCTCTTGGCTGGAGAGGAAGGAGGTGGGAAAGGCAACTGGTTCCCAGTAACTCAGACCCCAGTGGGAGGTGAGGCAGTCAGGTCTCCTTTACTCCTCTCCTCTCTCGGCAGCGATGGGCTCCTTGGTCCACTTGTCTGTGACCTCCTGGTTGCCCGCGTAGGCACCCTCAGGCAGCAGGCCCGGGGCTCCCTCCCCGTCCCCGGCGACCTCTAGGTCCAGCTCCTCAAAGGAGGAGCCGCTGGCTCCCGACTCGCTGTAGCTGTGCTCACTGCGGTTGTCCGCCTCCTCCCGGCCACGGCTGGCCGGGAAGGGCAGCAGGATGGAGGTGGCCACCGAGGTGTCTCTGCTGTCAGTTGTGGCCTCCATGCTGATGGAGCTCGTCTCACTCATGGTGTCGACCCCTGGGATGGAGAGAGAAGGGGAAAGAGTGAACGCAGTGGGAAGGAGGCAATGGGGCGCCACAGCCTTTGAAGCCACCAGAAGCCTCTGAGATATCCAGCCAGTGGAGACCAGCCCCTACCTCTCTTGGCATCTCCTATGCCTTTGAGTGTGACCAGGACAAGAATGGACTGAGCTCAATCTGCTCCCTGAAATCAGGAACCCCCAAGTCAGCACAAACAACCACCAGCTACCAGCCATATCCTGACCTCCTGGCCACACCCTGGCCCCACAGCTGCTCCTCATGCACACACCAAGGACCTGCCAAGCCCTTCCTTAGGGAGAATGCATGCCTGTCTCTGGCATGGCACCAGGAATGAGACAAAGAGCAGGAAGGACACTGTGCTGTGAGGGTGATGTGGAGCTGCAGCATTGTTTAGAGCACCCAAGGGGATGATGGCACAAGTGCAAATCTCAGATGTTCTGCTGTCAGAAGCAGGTATGTATGTCCTGCCTCATGCCAGGGCATCCTGGTGCCTTCAGCAGCTGACAGTCTGCCCCTACTGCCTCCAGAGGATAGGGGGAGCCTTCTCAGCTCATTCCGTGCTTCAACACATGACTTGACTGCCAGCCACATCCCATCCCCTGACCAGGCCCCCAGGGGCTGCCCCTGCGTGCCCAGGTGGATCCCTTGGCCCACCTCCCACTCCCCAGATCCCTGCCTCATTAGCCTGATTAACAATACAATTAAGGAGTCAACAAGGAGAGGAAGGTGTCAGATTGAGACTCAGCAGCTAGGTGCTGTTGCCAGAGCAACCAGCCAGGAGACAAACCCCTCCTGTTAAACATTAATCATTGTTAATTATGACATCACAGATCCACGTGGTTAATTATGACATCACAGATCCACGTGGTTAATTGTGATTACATCAGCAAACACTGGGCAGGCTCTTCCACCATGGGCTCTCAGCTCCATCTCCTCCTTGTCTGTCTTGTATCAGTGAGAAGTGAATGCCAGGCCCTGGCATTTCCCAGCACCTCCATCCGTGCTGGACTGAAGGCCCCTGCTGAGGATCATGCCCCACCAAGAGAGAAACCAGGAGCAGCCTCATAAAGCAGCAACACTCGCGGGGGACTGAGGCTTGCCACCAACAGGACTGGAAGTGGCAAATGGGAGCCTCTCTGCAGTCATCACCATTCCAGGTGGGAGAGGAAAGCCCTCTTCTCCACATTGTCTCCTGCTGGTGCAGCTCCATCCTCAGCTGCTGGCGTGGGGCTGCCTTGGGCTTCCACAGGCCATTTCCAGCCTCCTACAGCTCCCGCAGCCAGGGTGCCCAAGGCTGGGCTACTTGCTGTCCTCCAGCTGCATGGCAGCCACTGGTCTCCTGAAGGACACTCACCAAGGAGGGAACTTTCCTTCCAAACATCCTTAAATCCTTTTTCTGTGCTGTTTTTCTTCCCGGCCTGGGCAGCTGCCAGCAGAACTGCTTGTAAATGGCAGTCCTCTGCCTCCTGAGCAGCATCATCCCACGGTCCTGCCGGCTGAGTGATGGCTGTTCCGAGAGGACCGAGCAGTGGTAGCAAGATGAGGGGTAGCCAGAGAAGATCCACAGACACAGTGCACCCACTGCTTCATCCCACCTGGATGGCATATTGGCCTCATCCTGGAAAGGAACCTGAGCCTCCACCCTCTAACCTTGGCAACTCTTTTGGCAGCTGGCACAAACCATCCCTCGGCCCCTCCCCAGGCAATGCCAGGTGACCCCTCCCACAGAAAGGAGGAAAGAACCACTGCCCACTAACACTGCCTTTGCTGCAGCATCAGGGAGCACCTCGACATGGAAACTACATTTACTCTAAGTTAAAAAGGATGTTCTGCACGCTGCAGCGAGGTGCTCGCTGAAGGGGACAGCAGCCGCTGAGTGGGCGGCAGAAAGGTGGGAGATGCTGTCCCACCTGACAGGACCTCGGCAGGGCAGTGGGTCAGCAGGGAGCCTCTGGGAAGATCAAGAGCTGCAGTGGATGAAGGGGAGTGTGCAGACCCTGAGCCTTGAAGATAAAATTAGGTCTTTAGTGGTTATCTTCTGAAAAGAAGAAATAATCTGATTTGGTCAAATTGGTGGCTTGAGTTAACATGGACAATGGCTCCATGACAGCTCATGTCATGTGTGGTCATCTTGCATCCCTCTAAGACCTGAGGGGACAGGCATGACACCAACCCCCCAAGCAGTGTCCTTCCTGCTCAGCACCTCTCTCTTGGCACCCCAGGGAACATTTTGGCTCAGAAGCTGACATGTGACCCCATGACATAAAGCAAAGAAGCTCCTGAGGAGAGGAGCAGCCGCTCAGGAAGAAAACGGTGATGAAGTTGACCTACACACTGCTCCAAGCCACCACCATGGGAAAGCACTGCTGTCCTCACTCTCATAGCCACCTTCCTCTCCCTCGCTCCAAGGGCGACAATAAATCGAGTCCTGTTTCCATTCAGCCAGGCACTTTGTCACTGCTCTGTCACTTCTGATCATGTTCCAGCAGCCTCAGCTGGTAAATTCGCCCATTTCAGCAGCCTCACTCTCCTCCACACAGGAAAAGGCTGGCTCTGGCATGGCCACTCAGCCTGGCCAGGATAAATGTCTAGGGTGGGCAGGGCAACAGACCTGCTGCTGCCTGGAACCGTGTGGGGTCAGCTCTGACAGGCGAATGTGGCAGGAACACCCAGCTGTCCTAACAGGGAGGCCAGGAAGGCAGTGCAAACAGCTGAGAGGGCAACCAAAGCCTTCTGGGAGGACAAGCAGGGATTCAGCCCTTGTATCACAAGCAGACTCCAGCAGCTGTTAGATCCACTTGTCCATCCTTTACCACACACCATGTTTGGTCCTCCCGTGAGCCACTGCCCATTCCTTGCATCCACCTTCCCAAGGCTTGTCCTTACAGCAGGAACCAGTCCAACACCGTGCTCCAGCATGGCTTTTCCCTCTGGCACACTGCGAGGTAGCAGCCAACCTGTTGAAACTCACCCTTGACCTTGCTTCCTCAAGGACAGCCATAGCCATCCCACTGCACTCTCACTCAGCAGGAACATGGAACCCAGGAGTTTTCATTTGGGAAACAGAGGAATAGCCGGGGGTGAATAGGATGTCAGGATAAGGTGTTGAAGAGTCCCCCAAAAGCCAGGGCCACCTAGGAAGAAGGGATATCAAGCAGCCAACTCCAAGAGACCAGCTAGGGATGGGTGCAATGGGAACCAATCACCAATCATGAGGCTTAGTGGCAGTTCAGTTCAGCTCTGTGCCATACCAGGTACTGGCATTCCCAAATCCAGAATGAGGGTAGGTTCTCCTCCTGCATCACTCCTGTGCCACACTGATGCCTGAGCAGTGCTCCACTCCTGGTGCTCCTGGGCCCCGTCCTTCCCCTCATTCCATCAAATATTCATCACCTCTAAATACAGTGTGCTGCCAGAGGGCACAGCTGATTGCTGAAGCTCACACACAGGCACCAGGAGAGGGGCTGGGGCCCGTCCCAGGGTGGAGAGGAAGGCAGGAACATCCATCTCTGAAGGATGGAAGCAAGCAGGGATGAGGCAGAACACACCAGGGAAGTTGCTGCTCTGTAGCACTGGAGCTCAGCGTGTGATGCCATCAGTCGTACCTGAATGCTGTGGGACAGATTCTGCTCCAGGAAAATGAGCTCCTGAGATTCTGGGCAGAGCCACATGCTCGCGAACCATCTGTGTCCATGCCAGCAAGGCCGTGTGGAGAGGCTGCTTTTGTTTGCTTTCACCTTCCATGCGCGGCTGCGGGGTCACACTGCAGAGCGCGCTGCTGGGATGGAGCCGGGAGTGAGGACCCGCTGAGCGCCGCGCTGATGCCGACGCCCCAGAAAACAATTAAGTACAAAACAACTAATCGTGATTGACACTGGCCCCCTGCAGACCCATCAGCCGCCTTCCTAAAATACGTCCTGTCTTTCCCACGACCCTGAAAATAGCGAAGAAGGGATGGAATTGCTGCAGAGGCAGCCACAGCCCCCGGCCCCTTCCTTGCGTGTCGAGGGTGTCCATCCTGAGCAGAGCTGCCAGGACCTGCTCTGTGCAGAGCAGCAGCAGAAAGCAGAGACCCCGGGCCGTGTCCCACAGCCATGTCCCACTGGCTTCGCTCACAGCAACAGGCACCCAGCACCTGACAGGGTGAGCTCAGGAGCAAGGACAGCACATGACAGCCTAAATGCTCCAAGGTCAGGAGGCTCAAGAAAACAAATACAAGCTTTTCTTAGACTTTCAAGTCGCCGGGTACTGTCTGGCACCAGCCGCAATGACAGGTGAGGAGAAATGGCAACACCTTCCACTTGCAACTTCTCAAGTCTTTAATTCAAAGAAAGCACAATCCAGCTGCTGGTGGGGAGTTTCACGAGCTGTGACCGACCAGTGGTGTGTTCACACAGAGTGTTACTCATCATAATGTCCACTCTGAAACTGCACTCTATGCTCTTATCTCAGTATTTTGGGAGGGGGAGAGAGGGGGCTTCTTCTGCTGCCACATCAGGACAGACAGCCCAAAACTTCTGTGCACAGAGCATCCTCAGCTGCCTTTGAGAGAGGAAATGGGGCTCAGCACCTCCCCAGTCTCCACTTATCCATTGAGGCAACTGGGTATCAAAGCTCTACACCTGGATTTGTGCATCTCAGGCACAGCCAGAGGAGCTGACAGCCACCAGCAGGGACCACCACCTGCCCCCACTGTCCCAAAAGCACTGTCTGACCCTCCAGCAGGGCAGGACCACTTGAAACATTCACTGAAAGCTGAGAAGGATCAAGAAATAACCCAAATACAAGCCACTTGGTTTAAGTGGAGATTATGCTGACATGCAGATGGGGACATTGCTGTGCCCACCCTCCAGCTGGCAAAGCAAAGCTTAAAAACTGTCACAGACATCCTGAGATCTGCTGGGTCATCAAGATCTCATGTCCATTATGCCTGTTGAAGAGGCTCTGACTAACGGGAACTTGCTTTAGAGGGACTGCCCAGAGAAAAAGGGTAAAAAGGATGGGAAAAGAGGTTTCTCTTTGTCCAACTCAGAGGTGGTTGCACAGATCCCAGCACATAAAAATCATCAGGAAGGAAGGGCCAGTCTCATTCATAAGGTGTAATCTTCATGGCACCACCAAAGCCCCCAGGCAGGAGCTGCACAAGCCACCCATAGGCTCGCCACATCCTCAGCCAGAGCAAGGATGTGACACCCCATCAGATGTGGTTCTGCCGTTGTGCCCAGCAGTGACAATCACAGTGCAACATCCAAACCCAACTCTTTAGTCTCGCAGGCAAGGCCAACCTCACAGTTACTATAATTTTAAGTTGGTTTTGTGCAGACTCAGCAGATGGCACTGTATCAGACTGCACTGACAAAAGCTCATCTATGTGCCTGGAAGGGGAGAGGTGGTGGAGGAGCTGGCCCAGAGCTGCTGCTGGGGACTTGGCCCAGAGTGAGAAAGCCCAATGTCATTTGCCTTCTAAAACTGGGAGGACTTTCTTCCAGCAGGGCAGGGGACTCCCCAACAGTGGGCATGCTGGCAGTGGCATTCCAGGGAAAGCACTGAGACAGCCAGGGCAGAGGGCAGTGGCTGCTCCGAGCACCCCTGGCTGTGCTGTGGGATCATGCACCCCCTGAGCATGGCAGAAGGGAGTGGGGTGCAGAAGGGAGAAGGGGTGCACACGACTATGAAGGCACCATCCTCAGGATGCTTTTGCTCTCACGGATCCTGCCACCCCTCTCCAAAACCAAGGGGTGACCATAGGAAGGTGTCAGAGCAAGTGGGCTTTGGGGCATCTCTGGCCAAACCAGGTTGGTGCCCCCAGCAGCCGCCCCAAAACAAGGCAGAGAGAAAGGAGAAGAGCCGAGTGAGCACCATGCAAACACAGGACCTGGAAGTGCTGGAAAACAGCCCCAATTAGACTCCTCGTTGCAGTGCTAAATGGACAGAGCTCCCAGAAAGCAATTCCCAGGCTTGCTTTTATGCGATTAAGAATTAAAACGACCCAAACCTGAAGATGCGTTAAAGCAAATGACCCAACTGCCCGGGAGGCCAGCACAGCCCTCATGGTTTTTTCATGCCCATTACACAAGCATGGGCAATCCGTGGGGCAGGGGAGGCGGTTGCCCCTGCCAGCAGCCGGCCTGGATGTGCTGTCCAGTGCCTGGGAATGCTTGGATAGCCAGCTCCTACATCTCACAGGCACGGGAGCATGTGGGCTGCTGAAGGCAACTAGCATTTTGGGTTACTATAGCACTGCTGTTCTGCGCCTACAGCCATTGTGATCCCTTCCTGTATGAATACATCCAGGCTCCAACAAATCCTGCTGAGCAGATGCTCTCAGGCAACTCCACCACCAGCTACAGCAACCTGGTATTTAAGCTCTTTGCAATCCCAATATGTAACAGATGAAGATGAGATCAAGGAAGATGTATATGACAAAGAGAAAAACAAGCCCAGCTGCAACTAAAAGCTGTGAGATCCAGCTCTGCACTGACAACAGTGGGTCAGTGGCTTAACCCAAAACTGCAAGAAAGGGTTCCTGAGTGCCCTCCAAGGCATGGCATGATATTTCAGGAGATGTCATCTCAGATCCTTGGGGATCAGCCCAGGGTGAGGGGAAGAGGTGTGCTGAGACTTGGTGGTTGGGTACCAGGTGGGCACAGGTCAGTCCCTCTCTTGCTCAGGCAGTAGGACTGGGGATACCAGGACCCCACCTCTGTGAGGGCTGATGCCGCTTGAAGATGGAACCTGTGCACAAGCCACAGATACCTGTGATGTCTGTCTGGGCATCCTCAGCCACAGCTGCAGCAGACCTGCTCTTCCTCTCCAGTTCTTTCATTTCAGGCACATAGAAGTCTCCTTGGCGGGCAAGGGGACACACAAAGTAGATGCGGTCCTGCTTGTAGATCTCGATCCGGGGGTGGGCACACAGCTTCCTCTCCTGGAAGACAAAAAGTAGCCATAGGCAGGGATGTGCCCTCAGTCCCTCATGCCCCCAGCAGCCCCCCACCAGACTGACCTGCCAGCCTGGCCAGGTCAGACTGGTCCTCTTTGCCCACAGGTACGGAGGCCTAGTGAGGAGCAGAGGGTGCCATCCCAAAACCACAGTGCTGCTTCACCAGCCCCATGCACCAGGGCAGCAGATTTGGCCCTGAAGGTAAGCAGTCAGCTGGGATCCAGGAGGAGATGCAGATGACCCCCAGCTCAGCCTTGGTTTTGATGTGCTTATTTTGGGCTGGAGCGAGGGGTTTTGGGGAGCCAGGCAGCTGCTTCACACAGACCTGCCAGATCTCCAGTTCCTCCCAGCAGCACAGCCCCACAAACAGCACAGCCCTATGAGCAGGCGTAGCACTTCTCTGCTAATTAATATAATCCAGAGCCATCCTTTCAGAATGGCAAGGGCAGGGGGAGTGGGAGATGGCATTTCAGACAAGGCCCTCTCCTTTTCCTCACCCCACCTCCCCCTGGCAGTGCTCGTCAAGACCGCAGGCCCCCAGCCTGTCAGGGACCCATGACAGGGGCACATCCCCCGGGCCACGCAGCCTGTGCTGAGCTGGGGCTGTGGGGACTCCTGGGGTGCCAAGGCCGGGCCGAGGAGCAGCTGGACCCCTCTTGCCACCCCCTCCTCACCCGCCCGCCCGCCAGCTGCTCGCTGGCAGAGGGGGCGGCTGATTACAAGCCGGGTGAGAAAGGAGAGTGTCTCTTCAGTGGGTTTTCTTTTTCTTTCTTTCCCCTTTTCAAATCACTGACAGCTTTTATTTAACCCTGCAACCACCTTGGTTATCATCCTCCTCCTCCTCCTCCTCCTCCCTGTCCCAGATATTCTCTTCCTCCCTCTTGCCCTGATTATCCTCTTCTTCTTCCCTGACCCAGTGATTTTCCTCCCTGCCTCAACTATTCTCCTCTGTCATGGCCTGTTGGTGTGGCTTGTTTGCACATCCTCCAGCAAGGTCCCCATCCCTCTGGGGCTCTCTGTAGCCAGAGCTGGCCCCACACCAAGAATGAGCTCTATGGACCCATAAAAGCCTGACTCCCTTCAGCCCTGAGGATGGACCAATGTGATTTAAGAATAATTTATTTCTCACACTAATGCTAGAACCAGGCAGGATCACAACAGACATGAGCCAACACTGACCCTCTCCCTGGTGCTGGCAGCTGGATCACCTGGAGAGCCACCTCCATGCTGCCAGGATGCTGCACAAGAAATACAGGCAGAAATCCCACATGAGCAGCTTTTGGGTCCATTTTCCTGGGAAAGCCTGCAGACTCTGGCAGTGCAGAGGCCCAGTTAACCCAGAAACACCACAGTGGCAGAAACATGACCCCAGCAGAAGCTTCACCTATCCCACCCTCAATTTCAGCATTCCCTCCTCCAGCCCAGGAGGAATCACATTTCCGATCCCAGTGCTGCAGGGACACACAGGGACGCAGGCTGGCTTCCAGGCGCTTGGAGTTTGGAGTTCCCACTCACGGGCAGGTGAAACACTGAGGCCTGCAGATCAAAATTGTATTAAATAAAAACAAGCTGGGTTGTTTTTAGCAGCAGAGCAGAGGCGGCTCATATCACTCCTGCTTTTTCAGCAACAACGCAGACAAGAGCCCTCCCCACCGCTCTGCCCCTTGCTCTCCCAACCACAAGCCCGTCCGCCAACCTCCAGCTCAGCTCGTTATTTTAGGTTACTGCAACACACACCAGAGACGGGTATCTCCAGGATTTGCAGGTTTTTTTGAATAAATCCAGCTGGTCCTCCACCACTTCATGCAGACAAAGACAACTCAAAGGATCTTAGAGCAAAGAGACCTTCATTAACTTCATGTGAGGTCTCCAACCAGTCTAAATCCTCAGGGCTCCAGTGTGGCCTTCAAGACATCCCAAACTGTCTTTCCACAGCCCTTCCTAAGGTTACAAAAGAGTGGATCTGGGGCATACCCTCTCCCTACAATCTACTCTAGGCTGCCACAACTTCTAGTTACACAGACATAGAAGTGGCACCCCCAAAATACAAACAACACCCCTTCTGCCCATACAAAATGTGGGAATCTTGGCTTTTTAAGGAATAAAAATGCACACCTGAATGAAGAGCAGGACTAGCTCTTGAGCCAAATGCTGCTTCACACTCAAGACTGTCCTATAAGAGAGACAAGGATGTTCCACTCTGCCAGAAGCAGCTCTGTGTCCCTGATGCCAGAAGAGCCCAGGTGTCCAGCAGCCAAAGCCCATGGCTGTGGACCAGGTTGGTGACATCATGCTGAAGTGGCTGAGCACTCACTGTCAATACCCATGCCTGCCTCATTATGGACAACACCTGATTTCTTCTCAATTGATCCAGGGTTTTTCCCAAAATGAAATGGAGGAAAACCACAGCCTGGGGGTGCTAATTTATGTCTGTACAAATTAAACTGGAGGCCAGACTAGTGAGCTGGCCTCTGCTTCTGTGCTTCTTCCCAGAGAAACCCAGCTTCTGGCAGGGCTGCTGCAGAGCTCAGCATTGGCAGGTGGGCTCAGGAGAGGACAATGTCCCCAAGAAAGAGCAGGGAGGTTGCAGCTGGGAATGTCCTGTCCAGCCTGGGACAAAGGGATGAGGCTGATTAGACTTGAGAAATGGGCAGAGGCAATGAGGTGAGGAGCCATGACAACGGAAATGGATAAAGGGATCATCTAAAGGGGGTGGGACATGAGCCTTGTGATCATACCAAAGGAGATTAGGAAGCAGGCAGAGGCCAGGCAAGAATAGTGCAGCAAAGTGCAAAAGAGGCTGGTGACACAGTGAGTTTGGGATTATTCCCGTGGAGAGGAATACAGCAATGAAAAGAAACAACCCAGAGAGACTGGAGAGCAGAGCCCAAAGGCAGAAGTGTGGGAAGAGAGCGAATAAGCAAAGGCTCAACAACATGGCAAAACAACAGAAAGACTCAACAGGCAGCACTGCACTGCCACTGAGTAGGGAGCCCCTGGCTGGGTGTGCCACCAAGCCAACAGATGGAGCAGCAAGGGGAACGTGGAGTTTGCAAGGTCAGCCCTCCAGTCAAATCCAATGCAGTCTCACACGGGTGGAGGAGCTCAGTGAGAGGTGAACAGTGGGACATTGTCAGTGTTAGGCTGCTGGCTGTGACAACAGGACCGGTAAGTGGGGCAGGGAAGGGGACTTGTCCCTTTGCAAGGTCATGCAGTGCCACCCCCGTCCTCAGCCTCTGCCAGGAGCTCTCCCTTCCTAGGGCCAGCAAAGACAGAGGTAGCAGTGCAGCGTTCAGGGCTGATTTCTATCCAGGACCCTCCTCTGGGCACTTGAAACAGGGGATTCATTGCACACAGTCCGTACAGCCCATCTACACACAAAAATGCATCCAGAGTCCATAAGTTCAGTTCTGACAGAACAGCAGCTCCAACACACTCCTGCCACGTCAGACCCACTGCTTCCCACAAAGCCAACTCCTTCTCAGCCCATCTGAGGAACGTGGTGGGGTGCCTTCTCACCACCTTCTCTGGAGCAAGGTGTTACGTAAGGGAAGACTCTTGCACTCCTCTTTTCCAGATGGAACAGCACCTTGCCCAGTCTTTAACCTCGGGTTCCATATCACCTACCTCCACATACTGACTAGGATTTTCTCCAGGTCACTCTCATCCTGCTAGGAGTGGAGCATCCCCTAGCCTCATCCATCAGAAAGGACAACAGGATTATGCAATGACCAGCATTTTGGGAGACCTTCCCCAGCAGCAGGAAGTGCCAGCTATTTGTCAGCACAAATCTTCCTCCCCCTACTTGTCCATAAGGTCACAATGTCTGCCCATGATATGGCTTGGGCACATCCTCCCAGGAGGAAGATGCCCCCACTTTCCTGGCTGAGTACAAGAGTAGTCCCAGGGCAACAAAGGACATGACAAGGTGTCCAAGACATGACCTGCAGTCATTAAAATCCCAGTGGAATTGTGCAAAGGTGGAAGGAGGTGGCAGGGTGCTCGTGTCACACCATGGCTCTCAGCACCTGCTGAGAAGCAGAAGATGAGCTGGGGCACTGCAGGGACTTTGTCACTCTGTCAGGTTCATCTGCTCAGGAATTCAAATGTCACCAACTGGATCTGCTTCATCTCCCACTGCTGCAAGAATTCATCTTGTTAGGAGACCACAAACGAGCCTTGTGGATGCTCTCTGGATCCTCACCATGCACAGGCATGCTGGCTATCAGGCTCCAGCTGCATCCAGAACACTTCTAGTGTTTCCAGGGAGGCTGCTGTCCTCATCCCACTTCACCCCACAAGCTCCCTGTCACCCTCGACTCCTTATTGTGACCTCCTGGAATGGCTTACAAGGTGATAGTTAAGTCACACCAGCCCACTGAGTCCCTATTTCAGGACTGATGCTGCAGGAGCAGTTGTGGAGAGGTTTTTCATGCCACCACCAAGCTTCCTGCTGGAGCAGAGCTGGAGGTTGAGCTGCTCATGCTGCCCAGCAGCTCCTGGCTCCACTGCAGAGATATCCACTTCATGCTCCAGCCTCCTGTGTGCCATATGAACACAGCCATTGCTTGTGCCTGTCACCCATCCCTGCCAGAGCACCTTCTGCCTGCAACACGTGAAAAATGCACCTGTTAAACCCCAGCCAGGACTGGAAACACCATGGCGAACAAGCAACTGGTCACTCAGCAGATGCAAACCCTCTTCTCCCTTAGGGGAGCCAGGCAGCCCTGAGTGGCCCTCCTGGTCACCAGCCAGGGATGAACCCTCCAGGGATCTGCCACTGGGCACCGCTGAAAAGCTGGGACAAACTGGAGCCAGCTCAGGGCCTTTTGCAAAGCCAACAGTGCAGGGTCCAGCCTAAGGATCGACTGCTCTCTGCACAGTGCCAGTCAAGAGAACAACTGCCCAGACGAGCCAATGGACATGTGGCCCAAGTCTGGCCAGGAGGGCCCAGACTCAAGGAGAAGGTGTGGGTTGTTAACAGGGATTGTCTCAACATCAGTTTGGCACAGTGTGCCTGGAACTGCTGCTCACCCTTGCCCTTATTGTGACAGGATAAGATGTGCTGCTGCCAATGCAGGGAAGCAGAAGGGCACATGGAGCTGGTTCCATCCACATCCTGCTGTGACACTGGAGCAACACCAGCCACATGAGGAGGTTTTCCATAGCTGACGTCAGTCCCATTTATTATGTTGCCACACCTGAAGAAGGAATAGATGGAGGATGCAAACACACAGGGGGCTTGTGACCATCGTTGGGGATTGTTGCCTGCTGGGGGGGCTCGCCAGCATCCCCCTAGCCAGCCAGGGCACCACCACAGCCTCACTGCCATGGGCCCCCCTTGCCTCTTCTGCTGCCACTGGGGCTGTTCTGGGTAGTGCCAGCAAGTCAGCTGGCACCTGGGAGAGCGTGGGAAGACCCCCAGGTGACCCAGCAACCCAGTCCTCATATGCCAGCAACTCCTGCCTGCCCAGACAACACAGCTCCCTCACACCTTCCTTCCAGCTGGAGGCATCCATTCTCTCCATCTCTCAGTGATGGGGTCAGATGCTTCAGTCCCAGGGATTTTAGAGGAACAACAAAACTGTGTGGAGCTGAACAACCCTAAATCAGTTGCTAAAATTAAAAGCTGAAACTGAGCCACCAGCTAGAACTGGGGGGAGTGTGCTGTGTGCCACATCCTCCTCGCTTCCTCACACACTCCATGCTCGGTGTGTCATCCCTGCTTATCTTAGAACACGGGTGCTAGGTAGTCCTGAGAGGCTTTGCAATTCATTTGCACAGCACCCAGAGCCCTCTGGCATTCTCCCAGTTTAGGCAGGAGACAGACTCCTTGCTGGGCCATCCCTCTGTCCCAGGCCCAGACTGGGAATGTCTCTCTTTCCATTCCTCTTTGCTCAGACAGCAGCTTGAGGTTAGACGCTGCTTTAAGTCACCCACTTGAGCTGATGAAAGCAAAAAAATAGAGGCACCCCTTCCTCCTGGGGCCAAGTGTCTGCTATGCTGCACTACAAGTGGCGTGGACAGCAGCCTGAAGGGGATGTTCCCCCTCAGGTCTGCTCTTGTAAGACCCCACCTGGAATATTTCCTCCAGCTCTGGGGTCCCCAGTGTGAGACAGTCACAGACATGCCAGGGCAGGTCAAGAGAAGGCCACAGAAACAATCCAAGGGCTAGAACAACTCTGCTATGGAGTTACAGTTGTTTAGCCTGGAGAGGAGAAGCTTTTGAGGAGCTCCAAAGTGTGCTTGTAAGAGATTTTTCACCAGGGCCTGTGGTGACATGGCAAGGGGCAGTGGCTTTAAAGCAAAAGCTAGCAGGTTAGACCAGACATAAAATGCCTTGTGCTGAAGGTTGTTAGGCACTGGAACAGGCTGCCCTAAGAAGCTGTGGATGTCCTATCCCTGGATATAGCCAGGTGTTCAAGGCCAGGCTGGATGGGGCTTTAAGCAACCTGCTCTACTGAAAGATGTCCCTGCCCACAGCAGGGGGGCTGGACTGGATGACCTTTAAATGTCCCTTCCAAACCTAACCCTGATTCTGGTCCTCTCTGCTGAGCCACACCTAACAATGGGAGACAAGGATGAAGCCTGGGTGCCCAGGGCTGTCCAATGAGGGGCACAAGTCAGCCAGAGGCTGGGGAAGAGCCATCAGCCCGAGACAGCTGGGCAGAAGGGAAGACAAACTGCTGGAGGGAGAGGCATGCAGACATGCTTTACACCAGCAATACCTCAGGCATCAAGGAAACCCCAACATCTCAGCTTGCAGCTCCAGCAGTGTGCACATGGAATCGGGCAGGGCTTGCCTCCCAGGGCGACAGCACCCGGAGCCAGCTCCAGCACACAGCACAACTGCCAGCACCAGGCTGCCAAGGGCTGGGGAACAGCTGCTGCTTCCCAGCCTGGAGAAACTCACATTTCAGAGGTGGTGAGACTGCTCCCGTGCACGTGCACTTTACTTTCGAATCCTCTGGGCTGTGAGGTGTTTCAGAAACAGAAGGTGATATTATTGCAATCAATAAAAGGCCGCTTCCATCAGCCAGCAGGAAAAACGAGCAGCACCACCAGCACTACGGCAGTGGAAAACAAAGTCTCCCAAAGGATAACAAATCCTCCAGGTAGCAGAATACAGAGCCTGGTAGTTAGCACCTCCCACACCACCAGCATCCTTGCCTGCCCTCAGCACACTTCCCCCTTCCCACAGCAGGCCTGTCCTGCCCGCAACCAGGACACACCACCCTCCTGACGTGGCAGTGCCATGGCTCTAGGACAGCCAGCAGAAAACCAGACCCCGAGATCCTCTCTGCAGCAGTGAGAGGGAGTGGGAGTGTGTTTGGACCATGGGGGCCGTGAAACACCGGGTTTGATAGCTTGGGAGAGTTTTTCATTTTCACCTCAGTGAAGGCAGCCCGCCATGCAATTTACACCTTGCCTGCCCACGCTTCCCTGGGCCAAACCACCCAGCTGCTCCCATGGCTCCTCCAGGGTGGGAGCTGCAGAGTGGCAGCTGCCAGGCACAGACAAATTGAGAGGTAAAGGAATGAGATCGGGGGATTTGGTGGGTTCAGGAGATCCCAGTGCTCTGAGAGGGCTGGCAGGGACCAGGCACAGGCTCCCAGGTCATGGCTGGCAGCTGTTGTCAGAGTCATGACCACTTTTCTCCTCCCTGGGATGGAGATTCCATCCTCTTCTCCAGCAGAAAGGAAATAAGCTCCAGCCCTGCCTCGCTAGAGGCCCTGACACTCTGGCCCTTTTCCTCTTCCAGCACCCACTTGAGCTGCAAGAGAAATCTTGCAGCACACAAAAGAGCATCCATCATCTTCAGAGATGAGCTAGGTAGCAAATCCCAGCAGGATAAAACCTCTCAAAAAGTTACCACGGGCAGTCAGAGCCCCAAGCGTGGGGGTAGGACAAGCTTTGGACAAAACTGCCAGTCCAGACAGTTCAGGTACATTAGTCAGAGTGCTTCCAGGGATGTATTGTACTGCCCCCAACTACAGGAATGTCACCTGCAGAATAAAGAGCAGATGGTGCAAACAAACGCAATTCATGGGGTTTGGGTCCCCCCGGTGTTGTGGTTATTTGGTAGTAATTAGTCCTGGGGCAAAGAGTTGCAGAAGTAAAGGAAACTTTTGTATTAAAAAAGATTAATTTTCCTAAAGGCTCAGTGCTTTCCACTTTCCCAAGTTCTGCCTTGCTCCTGTACTCACTATGGATAAAATACCAGCTGGGGAGATGGTACTCACCAGCTTCCCAGAGCTCCATATTATTTTCTCACACTCTTCCTCCTACCCGACCCCACCACACCCCATTTTCTTCTCCTTCCCCATCACAGCCACACACGAACTCTCTGAAGGGGACTTTGCCTTTAACCATGCTGAAAGCTCAAACACTGGATTTTCATCATAAGACAAGGAATCTGTGTAAATCCACATAATCTCTCCTCTCCTGAGGAACCAGTACTGGGCTCCTGTCCCATCACTAAGGGAGCACAGAGGTCAACAGCTGCACACAAAAGGAGGCAGACAAGACTATGGGAGAGGAGGACCACAGATGGAGAGGGCTGCCTCTGCTTGAGAGAGCAGATCTCCAGGGACCAACACACTCCCTTCAGCCATCACAGGATGCTTCTTCAGCATTAATCACAATGCTGAAGGGGTTGATACAATGATCTCTGCCATCACGGATGACTGGAGCAATGCTAAATCGCTTTGCCTGCTCTGTTGCCTTGGCAAGGCTGCCAGGAGCAGCAGCTGTGGCAATTTCTCTGTCTCTTGTCAAGGCAGGGCCTTTCAGGAAAGAGATCATCATCCAAGATCATCTCCTGTTGTTCTGCCTCAGTCAGGCAGCCCACTGCACTGCAGCATCCCACCCTGCATGGGACATCAGGAAAAAGGAGCCTCTTTGAAACTTGTCTTTGCCATGTTGCTCACAGGGAGAGTAAGTCCTAACCTAGACTGACCTACTCTGCCCTGCCATGAGACTCTTGTGGTGACAGATCTTCTTCCATGGATAACCTGGAGAGCTCCTCATCCAGGTGGACATTCCCAACTAGCCTTGATGGCTTTCTCTCCTAGGCCACCATTCACTTGAGTACTGGCCCTTCTGCAACAAGAATGTCCCGATGAGCTGGAGGCTTTTGGTTTGCAGCCTTCTCACACATGTCCTCACCCACAATGAATCCTGTCATGAAATCCTCTTGCAGCAAAGCCAAGCAACAGAAATGGAGCAGGAGCAGCAGTGCCTGGTGCCCACAGCACACAGGCGTTCTCAGTCTCTGAGATGAGATCTGAGCTGTCCCTTCCAAATCTCAACCTTTTCTTCTTGCTCTTTGGATTGCAGGCCTCTCTACTTTTTCTTCCAGAGCCTGTCAATCACCAGGACAAACTCATGTGTCACATCAGTGGCCCCAGGAAGAAAATGGAGGAGTGGAATAAATACCCTCTCTGTCCCTTCCTACCTCCTTGAACAACCTTGTCTTTCTGCAACGCCCCCAGTTCCCAGGCTTCATGGAATATATTTCACGATGAGCTAAGCTCAGCCTCACACCATCCCTTCACAGCTGAGAAAGCCAAAAAGGGAAGCTGAAGAACTTAACCTCACTGAACCTGCACAGATAAAGTCACCAGCAGCCCAGGGCAAAGCCACGATGCAACTGCCTGATTCCTGAACAAAACAGTTCTCCCTCCCCACCCACAGGGACTTACTGTCAGGCTTATTGGCCTCATTCGGAAGGCAAGGAAGATCCAGAGGAAGAGATCAAGTGGGTTTCAGCCTGGTTTGCTGAGGAGGAATAGGCAAGCTGATCACGACAACCATAAGCATATCTCAAGTACAACACGTTGGTAAGACTGATGTCAAAAAGCAATTTTCCAGGACAGGAGGATCTTCAAAGCTATTAGCTAAGTGCAGCCAACAGTGGAGAAAGACTGTTTGAGCTCCCACTCAGGGAAACCCTGCATTCACAGGCTTGACTTGGGTGACAGGGATCCCAAGGCTCTCTGTAGGGCAAACACCCATGGGCCACTGGTCACCTTTAATTCACTGCTCCTCCTGCTTCTCCTTCCCTTGCCCAAGGCACAGATATATCCATGTTTTAAAAGCAAGCCAGGGCCTGGGACAAGTTCCTTCCAGAATGTTTATAAATGAACAAGAGGCATTTCCCCACAGGCTTCCAGCAAAGCCACCTTCAAACCTCCACATCCAAAAGTTTGAACCCCTTTTTCTCAAAAACTTGGCAAAGAGATAGCGGCTCTGTCAGGCTCCTGCGTGATGACAATTTCCCGCGGTGAGCTCAGCTAATGAAGCCCCCAGAGCCCGCTGCAGCTGCCGGCGGGAAGGACTAGCCCGAGGAGATCCCTGCGCACGGCACAGCGCTGGCGGGCACGGAGCGAACAGCACCGCCGGGCAGGAGCCGGCAACACAGGCCAGGCGGGCAGGGGGTAAGGGAGGAGAACCACCGGCACCGGGAGATTCATCAGGGACGGCTCCAGGTGTCCTGGAGCCTGGACGCGTCATTTCAGCGGCCACATGTGCTGGCCGCCTTCTCCATCGGCCCCGCTGAGAGCGGGCACGGCAAAGAGAGGCGACGCTGCCTTTCCTCTGCAGCTCTCACCTCCTCCTCCTCCTCTCCTGCCCACCAGGGACCCGGCTCAGGTCCCGGGGGGCTCATTACCTTGGTCTGAAGAGCAGAGCACCCGCTGAGCCGCCGCGGTGTGCCGGGCGTGCGGAGAGCCAGCGGCTGGCGCTGCCAGCAGGGACACGAGCTGAGCGCCTCCAAAGCTGGGCTCTTCTGCCGGCAACAGAGGCAGCAGGGGAGGGGAGCAGCTGCTTTCAGCGACCTTTGCAGTCTGGCAACTGCTCCTTTGCCAGCACAGGATCGTGAGTTTGACTGTGCAGATCAATCAGGAGGAGAAATCAAAGCAGTTAGGCAAGGACAGAGCCAAGCCTGACTCTGCCCTTCCACAAGGATCCCATATGTTCCCAGATGTGCTCCATGAGCCATTAATGCTCTGGAGATACATCATGCCAATCAGCTTTCCAGATCTTTCCCTCCTGGGAGCCAAGAACCCATCTGTACCACTGCTCTGCCCTCCCAGGTATCCCAAACCATACAAAGCCCTGTGTAACACCACTGACAGCAGCACATCAGTAAAGCTGCAGCCACCAGAGCTGCCCCAGATCCTCATTATGCTCTGAGACCTGGAGGACATCCCTCCTCTTCCCAGTGCTGATGTCTTCCCTCAAACTTTGGGTACTTGGAGGATGGGGAAGACTTTGGGGAAGCATACCTACACCTCTGTCCCCATCTGCCCTTCCCCAAGCAGCCACAGCTTGCCACAGGCAGGAAGCCTGCTGCAGCTCTGTCCCAGGAAGGCTGCTGGGTCTCGGATAGCAAGAGGGGAGGGATTTGAACATTGGTCCTGTGCCCCAGGGCACAGCAGAAAGCCAGAGCTGAGCCAGTGCTCTGGGTGCCAAAGTAGCTGCCACTAGGAGACACAGCTTTGCAGGGGAACTGCTGGGAGATTAAGGCGGTGGCTTCTTGGGGTGACAGGCCTGGGCAGAACAAGTGAACTTGGCACCTAGAGATGCACGTGAAAGAGGAGGAAGATGCAAGAACAGAGAGCCCACAACATCTGGCAGCTCCTGCAGCCACAGCAGCCAGTTCTGCTTTGCT
This sequence comes from Sylvia atricapilla, assembly GCF_009819655.1. Lineage (NCBI taxonomy): Eukaryota > Metazoa > Chordata > Aves > Passeriformes > Sylviidae > Sylvia > Sylvia atricapilla. Next base: position 14,621,924 of record NC_089150.1, on the reverse strand, counting down.
CATTCCTGTACTGCTCATCAGAGAAGTACTTCAGCAAGTCTTTCTCCACACTGACCTCTTGATAAGCTTCTGCCAACTCACGGTCTGGTTACTGAATCACGGGGAGGACCTTACCCCAAGCTGTGAATCTGCACAGCGTGAAAAGCAGAGCAGCTGGCCCCAGCAGATGATAGATATCTACCTTCCTGCATGTCAAGGACCTGCCATCAGCTCCAGGCAGAAATAAACCCCTGAGTTAATGAGAGGAACTGGCCATCCAGTAGCAGGGAAAAAATGCAGGTGTCCACAATGGGAATGAGGCCATTGTTTCCCTCGCTGCAGCCTTCCCAGAGTGCCTTACAATCTTATGGAGTGGAAACAGAGCCTGTCAGCAAATGCATGAATCCAACAGGCAGCTGCAGACAGGGCCATTCTTTGATCAGCCATATTTTCTTCATTCTCAGGCATATTCCCTTCATCCCCCAGGGCTAGGACACCCCTTCAGGTTTAATTTGAAAGGCAGGAGTCCCCAGTGCCATGCTGGGACTGGGGGTCCCAGACCAACCACTCTCCCAGCTGCTTAGAGCTCCATTTTCAAGCAGCACCTTTGCCTTAGCGTCCATCCCTGTCAAGATAAGGGAAAGAAACACAATAGCAACTTAAAATGTACCAGGAGATTTTCTGGTTGGTGGTGTGTGGAATGGGGGAACAGAAGCAATTATTTCCAGGGGTCCTGTGATGCAAATATGTCCATCCAAAAGTTATCCACTGTGATAAGCAGCCAGAGCCAGGAAGAGCAGTTACTAACTCACTCTCCCCACTGTACCTCTGTCACCCCTCTTCATCCCTGCAGAGTTATTATAATTCTTCACATTAGCAGAAGATGCAGGTAAAACCATCTGTCTGCAGAGCGAGCACCCGGTGGTCATTGTACAAGCCGCCAAAATAAAAAAAAATCATTCCAATTACTCCATAGCGACAGAAAGTCCCAGGCATCCTTCTGCTCTGAGCCTTTGAAATGTAAAGCTGCACTGTTTGGTATCATTTAATTTGGAGCTCAGCCTCAGATCAGCAAAGCCTCACTGAGCTTTAGGAGGAGGCAGCCATGCAAAATATACATGTGCAAAATTCAGTTGTCAGTGGCCTAGAAGACAAGCATACCCCAATCCTCACCAGGAACTCCATTTCATGGCCCCAGCATCTCTCTTTTGCCATCCCAGTGCCAGAGGAGGTTGATTCTGTCCCAAGAGCTGTGTTGAGCCTCTGCTTCAAACCAGTACTAGTTTCTCTCTGATATCAGGAGAGGTGACTCCCCATCATCATCTCCTCTCTTAGGAAGGTTTGTTCCTCTCTCCATCCTGGAAGCACACTCTTTTTCAGACTATGGACCCAGCCTAGCAGATCTGGCAGGGCAGAGGCATCCCACCTAAGGGAGAGCTTATCTCCAACAAACCCAGCAGAAATACATCTGCTCAAGCCAGGTGTGAGCCTCTGCCTCCTCTCCCTCACTACAGCATCAAGGAGCCCACAAAAGGGGAATGTTGGGTGGGCTGGGGACACAGAAATGGGTTGGACTAGAAGCACCATCAGATGCTGATCCACTCTTGAGTGTAACGGATACCTTCCCTTCCTACCAACACAGGGTACTGCAGTAGATCCTGAGAGAAATCAGCTCAAAGGTGACAGAGGATAAGCACTGGCTTGTGCTCCCCAGGGAGATTCCCCCTCCTGCACACTGTGGTCTGACAGCAGGGGAAAAAATACCTTTCCTTGTTCCCATGCAATCAGAGAGATGCCAGGTGAACCACCCAGCACAAAAACTGTGAAGGTGAAGAGAATTGCCATGGCTTGTTTGGGATGGAGCAGGGGAAGCAGCACAGGAGGCTTGGACATCCTGCCATGCTGCAGACCTCTATCAGCTGCCTCAGGGCAGTTTTAATCTGGAGTAATCTCTTCCAGCCCCAGGCATGAGTGGTGGAGTTAGAAACTGCCAACATTTCTATTACAGGCTCTGATTTCCCCTGGTATGGCTGAAGCATAGGCTGGAATAAACTGCCACATGCTGGAAAAGAAAAGACACAAAAGGAGTCCTGGAGCTGAGGGTTCACAGGAACTCTCCAAAAACCTGCAAGCCAATAATTAAGCATAGCTCAACTTTCCTCTTTCAAGGAGCTCACAGACCAGTCTGCAAGCTGCTCTGGAGCCCTGCAAGAGCTGAGGCAGCTGGATACCATGAAGATGAACCTAGTCCTGACAAATCCAGAGGAGTTCAAAGGGCCAGGATTTGGCAGCCTACTGGGACAATCCAAGTTGTTCTGACAATAAACAGGCAGAGGGTGTTTGCTCCTCAAAGCAGGATGGGATGTACTGGCTGTGTGTAGGTCTGCACTCAACCACTGCACCTCTCCGTACCCTGCACCCACGCCCCAAAGGCTGTGAGTCCCTACAGGTCCAGGCAGAGGGATGGCCACCAGGCAACAGCACAGAGAGAGGAAAAGCACATGCTGGGCCCATTAAAGCCTCCCCAAGATGTGAGTAGCTCCACAGACCTCCACATCTGTCACCGTCATGAGGACTGGCCACTCTGGACACCTCCAGCCTGCTGCCTCTGCCCAGGGCCACTTGCACACAGAGGCATCAACTCAAACAGCATCTACAGGGCAGCAGCTGCTGCAGGCAGGCAGAATTGACAGAGTTGTGTGTGTGTGTGTGTGTATCTCCCTGTCAAACAAAGAGACCCTAAGGGACTTCCAGTGTGACTCTTTGCTTCAGAGCAAACAGCTGGGCTCAGTCACCTCACTGGTGGCCCAGCCACTGGTGCAGCCCCAAAGCTGTGCCTTGACTACAGCACACACACTCTGGAGAGGAGGAGCAAGAGCTGATTTTGTCCTTTCATCCCTGTGATCCGATCACCACCCAACCTCACGACTCATCCATCCATATTTCGACTCACTGCAGAAGAGAAATGTTTTGACTCTCCTCCCCTCCCCAAAGTGGGGCCTTTCCTACCATTTTATACCTAACTAGAACTGAAAAAGTAAAAGTCACTCATAGCACAATGGTCTCTTTTCTGGAGGTAAAAATGCCACCGCTTTCAAGTGTATTATCTGCCTGCTCCACAGGTTTCAAAGTGGGAACTTCACAGCCAGGGAAATTGGGCCAACAGCATTTGTTGGAAAAGAGCAATATTTCTATGAAGCTGTTTCACATTTGATCGGGTTCATTTTGCTGTTTCTTAAGCCTGGCACAGCTGGCAAGGTCTGGTTCAGAGGGCCATGAGGAAGAACCTGTCCAGACAAAACTCATTAGGACTCAGCTAAAATAATTGCAGAGAGGAAGATCAATCTCATCCTTGAATTAATTGACTAGCTGTCAAGAAGGGAAGACCCCAAGGTTCAGGACACTGTCGCTGCTGGAAAGACCTGGACATGTCTCCAGTGCCTGACAAAGAAAACCTTCTGAGCTGATTGCATCCTCTGGGATTCTCTATAAATACATCTGGGGAGAGCATACGTACAGATCAAGTCGATAAAGAGATCTGACAGAAAAGCACTGTAGTATTTCACTCTCCCTCCTTGCCCAAGGCAAACCATTTCAGTTCTTTCTCTTCCTTGGACAGCCCTATGAAATATCCCCAGCTTCTCCTGTGATCATTAATCCTCGCTGCAAAGAAGAGGGGGAAGCAAATCTTTTGTCTGAGAAGATTCATCTCTGTGATAATTTTGCAAGGTTGGGCGAGTCATTACAAGGCTGCTCTCCCAACTTTCCAAAGCAGCAACTCGGGACAAAAATGCGCCCAAACAGAACCACTGACTGACAGCTAACACGGGTCCAGGCTTTTGGCTGTCAGGCCATCAGGGGTGCCCACACAGTTTGGCATGCACGGGAGGACTGCAGGAGCTGCCTTCGGAAATGTTCCTGAAAAAGGAGCTGGGATAGCAACAGGGTCAAAATGCTGGATGTCACAGGAAAGCACCCATTGTGGCAGAAACCAGGGGCTGATCTGCCAGCTGGAACAGCCTCCACAGGAATGTGGTGGAGACCCCATAGCCAGAGGCTTTCAAGATGCAATTGTGTGCTAGATAACCATGCTCCCTTTCCCATGAAAGGTTGTTTCTCTTTTCATGCCCCATCCAACCTGGTCTGTCCCCATTTTGTGATCAATTAGAACTGGAAGGCCACAGTGGCAGGATCCTGCATCTCACACCAGCTGCTTCCCTAGAGCCAGGACTCCCCTGCCTGCTACCAAGACAGACTCTTGCAAAGAGTCAACAAAAAGTTGAGGGAAACCTGGGTGATTTCACACATTCCACAAGCTGCAGAGGCAGGGAAGGAGTCTTTGTAACTACCAAAGCTAAAAGCTGGTCAGCAAACCTTTCCTGCTCAAAGCAGCCATGCTGTCAGAAGCTGCACAGTTAGCTTGCAAGAGGAAAGGTGTGTGCAGGCACAGACAGCAGAGCAGCAGGAATGGCACCAGCACAGGCTGACTGGTGCACTCTGACATGCCTGGCACAGGCAGTACTGAACATGAAGCATGGTCAGTGTTAAAATTCATCACCTGCCCACAAGGACCAGGGAGAAGGTGACAGCAGATGAGTAGTGGCCTGGGGCTGCCACATTCCTCTGGGGAAATGGGAAAGTGGGGATACCTGCTGCGAGTGGCAGGAGACGTGACGCAGAGCCCCAGATCCCCATATGTTCCATTAGCCACACGGGAGGAGAGCATTCCCTGCAGACACAGGTTAAACAGACCTGCTCTGCTGCACAGGCAGCTCCAAAGGCCCCCACGGTGTTAAATGACATTGCCCACCAGACTCTCTTCCACCTGGCTCAGCCCCCAGCCTGGCCTCGTGGGCATCCTGCCCTCCCCTGCCCACTCCATGCTGAAGGCGAGGTCACTCACGCTCACAGGACTGAGACATCTTTGGACGGTTTTGTCGCTAAAAATATTTAATAACTAAAAGTCGCCACGGACATGCGAACTGATGTGATGTGACATCCAGCTGGGGGGTGCCAACCAGCAGTGAGCGGGCAGCCTGGCTGCAGAGAGCCACTGGAAACCAGCTGTCAGTGCAGGTCAGAGAGAGACCAACGTGCCCGCAAAGGCACAGACACCTCGGGGTCCCTCTCCGCTTCCTGCCATTGCATGTCACCTTTTGGACAGGCTCAAGCTGGAGCATCACAGTGCCCACCCCTCACCTGCTCCCCCCCTGCAGCCCAAGATCCAGAGCTTCCCTGGCTCCTGGAACAGAGCACACACCAGCCAAGGGTGTTCCCCAGGACTGCTGACCAAGCCACTCCGGTGCTCGTCCTCAACATCAATGAGACTGGTGGACAGCCAGGAATGGTCCATGAACAGTGCACGAGCCACATGTGACATGACCTACAGACCAGCTAGGGACCATGCAAGGGCTCCCAAAACACTTTCCCTGGAGCCTGTATCCCTACTCCAAACATCTGACAGCCTACAGCCAAGCAGCTTGTCACACTGTCAGCTCTGGTCTTGTCCTTGCCATCAACACAAGATGGAGACATCAAATCCTCTATGACTCCCTAGGATTTTTTCCCCTGTTATTATTTGGTGTGTGAGGATCACTTCCCAGCAGTGTCAGGTTATCTTCAGTCTTCCTGGGAACCCTACAGACCTATACCAAAGAACACATGGGCTTAAAGGTCAACACACCCAGCCAAGCAGGTGAGCCACCACCCCTAGCTGCAGCACCCTCTTTAAGCAAATTGATTCCCTCAGGCACACTGGGGTATGGGAAAAAGGCAGGAGAAGGATCAAGGGTTCCATTTCCCAAAAGGCCACTGGCATACTGTGCAGTTGATGCACACTGATGCAAAGAGGAAGAACATCGACTGGATGAGTCTTGCCAGACCCACTTGAGACACTGAGGGCAGCAAAGTCCCAGGTTAGTGGTGATAAGTTCTGGATAAAGGTATCCTGCTCATCCTCTCTAGAGAGATGAATATATGGCTTTGAGTGGCCCTGGCTCAGCAAGGGCTCCACCTTGAGCAGTAGTCTTCAGCCTCTGGTGCCCAGGGCTTGCAGGAGAGCAAATGAGTTCATGAGGACAAATGAAGCTGTGGCCAAGGAACACAGGACTGAGCATCTGTTAGTAATTCCTAGACCTCTGGAGGAAAATTCAGGCAGCAGTTGATTGGCTGAAGCTGCCACTGTGATCAGCTCTCACGCACGTGCAGACTGAAGCCTGAGCTGCTCATACACGACAAGCTGGCATTTAAAAATGCTTCATGCACAGAGCCCGAAATAAATAAACTAAATCATCCAGGAGAAAGAATTTAAGTGGAAAAACATCCCAATAATTGAGCCCTTTTTGCAAATGTTTTATCAGCTCCCAACCCCCAACCCCAGCCTCCCCACAGCCAAGCAAAAGGATGCCCTTTAAAACACAAACCATCTGGGATGGGAACACAGCTCCACAGACCTTCATTTAAAACAGCTGGGCCAAAAGGATTTTCAACAGATCTGAGCAAAGGCAGCAGGCTCAGCAGCGTGCTCAGGAGATCCAGAGGGGAAAGATGAGGTGCAGCCTCACAAGGACACTGAGGCTCCCAGTTCCCCCCAGCCAGGGAGGCATCCATGTCATGGAGCTGTTTGGGGCACTAGGTAGGAGAGAAGAGTCTGAAGGATGGCACAGATCCTGGATAGGTAAGCCAGGGGAAACCTCAACAGCACCAGTGAGAAGGGAGGAATGTCCACTGAGTATTTCTGCACTGAATTTAGGACAAAGGATGGGAGTGGAATGTTTGTTCTTCTGTTTAGGACATGTCTATCTGTTCATGACAAGACAAAACACACGGCCCACAGGCCCAGATAACACACATGTTAACATGCTGACGTCCCTGCTGACAAGCTGTCCACATGTCAAAGGGTGATTTCTGGCCAGCTGGAGACGCTAAAGAGTCCCAGGAGAGACAGCAGCCTTTACCTGCCAACATTCAATGGGTAAATAACTGACTTGAACAAGCACAGACTGCCCAGGCAAAGACAGCCAAGACAAAATATACGGATGGCTGCATCTGGGCCAGATCACCAGGAAGCAAAGGAGATCGGCATAATTAATGCCAACCAAGACTCATTTACAGCTGTCAGATCCTGTTGGCAAACATGATTTATTTTTGTGGGGAGGGAGGGCTTGACTGATAAACAAACCAGCACTCGTGCCATTCAATCAAGCTCAGAGAAGACATCGGACTTGGCATAATTTCCCATCTTAAATCATGAAACTACAACTCCATCAAAGGGCAGAGGCACATGTTTGAAGTCCCTATTAGCTGGCTCAGGTCAAACCCAGGACTGAGGGGGTCTGTGGTACGGGACAAGATCTCCACTGGAGTTTCATGTGCTACAGCAATACAACCATTGCTGAAATGAAGCATTTGCTTGAGCTACTGAGAAGTCACAGAACTTTCTAAGTTGAAAATAGGTCCAAAAAAGAAACCAGAAATTAAGGTCAGAAAACACAGAAAACATTGGAGAACATGAGGATTTTAAAAGCTTTGTGTATTTAGCTTAGCAAAGAGAGAGGCAAGAGGTGACCGCATTCTAAACTGCCACAGCTGACAAGGGGAGCAAAGCTTGCTCTAAGCTAATGGTCCAAGGAATAACATGTTTTCCTTGCTGTAAACAAGAACAAGCCACATTTTTCTAGCACTTCGTGGAGCTCCTTTTATGGGAAGCTGAGTTATGGAGGAACACAACAGCCTCTGTCAGGCAGGAGGCAACCTGATAGTCTCCCAAATCTTTCCTGGCATCACAGAGTTCATGCCAGCCATCCTTTCCCAAGATCTGCACTGTAAAGTAATGATTCACAAGCCCATGGAAGTGGGAAACTTTGATTACAGAGCCCAGGGGAAGGAAAAAAGCTGGGAGTTTAGCTGAAGTTGGAGGATACCTTTACAAGACCATCTAAAGAGATGAAACCCCAGTTTTCCAAGTCAGGCAGAGTCAGAGTTTGAGGTCAGTCAGCTGCTGTTCTGGAGAGTGAAAGGCAGTCAGGATGATACTGGCATCCACTTCCACATTTTCCTTGGCTGAAGAGAGCACAAAACACCCAAAAAAAACACAAAAAGAGGCCACGTTGAAACAGGCACTTCTAGGGTTGCAGTGGGAGACACCTGCCAACGCTGCCTTGGATGCAATTAGCCAATTCTCCAGCTGCCAGAGGAGACCAACAGCCAGAAGGTCCAAGCCCACCCACCTGGCAGTGCCAACTAGATACCAGAATGGATGCAGAGAGATGCAGGGACACACAGCTGACCACAGAGAGCTCATTATACCTAAACCAGAAGAAACACTCCTTGAAATGGCAGGAGGTTACAGGGGAATAACCTGCTCCCAGAGCTGTCAGAAAAGGTCCTCACCAGAGAATAGCTTTCTCCTTTGCTCCAAGGAGTTGGAAGTGCCAGGTCTGACAGGCAGCTGTGTTTTGGGCCAGGAGTGCACAGCTCAGGAAAGCAGGGCATACCTGCCTGGAGGCAGGGAGAAGCAACATCAGAGGTTATTACGGAGGAAATGCTTTTAAGGGACATGAAATAACCCCAGCCTATGCCTTAAATAACCCATGTTCAGAGTAATGAGCCAGCAGCCTCTCCTGGGCTCCTCAGAAGGCAATTCTAGCCAGTAAGTCTCCACCAGCCTACCATCCCAGGGGAAGGTTGTCCTCTTACCTGCCAAGGATGGCTGCAGCCATTTCCCCATAACTCCCAAAAGCCAGGCCTGCACCAAAAGTCTCACAGAAATGCCAGCTCCTGAGCTCACAAGAGCCAGGGGGGCAAAGATGTATGCTCCAAGGACAGCCTGGACACGAGACCTCCTGCTCCATGCCAGCTCATCTCCCTTCCACCCTTAATGAAAGGAGATTGTCACCCCACTGCTCTTTTTTAGTCTTGTTATAAATTTGTTTTTAACTTTTCCTGTCCCTCCAAAGCTGCAGCAGACTGGGGAACACAAAGTCCAGACTGCTGAAAGCCAGCACCACTGCACCCTGACTGCTTGGGAAGTATGAGCCGCAAGCATTCCCGGTAACTTCTGCACAGAACCAGCAAGCCCAGAGGGAGCCACCCATCTCATCCACAACCACCAAACTTTGGGACTAGATGTCCCCGAGTTAACCTCAGGGGATGCCGTGGGAAGGCCGCTGGAGTGCCAGCTGTGGTAAGGCTTCTTTCAACTCTGCCCCAGACTTCCCCCACCCACCCCAGCTACCTCTCACTGTCCTGTTCCCTCATCTGGATCCCAAACCCTCAGCTCCTTTGCCCTACATGCCCCCCTCCAGTCCCCTTCTCCTCCCACTCCTCTTCTCTATTTCTCAGCATCTCCAAAGCTTTCTCCACCCTCCCTCCCCATCTTGCAACCCTCTTCCTGCCTCCTGCAGCTCCCTCTCCATCTCTGGCTCTCCCACACCTTCTTTCTAGGACTAGGCAGCTATGTCATCTTCCCTCCACTTCAGCTAATTCCCTCTCTCCCAGAGGAGCCAGTGTTTCATCCCTGCCACTGAGTCCCCTTTTATGCCTCATGGCTATTGCCTTCTGACCTCCTGAGATGGGAGAGCTGTGGGGGACCTGCTCCTGCCAGGCCTGACCCCCAGCTCTCATTAACAGCACCCTTCCCAAAGCAGGCACAGAGGAAATAAATAAACAAAGCAAATCTGTCTCGCTGCTCTCTCGGGTTGCTTAAGGGAGTTGGGCTCTGGGGGTGGGATGAAGGATGCTATTTGGAGAAGCTGTCTCCATGGCAACCCCCATTCCCACCACCGAGCGGGCACAGGTCACCTGTTTCCATGAAAGTTTCCCCCTTCCCTCCTCGTCCCTCCATCCCAGGAAGTGCCAGCACAGCCCCAGGGGTGCTGACAGTCCAGGCCGAGGGAGAAGCAGCAATGACACAGAAGCAGCAGGGATGCAAACGGCCTCCTGAGTCCCCCATGCCACACTGGAGAAAGGCAGGGCATCCCCACGGTGTGCAGAGATCAGCAGCACCCACTCCCCTCTGACCCACCCGGCACGGCAAATCCACCTTCCTCCTGCCTGTGTCCCCACGGTCAGCGCCAGATGGGCAGGGGGGCCCTGCCCCACCGCAGGACATTTGGACAGACCCCCCGACCGACCCACGTGCTGCTGGGACCGGGGCAGAGATCGAAATGCTGCCCCTCCCTCTGCACGCGGCTGTGGGTGATCTGTTTCCGTGTGAATCCAGTTACTGTAAATCCAGACTGCTCCCATTGAACACTACCAGGTGCTCCCAGAACAACCCGTGGTTCCCTTTTTAGCTCTAACAACTCCATCTCTCATGCGACAGATGCACCGCCGGGACCTTTCCCCGGCTCAGGCAGCGTCAGCCCGGTGTCTCCGAGCACTCCCGCGGCCAACCTGACGCTCCTGCCTGCGCCAGCCCACTCCGTGCACACCCACGCGTCCGCCACAGGGCTGGCAGCAGTGCCTGAAGCCCCCACAACAACACCGGCACAGCTCCAGAGGAGACACAGAGCATGGAGCGAGAGGATGGAAACAGGGGACTGGCTCTGCTCTCCAGAATGGGGGGAAGAGGCAGTGGTGGTGTCACCTACTGCCAGCAGTAATGTACCTTCTGCCAGTAGCAGCGGGCAGCTCCCTGTGGCAGAGAGGACAAGAGGGTCAGCAAAGAGCCCCCAGCTGAAGTTCCAGGATTGGCACCCAGGCAGCCATCCTGCAGCACAGCGCAGGCTGGAGGGATTCACACGGTTCCCCCACAAGGCTGGGAGTTTCGCCAGGAAAAGCAAGTTTATAAATAGTGTCTTTCAACACGAACAAACGAAAGCGTCAGAACTCGACAGTCAGATAAGCCAAGGGCTGAGCACCGGCTTCTCCACAGCATCCTCCCCCACTGGGAAGGACAGTCCCTTCCCTCCAACATCCAGCTGGCCAGGACCTGCCTTGCTCTCTGGAAAGCCTGCACCTGGAGGTACCTGTGTCAGATGTGCTGCTTGGGAACACCTTGCTACAGCTGCTCTGGCAGCCAGAGCAAGGCAGCAGAGCTGGCTTCAAAAGGACCAAAGCAGCAGGGATGGCCACTTGGGGCAAGGGCAAACACAGACTACAGCAGCCAGCTGCCCAGCCAGGGCCAAGACCCCCAAATTTCAATGTACTGCTTGAAATAAAGTTTTCATAAGCCCACAGGACAGAAAGTTTCTAACTTCTCCTGTCTCTGAAGAAGACAGCTGCCCCACTGGTGAGGCTGGCACTCAAAACAGAAGTTCCATGGCACAAAGCATTACACCGAAGGGCACATACCTGCCAGATCCTAACAACAAGGAAGAGACTCAAGGGGAAAATCAGCTTTTATCTCTGTGTTAAGGAGAAAAGCAGCAAGTTATTAGATGAGAACCTGTTTCTCGTAAACACAAAACAGCAGAGAAGACACCTCTGTGCCTACTGAGCGAATGGAAGGACATCCCTGCTGGGGAACTACCTGCCAGATTGCAAAAGGATGAGATCTTGATGGTAGTGCCCAAGGGAAAGCATCAAGACATGGCATGTCAGAGCAGCCCCATCAGTTGTCAGGAAGAGAAGCCTCTGACAGCCCAATGAACACATGCAACGCTCCTCACGCCACACTCGCTTACCTTGATGTAAGTGTCAAGGGCTGGGTGGACACGGTTGACTGCCAGATGGATGGATAACGGTGTAGTGAATGGGAAGGTCGCCATGACCACGTGGCTGGGAGCAGGGAAGCTGAAGATCTTAAAGCCATACTTCTGGAACCGTTTGATCTGCTCTTCCGACGGCTTCGCGTCTCCCTCGCTCAGGATGCGGCCTATGGCGAAGCGGCACTTCTCTGGAGACACCTGATTGAAGGGGACAGATAGTGTCAGAAGAAGAGAAAGGCTTGAAAACTGGCCAAAACCAACCTCAACTTGCAGAGCTTGGAGGCAGGAGAAGACCATAAACCAGTAAAAGCAATGACTCAGCAGGATTGGGCACACCAAAGCAGGTGCCCAGTCCTAATCCAGGCTGGTTCAGGCCTAAATCATCTACACTCCTCCCAGCCCGTATACACAGCCCAGTGCGGAAGGTGCTCCTCCTCTTCTTGGAGGGTAGAGAGACTTGCAGCAGAAAAGAGCTAAACCTCACCAAGCTGCTCACTCAAACCCATCATAGGTGATAGTCACTGCAGGAAGTGTCTCTCCTAATCCTGCATTAGACACCTTTCTGTCATCAACTGGTCACTGCCATCTCCTTCTGCAGGACACGCCTGCACAACAGGGAAGGGGCTTAGATCACAGCTTGCCCACTTTGCCTCCACCCACCCCTGAGGAAGTCTCCTGGCAGCCATGTCCACATGCCACCAACCACCACGGGCCAGCAGCACTAAGCTGGAGAGAAATTCAGAGACTGCCAGGTCCTTCCAAAGTAGGCACACTCAGTATGGCAGTTTTGGCATGGGGAAACTGAGGCAGATTAAGACCTGCATGCAGTTACCCAGCTGTTTGTGGTAACACAAAGAGAAACATATTCACTTCTATCCTGAACCCCAACAACATACAAAACCTAAAACATGCTCTCTTTACAGATTTGATGATGCCTCACATTAAGATAGGGAGTGCAGGGCTCAGCCCAGCAATGGGGGTGCTCAAAGCCCTGCTACCAGCTACCTGCTACCAGTGATGGCTCACGGGATTCCAGCCATCTCCACATCAAAGCTAACCCAGGCAACAACTTTCACTTCTAGTTTTCAACAGAATCCCACCACTTGAGTTCAAGCTTACCCACAGCCCTGGGTAGGAATGTGGGAGGGGGGTGGACAACCCAGCCACGTTCCCTGATACAACCTAAGGGGACAAAGGTGTCACAAAACTTTCACAGGGACAATGTGAAGCAGATAGAGAATGCACCAAGGCCAGCGTTTTATCCCCATCCCCATGCAATGCCACAAGGGGATCTGTGCTCCCTGATCTCATCCCTAACTTTGCTGTACTAAAGCTCACCAAAGCTTCCTCCTTCAGTGTAACCACTCTCTCGCAACTCCTTGCCCTGCCTTTCCCTTAAACACCTTTTGATGTCGCACGGCAGGACCATTCTGGAGGGGGAACACAAACAGATGTAAATGGAAGGAAGAAAGCAGCCTGTGGAGCAGCATCCATCAGGCTGGGGACACATCTCATGGCTCGCTCTTGCCCTCCTGCGCTGCAAGAGGGAGCTGCAGACAGGGCTGTACCCAGCATCCATCATCGCTCCGGGCCCGAAAGGAGAAGCAGATCCACCCCAAAGACAGCAAGAGGCAGCCGAAAATGGCATCCCTGGGAAAAGAGCCAGATGAAACAACAAGATATGGAAATCTAGATTAAATTCCTTTAAACATTCAATCTCCATCTATGTCCTGAGAAAAGACAGTTCAATCCTAGCCTTGGAGCAACTGTTAGAAGGACCAGAGTGGGCAGTAAGGCTAGGCCAGGCGTGTTTGCTTCCTCCCTTCTTTTACCTTTCCTTTTCACAGCATGTAGCCCCAGACATCTTTCCAAGGGTCGCAGCAAGGCAGATTTGCCCTCTCCCCATGGAAAGAGAAAAGGGAAAAGGGAAAAGGGAAAAGGGAAAGGAAAAAGGGAAAAGGGGAAAAAAAACCAGCCTTTCTCTAACAGATTTGTCTTTTCCAGTAGGCAGGCGCTGATCAAAGCCTCTGGTTCCCCAAGGATCCTGACTGAGAAGTTCTGGAAATTATTACTTAACTTATCCATCAGCTTTGCCAATTGGAACAAAACCCATTTTTGCATTCACAGAGTATTTTGGCCTTATCCATCCAACACTTGGGCATGGGCTCGTGGCTGAGCACATGGACTGCAGGCAAAAAGCCCTGGCATGTGCCCACAGCTATATGTGAGCAGGAGCTTGGCTGGAGCTGAGTACAAGCCCACCCGCCACTTCCAGTCCTTGCTGAGGAGTTATTTTTGTTCCTGCCCAGAGGTGGGAAAAGGAGGGAGAAGTCCTCCGGGATGCTAAATATTAAATAAGGAAAAAGAAAAAAAAGGAAGTTGAAATTAATATTAATACTGTCCATTAAAACACATAAAACATTGCTGGCAGGGTTTTGGCAGCACTCGGGGAGCATCCTTGTGTGAATGTTGGAGAGCCAGGAGTCAGCAGGCAGCCCCAGGGACTCTGGTGGCAGTGGCTGCCCTGAGGCCTGGCATGACCCTGAGGCAACCCACATGCTCCAGGCCACGGGGCTCCCCCCAGCCCCACCCCCAGCCAAGAGCAGGATGCTGCTGCTGCTCTCCAGCTCAGCATTCCCATCCTTTCTCCTAGCCAGAGCTTCCTTTGACCATGAGTACACCAGCACAGTAACTGCCACATGGCACCTGCTGGCCACCATGCCCTTCCTGCCCCAAAGTCAGGGGCACCAAACCCCCCAGGGGCCGTGGCTGGGGGTGGCAGTCTGGCCAGAGCTCCCAGTGCTCCGCCCACGACACCGCAGGACGTAGCCAGCACGTTCTGCTGCCTGATGACAAAAGGTCTATTTTTGGAGACAAGTCAACATCCGTGGCAAGTGGCCAGCTCTGGGCGGGCCAACTCTGCCAGAGGGTGCTTCACTGAGGTCAGGGGAGCACTGAGAATGAGGAGGAAATCATCTCTTCCTCTCAGGGGAAAGGCAGCCTGGGTGACCAATCCCACCCTGCAGAACCTCCAGGAATGAGGAGCCAGCAGTGCACACCATCTCCCACGGCATCGTGGCTCAGTGGGTACGAGCACACAGGGAGCCCCACAGGACACGGGGCTGCTCTGAGCCTGAGCCAGCACATCAGGTATGAGCACTGCAGTCCCCAGCCAAGAGACCACACCTGGCTCTTTCTTCACCTGCCCAGAGGCAAGAGAACCATCTGCCCAAACACATCCTCACTCCCAGTACCCTGCCTGGCCTGACCTGCCTGTCGGTGAGATGTGGATCTCTGTGGGGACCACTTCAGGAGCCACAGATCAGCCTGTGGAAGGTCCCACCAGCACCCCAACCGTTCCAGCAGACCAGGTCTGACACCGTGCTAGTGGATGGCAGGCGAGTGGAGGCTCCTGTCACTATGCAGAGCTGCAGGCACTGCAGCTATATCCTGCACAGCCCCCCTGTGCCCCAGCCACCACAGTGGCTAGAGACATGAGGATCACGCCAGTATCACCTGCTCAATGTCATGACCAAATGCAGCCATTCCAGAGAAGGGCAAGGTCCATGGGACTGCCTGCCAAGCCTTGGAGGGCAGGTTATACTCTAGCCACAAAGTTGGCTTCCAAAACCCTGGATGGCCACCAGAGACAGGGCCTCTGGCCCCACTGCCTTCTCTAGTCACAGGGTGAAGGCAGAGATGCAGCAGGTGCAGGAAGAGAAGAAAAAGGGACAAAACACCTGTCTCCCCTGGAAGGGGAGGCAGTTTGAACCTGCATTGACAGCCAAAATTTTCAGGGCCAGGTCAGAGTTACTGCTTCCTGGCTTCATCTGCTGCTACCAGGGAAAGCATTCCCAGTGCCAGGCAGGGCAGGGGTTACCACAAATATTCTTATCAGTATCTGTGGGCCTCAGCAGTACAGGCTTTTACTAGCCCAGGCTTTGGCAAACAAAGAGCCAAGGTACAACACCCTTGATACAATGTCAGCTGAAAGGCTGCAGGGAAACCAGAGGCATGTACACATCACATCCCTGGAGTAGGACAGGACTGAGAATGGACACTGAGCCCTTCCCACAGCATTGACTGCCTGCTCTGTGGCTGGAGACCACAGCAGAACAAGCAGCAGCATCAGGATTCTCAACTTCAGGTGAGGCCCTCACAAGGGTACAAGGATACAAATCAGGGGAATGAAATGGCCACTCTGATCACATGGGCACCATGGCTCCTGCTCCAAACATGACACTTCCTCCTGACAAAAGTGTCCAAGCATGCCTAGTCAAAGCCTGCCTCTGCCCAGCTCATCCTAAGGAGAGAAGTCATCCTTGCCATCATCCTTCCCAGGCCAAGAAGAGGAACCACATTGTCTTCTCTGCCTCCAGTGATCCAGGTAGGTAGAAACAAGTCAGGGCATCACAGGATACAAGGACACAAGGTGACTGAACACACCAGGCTCCTCTGTGCACAGCCAAGCTCAGTGCTTTTCACCTCCAGTATCTTCCTGACACAGCTCACTCAACACTATGTTTAAATGGACAAGTTCTTCCCTCAAAGCAGCTCCAATCCTTGGGATAAACATCTTGCAAGCAACAAAACAAGGTTTCTAAAACAGGACCAGACACCCCCAGAGCAGAAGCACTGGGTGAGAGCTGTCAGCCCAAGCACTGTGCCTTGCACCAGCCCTCAAGACACAAGCCCAAGCACACATGCACAGCTGCTGGCCACTCTTTTGTCCCTCCTCCCCACAGATTCCTGCACGGTCACAGTAGCTACTGCAGAATTACTGGGGAGCCAGGCTGTCTGCCCCAGACAGATGCCCACATGCCATTATTTGCAAACCCCAGAGTCACTCAGCATCAGCAGCCAGGTTCCACCCCCCAGCAAGTTCTGATGCACTTTTGTTTGTTCCTTGCCTTTAACTGTTCCCATGGAGTACTGGGCTCTGGCTGGCAGCCATCAGGCAGTATGCTTTCTGCTCACTTTTCAACCCGAGGAGCATCATGGAGCAACTGTTTCATCAGACAGGAGCCCTCAGCACGCAGCACCTGAGGTTTCAGTAAGAGCTCTCAGGGGATGGAAGAACTACAGGGAAGCTCAGAAACACATGAGAGCACTAGAAATGAGAGAAGGAGTATGGATGAGAACACATCGAACTTTTGAGAAGGGACCATCTGCTTTCAACCACAGAGCTGCAAGTTCAGAAGGAGCCTTGACTGCACTTCCAGGGAACATGCCCAGGAATGCCTCACCTTGGGGTCATGGTCACTGGTTTCTGTTCCATAACCAGGTCTGTTTTCCTGCTGATACCCTGTTGAGCAGACGCTATCAGAAGACACCTAGCTTTACTCGCCCAATGCCCTTCACTCAGGATTATGCAAAACCCCATCTACTTTCAGGTGCTTTTGCCCACACAGGGTCCTCTGTAGATCTGGGAGACCACGTGAACCCCAGTGCTCACCTACAGAGGATGAGCTGCATGTACCTGAAACACAATTAGGAAGCATATCAAGCTGGGAGCCACAGGAGCGTGCTGGCCTTGCCGGGTACACCTTACCGTGTGAGGGTTGTCATAGTAAACGCCGATGGAGCAGAGCTTCGAGGAGATGCTGCAGCCGTCTGTGAAGAGCTGCCCCGATTCTCCATACGGGCCCACCCTGAACTTGTAGGCCAGGGTCATGTTGCCGACGGGGGGGGAGCCAGCACTCACAACCACCTCGGTGAAGAGCCCCGAGTAGACGACGAACCCGAAGACGGTCAGCAGCAGCAGCACGACCAGCGCCGCGATCAGCCCCAGCAGCACCCAGTCGGTCATGATGGACACCTGGTGCACCATGGCTCCTGAGGCACTGCCAGCAAGAGCAGAGAAGAAAAAGACGGGCAGTCAAGCTACCACTTGAGCAAAGAACTGCTTTCTAAAGTGATTTATTTGCAGCAAAACGCACTCTCTTCCAATTCTTCTTATGCTTGATGCTTAATAGAATGGAAACCCTCCAGAAGCCTCCTGTATATTAGTGCCACATTGCATCAGCCTGTTCCAATTGGTCACTAGGTACGAATTATATTGCTCCTGTGCCACTTGGGAATGAGGGGGTTTTGAAGGGAGGACAGAGAGGCATCATCTCCATCTCCTCAAAACTGTTCAAATCCAGTTTTGCATCCAGGAGAGACCAAAAACCACCCTGGGAGCCTGCATCATGCAATAGATAACAGATACATAGGACTAGGCTAAGGATCAGGGAACCGTAATAAAATAATTTATCATTCATAGGTATCAGGCCCATTCTAACCAGGGCAACCCCTTTGTCAATACATCTAGAAGTCCAGACCTTCCTGCAATGATGCAAATGAGGACTACGCCAGTTCAGATCCAGATCCAAACACCCCAAGAGGCTCAGAGGGAGCTGAAGACCCAGCAAGAAAAAGCATTCTCAGCACATTCGGGTACAATGAATTACTGGTATTCTTTTTTGATGGCTTTTTTTAAACTAAAAGAGTTTTTATAACTTCAACAAAGGCTTCCTGTTTTCTTTGGCATCTTTTCTCTTGTGCTGATGGTGGGACACAGCAGCCTGGTGAAAGCCTCCTGCTTGTTTTCACCCACCAAGTGCAACCACTCTGGGGAGTTGCAACCCAAACCATTTCAGAAAGAGTTGTTTGTGTTTTATATTCCCTTGAACCACAGCTCTGGTCACACAGGGAATGGTTGTGACACTCCCCTGGGACTTTCACAGAAGGTAGGCTTGGAAGCGAGCATTGAAGTAAACAATCCACCTTTACTTCTGTGTGTTATAAACACACTTTGTCCACAAAGTGCTGTTCACCGAGGCTGCTGCTTGCTCACTCAGCTTTACAAGAGAAAAGCCACATCCTGGTAGGAAACACAGGCAGCTCTACTCTGCTTGAGCTCGGCAAGCTGAGAGATGGCAAAACCAAGCCCTGCTGAGCCCAAACCGGGGCCATGCTCCTGGGCCAGGCACATCTCACACCATGACCCCACTCACCTGAAAAACCAGCTCAGCTCAGAAATGCTTCAAGACATCTGATCCACAGGGGTGCGGGATCTGTGGCGCTGCAGCAGGAAAAAATAAGTATCGTTGCTTCCTCTCAAACTCACGGGACCAAAAGTAAAAACAGCTGCGACAGAGCAGCCGAAAGGTGCCCGGTCACCTCGGACCTGCTCCCCAAAGCAGGGGTGTCCCGAGGACAGCCTCCTCCTCCAGGACCACACAGGCCAAGATTTCTTCCCAGAACCCTGCGGCTGAATGCACGGGCACCAAAAAACACGGAAATGGCAAAGGAACGATGAAAGAGGACGATGTCCTGCCTCTGCTGGTGTGCCCCGGCCCGGCCGGCCCCGGGGACACCTGAGCCGCAGCCGGAGCTGCTCCCGGCTGCCCTGGCAGCAGAGAGCTCCCGGGAGGATACACCGGCTCCCGCAGCGCCTCAGCTCCTCCCTGTAACCAACACAACAGACCTGGCACTTCCAATCACGGCTCCGGTGATTCCCCCGAGCTGCCAGCCCCACGCCCAGCCCCAGGGCCCTGATGGCAGCCGCCCCAGAGGAGAGCAGGGTATTTTTGGCCGTTCTTCCCGGTTCCCGTGGCTCGTTCCCCGCCGGCACTGGCAGGCGCTGCCGGTTCCCCCAGCCCTCCTCACGGACCGGGGATGTCACCTCCCCTTTCCGGCCGGGATGTCGACCCTCCCGGCGTCCGTGCCCGACGGAGGGTGGGAGTCTGCCCCGAGCGGCCCCGCAGTCCGGCCTGCCTGCCGGGAGCTGCATCCCTGGGCCCCACCTGCCCGCAGGCAGCGCCCTTCGCACCGGCACCGGTGCTGCCCCCGCCGCGGGCGCGCCCACCGCCGGAGCGCTGCGGGACCCGGCCGGCGCCCTCCGGCTCCAAGCAGGCCGCGGCCTAGGGGGACCGGATCGGCGCGGCGCTGCTTGCCGGGCCCCGCGGATCCCCGCAGAGCTGTCCCCGCGGTGCCGGCCGGAGCCCCCGGGCACCCCCCGCGCTCTCACCGGGGCTCCCGGTGCGGCCGGCCCGGAACGATCCCGGCGCCGCCCCGCCCCGCCGCCAGGGGGCGGCTGCGCGCGGGGCCTGGGGGCGGGGCCTGAGGGATGGGCGGGGCGCGGGGCCGCAATACCAGCGCGGAGGGGGCGGGGCTTCCAGCGGGGGCGGGGCTTGGGCGGGGCACCCCGAGGGGGGGTGTGTTTCTGCGGAGCCGCGGCAGCGGCCCCCGGGGATAGCGCCTCCTGGCGGACGGGCGGCGGCACGGCACGGCCTCAGGGCGGACACGGGTTCGAGTCCGCCCCGAGGCTCCACACAGCTCCCGGCCGCTTCCATTCCCCTCCCAGCGCCTCCCCGGTTGCCCAGCCCTGCAGGCCGGGAGCCCCTCCCTGCGCCGAGCAGGAGCGCTGTGGATGCAGGGCTTGCAGGCAGCTGCAGCAAGGCCGAGGGCTCTCCCCTCCCAGCCCGCACCCCCTCCAGGGCGCTGCTGAACTCTAAGCAGCGCTGTGTCCTACAGCCTGCTGGGGCTGCGGCGTCCTGGCGCACATCGCGGCGCACGTCCTGCTGCTGACCCGAGCCCCAGGCTCCGCAGCTGCCGGAGCCTCCGGAGAATGGGCCCTTCCCTCGGGCGCTGGACAAGCAGGTGCCACCCTGCTCCAGCCAAGCGTCACGGCCCTGGCCACACGGCCTGGCCTGGCCGGTCAGGGCAGTGGGCAGAGCCGCTCTGCAGCACCCAACCCCTTCCCAAGAAACCCAGAGAGGAATTTGAACAGCTGCTTGCAGGTTCCATTGCTGGGGCTGTTGCAACCTGGCAGGAACATCTTGGCTTCTGCCTGTGCTTGGGCTTTCCCACTGCCCAGCTGGAAGGAAAGCAAGACAGACATCTCAGACAGCACTGCCCAACAAGGGGAGCACCAGGAGAGCTAAGAAGCAACCTTCACAGCCCTCTGTTTTCTTCAGCCTCTTCAACCCTCTTAGCAGGGAAAATTTGCTCTATGTTGGTCTATGAGCCATCTCCAGATGCAGCAATAAGGAGCAATGGAGTTTGCTTGGCCTCCCCTGCTGTGGTTTCACATCCATTTCCCTATATCCCAAACCCCTTCACTGGGGTTGGAGGGGTTTTTTTGTTTGCAGAGGGAGCCCAGCCACTGCTTTTCACCAATGTGCTCATTTATGAACAGTGGTGTGAAATACTGCAATACTTCAATACTTGCCTTTCTCTAGCAGCTTCCTAGTGAAGATCTTGAGGCTTTCCATAAACTGAAATTAGTTAAACCTCAGAGGCTCTCCTTGTATTTGGCATTATGACTCTTTTGCAGCTGGAAGAAAATATTCCAGCTTGGTTACGTGTCTTGCCTGGAGCCATGCAAGCTCACTGGCAAGAAGAGGAACAGAACTCAAAAGCCCTGTAGCTGCCAGCTCTGGCCATCAGACACTTCTCCTTCCTCCAGCCTTAAAGTTCTTTGAATCTGCACACATTTAGCACATAACACATGTTTCTCCATTACTACAACAAACACTAACTCTCAACCAGTACATTGGGGAGAGATGAGGCAGAAGGACGTAAAATGTGCTCTCCAGCAGGGTCCTGTGTGTCAGGGTATGGCAGGAACTTAGTCTCAGCAGATTTGTTTGTGCCCTGGGCCCCTCACATCTCTAACAGAGGATGCAGATCCACCCATTCTCATTTGAATTCTAAGTGGCAGTCAGAAGTAGAGGTGGGTTGTGAGCAGCAGGAGATGTGGGTGAGCTGCCCCACTTCTTAACCTCCAGCCAACATTTCTCCATCTACTTCTGCCTCTCTGTGGAGGGACTCCAGCTTCATCCCAGCATTTGCATGCAGAAATGATGCTCAGTAGGGCAGTCAACTCATCTCACTCCCACAATACCCCACACTGTCTCAGCATACCTGTGCTGGGATATTCAGCTCAGCTTTGGCCCAGTCCTTGGCTTCCAGTTCTGCTCACATCTACTGGACCCTCCATCCATGGCCCCAGGACAAGTTACTTTGTTGTCTTTCCTCTCTCAGTTGCCTTTACCTGCTGGACAAGGTGAGCTGAGCTTTGCAAAGGTCACTTCAGGTGCCCTGTAAGCAAATAGTTGTGATATGGATACTGATCACCTTGGGAATGGCAAAACACAAATGGTTCTGACTAACTCTGCATGGAAATACCCTCCCTAGGGGTTCAGGCAAGAGGCCAGAATAGATCACTCAGCCCTGGGGAATTCCCATCAGCACAGACACGGGCTCTACTCCCACATCCTCCCTGGATGCCCATAACAGCAACTCTGCATTACTGTTGATTAACCAAGACTGGCACTTTGTTCGTTGCAACCAAGGGAGACCATCAGTTGTGGGAAAAACTGGAAGGAAGGCAGCACTGGCATATGGAAATGCTCACCTGCTAGGTTTTCTCCAAAGGAAAGGTAGTGTAGAAGACAGGAGGGAAGGACTGGGCTGTGTGGACAGAGTGAGGGCACAAAGGACTGTTTGGGGGCTGCTTGGTCCAGTGAAGCAGGACCAGGGCGTGGCTCATTTAAGTCAGCCAGGTTTTGGGCACTGGCCTCCCTAACACAGGGTTAGCGGTGCTGGGAGCAGGAAGCTCTCTGGGAATCATTCACAAAGGCTACACAAGACAGCACAGGTTTACCCCTCTGCATAACGGATTCCACTTCTAAGCACCCAGTACTGACACAGAAACTTTTAGTATTTACCAATGTGGAGCTTCTTGTACGATCGATACATTTTCTAAAGGATTATTTGTTGAAATGCAGCTGCTGTCGATGGGAAAACCTCAAGGTGGGACCAAAGAAGGGTTCACATACAACCTGGCATCCCAGAAGGGCCAGGCCTGTAAAAGGCAAACAGTGTGAAGAGCTTGGCAGCACTTCAGCCCTTGACCTTTTGGTGCCTCTGCTAACACAAAAGAGGAGATGCACTGAAGGAATAACTACTGATCCACTGGTTTGCCCTCAGATTTACATTCATTTCCCACTGCAGGACAGGAATAAAAATTTCAGTGTTACAGAGTAAAAAAAGGCACACACATCTTTTCAGATAAACTTAAAATATTAAGAAATATGCATATTATTCTTATGGTTAAATGTCTATTTAGGTCACAAATGCTAAACAGCAAACTATTTCCCCTCAGAATCTATTAGCAAAAATGGTCTCATAATTAAATGTGTTTTTTAAGTTATGAAGGGACTTTTCAGACAGACACATAACCTTTCCTATCTCCTGCCTTTGGAAAACAGAAGGGTCAAGTTTAGAGTCTCACCTTGTGTTCAGATCCCAGTCCTGAACCACACAAACCTGGGTGTTTAAGGATCCAGTGGCTAAAACAAAACTAGCCACCAAACCAAACAGAATGGATGGCAGTGACAGGCAAAACACTCAGTAATGGCAAGACACAGAGTAGCAGGACAAGTAATTCTGTCATGGGAATTTCCATGGATACTATAAGCAAACTTCCATAAACTTATGGAAGAAAAACTTCTGTAGGTTGTAGCCTGTGCGCTTCTCTTTTTGCTCTCAAAACCCTAAACAGCAGATTGGAATTCTGCACCTCTGATTATTAGCTATTTAGCAATATACTGAAGTGTTTTTTATTTAACAAATTGCAATGGAGCTTTCATCTCTGCTTTTCAGATGTCACATCACCTCTGGTAGCTACTGTGAATGGCAAGGAGTCATTCAGACTCCCATCCCCAAGGCCAGCAACTACATTTGTAGATTGCTTTGATTTTCAGTGAATAAAAGATCACTTACAAGCCTGAAGATATGCATTATTCATCTTTGAACTGCCCTGAAAATAATTTTAAGCTGTTTATAGCTCTAGTCACTTGGAACTTGGGTGCGCAACTTTGACTCATGACCAAACAGGTCTGGCCAAATTCCTCCCGAGGTGCCAGGCAGGAGCCAGTGCTCAGAAGGATCTGTTCTTATATTGGTAGCAATGCTTCTCACAGCCACTTATGTTTGGTCCAGAGGACAATATCTACCTTTGCCCATGCTGGGAATATTGGTACCTCCTACTGCAGTGTGTCTCACACACAAAGCACAGGGCTATCCACACCTTTTCCTGCCCTGGCAAAAAAATGTATTTTATAGGGACATTTGCATTGAAATATTCTCTTATTTCTCCTCCTGTGGCATGCCTTCAACTTGCATTGCCTTAGCAGCAGCTGTGTACTTCCTTCTTTACCCTGAGGATTATCTTCCATTGTCTTCGAGCTACAGAAGAATACCCACTAACAAATCAGGCCTTCCTGTCTTTTTTTTTTTAACCCCCTCTCTCGTACATTAAGTCTAGATTTAAGTTTAGGATGTTTTTCTTGCTGAAAATGGGATAGTTCACCTAGAGTGTTTTTCCATTTTCCACCCAGAACCAAGAAGGGAATCAGGAACACACCACTTTCTCTCTCTGGGTTTGCAAACTGCTCACAAAAAGTGCTGCGTTTAATGTGGACTTGTCAACAAGCTCATTCTCTACAGCAAGTGACAATTTAAACTCTCTTCCAGAATTTTTAATGAGGGATCCCCTAACAGGCTTCAGGGATCTCAGCAGGATTTTAAGAGCCTTACATGATGTCATTCTAACCAGAGTCTGATGCTCCACAAAGTAAAGCAGCCCAGCAGTAATGACACCAACAGAGCTTTCATGTCAATGGTTCTCCTTTAGTTTTACAAGAGTGACTGCAGGAGGAACAACAAGCAGGAACATTTGTTCCAACCTTAATTGCTAGCTTCAAAACCAGAAAATTAATTTCTTATAGCTGTGTGGTACTCCTGTTTTTAATGCACATGTATAAATAGCACTTTTTAAAGCCTCTCTGGCAGCTTTCTAAAGAATTACATTGTGACAACAACTCCAAATTTAAAGTAAAAAGACATTTTTGGTATAAGATTTTCACCTCCTTTCTGGCAAAAAAAAAAAACAACTGTCTTGCAAAAATATTTCATGAGACTCTTGTAACTACAGAAGATCTGTGGGGAGCTGCTGTAAATCTGAGGAGGGGGAAAGCTTCCAAAAGGACTTTCAGAAACCCTGATTATTTATACTCTCATATTTCCTTTTCTTTTCCTACTACCTCATGTTGTAGTGGACACAAAATTCATAATAAAAGCTATTAACCACAAGTGATTTCTGACGTTATTCCACCCTGATGTGTGTTCTCTCCTCCAAGTATCATAGCCACAGGCTCAACTTTGCAGATTTTGATTTTTTTTTTTTTTTTAGGTAAATAATTTTCCCAAGATTTCAGAAGTTTATGAGGTGGTTCTGGTCCTGCTACCAGTCAAGGATAGTCAGCCACGTCTAAGCAATCCTTACAGAATCACTGAGAACACAGGAGAGTCTCCAGCCTTGGGATATGGCCTTACTAAGTAAATTAAAAGGAGGTACTCAGCTGTAGCAGTTGACTCAAAGCCACCCACCACATGTCACACCCAGTTTGCTCCCCCTTGCCCGGTGCATTTCCCCTCCATTTTCCTCTGTTTACTCCAGTACCAGCAAAGGTCCTGTTTTTGTAAAGAAATGCAACACTGTGCAGAGGCTGGGGAGGACCAGTCACACAGATCCCACAGGAGCTTGTGCCAAAACTGAAAAGCCCAAAAGCAAGCCCTTTTTCCATTTAATTATGAAACTCCTTGCATACAAGAGGGGAAGTTTTATGCCTGTGTAGTGTTTGCTCCTGTAACTTTTGCCTCTTGTCAAAAAAAAAAAAAAAAACAAAAAAACCAATACGAAAGGATTGCATCTAGTCTGTCACTAAGACAAGACAAGTCATATTTTCCAGATAGATACAGCCTTTTCCTGGGTAACTAGGCTAAAATAGTGTATAAAAAACCTCTCCATGAAATTAAGAGATTAAACCACAAGTTTATGCCTTGGTTTTTCCTTGGGAGGTTTTTGTGTAACTCTACATTAGTCTGAGCTGAGTTCCCTGGAACAAAGGCTCCTATTGGTCCAAGTGATCAATTTTAAACTCTTCTCAAATTGAAGGGTCCATGAAGACTCTTTGTACAATCCTCACATTTCAGTATGAACAATTTTAGAGGAAAATATCCAGAAATTGTCAGAGTTGCAAAAGCTTTGAATTCAAAAATATTTCAGTCTGTCAGGGACAGTTCTCTGGCAAATTTGAGTGTTATTTTTCCTGGAATAAGTGATCAAGTGAGCTGATGCGAGTCAGTCTCTGCTGTACATGACACACAAGGTTTGCCATTAATCCAGACCAGATCAGAACATTAACACTAAGCTGATGCCAGTGCATTGACTGAGGCAAAGGAAAGGCTGCTGGTTTCTAGCACCAGCTCCTGGGGAAAAGAAGAATTTGCGATTGGAGGACTGGGGCTGGGAAGAGATTCCATTTCATACAGTCTCTGGTATTACCTCCACATTTAGCCTTGGCTGAGTAACAATCCATCTTTCTTGGGCACAAAGCAACACACCAAACCCAGAACCACAACAAAGAGAGTGCATGCTCCTAAATCATCAGTTCAGGGTCTCACAACAATTAAAATGGAGTCATCTGACAGGGATTATCTCTGTGGCTTGAGAAATAAAGGACAATACCCTGGGTGGAAAGACATGCTTTCAGTCTTTGTCACCCAGCTGCTGCCACAGGACAATCATGGTGGAAACTAGTCCCTAAACATGTAACACAGACACCACATTTTCTCACTCCCCTGAAACTGGGGCTGAGCCACATTTCTGAAGGCAGAAAGACTGCATAAAGACAGCTCCAGCATGAAGGAGAAAAAGATCTTTGTGGCAAACTGAATTTAGCAATGTCACTGGAGCTTCTGACTCAACCGTGTTCTGCCCAGCTGCACACTCCAACCACCACCACTCCACATACCTGCCAAACCAGCCCCATCCAGCCCACTTGGAGCTCTGCCACCAGCAGCTGGACAGAAGATGACTGATGCAGTTGTAAAGCAACATTTAATGAAGAATTTTTTATTTCAAGGTTGTAATTAAGCCATACCTCGCAACACTGCCACTGGCTGAGGCAGGAAGGCTGCTGATGGGTTGTACCAGGAGAAACAGGAGATAGAATCAGGTTGCCATTCCTCTTCAGACCAGTCCACGTTGGTTTGAGTCAACCTCAGACCAGTTTAACATAGCTGTTTCCTTGCCTGTTTCTACTGCCTGGCAGGTGTCCCAGATAAAAGGGCAGCTTGCATTGCTGTGGCACAGAGGAGGGTGCTCTGGCTCTGGGCACTGGCAGGAAGGTGTTGTCCAGGTTTCCAGGGACTCTTGGTACAATGCAGTGGGACACCGCTACAGCAACAAAAACTGCAAGATCCCACTGCCAATGTTCCCCCTCTGAACAGCTTCTCAGGCCCACTGCTCCCACTGTCCCTGCAGACTCATGACTGTGGTTTCCATTGTACAGGGACACAAACACTCCATACATGCACTTAAAGCAGAAGGTTTAAGCACTTCCAAATTAGCTTCATCTCCTGCACATCAAGCTGAACATGTCGCTTCAGTGAGCTGCCAAGACAGCTTAGCCAGCTCTCAGGTGGGCTGCTTCCTGTGCCTGATGAAAAGCTCAATGCTGAGCTGACAGCTCCCTCCTCTGTCAGTAAGTAATAAAAGTGGCCCAAAAGTCTGTCCGAGTGTCCCTTGGAGAAGGGGATTTGAATAACCGAGGATATTGTGCATTTTCTCCCAGTTTTTGAATGCAGGCAGGGGAAGTCTTCAGAATGGCTTTCCAGTGGTACAGGACTCCCCAGCCAAACGCAACCAACACAATTAAAACTTCAGTTCTCACCCTGCCTTGTCGCAGCTGATCAGGACCCTTACCCAGCAGCAGGGCACAGCCAGGACCTCCAGGACCTGTGCCACCACATGCCAGGCGTCCTGCTGTGGTCCTTCTGTGCTTTGGCTTCTCCAAATGGAGAAGGATGCAGCAAGAGACGGCAGGAAGGCAGCAGAGCACAGGCAGTGTCCTGCTCAGGCAGGACTGCAGGCTCCTGTAGGGTACCGACAGGTCTGTCTGTCCTTCCCACTCAGTTTCACACTGAGGAGGTAGCCATTGGTCCTTCACTTCTGACTGTGAGGAAAACATTTGATTTACTGGGCATTTAATAGCAGGGTGAAATCACATATGAAAACTTAGCTGTTATCCCTGATGTGTTCCCTCTGCTAACAAACCAGCCTAGGATTAAGTGAAGTGTTGCATGGGCTGAATAGTTCAGCCCCATGCTTAAGGCCAAGGGGTTTTTTGCTAGTTCTTGAAACAAAACTGGAAAAGGGGAGCACGCGCACTTCACAGAAAAAAACCCAGTTTTGAGATCATAAAATGTTGGAGAAATTTAATTATTTCAGGATCAAGTTGCATCGTTATTTCTCTTCTGTTTACCCTTTAAAAGTAGAAGGGAAAGGGGCTTTATTTCACTTTTATTTCTAGCACAGTTTACTAGAGCTCTTCCAAATATTTCTAAATTCAGAAAAGAGAAAGAAACAAAATTATCTCAAAGTGCACAGAAAGATTTTAACATTAAATGCCTTGCTGTACAATTGAAATATTCTATTCCCTTTCTATATTCTATTGTTTTACAAAGTATTAATATTTGTCTAATAGAGTTATTGCCAGATTTTTCTAAACATCTCTGAATTTTCTCTATCTGCTCCGTTTACAAACTCAAAGTTCTGGAATAAATTTTGGGTTTGAACATAAACTGAACCTCACTGGTCTTGCTTGTTGCCTGTTGGTCAAACTGCATTTTTCTGATAGGGTTTTTAATTCAATTAAGTTCCTCTGAACATACCACAAAGTAAACTTATGGCCATTGCATTTTCTTGCCACAGTGGCTACTGCTCACTTAAAGTCAGCAAAATGCCATGTACAAGCTTAAAGCAAAGCTTCTGTGTTAATGTGAAATAAACTAAATAATTCAGCTTTCTACTCAGACACAAGCTGAAAGAATTGTACAGAAAAATAAATTACTTGCAACAAGATGATAGGAAATATAGAAAGGTTTTCAGAACTGGAGGAGGAGCTGCTTGTGCTCTATTTGTGGAAGACAGGAAGGTGGGTCACACTAGGATTAAGGGATGAGCTTGTGCAAGCCACTGTAGTCTGGAGCCGTTGTGCCCAAATCCAGCCAGGGTCTCTAACAGGTGCAGCCTCCTGGGTACATATTCCCAGGTAAGGATGCAAGACAAACTTTCAGTTCCGGCAGTACACCACCCTCACATGAGGAGACCAGGAGGAACCCACACTTGGACAGGGGGCACAGACCACACAGTGTTCTGATGGCCTTGCTGTGGGATTTCAAAGAGTCCTTGCTGTACTCATGGAAGCAGAGGATAAGCTTGGAGATCCACAGTTCTTGGAAAACTGGTGGTTCCTCTGAGCCCCAAGGCCTTCCAACCAGGGATTCTCTCAGTAGGAATACAGAGCTGCTTTCTCCCCCCTGCAGTGGTCCTGTGACAGGGAAGCCTGACCAATGCCACCTTGGAGATGCCTGTGTCAGACATTTCAACCTCTCTCCAGCCACAGCTAAAGGCCAATAACTTTTTGAAGCTTCTGCCCCCCTCTGCATATCAAAGGCTTTGGATTTCCCTATCTGTGTGGACAGGCAGTTGTCCTGTGAAAATCCTATCCAGAACACAGGAATTCACCCTTTCATCAGGGCTGTCATGACAGCAACCCTGGGCCAAGCTGCAAACTACCATCCTTGGACAATCACAAAGGAGTTAATTGCTACAGCAAGAGGGGAGGAGGAGGCTAAAGGACTAGCTTTTAAGGTGGCCACTTCCTTTAGGACTTCAGACAAGTGACTTGCCCTTCAGGATTCTTTATCTGTGAGGCAAATCAAAAACGAAATTCATCGAGGCCTGCACTTGGCCTAAATGCAGTGTAGGCTAGGCAGAGAAGACAACCAATGTCCTACATGGAAGAAATAGATGTCCTTTTGGTTTGGACTCTGCTGGTTTTACTTTTTTTTTAATATTGGCACCATGGGGAGAGTTCCCATTTGCTTAATTAGGCCACATATGAGGAAAGACACTTGGCATGTTTGGCTTGACCTGCTAATTTTCATTGTTTATGAATCTGAGCTGCCTGGGTTCAGAATAAAGTTCTTGACATTAGGACCTGGATATCCAAATCAGCTGGGAAGGATAAGTTGTTGGGGATTTGGGGGCTGGTTTGGGGGTTTTTTCAGCAGATACAAACCCACATTTTTATTGTGATAAACAGATGCTTTACGCTGCTCAGCTTATAGCTCTAGGACAAAACCAATACTGACATACCATCACGTTTGGTTGGCAAACACTTCTACATACTAATCCCAGTTTCTGACAAGACTTTTAAAAGCAAATTATAATGCAATTCACTAATAGGTAAGTTATGGAAAGACTCTTAGTAAATCATGCCAATGCTGTGGTGGTTGAACAAAGCTGTCAGTTCCCTGGCACAGAAACTACATTTACTCTTCAATCAAGTGTATAGCTTGACCAAAAACATAACTCATGGTATATTCCCTAAGGGAAAAACCCCCCACCTTATCAGCTACTGCTTCCTATTATTTCTTCTCAGATCTTTTTTCTTTTTTTTTTTTTTTCTCTGATAGCTGTAAACACACTTGAAAGATTGTCTGACTTTAATGGAATTGATAGCAAAAGGTATCTCTGCAATAAAAAAATCTGCAAAAGATCTTAAGGGGTGTTTTAGCTGTTCATGGCATTCAGTTAATAAATCATTTTTCCCCTGTAAGGCCTCTTATCTTGGCAAAAAATAAATTGAGGGGAGATGGAGAGAGGGAGGAGCTTATGTTTACGACCAAACAAATAGTTTCAGAATACATTGCTTTAACTCAAAAATGAAGCCCCCCCATGTCATGCGAGAAGAGCTTCACTCCTGCAGCACCTTCTCACCCCTAACACTAAAAACTTACTGGGGTCCTGGCCATCATCAAAGTCAGGATGAAGACTGTTTTAAACAAGAACACACACAAGACAAGAGAAGGTGGCAAGTTCCCACTACAGACACCTTCAGAAGATGTGGTTTACAGAGAGTTAGTCTGAGGATCCTCATTGCTGGCAGTAGAGCTTGTTGGCTACCTCGATTAAAAACAGTTTTCAATCCATTAAAAGCCAACCATTCACCAAATTGGGAAAAGTCAGCTCCTGAAGTACTTTCGTTAACATCATGCCCAAACAGTGCCCACCTGAGAGAGGAGGACCTGGAGCCACAGACCCATCCAAATTCAATGAGTGCTCTCCCTTGGGCAAGGAGCTACTGCCAGGAAAAGGACGCACACACAGTGATCAAAACACCTGACAGTGTCTTGTAAACCAAGGCCAAATTTCCCAATGGTTCATGAAAAAAACCCAGCAGGCAACAAGGATGTCTATCAAACAGTAATAAAAACCAATTATGAACAGAACCTATGGCCTAGAAATAACTGATTTCTGGTTCAAGCCCCACCAACCTGGTATCCAAACCACAGCTAATTTCCCTATGGACTTCAGGCAAATGGATTTCTGCCTCAGTGTCATTGGCAGAGGTGGACTGGTCAGGCACAGAATAAACTATCATGGGCCTCTGAGCACACTCTCAGTGATCCATGAAGAACTGGTACCAAGCTATAAAAACCATTTACCAAGTAGAATCAAATGTCTCCTTGATAAAAGCTATAAAAACCATTTACCAAGTAGAATCAAATGTCTCCTTGATAAGAAAAAGTCACCTTCCCTGCAATGCCTTACAGAACAAGCCAGTCCCAGGGAGCTGCTTACTGAGAGGGGCTAAGCAGCACCTTTCCTCTACAGGCACCAGAGCAGTCCATTAAAAAATCAGGCTAAAGTTAGCTGGCAATGCAAATCTTGTAAAATGAGGGAATGGGGAGAAACACTGATTATCATGCATCAGTTTCTCTTTCAGTGCCCAGGTTAAAAAGGCCACCCCCAAGTGCCAGCTAGAGGCTGCTGTGCCTGTTCACAAGGGAATCCTGAGAGACAGCAGAGGCTTTGTCATTAACCTTCTCCATGCACACATTCCCTTTGCAGTGATGCCCTCCTGGGTTCCCTGAGGCCAGTTCCACATGTTGAAATTTCTCAGGTGGGCAAGGAAGGAAGCAATGATGAAGTAGTCCCTTCTTCCAATGCATCAACCACAGAGCTCTGCATCCTGGGACGAGGGTGATCCGTGCCATTAAGTTCACCACAGACACAGTCAGGAGCTGCTGCCAGTGATTCCGACCCTTCCAACCCCTGCCTTGTACTGCCTGTGAGCCTCTCAGCTTTCTCCAGCCCCAATAGGACAGCTTAGTGCCTGCTAGGAGCAGAGCTCATCTCCTCTACTGGAATAGGCTCATAGACAAACAGGGCACTTTGATACCACTGTCCCCACCGACCCTTAAGTGAATAAATTAGGTTGTAAAAGACCCGAGATCATCAAACCCAACCTGTGACCAAAAGCCCCGATGTCAGCTAGACCATGGCACTGAGTGTCACATCCAGCCTTTCCTTAAAGGCCTCCAGGGACGATGACTCCACATCTCCCTGGGCAGCCCATTCCAATGTCTGACCACCCTTTCTGTAAAGAAATTCTTCCTGATGTCCAACATAGTGCAGTTTATGACTACACCTCTCACCCCATCACTAGTTACCAGGCAGAAGAGGCCAATTCCCACCTGGTACAACTTTCTGTCAGGGAGTTGTGCAGAGTGGCAAAGTCATCCCTGAGCCTCGTTTTCTCCAGACAAAACAGCCCCAGCTGCTCCTCACAGGACTTGTGCTCCAGACCCCTCATCAGCCTCACTGCCCTTCTCTGGACCCTCTCCCGCACTCAGTGTCCAACCTGAATTGAAGGCCCCAGAACCACGCACAGCACCCCGAAGTGTGACTCCACCGGAAGAAAGAGAGAAATGAATCACCCACAGGCAAACCGCCCATCGCGATTCAAGTCCCCACCACAGCCGCCATTCCACCAGGAGGTGTGGAAGGGCCGTGGCCATCATCGCTAGCTCCTCGCAGGGCAGGCACCGATGAGGCGGCATGGAGGCCAGTAACTCCCCAAGCCAGGCCTAACGCCGCCGACACACACCCCCACCGCCCACCCCGCCGCTGCCCAACCCACAGGGCGTAAATAGCACCGGGGTTTTTATAGCGGCCCTTCCCGGCAGCCCCCGCGCGCGGACGCGCCGATTGGCCGCGGGGCGGGCGGGCGCGCGCGGCCGGGCGGGCGGGGCGGTTCGGGAGCGCGCCGGGCGCGGGGCCGGGAGCGCGCACGGCCCGCCCCGCCCGTTTCCGCCGCCGCCGCCGCCGCTCGCGCTCGGGCCTGTGGAGCAGGAGGCGGCGGGAGCCGGACCAGCGCAGGCCGCAGGTATCGGGGGACTCTCTGCCGACCGGGGGTCGTCGGGGGGGCGGATCGCTGGCTTCTCTTCTCCCTTTCCCCCTTCCCGCCGCCGTCGCCGGGTGGGGCCCGCCCGCCCCCGCCAGGAGTCCGCGGCCTGCGGGCGGGGGCGGCCGGGCCTCTCCTCGCCACCGCCGCGCACAAAAGGGGAGGGCTGGCGGGAGCAGCCCCTCCGCGAGTTCCCGGGGCCGGTAACGGGGCCTTTTCCGGGCCGGGGGAGCGGGGGAGGGGAGGAAGGGGCGCGGCCCCGGGGCTCCCCCGCGGTAGCCGCCCGCGCCCCGCCCGGGACCCGGTACCGCCGTC
The DNA here is from genome assembly GCF_009819655.1 of Sylvia atricapilla. Classification (NCBI taxonomy): domain Eukaryota; kingdom Metazoa; phylum Chordata; class Aves; order Passeriformes; family Sylviidae; genus Sylvia; species Sylvia atricapilla. The sequence goes on along the minus strand of NC_089150.1, from coordinate 14,588,605 downwards.
CGGCCGTGGGCGGCGCAGAGGGAGGCGGAGGCGGCGTTGCTCCCCGGCCCCGCGGGGTGACACGGGCGGCTCCGGGGGCGCCCCGGTGAGTGGCAGCTTGTTGTGTGACGTCACCGGGGCCGCGCCCCGCCCGCTCCGGGGGTCGCCCCGGGGGTCGGCCCGGGCCCCCCGCGGCTCTCGGGGCCGGGCCGGGCCGCCTGCCGACGGCTTCCTAGGGGTTTGTGCGCCGTTCAACTTTTATCTTGGGGAGGAATCGGCCTTTGGAGCGAAACTGGAAAGTTTGGGCGGTGTTTTTTTGGTGGGGCGGCTGCAGCAGGCCCGGGAAACGCCGGGGGTGGTTTGACATGGCCGGAGTCCTGTGCCCCGGCAGCCTTACCTGGGCTGAGGACTACCCGGTGTTCCACTGTGTCCTGATAAACCTTTGCTGCCAGGAAAAGTATTCCTTCGAGGGCGAGAGGAACCTCGAGAGTACTGTTTGAGTATTAAAAATGAGACCCAAAAACTTCTCCCAGAGGTCCAGAGAGTTAGTTATTACAGATACTCAGGATGAAATATTGTTCCCAGTCAAATGATACTACAACTAATTTGATATCCCTTTAAGAGATGTCTGGAACGGGGGTTTGTTTGTTTTTAGTGGCTGCCTCATATCCAGCTTTTGTTTCTCTCCTGGTACAGTTCACCTGTTTGTTGCAGGGAACCCTTCATGAGCAGTGGTTCTCAGCCACCCTTTCTCTGTGTGATACAGTATTTGGAGAAAATAAGATCTCCCTAGGTAATGTTAAGTTTGTTTTACTTTTTTTTTCTCCACAGAGCTTAGCCTAAGTGTCAATTCTACCATCTATGTGGCTTTGTAATGGTGAACTTCTTCCAGAAGCACACTTCTCTTAATCTTCTTTTTACCTCAGGAATCTCAAAAGTTAATTTTATGTGCCCTAAATGTTGTTTGTGACTCAAAGTATTAGATTCTCTGATGGCTTTATTTGGGGATTTTTTTCCCAGTATGGAAATACTAAGTCTTTCCCTCCCTGAAAGTATTGTTTGTGAAAATATTTGCTTGCTTTTGAAGGCTCTTCTGATACATATGTGCTGTCTGCCTGCCCTGTTCTGGTCTTACCCAGGTCTCCAGCCACACAGCATTGGCATTTCTCTTTCAAATATAGAGAGTCTAATTCTGGCACTGATTTGGACCAAAGCTGCGTGTTTAAAAAAAGAAAAACATTAGCCTTATTTTACTTTAATTAGTTCACTGGAATGTTTGACAGCATATTCAGCATAAATGTTTGACATAAATTCATTTGAATGGGTGATTTGTGTAATTTAACACTAGAATACATGGCTTTTTTAAAAATGACTTTTCAAGACATGAATGCTCCTTCACACAAGGGGCAAAATAAATTCAGTCACAGCAGAGCTCAGCTGAGCAGCTCTCGTGTTATCCCTCCTCGTTCACCAAGCTCACGCTCTGGCCGAGTGCCACAGCAGCCGAGCGCCAGAGGCGGGGAGTTCTCTGAGCCAGGAATTGACAGTAAAAACATCCTAAATGATCTTAACCGCCACCAGGATGTAAGACTGGTGATGGCTCTTCAGATAAGCAAATTCCAAATGAAAATGTTTTGGAAGGGTCTTGGAAGTATCATCGTCTTTACTCATTTTTCTGATAGTAACTCTTGGTTTTTCTTGTTTTTACACTTAATCTTTTTCTCTCTGTGTATTTAAGTTGCCCAGAACCCTGTGGGCTCTTCTTCGCACCATGTCTCTGGTCTGCTCTGTGCTAGACATTTCTGAACTCGGCTACCTTTTCACGACCCAAGTGTACCTTCTCAGTTTCTCTAGCATTTTATTCCCTGCTGATGTGGTGAATCGTCAGATTCTTTCCAAGTCTCCATTTAGACACCGTCTTTTACCTTTAGTACTAAATCTCATCTCTGTCATGTTACTCTGTTGTCTTACAGTGTGTCTTTAAGTGCAGCTTGAACTAATGTAGAGGAGAATTGTAATTGGGTGAGTTTGAGGAAGTTAGCATGTTGATAAAGTACAGCGAGTGTGCCCTTGAAATCCTAAATTAATCCATGATGAGCTAGTCCTAGTAAAACACATAATAAGGGTGAAACTCTGTAATACAGAGCAGTACAATGCAAAATAAATGCACCAAATAACAGCTGACCTTCATTCCATTTCCAGGGTACAGCTAAGCACCTGCACACACCTGAATGCATGATGAAAATCCTCTGCTCCTTGCCTTTTGGCATAATTCCTCTCCTGCTATAAATAGGGGGTAGTTAAATAGAAAGAGGTAGTTGCTTATTACTATTCAGTAAATCTCAGAAATAAGCAAAAGTATCCCAAAATACTGTCTGTGGTACACTGGTTAAGTTCCTACTACTTTTACACTACTGTTTGTTGTATGGGTGCCTTCTGGTCTTGGTGGGATCTCTGCTACCACTTAGTTTGAACTGTGAATTAAGTACCAAAAGCTAATTGGGATTGGTAGAGTGACACTGCCCTGTCCATCCTCTCTTCTGTTGTTTTCCTGTCACCATATTTTCATTTGGGAAGGACATTTGAGACTATAAAAGTTGAACTGAAATATCAGTAGACCACCTTTTAATTAAGATATTTGCTATCCACACAACTAATAACCAGTCCTTTCTAAGTGAATCATCTAATTAAACTAATCAGAAGAAGGTTTGCTGTCTTTCTCTGACCACCTTTCATGACCAAGGTCCCTTGGAAAATGAACAGATGGAGAGTCACAAGTATACCCAGTAAAATTGGGCACTACACCAAATATGAGGTTTTGCTTTCCTCAGGCTCTGACAGTTGTGGGTTTTCTGCTTGCTTTTTTATTGTTGTTTTTTAATCAGAAACAGAGCTCAATTCAGTCTCTTTGCTCAGTTAATTAGCAGTGCTTTGCAGCCATAAATAGTTCTGTCTCACCTGGCCTGAACTGTCACATTTGGAGCAGGTCCCTAGGGTGGATGTGTACAAAAGGATTCCTCCTCCTCATCTTCACAGTTTTACGGAAGGTTGTCTTTGCATGTGTCAGTGGTTTGAAAGAACTAGCAGCTGTCCAAGTACCAGTTATCTCTGTTTACATTCTTTGCTAGCATTTAATTTTTCTTATATTTTACACCTGGAGGCTTTTTATTCTTCACCTCCCGTCTGCTCTGTTGAAATTGTGGGAAGTGGGAAGCCTGTCTTACAGTGGGATCCTGACTGGGTGCTGACCAAGTGAATTGGCTCATTTTTTGAACCTCAGTCCAAGAGCTGTTTGGAAGGGCTGGGTTCCATGTAAACCACAGCAGAACTGGGCTTCTGCACTTGAAATTGAAAATATTGTTGGGAGGATTTTAATTTATACCATGGAATGTTGACAGATAAGAATGAGCATGCAGTTTGGGATAAATAAAGTATTAGAAATAAGAATACGGCCTTCAGAAAATTTAAGTCATGAAGTTGACCAGAAAAGTAAATAAGAATGTGAATTCTGGCAAGTCAAATGAAAAATACAAGGACCTGCCACAGAGACTCTGAGAAACATCATACTAATGCCAAAAACAAGCAAACAAAAATTTCCAAGTTCATGAGAAACAAGAAAGGTGCAGGATTCTGCACAGCCAATAGATGGAGAAGTGAAAGAAATATTTGATGATGAAGCCATGAGTAGAAGGATGACTTACATGCATTCCTTTTTCCCATGGAGGAGTCCGAAGAGGTTCCCTGTGCCAGACGTTCTCTTTATGGAGAACAGGACTCATTGGAAGATCTGTCACTGCTTGAATTGTCAGCAAAGTAATTTATAGAGCAAAGTGATAAATACAGCTACAAGATGCCAAGACCAGATGGTGTTTGCCCAAGGGTTCCAAAGGAAACTCGGGCCTGAAATGACCGAATTACTAATTATGCTGTGTAACTTCCCAGTACCTTGAAGCCACAGTAATGGGAGTTTTGGTAGCAGTTCTTAAAGATAGTTCAGCAGGATATCACAGTTCAGTGCCTTCTTAAAAAGAAAAAGACAAAAAAAAAAAGCTAACCAGATGGACCAATAACTTAGAGTAGCAGAAAGCCAGTGTGGCTTTTGCAAAGGAAATGGTGCAGCTCATATCTGCTGGAGGTTTTGAATGACTTGAGAAGCACAGAGAAGGAAAGTTTGGGACAAGAGAAGAAAAGAAGAGGGATGTGTTATATCTTTGCTGTTCAGCATATTCATAAATGATCTGCTCAGAAAGGTGTTGAGGAAGAAGAGAAGAAAAAACCAGAACTGATTAGGAAGAATTGAAGCTTGTCCTTCTGACACTGAATTGCAGGCAGCAAAATGCCAAATGAAATTTGTTCCAGATAAATACAAAGCAGGGAGGTAATCCTAATTTGTTTATGCACTGATGGGGTGAAAGTTAATTACTGCCATTTAGAAGGAAGAGCTTGCCATAATTGTGTGAAAATGGAAGTTTAGTGTTCAACAGTGATCAACAGAGTTCAACGAAGTTTGTATGAGGGACTTTGGGAAAGGAATTAAAAAAAGAAAAAAAGGAAAACAGAGGGATAGCATCATGGCTCTTAGTCCTCAACAAACTGATTACAGTGGGTTGGCACAAAGAAAGATGTGCTTTGAGATACACTGCAACTGGAAAAGCAAAGATGAGGCTGAAAAAAGTGATCAGAGATAAGAAATGGAATCCATACAAGGGATGCTTGAAAAGATTCGGACTCCTCAGCTTGGCAAAGACACGACCAAGCAGAGTCTGATCTAGATGAAAACTGATGATGCCTCTCTCTGTCTGCACTGAGACCTCAGAATGCAGTGCCCACAGACTGCTTTGAATGACAACAATTTGCGTGGTTTCAGGACCAAACAGGTGGAATCACAGGAGAAAACGCTGTTAAGTGGGCTGTTGGGCATAAAGAAAAAAAATCCCAATTACCCCCAAGGTGTCAACTGAGAAAATACACTTGTGGTGGTATCAGTGCATTTGCTCCTTCTTTTATTCTGTCTGAGATACCTGCATGTGTCATGTAGTGTTGGGCTTGCTGGGTGTTAGATCTAAACCAGTGCAGTTTCAACAGGTGTCTTGTGGTGGGAGAAGAAGAGGAAGGAACACAGGGGAGTGTCAGTTGTGGGTACAAGAAGACGATTGTCTGGAAAAGTTAGTGTTAGTTTTTCTTGTCCATATGTGCTTTACTGCCAGTGCCTGAAGACAGAGCCACCATGCCTAAGCAGAAGCCTGCCTGGCTCAGCGTGAGGTGCCCCACATCCCATCTGACATGCAGGAGGTGTCTGGGAAGAGAGGACACCAAGAAAAAACTGGCCCAAATGCAAAGCGTTTTGCAGATTACACACGCATGGAAATCCACAGATCTACTATAATTACCTCAATATTAAACCCTAATCTCATTTTGTGCCAAGTAATCTTGGTACTCAGTATTGCATAAGAGAAGTGCCCTCGTAAGTCGTGCCTACAGATAGCAGAGATGTAGTCAGTGGGGGCAAATGAGCAGGAATGTTCATCGGCAGGAAAGGACAGCAATGGCAGCCACAGATCTTGAGGACAGAATCCTGCTTTCTGCACCCAAAATCCAAACTTTGCCTTCAGCCTTGGAGAGGGACTTGTCATGGCAGAGGAAGACAAGGGAGAAATGCTGGAATTAGTCTTCTTCCCTGGGTTCTAAAATGGTGTTAATTTACTAATTATGTAGCAGTAGGGAGGTGAACAGTGTAGGGGTGAACTTTGCAGGTAGTTAATCAGGACCACCCTGCTAAGTTTGATGTTAACAAATGAGGATGCACATTGACAAGATTAAGAGAGGGTTTTGCTTGCACATATTGCTGGTTTAGTTTTTTAAAAAAATTGACTTGAACATGCTTACAAGAAGATCTTTCAGGAACCTTCTTTTGCAGTTTTTTCCTCCTACCAAGTGTTGAATGGGAATTAAATAACCTGGCTTGGAAAGGAAATGAAGGCATCTGTTTTGTTCATGCTTAAAAAAACAATGTAAGAAAGCCCTACAGATGAAATAAGGGAAAAGTAGTAGCTGAACATAGAAAACAGACGCTCAAAATTGTGGAAAGTAACTGGGAGGAAAAAGGAGCTCAAATAAGTATGAAATTATGGATCTAAAAAGTTGAAATGTGGTGAGGCTTTGCCCTGTGTCCTGCTGGGATGCCTGCCTGCCTTTGCTTTCAAGCTGGCACATCCCATGTGCTCTTGTCCTTGTTTCAGGCCCCAGCTTTGCTCACCACTCCTTAGGGTCCGAGAGAAGCATCCAGTTGTTTCCTTTGGTTGTGTCTCTTCCAGACTGTGCTTTTTCCAGTTCTGCTGTAGTTGTTCCTCATATGGTTACTGTCGTGTAGTTTAATCACCCATGTGCCCTGCTCTGAGTCATTTCCAGTTCATTTATAGCCTTTTGACATGCAAGGATCACAGCTGCACACATCAGAAGATGCAGTCAAGCAAGCGATGGATTCTGACATCATCTTAATGGTTTCTTGTTTGTTCCTTTTCTCCTAGTTCTTAATGCTGGAATCTTTACAATTGTGGCACTTCGGAATATTGAGCTTATATTTTAAAGGAATTAACTATATAACCTTTGAATAGTGTCCTTGAGTGGCCATGGTCAGCTCTCAGTCCATCATTTCATATAGGAAGTCGAATCTGCTTTTTACATTGCCTATCACTTCACATTTATCTCTTTCAAATTTTATTGCCAAGGCACCAGAGCCTGTTAAAGTTCTGAAATCCATCACAGTTAGCCTTTGCATTTATTACCTCTACATCTTGACATCATCAGTAAATTTTGTTGTATAGCTATTTTTCTTCGCTTTTTCAGGTCATTTATGAATGTTGAGCTGGGCAGGTTCCACGGGTGTTTTTCTGAGAGCGCTGAGCATTTCCTTCTGCCTGGTTTCCTATCTTTTGGCAGTTGTTTATCTATACACAGAGAACTTCCGTATAATCAGGTATTCTGATTATCTCATTAAGTAGGGGAAAAAAGAAAAAAAAAAAAAAAGTTGAATTATATTGCACACCTAATCTGACCAGACTTGGTAGTTGACACTTCTTTTTTGATATATATCTTAGCTTTGAAGATCTCTGGCCTCAAAATGGAGAGGGTTTATGTAATTTTTTTTTCCAGAAAGCTCTTTACATACTGCAGCAGTTTGAGTTTGAAAGAATGCTAATATGCAGTAATAATAAAGAGAAGTAGGACAGTCTTAATGATTATAATCCCATCAGACTAAGACATCAATCCCAGGTACAATAATGGAATAAAGTAACAAAGTGTTCAGGGAAGAATTAAGGCAATGTCACTCAGCCTGGACTGGGGGAAATAGAAACAAGAGGTGTTAATTGTTTTATTAGGTTCTTATGTGCAAGTGTTCATCTTAGCCTTCAGTTAGTACTTGACAGTAATTGCATGTCATTTTCAGTGGGAAACTAAGCCAGAACACAATCAATATGGTTCATATTAAATAGAACAGAAAGAGAATAGAAATATAATCTGTGAAAGGCAAGTGGACGCTGAAGTGAGTCTATGTGTAGTGAGAACATGAAGGAGTTGGACTCTTGGGCTGTGTTTTTTAGTGGTCACCTGGAAGAAATGCAAAATGCCAATAATAGGAAATTTGCAGAGGCTGAAGAAGTGAGGAAGCGACAAGGAAAGCCCCATCATAATGCAGAAAATGTCATTGGCTGCTGGAATGAGGAGCATGGTGTGGGATTCTCTGTTTCTGCTATTTTAAATTCAAGATGGTCTGTACTTGAATTAATGCACGGGGTTGAAATGTACTGGGGAATGACCAAGCTCTGGCTTGTTTGCACTTGAAACGCATCTCAGGGTGTGGTTCTCTGGTCCTGTGTGAATGGATTTAAGGCTCCTGCTCCTGGAGCTGTGCTGCAGCAGCCCTGGGGCCTTTGGTGCTGCGATGGGCAGTGTGGGATGGGAAGGTACACAGTGCTCTGCTGCTCTCAAGGGCCTTCCCGCCTGAAGCACTTCACCGTGACACCTCTACCACTTTGTTACTCCTTATGCCAGGAATAGACAGTCACTACTGTCAAAGGTGTAAAGGTAATTAAAAAAAAAACCCAGCCAGCTCTGTGTTAGGGTGCTTCACTCTGGAAAGGCTGTTATGTGAGCAGCAGGAAAAGGGTGATTTGAGGCAAATTGTTCACTCCCTTTCCATTTCAGAATTAGGAGGCAGTAAAAGAAACTAATAGGGACAATCTTGAATTTGAAGGAAGTGGCTTTACACAATGTGTAATTAAGTTGTGGGAACTCCCTCCACAGGATGTTGTGTGTGCTGGAAGTTTACATGGGTTCAAAGGGAGTCTGGACAAGCTCATGGAGGAGAAATCTGTTTGAGGTTACAGAATTCATGGGAACCACACCTGACTCAAGAAACTCCTGAACTGAAGGCTGGCAAACATGAAGGGAGAAGCTTCTTGTTCATTCTTCCTCTTCTTTAGCGCAAGAATCCAGTCCTGAGCTTCTCCAAAATACCAGGCACTGACGTGGAGACACTTGACTCCTAAGTCAATGTCCCTACTTCCATGTGTGAAGACCGGCAGTAACAGATGGTCTGTGAGTCTCTAGGTGTAAGTTTAGGTGCAGGACCAAGTGATCAGTGTCCATGTTGGAGCTGCTGATGGGATACAGTGCTGGGTGTAGAGGGCTGTACAGGTCATGATTTGGGTGTTCTAACAAAAGATAGTTTGTGTGTTCCTGGGAGCACTTGTCAGTGCTGAGGAATCTTTCCTGTAAAGCATGGCAGGTGCCCTGTACAGGGAAGGAGAGCAAAGCAAAATGTTTTGCTCTTTCCTGCAGTGCTTAAAAAGCAAGCAAATTTATTAAAATCCAAACCAATTTTTTTCTCTGAGAGGAAGATGAACCGTGTGTTGTCACACAGGATTTTTCCTGAAGAGGAAGGCAAGGGCAGAGGCAGCAATTTGATAGGATGAATCCTACTTTGAGACTTCACATGATATCTCGGATTAGACGTACTGTGTCCGCATGACACTCAGCACGGATCTAGTGCTGACAGCTGATTCAGGTTTCCTCCAAAACATTGCACTGGCAGGCTTTATGCTGCATGAGGAATCTCCTGCCCCATCACAGCCATTGCAGAGGCAGCATGAACAACACTCTTGTGTCTTTAATGAAGATGCAGTGTATGCCCATGCCTGTTAAACACCTACTGTGTACTTCTAGATAACTCCTAATGACTGTATAAAATTAATCAGTCATTAAGGGTTCACTGGGGCTGGCAACCAGTGTTGTTAAGACCTAATGCAGTTAAGCTCACCCTGTTCCCAGTTCTGGTGATGTAGTACAAAGAGGCTTGAGCTGGTTATTTGTGGAGTTAGCTGAGACCTGGGGAGGTTTATTAGTGGGGGTGAACACAGCTATGCTGCTCCTGGTTTAAAACTGGCTCTGGAAATATACTGCTCTATTTGCAAGGGACTTTTTCAAAACTAGTAAAACATGCCAGACTTGAGCCTGGTTGACACAGGCTGACTGAACTGTTATCAGAAATCTGAGCATTCAGTTTGCCTTGTCCAAAGACCTTCCCAAAGGACCTGTGTTCAGTGTTTAATCCTGTTGGATACTATGCTGACCTTCTGTGTCTGTTTTTCAATTGTACTTCAGTCTTACTACAGAAAAATTCCATTTCTCTGTGGATTAAATTTAATGTGCAACATCAGTAGCCTGCCCCATGGTTTGCCACCTTTGGAACTCTTTTCAAGTGTTAGATTTCATATGTAACCCTCCCAAAAAGCCCCAGCAGATAGCTTTTTCTCGCCAACTGCTCCCACATAGTGCTGTAGTTAGAAATAGGTCTATTTTGCAGTACTGTCAAACTGCTTTATGTGCTGGCTGCAGTAAGGAATATAAATATAGCTGTTTCTCAAAGGCCTTGTTAGCAACACTTTAAATAAGGTGGCTTTTTGGTTTATAAATGCAAGTGTCCACAGGCAAACTTGCACAGAATTAAGAAAATCTCAGTCATTACAATGAAATGTCTTGACTGTCCCCTTGATAGAGATGACCATATTCACACTTTTAGTGTTCTGATTCTGGTGTCTTGGAGTTGAACTGAGTTTCCATTCCAATAATGATTGATTTCAGGTTATCATGATGTCAAAAGAGCAGATCACTCTAAGCTCATTGTGTCTGGCTTTACTGTCAGTGTGGCTGTACAGATCAGTTCAGACAATAAATACATGGTGGCTTGCTGCATGTTTTGGGGTATGTACATCTTCCAGGATCTTGAAGGAACCCTGTAGCAGAAACATGGATTGTATCTGATTCCTTTATGTGATTGAGTCATGTTTTTCTTAGTTTTTTTTCAGTCCCAAGGCTGTTGGCTTCCCAGTTTGCAGCTTCTCTAAGAGGTGACTTGGGGTCACAGTTTCTTTTACTTCACAACTGCTGCTTTGCTGTGTAAGAGCTGGGCCATCCTGTGTTGGGTATGTGGAGAAAAATGGCATGATAGCACACACAGGCTTACATATGCTGAAGCAAGCTGATTTAAGGTAGCAGGATTAGCATTTCAGCAGTAAGCTGCAGTATTTCTGATATTTGTTTATATGTGCTTTCACTAATGAGAAGTGAGCAGCAAAAAAAAAGGATTACAAAATGTATAGTTGCTGACATTTTCCTTTGGGACTTTAGTGGAGGAGTAGGTTGACATGCTTGCCTCGTATTGGGAGATGTGGGAATCCTGGATTCTGTTCTAGAGGAGTGGTTACATCCTTCTGCTGTTCTCCTCCTGGCCTATTTGTCTGACCCCTTTCTTCGTCATAATCTTTGGGCCACTTCACCCATTCTGATGCTGTGTGTTCAGTCTCTTTCTTCACTGGCTGTACACAGCTGCCCTGAGATCAGACCTTGGTTGTTTCCGGGCTGATCAACTTCGCACTCCAAACTGCTTTGCTGGTTCTCAGTGTTGATGCCCGACCTTGCTGAATGGCCAGAAGAAAACTGTGAGAAAAGCCCGCTCATTCCCTCTTGATCCCTGGAGTCTTTGGGAAAACTCTTTCTTGCTCCACCTCAGTCTTGAACAAAAGTGAGTATATTTTAAGAGTGAATGCAGGTACTGAGGCAGAGGCAGTTGAGGGACTGGGAGAAAGTCAGTTCTCCCCTGTGGTAGGTAGAGGGCAGGGCCTCACTGGTCAGGATGGGAGACACTTGAGCAGGGTTTCTTCTGGTCCCTCAGCCCGGCTCTTGTTTCTCCTGCTGCCCAGGGCAGGACTGGCTGAGTGAAGGGAAATAAAGCAAGTGAGAAGAGTGCCAGGCTGTAATTCACTCAGCAGCAAACTGCTTCAGTGTTGTGTAGAGGAGTCAGCAGCAAGGCAGTCTTTCTAAGATGTCAAAACCTTGACCTTCCAACATTTTGGTTTTAAGGACTTCAGCAAGATTAGGTGGGAAAGAATTTAAAGGATGTTCTCCTCGTGTTCCCCGTAGCATCCTTACTGCATGCTGAACTTCTTCTGAACTGCTTCTGCTGGGTTCTTGCTGACATGCAATAATCTAGATTTTTTTTTTAAATAAAATTCTGCATTATGCAAAGGATCTGCCTGTATAGCATAGCAGGCAACATAAAGTTACTAGTAGTTAATTGGTAATTGAAATTAAATATATTTTTGATACCTGTGTGATGGTAAAGAGGTGTTTCTTCCATCAGTTACTTTCCCTAGGATGAGATCCAGAGAGAGATAGACAAACCTGGCATGTTTGTTGCCAGCCTGTCCAACTTCAGAATGTCAACAGTGTGTTCACAATCCTCACTCATGCTGTGTGGCCTTGGGACCTGCAGGAGAGGAGGCACTGGAAAAGTTGCTCCTTGGAAAAATAAATAGCGTGCTGAAGAGGCAAATTCCCTTGCAGTAAAAACTAATACTTGGGGGGAGTATGTTTGAAACATGGGAAGAAATATTCCCCCATTTCTAATTCTTCTAGAGTATTTGGTGGATTCCCTTAACAAGCAGGGCTTTATGCTGCAGGAGTCTTGGAGCGTCACTGCGCTTAGAAACAGCAGCCTCTGTAACAAGGATATTAGTGTGGCAACTCACAGGAGCTCCTTGTGTTGTAACCTCCTGTGATGTTAGTGGGATTGAGTAAATGATGTCTAAAGCTCCTGTAATACCTGTGAAAGACACTGGCTGAGGCTGGGGAAATGTCATAATTGAATCTCTTCCATTCAGATGAGTCACTTGAGTCATGTTGTGAGAGTTTCCACTTTGAATCTAGCAGACTAGCTGGTTTTGAGAATCCTATAAATGCAAATGTAGGAGGAGTGGTTCATTTAAGAGTAGGAAAAATTGCAGATCTCTTGCCTTGCTGCAGAAGACAGCACAGATTCTCCTGGAAGATCACTGCAGCCGTTCTGCTACACTAATTGGGATGAAATATTTCTTGCTCAGTGTTCTGCGTGCATCATCAGTGATGCAGTTCCAGCAGCTTTCTGGGTTTATTGGATTCTCCCTGCTCTACGTGTTGGAAAAGGATGAATGTATAGTACTTGTGTTCAGTTACAGTGAGGTAATAGAAGCTTGGGTTTAGTCCGTTTGTTATATCCTCTTGGGTAGTTCATAGAGGTTTTTTTAGCTCTAAATATAGGCACATGCTCACTGGTGAAAAGCTGTGCTGTAGCAAATAGTAAATTGTGTGTAATGTGCATCTTAAATTAAACTCTTTAGGCTAGCAAAGTGCTTTGATTCCTCCATACTGCTGGTACAAATTTGATGTATTTTCATGTTTCAGAATACCTAATGAAGAAAACCAGAGCATGTCAGATGCAGCAGAAAGACCCGACTGCTGTGAATGCTGTTAGTGTTGTCCTTGAGACACGCACCAAGATTCTAACAATCCATTTTTTCTCCATTGTGCTACCACGATGTTGTTTTTCTGAGTCTTTTCTGGACCTGACAGCCCTTACAGCTGCCCACTGGAGAGGAATGTATTTATTTTAGTTAAAAATAAATAGCTGAAAGGTGCTGATCTGTACACTGAATCCTCTAAATTAGGAAGTTCAAGGAATTCCTAAATTAGGAGTGCTCAAGGTTGGATGAGGCTTTGAGCAACCTGGTCTAGTGAAAGGTGTCCCTGCCCATGGCAGGGGTTGGAATTATATGATCAACCCAAACCATTCTATGGTTCATTGATAATGATAAGTAGAAAGAAGTGGTTGTGATGTTTGGTGACTTCCTTCTGAGGTGGATGGAGGTATCTGTCTAATGATCAGAGCTGACATCTGAAGTGTTTGTATCTACCCAGTGCTTATATTCTGGGCTGTTTCTGAAAATTGGAGATTATAAGTGGTGATCTTTACCTCCTGAATTGTGTTTTATATGACACGCTTGTTCTACAAGGAATTGTTTTGTGGTAATGCTGTGGGAGATGAAACTAAAGCAAAAAATACAAGGATGCCATGGGTCACCAAAAAATGATAATGTGGTTGAGGTTTTTTGTAATGGTCCAGAAGGATCCTCTGGAAGCTGATGATGAGGGCATTTTAATTCCCTGGACTTTGAATGCATTAGATGGAAGGGACTGTTGGGCAGGTTGGATGTATCCTGGTGATGGTCTCTGTGAGTGAGGGAGCCTCGTGGGACAGGTCCTGAGCAGTGGGAAGGGAGTGGTTGAGCACACACTGCTGAGGGGCATCTTGGGTCCAAATGATGTCAACACATCTCAGGAAGCATTCAGGCAGAGTTTCATGATAGGCTTTTCTCAGGAAAAGGATAATGAAGAGATAAAACAAAGCTCCTGAAATAATTTTTATATATTTATATCCAAATATTTTTCAAGTTTTTTGGGGAAGGTTTTGTAGAAAGATCTACATTAAATAATGGGTTTGGGGGTTTTTTTTGAGCAATTGTGGTTTCTTTGTAGAGCTGTAGGTATGTAGAAGTCCAAAGTACAAAACTCAACTGGCAAGGAACACTTAAAAAATAATTTGAGTGACGGAAGTATTTAGAGGAAGATAGAGCTGATCTGATAATCCATTGAAAAATACAGTTATCTGTAGGTGATGCCAAAAGGTCCCCTACTCTGGGTGGTATTGCAGGCAACTCAGGGTATCACAGACCAGTCCCAGCCACCAGCACAGAAGGGAGAAGGAGGGAGGGTAGCAGGGAAGGACAGGTTATCCCATTCCAGCCGCCCACTGTGTCTCCAGGGCGTTTTCATCTATGGCCTAGATAATTACCTGGGAATCACTGCCATTAAACTTGCATATGACAGACTGTGATTAAACTGGAGGACAGAGCTAGAACCTGAAGGTAGAATAAACCATCAGTCACTGTAAGGATACATAAAAGTCTGACAGTGGATATTCAGCTGTGTGAAGAGAGAACTACTCACTATGTAGACATCTGAATGAAAAAAAGTCTGTGAGCTGTCAGGAATTAAAAACTGACTATCAACAGTGTTGTTTTCTGGGGAAGGGAAGAAGAAAGAAAAAGACACATAATTCCAGATTGGTATTTTACCAGCAGGGTATCCCAGAAGATCAATGAAATGAATCCTTCAGCTCTGGGCAATCTTCATAGAGCCCTAGGAGAAATACTGGATTCAGCTTTTGGGTTCCACACTTTGGTAAATTAGTGCCAATTGGACTCTGCCCAGAAGGGAGCAATGGGAAAGTCTAGAGAATATGATTTACAGAAAAGGCTTGAATAAACTGGTATTGTTTTGCCTGAAGAGAAGACTAAATGAAGGCATGTGTTCTCAGCTGCACTGGGGAAAGGGAATAATCCATTTCCTTGTGGCCACAAAAAACAGCATAAACAGTAATAGGTTTATATTACATCAAAGCAGGGTGAGGGTACACATTGAGGGAAATTTTTTCATTGTAAATATTGTGGAGCACACAACTAGATGACTTCAGAGGTTTTGTAGGACTTTAAGGGCAAATTATCCAAAACTGACATTAAATAGAAGTTACAAGTAGTTGATCTTGAGTTGGTACAGAGTACAGATAATTTCCAGTTCTGTAAAATTCAAATACTAACATTGCTAGGAAGTGTTCAAAGCAATCTAAAACAATGGAAAGAAAACTTACTATAATGCTTGGATCATTTAAAACCTTCCGCAAATGTAAAAATAACTGCAAGTCTCTAAGGTAAATTACTTTAATTTGTGTACATATATATTTGCAAGGTGAAAGAAACTCACTTTAGACATGGACTTGGATCACTTGAGCAGTGGTGTCTGAACAAATGGGTTGAAATGGTACCTGGAGCAGAAGTACAGAATCTCTGTAATACCCACTGCTTTTTCACCACCTAACAGTACCAAAGTTTGCTTTTAGATGGTAGTTTTAACTTTTTACTTAATTTTATGAGGTAGGAGAGGAGGTGAAAAGGAGAAAATGTTTTTCCTGTGTCCTTTAAAGCTCTCCTGTGCTTCTTTGAGGCCTTCTTCTCCCCTTGCCAGTAGCCCTGGTCATCCTCATAGAACATAGTTCTGGGTTTGTCATGGCAAAAGTTAACTCACAGGGTGCTCCCTCTGTGGTATTTTGGTCATGCTGTCATAGATATTGTGGTGGCGTTGCTGTTTGTTCCATTTCCAGGAAGCTTCATGGGGTGACTAAGCTGCTTCCCCTGTAGTGCCTTTGTGTTATGGAGAAGAAAGTCGTTATGGTTCTGTCCTCATTACACTCCCGTGTAGCCAGGTCATCCCCTAAATCTCTGGCTTTTCCCTGCATTGGCCACAAATAAACACCTGGAGAAAAGAGAGAGCAGGCACCTATATAGTGCTGGTTTTGTTTGCTTTGCCAGATCCAAAACAACCATTTCCTTTGGCCCCACCCTGATTCCAGGCTTTCCTTAAACCTTTTCAAGCTTTTATACTGTCGTTTTGAGGCCAGAGTTGCTTATGAGCAACTTTGAAGGATTTGTATGGTCCTGATACAGATCAGTTCATTGCACAGCAGAGATCTGTGTGGAGCATCACAGGGGTCTCCACTTCTAAGTACCCCCTTCACTTACTGCAAGCTGACAGCAGGCCCTATTAACTTGGGAGCACCAGTGCCCAGGAAAGCGGGTTGAGGAGTGAGATGTGTCCTGCCAAAATCCTCGCAGAGTGGTGGTTGTAATCTGAGGAACTGGTTGCCTTGAGATCCTTCTGTTGCTGCTCTGATGTGGCAGCAGGTGCTCTCAGTCCAGCTGACTGGCACTTAGTAGTTAAGACAACTCGGTGTGATAAGAAAATGTTACTGGCCCTAAATTGAAGCATCTTGGATATGATTACCTGGAATACACTTCTGAGAGGGTGCCTTGGGACAGTGCTGCTCACTCACTCATTATCTCTGGGTGCTGCTTTAGAACAGATCAATCTCAGTCTTTTGAACAGATCAATAAATGCTAAGCCAGGCCCATCTCCTTTCCTTTCTATTATTCTTGCACCTAGTGGGCTCATCAGTATGTTGGTAAGTGCTGGGGGAGTGTTTTTTCTTAAAAGAATAGGGATCTGAGCTTACCCAATTCCAGATATGTTGTCTCTCTAATGGACGTGTATAATCAATTTAAAAGGTCTTATTAATTGAAGACTCAGGGTTTATTAATTATTAGCATCTCAGTTAAAAGCTGTAGCAGTTGAACTAACAAGTTGTCATTTTGTTTTTCAGTGATGGCAGCCATTCGAAAAAAGCTGGTTATAGTGGGAGATGGTGCCTGTGGAAAGACCTGTCTGCTGATTGTATTTAGCAAAGACCAGTTCCCTGAAGTGTATGTTCCCACTGTCTTTGAAAATTATGTAGCAGATATTGAAGTGGATGGAAAGCAGGTATGTGAACCCTTCTCTAAGAGCCAGAATGAAATGGTGTTTTTTCTGAATAGCATGGACATCTCTACACTTCCTTAATATGTGGTTAGCACACATGCTTAGTACTTGTATTGTAAATATATTTTTAAATATTAAGTACATTGCTGTGGAAGAAAATACTGGCCTTGCTAGAATGTGCTCATATCCAGTGTCTGTTTAACAAGGTGCTTGTAACTGTACACAAGCTGAGGTTCTAAAAGCCGTGCAATCAGTCTGAGTAGAATGTTGCAGCAGGTGGGAGGAGCTGAAGCAATGCAAAGATGCTGAGGACATTGGGGCTACTGGCCTTTGGAACAGAGTCCCTGTTTTGATAGGGACCTGGTATTGTAATTAATTCCTGGAGAGGGGTTTTTTCATACCCACTCCTGGCAACATGCAGCATCCTTCTGAGAGCAGATGACAGACAGGTTGATCAAGGGATTGATTTTTGTGATGTACATCAGCATCATCTGTCCTGCGTGTCTGAAAGAACACAATTCTTAGAACCCAAGTGTAACCACAGCTCACTGAGCCTCATCTTTAGTTTGTGCTTCAGTAAACTAATTACTAAAATATTTCATTTTAAATACTTTGAAAGTCAGTTTTTAATCAGTGGGACCTCTTGAGTCCTTTTGTTTACCATACAAGCAGAGATGCCAAACACCTGCTCCAAGGGGCAGCTGTAGGTGCTGATCTCTGTGTAGGTTGCCTTCTGCACTTCTGTCAGCAGAGTGCTGAGTGACATGCAAAATTATCACCTTCCAGGATACTCCAGAAGCACACGAAGCAGAAACTTTGCACCTTGAAAGCTTAGCTATTCACAGACCCTCTCAGGCAGCTGTGCTCTGTGTCTGTTTGGGTGCTGTAACCACACAGAGCTGACTCTGCCATGGGCCTGCAGGTGAAGCATGTGGCAGGTCTTGCTGCTGATGGTGCTGAGCTTCCCTGTTTTGTCCTTGTATGACATTGCCTTTCCTCTGGGCTCAGGTACACTTTCTTTCAGTCCCTTCTTTCAGTCCCTTCTAGTTCAGATGCAGTGACGGATGAATTGAAATCGCTCACTTTTGTTCCTGACTGGAGAAAAAGAGGGTTTTGAGCTAGTTTTGGACTTTATGTTAAATTTGATTTCCTAGTGTTGCAGGGATGGGTTACTTATGGATTTAGTCATGATAGTTCATGCTATTTGAGTCTAAGAAGAGCTTTCCTCTCCTATAATGTGAATCAGTCAAACAAAATTTACTTTTAGACTAATATTAGCACATGTTTTTCCCCCAGGTGACAGGTTCTACATTTTCTATATTGTATCTTAGGCTCTAAGGACTATTGTTTGAAATATGTATGATGTCCATTTCTCTCTCTTATCACCAAGTCTAACTTCTTAATCCTTTCTGCCTGAATCTCTGCATCTCTAAATGAGTGAACAAGGAGTCATGCCCTGTCAGCTACATGCAGCCAGTAGCTAAAGGAAAGTAGCATGAGCAGCTTGAGCAGTATCAGCTGATTTTATTTTTATCACTAGAGTATATATTTTACCTAAGCTCTTGGTCTTCAGAAAATTTGATTACAAAAGTTTGTAGGAGAGTAGTGCTTAAGCCTCTTCTGTTTGACAGCCTCTTATCTCTGTCTTCCTAGAAGAGCATTACCAGAAATGTCCGGAAGTCATATGAAGACAGAGAAGATATAGTAGGAGATGTGGTTTTGTAGGAGCTGATTCTGGTGTCATGTGAGGGAACCATCAACAGACATTTCTCTAAAAATATGAACATTTGCCACAGAGGTGGCAAATGCAACTGCACATTTGCAACTGTAGAGGTGACTCTAAGAGGAGGAGTTTTCTGACTGAAATACAGAAGATTATTTTTGTATATGTGTGCAACTTAAAGCTTTGTCTCTTAATAATTTAAACAGTTGCATTGCATGTGCAGGCTCACATTTGGGTTCCAGTTTTGCCCATCATTCTTTATCTGATCTGCTGTGGACTTTTTTCCTGGAATTTTTGAATGCAAGAGTTTAAAGAAGAAGGCACCCACTTCATTGTGAAGGCAGACTCATCAGATAATCTTAAGCAAGAGTATATATACCTAAAGAGCTTGATTATAATTTTTAAAGTCTTTTGCTTTAAATGTTGGCTATTCCTTCTACAGTTTCGAGCAATCCTATTGGGGTGTTCTCCCCAGGCTCCAGCAAAAGTAGAAATATTGAGAACATTAAGTATATTAAAGCTTCTTGTTACTGAGAAATACACACAAATAGTTTTGTTAAATTTGTGCACAAATAAGTATAGTCTTGACATTTCTTAGTCACTACAGGTTCCAGCTGTAAATGAAAATGTGCATAATCCTAGAAAGCATATACTTAGTCCACTTTGAAAATTGGTATTTCTTGCATGCTTGTCAGAGTGTTTCCCAGCCCTTTGGAGCTGATTCCCTTCTATTCTTCTGTCTTGCTTTCCTGTCCTTAGCTTTTATGTCCTTTTAGAGAATTGGCAGTGGTCATAGGTGTGAAGAAAAGACTCATAAGCAGCAATAAGTTGATTTTTGGAGTTACAGAATGTAAAATTCCTAGTAGTTCTCCTGTCAAAGGAGAATTTGTCTCCTCCTTTTGAGTGGTATTGACTGAAATATTTTATTCACTGCTGTTGAGTTCCCGGTGATCTGACTAACCCCTTACCTTAATTTTGCAGGTTGAGTTGGCTTTGTGGGATACAGCAGGACAGGAAGACTACGATCGACTTAGACCGCTTTCTTATCCAGATACTGATGTTATACTTATGTGTTTTTCAATTGATAGTCCTGATAGTTTAGGTAAGTAGATCTCCAACTGAATCAGAACCACTTCTCCGTATCAATATATTCCCCTTTGGAAATTGCACTGTAGAATATATTTTCCCTTGGGAGCTTTCCTACTTTCAGAATTGGTGCTGGTTTGAGTGTGTAATTTTCAGACATTAGGGAATTCACCAGCAATGCTGAGCATCATGAGAGCTGCAGCAGCACTCTGTGTTTGCCCAGATTGTAAATTCTCTTCCCTCTCCTCCCTTCCTGCTCCCCAGTACCTGGGGTCCCTGGGAGCTGCCAGGCAGCTTTTCAGGTGTGCAGCATCTAGAGACCAGCACACTTGAGCACTCCAGGTGCAGCTGCAGAATTGGTATTTTGGCTGTAGTGCAAAAATTGGCTTCAAAATCCTTGTCTAAGTTGTTCCTTCAAGCAAGAAAATATGCCATAATACATAATAGTGAATGTCTCTTCAAAAGCTGAATGGAATTTTATGAAGATAAAAAGTGGTTATGCAGCCTGCAGGTGAATCTCGAATGTCTAAGAGCTTATGAAAGCACAGACAAATGTTTTAGGCTGTTCAGCACTAAAAAGCCTCCAAGTCCTCCTTTCACTAAAGAAAATAGTCATGTAGGGATGTGAGGAGGAGGTTGCTTGTATAGGAGAAGAAATTCATTTGCTGCACATAGGGAGAAATGGCAGATTGGAAATTATCCCAAGCCTTTGTTTCTGTGTATATGTAATTAGTGTGTTGAACAGTTCTGCTACAGTAAGAGGAGAGCTGAGAGGAGGGTTGTTTCGTGTTGCTTTAGGAAAAGAAATGAGGTTAAAATGTAAGCTTCAGTGTTGTGCCCATCTCTAGCTTCTGGAGATAAATAAATGTTTCTCTTGAAGGAAAATATTCCTTAACTTTCCAGTCCAGAATTCTGCATGCTGTTCTTCTAAGTCCCTTGTTTTAACCCTTGTCAGGTAGCTGCTGAGAAAAGCCAAGATGTTACACGTCCTTCAGCCTTCAAATTACCACAGACAGGCTTTTTTTTGGTAACATCAGAACAGGTCTTCTTGCTTTCTTATGAAGAGTAGAAAAAAGGGCATCAGTGTGTGAATTATCAAGCTACAGCAACTCAGGCAGCATGTAAAAGCTTTAAAATAAAACTCTGCCCAGAAGTGGGCTATTGTACAGTCATGCCTCTATTTATTTTTTTCAGAAAACATCCCAGAGAAGTGGACCCCGGAGGTGAAGCATTTCTGCCCTAACGTGCCTATCATCCTGGTAGGAAACAAGAAGGACCTGAGGAATGACGAGCACACAAGACGAGAGCTGGCCAAAATGAAGCAGGCAGGTTCCTTTCAGAGTCTTATAATAAATGGCATTAAACAGGCACCCAGAGCTGCCTGCTGGTTTCTGTGGGCTGTGTGATCAACACCTACCTATGGCAGACACCAGGGCGTGTCTATTGCCTTTAACTGAGTGGGGATTCTCATATTTGGAGATTTAGTTCTAGAAAAAGGCATCCTCAGCCATGAAAATGGCTGTATTGGGTTACTATTAGTCACCTTCTCTCAGTGCTGGAGAGGTGGATCCCTGAAGTAGAAAGGAATTGATTAGGAGTCATCAGCACATCAGTGCATGCACTTTGGAGCTGTTTTTTGTTTGGTGTGTTCAGGATGTGACAGCAAACACTTATTGGTGGGTGTTCTGAGGTAATAACCACAGATGCCTGTTGCTCATTCCTGAGCATATCACCAGGCTTCATTTTCTGATTGAGCTTGAAACCCCCAGCTTGGGTATGGGACTGCAGATGTTCTGCTCTGTCCTGGAATTTTTGCACCTGTAGCATAGTATTGGGAGGTTTTATACAAAGACTGAGGCATTGATTTGGGGATTTGTTCATAGGCTTTTTTGCAATGGTAGCAAAGAATTGCATAAAGGTTTCATCAGAAATAGGCAATCACCTGTTCAAGTTTCAAAAAGTCTTGCAGCTTTCAAGCTCAGAGATACCAGAAAACTGAACGTGTCCTCTGGCATTGGATTTTTAACTAGCCATTCATTATGTGTACTTAATCCAGAAATTCCTTTGCAATTGTTGGGAAGCTGGGTGGGAAGGGGAAGGGCAGTGTGGGTTTGGGCTGTTCTCACCTGCTGCTTTTGTGCTGTTCCAGGAGCCTGTCAAACCCGAGGAGGGCCGGGATATGGCAAACCGCATTGGTGCATTCGGGTACATGGAGTGTTCGGCAAAGACCAAAGACGGTGTGAGGGAGGTGTTTGAAATGGCCACTAGAGCTGCTTTGCAAGCCCGGCGTGGCAAGAAAAAGTCCGGGTGCCTTCTCTTATAAAGCGTGGCCAGAGGAAGATGGCCAAAGCAGCACCCTGCACTTGAGTAATTTTGAAGTGCTGTTTATTAATCTTAGTGTATGATTACTGGCCTTTTTCATTATCTATAATTTACTTAAGAGATTTAAAAATCGAGTCATGCTACAGTATTTAGAAGCCAACCATGATTTTTATAACAATCTGCATCAAATTCATCTGTGCACCCAAGGTTAACCTCAACATTCCTCTAACAAACCTTCTCTGCACTCACAGGATATGCCAGGCGCTAATTGAAGACAATTCTCTATCTTCTTTCTTCTCTCTAGAAAGAGAAAAAGCTGTCAACACAGAGGATTGGTCTGTAACTACTTTATAACTAACGTCCTATTCTAATTGAGTACAACCGTTAGATGGCTGTATGGAATCGAGAGTAGCTTCAGTGCTATCACATTTAGGAAGATCTGATTTTCATGGCTTGGTGTAAAACATTAGTTTGAAAATGTGATCACTCTGAAATGACCAAGTCCCATTCAGCTAAGGAAAAGTGAGGGTTCTGTGGTTTCATGTTAGTTACCTTTTAGTTACTGTGTAATTAGTGCCAGTTTAAATGTATGTTACCAAAAATAAATCTATTTACCCCAGCTTAGATGTAGTATTTTTTGTATAATTGGATTTCCTAATACTGTTACTTGTAACCTCTGCGTTAAGGTGTTCTGGGTTTTTTAAGAAACTGTATTTGAAAATAAAGTCCGGTGGAAAGCAGCTGATCCTCTTCCCCTGTTCATTTTTAAGAGTCTGACCCATTTGAATGATTTGAGTGGTCTGCACACCCAGTAGGCGTTTTTTTCCATAACGTCCTGTAGGGATCAGAAGAGACAGCCTGCTCACACTCAAAGCTTCTGAACTGTTCAGTTGCCTTAAATTCATTGCTGGACCCAGTTTCAAAACTTAAAAAAAAAAAAAAGAAATCTTTTGTGTAAGTTTGGTTACCATGTAGTGATCAGACTCCTAACCTGTGAACTTCTTGCTGTTCTGCAGCCAACTAAACTCTTTCTGTATTTTCATTTTTCCAAGAACTAATAGAATAAAGGCAGTTTTCTAAGCTCCCTGTATCCTGGTGTCTGTATTCCTCACTCTGGGTTTTTGTCCCAGCATCTGATGGCCTGAATTAGAAATACCATTTTTGATAAAGCTGAGAGAGAATTTGCTGAGCAGTTGCAAGTGCTTTAATACTTATTATTATTTCCCAGCAAGGGACACCCATCTGCTGCTTGCAGTGGTTTCCAAACGCTGCAGCAGAGCCGAGTTGCAGTATCTCACCTGGCCCCAGCAGTCAGTAGCAAAGCTTCCCAGGAGCTTTTGATACACTCAGCAAGATGAGAGTGCATCAGTTGAGTTAGATTTGTCAGTCCTGAGCATGGGACTCGAGGAGCAGGATGAGGCTGTGTAGGAGGAAGGGAGGAGTCGATGCAGTGTTGCTGTGGGAGCATGTGATGGTTTGCAGCAGCGGGGCTGCGCTGGAGCAGCGGCAGAGGTTGCACGTGGCAGGGTATTTGCCATGGCATTGCATGAGGAATGCCTTCAAGCCCTGCAGCACAGGCTGTGCCCGAGGTGTGGGCCCTGTGCTGCACCCATGCTGGAGAGTAGCTTGTGCTGCTCCTGGGGAGGAAAGGCCAGGGAACAGCAGTGGGCATCTCCATGCTCACACTGGTATTTACAGCAGCTGCTGCTGAGCTGAGAGCCTACTCGCTGGGCTGGGTAGGAAGGAGTTCAGCTGGTGATGACAATCCATGTCTGAGCACCTGGCTGCATCCCATAATGGCATACAAAACATCCATGTCACTTTTTTTTTCTTTTTTTTGGACAACTCCTGATTGCTTTTCCTGCAGCAAAGGAGAAACAGACCTAGCTGTAGGTGTGCCTGGTACCTCTGGTCCTTGTCCTTCCTCTTCAGCCACAGACACCCAGAGTGAATTGTCTGACAAGCCCAGTGGTGTCACCCACCCCACCCTTCCCTCCTTCCTCTCCTGGGTGTTTGTCCTCCTCTTGCAGGGTGACTGGGTTGAATGGAGCGGGAAGTTCACTGCAGCCGTGGGGCTGCCAAGGAGGATTTAATTTGCTGGCCTGTTGACAAGTTTAGTTGCTCACTTGCAGTTCCCTTTTTTGGGGGTGTGTTGCAGTTGAGCAAATTTGGGGTTTTTTCAGTCTTGCAGGGATGTAGGGTTGCAGTTTGCAATGGCCACAGTTACAGAGCAGCTCTTACAGTGGTTTGGAATCAGCTTGCCTCTTCCTCAAAGCTTGTGGCTGTGTATGTGCTGCTGCTGTTCTTCAATCCAGCAGTGACTGTTAGCCCAGTGTGACTAAGCTTTTGCTGACCTACACCATCATCTCAGTTATCAGTCAGTTTTCCTGTCTTTGAGGGCTGGCAGCCTGGCTCCCTCTGGGTTCCTACCACATCTGTCACCTCTGGAAGCCACATTTGCTCTGGATGAAACTGAGTCGAGGACACAGAATGCCAGACCTGATCTGGGAAATGAAAGCTCAGCATTTGGAGAGTGATCCAGGCAGGCAAGGAGCTGTGGAAGAGGCAGGGGAAAGCAAGGAGCCAACTGCCTGCCCACTGGGCAGGAGAGGGAGCTTAGTACCAGAAGTGGGGGCATGATGTAAGCAGGAGGCCAGAAGGTGTGGTTTTGTGGCCTTTGTGATTACTCACTGCCGTTGCTGTTAAACGGCAATTCTTTGACTATGTAGGGCAATTGTCACTTGTCACACAGCCCAAGAGGGTCCCCTGAACCCATCTGGTCCTCCTGGAGCATCTGGCACTCCTCTGGATCCCAGCTGAGTAGGCTGCACAGAATGCGTCCAGGCACAGGCCATAGCTCTAAGCCAACAAGGAAGTTCATTCCATACCCTTAAAACTAGCACACAAAGGAAGGGAAAGCCCTAACCTGTGTTTCTCTAGAAAGGGCAGAGCCCCGGAATTAAACTCCCTTACTTCAGAGTAGTTCCCTGGAACCACACAGAGGAGAGAAGGTGCCAGTTTAAGGTCAAAAGTGGCAGCAAAGATGTGGCCCTGCCCTAGAGGTCACTCTGAAGGGAAATTCTTCAGGAACTGTGGCTTGCTGTGCCCAGGGGTGGGTGAGGAGGAGTCGACTGTAACGATCAACTTATTCAAGAGCAAACATGGAGGATCATCTGTCTCTGCTCATCAGCCATTTTCCAGCACTGATCTCTTTCAGGACACTTGACATGGCTCCTGCCATCACTGCTGCAATACAGTGCACGTCCCCAAAGATGCAAGTCAGGAAAGTCCCCAGAACTTGCCACAGCTGGAACTATTCCAGTTCCCAGTCACTGGGGCAGGTGCCAAGAGTGGCTCAAAGCAACCCCCCAGATCCTGCAGTTACCTGGGCACCCAGACCAGGGAGGCAGCATTATGTGGTGCCTGTTAGTGACAGCTGGCATTTCGTGACAAGTCCCTGCTGCCAAGCATGAAAGAGAGCAGACAGCAAGGGGGGGCTGAGCACATCCCCCCGCACGGGGGCCCAGGCTGGCTTGGCTGGGGGCCAGGGCTGATAAGCAGCTGTCTGACCTTGGGCTGTTGTGTATGGAGCTCACTTGGCGCAGATGCTGGCAGGAGCCTCAGCAGAGGCTCCCTGCTTCCCCCTGGGAGCTGCACTGGAGCTGAGGCCCTAGCTCTTTGTTTCTGCCAGGCTGTGCTGCTCCACAATCTCTGTTAGTCCAGCCCATGGACATGGACACAAGGCCTGACCCTGACCTGCCTCTTCACAGGGTACTCTGGAGGAGGGCAGAGATTCATAAAGACCTGTGGAGGGACAGCCAGGCCACTTGCTTGGTGTGGGGACAAGAAACAGCCCAGTTCACTTAAGGCTGCCTTGAATCTGTGGAGAACAGTGCAGTCAATACTGCATGATGTAACACTCCTGCAAACAGACTGAAGCAGTTAGGCAAGAAATGGAAAAGTCAAGGTGGGGAAAAGCAACCCCTGAAGTTGAAGAAGGAACCTACTTCTCTTTATCTAGCGACGATATACCAAACTGTAACCCTGCGTGTAGACTTCACCAGCCTCAAAGAGGTGGAAAAATTATAGGAATCTGAAGAAGGGAATTTGTTGCCTCTCTTTCTTGTGCCCCTCCCGTTCCTCTTCCTGATGCACAAACTGAAGGTGTTTCTCTCCCCAGAGCCATGCTCGGTGGCAGCGGTGTCCTCGGAGAATGCTGCAGCCTTGGTGCCACGCTGTGCCACCCCTGGACGCGGGTGACCATGTCACTACGAAGGCTGGAACTTCGGGACCACTCTGTGTTTTACTGCTTTTCCACAGCGTTTCCGAGGATCCGTGATACTTTCATGTTAGCCGCGGGTTTGAAAACCACCCCGCTGTGCGCATTCCGCCGATGAAAGCCCGAGCCCTCGGGAGCGGGCCCGGGCATCGCCCCGCGAAGGCCGGGCGGGGGGCGGCGCAGCGCTCGGGAGCGGCGGGCGCGGCTCGGGGCGGGCTCGGAGGCGGCTCCCGGCGGGACGGGGCGGGCGGAGCGCGGCGCTGGCGGGAGCGGGGCCGTTCCCTCGGCACTTGGCAGCATGGCGGCACTGGGAGCGGGCGTGCGTGCGGCGGGGCTGGCGGGAATGTCGGCGCGGCCCCTGGGCGCGGCGGAGCCGCTGTCGCTGGGCTCGCTGCGGGGCAAGGTGCTGCTGGTGGTCAATGTGGCGTCGCTCTGAGGCACGACCACGCGCGATTTCCTGCAGCTCAACGAGCTGCAGCAGCGTTACGGCCCCCGCGGGCTCCAGGTCCTCGGCTTCCCCTGCAACCAGTTCGGTCACCAGGTAGGGCGGGCGGTGGGGCCGGGGAGCGGGGCCGGGGAGCGGGGCCGGGGAGCGGGGCCGGGGAGCGGGGCCGGGGAGCGGGGCCGGGGAGCGGGGCCGGGGAGCGAGCGGGAGCCACCCGCCCCGGCCGGGCTCTCACAGGCGGTGCTCGGGGTGGGTTTACCTTTGTTTCCTTAGGAAAACTGTACCAACGATGAGATCCTTCCCATGCTCGAGCACGTTCGTCCTGGCAAGGGGTTCAAGCCCAATTTCATAATGTTCGAGAAGTGCGAGGTGAACGGGAAGGACGCACACCCTCTCTTCACCTTCTTGAAGGACGCGCTGCCCTTCCCGCACGATGACCCCTCCTCGCTGATGACCAACCCGCAGTACATCATCTGGTCCCCGGTTCGCCGCAATGACATCGCCTGGAACTTCGAGAAGTTCCTCATTGGCCCCGACGGCGTGCCCTTCAAACGCTACAGCCGGAGTTTCGAAACCATCAAGATCCAGGACGACATTGAGTTGCTTCTGCAGAAGGTTGCCTAGAAAGTTCTCGGCCCTTTCCCTTTGCTGTGCACCTGGGCGTTCTTGTTTCAGGGAACTGCTGCTCTGGCAGAAATTCCAATGTCTTGTGTAGGTTTTGCTTATGATAGTGCATCTTCCAAATCCTTGAAGTGTGCTTGATGTTTTCAAAAGTTACACGGGAATGTTTGGGAAACTATGCCAGGGCAAGCAGCTGTGAGTCTCAGTAGTTTGCTGTGATTCTCTGAATAAAAAAATGTGTACTTTCTTTAAGGCTGTGGCTTGATAAATCTGGGCAAGTTGGGTAGAACATGGTAGGATTTTTACCTGCTCATCAGCCCCTGCTCACAGGGGCAGATTTGGAGCACTCGAGCACGGCTGTGCAGTCAGGCTGAACTAAACTGAGGGCATGAGCTCTGCAAGATGTAAATCAGTACCGTGTCCTGCCCCATGTGTGACAAACCTGGGAGAGCAGGAGGGCAGCAAGGAGCAGACAGACCTTGCCCCACTGCTCACTGGACCTTCCTTAAGGCTTCCCTGCAGAGGCAACACGCTGGCACATGGCCAGGGGGTGATTTTACACTGGCTGATGAATTCCCAATGTGGCTACTGGTAACAGCCCACAACAGGCTAATAAGTGCTGGGACAGGGAGATGAGCGATCCTGCAGCCTGGGGGGACCTAGACCAGGAGCAGTATCCACTGTCCTTCCCCTTGTCCCAGAGCCACTGCCCCTTACTGGCTGTACCCTATTTTGCCTCAGTGGTGGCCCAACACAGATCCTCACATCCTTGCCCAGTCCTCCATGAGACCTGAAGCAGGTGCAGGGAATGATACGACAAACAAGTTTGTTCATGTTTCCAGTGCAATACCACCTCATTCAATCACTTGGCCTATAACAACTGTGCCTTGCCTCAGAGTGTCCTTGTTTCCCTTTGGGCACAGGAATTGTATATGACACTCCCAAGTGCAGATGTGCCAGGAAATATTTTTTCTTTTCACTTCTTCCCTAACAGCTTTTTGACTCCTGCCAACCATGGAGCTGAGAAATATTTCATGAGAAGTTGCTACAATTGTACTCAATGATCTTAGAGGTCTTTCCCAATATTAATGATTTTATGATTCAGTAATAATTCTGACATATCAACCCTGCTCAGCAATCCTGGTTTTACAGGCTGCTGCTAAGTGGCTGGAATTATGATTGGTTTCCCATGGGAAATCATGAGCCTGTGCCAAATTTCACCTGCCATCCTTCTGCCCAGTTGCTCAACTCCTTCTACAGGAAAATTGTCATTGCTTAAATTGCCCTGTGAGCATATTTTCATTACAAGCCACTCCTCACAAGGCCTTGTAGCACTGAGTAAAAATTTGGTGGGGGACTGAGGAGTCCTAACCCAGACTAGAAATTTAGGCTCTCCAAGGGAAGGCATGAAGCTTTCAAGCATTAGGGCAACCGTTTTCATAATAAAAACACTCAGGATTTGAGGGTTTGGTGGGGTTTTCTTGTTTGTAGCTTTTCACTTCACAAATTCACAGTTGTTTTGTTACTGTACCTATATCCAAGAATCCCTCAGGGTTAAGGAGAGACTGGGTAAATCCTCCAACCAGCACCACCCTGCTTGCTGCTACCCCTGAGTCATTGAGCTTTGGACTCAGATTGCACAATACTCACTGGGCTATTTCTCAAATCCCAGAACAGCTTCATAGAAAAAACAGGATGTTTTCAGTAGCTATTTAAGCTTTGCAGCAGATGATGCATGGTGTAGGGGATTATTTTTTCAGTTAGTTCTACTTCCGTCATTAATGCAGGATGTCGAAATAGGGGGAGAGTACATTAGACCATGAGCAGCAGAAACTCAGAGCACTGAAAAATCTTTCTCAATGTGAGCTGTGGCACTTCCTCATTCCTGACTCGCCAAACTTGTGCCCTTTGAGTGGGGCCTGCTCTGCTCCCAACCAGAGGGCTCTGGTTGAGACCCACAACTACAGGGAGCAGACCCTAATACCTGTTACAGTTCCAGCCTGCCAAAAAAGGATCTCTTGCCAAGCCTGCTGGTCAGAAAGGCACCTTGCAATGGTGCTTATTTTGTGCCTACGGCCAAGGGATTTATTTACCTTTTGACTGTTGAGGCTCTGCTAGCAGAAAAACAAAGCAACAGCTCCAGACCAGCTCCAGCTGTGCCAGAAGCAGTACAGTGACGTGATTCCAGGACAAAAATGAGCCATGCCAGCAGGAAAATGAACAATCCCAGTGTAAGCACACCAGCAGGAACTCTGCAGCGTGGCCGAAAGCTGCCCAGCCTTCCTACTCCCAGTCTCCTTTCAGCATTCCCTGGAGCAGCTGGCTCTGGGGTCCAGTTGCCTGCAGCACAGAGGGCACTAGCAAGAGTCATTCTCTGGCAGTGACAGGGACAGTGGAGCATGGTACCCACGCAGGAGCTCAGGCCCAAACCTTGGATGGTGTCGTGATGAGAGGAGGTGAACATTGCATACAGGCTGCAGCTCTATGCTGAGGGGAAGCATGAAGAATCCCAGGCGGTTCCTCAGGGATTATAAACCAACCCAATTCTATTTCTGTAATTCCAGAGAGAAACAGACTGACTCAGAGGGAAACCTTAAAATAATACTACTGGTTGCTTTTGTGGCTTGAGGATGTTGTCCTTTCAACATCTCCCGTTGGTTACATATACACTCCTACACTACACATTAATTGCAAACACTTAGTCCGTCTTTCAGTGTTCCTGCTTTTCCATTCTTTTGCATATCAAAGTTTCTCCTTCCTAGAAAGTGTTTGTCCCCTACTTGTCCCCCCTCCCTGTGATTTATTTCTTCCCCCCTTTAGCTGCTGATAGTTGCCACCAACTTCTTAAATCCTTAAACAAGTTCAAATATTTGAAGCTGTCAGGAGTGTTTACTAGTTCCAAGAAAAATGATCCTTCCTGGTCCTTTCTCTCTCTCCCAGATTTCCTAATGTTCTGTCCACCAAACCCTGGGCTATCTGCTGAAATCCTGGCTGATGACATATGGTGTTCAGAAGTGTCTACTCAACAGAAGTGCTATCGGCTGAGTTTGAGACCTTTCTTACTCAGCCTATACAAGGTTCTTTCTGCTATTTAAATTCCCTTTATCCTCGGCAGCTTTCAGTCACTGTGTTTGATAATTGCCATCTTAATACTTGGGAATACTTGCCTCCAGTCCTGTGGTACTTGAGGGGGCTTTGCTGCTGCCAGTGCCCCTTTCACACCCATTGGGATGAGCTGGGGATCAGGGCAGAAGTCAATGGCTGAAAGGAAAGTGCTTGAGGAGACAGGAGAACACAGACACCTATGTCTACAAGGAAACTGTCACAATGTAATTTTTTTTTGCACTGAATCAGAAAGGCCTGAATTAAACCATTTAATTGTTTACCACACTTTCTATGAGGAGTCAGTAATTCATTAGCAGAGTGAGGTCAGCCACACACAAGCACTATCTCAGAATAGCTGACTCATTTTAAAAACACACCCAGGGTGTGTTAGACCCCGAAGGGGCCCCGCCCTCTGAGAAAAACTGAACTAACAACACTCAACTCTTACTGGATGGAGAAAATGCTCCTTTCATTGTTGACTGAATGGACTTGCCCTGCTGTCAGGAACATAAAAGGCTTTTATCACGTTACTCTGGTTGCTGTGGCAGTGCCAAGCAGGGAGAGCCCACCTGCCCATGGTGGTGCCAGAATGCTCCTGGCACAGGCAGCACCCCTACATCACCCTTGCCTTTTTTTTCACTTAAGGTAAACGGATCTCTTTGGTGCATCCGTTTAAGGCAGACTTTTAAAATTATTCCTAAGAGCCCCCCTTCTCAAGAACAGGCTCGCTGTATAGCACAGGATACGCTACTGGAGGGATCAATGCTTAAATCTCCTGGAGCAGTTCTCTCTTGAGACAATACCCAAACTCCTGAGCACTCATACACACGAGGTGTCCCATTTATTCCCGTAACATTTTAAGTCCAACGCCCTCACCAGTGTGCTCCAAGTGAGAAAATGGAGCGCCTAAAACTGAAACCACACTCCAACCAAATGGTTCTGCCACCTCTTTTGTCAGAGACTGCCCTGAGGGAGAAAAATAAAATCTGTGAATAACTAAAGCTTTCACCTTGGGTTCGATCTTCACTGCGGGATAATTCAGGGAGGAGATTCTTGGTGAGAAAGTGAAGTACAGGGTGTCTGGAGCCCAGAGGAGTGGGTTGGCAGCAGCCACCCTGAGCAGGTTTGGGAAGGCTGGGCTGAGACTGCTGCAGAGGCGGAAGGGAGCAGTGTTCCCAGAAGTGTTCTTATCTGAGGACTTAAAGAGGCCGGCCTAGGAGCCCTCTCGACCACGAAGCCCCCTCGGGGACGAGGTCCATCCCCCCAGGGGTGAGTGCTCCTGCTCCCCGGGCTCTCCCTGCAGCGCCCGTAAGGACACTCAGATGCCCCAAACCTCCCCACAAACTCCCTCACGGCGCCGCCACAAGATGGCGGCCGCCACCACAGCGCTCGCGGCCCCGCCCACCTCACGCGGAGCGCGCGCGGGCGGGGCGGGTCCTTCCCACTCGCCCAGCGCGTGCCCGCCCGCGCGCGCTCCGACCTCCGCCCGCGCCGGGTCTCGCGCACGGACATGGCGGCGGCCGCGGCCGGCGGGGAACGGGCCCGGCCGGACCCGGCGGAGCAGCGGGCAGAGCTGGGGCCCCTCCTGGCCACGGCCCTCCGGCCCGGCGAGTCCTGGTGAGTACACTCGCGCCTCCCCTCCCTCCCCGTCCCCCCTCCCCTGCGGGCGGCGGAGCCTTCGGGCCGGGCCGCGCCACCGCTGAGGGGCCGCGCCGGGCGGTGCCGTGTGTTGCAGGTACCTGGTGGAGAGCCGGTGGTTCAAACAGTGGAAGAAGTATGTGGGCTTCGACACCTGGGACATGTTCGGCGCCGGCGATCCCAATCTCTTCCCGGGCCCCGTCGACAACGCGGGCCTGTTCCCGGGGCCCATCGACAACTCGGGCCTGTTCGGCGGTGAGTGCTGCGGGCAGCGGGGCCGCGGCTCGGGCTGGGCCGGGAACTTCCCCGCACTGCTTTCGCTTTCGAAGCCGAGTGCTAGAGAGGGCACGCGGCCGCGCCGCCCTGCACCTGCGGGGGACTGGCCGGGCTCTGCTTCCCTGCGAGTGCTGGTGTTTCTTCGTGTCCCGGCAGTACGTGTGTGGGTCTGGAGAAGAAAAGGTGCTGTTTCATGTCCTGCTCTCTGCCGTCTGTCCCCTTTTAGATCCAGAAACTCAGAGTTTAAAAGAGCACCTCATTGACGAGCTGGATTATGTGCTGGTGCCCACCGAAGCCTGGAACAAGCTAGTAGCGTGGTATGGCTGCATAGACGGGCAGCAGCCTATTGTGAGGAAAGTAAGTATGGCTGAATCAACTTGTCCTCCTTGATTCAGTTTTTGATCTCCATCAAACTTAAACAGTTTTTGTTGCCAGATGTCAGCTAAGACAGGATTCTCAGCAGCTCTTTGGAGACAATAAGTGATGTCTGTTTGCCTTGTCTAAAAGAACAACTTGCCCGTGTTTCAGCCAAAGTGCCTGACTGTTCAGGGGTTCTGAGATGATGGTTTATTTGGGGCAAGAACCCTGAACCTTATTTAGGTTATGATTCTTTGGACTAGTACTGTGCTTTTGTATTGCATGGAATAGTTTGTACTTCGTGGACAAGTGTAAGTTGCTGGTCAAACTTATATATCTTCCAGAACAGAATGAGTCTTTTAGTGCAGATGTATTAGGGGCTTCCTCTGAAGTCTAAGGTGATCCCTGTTTTCTTACAAAATTGTGTGATTCTAAAATCTTAATAAAGAGGTGGATATATAGTTTTGTCCTATAAGTCATATTTTTGGTTGACAAATGCAGTCATGTATGCATTCTGAGTATATAACCTGTTCTGGAAGGTGAAATTGGCAAGTGTCTTTGGTTTTGATTTTTTGTTTGTTTTGGTTTTGGTTTTGGGTTTTTTAATTTGTATAGGTAAATGGTTTCTTGTTTTTATTTTAGTCTTAAGCTATTGTACTGACTAAATTGAGCAGTGTCAGTCTGTGGCATTCATTAAAAGACTAATCACTACAGCAAGTGTTGATATAATATACGGAATTAGCATCACTTATGTTTAAGCAGCATTATGTTGTAAATAAGGGCTACTCCAAGGTGTGCAAGACCTAGGAAAGTGTGACACCAGAAGGGAAGTAAGATCGGGAATGCTGATCAGTGGTACTGGAATGTTGTCATTCAGTGTGGGCTAGAAATTGCATTTAGTAAGAAATTCTGGTGTCTTCAGGACTGTTGAGTGAACCCAGGATCGCCAGGTGACTTCAGGTTCACTCAGCTGAGTAGACAGAACTCACATGGAAGCAAGAAGTAGGAGAGGAGAAAAAAATTACAGCATGTAAAGGACATGTGGTTTTAGAGAAACATATAACATCTTGAGGAATTGCAAGTGTGTGCTGGGAGGGAGAGCTGGTACTGTTACTGATTAGTGCCTCTCCAAGTGAGTGAGCTTTCCTCGGTGAACTGGCTGATTGCTTTCACAAAACCTGGCATGTTATTGCACACTCCCTTTTCTGAAGAGTTTGAAAGTTGACAAGAAATTTGGGAGCTATTGGGGAAACACTTGTGCTTAACTGCATGAGCCTGCTTTTGGTGCGGTATCTGATGCTGCTTTCAGTGGTGCAATGGCCAAGGGGACAGAGCTCAGAGCTTGTGCTGGTTTATAGGCCTAACATGCCAGGTTATTCTGAGTCTAATAAAGACTAGAGTTTTAAAGTTTTGAACTGCTATGAAACGATCAGCCTGTGTTGTTAACCTGCTAAGCTGAAGTGGGTTTTTATATTTAAGAAGATGCTAAAATATAGGAGAATATTAGGTTTGTGAGATGTAACAGCCTCTTACAGTGGGTCAGTGAAACACAGAAGCTGCACTGCTGCACCTGAGTAGAAAGTGGGCAGGATTTGGTTACAGTATTCCCCAGGTAGCATTAAAAGTCAAGCACTTAAACTTGTGGTCCTTCAATGCTTTAAGACTTTCCATAAAGATGGATCAACTGTGATTCATTCATTTAAATATCCATGAAAGTAGGATCTGGGAAGTGATTTTCTGGCATCTTTATGGTTTTAAAAGATATTTCTTGTATCTCTGTGTTTGATTGTCAGAGGCAAGAACAGGAGGATTAGGCTAGATTTGTGGTTCAGGTTTCTCTTGATAGTCTCAAACCATATTTTTGGGCAGTCATCTCTAGAGTCCCACTGGAAGGTGTATTAATGTGCTTCCTCAGCGGCTGAGTAGTGCTGACATTGCTGTCCAGTGGCATGACCTGAATTGTGCTTTGGCAGAGAATGAGGAAGCTGCTCAGATGCAGTTTAAAAGACATCTGCAGGTGATTAGAGATCCATTCCTCCATCCTAATAGACACAGTGATCTGATCAGGAACTTCTTTTCCTCAGGAACTCAGAAAAGAGTTATTTTCATTTCTAAATATGGCTTTTACTCGTTTCTAACTACAGAATACTGGAGAACAGGAAGTCATGTTTAGTGACATTTATTTTGAAAAATAAATGAGAACTTTTGATTTGGTTTCGTTTCTTTCTTAAAAGGAAGTCTGCTCTGCCTGTCAAGAAGCTGTTTAAACAGGGAGCTTTACTTTCTGTTGTAACAGCAAAGTACTGAAGATCTTTCCGAATGTGTTTGTTAATTATTTGCCTTTAAAGCACCTTACGTATTTAATACAACCTTCTAAAAGCAACAATCCTCAGAAGATGGAAGCATAATTTAGTGGAATTGTCACTATAAGTCTAGGTCTTAATTCTTTGTTTCTTTCCAAAGTTGTGTGTTTTTTTCTGTGAAATGTTAGGTGTAGATCATACCAAGTCTGGTATCTCATGAATAGAATGGAATATTTCAGTTGGAACAGACTTAATCATCTGGTCCAACTGCCTGACCAATTCAGGTCTGACAAGTTAATGCAAATTAAGGGCATTGTCCAAATACCTCTCACTGTTACTCTTAAAAATTATACCAACTTTTTCAATGAAATATGGTCTCAGTTTCAGAGACTTTGTGGCTGCCAAGCACTCTGGAAAGAGATGAGGTGTGGGATTTTCTTTTTTTTCTTACTCATCCTGTTACATTGCAGTTGTCTCATAATTGGCTTGTGAAATGTGCTTTTCTTTCTGGTGTTACGTGTTTTATGATTTGTAGATGAAGAATGGTGTCCAGTTTTAGGGAAGCTTTTTTTTAAAAATATGCTAGAAGCTAGTGGTATGAGCAAATGTACTTATTGGAATATTCTCTCAAATGCAAAATTGATTTGAAAAGTACTCTAAAATAAAGCAGTGTCATCAAAACAAGTTCAGGGGTACTTTTCTGTTCTTGCTAGGAGAGACTAATGAGGCAGATTGTGTGTACCGTGCAGAAAAATAATCAATGCTTTGGTGTGTTTTCTTCTGATTGAAGAGAAATTGACTCCAGTATTCTAGCCTGGTTTCCTTCCTTTTATATAACTTAGCCAAAGACTAGAGGCAAAAGGTAATTTTCTTCTATAATGCTTTGTGTTATCAAATATTTTTCATGAGGAGTTAGCTGTTACTGTCAGTCCAACTGTGATGATGGACCTCTGGACTGTGGAAGGAAAGCACTGGGATTTCCTGTTTTAAAAACCAAACAAAACCCTCCAAACAAGCTGGTGACTGAATCTAGGAGCGAGTTGGTGTTCAGTTCATGACTTTGCTCTCAGTACTCCAAAAGGCTCACAGTATTTAGAACTGTGTACATCAGAGGACTGCTCAGTATTGCAGCTTTGTGTTGCTTTGTTCTTTGTTGCTTTGTGCAGGTGGTGGAGTACGGGCTCTTTGTGAAGCACTATAAGGTTGAGGTTTATCTCTTGGAGCTGAAGCTGTGTGAGAGCAGCGATCCCGACAATGTCATCAGCTGCCACTTCAGCAAGGCAGATACTGTTGGTAAGTAGTTTTCTGATAGGTGAAGCTGTACTCTGAGGCTGTCTCAGGAGATAATCTGTGCCCTCAGAACTTCCAGACTGGAGGAAATCTGACTTTACTCTCTCTCTCATTGCTGTATTTTTCACATGTAAAAATGTGAAATGTCAGCTGTCCTGTGTCTACATCACTAAACTGAAGAAAGCATCTGTCATGGTTTGACACTGGCCGAATGCCAGGCATCCACAAAAACTGCTCACTCACCCTCCCCTGCTACAGCTGGGCAGAGGAGAAAAAAAATAATGAAGGGTTCAGAAGTTGAGATAAGGACTGGGAGAAAGCACTGCAAGGGCAAAACAGGCTCAGCTTAGAGGTATAAAGTGAGTTTATTACTAAAAGCGTCAGAGGAGGATAATGAGAAGTAAAATTAATCCCTTAAAAACAGCTTTTCTTCCTGCAACCCCTCCCTCCTTCCCATGACAGCACAGAGACAGGGCACGGGGGTTTGGGTCAGTTTATCACTCAAGGGTTTCTTGTGCTGCTCAGGGAGAGGAGTCCTTCCCCTGTGAGACCGTGGGGTTCCTCCCACAGCAGACAGTTCTCTGTGAGCTTCTCCAGTCTCACATGCAGCAGTCCTCCCAAAACTGCTGTGATGTGGGTCTCTCTTTCCATGGGGTGCAGTCCTACAAGGACAGGCTGCTCCAGCCTGGGAGCAGGGCCCTGTCTCTGCACCAGGTCTGCCACTGGATCACAGCCTCCTCCAGACATCCACCTGCTCCAGCGTGGGCACCTCCCCAGGGGCTGTGGGTGGATCTCTGGGTCCCCCATGGGTCCCCGGGGGCTGTGGGTGGATCTCTGGGTCCCCCATGGATCCCCAGGGGCTGTGGGTGGATCTCTGGGTCCCCCATGGATCCCCAGGGGCTGTGGGTGGATCTCTGGGTCCCCCATGGATCCCCAGGGGCTGTGGGTGGATCTCTGGGTCCCCCATGGATCCCCGGGGGCTGTGGGTGGATCTCTGGGTCCCCCCAGGATCCCTGGGGGCTGTGGGTGGATCTCTGGGTCCCCCCAGGATCCCCGGGGGCTGTGGGTGGATCTCTGGGTCCCCCATGGATCCCCGGGGGCTGTGGGTGGATCTCTGGGTCCCCCATGGATCCCCGGGGGCTGTGGGTGGATCTCTGGGTCCCCCCAGGATCCCCAGGGGCTGTGGGTGGATCTCTGGGTCCCCCATGGATCCCCAGGGGCTGTGGGTGGATCTCTGGGTCCCCCATGGATCCCCAGGGGCTGCAGGGGCACAGCTGCTTCGCCCTGGTCTCACCACAGCCTGCAGAGGAATCTCAGCTCCGGCGCCTGGAGCACCTCCTGCCCCTCCTGTGCCACTGACCTGGGTGTCTCCATGTCCTTTGCCTCACATGTTCTCACCTCGTCTTCTCTGACGAGAAACAAACCGTGCAGTTTCTTTTGAATTTCTTCTTAAATATGTCATCACAGACACATTAACAACTTCTCTAACTGGCCCAGCCTTGACCAGCAGCATGTCCATCTTCAGAGCCAGCAGGGACTGGCTCTGCTGGACATGGTGGAAGCTTCCAGCAGCTCCTCACAGGAGCCAGCACTGTGATCCCCAGTACCAGAGACCAGGCTGTGCAAAACCAACAGAGCATCTTTTAAGAGCAGCTTGGCAGTAGTAACTGAAAACTTGAACCTGAGTTTTTAGATGAAGAGAAGTTGGCCTTTGGGCAGAAAATTCTCAAAGTGTTCTGCATGTTATTGGTTTGAGGGCTTGACAGGCAAATACATGACTGAAAACAGAAATTTTTCATGCTTTCAGACTTAATATTAGACAAACTATATGAGCAATTACAACTTCTATAATATGTTTTCTACTTAAAGGCTAAGTGATGTACCTCCTTGCTAAATGAATGTTTTAGTGTTTTTTTCGAAAGCACTCATGTTTTAGGAATTTTGGTGGTTTTTCTTTCTCCTGAACAGCTACCATCGAGAAAGAAATGAGAAAACTATTCAGTATCCCAGCTGAGAAGGAAACCAGGCTATGGAACAGGTATATGAGTAACACTTATGAGCAGCTCAGCAAGCTGGATAGCACAGTGCAAGATGCAGGGCTCTATCAGGGTCAGGTAAGGGGCATAATTTCTCTCTTTTTTTTTTTTTTTTTTTTTTCCCACATAGTGCTTTTGCTGATGCATATTTTTTTTTTCACTTGCTTTTATGTACTTTGAGCAAACATTGACAATGGGTTTTGCTAATGCTTTTGCAATATGTGTAACAGACTTGCAGTTACCTTTATTACCTGCACTCCCTTTCAGGTTGTTTTAATAGAAGTGAGAAATGAAGATGGCACGTGGCCTGGACAGCATTGCCTGGCAAAGTAAGCAAGCATGTTCTAAAGGTTTCTATTATTTTGTGCAGTTTGTTTGCTAGGCTTTAGTGACCACATGTTCTCTGTGAAAGCCTAGTTATCACTGGCTGTTGTGGATTGCTTTGTTTTGGTTATTTTGAACGTGAGAAAATCTCAAAATCTCTTCAATGGTTCTGCTACTGGTTTCTTAGAAGAGTGTTTTTTAAAGCCTGTTTCAAACAGGTTGTATGCAGATTAAATAGTTCAAGGTTTCTGTAGTGCTAAAGAGACAAAAGTGCTATTTGCATTGAACTAGTCTGCTTAAAAAAACTCCCTCTGCACACTGCAGTGAAACCATCTGTCCTTTGCTATTGTAGAACAGAAAGGATCTTGGAATGTATTTTCAAACTTGCCTGTAGTGAATGCTCAGAGTTCTGGTAGTTCCCCCTTAAAAAGGGTACAGAAATAGCTGACCAACACCCCTCCCACCACAAGAGACAATTACAGACACCTGTAAATGTGACACAGAGTCTCTTCAGTGCCATCTGATTTAGAGAAGAGATGGGTAATTGCAGGGCTTGGTGACATATTGTGTGTATAGAGTGAATGGTGTAGAATGAAAGTTGCTTGCAGTGATAAGGAACTGCTCATGTCCTGCTACAAAAAGTAGAGTTTGATGACTTTCTCTGTCTGATGCCTACTCAGTTCCGTCCCAGGGGCCATCAGACTTGAAATTGATAAAGAAAATGCTTTTCTGTACAATACAGTTAACTTGCAGACCTTGATGCCAAGTGATGTCATCTGAAATCAAGATACACTAGTGTTAAACTTGAAGAGTTGATCTGATAGGGCAGTGAAACCTGTTTTGAAACAGTACTTTGAGAGGTCATACTGTGTAAATGAATCAGAGAATGCCCATGGGATTACAGTGAACTTTCTTTAGGAGTGTCATGTGAAAAGCAACTAAACATTCATACCATGTACCTGGTTGACAGTCAGTATGGGGGAGAGGCAGCTGTGCAAGACCAGGTCATAACCTTTTATTTCCACAGGAAGCAAAGCTAAAAAGGAGCTGTGTAACATTCTCAGGCCTCAGAGTAGTCCTTTGTCAGGAGCTAGTCTGATATGTAAAGGCTTTAATATAACCTTAGTTATAGATAAATTAAAGTGGTTATTAGTATATAGATTAGTATTTTCTAATGACATAAAAATATTTGCTTATTATAGCATGAAACCTGTGAAATTGACTTGATGGTGATAATGGAGGCTGAAAAATTGTACTAAGTGATACAAGGATTATTTGTTCTTTTGTACTTTGTCTTGTGCTTCATCCTATCTCAGCAAACTTTTGCTTCAGTGCTCTATTTCTCAGCTCCAGAAAATACCTGGGAAACTTAATGTTTGGAGGTCTTTTTCCTGGGCTGCATCAGTTTATTACTGAAAGCTTATGAGCAAATTTTTCCCAAATTTAGAGTTTTGATGACATAAACCAAACAGGATGTAGACCTCTCTGTTGTTGATAGAGAAATGGTGAGCACTTGCATCACTGCCCAAGTGCCAGAAGAGGTTCTGGGGAGTTCATATCCTTCCTACTTGCAGAGCGTGTGTGCAGAGTGATGGTGGGGTGGGTGGTTCTGTGTCCTCAGGGTTTTTCTCCATCGTTTGGTGCTTGTCAGAGACACTGGCCCCTTACCAGAGGAAATAGCTTTTCCACAGGTTTGGCAGCTGTCCTCGTGTTTCCCCAGCCATCAATCTGGCTGATGTTTTACAGGAAAAATGCTCTAAGACTCTACAGCAGTCCTTTGGTTGTATATTCTGCCTATGTTTGGCTACTGCCTATGTTTGGCTACTGAGTTTGTTAGTATGCTGCTCACTTAAGAACAAAATACTTTCTTCTTACTGTAATTTGAAACTGCTTTTACTTCTAGACAAAGTTTCAGAAGAGAGGATGGATTATACTTATTCTAGGAATTTCAAAATTAGAGGCATATTTTGTTTCTGAAGGGAGATTATATAACTGACTCTGTGGAATTTAGTACTCTTAAATTGTTACTTATAAGATTCCGAAACTAAAGTCCTGAACTAGCAGAATTCCATTTCAGCCCTAGCACACTTTTTTTTTTTTTTTTTTTTTTTTTTTTTTAATCCTGGATATAGTTTTCTTAGCAAAAGCAAACCAGAAGTTGTGTTAGTTCTTTTAAAATAACACTTTTTCCATCTGCTATTGTATTTGAAAACTGGAGTGAAGTTGTGTTTAGTGTCTGCCTGGCAGCTATCTGTCTCCCTTTGCCATATGCAGCAGTAAAATACCTTTTGGTTCTTTGGTTGGAGCTAGAATTTTCCTGCTGTTTCCTCTTCCAGCTCCTCTGTTTACTCATGGCACTGTGTGCTGACCCTGTGATTTCAGAGGACCCCTTCAGCAACTGGGCTAAATATTTTGTGTGCAGATCTGTATTCCATGACTTTGAAGTACTTGAATTTGCAGCAGATGCCAGGCTTGCAGAGGAGCCCTGAGGATGTAACATAAGTTATGGAGACTTTTGCATGTAAGAATTTCCTAAACAAGCATCCATTATGGCCTCTGCTTTTTCAGTTGAATAAAATCCCAGCGAATCTGGCTCTAATGAAACTATTTGTCACAAAATTACTATTTTATTATTGGTTCTGTCAAGCAGAAGGACTGGCTCTTCACTGTGCTCTGAAGGTTGGCTCAGCTGAATTGAAACACTTTCTCTGTGTCTTTCAACCACTTGAAAGCGTTTTACAATATTTTTTCAACTTGTTTAGTTTAACGAGGTGTTTTTGTTTTCTACTTAACTATATGTATTCAGAGCGATTTGATTTTATCCTCTTTGTCCTGCTCCCTGTAAGTCTCCAGATTTCTCCTCCTTGCTATTTGTGTGGGGTTTTGACAGGTTTTGTAGCAAGATATAAAGCAGCTGTCTTTACCTGCAGATGGGGACAGTGTGCTTCAGTATTGTGAGGATGAAGTTGTGTTTCAGTGGTAACCCACTGAGTAGGCCAGAACATTTTGGAAGATGCCAAATCACAAATTTCAAAGATGAAATAAGTAACTTCATTTTCTTACTTCAGAGCAAGGTCTTGGGGCTTCCCTTTCTGAGGGAGCAGAAGTCACATACTGTGAGAGAGATGACAGTAGAGGGGGCAGATGCCTTTGACCAGTCAAAGTCTGCGTGTGCCACAGAAACGCTTTTGTGGCTTTGGGGATAAATATTGTTGTCACCTGTCTTCTGTTGTCACCTCTGTGCAAATGTAGTAGTCCTGAGAGCCTGCAGTACTGTGAAGTCATTAACAATCACTTCCCAGACTTAAAGTGGGAAGCTTTCAGAGAAAAATGTTTTTTATAGCTGCTCTCTGTCCTTCACCTGTAATTGATGACTGACTGACTGCCTTTTGAGCATCTTGTGAAATGAGGGGAAGAAGCTGTCCTTAGGAAATGCTTTCTTCAGTAGTTACACATAGATGAGTAGCTTCTAAAATGTAGGAATAAGTAGAATTCTTTTTCTTCACAGATATATTTGAGTTCTGTTTTTTAAATCTCACGTGGAAAACTGTAAACCTCTTGTTGTTTTGTCGCTTACATGAACCTTCTCAATTTTCTATCTGGAATTTGCTCAGATCCTGGATGACTTTGTGGATAGACTTTTCCTCATTCTGTGACTTGTGTCTTACCTTTGCTTTCTGATCTGTTTTTTTATCTTCCTTTGTAATTTGTGGCTTTTTTTTCATTTGTGTAGGGTGCTGTTGAAGTACTTGGAATTCTTTAGTTGCGGTGTGACTCTTGATGAAACACTGTCTCTATACTTCTGTTGGAAATCTTGAAATCCCTTAGGAGGTTTTTGTCCTCCTTTTCCTTTTTCACCAGTAGATTTTCTTCACATGATTTTCTGTGTTTCTCTTTTCTCTCTCTTGGAGAGGAAACGTGTCAAGCAGAGGTGCTCAGTTCCCAAGTCTAGCATTTTCTAGATCGCTGCCCTTTGCTTCTAGACAATTCACTACTTCAAACTGTTAAAATGTGTTCTTAAAGGATTTACATGCGGTTGTTACCTAAATTGTTTTATTCTTGACCCTTGAAATCCACCTGTATGAGTCTGATAATTGTTGTATAGTCTAGTCCTTCTCTTTTCCCATTGATATTACTTTGGTGCCCAGATAATTTTGAAGTTCCACCTCCAACATGATACGACAGAGTGTTGTGTGTTGTCACAGAAATGGTTCTCTCAGATATTCTGGTAGATCTCGTTC
This sequence comes from Sylvia atricapilla, assembly GCF_009819655.1. NCBI lineage: Eukaryota > Metazoa > Chordata > Aves > Passeriformes > Sylviidae > Sylvia > Sylvia atricapilla. Next base: position 14,545,777 of record NC_089150.1, on the reverse strand, counting down.
TTTCTAGGATACTTTCCAGTATACTTTTTTTTTGTTGTGCTGGCTGGTGAGGTTTTTTTTAGCATGCTTCAGGTTTTGACTGTGTTTGGGGTTTTCCAGTTTCATCTGGAAGCTCCTCTTGTAACTTGTTTACTGCTGTATTTATTTTACTGCAGTATTTATTTATTTCCAAACTGTTGAGGCTGTCCAGGTGTTCTGCCTTGTCATGGCCATTGTGCCTTGTTCATTATTGTATAGTTTTCTCCCCGTAGAGGTTTTCCAGCATATTTTTTTTTTTAGTACTGTCTGAACTATGAATATGCATTTTTAGTTTGTACCATTTGAAAGTGAGGACCACAATAAAAAAGAATAAATGGACAAGCTGAAGCTTGAGAGCCCTGTCCTCTGCTAGTTCTCTGCTCTGTTTTGGGGGTAGTAGCCACTGTTGTGTGGCTGTTGGTGTCCTGTACCTTTTTGCTTTTGGTTTTGTGTATTTGTTTGGGCAGAGACGGAGAGATTAGATCAAATCCCAGTTAACTCTTACTATAGAGAAATTAATTAGTGTCAAAATCAATACTGTCTTGAGGATTTTTTTTTTTTTTTTAATGCAACTGTCTATGACAGGACACTGTTAAATTTTAGTGCCTTGTTGGTTATCTTCTTCCTGATGAATGTTGTGTTTGAATAGGTGGTCTGGGTTTCAGGTAAGGAAGGACTGACCTGGTCACTTTTAAATGCAGGCAGAGTGTTTTGTGGTCTTAAGCTTTGGGGGGTTTTGGGGACTTTTTTTGCTTATTTCAAGGTGGTTTACTCATAAAATTAAAGCTTGCTTCCCTCTCACTCACACTGTCTGAATGGCTACTTACTACTGTCTGGGATCCATATTTGCCTTTAAGCAATAATTGTTTCTCCTACTTCTGGTGCTTTTTTCCCCTGATGTTTCTGTTCCAGACAGTTGTTTGGAAATGTGATCAAACAGATCAAAGCAGTAAATTCTGTGTGGGGTAACTAACTGTAGCTCAGCAAGACCTTGGAGTTTTGTGGGTGGTGGGACTGGGGATCAAAAAAGCAGTAGCACTGTTTCTACTTCTTTTTCCTTTCTCCCAGATCAAGCACTGCAACTAGCAGAAACTTTACTACCTCTTCAAAATCATCAGCAAGTTCTTATTCCTCAGTGTCTGCCACTTCTGTCATTACTAATGGTGATAGCAGTAACTCCTATGGACTGAACAGCTCCCACCTGGGCAGGGGGTAAGAGCAGGAATGTTCTTTTTGTTTCGTTACCCTTCATGTGAGTGATCCCATGCATACTTGCCTGTATAGAAAAAGAGTGTGATGGTGCCCTAGAGGAGTTCCACTACTCTTGTGTAGCTGTTTATCAAACTTTGCTTTTTGAAACCACTGTCTTCTGCTGTTCCTTGCTCACTTGCAAAAGTAGTGCATGTTCCAGAACTTACTAACTGCCAGAGCATTGCCTGTTTTTTGAGGTGACTCAGAGCATGAGGGAAGGGATTATATTCTTCTGTCTATCTGCTGTTGTGGTAGAAGCCTTTCCAGGTACAGATCATAATTTTCTTATTATTTCTTAAAGTGCATCATATAGACTCTTGCTGCATTAGGATAGTGTGCTGTGTACTTACAGACAGAGGAAATGAATGTGTTATGATGCATAAATTAATTATAGACTTTGTAAGGATTAATGTTTCCAAAGTTAGCACGTATGTTTCATGTTCCTGGTATTTGGCCCCTATGAAGCAGCAGAAACAGGTAGCCTGGTTAAAAAAAATCAGTAAACAGTTTTCTGACTTGTATTTGATGTGACTTTTAAGTAGTATTGAGACTTGGCAAACTCATTGTGCCATTCACTCTATTGTCTTTTTTTTTTCCAGAGGTTCTGGATTTGTCTCTAACTCTTACAACTGCAGGGACAGTGCTTCTGTGTCACAACCTGGACTCTGTGGACTCAGTAACCTTGGAAACACCTGCTTCATGAATTCTGCATTACAGGTGAGAATTAGAAAGAGCCCTCATTAGAATTAAATAACAGATCAGTCTCATACATGTTGTGGCTTAAAATCTGTGAAAAGAAAAGAATATTTAATGTGGTTCCATGAGGAGACTACACCTCAAAAAAAAAAAAACACCAGACCAAAACCATCATATTTAGTTTGGCTTATGTTTAACTCATTAGTACTATAAAACATATTACAGTATTAGGGACTGAATCTGAAATATGTGGCATCTGAAATGGCCTGGGGAAGTTGTCTTAAACAGGTGCCTGACTGTAACTTAAGGTCCCAGTGCTGTGCCCTGCCAAAAATGGGCTGACGTGGAGGATGTTTTGACTTGTGTGGGCTACACAAGTGACGTGAGCAGGTCACTGTATGCAGCTCTGGATCTGTGTTAAAGATTCTTGAAAAATTAAGAGCATGGAGGAAGGTGCAAGGTGTTAAGGTTGAAACAGTAATGCAAAGCTAATAATTATTTCTTTACTTTTAAACTCAACTTCTTAGGATTATTTTGTTCATTTTAAAGAATGCAAAAACCTGTTAGGGGTAGTTTTCTGCTGAGAAGTTCAAACAAAATATGAGACAAATTGTACGAACTTTGATTTGAGGAATGAGCAAACTTCTAGTGTGGTACCAGTGCTGTGAAATGACTTCAGTCACTCAGTGATGGCTTTGAAATCTGGAACAAGTCTTAAAATAACTGTAATGCATTATGCCTGTGGTATTCAGGACACCACAATAAACTTGAGCTGCTCTGCTTTTTATTCAACATGACTTTATTTTCAGTTGTGTCATGGTAACCTTAAGCCACTCTATGTTTTTTTGGACTTAGGTAACAGACAACTTTAAAATTTTTTATTGTCAAAGTGACTTAATTTTTTCTTTTGTTTTACTAAACAAGTTCTCGAGTGTCACCAGTTTTGTTAACTTGGTACACGTTCTGATGTGAAAGTTGGTTTTGTTGTTTCGTTGTCACACCTATCTACTGTCATGTAAATTAATTTTCTTAATACCTTTTCAGTGCTTGAGCAATACTCCTCCTCTGACTGACTACTTCCTGGAAGATAAATATGAAGCTGAAATAAATCAGAACAACCCACTGGGGATGAGGGGAGAAATTGCAGAAGCCTATGCAGATCTCATTAAACAGATGTGGTCTGGGAGACAGTCTCACGTGGCCCCGCGTATGTTTAAAGTAAGTGTGGCATGTTCTGGTAGCACAGCTCTGGGACAGAAGAAACAGTGAAAGCTAATGTGCCTTCCACATATTTTGATGTTAAGAAGGCAATAAGACCAGAATTGCTCCAGTGTTTCATGATTTTTGAATGCATTTTGTGGTACAGGGAGGACCTTTGCAGTGAATAGTGTCCTTCCTCAGAGTTGGCTGCTGTTCTTTAATGTTATTTAGTAAATGACCTCCCAGCCTGAGTGCTGTTTACAGATGAATCAGAGTGATCTTTGCTGCAAAACTAGGTAAGGTCATATGAATTACCAGCTGTGAACTTTGGTCAGTGAGAAGAGGTGTACAAGTTACAAATCTAAAAAAATAAATTATGAAGTGAAGATCAAAACGCATCCCCTTGTCTGTAACTTTGTTTATTTGTGTAATGTTCTCAGTATGAAAATTGCTTCAGCATGAAAAGCTGGTTTCTGCTGAAATACTGAAAGTAGCTGGGGAAATTGTTCTGGCACCTTTCCCTGCATTAGCATCCAGTTCACCATGGCCTATTTGCCACCAGATGGTAGCGGCGAGCAAAAGCCACAACCCGAATGTTTTGTATCCCCTCACTCTTGCCTTTCATGTTCCAGACACAGGTTGGGCGGTTTGCTCCTCAGTTTTCAGGATACCAGCAGCAGGATTCCCAGGAGCTCTTGGCTTTTCTGCTAGATGGCTTGCATGAGGATTTGAACAGAGTGAAGAAGAAGCCCTACTTGGAGCTGAAGGATGCCAATGGCAGACCAGATTCGGTACAGTGCCCTTTACTTAAGGATAGGGCAGGTGGTGCTTCCCAGGGCACTTAGTTGGGTTCTGGGACAGTTCCTGGCCATCCTGATAACAGGCCACGCAAACATCCTTTCTGCAGAGCAGTATCCCTGGCATAGGACAATCCTGTTGTGCCTTGTGGCACTGTACCTAAATAGAGAAAAGTAATTATCTTATGAGACTTACCTGATAGACGCCAAATAAATTTATTGTTTTCACTTTTCTTTCTGAGACTAAAGTCTCATGCTAAGAGCAGCCGCTGATTGCCCTGAATAGACAAATGCCAGATGCCCTTTGGTAAGGAGTTTATAAGTTTTCTTGTGAAGCTCTTCAAGGAATTGTATGTAATTTGTCTCCTTTTAGACTGTCTTTGTGAAACATGGCCATCATTTTCCAGGAAAAAAACCCTCTATCTTTTTCCTTGAAAGTTGTAACTGCAGTTGCCTTTCCAAAGCAAGAGGCAGCAGTCCATTCCTTCTGGAGAGTGGAGCATATCTAGTCCTGAAGAGCAGCATGTGTCCCTGTCACTGTCCCCTCAGCTCCATTCATGCATCTGGTGTTGTGTGTACCAAGAAATACCTGATCAAACTCAGCTAAAACACATAGATGAAATTTGACTTGATGCTAGGCGTTAATTTCACTGAGAAGAAATCTCAGTGTATTATGGTGGACATACACATGGAGAGCCCCAATGGTACAGCCCCTTCCCTATAAAATCGGTATCAATTTTCCAAGTTTTCTTTGGTCCTGGTGCTCACCCCACTGCAGAAATCTTCACAAAAAGTAACTTCTAATATGTTTTTTAAACTTGTTTTTCTAGGAGGTGGCAAAAGAGGCATGGGAGAATCATAGGCTGAGGAATGATTCCATCATTGTGGATATATTTCATGGTCTTTTCAAGTCTACCCTTGTTTGTCCCAAATGCTCCAAAGTTTCTGTGACCTTTGATCCCTTCTGTTACTTAACTCTCCCACTGCCCTTGAGGAGGGATCGTGTTATGGAAGTTACCCTGGTATATGCAGACCCACAGCGCAGACCTGTCCAGGTGAGGCATGTTGAATACATAAATTTCTTTTAGTCAAGTTCTTTCAGATTTTAAAGTTGAGACTCTTAAAATAATGTAAAGGATATTAATGTCCACCTTTGGGTTTTCTGATGAAAAATCTGGGATATGAAATCAAATGACTTCATAAAATCTTGGTTCATGAAACTAAGGTTCATGGTCATCTTGAAAGTGGCTTCCTCACACTGGTGAGATGACCAGTGTGCTGTGCTGCTTCCTGAAAGCAGCAGTGTGCTTGCACTGTTTTACCTCGTGTTACCTTGGAAAATGTAAAGATGTAACTTACATTGTGCCCTGGTGTGTGCAGCAGCAGCCTGTCAAAGAAGGAAACTGTCCTACTCTGCTCTGCACTGGGGCAGCCTCACCTCATTTAAATGCTGGGGACAGTTTTAGGTCATCACAATGCAAAAAACACATGAATCTATTAGAGACTGTTGAAAGAGAGCCATGAGGATGGTCAAGGGTCTAGAGGGGAAGCCTTATGATATCAATGGGTTTTTCAACCTGGGAAGTGGAGACTAAAGGTGAGAGACCTCATTGTGGTCTTCAGCATCCTCACAAAGGGAAGTGAAGGGGCAGGTACTAACCTGTTCACTGTTGTGACCAGTGACAGGACCCAAGGGAAGGGCCTGAAGCTGAGTCAGGGCGGGTTAGGTTGGATATCAGGAAAAGGTTTTTCACCCAGAGGGTGGATGAGCACTGGAATACACTCCCCAGGGGAGTGGTGACAGCACCAAGCTTGAGCTGTCAGAGTTCAAGGAGTGTTTGGACAGTGCTCTCAGGCACATGGTGGGATTCTTGGGGTGTCCTGTGCAGGGCTGGGAGTTGAGCTTGATGATCCTTGTGGGTCCCTTCCAACTCAGCATATTCTGTGGTTCTGTGATTCTAAATGGATATTCTCTGAATTTCTAAATTTGAAATTCTCTGAATTTCAAACAGAATTGAAAACTAGTTCCTCTTCAGAAAAATACCAAAAATGATGTTTGCTTTTTCAGCATCCTCAGTAGACTTATTTTAAATTTGCCCCCCCCCCCCCCCCCCCCCCTTCATTTTCAAATGGACACACGCATCCCTAAAGTTGCCTTGTGCTTGCCACATGTCACAGAAACACATACTGGGGCCCCAAACAGAGTGACTGGATGTCCTGATGCAGTTTTGGAGGAACTGATTGGCAGTATTTCAATGTCTGTCCAGACTTTTGCCTTGACCTTTAGCGGTATTGAAGAGAATGGCTCTAAGATGTTTTTTTAATCATAGAAAGAAACATCAATTTTATGTTCTGAGCAAGCTGCTATGTCTACTGATTTTTTTTCCTGAGTTTTACTACTGCTGAGCCTGATCCCAGCAGAAGGCCAGCTGTTCACAGCTTTCATTCCCTCCAAATCCCTGCTTTGTAAGGTAAATCTGAAATCCAGAAGACCTTGAAGTGTGTGGTTATGACCTTAGCTTCAGCAGAACTCCTGTAAATTAAAGATTTAAGAGTTTTAAGATGTTATTTCCATTTTCTATAGTGCTCTGCCTTGCATAGCTTTATTTTGCCTGGTGTAAGTATAACATTTTTTTTGTTTCTAGTACCGAGTTGTGGTGCCAATGATGGGGGCCATCTCAGATCTGTGTGAATCACTTTCCAGACTCTCTGGTGTTCCTGCAGAAAATGTAAGGATTAATGCAGACAGTAATTTTGATAAATGTTTGTTCTTCTCAAAGCATTTTGGTGGCCTGGCTTTTATATGGGTGGTAAGCTGAACTTAATGGGCTAGTGACAAAACTGTAACAAGTTAAAATGCTATTCTTTGTTCTTAAGATCAAAATCATTCATGAGACAGTCTGTATTTATACTGATAGTTCCATTGTAGAGTTTTAAGAGAAGGGACAGAAAAGTAAAGTACAACTGATGTTGGTGTGCTGATTGTGCAATTGTGATAGAGAATTGAAATAAACTCTTGCTTGAATTTAAAGGTAGCTTGCCTAAGTTCATGTAAGCTTTTACTATAATCACTTTGCAAATCTCACTTGCTGTCCTAGATGGTCGTGACAGATGTGTATAATCACCGATTCCACAAAATCTTCCAAATGGATGAAGGTTTAAATCATATCATGCCAAAAGACGACATCTTTGTGTGAGTAAACTGTGAAAATGCCACGTGTGAAGAGTACTGCAAAATATTCACTTTGGTTTCAGGTTTAAAACCCAATTCCTTATCCCCTCACAAAACCTAAGCTTTCTTGTAGACCTTTTGCATGACTCAGCAGTAATGCAGCACGACTACTACCAGCAGGTCAACAGGTGTTGTGTTCAGCTGGTATTTTTCTAAGACAGGAGGTCATGGCCCTTGGGCCACAATGAACTTTTAGTCTAGTCTGTGTTATGCAGTTTAGGACTTCCTACAAGCCTCTTTAAGACATTATTATGTCAAGATTACAGTTATGCTATCACTGACATTTTTAGTTTCACTCAAGCTTATTAAGTTTTCCAAATCAGCCAAAAGCTTTGGGCTGTTACTAAGATAATATGAAGTCTAAGCTGTTGTACTCTGCCTTTCCAAAATCCATCACAGCTGTTAGAGCACTGTAATTGAGGGTTCCTTATAGACTCTTGACTGATGGTTAACACTGTTTATATCTAAACTGTGGTTTTGAAGGCAAAGCTGAGGATTTGGTTGTGCTTGATGTTCTACATGTGTCTGGTGGGTGAGGTATTTCCAATCACCGCTGAAATCTGGTGAGGAGAGCAAAAGTTGTGTTCCTCTATTGCAGCTGACATGCGAGAACATTCCAGTGCAAGAATGTTGCTGCCATGAAATTGTTGGGTCTTTGTGGAGCCCTGCACTGATATCCTCTGGCCCCGTGTGAACCTTACACGGGTGGGATGCTGTGACATACTGGTGCTCTTTTGTCATGCTGTCTGCTGTGACCTTATTGCCGAAACATAATGAAGGAGTTTTGTATAAGTTGTTGTCTTCAATTGTGTGACCAGTTAGGATCCCTGGGAAGGATGTTTGGCCTCTGTGAAATCTGTTTGTAGAGTGTTAGTTCGTAAGTCTGTCTGTCTCTGCAGCAATTATAACATCTTAAAAAGAAGAAGCATGATATTACAGTGGTAATTGCAAAAATTCCCTGCTTTCAAACAGGCATAATGTATTGTAAGTCCCTCCACAGAAAACAACTGTCTGAATCGGGTCTGCTCTGGGGTGTGGAGCAAGCATTGGCTGAACTGCAGCTCCAAGTGTATTTTCCTTTGCAGTTGCCACTTCCTTTTATGTGCAGGACAACTGTAAATGAGGTGCTGCTGTGAGTCACAGTGAGTGAACTGACCTGGGCTAAAAATAGCTTTCCAAGGAAGAGGAGAGGTAGCAGGAGGAAGTTTTGCAAATCCTGTTTTTCCATGTACACCCTCTAAGATCTTTCCACCACTGAGGGGTAAGAGCAAGCAGCCAGGCACCAGGGCAAGAATTAGGAAAAAGTTGTTCATAGGAAGTCCTTTTAATGGATAATGCTGCCAGGAAAAAGATGTGTAAAGTAATATTCTAACTACAGCTAAAACCCAGCATTCTTTTATTGAAAGAAAGTCTTGTCTCAAAAAATGAGCAGAGAAACACTTATTCATAAAAAGGAAAGTTTTTTTAAAGGCAAATGCATAATTATTTCTAGTGTGGACAATCTACCTGCCTTGTCTGGTTGTAAAAAGTCCGCTGTTAGGTGTTCTAAGATCAATAAATGGTTAGACTAGTGTGAAGGTTCTTGAATTCCACTTTGTTTCTATCTATTATTTTTTTTGTCCTGCCAGCTTCAAAACCTGTTTTCCATTAGGGAATGTACTTGTTGTCATGGATGTAGATCTCTGCCTTCCACTTCCTCCAGAAAGGATGGCTTTACAGTTAAAGGGGAACTTGTCAAGTGCTGCTCAAGCTGTTGTGTTTCTGCCAGAAGTTATGGACAGTGACTTGGCAGATCAGGTTTCTGCCCTTCTGCAGGTGCTGTGTAATGTGTGGCTGGAGAATATGGTATGTCTGTTGTTTGTTCAGACTGCTGCTGCCAATAACTTCAGGAGTTTCTGATATCTCAGCAACTTAACTTCTTAGATTACAGGCAAATATCTCAGTATTTATTAAAAATAGAAATGAATTAAAAAAACATTTTAAAAAAACCCAGGTCTTTCAGAACCTTCCACTTTTTTAAAGAACAAGCTTGTTTCCACTTGAAATGTTAAGAAACATTTTATTTCCCTGAAGTCAATGAAGAAGAATTTCTCACTAAAAACCATTTTTTTCTTCTTAAATTAAGGCAAATTCTTTAGAGGAGTGACAGGAAAAGACTTGCTGCTTATGACTTGAAGGATGTTTTGTATGCCTGCATAGTCCATGAAATGTTCAGCTTGGAAAAGGTGCTCCTGTACTGGTGATGGAGCTGTGGGGTGTATCACTGGTTACATGGAGTGATGCATCTCTCTCCTGTTCCTGAAAGAAAACTGTCTTTGTATCACTTAATGAAGGGGAACAGATGCCCTTTATTATGAAGTACAGCAGTGTAGGGTTTTACAGTCACAGTATTTTCACCCAAAAGTCACAATTGAAATAAATAACCTAAAAAAGACTCAGTAAACCATGCTAACTCATCAAACATTTGTTTGTGCTACATTTATACTGGATATTGCCACAAAAGAAACACTTATGAATACTTGCTAGAGTGTTGGGCAGACAACAACAAGATAGCAAGTGCTTTTTAAGAAAGGAATTATCCTTCTGGAAGCTGCTTGCCTACCATATTTTGAAAACTTAATTTTTTCCTAAGATTTGCTTGAATCACTTAATGGCCTTGTGTGGTAAGACTAAAACATATCAGCTTCAAGTCTAGGAACACAGAAATTACAGAACAGATGGGATTTTTAATAGCATTACTTATTTGAAAATCAAATAGGCAAGCTGCATCATTTCAGGGTGTTGGGCTCAGCTCAGTGCAGCAAAGCCAAGTGAGGGTTATGTGAGCTATCAGGTGAGAACAAACAAACTGGAAAGGGATTATAGATATGCTTCAACTTGACATATAATGCAACCTGGGCTATGACTTGAGTACCATTAGTTAATTTTTTAAATTCAAATAAAAGATGATTTTTAGAATTAAAGTATCTCTTGTATTTAAATTATACTCTCTTCATGATACTCGCTGTCTCATGTGCTTGAACATTTTCCTAATTCATGTTTTATGGATCCTGTCTCTTTAATATATTCATCATGTGCTCTTATTTTCTAGTAATGTCCAGTAGCAAGACATCCCTGTGGGAAAACTGTAATGTGTATATCTCCCTCCTTGCTTTAAGTAGTTGCAGTTAGATGCTAAATTTCTTTCACTGGTTAGAAAACAAAGGGAAAACCAATCCAAAACAGAGTTAAATCAGTAGAGCATATTCAGAAACAGATGTTTCTCATGTATATTTCCCCAAAACTTGTGTGCATTCCCCAAACTTACATTTTGAAATTGTGGATGGCTCAGTGAGTCCTACTGATTTTTGAGGTCTTTTTCTAAAGGATTTAGTTGCCTAGTCTTTGAATTGGAATTGGGGTGGGCTCACAGGCCTTTTCTTTTGTTCTTCCTTATAGCCACACTGAGTGAATTCAGAGAGAAGCTGTGATAAACTGAAGACCACACCCTTCTGTTTAAATAATCTTTTTAAAAAAGTGCAACAGTTTGCTCACTTGTAATGCACTCCTCTCTTCCACTGGCAGAAGCCAACCAAGATTGTTTTAGTACTCATATGTGGTTATTTGCTGGACTCTGAGAATCCAAAGAATGAGTGGGTAGTGATAGGGCACTACAGAGCCCCGAGGCTCTGAGTTCATGAGCAGAGCCATCCAATTGTTCCTTTGTTCCTTTCTCTCATTGTCCTCCTCTAAACAGGGTATTGCTCAGAGTCCAGCAGATCTTCCACCTGTGTGATCACCTTTGTGGCTGTCTTCTGTAACAGAAATCAGTTGTTTCAGTGATTTTGAAGCTGTAGGATCTGCTTGTAACTTAAACTAGCAGTTCTTGCCTTCTGTACGTTTCTTAGCATCATATTAAGTTGTCTCAGGATTGAAAATTTTAAATGTGAATGTCAGTCTCTTACTGTGTTTCTGCAGGTTTGCTTTGCTGAGAGCTGTAGTAGCCAAGCTTGCCTGTGACAACAATACCCCTGTGGTTTGCCAGACCTCTGATTTTATGGTACTGTGCACTGGCCAGCTGGCAACACACATCTCAATTCAAGGTTCAGAAACTCTTAACACTGCAGGACATTTGTGCTCCAGCAGGGTTGTGACTTAAAAACATTAGAGTCTACTTTTGTACTGGTGTCTTTTTGAGACCAATGTTAAGTCTCAGCTTTTGATTTGGGCCTCTCTTGGTTTGTTACTGAGCAGAGAATGGATTTTCCTGAAATGCTTGGGTTGGAAATGTCAGTGAGTAGGAACTCTCATAACACACTGCAGCAGGAATAGAGCAGCTGGAATGGGCCTTGGCTTTTCTGAGCATGTGCTTGACAGAGGACATGGTCTGTGAACATAGATATTGTAGTCCAGACTGTGCTGTTGGTGAAATTTGGGAAATGTGTTGTAAGTGGGATGTGTGAAATATTGAGCTGCCACCTTTTTATGCATTATTTCAGTGGTGGGAAAAACTGTGGGGTGTTTTCTGGTTTTCACCATAGGGTTATGAGGGAAGACACATTCAGCCTTCTGGTTTTTGCCGGGCATCATGGGCATCTTGAGATGTGTATTGTGAATTTTCATGTGCCACTGAAGTGGTGGGGAGTACTGAATCTAGGGGAGTGAGGAAGGGGAGAAGAATTGGACTACATTTGGAACTTAAGCTGAATGGATTGCAATATGGAAAAGGAAGATGTGCCCTGGATGTCTAAGATATGTTCTTCCTCTGAGCTGCTCAGTTTCTGGTTCATGAGTTCTTCTGGTGTATTATTTTACCTGTTGAGCTCTGATAGTAAAACCTCAAAAAGAAGAAATGCAAATACCACTGGCCTTCTTGATGTTTAGGTGACTTTAAGTAACTTTGAAATGCATCCCAAAATGAACCTGGCACCTTTTATACAAGAGGACAAAACAATACATTTTCTTCTCCGAGTCTACTGAAAGGGAAGGAGAGTTGGGAAATTCCACAAGCCTGTTCTTTCACAAGGCTTTGTGCTCATCTCTTTCTTATCTTGACAGGTTTGGAACTGTCAGGTAGTCCTGGAGCAAGTTGTGTAATATTTATCAGAGAAGAGCTGAGATGCAGAAATGGAGGGAATTGGTAGAAGCTTTGAAACAAGATAACTGACCCGACATGCAGGGGCAGTGCAGCCAGACAGTGGTGGGAGTATCCCAGTTCTCACTGTGTTGGTAATGGTTCTCTCCAAGCATGTTGTTCTGTGGAAGGACAGGGAGGTCTGTGGCAAATGATCAGGAATCACTCCTGTAAAGGTGGTCTGCAAATCAATTTGATGATAGCAGTTCAGTGTTTGTGCTGAATGCTCTCATTGCCCAGGCTAAACAGAGCACAGCATTCAGCACACAACCCAAACACTTGCTATTTCTTTTCCTCAGGTTCTGGGAAGCCCAGCCCCACTAGGACCTCCGGCTCCCGCTCCAATGTAACCCCCACACATGCACCATGCTGGTGATGTGCCATCACCAGGGATCCTGCTGGAGCTTGGAGCCGGCCTACAAGGGCTCAGGTAAGTACCACATAAAAACAAACTCCACAGCCCATTTCGAGGGTATTGCTCTTAGTATTTCTTCGAAGTTCTTAGGAACTAAGAAGAAAAATGTTCTGAAAGATAAACTAGATACCCATGTTCTCTTAGCCTGGCTAATGGGGCATATTACATAACATATATTGTTTATGTTGATAAAAGTTTCACAAATTGATTTGCAGGTCACCTTTAACGTATAAAAGTGTGCATATTTGAATAGGAGGTATTCAGTTTGCCATAGGTGCCATGTTTTCTACCTTCTCTTACAACATGCTGTGTATTTCATTTAGATGCGTTCATGATCTTGAATAAACATCACTGGCTGCAAAGATGTTAGGTGTGTTAATATGACTGAGGCTACAGCAATTATTGAACTGAGTTAATGAGGTCAGCAAATCAGCACGTGCAGTAGTTTTATACAAAACACTTGAGATGTGTGGGATCTTGTAGCGCACTGATCTGTGAAGTTTGTTCACACTTGCTAAAATTGGGGTTTTCTTGTTGGAAGAATGTTTGCGTCTTTTCCAAAATGAACTTGTATTTATTTAAGCCTTGTATGAACCTCCTGTATGAATTCCCTCATCGTTTTTAATCTTGTTCCTCTGCACAACTGGCAAAATCCTTTGACCAGGTTCTACGGGGCAAACTGTCCATTGTCTAAGAATGTTGCATTTTCAGTTTCCAGTCTCTTAGTTTACTTGCTTGTGTGTGTTCTGGTGTTAAGTAAACAGATTAGGAGTATCTCCATTTCCTAGAAGAAATCAGAATATGTGCAGCAGTTTCTCCCAGTTTTTTTTCCAATCCTGTGTTTATTCTTACTGTTTACTTTTGACCCTGTTGTGGTTTCTCAGCAGCATCTCTGGGTTGATGTTCTGTAGTAAGCCCCTTCAGACAGATCTGTTTGGCTGCTTCTGCAGTGGCATTTTTCCTGCCCTTCTCTAGCCTTTTTCAAAATAGACTTCTTGGTTGTTGCTGTAGATTGAGTTGTGATCCAAATAGTGTTTTGCAGCTGGAGTTAATATCACAGATCCCAGCACCTGTGAGGGAATCTTTCAGTAACATACAACCTATATATTAGCCTGGTGTTTAGCTCAGAGTATTTTTTGCTTTCAGAGTCCTTTCATGTAGCTATGGTCCTTCATAGCTTTCCATTCTTCTGTGACTTGCTTACCTTCATTGTGCAATGGAGCAAAAGTTATCTCATTGCTCACTGCCTCCTTTCTGAATTGAAACCACAGACCTGAACCTTCCTAATGCTGATAAAGACTGGTCAAGTCCTACCCTATTGCTTAGCAGTTTTCAGACACTTCTCTGATTGTCATGATTTATAAAGGCAATTAGCCAGTATCTAGTAGTGTAGTAGCATCTGAGTTAATGTTTCTGACTTGTAAAACCATGTTGTGTCATCTGGAGTAACATCACCGTCATGTTCTATTATTTCAATTAAGTTGTAACATACAGAATTATGTCCAGCAATTCTCAGTATCAGCTCTACTGCCTTCCTTACGCTGTACATAAAGTACTTTGGTTTTGGTTCTTTTTTTCAAGGGATAGCTGTTGCTTAGGAGATCATAAAAATGACAGATCTTGGTTCTAGTATGTCTGCTTTTAGTACTAGTATGTAAAAGGTGTTTTGAGTTGGAGTGGGTAGAGGGGCACTTGAGTAACCAGATCTGTTATGCTGTGGTGAGAAGTATGTGAGATGCTCTCTTCAGAGTGTTATGGGGTGGTGCATGCTGGCTGTTTGTGATGGATGACCCTTACCTGTGGAAATAGTCTTTTATTTCTGTCCCATCTGTTTCTTCTTATGGGCTGGGCTTCATTCAGGTGCATGAGGGTGGAGTGTAAGCGGGGCTTCATTAATTGCTGCTTGCAGAGCACTCTGTAGGTGGTGTGAGAAGAGTCACAGGAGTGTCATGCACTGAGCTGTGTTACAGGAGTCCAGGCTAAGGGTCTCATAGGACCTGGTGTTAATCACAGATTATATTCTGGGACTGAGTATGGCCTTTTGTGGTTTAAACAGTACTAAGCAAAGTAATTCACCTTGTTGTGGTGCTGTTTCTCAGGAAACTTTAGGAGGTGTGGGCTGTATGCAATGCTGGTGTCCAGCTGAATAGCACTGAGAGCCTAGAAAACCTCAACAGCTGCTGGCATTGGACTCTCTTATGCTAGCTCTTGTGTTCTTGGTGGATTGGGGCTCCGTGGAAGGATGTTTTCCTTCATGTACTCTGCTGCCCCAGTCCAAATCCCAAGCTGGGATCCTTTTTTGTTTTAAGTAGGATGAAGCAGGATTACAGCTCTGAAATTTATTCTCCTCCTTGCTCTGAGCACAAGAAAAAACGTTTCTCAGCTCCTGAGAGAAGTGGCTTGTCTAATGTAAGAGAATTGTTTGGAGTTTGAGGCATTCAGATATGTGATTGTGGTGTTGGTCATTCTGGGTAGTGACATCTTTCATGAAATCTTTCTCTTTCAGTTTTAAGATAAATCTGGGACAGGTGACTCACCAAATTAAAGAGCAGTGTGACTTGGCATTCGTGAAAATGAATCTTCTATAATGAACAGGCCTGAAGCAAACAGTGTGATAGTGTACCATGTGGTTACTTTTTGCCTCTCCTCTGACAGCTGCAGATACCTCATTTGCTGTTTCACCCAGGGCACAAACTGCGTCACAGTCTCCTCACTGTTCTCCCAGGCTGTTTGTTGTCTTCCAGATTTTTTCTTGTTTGTTTATTGTCCTTGGATTTTTCGGTGAAGCAGATGTTTCCAGACTCTTGGTTTTATGAAACATTAGCTGCTCAGTGATGTGAGCTCAGGCCATAAAACTGATTGAGAGGCTGGGAGAATGCAGGACTAAAGGTATCAAGAAGATTTCTTTCTCCAGGGGGAACAAACATTCTCAGAGGGATTTCAAAGTACATTTAGTATTTTTCACTGGTTGAAGCACTGTGGAGTTGTCAGGGTAGCATCTTGGGAGATGATTTGTAATAGGGTTTTGAATTAGGAATAAAGACAGAGGGAAGGTTGGAAGCTGAGTTGTTTGCAAGTATGTGTCCTGTGCCAGTGTGAGCCATAGGGAGTGTTCAGGGAACTGCTCTGTAGCATGAGGACAGCACAACCCTCATACTGTTGGAGAGACTTGCTGAACTGAGTTCATATTGGTCCTGCCTGCTGTGGTTCTTGTCAGTGAAAATAACCCATGGAAATACCTGTCTTTCAAACAGGTATGAAGTTTGCAAGCCAAGTGAGGATGGCTCGGAGTGTGTTACTCTCTCCATTTACTTTCGGGAAAAGACAGTGAGGCAATCCAGCAATACTTCAGGGACTGTGCTCTTTGGGCAGCCACTGTTAATATCTGTGCCCAAACACAAGCTCACTGTGGATCACCTGTACAGTGTGGTTTTGGAGCAGATCAGGTAAGTCAGTCATGGCTGTACCTTTGAATCCTATGTCACTTATTCAATTAAATTGTAATAGGATTACTGAATCCTTGTTAACAGGGAGAATTTTCCTTGATTTGTGTGGGTTGTATAAACCAGGATTTGCATTGCTTTAGTGTCTGGAGGCCCCAGGGACATTTCAAGGTCCTGTTTTTTTTGGGCTTTGTAACAGATATTCCTGGCTTAGTCTTGCAAAAGGAGTCAGGAGCAGAACTCTAGGCATGTTTTCAGGGCTCACAGATGGGGCCACCATAACATACTTTTGCCTTTTCAATATATAGCCATGAAACATGGAATAAGCAGTGAGAGCAGAGATTTAGGGACTTGTTTGACTTATTCTGAGGGCTCTCAGTGCTGTTGTGTAATGTAAATAGTGCTGTACAGGATAGGGTCTGGTTTGCTGGAGGGGATTGGGCAGCAAGAGCTGATGATAGAGGGGATTGTGTAATAAATGTATCCCTTCTCTTCAGCCGCTGTGTGAAACTCCCTCTGGCAGAAGAATACTCCCCACCCTGCCCAGACAGAGGAACCTGCAATGGCTCCAATGGTGTGGTTGAAGGTAAAACCCTTCGAAGTCTGCTGGAAGCTTTTCAGCACTTTAAGCTTTCTAACAGTGTTTGTTTTGTGCTGTATGTATTTATAATCCACCACGATTAAAACACACTGTTCTTCTGGACATCTGTGTGGTACAGGGAGAATCTTGTAGACTATTTCTTTCCTAGGGAGATCAGATGTGCAGCAGCTGCAGAACAAGGTGTGGATGTGCATTCATCCTGGCCAGTGTTAGGGAACTTCGTTGGGGTGTCCAGGTGCCTCCCTCCAGAGGCAACCCTTCCTGATATGCCCTTTGGTGATGAAAACTGGCCTATTGGGTCACAAAGATTGTGGAGAAATTTGTCTGTTGGAGGACATAGAATGACTAGTCTCATTCCTAGGCCACATGCTCACTAGGAAGCTGTTATCATCACATGCTGATGGCATGAGTGTTTCCCTTTCCTGTTTTAAAAAGATTCACTGGTGTAGCCCTGAGGGTAACAGCTGCAATAAGTTAAATGGGGAAAAAACCTGCCAATTTTCCCCAAAGAACGAAAATAACTTTCCTGGTGACTTAGATATTCCTGTCTGTGAAGACACCCAGCCACAGCCTTGCTGATTCTCTCTTGGGGATGCTTCCTTGGGTGTGCTCTCAGGAGTCATTGTTAGCTGAGCACTCTCCTAAACTGGCATCTGCTAAAGGAGAAAATAGAGCTTCAGATGTAGCAGGTTAGCAAGCAGAGGTTTCTTTTTCTGTGCACCTTTTCACTGTTTTCCACATAACTAGTGTGTGTTGTACAGGCTGATGCAAACAGCTGTCCATGGCAGATGTCGGGCCAAACTTTCATTGAAGCCCTGTAATATTGTCCTTGTTTGAAATTTTTTTCCAGGCGACATTGAAGAGATGGAGCATCAAGATGGAGGAGAGGAAGGCAAGGAAAAGCTGACAGAAGGTGATCCCTGCCACTCTGAGGGTTGTATGCAGGTGGAGTCAACAAGAGACCTGCAGCCTTGCAAGAAACAGCATTTCACTTTTAGCCTTGTGAATTCCTCTGGGACCTCAGAGATAAACTCCATTGTTGAAGGAAAAATCTTAAAACTAAATGGTAATTATTTTCTTGCTGTTTTTTATTCTTCCTGCTTTTTACACCTGTGCAATAAATATTTCTTTTTTCTTGTAGCTTTTTCTGCAGTTGCTATTGACTGGGATTCTGAGACACGGAGGTTGCTTTATGATGAGCAGGAGGCACAGGTTGTAGTAGCTCTCTTCATAAGTAATCTATGTGTAAATTTGCATGGTATTTAAAAGGTGACAGTAAGCAGTGTTCTGCTGGGTCATCTTTTGTAACAGAACAAGCTGGGTTTTTTAACAGAATAAGATAGATTTTACTGTCTTGATAAAAGCTCTAAACCCAAGTGAGGACGTATATTTTCTCTTATAGACTAGTATAAGAAAGGAGTGGCTGGAAGCTGGAAATGATTGGGTGGAGGAGGTGGTGCAGAAGTAGGCTGTGTGGTGAAAGTGAGCATGTAATTTCTTGATGTCAGGGATTACAGAGTACATGGAATTGAATAAAACAACCTGCCTCTTTTCACTAGGCATTTGAAAAACATATAAGCATACTACAGCCACAGAAGAAGAAGGCTGTAGTAGCACTCAGAGACTGCATAGAGCTCTTCACTACTATGGAAACACTTGGTGAACATGACCCATGGTAAGAACTTCTGCCTGCCTGCCATAACTGTTTGAGTTCACATGTTTTTTCATAGGATTCTTATAATTTCCCAGGTCTGGCTTTTTGTCCTCATCTTTGAGAAATCTGTCAGATCTGTATTAAGTCATTGACTCAATTGGCTGTGGACATGGGTTAATAAAAGTATTTGTTTCCTGCCTATATTTAAGAAAAAATGAGTCAGTGGGAATGTAGCTTCGACCAGGCTATTTTTAAAAGTTAATTTTTGTACAATGCAGTTAACATACTTGCCATAGGACTATAAAGTGGAAGCAAGTTTGAGTTTGGAATTCTCTGAGGCAGTGTGTTCACCTGCATATTCCACAGGCAATGTGCCTTCTGTAAGGCAAGGACTGTGCTTATGCTAGTGAGGCATCTTTAATGGAAAGCCAGAAGCTTTTCTTTTGATGGAGTCATTAATTTCCTTGCTTGTTACTCCTTCTTTAGGTACTGCCCTAACTGTAAGAAACATCAACAGGCCACGAAGAAGTTTGATTTGTGGTCTTTGCCCAGGATTTTGGTGGTACATTTAAAACGCTTCTCATACAGCAGATACTGGAGGGATAAACTTGACACTGTTGTGGAATTCCCCATCAGGTAGGATTCTTCCCTCAAGATAGGAAGAGCTTGAAGAATTTAGTCAAGAAATAGGTACATCTGATGTTTCTGTTGTGTGGGCTTGTTGTAAAGGCTGTAACTGGAGCAGATCTTTTCTGGGTTTGAATGGCTGGACAGTCAGCATGAGTTGAGAGGGTTAGTTTTCTGCAGGGGTGGTTTTTGTTAATACCATTCAGCTTTATACACTCCAAAGAGCATTAGTTACTAGCAGCTGCTGTTTCTTCTGAAATTCAGTTAAGCCCATGTCGTTCAACCAAGAAAACTTCTATAGCAATTTTAGCAAATCTTCTGGGCAGTACTGCACTTGCAGTACTGAGTATTGCTCAATTTCAAGACAAAAGCCTGCCTTGCCCCTTTGCTTCTGCTTTATAGCATCCTGCTGTGGGATGAAGCATATTCCTTACTATTCCTATCTCACTCTTCATTGCCTACACAGGGACACTCCAAACTATGTTTTATTCGACACCTCCCTCTAAACCTTCTGGCAGTGCTCGGTGTTTTTGTCAGGACCTGCCTTGTGTAGGAGGGGTAGCAAGTCTGGTCCTCAGACTAACAACACCTGGCCCCTGAGCAGCAGAGCAGCAGTGGTGCCATGCTTCAGCTCCTACAGAGTGATAGTTATTGGTGTACTGATACTTTTGTGTTTCTTTCCAGGGGTTTGAACATGTCTGAGTTTGTCTGCGACCCAAGAGCAGGCTCATACGTGTATGACCTCATTGCAGTTTCCAATCACTATGGAGCCATGGGAGTGGGCCACTGTGAGTAACTGCTGCTGTGTCCTTTGGGTGCAAGGAAATGTGGGCAGAGGGGATATAGGAGAGCTCTGCACTGGGATGCCTGCAATAGCCCTCACCTAAGATATCTAGTCCAAAACTTACCTGTGTTCTGTGTGCAGGTGATATCATGTTGGGATCCTGTTAGGATATGGAGGGCAGATAGGTAGCACTTTGGCCTGAGGTCTTGACTAGTGCCTGTGGGACTCTGGTTAGTTTGTGTGATGGTGTTCCCCAATTTATGAGAGGTGTCAAAATTTTTCTGTGCTGAACCTGAAATTGTGGCACTGGCTGACAGTAGAATGTCTCTGCCTTTGCACTGATAAGGACTGACATAGGAAAATGTCATTTCATCAGGAGAAAAAAACAGGTATATACAAGTTTGATACATGCTGAGTCTGTGTTTTCTGTCACTGGTTTTGCTGCAGCACAGATGAAAAGTGTCTGTTGGTGTTACCTGTATCAGGTGTGTATGCAGATCCATGCTGTAGATTATACTTGTAAAACCATCCAGAAGCAATTTACCATGAGAAGAGGATGAACTCCTGTAGCTTAAGGGGCACATGTTCTGAGATTGGAGATCAAAGTCACAGAAGTCTTGGCTGGAAGAGACACTGAGGGACTTTTAACTTAATTCTTGAGTGAGGATTCTTGCAAGAACCAGATCAGATCTGTTAGCAGCAGAAAACTTTTCTTTCAAGTGAAAAAGCAGTGAGAGAGTCTTAAACTGTGTGTGTTTGGGAAGGCTCTGACTCAAGGGCAGTGGACAAAGCGTACTGTTGTTTTTCCCTAAGTTTCTTTTTCCCTGTATCTCAGCTGTCAGGGATAAGCCTGGTCTGTGGAACCTGGTCCTAGACTAGCTGGGCCAGCTGGCATGTTGTAGATGTGTATGTTGGTTAACTGGGCTTGGGGTGGGCAATGTCAAAGCTGGCTTCTGGCCTCCCATGCACACGTGGTTGGAGTCCCAGGTGTGCATTCCCTGCTGGCCTTCCCTGGAATGCTGAGCTGCAGTTTCTCTCCTGACAGACACTGCCTATGCTAAGAACAAGGTGAACAACAAGTGGTACTACTTTGATGACAGCAGTGTCTCGGTGGCTTCAGAAGACCAAATAGTGGTGAGTATTTGGCTGGAGGTCTGTGCTGAGAGTGTGGTTCCCTGCTTTAGGCATGACATTGCAACCAAGCTGCGGGGATGGATGGTTTCAGATGGGTTTTCTTTTTGTTTGGTAGACAAAAGCGGCGTATGTGCTGTTCTATCAGCGCCGAAACAGCGAGGAACATTCTGCCCCCTCTGCTCCCCAGGAAGAATGTGATGGCATGGACACCAACTAAGCACCACCTCCAGCACTCAGCCACCATGGTAGTGGTTGCTCTTGTAAAGCAATGCCTGAGGCGCCTGAAAATTTTTCTTCCTTCTGTAGGGGTCAAGCAGAAAATCAAGCACTGAAAGATTGAGTGCTGGGGGTTGCAGAATAGCATTGAAGAGCCAGGAATAGGTGCTGACACTTGGGTATTTAGAGGCCAAAAATAATATATATTGGAGCTTCAATAAAGTTCTTTTTAAAATCTGGCTGAGCTGTGTGGCTAGAGGCAGGGGTTGGGACTGTGGTTCTTGGGCTGAGGGTTGTAGCTGGGGTTGGGAGAGGACAGCCTGAGCTGGAGGCCAGGCACAGCTGAGCCTTGCAGGGGCCCGTGAGGAGAATGGTGGGTATGATTCTGTGAATCAGCACTGGGGCTTCCTGCCAACTCTCTGATGTAGCTGTTGGGCCCTGCCTGTGTCAGGGTTCCCCTGCACCCTTTCTGGAGCTCAGTTCAAATCTCTGTACATCTGGTCTGTTGCAGTCTCTGCCATTGTACCTAGGTCTCCTGGCAAAGCAACAAATGTTTCTCACTCTTTCACTAATGCATTTGAGACTCTCCTGGGCAGTTGTGACTCACTATTTTTCATGTGAACACTGAATCCAGTGATGCAGAAATCTTGGCCAGAAGTGAATCATACCTGCCTGTGGTGTGGCATATGTGCAGGCTGATCCCCATGGAGATGCAGGATACAGCTGCTCTGGCTTCTGTTTTTCGGCAGAGAAAATACCATCCATAACATCGATGATTTCTTGTCTTTTCCATCTCCTACACCCCTCACTTTCAGGCTGCTCTGTAAGCACTTTTCTGCTGCCAGCATTTCTCCTATGGTTTGTGCAGTGACAGCATTTTTATCCTTTTTTGCTCATTTATGTGTCCAGCCAAGCTCAGCACGATGTCCCCAGAGCTGTCACCTGTACAGATGACAGCCCAGTGCAATGGATCTTGTGAGTTTTTAGCCTTTTCTCTTGCAACTTTGGTTTTTTTTGACTGCTCTTTCAGCCCTCCTCCACCCTTGAGTGCTGCCTTTTATATCCTCACCTGATCACCCTCTGTGGGGCTGCAGGTATAACAGTCCTGTCCCAGGCCTTGTTTGCCTCTGCTGTTCAATGGTTCTGCTCCATCCTTTTGTCACAACTGGCAAATGCTCTTCCCTCTGTCCTCCTTTATTGTGTGTTGCTTTTTAGGACTCAAGTCCAGCTTTCTTGGAAAGAGACTCCTGTGAGTCTCAGTGGAAAGCTGGTCTTCCATGACATAAAATTCCAGAGCCTTAGCCTGTGTTTTTTAGGGAAAAATCTAGCTCAAGGTAGTCATCCAAACCCAGGAGGGTTTTTCCTTCTTGGATCCAAGTTTTGTTCACAATATGAAAGGCTGAGACTGGCTGTCAGTGTGCTTTTTGTTCCCCCTGGAATGTGTGCTTGCAGGTGCTGTGGCTTCAGTGCTGGCCATCACCTTCTGTTGTGGTCAGCAGTGCTCATCCATTTAACTCCAGACTTGCCAGCTCAGCCCCACCTTTCTGCAGCTCCAGGCAACAGGCCTGGTAGGAAATTGCAATGTGCCTGTCCCTGCACCCTGGGAGGGCAGCACCAGGCAGCCCTTTGCCAGGGCACTGGAGAGTGATGGAGGAGCGGGCATTGTCTCTAGCCAGCATGCTACTGATGTGATTCTCCCTTGTGGAATTTTGCTTTTAAAGCATTGAAATTGAAATTTTGAGATCACATTTGCTTAGTTGCTTCTGCTGTTTTATTTTTGCAACTCCTAATATTGTAATTTTTTTTTCCTTATTACTGAGGGGAGCATGCAAAAAGCAATTTTTAAGCTGTAGCACTGCACTGAAATTACTCTAATCAGCATTTTTTTGTTTTACCCTGAAAAGTAAGTCATGTGGGCATTCCAAAATGGGGAATAGAGGAAAGGGAGGACTGTAAAAGACCTTTTAAAAAGAGAAATCAATCTGAAATAACCTTTGTTCTCCTCCTCGCCTCCCTACCTGTGCTGACACTGAGAAATGCATCCGTGGGGCTCAATCTCAGATGCTGAACAGACTCTGTTGTACTGCAGAACAAGTGGCCCAGCTCTGCTTTCTCTGCCTCTGAGCTGCTGGGCTTTGGCTGGTGTGTGTGTGCTGTAATACCAGACTGTTTTTTAGACTAGCACTTTGTAAGTGGCTGGCTCTGTTGTACAAAGAGGAAAATTAAAGAGTGGTTTGCACTGAAACTGGGTTTTGTTGTATTTTCAGCTTTCACTACATGGATTACATGGTTGTGGGGATGCCTGGTGCTCCAGGAGTAATTTGGGCTGGGGGAGGGCAAGTCCTGCAAAGCCAGTGGGAATCTGGGAGACAATCAGCTGTTGAGGGCACAACACTGCACAGCTGAGGGTTCACTTTGCTCCAGGGTTGCCTTTTCTCCCTGCAGTGGTGGGTTGCTGGTACCTGGTGCTTTAGCAAAGCTGTCTTTGCTTTTTTGTGGCATTGGGCAGCCTGTGCTATGGTTTCATCCTTCCTCTTCCTCTGCAGATCCCTGAGAGGTCCTGGTCTTCCTTCTGTCCATTTTCTCCAGGGGTATCAGGGCTGCCTGTGACTGTACCACTGAGGTAGTTGTCCTGCAGTCTCTGCAATTTCCTCAAGGCAACTTGAAAGTACTTGTGAGAGCAGACTGGAAAAAGCTGAGGAAGTGCAATGGGCTTGTGTGAAGGACTGTACCAGTCCTGCAGGTCAAGGTGGGCTGTGAAACCCTTGTAGAGAAGGTTTGAAGTCTTCTGCCAGAATTACAGTGTAAGAGCAAGAGAAGCTTGATTTCAGCTGGAGCTCCTGCAGGTTAATGACCCTTAGTGTGAAACAGCAGCTGCTGAGCTTTGTGGTCAAGGGCTGACCTCTAAAACACGGTGTGAAACCCATCATGGGAAGAGGGGAAAGAAAGGGGCAGCTTCCCGTTCACTGGCAGGATGATTTGGTGAGGACAGAAAATCAGTATCACAGTCCTGGTTCCTCCTGCTTTGATTTACAGTTTCACCCTGACAAAAAGATGCTCAGAATAAAGAAGCAGGGAAAAATAACAGCCAGAGTATGAAAGAGCTTCTTTCTACAGAGCATTTCTCCAGGCTGGAACTGTTCTCCCTGGGGAAAAGGTCTGAGGAGTTTCTACAGAGGAATAAGCCAGGAACAGTTGCTCTCTGTTCTCTACAGTGCAAGGTGGGCAGCTTAAAGCATTTATGATCCCCCTCTGCCCCAGTAAATAGCAGCCTGGCACTCTTTGGCAACACCCTGCTGGCAGACGGGGGGCTGTGTGGGCAATCAGGTCCCACAAATGGACTTGGGAAGGATTAAATAAATGGGGAAATAATGTGTATGTGAGTCTTTGGGCTCAAATCAAAGTGAGGGCGCTGCAGTTCTGAACATGATGTTTTTCTTTTATTCTCAGCCTTGCTAAAATACATTATATAATTTTAGATAACTTCTTTTCAAATAACTTTTACAAGAAGAGACAAAAGCATACTCTCAAATTCAGAAGATGGAGGTCTGAAGTTCTTCCTTAAACATGCCTTCAAAATGGAGGTCTTTTGCCATGAGCTCTTCTTCTACATCCTCTAAGGCCCACTGATGATCTGTCAATTCTAAGGCTTCCCATTCTGTCTGCATTGGCAGTGAACAGAATCAGAGAAGGAAAAACAACACAAGATTAGTTAGACAAAAACTACACAAAGCAGTGCTTGCTTTAAAAGCTGCAACAAACACTGATTTCTGTTAACAAACAGAAAACAGTTAACAAACACTGATGGCAATCCCATCAACTCTCTGAAATCAGTGGTTTATCCCTAATTAGATGTTAGCTGGTCAATACAAATTGCATTACAGAAATTAGAAAAACTACATTATCTATTTTCTGACAACCCTCTAACCTTCTGGAACAGTCCATTGCTTCTCTAACAGCCAGTTATGTTCTGGTAGGTAAGTGCTTTGCAGTGAGTTAATTCTTTAGTTCAGGGTTACTTGATAACAACAGGTAAAAGGCCAAAAATTTTGCAACTGATCACAGACTTGTGCGCAAAGCCTGCAAAGAAACATGCCACATGATTCCCAGCAAGAGATTTGTATTCCTTGGCCAAAACACTTCTCCTGCAATGTAAGCTTTTTCCTTTTTGTTTATGCTGGAGCATGTAGGTTTTGGTCCCTGCAAGGCTGAACTGGCAGAAATTCTGTGGAGAACCAGTACTGGGTGGAAGTGGAGTCAGTACTGGCTGTAATTGCACCTCAGTACTGACAGTACAGCCACTGCTCCAGCACTGCTGACAACTGCAGCCATCCTCTTCCCTGGCTGAGCCTCTCTGTGCCTGGGTGGTGTGGGATTTTTTAACCAGGAAGGTTACTGAAAACACTGCAGGAGCAGACCATTCCAACTTCCCAGGCAGCAGGTTATGTGTGGCTAAACCTCTTCTACAGTACACAAAACCAGAAACCAGGTCTGTCCTTTGTGCATAAACCTGGGCATGAACTCTGCCTGTGAAAGGCAGAGGCAGTCCAACAAGCAAGTGCCTATGGAAAGTACTTTAGGAGAACTTCAAGACAGTAAAATCCTGATGGATTGAACTGACTGGCTTACTTGATTTTCTTACCCAAGTTCTACCAGGTGCCTGCTGAACTCATGCTCAGCTGCACTATTAACACAACTTTTGGAAAGACAGCTTCTGCTTTGGAACTACACTTCAAGGTAGAAAAAACCCCCCTTCATCAGTAAAAGCAGAGGATGGGACATAAATTCAGCTTTTGTATCAGCAATGCTCGATATCAGGTTTACTTCAGGGTTATTTGGGCTTTGCCAGACTCAGAGCAACTCCCACAGCCTTCATTAGCTGTCAGCTCTAATTTTAGGAACAGGAATCCACAGCAATTCCCTTACTTCACACAGAGAGAGGATGAGTTACATGCAGCCTACGACCCTGCAAGCTCACACAAGCAGGAATGCAGGTGTGAATACTGTACCTTAAACGCTTTATTAGTATCTGCTGGCATGGCCATTGCTGCCCCTGTCATTTGTTCTTGCATCACCCTGGACTGATCTGCAGCTAGAAATGAGAAATGAGAGGTTGATTTTTGTTATTTAACAGCATTCCCTGGAGCATGGTGCCATTGGGAAGGTTTTTATCTATAGATGAGAACATTGCAGCAACTGCCAGAACACAATACTGCTGTGCCAGGAGTCCTCACAAGACATCTTACTCCCTCCCACCTCCTCCATCTTAGCCAGATTTACATAAAACATGCAGAAAAACTGAGGAAAATAGTTTTCAACATTCCCAATGCACATCTGTCCTGCCCCACATCTAACATTAAGAAATCTCTGCAGTTTTCCTTAAAACCAATACTTGCTAGAAACAAACGAGCACAAAACTTTTGCACCCTATTTTGATGGGAAAGAAAGCCTGGGCTAACAACCATGGAAGTTTATGAGCCAGTGGCTGGTGCAGGAGATTTGAGCACTTGCTGCAGGTGATCCTTAAACCTGGTCCATGGACAGTAAGTAAGCTCACAGAAACAAGAGAGGAGTTAAGGAGCTTTTTGGCTGGAAACTTGGAAATCTTTTCCCCAGCCTCCCTCAGACAATATTCCATGCAAGGGGCAGCCAGTTCCCAGAAATGACAAGTGCCTTACCATTATCTTGGCCCAGGATGAGAGTATAAATGCTTCTGAGTCCAAACACATTCAAGAAGTACCAGGAAGCAGAGCTCACCCTGACAAATCAGAACAAGCACAGTTGTCAGTTCAAAGCTGGCTTTTGACCTCATTCCAGCAGCACACAGACCATCCAAGGGCGATGAACACATTCAACATTTCCCAAGTGGGAATTGGACCTTGCTGGCTGAGGACAGGGGCTTACCAGGACGCATCTAAAGTGAGCAGCTCAATTCCCTGCTGCAGCATTGGCTTAAAACGCAGTGTCAGAGGAAACGGGACCTTTGCTGCAGGACAAAGAAAAAGAAAAAGAAAAATCACAGTTTCACAAAGTGACACTGCACGACTGCGAAGGACAGGGCAAAGTGAGCAGGTATTACATCTAATGTAGTCTGAGTGCAATGTGCACAATAAAAAGTTAACTCTGATTTTTGAAAAAGCTGCAGTTCTGTATTCATTTTAGTATGAAAAGACTTTCTGAAACTTAATCAGATGAACAAACTCTCACAGGTATTACTTCTGTGACTGTGAGAGGGAATGTACCTTGTTAAACTATGAATGTAAGTATTTTGATGTGTACACTCCATATAGTAGCCAACTCCCTGGACAGGTTCAGAGGAAAATCCACTGTATCAACCTAAAGTTTAGGCAGTTTCAATAAAATACCCATTTTGTCACTACAGTTGTTCCTGAGTACATGAGCTATTTTCTTTGAGACCATGGCCAATACTTTGAAAACAATTTTCCCCCTTTGCAATGGGATAAACAAAATCTGTGCAGTTCATGGAGTGAAGAGCAGCAGTGCCTCAAGCTGGTTTTGAGTGCTCAGTGCCTTGAGCTGGTACCTCAAGCCATATTTAAGCTGCTTCTAACTGACTGCTCAGGTCGAGGAGCAAATCTCTGCTGCAGCTCAGACCCTCAAGGTTCATCTTCAGAAACACAGCCAAACCCATGTTATTCCAAACACTTACTTGTGACAAATCCTGAAAATGTCATGTTGATCCAACCACCAATGAGGATCATAGGCAGAACATTGGTTACATTCCCTTTCATCATATCTGTCAGCATGGTAGGATCTGCAAATCATAGACAGGATGTGAAGTAGCAGCACATCACAATAAAGAGAAACAATTATATAAGAAATTATATGTCAGATAATTTAATTAAGAAACTGCATGAGACAACAGTCCTATCCCAGTTATCTATAATTTTCCATTGCTGACAACACTTTGCAAAATGAGATGAGCAGCCAGTGTGGTGGTGGCTGCTGCCACAGAGGTGTTGTGTTCTGTGCTCTGTCTGACCCCATCCCTTGCCCCAGATCTCTGAATTTGCCTCTCCCCTCTGTAAGCTGACCTGGGTAGAAGAAGGACAACAAACTCCTATTTTGCTGCATACATTAGTTAAATTAAATCACTTTAGAGAAGACCCTGCAGGAGCTGGAGCAAAACACTGGCAAAAGGAGATGAGAGCAGGACTCCTACTCCTGGCTACCCTGAGGAGGCCAGGTCTCCTGAGATGCTGCAAGCAGCTCAAGGCTGAAGTTAAGCAACATAAAGCAATCTAATGTTTTTGTTATCCAAGAGAGGGATCTCACTCCCACCCCCTCCCTCACACTGCCTGCACTTCCTGCAAAGCTGATTCACCTTCCACCCTTGGCAGACACTGACAGGTTTTTCTACCTGGCTGCAGTCAGGATACCTTAACATACCTGTCATTGGTGAAGGAGGCACTACCTTTCTTTTTGTTTTCTTAAAAAATCCATCCTCAGGGTTATTAAAAAAATATTTCCGGGACAGGAAAGACTGAAAACAGAAAAAGACAGTGCCAACACCATAAGTAGTAAAAGGACAGAAGCATTAATTCTTGCTCAGGTATTCAGAAATCTCTTGAGTTCTTCCACAACACACCTTCCTGGGATTGGTGCCTCACTGCCCATGTGTTCTAAAGCTCCTCACGTTTTTCTGCATCCAGAGTACCAGATCTCTGTTTTTTTTTAAATTTTTTGAAGTAATTGTAAGAATTCTCTGAAAAGAAACCCATGTTAATTAATGAGCTTTTAGTGTTTTGTGCAAATTCTTTGTGCTAATGGAGCACCAATACCGATACATGGAACATTTTCACTCGCCCAACTGACCTCTGGATTTCACAAAATACACTTCTGGTACAAGCAGAGCCAACATGAGTGAAGCATTTTTAGTTTAGCAAACATTTCAGCTGACATTGTATGACCACCTCGTTATCCAAAGCTTGCATTACATCCCTGTGTGCCTGCTGGCAGGTATTAAACACAACAGCTTGGAGGCACATCTCATGTTAGCACGCAGTTAAAGCATCGAGCAGTGACACCTAACATAAATGTCAAGGAAAAGACATAGACAGCGGTGCTGTGTCCTGTATCCAAGATTCCTGAGAATCTGCGCTCCTGGACACTGCCCTGGCCCAGGGCTGACCCGGCAGCGTCCGACGCCGCGGGCCCGTGGGCGCTGCTCCTCCCGCGGCCGTGCCCGGACACAGCCCCGCGCTTTGTGCTCCTCTCCCAGCCATCCTCTTTGTAAAGCCCGACCGCGCAGATCCGTACCTGCTTTGGAATGTATTTTCCATTTTCCCGAAGGACTCTGCTCCGGATCAGGACTTGGCTGGAAGAGAGACACGCGGCGTTAGCGGGCCGGGCGGGGGGAGCGGGGTGCGGGCGGGGGTGAGGCGGGCCCTCACCTGTCGGACACCTGCTCCTGCGTGAGGCGTTTGTCGCTCTGGAGCAGGATGGACACGTAGTGCCGGATCATGCCCACGAAGAAGGTGATGAAGACGATGGGCAGCACCACCCATAGCCGGATGTTGGAGTCCAGCAGCAGCTCGGGCTCGCTCATCGCGGCGGTGCCGCCTCGGGCCCGGCTCCGGCCGACACCGGGCCGCCGCCGCACGCCCCGGCTCCGCTTCCGCTTCCGCTTCCGGGCGCGGTATTTCCGCCGGCGGCGGAACGGCGTCAGCGCGCGCCGCGGGCGGGAAACTCGAGTGCGAGTGGCGGGAGCGGCGTGAGGGGACCGCGGGGCGAGCTGTCCTGCCGGGCCGGACGGGAGAGGACGGAGCTGGGCTCGGCTTGGCCCAGGTGAGGTGGGCTCAGGTGAGGTGGGCTGAGCTGAGGAGAGGTGAAATGGCCGCCCCCGGCACTGCCCAGCCTTTGGCGGTAGGTGCGATGGCGACGTGCCCGCCTGACGTGTGGCTGGGCTGTCAGGCTGCACCTGGCACCCCGAGCAGAACCACGGCATTGTTAGGGTTAGAAGGGAGCTATGGGGATAACCCAGTCCAATCCCCCTGCAGAGGCAGGGTCACCCAGAGCAGGTGACACGGGAACGCTTCCAGGTAGGTTTGGAATGTCTGCAGAGAGGGACACTCCACGGCCTCCCTGCGCACCTGTTCCAGTGCTCCGCCGTCCACAGCCTAAAGAAGATTTTGCTCATGTCGAAGTGAAACTTCGTGTGTTTTTGTTTTGGCCATTGCTCCTTATCCCATCACTGGGCACCACTGAAGAGAGTCCAGCACCATCTTCTTGGCACCCGTCTTTTAGATATTTATCCACCTGAAACAGCTGTGAAAGGCTCATTGCCCTTTTGTTTTTTAACTGTTCCTCTTCCATGCTAATATTTTAAGTAACTCATTTTACTAGCCCCTGCCATGCAGTTAAAATTTAGTTTGAGATGTGCACACATCTTTTAATAACCTTTACGTTTAAAAGGTGAGTCAATTTGGGGTTTTTTCTTTTTAATCGTTGCCACCCCTCCAAAAGAGGTTGGGTTAGATGGAGTTTTGTGCTGACAGAGCTCACTGGCTGTGATTTGTGGTTAGGGAAATGAACAGGGTCACTTAATGTCATTGGGCTCACAAACACTCATCTGTGAATCCTTTGTTGCTTTGTCCAGGCATGGGAGAAGGTATTGAGTTTAGCTCAGTGGATGCAATCTGAGTCCTCACAGTTGCTCGCTTTAATTTGCCATTTAATTTGCCTGGTGTCTGAATAAAAAGCCTAGTCTTGTTTTATGAGGAACTGAATTTTAGAAAAAGTGTTGTATTGTGCTATTTCAATATGACAAGCTCTAAAATTTCAACCTGCACAGCAGAAAAATGTGTGATATTGATTACCCAAGCAATCTTTCTCTGAGCACTCTCAATTTCTGCCACATTCCCTTTTGCTATTCACTAACACATTCTAGATCTGCTTAAAAAGAGATAAATTAAACACTTGTCTTTTTCCTGCATTTTTTTAGGCGACAACAAAGGTATTGTTATCATGATTTCAAGAAGGAAATTATCGAGAGTTGATGCTTCTGAAGAGAGCTGCAAGACAGACTTGCCAAGTAGGTGCTTGGGTATCATCTTAGTGGGGTAGAGACCCATTAATAGAGGCAACGGTTCCCAAGCAGGGACAAGGCCAAAATGGCAGTTTTGATTATGCTGATTGTTAATGACACTGTTGATTTTTTAGATCTTTGATGCATCATGCCTTGTTTTCTCAGAAACTAAGAAATCACGGATTTCCGATAAGGAAAATGCTTCTGCCTTCTGTGGGTTGGAGAATGAGGGAGTCTTTGAAGAGCTCCTTAGGACATCAGGAATTGTCCTGAAAGTTGGGGAGGGACAGAATGAAATAGGTAAGAGTTTAACATTTGCTCTTTCTGATGTAGATCAAAATCTAAAAGGATGGCTAGTACAAAGTAATGATATGTTTTACTTGCAGAACAAAAGTGCTTGAGCCAGCTTGTTTCAAAATTCAAACAAACCTTGAGTTGGCCTCTTATTTGTTAAATACCTTGTTCCTGCTGAATTCAGTGCATCACCTAAACTCATTATACCACCTCTTTGGGTGTATACCTGTTAAGTCTAAAGACTTCTGAAAGATTATTGGAGGTATATAGAAAAATATCAGACTGCATCTGTCATTACAGTATTGAATTGCAGAGGCAGGAGCTCTGAAATGGGGAAACAAACGTGGCATTGTTGCCTTTCATTTCAGACAAGGTTTTCAGGGAGTCCTGTATTCAGTGTCTTCTATGCTAAGCCATGACTGGAGAAAGCACAAGTGCTGATTCCACTCAGGCTTTTGCCCAAGTGGATTTCTCAATAGAGCAAATACAGAAATGTTGGTGTATGGCCTTGAGAGTTTGTACTTGGTGTAGCTGTTGTGATGTTATATGAACAGATTGTGTCTCATTCTTTATTTCCTTTCTAAACTGTCTCCTTAGCTGTTGATCAAATGGCTTTTCAGAAGAAGCTCTGCCTGGCCCTGGAGAAGCACCCTACCTACCCAGCTGTAAGTAGCTTTGGCAGGAGCCACTTTTAAAGCTGTTTGCTGAGTAGGAAAATATGCAAATGCAGCTACCTGTCCCTGCTAGTCCCATAAAAAAAGTGTGCAACACAGCAACTTATCTTGGATTTCTGTGGTTCAGATTTTCCAGTTCTCTCAGTGTTGCTGTTCCAGCCTTTTAGTCCCACTGTTTTTCTGACTGTCAAAGTAATTTTCATTGGCAATATTAGTCAATAGACAAAGACTCTTAGAGCAGACAAATCACTTGCTTAACTTTCTGGTGGAAGCTGGGTTTGGTTTTGTGCTGGGTAGGAGCTGGCAGCATTAACACTGCCGTGATGTGGTGCTCCTCCCCAGATAGCAAGTTGAGGGTGAAAATCCTGAGGCCAATGATTTGACTGCAAATGTTTTTGGGTGTGGCCCTCATCACATTAAATGTTGCTATCTCAGCTGAACAGGAAGAAAGGAAAAGCCTTTTTAAATCAAAGTAAAATGTGAGACACTTGCTTTAGAGTTACTTTGCAGAACAGTCAGTGTTTCCTCTGGAAAAGGTGTAGACTAACATTCATTTATTATCCAGCATTCCTTCCATCACAGTTTCTGTCTGCAGTTCCCTGGTTAGCTCTTCCTGGTTCTCATCATCTGCTTGCAAAATTCATCCTAAAGGAGAGCAGTTGGCTGGGGTGTCCCTTCACAGGGGATAACTTCTCTCTGCTTTGCAGGTTGTGAAGGAGTTCATCAGTGGCCTGGAATCTCACATCAAGGACAGGAACCAGTTCAAGAACTGCCTCTTGCCATGCACTCCTGTACAGACTGAGGGGTCGAGGTAGAGAAAATGTATTTTGCCTTCCCCTTCAGTCAGAGCCAGTCTCTATTTATGTCCTGTGACATTGACAAGACTGCATCTAAAGGCTCCAACTGGTGCACACCAAGGCAGAATGGCTGGTGTAGTCCATTGCTGTTTAATAGCAGGGAGTTTAGAGTGTTAAGTCACAGAATTTACTGTCTGCCCATGGCACACATTGGATTCCATGGCATTTTATAGCAACAACCAAATACTGTGAAAAAAATTTGCTAGAGCTGGTGAAGGTCAATTCCTTTTTGAGATTTTTTTTTCCAGGAGATACAGCTTCACCATAGACTTTCACATTTCTAATCTTGTAGAGAGTGAGCTGGTTCAGAACTAAAGTGCAGTTTTAAATCTTTGTGTGTGTGTGTGTGTGTGTGTGTGATTACCATGTGTTACCTTAAGTCATGGTATGTAGTTTAAAAAAAACGGTCATGGAAAGAGCTACAGCCTGTTCTCCCTGCGTGTTTTTGACAACTGTGATGGAATCTTTCATCTTGCAGGAATCTGGTGCACTCATATTGTGAAAGCCTCATTAAACTGCTTCTTGGGATTAAGATCTTACAGGTATGGGCACCTTAGCTTGGGTTTTGATTGTAGGGAACATTTTGTTTACTTAAGGATTAATAGAACTGGTTTTGAGGCAACTGAGGCTGCATCTGGAATAGTGTCCAGTTTGTTGTTGTAGGGACACAAAGATGCTTAGGGTCTGAGACACATGGCAGACAAGCAGAGACAGAGGGGACTGGGTTTGTTGAGTTTTAGAGGAAGATTAAGAGAAATTAATCTTGAATACCTTTTTGCAAGGTGTAGGGAACACAAAGCCAGACTCTTCTCAAAGGTGATCAGGGGTAGAATGAGAGATGATGGCTTAGGTCAACCATGGAAAATTCTGATGAGATATAATCACTTCCACTGTGGAGAATGGTTTTTTAGGTGCTAGAGCTGGGCACTGTTTTCAAACTTATCTAAAACTGATGCTTTAGTTTTCTCTGTGGTGAAGAGCAGCTCAGGGTCTGAGAAAGAGAGGTTCATTGGCCCAGAGGAATTGTACATCTTACCCATATTCTCTGATTCTGTGGGGTTATGTGGGTAGTTTATACCAGCCTCTGAGAAGTGGTTTTCACTTCTTAGTCTGTGTGCCTCATTTCTGGCATGAGGCAAGAGATTTCTTATACAAGAAATGCTTTTATTGAGCCTTTCACGTATTTTGTTCTGTGTGTATGTGTCGTCTTTTCTGAAAGATCAGTTTTGGCGGCAGTACCACAGCACAACCAGTAAATCAACCTAACACTGTTTTTTCCTTTCTTTTAGCCTGCTGTCATAACACTGTTGTTGGAAAAGATCCCTGAATTCTTTTTTGACATGTGAGTATAAACTGGCTTCTCTCTGCCTTGAAATAAAATTTCTTTTGGACAATCACCAGCTGTTTGACTTTAGCTGTTACTTCAAATTTACCTGAATGGCAATTTGCACTGTGTAAAATAATCTGTGAAGTACCATGACCTTAAATTTGTGAGTCCATAAAGCAGAAGACAAATTTCTAGAAGGTGAAATGCAGACATTGTGCATTGATTGACTGTGCTTTTTGCAGCTACTGACACAAGCTTAGGAATTATTTCAGCAGAAGGACTACAGTGTGTCTCATCATTAAAAAAAAAAAGATGGAAGTGGTTGCTGGCAGAGTTTTAGGAGGCTGGGAGATGCAAATCCTTTTAAAATTGCAAGTTGTGCTCAAACAAGGGAAATTGAAAGACCATCTCTTGGTTTTTAAACATGGAACACCACAGTGGAGTGAGAGATCTTGAGAGATTTTGAGTTGCAAGACTTGATTACTTCATCTCTTCTTCCTGTGCCCTGGATGCTCCCTACAGAGTGAGTGGGGCAGGCCAAGGGGCAGAAAGAAGCTGAGGCTGTTCCTCCTGCAGTTTTTATTCCAGTGCTGAAATACAGGATACAAATGGGTATGCACAGGGGTGCAGTCCAAGAAATTGTCTCAGACTGAAATCTTTTTTGAGGAGAGTTTAACATAGACAGTCACAAGGTCTGAACTATTTTCATCCAAGAATTCTAAAAGATCTTAGATGCAAAAGTGATAAGCTGTTAATTGTGCTGTGAATCCTTTGGGAATTCTGAAAAATGGATGTTGTTACACTTGTCTCCTATCAAACTGTAAGAAGAGTGAAGCTCTTTCTATGTATTAATGACCAGTTAAGAATGGGGTTAGTTGGTCTTGCTGACCAGCAGCAGAGCTTTTGAGTCCATAGGTCTGACTAACCTGTGTGTCCTTTTCTGCTGTTTCAGTGTGGGTACCTTTGGAACAAATTTCCCCCGGCTCATTGTCAATCAGTTCAAGTGGCTTGACAGGCTCCTTGACAGCCAGGTGGGTACCAGAGGTGCAATCACATGGATGCTTTTCCCAAACAATTTCTGGAATGCCTCTCAGGGAGGATTAGATTGAATTATTGTGCTAATGAGAACTGATGTTTATGTATTCATATGCTGAAGGAGAGATTTTTTTTTGTTTTGTTTTGTTATGATTGCCTTGAGTGACTTCTGAACATCTTTTACTATTTTTCTTCTTTCTTTGCTCTGAGTCTTCTTTTACATAAATTTATACCTGTGCATGTGTATTCACACAGATGATCCCATTTTAAAGCTGTTGCTGGCTGGTAGTTACAATCCCCTCTTGTTTAATTTTAACAAGGTACTGGATACTTGCAAGGATATGGGGATGAACTCTCTTTTTGCTCTGGTGATTCTTTTTCTTCTGTCCTGAGTCAGTTGGTCTCTGTGGGTTACTTTCTACTGGAGTACTAAACACTGGGAAGCTTGTTGTGTTTTCCAGTTTCCTCTGCTCACCAAGATCATTATCTCCTAGCTGTAAAATACCATTGCTCCACAAAAGTCTATACTTTTTTGTATAGAAAAAGAAGTACCTCTTTATGGCGTCAGCAGGACAATGAGTGAAGGGACAGTTGGCAGAAACTCAGGCAGATGTTGCACTGAGGGACCTGAGATGCATAATATTGTTGTTGTGCTGAGAAATTTGTGCATTTCACCAGTGCTCCTCTTGTCTGCAGGATCTGGTCAAGAAGTTAATGCAGATGGTTAGTGTCTCTCCCGTACCAATCCAGCATGATATTATCACCAGTTTACCTGACATCCTGGAGGATTCCCAGCAAACTGAGGCTGCCAGAGAGCTCAGGTATGCACAGTTTGGCTGGGAGGGTTTGTTTTGTTTTGTTTTTTCCTCCCCTTGCACTTGGCAGAAAAGGACAAGATGCATTAATGCAGATTGCTCTGAGGCTGACTGAAGTATTAGGACAGCACTGTGTTCCTGTTAACTGCAACATTTGGGGATACATACCACTGTCTTAGGATACTCCACTTGTACTGTTACGCTCTTGAAGAGAGCTCAGGTAATCCAGCAAAAGACGTTGTATTTAGACAATGCTCCAATACTGCCTTTATCTAAATTATTATTAAATTCTTGATTATTTGGAGACGGCACAAGTAGCACCCAGTTAAGTACTCACTACTTCTGCTAGATAGTCTATGATCAGTCACTTGGATATTACTACTGACAACTTCTGATTTGTCTTGGATTTTGCTATGGTAAGGATCAACATGCTTTTTTTTTAATTAAAAAAAAAACCAGACCCACAACACAGTAAGTGTGTGCATGAAACAGAACTTTCTGGCTATTTCATATACTTTTCTCAAGTATATTTACTGATCCAAACAACTGGGGGACCTAATGCTAAGAGTTACCCTCCCAGGGAGTACTGCCATAGGCTAGTCCTTACATCTGTCTTCTTTAATAATGTATTTTTTTTCACAATAATTTGAGAAGTATGAATGTTTCTAATTCTTATTATTGCACAGATCACTTTCATTTATGCTGGTGCTAATTACCTCTTAAACCTATGATCACTGCTGCAGGTTATTACTGCAAGCAGTGCATCCTGTTCCTTGTACCCTCTCAAATTGTGACTTTGTTTTCATTCTCAGTTTATTGCCTCAGCTTCTAGATAAAAAAACTCCACGCATTTTTCCTATGCTAATCAAACTTCTCAGACTTCTCATTTCCTCTGTTGGTGTATTTTGAAAGCTGAGATCCAAACAGTATCATCAAGGCATACTTATTTCCATATTCTCAATGGCCTCTATCCATTTCAGATGTGGAAAACAACTCATTACTTCTAATGAATTAGGGAACATAATGAGGTTCAAATGAGGTGGTTTTCAACTAACAGAATTTAAGTACAACTTCTTGCTAGAGAAAGTTTGTAAGAAACTGAGATGTCAGCCAAGAATGATTACATGAGTTTTGGGAAAGTCCATGAGGCTGTTAAAGACAGTTGCAGTTCTTACATGAGGAGTAATAATTTAGGGAACAAGTTTTCCATAATGCCAGTGGCATATGTTGTTGTCAGTTTGAGATTTTTTTTTTTTTTTTGGCAGTGACCACAAAAACTACTGGAATCATACAATACACTAAAGATACATTGTTGGTTTTCTTAAGAGGACCATTTGTTTTCTTTTCCCTGTGTATCAGCTGTTTGCTGAAGCAGGGCAGGCGGCTGACAGTGCCAATCCTGGACGCCCTTTCTCGTCTGGATCTTGATGCAGAACTTGTGGCTGAGGTGAGAGCTTTTACTGAGCACTTCTGCAGACCCCAGTCCCTGCTTAGCAACACCGGAGCTGGAACTGTTTCTTCATTCCAAGTATTTTGCTCAATCTGACTCCTGTAGGCCTTCAAAAGTCCTGAGCTCCTGAAGCTGGAAAGAGGTCAGAAGCTAAAGGTGGTTTTTGAAACATGTATGAGGGGTTCAGTGAAGAGCAGAGGGATGTTTTCTGAATGCATACTTTAACAGCCAGGAATTTCAATCACAGCTATTTTAGCAAATGCAGAAGCACTTTGTTCTGCTGCAGTAGTATTTTACTGCCTTAAACCTTATTGTCAATATTTCATCTTTTTTAAGTACAGTGACCAGACTAGACTTATATTCTAAGGTAAGGCAGATTGGTGATTAAATAATTAAATAAGTTTTCTCTGCAGAGTGTTTATAAAGCAGAAGAGATGATGATATGCCTTGTGCCTTTTGGATATGTTGCATTGCTGCACTTCTTGGAGTTGGGCTTCTTATGAATAAAATAAAATTGATTCATTTGAGTGCCTAAATAGTGTTTTACATAGTTCCAAAAGGCTGGTGTTGCATAGCAGTCTACACATCCTCCATGCTTTTCTTTTTTGAATGCCAGTTATAAAATGATGGAGCCAAGCTCTTGTTGAAGAGTGATAATGGGGCAGTGGCCACAACAGGAAATTTAGGTTGGACATTTGGAAAAACAAGTTAGGGTGTGCAGCACTGACATAAATTTTCAGAGGTGGCAGGGATTGGAGGTTTCCTCCATCCTTCAAGACTCAGCAAAGCCAAGGTGAATCTGACCTAGTACTGACAATATTCCTGCTCTGAGCAGAAGGCTGGGCTGTAAGTCTCCAAGGATTGCTTCCCACTAGCATAACTCTTTCTCTGAAGTGTTGTCTTCCAGCTGATGGAGTGTTGCTCTCTCCTCAGGTGCGACAGTCTGCCATGACCATTGTCCCTTCTGTAAAACTGGAAGATTTGCCTGTAGTAGTAAAATTCATCCTCCAAAATGTCAAGGCAGCAGATGCAGTAGAGGTACAATATCTTTTTCATAATGTAGTGTGTGTTTTCCACACCAATGTGTGTTTTAACAGAGGGAAGGTGCTTCACACACAGAGCTGTGTTTTTAATGTTTTCAAGAAAAAATTTGAATATTGCCAGGAATCAAAGCCAGTCTTCCTGAGATCTCAAACATGCTTTGTTTCATATATTGAGGAAGCCTCAGCCTAAGCCAAATGAGGTTTGTGATCTGCCCAAACCTTTCAAGGTTTGAAAAACCTGTAAAAATACCCTGTGAAAAATACCCTGTAAAATAAAATAAAAATACCCTGTAAAAATAAAATAAAATAAAAATACTCTGTAAAAATAAGTATGCCTATGACATGGAAGTCAGTCTGTGCTGGTGCACTGCATCTGAACAGCAGTTG
Source organism: Sylvia atricapilla (assembly GCF_009819655.1). Taxonomy (NCBI): domain Eukaryota; kingdom Metazoa; phylum Chordata; class Aves; order Passeriformes; family Sylviidae; genus Sylvia; species Sylvia atricapilla. The sequence goes on along the minus strand of NC_089150.1, from coordinate 14,506,666 downwards.
GGTTGATAAACTTGCATGTCCCAGAATTCCTGAGGTTGTCATGTATCTTGCTCAGCTGCTAAAAAGGATAAAAACAGTTCACAGCAACATAAAGCAGATATAGATGGGAATTTCACGGAGTAGGTCTTAAAAAATTCTATCTTTTGTGTGACATACAGGTGAAGAGAAAAGTTTTGGTGGTTTATTTTCTAAGTTTCAAAAATTAAATTTGGACATGGATAAATACTTGTGATTCTTTACAAATATATGAGCTTTAATTTGTAATTTTAGGGTTATTATAGGAAATAGTTTTCTTTTCCTCAGCTTTTTCTGTTCTTCCCTCATTTGTCACAGTGATTTGTGCATGGATTTGTGCTTTACAGGTGATTTCTGATCTTCGTAAGAGCTTGGATCTGTCATCGTGTGTTCTGCCCCTGCAGATTCACAGTTCCCAGAAGAAGATTAAAAGCCAAGTCCAGGCCAGGTACTTAAACAGGTTTACCTGATTCTCCAAGGGTAGGATAAGACAAGAGAATTTAAAGTGTTCTTTTTCTGTTGTCTCTGGCACAATTGGCTTCATACACGAGCCAGATTTATCCTGTGGAAAGGCACAGACACCTTTATTCCTTCCTGCTTGGTACTAATACAACACATTTGTCACTCCGTGTCCAGCCAGCTTCCCCTGCCATGGATGTAGTTCCTTTTGAGCCATCTGCCTCCATGTCTGCATAGGGATAAGCAGCTTCATTTATATTAGTGTTGCTACCAGTTTAAGTTCCCTCCAGTATGTTTTCCATTGATTCTTGACTTCTCTTTCCACCCTTTTGTGAAACTCCCTATCCTTGCCAGAGCATTCCCTCTGGACCATGGCTGCTTTAAGTAACTGCTGTGACTGCTGGGCTGCCTTGCACCTTCTGTTGACAGTATTTGCAGGGACTGAGTCTCCTCCTTTCTGATGATTCACAGCTCTTCCCTGAGCCAAGTAACCACCAGCCAGAATTGTGTGAAGTTACTTTTTGATGTGATCAAGTTAGCTGTGAGATTTCAGAAAGATGTCTCTGAAGCATGGATTAAGGTAAGATATGTTTCAGTCCTTGTTTCCTTATTTATTTGGGCTCCTTGATTGAGCCTGAGCCTTTCTTGTAATCAAATGTGGTACTAAAAGACAAATGTTAGCCCTTGATTTTACTGATACAGATTTCATTCTGCAAGAGAAGAAAAATGTATTCTGAGCTATGTGAAGCCTTAAGGTGCTTGAAAATGTCCTGCTAGAAATCAGTATCAGCTGGTATTAGGTTAAACTTAATTTTAAATTGCATTTCAGTGTAAATCATGAGGCTGTTTCTTGTCCTCATTACTCAGTGCCTCAGTTCCTTTCTCAAGCCTGATGTTATCTGAGAACATCCTTGTTCAAACTCAGTTTTCAGCTATCTTTTTTGAATGCCCTCTGGATTTTTTGTTGTTGGCAAGATCCAGTTCGCTGACTTTGATAGGTCTCCTGCAGTATAGGAGAGAAATCTATGAGCAGAATGTCACAGACTTTTGGTGTCTACCTTTTCTGATTTGGTATTGGAATATAGTATTGTACTGTAGCCTAACAGCTTGCTTGTTTTTTTTTTTTTTTCCTCTCAGGCTATTGAGAACAGCACATCTGTGTCTGACCATAAGGTAATAGTTCTGCTCTGTAGATGTCCTCTTCACCTGGTTTCTTAAGGGCTTTCTTCATGGTTGTAGATTAAGAGATTTTTGTAGTTTTAGCAGAAACTTGCCAATGATGTTACATGGGTGGTTCTTTTGGTATTGGACTTGTTTCAAGTGTAACAACCATCCATTTTCTTTGTAACTCTTGAGTCATCCCTTCCTGATGTTAAAGGACAGAGTTATCCTGCTTTAATTCTGTCTTTTTGAGCTCTTTTTTGAGCTCTTCTCAGTTTAGACTTCAAGTTTTGACTTGGAGTTATCTGGACTGTTTAATATTTCAGCATAATGAGTGGAGATTATTTCCTCTGAAAGGTTCTGGATCTGATAGTTTTGCTGCTAATCCATTCCACAAACACCAGGAACATGAAGCAAACTGAGAAGGTCTTGAGGAGCAAAATCCGATTGGGCTGCATGCCAGAACAGCTGATGCAGAATGCCTTCCAAAACCATTCAACGGTCAGTGCTGGTCTTGCTTTGGGACTCTCTCTTTTAGCTCTCAAAGATCTTGTCAGATGATGATTTAGCCTTGTGCTGCATTATTTATAGCTTTCCAGTAATGTTCACATACTTCTCTTTTATAATTTTTAGTCCAGATCAGTGTCCCAAGGCACATGTCCTCTGTTGTAACTGTCATGTGGTTTTTTGGACTTGAGCTTTCCTCAGCATTGGATACGTTGAAAACAAGCAACAAGATCTTGTCTTTCATGCTGTCTGTATTTCAGGTTATCAAAGACTTCTTCCCTTCAATCCTGGCCCTTGCTCAGACATTTCTGCACTCAGCACACCCAGCTGTGGTCTCCTTTGGCAGCTGCATGTACAAACAAGCTTTTGCAGCCTTTGACTCCTACTGCCAGCAGGTACAGTGTGATGGGTGGCAGCTGTTTTATTTGGGTTTGCACTTTGTTCTAGAGTGTATGTCATGATCCTTTAGGGGACAGGGTTTCGGGCAGTTGGAAAGATTTGGAGAGAGATCTGTGCCGAAGAGTAGGCCAAAAAGAAGATGGGGAACAATCACAGCAAGACTGGTAGCAAGTCTTCAAGCACAAAGATTGCTGTGATTATCTCTACTTGATCAACACAGTTCATATGAGCAGAGCAAGACAGACATTTTTCTGTCGATATTTTACTCTGGTTCTTTTGGTGGCTTTTTCCTTAGGAGGTTGTGACTGCTTTGGTGACTCACGTGTGTGTTGGGAGTGAGACAGAGCAGGACGTTTCTCTGGATGTGCTCACAGATTTGGTGGTGCTGCACACATCCCTGCTGATGCGCTATGCCACCTTTGTGAAGGTACGTGCACACCTGGGCTCATACTAGATTTTGGGTTCTTTACACCACTTTGCCTCAGATCCAGAATAGGCCAGTACTTCTCCAAAATAGAGGTATTGGAAAATCTTGTACCTCTAAAGCTTTTCTGTCTGGAGAAAGGCAGTGGTCAGAAGTGAAAGGTATCTGCTGTCAAAGTATGAGCTGTAAGATAGGACTGTATGATTTTTTTGACAGGGGAAATTGAGATAGACAATTCCCTTTAGCAGGACTATGCTTAAATTGCAGGCATGGAATGGTGCCTACAATGGAAGGAAAATGCTGTCTGTATTTACATCAGCTATTTCAAAACTTGGCAAAAAACCACCCCCTTTGTGAATTGCATGTTCTACCTATTGAAAGACTGACAGTACTTTAGCCAGTATTTGAATCCTAAGACAAAATTGCTTGCAGAGATGGAAAAAGATATATCCTAAAATTTAAAAGAAGAAAGTGCTCAGTGGGGAGGAAATAAATGGACTAATGAGTTGTAAGAATGATAAGCAGAGTCAGACCTGCCCAGTTGCCTATTTCCATAGGTAGTAAAAGTGGAGATTGAAGGAAGAGCTAAACAGCAAGGCAAGCATGTAACAGTACTTTCCTTGAACACCCCCCCACCTGTGGTGGTTTGTGCCTTAAGGACAGCTTATTTTTAAGAGCCTTGTTCCACCTCTGAAAAAATGAACTCACATAATTAAGGCCAGAGTAATAGTCTGGCATTTATGGTTGTTTAATTTGAGTGTAGCTTTTTCATGCATGTACAAAAAAGGTAAAGTTAATTATCTTCCCTGATGTTGATGATTAACGTGTTTTTGAGTACCTGGAAAGGGATTCTTGATATTCTGAGCTAGTTTGTGGCTTCTCCTACAGACCATTTTAGACTCTACACAGAAACTGAACCCATGCCAGATCCGGAAGCTTTTCTACATCCTCAGCACGTTGGCATTCAGCCAGAAGCAAGAAGGGAGCTACATTCAGGTAAGCGGAGACACAACAGAAAGTTGTTCAGCCTGTGCCTTGGTTCTTCTGCTAGATTAACTGGCAGATTAACTAAATACTGGTGTCATCTCTGAACAGTGATTGATGTCAAGATATCCTTGAGCTTAAAATTCTCTTCTCCCCAAATGTCTGCAAACCAGCTTGTGGCTCTAAACTTTCCACCCTGTTATCAAGGGCTTATCACAGGGTCTGTGCCTTTCATCTTTCCCAGAAAGGTCCCTTTCTCTTGCATGTCTAAGAAAGGCAGAGTTGTTAGATGTGTTGTTGGAAGGGTACTGATGGTAGTCTCTTAATCTAACCTCCCAGGCAAAGTGGGACTGTCATCAGCATGGTGTCATGTTGATTGTTGCTTTGTCTAGCTGAGCCTTGAAGGCTTGCAAAAGTGTAAATTCAGCAGCCTCCTTGAGCATCTCTGTTTCTCCATCACTTGGAAGCCTTCAGAAAGCACAGTTCATCTTCTTCCCTGACATGTTTGTATTGATTCAGCCACTTAAATTCTGCACATCAGAGACAACAAAGACTTCCTTATTAGAAGAACTGAACTTCACTGAGCACCCTGCTGTGAAGTGGTAGAATTCACACCCCTTGTGCCTCTGTTTTAAACATGAGAAGCTGTCAAACCAGGTCTGTCTAAATTCACCTTCATCTTGCACAGGATGTGTGACTCAGTTGCAACCTAACAGTGGTGGTATTGGATACCTTTGTCTGGATTTCTGAATCCTTGAACATAGCAGATAAATAATTCAAAGATATTTATTTCACAACAGAGATGTCAGGGTTTAAAATCTTCCCATTCATGAAGTTCAGCTCTTAGAAATTAGGACTGTTTTTCTTTCTTTGAGTTCCCATGTAGTTTGTAGTTGTAGGTATGTTTGCACATGCTAACTTGAGACTATGAAAGAAAACTGCCCTTCCTCTCCTTCTGATTGGTCTGTGGCATGTAAAACAACATGTCTGTAGTCATTTTGTCCTTCCCACTCACCCTGTTAAGTTGGAGCTCCTCACTGCCAAAATCCCCAGTTGTATGGCAGGTTTAGCTCCTTTCTGAACGAGGTTCCTCAGTGATTTCCCCGCCTCCCACCTTGAGTCTTGTGAAAATTGCCTTGGCAACATGAAGTGTGATTTTGCAGCCCAGAGGGACTTGCCATCAGAATGTTCTGCCTGTCACCCCCAGAAGTTGTGAAAAGAAGGGGAGGAGTGTCTAGAATTTATTTTGAGCTGCGAGTTTGTAGCTGTGGAGAACACAGGTTGGCAGTTTGACTCTTATCCTCAGTGATACTGAAGACTCCAGGGGTCATCAAAGAAATCAGTATCCTGAGAGTCAACTTCCTCTTTGCCTTCTCTAAGTGTTCTTAGCTGATACCTCTTAGACACAAGGATCTCTGCAGGTAGATTAGGCATTTTTCCTTGCACTGCACAGTTTGTCTTTGGACCTTCACCACAAACTGCTCCATCCCTCAGCCTCCTGAAGTTGACAGTGTTTTGAAGTGCAGCTCTGCAGCTACTGTTTGGGTGTGACAGGCTCCAACACCATCTGCTGTTAATCTTCTATTAATTATAGTTTGAAACCTGAATCAACTACATGTTCTGTGTAGTAGTTAGAGCAAAGTCAAACCAAATTACTTATAATGCTGTTCACAACCTTACTTGGAGTTGGAACCAGAATTTTCATAATAAATGAAACATCAGAATGTGCATTCCTTAAGCAAAGCTGTAATCCTAATAAACCATCCCTCTGTAGCCCTTGGAGATGAAATTAAGTGAAGATACCAATAGAACTGTCAGTGATGCACACAAGTGCCTCTGTGGTGACATGGTCTGTGTCTCTTTTTAGGATGATATGCACATGGTGATCAGGAAATGGCTCTCCAGCACGGTTCCCAACCACAAACAAATGGGGATTATTGGTGCTGTTTCCATGATAGGCAGTGTGGCATTAAAAAGGTGAGAGAAAATGTAGCAAAGATGAATTTAATATGGCTTTCAGTTCAGGCCTGGAATGAAACAAAGATAGGAGGGCATTGCCTTTGAGTTCATGCACATCTTGGGCAAATCCAGGAATTTCAAACTCTCTTCTGCATACTGTGGTGTTTGGTATTTTAGCTTGTGCAGTGCTGCTCACCTGCTGCTGGTCTCAAAGGCATCCCAAATTCCTTGTTAATGCCTATTTGTGGATCCCTTGACCACACTGTTGCTTGGAAAAAAATTGAACACTGGTGGAGAGACTACAGATCAGCATCTGACTCTAGGCTGAATAACCTGAGGTGCTCTGTGTCTGAATCCAGGGAAATCTAAAAGAGAAGTCTCAAAAATCACCAAGTCTTTTCCTAATGTGTTCCAAAAAAATCTTTTTTTGTGTGTAATTCTCCAATTTCTGGAGAGAGAACCTTGTGGTGTGATGGGTTTTGCTGAATCTTGAATCTTGTGCCACAACAACAAGGTTATCAATTGCTTCCAGGAATGAAGGAGATGCCGCTTCACTGGAGAGACCAGAGCTCAACACTGAGCGTGATGGGCAGGTGAGTACCCAGAACAGAGCAGTGCAGGACACAGGGAGGATATGGTCAGCAGGGAGGGGGGACTGGAAATGCAGTCTTAACTGAAGTACTGTGTGGGTCTGGGAGTTGGCTTTCCTGAGCCTGGGATTGTTGTACATTGTCTGCAGAACCAGAAGTCTATTAAAGATGGTGTTCTGGTTTAGGGCAAATTTGGGAGAAAACCCCTGAACTGGGTCCCTCTGGGGAGCAAACCCAAACAGCCCTTCTCCCAGCTGGTTCAGGAAAGACCCTCCTTGGAGAAAAGTGGAAAAAACTGTTTATTTATCAAAGTGCCCACAAGCACAAAGAATTGATAATATGAAACAATAAAACCTTTTGTTGTTCTGAAATGAGATGGTAATTCAGAAAGTCCTTGCCGTGGGTGTAGCTGGACTCTCTCAGTCTGTTATCAGTCCCAGTCCCTCTGGCACTGCTGGAAAATGCTGAGGTCCAGGCCCCGGTGGGCTGCAGGTGCAAGCTCTCCAGTGCTCCTCTGGGTTGTTCAGTCCAGAGCAGGTTTAAACAGCCCCAAGAAAAAGGGAAAAAAAAAAAAAAAAAAAAAAAAAAAAACCAGTCCAGGGAACTTCTCTGCCCTAGCTAGCCATAGTTAACTGAAAAGCACAGGAGATCTCTGTTGCACAGTCCATCTGTGCTTCACATGAAGCACTCCAGAGAAGAAATGTGTAGGACTCAGGCAGCTTTCTCCAGAGCAAACTCCACACTTGTCCTTCTCCCCTGCTTCGCTCTCAGAACCAGTCTTAAAGGCACAGAACTCAATATACAGCACAAACAGAACAGATGACTGGGGGTACAAGCATCATAAAGTCACCCTAGGACAGATGGTTTTGGAGAAACAAAGGCGCCTCCTGGTGTTGCCTCTGCTACATGAGAACAAGCAGCACTGCAGCCATTTAGTGAAAGTCTTCTGTCCAGTTATTTCAAAGGAAAGATGCAGAAAAATCTGCTTCAGTGAGCTAAAGGTGACCATGGCCATCCTCTCAGCTTTGGTAGCTGTGCCTTTCAGGCAGTCCAGAGAAACTATTTCTACTGCACAGGATTGGCCTAGGAGCCTTTTTCTTTAGTTTCTGTTAAAGAATCCTCTCTGCTGGCACTCTGTTTAAGGGTGATCCTGGGCAGACTCTGTTATTTCATGGCAGAGGACACTAAAAGGCCCATGTTCCTTCTTAAATCTGTGTCTATTCAAGAATATTCACTATGGGTTGTTACTCTAGAGATGAAGCTTTGAATATGCCTCACAATAAGTTAATGTAAAAAAGACTGAAAGTAAAAGCTTGAATTGGATCACCATTTCTGCACTGTTTTCTCTCCTTTCAGCTGTCTACCCTGCTGGACCTTGTGGGCTTCTGCTGTGAGCAAACACCAGAGGTCTTGGCTCTGTACTATGATGAATTTGCCAATTTGATTGAGAAGCAGAAGGGCAATTTGGACGTGCAGCTCCTGGTACGTTGCAGAGCAATTTGAACTTAATCACCTACATGAATTCTTCAGAAAAAACGATGTTTTTCAAACATTGGTGAGATAGAGTCAATTTCAGGATTTCACTCTGGTCTGGAGAACTTGTTTTGTTCTGTGGTTAGATACAAAATCCTCATTCAGCTCTCTTGGCTTTTTTTGATTGTGGCAGATTCCTCATTGGGCTTTAACAGCTCTTTTTGTGAAATTTCACATTACAATGGGGAAGCCTTTTAAAGGAAATTAAGTGACATTTCAAAGCATGCTGTTCCTATTTATAGACAGAAGGAATCTGAATTAACTTTAAATTTAGTATTGCAATTGGCTTCTGGGTCAGACTATTAAGACTGTCTGATCCCTAAGATCTTGGAAGGGCCACAGTCATAAATGGTAATAAATAAATAAATGGTATTTATGGTGACACCAAGAGGTTTGTGAAGGTCACTGGACAGCTCTTTCTTCCTGCTGGGAACTCCTTTTACATATGGGCTGCTTTCCTCTTCCAGCCAGCTGCTCTGCCTCTCTGCATCTCTCTGGAACTTGTAGTCAAGCCCACATGCAAAGAGCAGGGGAAGAAATTGGTTGTGCACACTTACCAGTGTTTCCTGGCTTTGTCTCTAAAGGCAGCCCTTGGGTCTCCTTGCAGGCCATGGGGCTTCATGACTGTCATGGTTCCAGGATACTTTTGCTTGGCCTTATCTTCTGCATCTTCCACTGCTGCTGCTGGAGCTTTCTTCATTGAGCACCTTTGCTGAGCAAGTTTTTTTAAATTTCTTTATAGGACGAGTTTGGGAAGAGTTTGGTGGAGGATTTTCCCACTGATTTCGTGGTAGATCTCAGCCCCACAGTGCACGGGTATGCTAATCACAAATAAAGCATTGGTAGTGTTTCTGTCACTGAGAACTGAGGTTGCCAACAGGACCTTGTCTGTCTTTCCCTGCAGTTCATTCTTGTTCCCAGTGAAGTCCTTGTACAATCTGGATGAAGATCAAAGTCAAGGAGCAATTGCCATTAACCTCTTGCCATTGGTGTCACAGAGTGAGCTTGGTAGTGTCACCGCTGGAGCAAGTAACCAAAGTAAAAGGTATTTGACACTTAGCTGTGGGATGGCTGCACAGATAGTGTTTTCATTTGTGCACTTCAGGTGCCTGATAAGGAGCTGGTCTGAGAATTTACCAGTTTTCAGTGTTCTCCTTTTTCTGATGTTAAACAAACTCAGGTCTAGAAGCATAATCTGGTTGAGAGCTGGCAGTCTGTTCTGGCTTGGGCTGTTTAGGTGATCTTGGGTGAGTCATGATGGTAGGCAGTGCTATAAGCCCACAAACATGCAGCCAAAAACGAAGTTCAACTGAAAAATCAGAGCATTGTCTTTGGCAAATAGAACAGGAAGCCTGTAAGATATTAAAAACTCTAAGTAAACAGGAGGACACCAAAATTGAAAGAATCGTAAGAGTCATAGACTTCATAGACTTGTTAAGGTTGCAAAAAAGCTCTTTTTTTTTTTATTTGCACCTTCACATAATTTTTAATTTATTGTCAGAAGATGTTGTTGAGATTTTAGTTGTTCTTTTAAAAAGACAAGATCATTTTAAAATGAGAGAAAACATAGCTACTTTGCATGCATCTATGGAAAAATGGTAATTTTCGTCACTCAGAATTGGCGCAGTGGCACACTGCGAAGCATTGAAGGAGGTTTTCTCCACTGCTTATACTGTATTGTGCACAACTTCTTATGGTTCCTTCTGAATTACTCAACTTTGATTTCCACCAGAAGTAAATCTGACCCTGTTTTTTGTTCTTTGCAGCCATTTTTCTGCCCTTACATGCTTTTCCAGAAAACTGGTAATTGCCAGTTATTAATTTGTGGGAGGATTTTTTCCTAACCCACATGGTGCATTTCTGCTCTATGTTGCTGGGACTTGCAAGAAGCAAAATAGAAGGCATAGGCAAGGTGGCCTGGGAAGGACACAAGCCATAATGAAAGTGGTGAGCATTCTAGAGATAGATAAAACATAAGATCCACTCCACTTCTTTTTTCCCCCAGAGCAGTGTCACCCATGTGTCTGTCACCCTGTTTCCGATTGCTGAGGCTCTACACTGCAGAGCAAAACAGTGGAAGCCTGGAGGAGATTGATGCCTTACTAGGTATGGAAAATGGACTTTTTATAGAGCCTGGCTTTCTGCCTTGTTCCTGTGCCAGATCTGCACAGATTTCCTCCAGCTGTAGGTGGAGTTATGCATTTTGTGAAGGAGGCTGAGATGCTCTGTGCTCACAAAGTGGAAGGGAGGCCAGGGAGACAGTTGTTCTGTGTGGGAGTGACTGATGGGCCTTACTTCAAACAGCCATTGGAGTTGATGCAGAACCTTGGTCAGTGCAAAGACCAAAGCATAGGCAGCAAACAGTCCAACCTATACTTTTCTTGCTCTGTGCCAGGTTGTCCTCTGTACCTGACTGACCTGGAGGTTGAAGGGAAGCTTGACTCTCTGTCCAAGCAGGAGCGTGAATTTCTGTGCTCACTCCTGTTCTACGCTCTGAACTGGTTTCGTGAAGTGAGTAGAGCCTTGTCTGCAGGTTCTGCAGTGGAGGGGTGAGGGAACCCCAGCAGAGTAGAGGTTGGTCAGTCAGGAGAGGGGAAGCTGGAGGGGAGGGAATATTGTGGTCTTTTACTGTGGTTTTTGTTACCTAACAGGTTGTGCTCCACTTTCAGAGAGGCTGTAGAATTTCCTTTCTTGGGGATGCTCTGTACTCTCTGTTCTATAGCTCTGTGAGCTGACAGAAAGGTAAAATGCAGTGCCTTCAAGCAGATTTGGACAATGTATTGGCTAGCATTAGTGGTCAGTGGGATTTTTTCCTGCTGCAGTTATTCTGATAACATGAGAATGGCAGATTTGGTGCAGTTCCACATTCTCAGTCCTGCTCTTCTCCCAGGACTGCTTCTATCCTGGCAGATCTGGGAAGTGCCAAGTGGTCTTCAGAGCTGCAGCTATCAGAGAACCTGACAATGTGCTGTCTGTTAATTCCTCTTGTTCAATTAATATTTTATCTATAGGTGTTGTCCTATTGCTTTTTATAGATTGCACCAATTGTATCCATGTTCTTATGGACTTCTGAAGAGCTTTTTCATGCATTCTGAATAGGCCACTTGTGCTGTGTTATGTATCTATTCAGGACTTGAGAATGTTATTCAGAAAAGAAAAAGTAGTAAAGTGGGTACAAATCTCCATAATTCAGTGATCTTGGTTTGTATCTTTAGGTTGTAAATGCCTTTTGCCAGCAACAGGATGCTGAGATGAAGGGGAAAGTTTTAACTCGATTACAGAACATCACAGAGCTGCAGAATGTGCTGGGAAAATGCTTGGCAGGTGAGTATGAAACATTTGTACATTCTGGGCCTGTACCAGCTGTGAAGTGAAAGGGGTTGCCTTAGACATCAATGGAAGAACAAATGGTAACACACACTGCCGTTTTACAGTGGCAGTTTTACAGTTTTAAAAGTTTGTGCGTGGACAGCTATAATTTTCAATTTGTCCAAATCCAAACTGCTCTTTGTATTCACTTCCTCAGTGAGGAGCACACAAATTACACACTCTAGAGTCGCAAGGACACGAACTTTTGCAGATCTCCCAAGTATTGACACACCTTGTCCATCTCCCAGTAGCCTGCCTAGATCCCAGGCACTCTAATCTGCCTCACTGCAATTCCAGCTCACTGCTCATTAGCAGATACACAAATTCTTACACCTATGTCACAGACTCCACACTTTTTCACCAGGACAGTGAAATTTATGATACTTCCTTTAGAAATGTATCTGGCATGTATGTTGTCATTCAGAAGCTGAATTAACCCAATTTCTACATTTTGGCTCTTTCAGCAACCCCTGGCTATGTCCCACCACCAGCTACTTTTGACTCTGAGGCCCTGGAGGTGGTACCATCCATTAATGCTGCTGGTCCAGGCAGAAAAAGGCGTGGTAAAGAAAACTTAAAATGTTTAAGCAAACAGATGTCACGGGGGTTGACTGGCAGATTGCACTGCAGCCATTGCACTTGTGTTTGCCTGAAGCATTACGTTCTTGGCAAAGTCTATCTAGCTGGAAATCTTACCTCATTAACTCCTGTTGTAGCTGAAGTGGAGATGGAAAAATATCCTACACCAAATAGGTGTTGGATAGTCTATCTCCTTGGGAAAGCTGATGTATAGCATTTAACAGTGAAAATCCAGGGCTTTCATTGATTAATTTCACATGCCAAAGTACTTTCTGCAGCAGTAAGTTCTGTCTTTGATGGGTTTGTGGCATCATCTGGTACTGAATCTGTGGCTTGAGCCACCTTGCAAACCCCTGAGCTTTAGATTGTACCTAACCAATGTCCTGGGAACCTTGTCATGGCTCTGCTGCACAAGGAAACATTTCCTTCATCCTTACCCATTGCTAGCTCCCACAGAGAAGACACAGAACTTGCCTCTCAGTTTTCAAGCTGAATCAGATTTGCTTTGTTCTTCCTGTCTCTAGTTCTGTTTCTAGATTAGATTTATTTCTAGTTTAGATTAGCATTTCCTGGGAACATGTATGCTTTAAGCCAAAGTGGACAAAATTCACATTCCATTCAATGAGAACAACTGGAGGAGGCCACAGATCAGAATGCCTTTCCCTCCTGTGCCAAACCCATTGTGCAGAGTCTGGGCCTGTCATGTAGGAGTGTGTTGGAGACAGAAGGAAAATTTTGACTGTTCTACAGACAAGAGGAGGATCCATCACTTTAGTGATAGTGTTTAGATAGTGTATTTTGTATTTTGAAGGAGTACTTCCTCTATGGACCTGTGCTCCATGCTTTCTTAGTGCTGATTAAAGTCCAGTCTGTGCTGGCTGCAAGTGCTGCCTAGTGCTGAGCAGTGTGTAGCCTTTGATTCTGAAGTTGCTTTTCTCTTTAAGGAAGGAAAAAGAAGGCTGATGGCAGCAAAGCTGGCTCTGCAGATCGTTCTCAAGCAGATGACAGTTCTGAGGGGAACCAGCCTGATACTGAGCTCTCTGAGCTGGACAAGGTAGGTGTACAGCCCTGGGGACTCACAAGGAAGACAGAACAGGAAAGATGCCATAGAAGCATAAACGAAAGCTTTGAGAGAGGGGTTGTTCATTCCAAAGTTAATCACAGTCAGTGGTTCAGTTCCGCTTTCTGGCACCCTGCCTCCCATCAGAATTTTGTAAACTGTCCCTGTAGACACCACTCTCCTGCAATTTCCTTTTCAGACTGCTGCTGATAGAGAGGCAGGAAATCCTCTGGCACAGCTGCAGAGCTATCGCCCATACTTCCGAGAGCTGGACCTCGAGGTGTTCTCTGTGCTGCATTGTGGGCTGCTCACAAAGTCTGTCCTGGACACAGAGATGCACACAGAGGTGAGTGGAACACCCTGAAACCCACACTGCCGAGGCTTTGTGTAATAGCCTCTCTCAGAGGCTTTGGCCCTCTTTGTTCCACTGAAGTGCACAACAGGTCAGCGTTAAGATATGTTAGTCCAGGGCTGTGAGCTGGGGACCAGGAAAGCATTTGTCTCAGGAGAGCATTCAAGGCACTGAGAAAAAGAGGACTTTCCTGAGGAAAGCAGACATGTAATGAAGTTAAAAACAAAACTAATGTAAATATTGTATCAAAGGTGAAAGATACTGTATAGCATGTATAGACGTAATGGAAAGAAAGGGGCTTGAATATTGAGCACAGCTAAGATATAGGGTGGTAAATACTCTAAGTATTGCCTATCAACAAGAATCTATGACATAAAGTAAAGCCTGTATTGCAAAAACTCAAGTGTCAAAACCTCAAGGCATCAGGAGATCATAAACAGCACAAATGTGGGACTGGACTCATGGAGGTGCTCTCACTGAGCAGGGTGCTGTGTATCATCTGGCAGCTTGTAAAAACTGCATTGCTGTTTTTGCTGTGGAAAATTGAAGTGCTTAAGTGCCTCTTTGTAGGCAGGCTGACTCTGTCTGGAGTCTCATTTTGTCAGGCTACAGTAAATGCATAAAATGTGAAAAGGCCATGGCAGGCTGGAGCTCAGCCTGGTTTGCCCTTGCAGACAGCTGTCTCTGTGCATACAGGTCACAGGCCAACTGGAAGACTGTTTGACAAGTCTCTTGGGCTATGTGGCATTTTTTCAAAATACTTCTTGACTGTTACTTAGTTCGTGAATTTTGTGACTCTCTGGGCTTAAACCTGTTTTTATCTTTAGGAGCTTATTTTCAATGTCAGTGTATATAAATCTGGTGCTCTCAGTTAAGTTGCACTGATATTGCCTCAGCTGTTTTGAGCATCAGGATGGTTTCATGCTTGGAGTAACCAGAACCAATGCCTCATACCTGCCATGGAGGAGCCATAAAACCAGGCATCTACCAAATAAGTCCATCCTGAGGTTAACAAGTTCAGGAGTCATAACTGGAAACAGAGAATACTGGAGCTTCAAGGCACTACAGTTACATCTGGGTCTTGGGATTGACTGTTTTTTTAATTGCAGGCTCGTGAAGTTGTGCAGCTGGGCCCTGCTGAGCTTTGCTTCCTTCTGGATGACCTGTGCTGGAAGCTGGAACATGTTCTGCCCTCTGGCTCCACAAGGAGGGTGCCCTTTCCAAAGGCAAGAACAGCAGCAGGCGATGGGTCCGGGCCTGGGCTGAGGCAGAGCACATCAGGGGCTTCCAAGCCTTTCCTGGGAAATGCTTTCCAGATTTATTTTCACTTGTTAGTTAAATGGAAGTGTGACACCCAGCTGTGTGCCAGAGCAGCACCTGCTCTTTAAAAGACTTGCGTACACTGCTCTTGATGAAGTGTTTGCAGCATCTGGTTCTCTGCATGTCTCAGGAAAGGGAATTTAACTGAGTGAGTCTTGTAGCCTCAAAACTCAAGTGACCCTTTCCCTAATCCTCCCTGGGAAGACTGGTTGTGCTGTTCAAAGTTAGCCAGGCCAGATGGCTGCAGCAGCCAGCAGAAGCTGCTACAGCCATGTTTCTGATTCTTTTCTGCATTAGAAACACCCCTGAGTGCAGGGATTTTTTGCTGATGCCTTCAGGAGGAAAGTAAATGCATATCCCAATGCATTAAACTGAGAATGCACTGAAACTGGATGGGCTCCTCATATCTAATCTTCTTTCTCCTTGTCTTTCCACCTATCTTAGTTCCCACATGCAGAGACTGTCTTCTCTTAGTGTTTGAGTAGTGTTGGATTCTCTATCTTAAAGGTTTTTTTCACCCTAATTGATTCTATAAGAGAGCTGTGTGTCACATCAGTTTTATCCTTTTAGTCAGCTGTTGTCCACTTGTCTGAGTTGGTGGTTCTTGTTCAGCAGAAGCCAAATTTTTGACCCTTCCTGAGCCTGTATGGCATCAGGAATTGCACTGCTTGGCAGCAGTCTAAGATGTAGCAATTGAAACTACTCCCAAGAGAAGCTAATGAAGCAACTTTAATCTTTTGGGTTGCTGCAGGAAAGAGGCAACAAGGATATTGGCTTTTCCCATCTGTGTCAGAGATCTCCCAAGCAAGTCGCTATGTGTGTGGTTGATCTACTCAAGCCACTGTGTAAGCACATGGAGAATATGCATAACTATTTCCAGGTCAGTGGAAAGCAATTTTGACCAAAAAATACCTCGAATTTTGTCTCCTGTAAAGATACTTTTAATTTTGTTCAGGGGAAAAAGAGTAATTTTCTTTTCTTCAGGTTTTTTAAAGATTAAATTTATGGAAAAGGATTCTTGTGCCATTATATTTGTCTGGAATAGTGTTTAATAAATTATTTGTTTTCTGTATTAAAGGCAGCTGTACAAAACCAGGGTGCAGAAGATGAACCAGGAGTGAACATCCAGGAGCACCAGCTGATGTCCTCTTGTTACCAACTGCTGTTACTGACTTTTCGCTCCTTATTTTCTTGGTGAGTTTAAAAGAAAAGTCCATAGTTGTACCCATTTATTGCTTCTTGTTTCCTTTCTTCAAAGTCTTTGCACCCTGCCAAAAGCCTGTCAGCCATGAAAAACAACCCACTGCAGTGGGTGGAGGCTTCTAAGCACTCCTTAGATAAGCCAGGCTTCATTGCCTGATTCTGAGCTGTGCTGAAGCTGTAGGTGATGAAGCACTGAACTAGGTAGAATTCAATCAGTGGACTTTTGGGTCAAGATCAGCATAAGAGGTGTACTGGCCCACCTAGCTGTGCAATTTCCAGTGTTCCTAGGGATCTTGGAATTTCTTACCCATCCTTTCCCATTTCCTTCTGCTCATGCTTTGCTAAATTGTCACTGCCTGAATCCTGAGTGATAGAAGAATTTCTTTTGCCAGTGGGAAAGGAGGAATGTGTATTTCAGTGACAAAAAGCCAGTGCTGTTGATACATTCAAGCTGGATTCATTAATGTCAGACTTGGAAATGCTTGTGCAGCCTTCAGACTTCTGCATCTGCTAATATAATCCAAGATAGTATCATAAAAGTTTCTTTCTAAACCCCAATTTAGATTTGCATGTGGAAAGCATTTTACCTTTGTTGTACTTCATAAACAGTAGTAACTGCATAAAAAGGGAGGTCTGAGGTCTGCCTCCTGTTGACCTCTACTGGAACCTCAGGGCCCCTGATCCACTCTTGACCATTCTCAGATTTGTCATTTCCTCTTTAGCCAGTGTGAATGTTGGTTGTTCCTGAGTCCACCTGTCTTGTAAATCAAAGATACCTGGTCAGTTTTGTATCAGACAACTCAAGATCAGTTTTGCTGTCCAGTGTAAAATCTGTTTTGCTGTAGGTCAGCAAAATTGGGGTGAGCTGTGCAGCCACTAAAATTCAACCACCAAATTACAGCTCTTTTTACGTTTGTTTAGTCAAGGCCTCTCACATTACCAATTGTTCATTAACTCGTGTGGTTCAGGTGCACTTGAGCATTACCATTATCAAGTCCACCTGTTCAGTCTATAGAATTGGAATGTGGATGTGTTTGACTATTTCTGGCATACATCACAGACCCTGGGAGCTCAGAGAAATAATGAAGATCTCTATAGAGTTTTCCCTCTGTTAGGTTCCTACCTGTTGTTTAGGAGGTGATTACCCATGATCACTGCATTTACACAGCAACTGCCATTATACATCCTTTGTTTTAGGTCTACATAGCATTGGCTTAGTATATATGGACCTCCACTTCTGGGAAATGGCCTCTCCTCACCAAACTAGATCTGCAGTCTAACTGAAAAGTTAATACTGTTTGTGCTCATTGCTTTCCATTCCAATTGAGTTTTCAATTTTTGTGTCCCTTTATAACTTTCATATTGCAGGACTTGTCTTGAGTATCCAGCTTCTCTATTTTTCGTCTTGCCAAATAGGCTTAGATATGCATCTTAGATTTGCATCTGATACCTCTTCTACTCTGATGATGAACTGGATTTTTTCTCCCTCAGGAATGGTTTTTCTCAGCACGAGAATACTGGCTTGCTGACGTCAGCTCTCCAGGTGCTTGCAGACAGGCTAAAGCCAGGAGAAACAGAGTTTCTTCTTCTTGAGGAATTGATAAGGTAGAATCTATATTTCACAAGGTTTGAAATGAACAAATTTCAGGGATTTTTCCCTGTTTTATGTGGGTGTTATGGGTAAATGTGTGTTTGGGAGCTCTCATAAGGACTACACTCACTTCAAACAGTGCTTTGTATTTAATTGAACGGCGGTGTAGTCAAACCTCATTAAAAGAGCAAAAAAATGTAAAATATGCATGAATCTGTGGAACTCACTTGTTTGTATGCTATTTGAGACAAAGAGATTAGTAGGAGTCACAGAAGGAATGACCATGTTCTGGAGAGTTAAAATGCTTACAGATACATTAGGCAAAGGGCAGCGTATAAAGCTGCTGCTAGACTCTGAGTGGCTGGGGCTTGAGAGAATTTTCTCAGTGACTGAATTTCTATGTATTAGTGGCTGATTACCCCTTCTTCAGAAGGGCACTGCCAGAAACAAAACACTGGGATATGGAGCCTTGTATCTGAGATAGTCTAAGGCTTCCTTTTTGTTTATGTGTGTCTGAGACATTACCCTGTCTGCACTGTTTTTACCTTTTCCCTTTCCTGTCATCCCCAGTGAGAGTTTTCAGTACCTGCTGAATTTCCAGCAGAGTGTTCCCAGCTTCCACTGTGCCTATATCCTCACTCAGCTCCTGACTGCCATCTCTGAGAAACCCATGTCTGGCTGGAAGAAGGACAAAATGGGTAATGTGTGAAGAGTCACTCCTCTCAGATGAGTTTTTGTGTGGTCTTTTGCCTTTTAAGGGAGAGATTTCTCTTTCACATCTTGGTAATTATACTGGGTGAAGAGTCCTAGCCATTAATAAAGGGAACAGCAGTAAATATATTGGACCCTCTTTGGTATTTGTTCTGCTGTGCCTCAGTCACATGCAGACAGGCAGACTCCAGCTCTCTCAGCTGTGTTTTTAAAAGTCAGAGCTTCACAACGTTTTGGAGTTCTAAGCATGAGCCTCCTGTTCAGTGTTGGTACCAGTTTAATCACTGGTTATGGAGGTGAGTGATCATAGACTTGATCTGATGTAACTTCCTACTGTAAGTACAGACATCTCTGACAGCTCATTTCTAAAATTTATGGAAATGAGCTGCAAATACAGCTGTTACTCCAGGGCAGAGAGAGGAAAACCTGTAAATTCTTAACCCCATGCAACAAATGTTTTCAGTTAAGAAAGCTTCTCTCATGGATTAGGACCCATTATGTAGGATAAACAGCAGATAAAGGACAGACATGGTTGCAGGGAATAAACAAGAAAACTACTTGACTTTCACTTCAGCACACACTGAAATAAAGACTCCAGACAGTTGCCTCTCTCAGCTATTCCTTGTCATACTAAGACACCTCTAGAATTTGTCCTTCTTCAATCCCCACAGCCACACAGAATTGTAAGTTCTCTCTTTAAAGACAATTTTACTATTTTAAACAGTCCCACGTTGGGAGAATGGCTGACTGAGTGTGGCAGGCAACAACCTATTTTAACTAATCATTTCCTGGTTTTAAATAATTCTGCAAGAGACAAACAGGTTTGTTAGCAGTTTTGATTTCAGAAATCTGTAGACTTTAAACTTGTCTGTTCATATTTATTATTATAGTGCTATGGCCAAAAGGCCAAGTCACTTGTTATTGGAATTCTATTTCTAGAAATGGATACCCTAAGGGTTGCATATGGCCTAATTAAAAACAAACAGATGCACACTGTAGGAGCTACCAAACAAATAAGGTTTAACTTAAGTTTGTCAGAAGTGGCCAGAGGTGGATCATGGTTCTGCTGTGAACAGGTATTCCAGACAAGGAACATGCTAGTGTGCAAATGCTTTGTTATGATGATAAATGTCCTTGTGGCCTTGCAGCTTTATAGGGAAAATGCATTCTGACTTAGAAAGTTCAGGCACATGAAGGGCAGTGATATTGTGATCTTTCAAAAAATCATTTGAACACACTGCTTTTGTATAGAAAAAGGAATTATTTTATTATTTTCACTAAATTATCCCTTATGTTTCCCAGCTTCTCTAGCAAAACAGTTCCTCTGCCAGTCCTGGGTGAAGCCCAGTGGAGACCGAGAGAAGGGCACCCAGTTCAACAGTGCCCTGCACGCCCTGCTCTGGTAAGGCTCAAGCCATTCCCTTAGGCACACCAAGACAATTTTTTTTAGTGATTACTGTTGTTGCAGAGAAATGGCCTCTCTGAATCAATGTCCCCTCATGCTTGCACAGCTTGATCTAAAGCCTTGTTTCTACACCTTTTCTAAAGCACAGTTTCTTTCTTGGTTTGAAGTGTGAGGTGCAGCTGAGCACCTTTCCTTATCAGGTCATCTGTCACTTGTGTCAGGAGGTTCTCATCAGTGCCCTCCAGGAGACTCCTGGATTGCTTATGCCCTGCTGGGCTGTCCTTACAGCAGGTGTCATGGTGGTTAGTCTGCCATGAGGATCAGGGCCTGCAACATGGGGTACTCCTGGTTGTCTGGAGAAGGCTTTGTTGGCTGGTTCCTGATCCAGGTGGCTTATAGCAGACAGACATTTCAGTGTTCAACCCATACTGACTGGGTGTTCTCTCTCATAAAGGGCAATTCCATCTCATCCTCTTCCCAGCCTATGCTTCTGAAATACTAGAAATGAGGGAATACTGAATCCATGTATGTTTCAGATCATGGTAACTTTTAATGGCATCATTGTGACAGTTCTAAGTAGTGCATTGGGTTTCCTGCATGGGATTGCCTTTGGCAGGAAGAGCTTGACAGTTTTAGGCCATGTTTCAGGTAGGGCAGTATTCAAGGCCTTGGTGTGTCATTCTGCATGGTATCTACTGATCAGCTGTGTTGGTTTTGGATTTAGTATCTACCTGGAGCACACAGATAACATACTGAAAGCCATAGAGGAAATCTCCAGTGTTGGTGTTCCTGAACTGATGAACTCTGCCAAAGATGGATGTTCTTCTACTTATCCTACCCTAAGCAGGTAATTGTAGCAATAGAAAGTTTGAATTCTGTGATATGCATAATGAGAATTTCTGCTTTTAAATATTTAGTTGTCTTATTTTGTAGCATGTGGTTGCTTTATGCCAAAATGGAATGTCCTGTGCTTAACATGATGTTGAGTTTATTGCTGTAAGTCATTTTAACTGGAGAATGAACTGCTGCCTGTCACCAAGTGTGTTGTCTCTGTGCTACTGTGGTGCTATAAAGCACTCCAAAAGTCAGCCTCAGAGGCCTGAGGTGGCTGTAGGCAATCTGGGCTGATACGCAGTGTGCATAAACACACTCAGGGTGCTTTTTGCCCCAGCATAGGAATTTGGAAACAGGGATGAATAAATTTCCTGCACTCTGAAACTTCCAAAATCATCTTGCGCTGAGAGCTGCAAGCCTTTCACTGTGTACCCCTACAGCTGCAAGGAAGTGGTGGTGTTTAAGTGTCATTCACACTGGGGAAGTGCTTGTGACTTCCCAGGATTCTCCATCTGTCTGGGCAATTGGGCCAGCCTAGACCTGTTCATGAGTCCTAGGGCCAATCTCCTGTGATTTCCTGTTGAGGAGGATGCCCAGCTGGGCAGCCTTTGAGTTTTTTGCATCATTCTGGTGGCAGCCTATCAGAATGCTCAGAAGTGACTTCCAGTTTTTTAATTTTCTCCATAGGCAGACATTCCCAGTTTTCTTCAGAGTAATGATGGCTCAGCTGGAGAGTTCAGTGAAAAGCATCCCAGCTGGGAAACCATCAGACTCAAGTGAGGTAAGAAAATGAATACACTGGACTCTGTAAGGGGAAGAAAATTTAAGTTAAACTGGACAGTACAATAAAGGTGTATAGATTGGAAAGGAATTTACTTCTGAACTTTGTCTAGGAAATGCAGTCAGACACCTTCATTCAATGTATATCAACACTGATATGCAGAGTAACATACAAGTAGCATCTTTTTTTCCTGATTTGCATTATGTCAAAAATCTAGTAAATCCAGCAGAAGCTGCAACCAGAAAATAGGCATTAATCAGCAAAATACTAACCTGTGCAGTTGGTCTGCACACCTGTGTGGGAGCACAACACTATTTTGCAACCAAGAGCTGCTCTGAGAGCAAGGAATTGAGTTAACTCCTAGCACTTAAAGCTACTGATCAGGTTGGAATTGCCATGGGGTGTTTCTGCTGTGATAAATATCCAGCAAGGTGAGAGGAAATGCACCATCTTGGGTTATTGTTCCCTTGCATCCCGTAGGTGCAACTGGAGAAGCTGCTGCACTGGAACATCGCTGTGCGGAATTTCCACATCCTCATTAACCTGGTCAAGGTGAGGTTCTGGTTGTTTTTCTGCTTTACCTCCAAATTCCCAGTAAGGCCTGGTGTTCATAAGGCCCAGGCTTATGAGCAACGGGGAAAAATGGGAAGGGTGACCAACTAGTGGAACAACCTGGAGGTGATAATTAAAGCCAGTTATAATCTGTGCCCAGTCCCACTGGATGAAATATCCTTCTGTCAATTTTGGAGCTGGTTCTTTCCGTGTCTCTGAGTGTGATGCTGCTTGGGCTAGAAAGTGATAGGTACAGCTCCATTTTTCTCCTTGCTTAGGTCAATCATTACTGTTTATTTTTACATATCTGAAGTGATAATTGGCAACCCCAGGTTTTTCTACACAGCAGCATTCACTGCAGCCCTACCTGTGCTCCAGATGCCTTTGGAGAGCATAAAGGGTAGAGCTGGACCATTTAGTTCAGTTTTGTCCATAGTTCAGTTTACTCCAGGAGCGCCAGAGTTACCTTCATATTATTTTGCCCATCTCAGTTTTGCTTTGTCTATTAGGTGATTATTTGCCAATCAGCTGGGCTTGGGTCTTTTGGGTCCTGAACTGTTAAGAACTTTAGACTTGCTGAGATAATTTTGTGCCATCTGCAAAAGATGTACCTTAGATCTCTGAACAGCAATCCTGCCAAGGGCTTCCACCTGAAAGCCACTACAGTTCATGTGCTTGTGTGGTGTTCCTGCTGAAACATGGGAATGGATGTTGCCTTACAGCAGGATTCACACATTCACGGGGTTGTGCCATGAAGGGCTGTTTTTAACTTGGTGCTGTGCTTACATGGTTTTCTTTAGACTTGTGGACAGATCTGACTCTTTTTTTTCCTCTTGTCCATGTAGGTGTTTGACAGCAGGCCTGTACTCAACATCTGCCTGAAGGTAAGCAAAAGTTCAAGATAACTGAAGAAAGCAGTTTAAGTACCAGCTTTCTTGAATCATTGCCTCTAATGCAGTAGAGTGGGTACTGCATTCTCTGGAAGAAGCAGATACTGTGTTCTTTACACCTTGCTATACATATATATGTATAATGATTCTAAGATTTTGCATTTAGGTCAGTTTTATTCCCAGATCCCTGGTGGATAAAAGCAGGGATGTGTACAATGATGAGACCATGTCCATCTAGCCTCTCTTTGCAGTGATTAAAGTGGGACCCTTTACCTGTATATTCCAGTATAGCCTTCATATGAATATAATCTTTTTCTATGCAATAACAGTAGCTTGGAAGATTATATCATTATCTCATCTGACTTCGTAATGGTTCTTTGATAAAGAGTTTAAATTTGCTTTTTGATATATTTATCTCTCTTTCATAGTACGGCCGCCTCTTTGTAGAAGCATTTCTGAAGCTTGCCATGCCTCTCCTGGACCACAGCTTTAAAAAGCACACGGTACTCCTGGGGACAGAACTGCCTGCAACCAATTGGGAATCATGACTGATACTTCCTGCATACAAGCATCTTACCTCTATCCCATAACCCTTTGAAAAGATTGCTAGGACTAAGGCTGTTTCAATATTCTTATTTCCCTCTGGAAAAGACCTTTTAGAATGATTTGCTGGTCTGCTTATTTATTGCAGGATGATGTGCAGAGTTTGCTGAAAACCTTGCAGCTGAGTACCAGACAACTTCATCACATGTGTGGCCATTCCAAGGTAAGATAAGGTCCAATTGCAGCACAAACTCCTGTCCTAAGGATGGTATTATTTCCCTTACACTGCTTTTCTAGGGCACTGGCAGGTTCTACTTGCATGCTTCCAGCAGTATCTGTGCTAGCAAAAACTCTGAGAGAAGGTGAAATAGACTTGTTTAATGGCCCAAAAGTTGAAGCATTTATTCTGGAAGTGGCTGACTTGGATGTTAGGTCAGGTTGGCATAATATTTTTTAGCACAGAGGTTCTGGACATCTTTAGTTGTTGGCATCTGTAAGGGGATGCTTCTGAGTACACAGGCTATGACCTTAGAGACCTTGAACAAAGTACAGATGCCAGATTGATAATACAGGAGAGAAGCTTTGCCAAAGATGAACAACCTTGTGAGTCAGAAGACTCAGCAACAGGAGGTGGATGGGGAAAAACCCTGATCAAAGTCCTCTTGAGGTGGCTTTTATGTTATTATGTTGGTATGGGCAAAGGGAGAAGGAGGACAGTGGTAACTTAAGAGTCTGTCTCTGTGGGAGACTTGAGGCAGGAAGGAAGGAGACCATTAGAACTTTGCTTACAGTGTGGAGAGACAGTGCTTGTTGCAAGAGAGAATCACACAGGAGACAGAACTTCATGTGTGCTACATTGTTCCTCATTCCTAAAAGATTTTTGAACACTTGTCAAAGAAGAAAGCTTTGCCAAAGCAGTTGAAGGGAGAAACCCAGCTACCAGCATGGCTCCCAATCCAGATTTGCTACCCATTTAGGCCAGAACTGGCATCAGATGCATAGATATTTAGATGAAGATCAGAACATGCTGTTGCAGCCCTCAGCATAGGGTGAGAATCGGAAGCTGGCACAAACCTTGACAATGCTAAAAAGTCCTTCTCGTGTTTGAAAGTGAAATCCTCATGCCTGGTTTAAAGTCACAATTCACCTTGTAAGCAGGATACCAGCATTGCAGCTTTCTATGTTATGTTTGTCTTTGCATTTTACCAGCATTTTTAGCTGCTGTGTTCCATGGTCTGTTTTAGCACTGAGCAGCAATCAATGAACACCTGTGTTCTACCACTTCTCTGGTACAGGTCTCTGTGCCAAATCATTTTGCAAGAGTGAGAAGGCAGAAACTGAATCTGGGGCAAATAAATGTACACAATGAATGCTCCATACTTGTTAGAAAAGGAGTTGACACCAAAATTTGTTAAACCAACCTTGATTTCACTTTCATACAAACCTCAGGAATGCTGGCTAACCCATTGTGTAATGTCATCTAAGATTTGTCACTCTCCCTCAATACATGTGTCTTTAAAGAGCATTACACAGCAAGCAATAGCAATCAGCCACACCTGTCATTTCTGAAGTGTTTGTCATTTCCCCTTTCACACCAAGCCTCTTTTCTGTTTACTTATCTAACCCTGGGCATGTGGACAGTTTCTGGAGACAGATTTTTGCCAATGCTGTATTTTTGTTGAGTCTCCAAACTCAACAGCTGGGCAGGTTCCAGGGCCCAGGGAGCACTGTGAATGTTGGTTGTATGATTAGCAAGGGTTCTGTTGATTTGGTTCTGATTAGTGCTGATGATTGCTAGCTCCTGCCTGTTACATGGGCTAGAGAATAGCTTGCTGTTGGTAATTAGTTAACGATTTCCTGTTGGCAGAACCTGAAGCAAAGCAGTGTCCCTCAGCCCAGGCATATTGAACTCTTCCAAGAACTGCAGGTGACCTGAATTCAGGGTACAGATAATGAGAGCATCTTAATCCCAGAAGATTACTAAGTATTGTCATGAAAGAGGAAAATACTTATGTACAAAATGACTGTGCAGATTTTGGCAGGTTGACAGGCTTTCTGGTTTAGCAGTGACTGTTCTGTAGTGCAGATTGAAGCCTAGCAGGAGGAGATGCTCACCCAGAGTTAAATCTCTTAGGATACCTGGCATAGCTGCCCTTCCTCTGGTGGTTTTTGCTTACAGCAACTCCATCTGTTCCTCCTGTCCTAGTTCTCCAAAAGCCAGTGCTTTTTTGCTCCAGAGAAGCTGGCTTTGGAGATTATAATGCACACACATTCCATGTAAAGGAATTGCACAAGGCACCGAACAAGAAAAGGTTGTGATGGAAGTGGTATATTTAACACCTTTCTCACTTTTTCTTTTCTGAGCTTGGGAATTCAGCAGAGGAATTACTAGCTTCTCTCTAGAGTTCATGGCAAAAACAGGCTTCTTTTATTTTAATCCAAGTGAATGTAGGTATTTGGATTGTTGTAAGGGATCAGTTTAAACAAAATTCTGATCTGAGCTTTATTTTTTAACAATGGCTATAATTTGGCCAAGAAGTGATGTCATCTGGGCAAGCTTTGTGAGGGTCATGTCCATCCCAATAATAACCAATGCCTTTTAAACAGCCAGAACACTTAGGCAAGAATCAATCCTCGTCACATTTTACTGTTGCACAGATTCACCAAGACATTGGACTGACCAACCATGTGCCTTTGTTGAAGAAGTCCCTGGAACAATTTGTGTACAGAGTAAAAGCAATGCTGGCATTCAACCACTGCCAGGAGGCCTTCTGGGTCGGCATCCTCAAAAATCGGGATCTTCAGGTGAGAATCACTGCCCTGCCTGGGGCAAGAAAAATCTGGGAGAGAACAGTGCTCATCTTGTCCAGACAACTCTAACTCTCCCCTCGTGTGTGGGTATAGCTAAAAAGACCAAATTCAGTGTGACCATAGTATAGTCATATCCAGTGCAGGAGAAGTATTTTCTTTCAAGATGAAGAGTCTGCATCTCTAGGCTCTCACACTGAGTGGTCGGATTTGTTTGTAATGAACAAGTACGGGGATTTTTTTGGCTGTTCCGTGGCAGGAACTGCACAAGAGGGAAAAGATGAAGGCCACCTGAACACTTTCACACTTTGTGTGGCTTTAAAAGAAGCCAGTTTTGGCTCTTCATCTTTCACTGCAGAAACAGGACAGTTAAACAAAACCTCATTTTTTTCTCTAAAGCTTTTTACTTAAGAAGGCAACGAAATGCCCTTTTCTTCCATCCCACCCTGATATGCTTTGGCCGCTTCACATACACACAGTACAAATCTTCTGCTCAACTTAGGGAGAAGAAATTTTGACCCAGGCCTCTGAGGAGAGGGGCTCGGATGAGGACGAGGAGGACTCGGCGGAGAGCCCCGCTGAGGAGGTACTTCAGGGGCCGCGGGGCTGCGCCTCTCCGAGGCGGGGGAGGGCGGGGGTGCGGTCCCAGCGCTGACGGCGGCGCGTCCCGCAGGAGCCGAGCGGCAGCGACACGGACAGCAGCGGGGACGGCGGCCGGGCCGGGCCGGGCCCCGCGGCGGCGCGGCGCTGAGGCGGCGGGCGGGCGGGGCGCGGCTCCCGCGCAGGCGCGGCGGCGGCGGCGGCCATGTCGGTGCAGGAGGACCCGGTGCAGCGGGAGATCCACCAGGACTGGGCCAACCGCGAGTACATCGAGGTGATCACCAGCTCCATCAAGAAGATCGCGGACTTCCTCAACTCCTTCGGTGAGCGCGCGGGACGGGGGCTGCGGGCGGGCTGGGCCGGGCCGGGCCGTGCGGCGGCCCGCGGTGTCTCACTGCCGCCTCCCCGCAGACATGTCGTGCCGGTCCCGACTGGCCACCCTGAACGAGAAGCTGACTGCGCTGGAGCGGAGGATCGAGTACATCGAGGCCCGGGTGAGCAGCGGGGCGGTGGGCCGGGTGCGGGCCGGGCCCGGGGCCGGCCCTGGTTGAGGCTTTTCCTTTTCCTATAGGTCACCAAGGGGGAGACGCTGACATAGGCCCGGGGCGGCCCCGGCCCCCGCCGCCGGAGCACCGCCGCCCCGCACCCCGCTCGGGGCCCGCCGCCACCGCCGCCGCCTCTGCTCGTGTTGCCAATAAACCGCTGTGCTCCTGCCCTGCCTGCTCTCTGCGTGCCTGCCTGGGGCCGGGCCGCGGGATGCCCGGCTCCCTGCCACCGTCCTGGATGTCCAGAGCCTGCCCTTCCATCCGCCTGACCCACGGGGTTTGGGCACACGTTCCTCTTCGCTCATGGGGGCTGTGCCACAGCGGCCACGGGCCGGGCTGTTGTCAGCTGCTGGAGGCACCCAGCCGGCTTTTGGGGTGCTTTGTGCTCCTGCTGGGATCACAGCAGAAAATCTGGTGATCTCTGTGGTCTGGAGGGTGTCTCAGCCTTCACCTGTGCACATGCCAGGGTAGTGAGGGGACAGACAGCAGGCTCACCTGGCGTGATGCACATGCCACAGGAGAGGAACCTTTGCCAGCACCCGGGGAGAGGTGTTTCTCCTCTCTGTGAAGCAAGTGGCAAGGAGAAGGAGGTCTCTCAGCCCTTCCTACCACTCCTCTATTTATCTCAGTTTTTCAGTGGGCATCTAGATCTGCAGATTCACTGCTCATATTTACTGTTTGTTGGGGAGTCCATGGAATTTGCATCAGCAAAGGTTTTATTGCTTCCCAGCAGGCTTTAAATGTCTTGGTATATTCTCCAACTGTAATCTTAGGTTTTTAATAATGGCACTGTCATGCCTGCAGTGTTTACTGAGCACCTGGGTTACTTAATGTTTGTTATATTTTTGAGGCTGTCTGACCTCAGCTGGTTCCTTGTTGACACAGGTCCTCCACTGAACTCACAGTTTTGTTCTCCCTAGGAATCTGTTTCCCATTGTTTGAATAAGTACTCCTGCAGTTTTTCCCTCAGCTCTCATGGTTGCTGTCAGGTTGGGCTGCACATCAGGGAAACCTGACTGCTTTTACAGCATAGTGCCTGTGGAAATGAGTGCTTTATAGCAGCCCTGCAGTGGAGTGAAACAGCTGTGGGTCACTGCCCTTAGGTGTAGGGGCCATATCAAATTAGACTGTTGTCATCTGAAAATTGATAGATGGAAGGAAGGCAGCTCACTCTTGGCTCCAAGGTGGCTGCTCTATAGCCCAGTTACATCAGAAGTGTTGCCATGGCCCATGCATTGCTTACTGTGGATGTGCTGAATTTCTGAGATCTCCATCATTGGGGATAACTCAGTATTTATCTGGAGAAGGTCCTGAACTAATTGGATGTTGAAGTTGGCCTTGCTTTGAATGGAAGCAGGGACTGCCAGAGGTTCTTTCCTAAATTATGCTGAGATTCTTCAAAGGCTGGATGGGAGACAGAATACCACAAACATCCTTAGGACTGGGTCTGTACTGGGCTGACCTCTTAACTTGAGATCCATTGTAGTGACATGGAGTGTCTCAGAGCCCTTCCTGGTCTCCTGACTGGCTGTTGTAATGGCTCTTTTTCCTCTGATACCAAGATTTCTCAAAGGAGTAGGTTTTGCCATGCAGTTGGTGGGATCTGCTGGAAGGTACCTCTCCTCCCAGGATAGGTGCTCTCCGAGAGCTTCAGCACTGTGGGATCAGCCTGTCTGGTTCATGTCCTGGCAGGGATGCTGGGGAGCTCACTGCAGTACAGAGTTCTGCCCTTTTCCTTTCAAGGAGTCTTACTGGTTCCATAAGGAACCAGGTTTTCTGGTTGGGTGCTGCTTATTTCAGGCTATCTCTGGGAGGTGAAGCCTCCTGATTCTCAGGCTGATACAGCTTCCTCCAGCAGCTGCTGCAACATGCAGCCTTGTAATAGATGGAGCTCTGGTACATTTCATTATTTTAAATACTGGGGAATTCTGTTTGCCTTTTTTCTTTGTACTGTATTTTGGTTTTTTGTTTTGTTTTGGTTTTTTTTTTTTTTTTTTTTCCATAATATGATGCCCCAGGAACCTACATTAAACTTTTCTGGAGTGGATTTGTGTATTCTAATTTAGATGATTGGTTAACATGGCATGTTAGTGGTGCTGTTTTTCCAACCACACATTTTACATAGCAAGAGATGGCAGTGTCCTCTGTGTCCTCACACCATGCTATCCTCTTCTCCTGAGAGGGTTGGGTGTTCCACTTAGGTCTCTGCTGACCATGTTTGTGGTCTGAGACCTTTTCGCAGAGCCTGAACTGCAGAGAAGCTGGTTTGAAGCCCCTTACAAAGGTGCCAGAATTGACTTAGAGAATCTGAACCAGTTTTTACTTGGGAGAGGTTTGCACTCTCAGATGACAGACAGTGGGCTTGTAGTGCTCACTTGCCTGCTGGTCAGGCAGGCAGGCCTCATGGAGTGATTGGAGCAGTCCAGCTGTCCTCATTAGAGGCTCCAAGGTTTGGGAATGAGCTGTAGTGTTTTGATCGGGGTGCAAGACAAGGTGTATTGGCATCACCTTGTGTGGTGTCAGCAGAAGAGGGATCTAGAGCTTGAGTCAAGCTTTGCATGGCCCAAAAAAGTTGTATCTCTGATTCAGGGTACATCTTTTAAAATGAATGGATTGGACCAGACTTCTCAAATAGTTCTAGCTTTTAGTAAATACCCTTTGGGCTCTCTCAGTGCCTACTGCGAGCTGACCCTTGATTTTAGGAAACAATTTTAAATACAGTATGTTGCAGGTGATGGAACCTGATAATTCAGTGAGCTGAGGCGAGCTCAAGAGAGCAATGCTTTAGGACACAGCAGAGTTGTTAAGGGAGAGCTGCACTTTGATACGAAGACCTTTGCAGGGCTGAATTTTAAAGATCCCAGAAGATGGTGTCTGCTTGCATCCTGGTGCCAAGGCACTGACAGCTGTGGATGTTCTGGAGTACTTGTCTCACGAAGAAGATAGGCGCCGCCCATCTATGATTGCTGCAGCTCCCCAGGTCAGTGAGAGGGGGAGGTTCACAGGAGTATGGGAGGTCTCCAGATTCACTGAGACTTTGTTTCCAGTTTCCAAAAGCTGCCAGCAGTATTGCTCTGAGCTCTGCAAGTCCTGGGACCTGGGAACTCTGCCTTAGAGTACATAAAAGCTTTAGGGTAGCTGTACCATGAGCTCACCTTTCCACTCACCTTCCCCATCTGTCTCTCCTTGTGCAGTCTGACACAGCCTGTGTGTTTTCACTTTATATCACAG
The DNA here is from genome assembly GCF_009819655.1 of Sylvia atricapilla. Lineage (NCBI taxonomy): Eukaryota > Metazoa > Chordata > Aves > Passeriformes > Sylviidae > Sylvia > Sylvia atricapilla. The sequence continues at coordinate 14,476,261 of NC_089150.1, read as the reverse complement.
AGGTGTGAAGCCAGTATTTGACAGAACTGTCTTTTTGGAGGAGGAGAAGATTATTGAAGAGTATGTCCTGAAGCAAAAGTTTGAGAACAATATCCTGGGGAAATAATGGATAGATCAAACTCTGAGTCCTGCTGAGTTCAGAGTCAGGCCTGTGGGAGGTGTAAGGTTCACCTTGGCTGTGGGGAGATGCTCCAGCCAGTTTGGTCAGTGTTGCACAGAGCTGCTGGCCCGCCCCCAGCCAGGCTCTGTGACTCCCCCTGTGTTGCCCCTGTGCCAAAAGGTAACCCCACCAGGTAACCAGCCCATGCTTCCTTACCTTTGTAGGCTGTTCTGTGTCCCGGCCTTGCCATGTCCTGGCAGGAACATTGCTGACGATGTAGTGGGGAACAGGTCTCTGCCTGCCTTGCTGACAGGCTTACAAAATGGATTTCAGGACCAAACCCATTCCACAAAACATCAGGATTAAATATTGAAATCCTTGGCATTTTTTATGTGTTTAAAAGGGCTTTATCAAGCAGGAGGATCAGCTGAAGCTCAGGCTTCCTGGGGAGCATCTGTGCTCTCCTGCCTTTGGCTCTGCTTCCATGGGGCACTTCAAGCTCTATTGCTAGACCAGAAGACTGGGGATAGAAAGGGAGCCCAGGGAACTGGGAGAACAACGAGGAGGAGAGGAGCAGGTACTGGAGCAGATTTTTTTCAGGTTGCTCATGGAAGCAGTTCTCCAGTTAGGGCAGTGGGTGGGGATGAGTATCCTCAGACCCCACGTGTATCCCTGTGCTTACTGCAGCACTTGGCTCAGCCAGGCCAGGGGGTGGGAACAGGTCACTGTTCTCTACTTGTGTGTCAGGCAGCAGCCTGCCCTTTATGGATTTGTGCTTTGTGTTGGGGCTGCACTGTCCGTCCTACTGATGGGCCTGGGCTTCAGCAGCTAGACTGTAACTGCAAAACTGCCCTTGTAGCTTAATTGGAAGGACCAGGGGCTGGACAACCCCCTTCCTCTCATCTCTCAGAGCCCATTTGTGAACCTGTAATGTGCTGACCATAATGAAGAGGAGCTCCCATACTGAGGAAACGTTTCCATCGTGACCTGTAGCCATTGAGGGGAGGATCTTGTGCTTGTCAGTACTGGAATCACTCACTCTTCTGCCTCTTGAGCTGTTGATAGCAGCACCTGAGGAGGTTAGTAATCCTCCGGGAAGTGAGTGATACACCCTGACTGACATAGACACACGACTGATGCCGAGAATGGTTTCAAGCATCAGAATTTTATTATTCCCCAATACAACCTTTTATACCTTTCTCACGTGTGTAACACCTGTGTGCCCTTTTACTCTTTTGTGATTGGTCAGTACACCTCACCATTCCATGCTGCTTTTTCCTTCGATGATGTTCACCTCTTACACAGCAGCTTAGCAGGGGTGAGATTGCCTGCAGCACTATCTTTATTCTTTTATCCATTCTCCCACACCTAGCCTTTGATTTAGCCTGCTCAAGCAGGCCTAGTTGTTAAATTTAATGGGCTTTAGCAAAAATTTTACTGTGTTAATTTAAACTACTAATACAATGAATAATTTATTATAGCAAGTAATTCCACAGCAGGGTACAGAATGAGAAAAAAAATCCAAAAGATCTTTGTAAGGTACAACATGATCTACTCTCATATGATTCCACAAAAGCTTTCATGGCTAAACTTCAGGCTTTATCCTACCCCAAAGCAAACATCTTTCGCATAATTTCAGTATAACAGGGTATTACTGGTTCAATGATGGTCTGGAAGGTTAGGAAGTGGGTTGTATTCACTGCTTGTTGCTTTTTTCTTCTCTCTCAAAAGTCTCGTTTAAAAGCAGAAAAGTGGCTGTAAACTACCTGTAACCTGCGAAGTGCAGCTGGCAGTGAGGCATAATCCCCCTGCACTTACCTGTGCTTCACAGGCTCATAACAATTGTTGAAGCACACTTTATTTAAAGGAAAATAAGTAGCAACTAAGTAAATGCACAGGAGGGAGTAATTTAACCAACTCGGTGGATGAAAGTCAGGGTAGGGCAAGAGGAGTCATGGCAATGTTTAAATCTGTCAGAAATGTGATGACTTAGTGAGCAATCACTACTCTGTGTACCATCACTGGGCCCCTCCTACACTCACTTAGGAGTATTTCTACATTTCTCATGCAACCTCCCTGTGTGACAAATCCACTACATCCAATTAGTGTCAAGCATAAGAGCAGCTCTGTCTGTGTCTCACCTCTCTAAACCCCTCCTGGAAGCAATTTTCCCAGCATATAAAGAATAAAACACCATTCTCCTAAATCTCTCAGAGGATGGTTCCCAAATATGGGCCAAGTAAACACATGTAATACATGATAAAGTGTTCCAACCCATTAGATAATCTTCCCAGTAGTAGATGCAGGGTATTAGCTGCTCTAAGTGTTCAACATTACATGTAATTAAAAATGCCAGGGGAGGTGACACATGGCACTTGAATAGGCACTTGTAGAAAAGTAGTGGTATACCTTGCTTTAACAATCCTTTCCACCTCTAAAAAATACCAAAAAACCATAGTAAACAGCCAAACAGACTGGAGAAGAAAAACAGTCTGCACCGACTGTAGGAAGTATAACTTACCTTACCTGTGTCCCAGTCTCTCCAGAAGCATCAGGAGATGAAGAAGTGAGGTGAGCAGAGGGAGAGAATACAATCCTTCCTGGGCTACGAGCTGCACCAGGGTCAAACCATTAGCTGAATTTGACAAATGACATACATGACCACACCTTGTGCAATCAATAGCCACTGTGCTATTGGAGTGTCCCAAGGAGTCTCCTTGGACACTGGCTGTCACTCTTCACATACGTTTTCAGGTGACCAAAAATCTGCTACCTTCTGCTGTGGTGCACTGGAGGAATATTTCCCCTCTTTTCCTGCTCTCATTTCCTTGTGGTGAAGGCTGGCTGGCTCAGAAAGCATCACCTGCCAGTGAGGCAGCAGCTGCCCTGAACAACAAACAGCCCTGGGGTGGCTCCAGGTAACTTGTGCTGAAGAGATGTGTGTCAGAGGTGACTGAGAAGGGCTGGAGGGGAGCACCAATGACCTTAGAGTGGGTTTAGGATGAGCAGAGCCAGAGACTTTGAGTTGTCAGCACCCTCTGTGGCTGCTGGGGGCAGGTGGGGTGGAGAGGACATTTCCCTTTGCTGTCACAGGCGTTCCACCTGTGCCTCCCTGGGATGCCCTGTGCAGGAGGGCAGCGTGCCCGAGCTTCCAAACCCCCATCATGGTGTCCCTGCTTAGCTTGGCTAGAGCCCAGGGCCTCTCCCCACAGAGCGGGTTCTACGTCCCCAGTGCCCCCCTGATGTCGCAGGGAGGCCAGACAAGTGGGTCTGGCTCTCCAACCTGAGCAGAGGCTGTGCTGGGGCAGCCACGGGCAGCAGTGAGGGGTCCTGGCTGCTCAGGGCCATTAGTGCCTGAGGTGGCTGGAGCTGCACAGCCCCTTTCTCCTTGGCCACCTTGGCTCGGGGACATGGGGACACAGGGCTGGAGTGTGACCTCGGGAGGCAGAGGGTGACGGAGCTGCGGCCGCTCACCCCGTGAGTCAGGGAGGCCACGTGAGGCCCGGCCCCGACGCCTTCCCGCCCCCAGCAGCGCAAGCCAGGGCTGGCACTGGGATCCCTGAGCCAGCATCCTGAGCTGCCGCAAAGCCTTCAAGGTGAGAGCTGGGGAGGGCTTCAGGGGCTTCTTGGGGCCAAGCCTGAAGGTGTTGGGTGGCTCTTGGTACACTGCTGGGTTGTTGGTTCCTGTTTGAGGCGCCAAGCCGCTGTACAGAAAAGGGGTTCTGGTGCTGTGGGGATTACAGAACTTCCCTATAATCTCTCTTCTTGACTTGAGTCATTTTCACTCAGCTTCCCCATCTTTTGAATAGTTTTTTTTTCTCCAAAATCCTCATGGCAAGCCCAACACTTTATGCAAAGAGAAAGATTTGTTTGCCTTATTTTTACTCGGACTACAAGCATGAACATTTCTGGCTTCTGATGAGTTAATTTTCCTTCAGAGCTTTGCAGCAACCAAAGAGAAGCACGCGGCGTGAAAGGAGAAACACAAGCCAGGTAATTTCAACTGTTGCACATCAATGCTTAAGGCAGAGCTGGAAAACGGGCAGAAAACTCCCTGGGGCTTAGAGCTGTGGGGCTGGCAGCAGTGCAGCCACCGTGTCTGGGCTTGCTGTGAAAGCCAGGGGAGGAAGGAAGCTGTGGCAAGGAGTGGATGGGGCTGTGCCTCCTCCATGCTCACCCCTATGGGGCTGCTCGGAGCGAGCCTGGGGAGCTGTCCTGGGGTGACATGCACTTGGTGGGTCTCCCTACACCCTGTGTTCAAGGGGAGTGAGAAGTGTACATTTTGATACTTCTGTGTCACATTTCAGCTACGTTTGATGACAGGAAGGGTGGCAGAATTATTAGCACAGCCCGAGGAAACTGGAGCAGGAACGGTTTCAAACCGAGCTGGTGTGGATCAGTTTTTGTTGTCTCACAGGAAGAAACTCAGCTTTCAGCACAGCCACGGCCCTCCAGGACGTCTTCCAGTGGAACCAACTGCTAGGAGCAACCTAAGACTTGCAGGTGTGCCTTAAGAAGTTAGTTTGGTATGGTTTGAGAGGGCATTGAGAGACTTCATATTTAAAATAAAATTTAGAAAGTTTAGGTGTCAGAATACAACTTAAAATGAAAGGTAAAAGTAGTTTCAAAGAGAAAAGGTTTGGGATTGTCTGATTTTTTGTCTTGAAGGTAAAACAACCTTTTGGTTTGGTTTGGTTTGGTTTGTTTTTTGGGTTTTTTGGGGTTTTTTTTTGTTGTGGTTTGGTTTTGGGTTTGTGGTTTTTTTTTTTTGTTTTTTTTTTTTTTTTTGTTATCCCATTGAGCAATTTCCCTCAAATATATTTCATCAGCTAAGCAAAATCTTGTGTATGGAGATTGTTCACTTCTGAAATCTGACTCTGCACACAAATTTTATTCTAACATGTTAAAAAGACCTCACTGCAATTAAATTCTGATTTACTGTGAGGAAAGCAAGGTGAAGTCTGTTGTTCATGTCATTCCCCAGTGAGCTCATTGCCAGGCTGAAATGCCTGTGTATCATCATCCTTCTCTCATTATGAGGTATAATCAACTAAGTCACTTTTAAAACATACAATAATTAAGCACATAAACTTATCCTTTGTTTTGTTCTGATTTTCTTTCCAGAAGAGCCACAGGGGAATTAATTGTGCATAGTGTAAGAGAAATTAGGTACCCAACTTCTTTGGTTAATGTAAATCTTTGTGACTGACTGGGCTGAGCTGTGCTGGAGGCACAGAAATGGAGATGGGAGCAGATGCTGGTTGCTCCTGGATTCTCTTGTGGCATCCAGGTCTTACCACAGCAGGATGCAAAAGTGGTAAGACCTGTGTTTCTGTTGCTGAAACAGCTGAGTAGTCTGCTCATTTGGGCCATCAAATGAGCAGTTTTGGAGCAAATCAGACCGATAGTGGATGAGGATGACATTGATAGTGTCTGCCCTGCTTTCAGTGTTGAATCTGCTGTTCCTGTGTGCATAGCAGGGCAGATAGTGCCCACCTGCTCACATTGTCTTTGGGATGATGCAAAGCTGGGATAGGGCAGCCTTTGTGACAGGGGAACAGCAACCTGCCTTAAAATGCCACTGAATATGGCCTTCACTAGGTATTAGGAACCTCAAAGACAAACCTCCTGAGTTTCACTCAACAGTAAAATATCAGGATACTTATAATTGTATTTTGTTATGGAATTTATAAGTTGGAAGAATGCTTATATTTAAAGTACTTTGGTTCCTTTAGCTCTGTTATTTTGACTGTGCGGTCCAGAGAGAGGCCTAAAGGATTAAGCTTAAACAAGCAACTGTTGCATGGTCTAAGCTGAGCAAATAGGAAGGCAAGGAAGAGACTGAAAAAGGCAGAAAACCATAGCTGGAGGTATTTAAGTGCCGATGATTTCACATTCTTGATTGAGTGGCCAAGAACGAGTCTGTCCAGGGTGTGGTGTGCTGGGTTCCTACATTTCCACATCAGCTGGTGCTTACCCACAAAGGGAGAAGATGCATTTCCTGCATTCCCTATCGGGTGCTCACAGCTGGGCTGCTGCCACAGCTACAGCAGCAAAGGCTGGATGTAAGTCAGGGAAAGGAGAAGATCTGTAGGTCTTTTGCATAGATTCATTACTGGAAATAAATTCAAAACGTTGTTAAAATACTGTTTTTTTCACAATACACTTTGGAGACAGGTAAGCCAGGTTTTCTGAGCTGAGCCTTTGAAAGTGGTTATGTAATTTTCCCAGAAGTTTTTGATCTCTGTTTGTGTCTAATTTCCTCTATCTGAGAACTGACACCGATGCCTTGGGAAGGCTGACCTGAAACAGAGACTGGACAGAGCTAGAGAATAAAGTAGGTATTTATTGAAAAGCCTTTAGATACACCTTGGGCAGGACAAGAGCCTAGTCAGGACTACACCCAAAGTGTACTAAGAATGGTCACAAAATGGATGACTGGTCATCAGGTCTTACACTTTCATAAGTTTTGGTCCATTTGCATATTGGGGTTTAATTGTCCAATTACAGCTGCAGGTTGTGAGGTCTCATCCTTCTTGCTTCTCCCTTCAGTCCACTATTGTTGATGCTTTTGGGCCTGAAAGTTGTCCTTGGTCATCAACAAGAAAAGGATTTGTTTTCTCTACCTATTCTGTGAAGAGAGCTGACTAACACTTAATATGAGGCTCAGAACTGCACCCCTAGGCAGCACAGAATCTGAAAAATGTGAAAGCGAAAACTTAAGGCATCAACACCCTAAAACGTTGTTTTGAGTGTTTGCTTATGTGTTACAGTATCCTTCTGATGATATTAATGACCTGTTTTGGGTTTTGTATTAGAATATTTTTCGGACTGATATGATGGTCTTTAGAGAACTGAAAGTGCCAGTAGGAAAAGAAACATGTTTTGTGCTGGAAAGTGTGAAGGATATACTTAGTGTTCAAACTGCTTGATTGGAAATGTTTTGTTGAATGGATCCAATAGTCATATTGTAAGAAAAATTGTGGGCATATAAACTGTTTTCCTATTGTGTCCTGCATAGTGGAATCTGTGCTTCAGGCTCCCCAAAAATCTCCTTTTGCATCTCTCAGTACAGTTGTGGGTTAGTTGCTATATTGCACGAGGGGAGATGCATCAGTGCAGAATGCCTGGACCATGCTAGGCAGAGGCAACAGTTCAGAACCACAGCCACCACAAATGTGCACCATCAGAATATTCCAGCCTCAGCCAAAAACTTCTGTGACAAGTTTATCAAAACAAAAGGAAATGCTGAATTTTGGGGATGTCAGAATATTTGTTTCTGTGACCAATACCAGTAATTAATCTGGGATCAACACTTAAAAATTTGTAATTCATAAAGCTAAAGTTAAGGGGTGGGACTTTCCTTTTCATGACAAGTTGGGAAGAACAGATGCTGAAGCATCAGTCTTCCGCGAGACAAGAATTCAAAGTCTTGTTGGACTTTCCTAGGAACTATTTCTGCTATTTTTCCTGGCTGATACATTTTAAGTATTGGGATGTCAAAGGTACAGGATAATTGTTCTGTTTAGTGAATGAAACCCAGCCTATTAGGTTACTCACATCTGTGGTAAATATTTAATTAGACACCTTGGTAGCTTTACAAAAGAACAATGTGAATGATCAAGTCTGACTTCTTTTTGTTTTACTCATGATTATCAGAGTTTTGTTCTTTCCTAATAACCAGAGGCCATTAGGGCTCACTGGGAGGAGTCAAGAACTGGGTCCCAGGAGGGTAAATGAATCATGATGTGAAACAAAGAAGTGATTTCAAAACCAAAAGGCACAGAGAGAGACGCTGTGTTTGCAGAAAATCAAAGACAGAAAACCAGGAAGGTCAGTGACCTGATTCTAAATGTGCTTTTTCTCCCCTTTCAAACAGGCACAGCAATGGAGAATTTGGATGTCCTGATCCCAGGTCTTACTGAAGAACAGCAAGGTGAGGGAAGCACACAAAGATCAGAGCTTTGGCTCATGCACACTGCACAGCAGTGTTTGTCACGGTGGGCATGAGTCAATGAAATCTGTTTCCTCTGAAAACACACCCTATCCATCTCCTTGCTTGTAAAAGAGAGACCAGCAGTCAGTTCCCAGCTCTTACACAGGCTCTTGTTAGGCTTTGTGCACATGCAAGTGGGAATTTAGATACACAAAGGAGACTTTACTGTGCATTAAATGCCTGATGAGCAATCTCGGTACCTTGGTATGCAGTCCTTGGGGTCTTTGTGCCTGTCTGTAAAACATGGTCAGAATAAGCACCTGTGGAATAGCTGGGAATACTTTGGGCAGACTTGCCATGCTTCTCTAACTGAGGCAACAGCAGCACAGAGACATCAGTCATTTGTATGGACTACTGACATTTGTCTACTGTTTTGTGGCACTGAGATGCTTTATAAAATACAGCACCACTCTCTTTTGTGTGCTGGTATTGGGCAGTGTGTTAGAGCCTGGTGTCTGTCTCCACAGCTGCACTGAGCACCACAGGAACATTGCCATGCAACCCCACTCCTGCACAGTGACAGGTTTGTTCTCCTTACAGACATTTTTCGGAGAGTCTTTGCTGCTGATGCCAAGTACTTGGAGAACCATGAGAAAATGAACCAGTCCTTCTGGGAATCACTTGTAAAATGCTTGGCTGCTACAGACCCACCTATCCTGAATACTGAAGAAAAGAACAATGTAAGTTACCAAGGAACCACTTACGCTTGTTATTCTACTTTTCTACTATATGCTGGGCAGGACATACAGTCCCCCTATCTGATATGCTGAAATGTATTCAAAGGTGTAACAGGGCACTAGATAAATGAGATTTAGGCCACTGCTTTTTACTTCACTGCTCTCCATGTGCAAAACCAACTGCCTTTATATAAATTCCTCAGGATCAGTTAACCTCACTATGTGCTAGGCAGGACCATTAATAGTGATGTTTTACTGTAAGATACTACAGCAATTGCATGGGCATTTTCAAACCCTATAGCTGTGTTTCTCCAGCTCTCTGAATAGTTAACTCTTGTCCACCGTGCTGGTTCTCCCAGTTGGTGGCTCTGCTCTGAGTTGCTGAATGGAGTTTACATTTTCTTCCTGTATTTGACATTTCTCTTTGTCTCCAGTTTCCCCTTTGTATAGTGTGAGCAGGGTGTTCTATTTCCCGCAGGGTGGGATATGCTCATTTGCCCATCAGGGTGTACTTCTACAGGCTGTGTTTTATTGCAAAGACCATTTACTATTTATTTACCTTCTTTTCAGCTCCTTAACAGCTGTGGTGTCCTCCCCGGAGGCTGTGTTGCCTGCCTGGAAGCCATAGAGAAGAAAGGAGTCAGGGCAATGGCTCTTCTTTATCTTTTGCTGAAGGCTTCCAACCCGTCTGGGTACAGGCAGCTGCCCAGCTCCAAGGGAAAGGGTGAGTCCTACCTGTCTTCCTGTCAGCTGTTGTGTTAAAACTACTGTGGGGCCAGTGGGACTTGACAGCAGCTTGAACACTCTGTTATGTGCCTGGAAGGTTATTTGTGAACAGCTGAAATTTCTGGAAGTTCTGCTCAGGAAAGGCAGATAGGTGTGGTGGTAATGGGAGCCAAAGTAAGTGTATTACTGCAGTTAGACTTGGCTTCTTCTAGGGGAAAAAACACCCCTCTTTAGGGAGACAGCATGTCCTGGGATAATGCTGCCAAAGAAATTTCTCTGACTTGAGGAAGTTTTCCCTGATGTTTCTGCACAGACTGTTATCCAGCCAGCCAGGACCCCTCCGAGCACTCACAGTGGTAAGAAATCAGAGCTTAACCAGTGAAAATATTTTTACAAATAATTGCCTAGCACACATGTAAAACTAAAAGAAATGGGCAGGGGATGGCACACAGGGTGCTGAACCTGGCAACAAGATAAAAGAGACTTATTTGCCTGGTTGTGCAGTAAGAAACTTAGGGCAGTTTCATGGGGTCCATAGTCATTAATTGTCTTTTATAGATGACAGAGGAGCACTCACTTAAGATGACCCTAAATTTAATTGGAGATCCTCAAGGGCACCCTGCTTCTGCCTTGATTAAACATGTTCCTGAAGGGGAGCAGAGCCCAGCTTTGGTCATCTCTCAGAGCAGGAATATTGGTAACAAGACCTTTGGGCTGTGAGCAGCCTCGAGGAGCTGGAGGAGAAGGAATCCCATCCACCTGCCTGTGCCAAATTCTTGAACTCCTGATGAAGAGATGCTCAGAGCTCTGGCCTGAGCACAGATCTGGGGGTGAAGCTGTTCAGAGTCACCCCTGGCCACACGAGCCAGGAGCAGTTTGGGATTGCTGGCGTGGGCTGGCTGTGAGGGCTGTGCTCCTGTGCCACAGGAGGGAGCTGGAGCCCGCACAGGGAGCCCTGGCAGAAGTAGCCCAGGGCAGGGCCACTCCTCTCCTGCTGCAGCATCGTTCAGCTGCAGCTGCTGCTGCTCCTGGGAGTGGGAATTTGCACAGGGGTAACATTATGAATAATTAAACGCCCAAATATGAAACTGTAGGTGTCTACCACAACCATTTAAGAAGGTTTAAACTGTAGTGTGTGTAATGCTTTCATTTGATGGTTTATACTACCATTTGTGTGCAAAAAACACAGCTGAAATTAGACAAAAGGTCTGATTTCCTGTCAGGCACCTTTTAATAAAGCATTGTGAAATCTGTAATTATAAAATAGAAAATGTAGTCATTGTTTATGGTTTTTTTCTCTCACTATAAAAAAAGATGAAAAATTGAAACTTCTGAAGAGATTGGAAAACAATTCTGTATATTCAGAAGAGGACAAAAAGTCTGAAAACTCATCCCATGAGTCCGTGAATGAAGATACACAAGGTAAGGAGGATTTATTTAATTTTCCCTAATACATAACTTAGTCTGGCTGCATGTTTGTAAGAATTGACATAGGAGATGTGGCAATTTTGTAGAGCTCTGAATAAAGTAAGAAATTGTGCAAAAGAGAGAACGTAGAAAATCATCAGTAGCTGATTCATGATCAGCAAAACAGTGGCTGCCACCCACTCTTGTGGAAGTTGGTTTCAGAAACATAGAAATCTTCTTCTTCCAAATAAAATATCCTAACTTCTCTCTACAGCCCTTATACAAGTTAATCCAACTTCAAGTTTTGCTGAGTTTCACTTATTCAATCAGCTTTGAAGGGAGCTGTGAGGCAAAAGCAGCCAGTAGGGATCCTTGCATTTCAAAGCCTTGATTTTTACCTTCATATGGTTATATTATGAGCAAACAATTACAGTGCTGTTGTTTCTGGTGCTGCTAGCACTTTTTTTTTTTTTACTCTGATGAACAAACATTTTCTCTTATCTAGACAGTGATGAGGAAGATTTAGGAAGACAGAAGACTGAAGGCGAGTTACTTGGAGGTAGGACAAAGTGACAGCAATATTGGCTTTTACTAGAGGCAACCAATATAAAGCAAAAAAGGATTATTTTTTTCATTCTTCAGTTTGGCTGTTGGGCAAAGGTATATTAACATGTGTAGATGTAAAAGAAAGATAAGTCAGAATTTGTCTGTAGAAAAGACATTTCCACAAGATGAAGCTCAACTAATGCTGACAACTCAGCCATGCACTGTGCTCAGAGCTGAACCAGGAAAGCAGCAAAATCTGCTGTTGTGGGAGGAGTCCTGCTGCCTGGGTCTGCACAGCTGCCACTGAAATGCTGCAAGAGGATTCTGAAAACATCTGTCACAGCCACTGCTTACTGGAGATCATCAGCATCAGATCATCAGCAAGGACCACCTTGTTCCTGAGGCTTTTCCTTCCCTACCAGAGGACAAATGGAAAATAAGTACAATGCAGATGAAGAAAATGTGTTGTGTCAATGCACAGAAATACCTGTAGAACTACAGATGTAAAAATGTAAAGCATTAATATTTTAATTAATGTCTTAAACCAAGCTCAGCCCAAATGTAAAAACAGCTCATTTAAATTGACATCAGGAGATCTAATCTATCTCATAGGAGTCTGATTCTACCTGGCTCCAGGTACTTGGAGAGATGGAATATGGGGAGGGGTAAGAACTCACTCATTTCTACTTTTTGAAAGCATAACTCCCAGGAGAGCCATGCTCTTTAAAGAGTTAGATTTGGTATCTTCCTTGTCTCTGTTACACACCCACACTGATTTCAGGGAGCTGATGGGCTGGCACCAGACACACTCACTGCAAGTATTAACCTACCTCATCTCTGTGTCATGTTTTAGGAATACCAGCAGAGATGGTTCCCTACCGAGATTCAGGTAAGTGCTCCCAGGTTACCTGAACCTGCTGGAATGACCTGCAGTGTCTTCTTTCTGACCTGCTGAGACATTAAAAAATAACTCCAAGGCTGTAAATCCCTTGGTTTCCAGTTAGCCTGGTGTTGGACGTGGGCATGGTGCAGGCATTCTGTTGCAAGGCTGTGGTAGTGACTGGCTGACTGTGGGTGATTTGTACAAGATGTTCTGGGAGATTAACCCATTTTTGTAGGCCTGCCAGGTTCTCACAAGATCAGCTCATGGCAGTCATTCTGCCCCTCTGTTGGGTAACTGTTCAGTCTTAGCCAAAAAAGCTAGAAGCAGTTTTTAGCATTCCCTGAAGCCCTCTATCCTATGCTGAACAGGAGTGCAAGGCTGGCAGGGACCTGGAACCTGGTTTCTGCAAGCAGTGATTCTTGGGTCCAAATGCATTTCTGCCTTAGCTCACAGCATTCCCAGCAGGAGGTGCCAGGTGAAAGCCAGATGTCAGGCAGCAGAGCAGCAGTGCCAGCCAAGGGGCTTGCACAGACAGGCAGTCTGCAGGCAGGCTTCCTCACACCAGACACTGCTGCACAGCCCCAGAATGTTTGTAAAAAGCCCATAGCAGGAAATTGCCAATGGCTTAATTGCATTACTGAGCTCATCCCTCCTGTGCCCAGGCCAAGACCACAGGATGAGTTGGGAGAGGCAAATAACCCAGTGGAGCAGCCTCTGGAGAGGACATCTGCTCCACTTGTTCTGTGGAGAACTTCCCCCAGTGGGGAAGTTATAAATTGCAGCATGATCCCTTGGGGAGGTTTTTGAGTTACCCATCCCCGAGGAGCCACATGGAATGCCAGGGCAGAGGGATCCATTGCAGTGCCATATTCCCCCCACACTGCCAGCTGCAGAAAGGGTCATGGTACTTTTCCACTGGGTGTTTTGACTTCTCTACCACTCACCCCAGTTTTGCTGCAGATAGGTGATTACTCACTGTGCTTCTTGGTGATGAGTATGGTGGGAAGCTCTATATTTGTATTTTTTTCCATCAGAAATAACAAAATTATATTGCTTTTCAGAGATTGCCAGAAGAGAAGATTCAGATGCAGATGGTGAGTACAAACATGCAAATAGAAGTTTATTTTGTGGATGCTCTTTCAGGAATGAGTTTTGCTTAGTGGTGAGGGCAACACCAGTTCCTTGATGCCTAGAGATTGTCTAATCAAAAATAGAAGGTTGAAAACAGGTAATAACGGGTAATAATGGCATGCTTTAATGGAAGAAATACTGTGCAAATTATTCCACGATGCCAAATTACAGTGGGACTCGTGCATTTAGGAAGTAGAGTAATACAGGACAGACACTTGCCAAGTGTGAATTGATGTTCTGCTAAATTCTTTATCTATCGATCATTCATACAACTGCACTGAGTTTTATCTGTGAGTCAGAATAATGCAATGCTACATTGTTAGTAAGAAAATAACTGAATTTGCCCCCCAAACCAGAATGAGATCAATCAATCCAGACTGCTCAAAGAGGCATGTGATACCTGCATCAGGTGACCCAGAACAGAATTTCTTGGCAAGGTTTAGTTGTTCTGTGGTTCAAAAGCACCACAGCAAAAGTCTACAGCTCACATAAAGGACCCTTCCAGTACTCATCTGTTACATCTTTAGAGAAAATTCATTGCCAGGCAGGGGTTGCCCAGTGTAGGGTAAATCAGCATCTGAAACTTGAGCTGAATCAACTCCCAAAAGCTTGGGTGCAGCAGGTGCCCCAGGGGCTGCTCAAACCACCAACAAAGAGAAAAGGAAAAACTGCTGCTTTGAACCTGTTGTTGGAGAGATGGTAAAATACTCAGCTCTTTCTGGCAATGCTGTTGGAGAAAAAAGAGAATTTGGCAATTCTGCTCATGACAAAGAGCAAACTGCTCTGTTTAGACCTCTAAAATACCTCATTTGTTCTTATGTTGTTTTTTCTCTATGCCAGTGTAGCTGCAGGAGACTCATTTCAGCAGCAGGTCTTATTTTGGGAGGTGCAGAAGTACTTGACATCAGGTGTAAGTAGAGGGATGGTTCTCACACCTTCAGTGATGAAGGGGATCTTTTTACTGTAGTTGAGGTTGTGCAAAGCACCCAGGAACCAAACAGAAGCTCCCTTGTAGTATGACTTTACTCCCCCTCTGTCATTCTGACACTATGGCTTCTCCCAGAAGAGGCAGAAAAGACACAGAGTACTTTAAAACAATTGAATATTGTAAATGCAGCCATCTGGTTATACTTTTTAAAATTGATTTTTAAAAACATGCTCTTTGGAGAGATTTTAAAATTACTGATTTGATCTTTCTAAAAGACTCGCAGACCAACAAATGGTTTTACATATATTCTGCTCTGACAATCTATTTCAGATACAAAAAAGGAAATAAACTTTAAACTCCTTAATTTTAAAGTTCCATGTCAATAAAAGACTTCTCTTTTTTGTAGCATATGAGAAGGAGAGCACTCACCCCCCTCAATGGACAGTACGGTGGATGGGCATACGGAAGGATGGTAATTGATTTATTAAATCAAACTGATGTCCAGCCTGTTGAACCTTAGTCCAAGAATAAGATCTCTGGTTCAAAAATGACTTTATTTTTCCAATGTGAGTGCTTTGTTGAAGTGCATCAAGGCTTCATGATGAAAGTCGTTGAGGCTTCTCACAATGTTCAGCCTAGTGCCTGAGAAATCTCAGGGAAATTGATTTCATTCTGTGAGTGATACTCTGTACCTAAAGGTGAATTTGGAAGGACCACGGCTGCAGTTGTGACCTAATCTTCCCTCTCAATTTCAGATGAATTCTTTCATTTTGTCATTCTTTGCTTTGCAATTGGAGCTTTGCTAGTTTGCTACTACTACCACAAAGGTAAGGCAAGATTCCATAGAAGGATATATTGTTGCACCATGGAAAAATGAACAAAGTTAACATTTATTTTGTTGCCTTAGATTGGACTATTTCTCTTGGGATTGGTTTAATCACCTTTGCTTCCCTGGAAACCACTGGGATATACTTTGGTCTAGGTAAGAGTCGCTGCTGCAGCAGCAGCTGTGTTGCTGCACCAAGAACAGGATCACACAGTTGCCACAGGCCCATAAACCTGAGATTCCCTAATTCAGCACGTAACTCCCCCTAAAATCTCCCAATTCCAGGGGGGCTGCAGACAAGCAGCTTTAATGCTATTGAAGGGAGAGGTTGACTCATTTTTCCTTCTCAGCGATCACCAGACCCTGAGTCACCTCTTTCTGCAGCAATGGCCGAATGCTGTGTTGCCATGACAACACGTAATTTTAGCAGCAAGGCCTGTCTTTCCAGATCCTCTGGATGAGATGCTGTGCATCCCAGCTGCCATGCATTCCCCTGGGACTGAGGACAAGCTCGGGGCAGAACTTGGATGGCAGCAGCTACTGGAAATATTAAAACCTGGCATTCTGGCAATCCTTAGGGATGGTATAGGGGAGCTGCCACCAGCAGCAAGTTATGGCTCCCCAAGCAAGAACTTGTCTCCTCTGTAATCTCATGTTAACATGGTGGGAGATTGTGGATGGTTCTCTCATGACTCAGCCTGATCTTTGTAATTAATGATATTGCAGCTGTGCTTGTTTAAACAAATGTCAGTGTTTGGGTTTTGCCATTTTTTCTATTTTTTTATGTTTTATGTTGCATATATCATATGTTTGTTTTCACACCAGTGTACCGAATTCGGAGCGTCCTTGACAGCTTTGTTCCCCTGATTGACAGATTCAGGCCAAGAGGTAACAGGAGTCTTTTTACTGACAGCATCTGTCTTCCCTGGACCTTGGTTTGGTCAAGAATTAAGACCAACTCATTTAAATGACAATTTCTAATCTCACTGCCTTAAAGAAGGAATGTTTTACTACAGTTCATTACAGCTGCTTGGAGTTGAAAATTAGTGTCTTGACTCTTTCCCTGTGGCAGAACATTTTCACATTTTTAGTACTCCTGTATGGGGTACTATTTCCTGGCAGTGTCTGCATAAGAACTCTATAGCTTATGATAAAAACTCAGGGGGTGGAGGGAGGCTTCACTTGTTGGGTCTTCAGAGAGATTCCTGGTTCATGTTTATGGACACAAAACACCAAGAATACTGACAAGATGCATGGATACAGCACAATCTGAACACAGCAGTTGTGAGAGCTGTCTTTTTCTTCATCCCACAGGCATGAGGAAAGTTGCCTAGGAGGAATATTTGAGGAGAGTTCCCCAAACCTGGCTGTTCAGATTTCCAGTACTAAAGGAACTGCTTTATGGGGTGAACCTAACAACCAAATGGCCAATGTGAAATACTGAAATGTGAAACCTCTGAAAAACATCACTCCTTTCGCTCCAAAATAAACCTGAAACTGGGCTATGGGCCCCACTCTGGATTCTGAAGTGGAAGCAGAGCTTGGAAGACAATGGAGATGTAGCTTTGTGATAAATTCCATCTAAATAAACACATTCACCTTCCCTCCCCCCAGGCAGCCACGTGGTGGTACATCTCTCGTTCATAACAAATCACGCCAGTCTGCCTGTGGCATATAATCAACAGACCAATGTCCTGAGCTGGTTCTGGCTTAGGCTCTGTCTGTTTCTGTAGGAATTCTGGCCTCCTTCTCCTCCTCCCCCTGGTGCTGCCCAGAGCAGGCAGAGGCTGGCTCTGCTCTCCTGGCTGATGAATTGATTGTGGCAGAACTCGGAGCAGTGGGCGGGCAGCGGCTTCACCCGAGGAGAGCTGGGGAGATGTTACAGGCACTGACAGAGTGATGCAGTAATGAGATTATTAACAACAGCAGAGTTCATCTTTTCTCAGGGGACAAATGAAGTGCTTGATTTGACTCATCCCCCAACCTTTTTCTTTCTTTGAGTAAAATAAACACAGAACTTTGACATTCATTTCATTTTATAGGATGTGTTATACATTGCAAGATTGCAGTAACCCTACAATCAGAGGAAGACTGCAACACAAGGGGGTATCCTTAAATTTTCAGTAAAAATATGAGGTCTTCATATGCACAGAATGATGAAGGCAAGCAGTTGAACAGAAAGAGCCATAAACATGGACTTATCAGGAAATGTAAATCTGAAAGCTGTAAACCCAAACGGCTCAGAGTTTTACAGGAACAATTTCAAGCCTTTCTCAGAAAATTAGAAAGGTTACTCTCTGTAGTATGTAATTTGAAGCACCAGTGTCAGTCAGTCTTGTCTGCAGTTCCAGCTGCACTGCCAGAAACACCAACAGTTGTACTCAGGCCTGCACCAACACAGCACAGCTGCCACCCAGTGCCTCAAGGGCTAAATTGTGCAAGAAGGATGAATACAAGTTATTTCATAATATTTATATGCTCATTTACATGTCTTTGTAGAAATTTTCCACCATGTCAAACTACTATCTATTTTGTATTAGTCTGCAAATAGTCTTGCTCAGACCACTGTAGCCATGCAACTGGCTAATGGGTTTTGGGTGAACTGAAAACTAGAGTCACTCTGCTCTGATGAAAAGGGCTTTTTTAGTGTCCTCTGCTGTCTAATGTCTTTCTGAAAGGCAACTTGTGGAACAGTCAGGATGAGAAACATGTTTCAATACTTAATGTTGTAAATTTGGTACTCTGCAGTAAACATAAATTTTTAATTTTAACAGAAACTGCTTAAGGGTAAAATAAGCAAAACATTTAAAAGCAGCAAAACATTTAAAAGGTCACCAAGTGCATCCCAGCATGCAAGATGAACAGCTCAGCCACTTAGAGCATGTCCCATGAGAAAAGTCAGTTCTCAACAAAAAAGCAATTTACACACTGAGCTGTGTTTTTCCTGCTTTTCTTTCAGATCCTTTAGTCCTTCACAGCATCACCCTTGCTGCAGCATCAGCCAAGAACTCAAAACTACAAGTTCCTATGAAGAGTTTCAACTTCCTTCACTTGTGCTGTCTTCACTACCATTCAGCATGTCCTACCTGAGCCCAGGCCTCTGCTGGGACCCACCTCCCCCTTGGTTCCCCAGGACCTGGAACATCTCATTCCACTTCAGCATCACCCAGCACATTGGGTGTTACTTCCTCCTTGCCTTTGGTTTTCAATGCCTGGGGGCAATGCAGAGAGGAGGGACTCTAAACATGCAGGTACTGTCCCACAACACCACATCCCACAGAGAACAGAAGAGATTAAACCTAGAAGGTTTTTTAAGCTGGTATTTTTATTAGAACTCTCTACATAAAGCACCTTCGCCTGCCTTACCCTCTCCAAACGCAGCTCTTCCGTTACACAGCATGAGATGCTTTCAACTACTCGGCATTCCTGGATTTGGACACGGCTGCCCTCACTGCCTGCATGATGGCATCCTTGTCAATGCCAAACATCCTCAGCAGCTCAGCTGGCTTCCCACTGCGGGGCACGTGGGTCACGGCCAGGCGAGTGACGGTGACACCGGGCTCACCCATGACAGCGGCGCACACGGCTTCGCCAATGCCACCTGTGGAGAGAGGGCAGGCACAGCACTGACTGACGTCCCAGCAGGAACAGCCACACTGTGTGTGTGTCTGAGCAAAGGGGCCTGCAGCTTACAGCCTGCATTCCCAGCCTCAGGGAAACACCAACACACATGTCTGAGTGGGCCAACTGTGAAATGAAAACCCTGTAATGTATCAAAGGCATTCTGAGGACAAGCAGGGTGCTGTTTCTGAAGTATTCAGCCATCAGCAGCAGAACACACCTGCCTCTCAAGGGCACAGGACTGTCAGCAAGCTCTCACCACCTCGGCATCAGCCACAGGAACCAGGTTTAAAAATACACTTTGACTGAAGAGCATTTACAAGTGTACTTAACGTGCTGAAATTCCAACCAATCTCAGCAGCACTTCAGAGCTCCATCTTTTCACAGTGCCTGTACGTGCTGCTGGGCACCTCTCTGGGTTATATAATGTATTCACAACCTTTGCTCAGAGCTCAGCTCTGACTCACTATCGGTCACAGGGACAAAGGGAGCTGCATGGAGGCAGAAGAGACACTGGAAGCAGAAGTACCAGGGAAGAACAGACTTGTGTCAAAAGCATGTGCTGTGAGACCTGGTAGGAGAGGCATCTTAGTGCTATTCTTCAGCCAGAGTGTATCCAGGATCACAGGGTTGCCCACAGCTCCAGGCACAGTGGCCTGTAACCAAGCCTGCAGCCAGGGGCAGCTCTGTGGATGGATGCAACTGGTGAGATCAGTGACAGGGCCTGCAATGCACTCAGGGTTCTGGTGCAGACACCTGCCCTGCCTGCACCACAGAGCACTGCCAGCACAAAGCCCCTGTTCAGCACCTCACAGTTAAGACTCTGCCGTCTTGCAAATCTACAGTAAGATACTTTTCCAGAGCTGAACACTAAGCTAGAAAAGGATGAGGTTCAGTGATCTATCACCAGCCATAGTCTGGGACAAAAGCATGGTGTATCTAGCATTTACAGTAGAACCAGCTCACTTCAGGTACCTGGCAACACTAATGCTCATCTTAAATTAGGATAACTGTATCTACTAATTTCTGTTAGTAGATCTCTATGATGGTAAGGAAAAAGGGAGGAATTTATCCCAGAATAACTGTGGAAAAACTGTGGAAACTGCCCAAACCATCTGATTTCAAGAAACCTGGAGCCAAGCTTTTAAACACATGGAATACTTAAACGTGCACAGCAACGGTCTCTCTTGCAATTTCACACCTGCAGAGCAGCTGTTGTACAGACTTTCAGAGAACACTCTGAGCAGAACCCCTGCAGCACAGCAGGAACTTAAAATTTCACTGGGCACAAATGAATCCAGACTTCACTGAGACCAAGCACACAAAGTTAATCAGAAAGGCAGCTCTGATTACCCCTTACATGTTAGGAACCTTTCAACTCTCAGTGTCACTTTATAATCCTAACAGCACCCAAAAAAGCTGAAATCTCTCTTTTGCTTTAGTGGGATGACAGCACCAGGTCTCATACTCCTCTGTCAGGTCAGAAGCTGGGAGCTTCCAGCCTCTGAGGGCTGTGACCTTCCAGACCCTGCTCACCTTCATGGTAGTGGTCCTCAACGGTGATGATTCTGCCCTTGGTTGCTCTTGCATTTTCAAGTATTGTCTTCTTATCCAGGGGCTTAATAGTGAAGGGATCAATCACACGGATGTAGATCTTTTCTGCATAAATAAATGAAAATTATTTGCAACAATGAATTGCAACATGCAAGACAATGCCAGTGGTACAGGCAATGGCTGTGATCTCCTAGACCATTAAATCAAATGCCCACATGAACTCCCAGGTACCTGTACCTATGGCTCATCTACCACAGAACCCAGGCAACCCAAATTTTTATATGTATTCTTTCTCCATGCATCTTGTGGAATAGTGATATCCATTTATTCACAGACATGAAGGAGGAGGCTTGGATGAGTGACTCAAGGTTACCAAGAGCACCCATCAGCAAAACAGTCATCTAACTGGCTTTCCCCAGGTAAGAGAAAATCCAGTCACCCCAAAATCCTCCTTACTCAGACTGTCAATTGTAATTTTTTCCCCAGACCTTTATTTTACCTTTATTGTCAAGCCAAGTACAATTTCCACCTGATTCTTTGGTGTGTAGGCCCTCTGAATTCTTTCTTCACTGTAGGTTGCCACCTCTCAGGTGTGCCTGTCTGAGCTGCCCAGCCCTACCAGGGCACCCTTAAGGTTGGTTGGCACCAAACCCAGATCTGCCCTGCCCTCATAAGACAGGCCCAGATGGCTTATTAAAGCTGCACACAAATGGCAATTGTTTATAAAGAATAGCAATTATGTGAGGTTGTCTCTAATGCTGGCTGGCTGAACACTGGGCTGACTCCTACACATGAAGAGGCCCTATTGTCAGTTTTGTGACTGAAGGCTCTTTAGTGGCCAATACATTTAGGGTATTAGACCCTGCCTTTGCACTATGGGGTTATCTCTCCAGAGGTGATTACTCAGACTTCCAAGATCAGCAGAGCATTGTAAAGCACGGTAAATGTAGAAAAATAACAATGGTTCTGAAAATACAACTTTCAAAATGTCCTAAGCCTAGTGACTCAAGGTCATGACAAAGTATCAGTCCACCCAGATGCTGCACACAAAGCTCCCCATAAGCCACAGGCAGCATTACTGTATTATCTTCTGCTATTTGTAATCTCTTCCTGGGCAGAGGCCCCTGACTCACAGATGGGTTTTTGATGGTTTCTTTCTCTTATTTCATTGAAAGATTACCATTGCTGTGAGATGTCAGTGACTTGAGCACTCCACAGATTTGTGCCCCTCCCATGCTAGTTCAGAGCTGCTGCATTCAGAGGAAGCCAGGTCAGCAGTGAGCCCAACCCAGGACAGGTGCCCACGGGCACACACAGGTGACAAGCTGTGGTTTGGGACCTGGCCCCAGCCTGTTTGCAGCCGATTGTGCCTGGCCCAGCCAGACCAGGGGCCACTCCTGCTTCTCACACATTGTCCCCAAGCCTCTGCCCACAGGGCACTATCACAGATCAGCAATTCTAAAGAGACCTTGATGTGATCTCTTGTCAATTTTCATGGCTACTAATGCTGCTATGCCAACAAAAACCTCTTCCACTAGGCAAGACTGGCAACTGCATGCTGTGTTGTACTGCATCAGCTACCAGGTGCCTGACTAACTGTCTGAACAGTGTAATTAATGTTTACCAGTACAAAGGGTGAGCACTTATGCTGACTGGTATTGATTTTTTTTCTGTATTACATGACAAAAAGGAAGAAAGTCCCACCTTTTCTCAGCTGCTCTGCTGCAGCCAGTGCTTCATGCAGAGTGACTCCTGCTCCAATCACAGTCACTTGGTCATCCTTACTCTTCAAAACCACCTGCAAGAAAACATGTCTATGGGTTTTTAACACTTATCTTACTGGGTTTTTTACATTTCTGAAGATTTTAATTAAAAGATCAAATCTTTGCAATACTTTAGAGGGAAAGGGGCTTTTACAAAAGGAACAGTGCATATTTTTTTTTGATTCTATTTATCTGTGCAGTATTTACCTTTGCCTGCCCAATATGGAAGTCCTCATTGTTGTTGTAAATGACAGGGTTTTCAGGACGACTGGTTCTGATGAAACAAATGCCCTGTTTCCGAGGTAAACATGTTAGAAGTTAGGAAAACAGAGAAGTGTTGATATTCTAGTTGATAAATCCTATGAAAAAATACAGCAAAACCTTTTTTTTCTATTTGTCTGATGTTCACCTTCCTATGTTGCCTCTGGTTCTTATAAGTAAACTCTGCCCCACCAATTCCCATTAGTCCTTTGTGGCAGCTGATTGCTTCAAACAGTAGAAAACATTTCACCTCCTCTTAAAGCACACTGATAACTTACAATTTCCTTTCTGATTCCAAGATACTTATTTATCTTTTGTTCTCTTGTGAAATGGAGACTCCTACTTGAGTTAATTAGACTCTTAGAACCTTACCGTACCTGTGCAACTTTTACTCTGTTAATTTTAAATTGGAGAAGGATGCTGGGCTGAAAGCAAGGAAAAAGGCTTTCCATCAGTTAAAGTTCAGATGCCCTTCCAGATGAAGTAACAAACTTGTACTTCAATCTCTTCATCCCATTCCTTTCCTAATCTCCCATCTTTTTTTCCACAAACCATTCATCGCATTTGTTACACACCAATTTTCCACACTCCTTCACTGAAAACCTGTAGTAGCAAGACTGAATTTTTTAAGATCATTTGCTCCTTTCTCAAAAAACCCTTCTATAGCAGCCAAGGAAAATACTGATCAAGGAGATGATCAAAATCTTCAATATAGAAATTTATTTTTCCATATCCAGCTTCAAGTTTGACCCCAGAGATAATGTACTAGGAGAGCACTTTCAAGTTTACTAAACACCTAAGGGAGTTACTCTAATTCAATATAGATTCAAACTGCGTAATCATTTACAGCTCCCCAAATCTGGCCCACAGCATTCCAGACTGTTCATTCTGCACTAGCCTGGACAGAATATCTGCAACCTTTCCTTGACAAGAAAACATTCCACTGCCCCACTGGAGCCTCGGGAAGAATTTACGTGGGGAGAGACATGCGAAAAACATGCCAGAAGCAACAAGAGTAGTACAAAAGACAGAATTATTCTCTGGCTCAGAAATGCTGTGATGCAAACCTTGGTGTTGGCAGCTATTTCCACTGCTTTTTCAGTGGCTACAGCATCACTGGGGTAAAACACAGTGGAGTTGGGAATAGCCCGGAACATGCACAGATCCTCCAGTCCCATCTGAGAGGGCCCATCCTCACCTGAAAGAATTAAAGCAGGGTTACAAAAGAGCAAGTCACATTTTTGACAATCACTCAATATAGAAGTGATGTTCAACGTAAACCAGGCAAAAAAGGAGAAAAGGATAAAATCAAGCACACACACAACATGCAAGTCTACCTGCTTGAGAAAAGAATCATCTTCTCCTTAAACTTGGAACCATCTAAACAGTAAATAAGGATAGAAAGAGACTAAAAAGAAAGAGAACTGGGATTAAAAAAAAATAAAAAATAGGAAATAAAGTGTAACAATAAAACAACACAAAAGGAATACAACCAAATAGGAAAGGTACAGATACAGAAAGAGGGTCACAAGATATCTGAACATCTTCAGATTTACATGTGCTGAGGCAAAATTTACACTTGCAGTATAGTGTTCCTCTAGATTTAAACTGCTGGAAATGTGAAAGGAGAATTGCATGTGTCCCATAAGAAATGGAGAGTGCAATCGGTACAACTACTCTCAAATTTTTAGGCAGATTTCAAGATTAAATGAAGGGTATGTATGTATTTTTTAACACCGTGAAAAGGTCTTTTTAGGAGCAAGAGGGCATCTGTGTTGTTGATTTAACAACTCGAGTGCCTCATGGCACAAACTGCAGATCTATGGAGAAGAATCGTTGGCCAGGACACGTGCTGAGTGCCATGATTTTCCATGGTTAAAGCAACAACCACCACAACACCCCCCGCCCCCAGTGACCTTATGTAAGGGAGCTTTGGGAATGGCACTGCTCCAAACCAACCATGCACAGAGCTCTGAATCAACTCATGTCACAGCCTGCAGCAGCAGGGCAAAGAGCCTTCCCACATGCACCCGCTACCTGTTATTCAAGAAGGACGAGTTCACGAGGAAGGAGGAGAATATTTTCCTAAGAGCAGCACAAAATTCTGAAGAACTTTAAACACGTTAAAGAGATCAATCATTGAACTCTGCCACTGCACATTACTAATAAAGTAAGCACAGACCAGGAAGAGGAAGTGTCTCAGATTTCAATCATGATATGAAAAATCCCTCTCAGCATCACAGTTTCTAAATGCGTGTACTCTGAGTGAGAGGCATCCAGTGGGCATTTTCCTTTCCTAAAATGCACCCACACAATGAAGACATAGAAGGAAAGGGAAATGATAAAGAATAAAATTATCAGGTGATAATTTTAATATCCTGAATCTGAATCTTATCCAAGGTAGAGAATTGCTCCTGCTTGTCCTGCTTTTGCTACGGTGGTCCCTATACCACCAACATTCAAAGCTCCTCAACTGAATTAAAGTAACTTACAGACTAGCACCAAGCTGAGTTTGGCCCCAAGTCTTTATGAAAATCCCCATTTATATGGTTTTGGAATACCACAGATCAAATGAAAGTATCATTCTCTATTGCATCGGCAAAACCTACATTTATAGCTTAATAAAAGAAGTAAGTACTTAATATGAACAGTAGCAAATGTCACAGATATAAATTAGTCCAAATAATTGATATTTCTATTTTTGACACATATTCACTATTATTTCTTTTTATATATGTTCAGTTTGAGAAATACAGATTTTTCCATTATTCTTTTATGACCTTAAAACATTTAATGTTTCAGTTCATCGGCAACTATTGGTCTAGGAGTGAACTTAGTACAAGTTCAGAAGGTCACTGTGATAGCTATTTCTCATAAATTTAATGGGTTCAAATTTCAGTGCAGCAGAAGCCCAGGTCTACCTAGAACTGCATACATAAAGCTTCAGTTTTCACCACAGATCCAGATTGGATTCTGAATTCCATGCAGATTTGGAATTCTTTGAAGGCCCAAAGTTCTAATAGGAAGTACATTTCATTCATACCCTTTCATTTAAAATTGAATTTTTTAAGTGCTAAAGGATTTCTCTGAGTAACTTTCTTTATAACTCTGTAAGTTGCAAAACTTACATTAACATCATATAACTCTTTATATAATTTTATATAACTTTTTATATAAGTTGCGAAACTTTAGGTTGAAATTCTTTTTTGAAAATCAGGTTGAGGCTTGAATGAGGTTTGTACCTCAAACAACTTTCTAAATCCAAGTCTGCACTTCACAGTCACAGCTCCCAGCAGAACATCTCATGTGCTGAAAATTGAAACTTGGAAATGTAGTTCTAGGAGACAATTCAGGTAATCCAAAGGAGTTTTATCTTCTTAAATCAGCAAAGACCAAACCTAATTGGTTTTCTGCACCAACACTCTGCTTCCTAAAAGTTTGAAGGTGGAAGGGCTGATTTTAATAAGAGGCTTGTAATAGAATCCCTCCCTTAATTACATACAAAAGCCATAATCCAATACACACTACATACAGTCTCTGCTCCAAAGAACTATACTGCTATAAGTTACACTTGAGGTCTGGGGTGAGATTACATGTGTTTATGAAGCATCTTGAAATCATTACCAATATTACAGGTCAAATTAACTATTTTGCTTTAAATTAAAAAAAAAAAATCCATCTCTCCTCCAAACCTTACTGCCAGCCAGAACTATTAAATCAACTCAAAAACGGATGCAGAGAGCCTTAATTTACTACCCCTGTCAGCTCTCCCTCGCTTTTCCTAGAAGTAGCTACTAGTTTCTCAAGCATTAATGTCTACTTGCATTTTTCTTCTTGGTATGCAAGCCTGATTCCTGTTTTCATGGGTCACGTCTACGCATTTCAGATAAAAATAAAATTCTCTTGGCTTCTTCAAACCAAAGCCAACATGACTATGACCTGATGTGTTCCAAAAAGTTATGATGGGAAGCAAAGACCAGAGAAGGCTCTGCTGGTGAGGACCCTTTGCCATTTGGTCTGAGATCTGCTGGCTCTGCTGCCTTGGTCTCCACTGGCAAACCATTTTCCCACACCCCTCAGGTGGATGGACTGAAGGACAGGGCCTGGGCAAGCAAAGTTCCTTCTGCTCCATGATATCCTTGGTTTGGCTGGGATAGTTCATTTTTTTCTTAGCTGGTAGAGTGGTGTGTTTTGGATTTAGGATGAGAATGCTGTTGATAACACACCAATGTTTTGGTTGTTGCTGTGTGGTGTTATCCTAAATCAAGGACTTTTCAGTGTCCTTGTGCTCTGCCAGTGAGGAGATGGACAAAAAGCAGGGGGGGACCCTGGCCCAGACAGCTGACCCAAGCTAACCATGAGGACATTCCATACCACACAATGCCATGCTTGGCATATAAACTGAGGGGGAGTTGGCTGGAAGGCGCTGACCACAGCTCAGGGACAGGCTGGGCATTGGTCAGTGGGTGTTGAGAAATTGTATTGTGCTGGTTTTTCAGAGTTTATTTTTGTAATTACAATTATTATTATTATTATTATTATTTTTCTGATTCTCCTCCCAATCCTACTGCAGTGACAAGGAATGTGTGAGTGGTATTTGATGTCCAGCTGAGATTAAGCCATAACAGCTCAGGCTTGTGACCTCCTGAGGAACCTCCACATACAGGAGTCCATGAGAGCTGACCAGATCATCCCAGAGTCCCAAGGGAACTGGCTGATGTAGCTGCCAAGACACTCCTCATGAAGAGTCACAGCAATATCAGGTGGAGTCCCCAGTGTTTTAAAAAGAGGAAAAGAGAGAATCTTGGGAACTACCAACTACCACTCTGTGCCTGGGAAGATCCTGAAACATGCTCCGAGAAGCTGTACTAAGGCATATGGGGAAAGGGAGGTGATTCAAGACAACCAAGGGTAAGTCCTGCCTGACTCTGAGCAACCTAGTCTAGTGGGTGATGTTGGAAGGAGATGACCTTTAAGATCCCTTCCAACCCAAAACCTTCTATGATTCAATTTTCTGAATTATGAAACAGCTTCACAGTTCCTGTTTCATCAGTATGTAAGAGGCTTTGGATTTTTTTTTTAATCACCGTATTAACAATTTCAGTCGTAAAAAACACTGGGATGAGTCAAAGTAGTTATTTCAAATGTGTGATCTCTAAGTGTTTTTGAGATTGATGGACAAGAGCATCTGTGCAAGAACAGTATCATTAGTTTCTCATTTAAGGGACCGGAAACAAAGGTACAGCACATGACTATTCTTTCCTCAGAAGATGTCAACTGCAAAGATGAAATGGAACCTAAACTCCTCAGATTTAGTCCAATCCCTTTATATCATTCTTTACTTGTACAGTAGAAAAGGCCATAGGGAGAAGTCTTATTTTCATCAGGCCAAAGAGGAAAAACAAGCCGATGACAGCTTCAAATTTTTCCTCATTCTTTCTAAACCCAACAGAAGTGGGTTTGAAAATTTGACTTCCTCCTACCACTGTTGCACCACCAGTGCAGCTACAGCACAGGTTGCCTCCACAGAGCAGGACCCCTCTGACTGGCAGACAGTTGTCACTGAGTGGCTGGGGACAGCTGCTGGGGGCCGTGGGTGCCCTTACCGATGGAGACCCCGCAGTGGGAGCCGCAGAGGTTGATGTTGCTGTCGGAGATGGCGGCCATGCGGATCTGGTCGAACGCCCGCGTGAAGAAGGTGGCAAAGGTGCTGGCAAAGGCAATGGTCCTGTCACGAGTGGCACAACCAACTGCAATGCTCACCTGAAAGAGGGACATTGCACAAGAACAGGGAATTCCTCATTTATCAGAGGTTTCCTGGACATCATCTGTGGGACTTCTTGCCCTAAAAATTTAGCAAGAAGCTCCTGCTTCTACTTGCTGGCATCTCCAGAAAGGGAAGAGGCAACTCACCCTCCCAGTATCTATTCTCCTGCATCTCCTCTGCTCCATGCTTCAACTGACAGCTGTTACTGTTGAATCTTACTGGCAGCTTCTTTTCTTTATCTGCTTAAAGCAGCCATTCAAAGATTTTTAAGAGTTATCTCCCTCTTTCTTCTCCTGGATCAAAGGCTTACATTCTCAGTCCAATGGACACGGTCTTGCTATCTCCAGCAGACAAAAATCATCATTAGTAAGACAGAATGGATTTACCTGTGTTATTTGGACTGGTATTTACTAAAAGGGCCCTTCTTAGGAAAATGGAAATTAGAACAAGGTTCCTAAATTGGTTTTTGCTACAATTACCTCACATCTATTTGAAAAGCAGATATTAGACCCTCACTCTAAGGGGACTTCCACAGAATGGTCACCCTAATCTCTCAAAAACCCCAAGGGATCAGTTACCATGTTCTGCTCGGCAATGTAGCACTCGATGTAGCGATTGGGATGTTCCTTCTTGAAGAGCTCAGAGAAGGTGGAGTTCTTTGTGTCGCCATCCAGAGCAATCACTCGATCATTGGCGTGGCCCAGCTTTGCAAGGGCAACCCCGTAAGCCTTGCGGGTGGCCCACTGCAAAAGGAAAGCACATCAGGGCTGCTGAGACTTGCTGCTTTCCAGAGACTTTTGTTCCTATTTTATTGTTTTCAAATGGTAGCAGTAGCAAAAGTACATATGAGAATGGTGACACACCAAAGAGTAAACAAACCCACAACAAAGCATTAGAAAATACATCTGTGCTGAAATTGGCAGCTCCCCACCAATCCTGCTAGAAAATGTTTGAAACTTTGCTTTCATGGAAATTTCCATGATTGCTTGGAAATTCACTGAACCTCAAGTTTTCTTCAATTTCAAAAGCACATAAAGTAGTTCAGAAAATTGATAATTATCATGGAATGAAGAAGAGTGATTTGAATTTCCATATTTTAATATATTTACGTACCCTTTCAATACTCAGCAAATTTATTGTCTGTGTCACACCACAGAAGTAGGTGTCTGCCTACTGAGAAGAGATGGGTAGCTGCAATTGTGGCAATGGATAACACAAAACCTCCTACCACCCAGTTAAACAGTCACTTTGAAATATCTGACCATCAGCGAAAAAGAAGGGAATACCTTTTCTCCCACTTTGTAAGTTGGTGGAGATGGCATCTTAATGTTTCGAATATTCACTATAGGTGCATCTTCTTCTGGAAGGGCTGGAGAAAGCTTTTTCTTGTTTTGGATCCTGTCATCTATTTCCTGAATGACCTGTTCAGCCATATTTTTCGGAAGGGGCTTTCCGTGCCAGCTTTCCTTATCTTCAACACCTGTGTATTTAAAATCACATTACAAGTAAGAAAAGCATAAAAACAATTTAGGTTTTTAGTGGCAGATTTCATTCAGTTAAAAGTGCAGTGGAGTATGACAGTCAAGTATTGTCTTCCAAGGATGAAATTCCTTGAACAATTACAGTAGTATTCAACTGCATTAAGACAGACATATTTAAACAAATAGGAGGAATTTTACATAATCAAATTACACATATTCCAAACTTGTGACAAAATCCCAGCATCTTCTACTGAAATAATTTGTAAATTTGCACCTAACAGACCTAAGTGTGGCAGGAAGCAACCAGTAAATCAGTGTGAACATTTCCCATGAAATTTCAACAGTTAGTTCTATTTAAACAAAATCTGTTAAGTTTGAAACAACAGTTAACCAAGGTGTCCAAATCAAACAAGATCTGATGTTTTACAGCTTTATTTTAATAGCTTCTGATGACTCTTATCTGTGCACTAGCAGCCAAATCACCTCAGTGGCTGATACACTGCTTTTCCCCTCAGTCACTGCAAATAATGGACTTTGCTTCCTTACTCAATGAAAAGGAATGAAGATATTCTCTGGTGTTATTAACATTTATCTGCTCAGAAAGGCAAGCTCACAGAGTGCTGCTAAAAGCTATGGCTAACAGGAATCATGGCAACCCTTGATACACCGAGTGTGCATTTGCTCCCTCCCGCAGACAGAACACTCCATAGCTGGCACACGTCTCACTTGATAAGACCAAATCAATTTTCTCAGCAGTCATGTTGCTGGGAGGTACAGATGGTAAAAGACTTTCTGCATGCTGTTGCTCAGATGTGCAGGTACCTTTACTGCAGCACTAGGTACACATCCTATCCACATGTGTGTGCAAAGAAATAATTGTATTATTACCTGATATGCCTTTGCCTTTAAAAGTCTTTGCAATGATGGCTGTTGGCTGATGTTTGGCCTGGCCAAAGGCTTTGCAAAGCTCCTCCACACTGTGTCCATCCACGATGATGGCATGCCAGCTAAGAACAAAAACAGATCAACTGTTTCTAAAGGGTTTTAGCATGTGACACTCTCTGGTAGTCAGCAATAACAATAACAAATACTAACTTCATTCCAGTGCAGTGTCTTTTTAAGAAACCCAAAGTATGCCAGAAACACGAACTAGCATTTGTTTGAGACCATAAAAAACAGCACAGCTGCTTTTTTTATAATGCAAAGTGAGTCACAGGGGGATCAACAGCTACGAGCAAAATTCTCAGCCCACAGATAACTAAATTATCCTACATTTCTTCAGACATAATGGCCCTTTTTAATCACAAGAGCAAATCAAACATCTAGAAATAAGATGAAAACTGACAATAGACGTTGATTAAAAAAACCCAAAACACTCTGGCATAATTTGGTTTCTATTGTATCTGACAATTTTTTAGCATGGACTTTGCATCTGCATAGAAATATGAAACTAAATGAAAGCCAATACACAAAAAATTATCTTACTTTCCATGCTGTTTTTTTCTGATCTACTTGCCATTGTAGGACATGTGGTCACAGTTATAAAATCTGAATTTAATGTGTTAAAAACAGTTTTAAGAACCCTAACAGATTCATCTGTGCAAGCAGTTCTTATTTTTCCTCAAAACCAACAAATTTTGCCACTTTTAATATTCCTGCTGCAGCCATAAAGTTGACCAATATCAGGCATTATGAAAGACCATCTTCCTTGCTGATGGAATCCTCTAGAGCTGAAAGCTCATTTGAACAATACTGAGAATACTGAGAAGCAAATAAAACATACATTTTCAAATGAGAGATTATCCTGAACTTCTCCCACTCACATACCCAAAGGCCTCGCAGCGTTTCTGGTAGATTTCAACGTGATGCTGCAGAGGAGCTGGGTCACTTTGTCCAAGACGATTAATATCAAATATAGCAACAAGATTATCAAGCTTGTAAAAGCCAGCAAAGGCCATTGCCTCCCAAACAGAGCCTTCAGATAACTCTCCATCTCCAAGCAGACAGTACACTCGATAGCTAGAAGAAATTAAAAATGAAAATAAATCAGGCTTGATGTGTAAGCACTGTTAAATCAAAACTCATCTGATAATTCATAGTAAGAATTCACTTCATTTTTTCTATCCCAAACTCAATTCCCATTGTTCAATGCATTCACCTCAGCTAAAGTTATGTAACCTTAGACAAATCAAATTAAAATAGTTCTGAGCTGCTACATGTTAGAAAAATAAGATGAGAAATACTGCACTCCTTTCCAAACCTTTGTCTCAAAAAAATCAAGTCTTAAGCTTCCCACTGCAAGGCTTGACTGAACAGGCCCATTGAACACTGTCACTGTGACTCAGCAAGATCCTGAACAATGCAGGGACAGTTGCCTCTACTTCCTCCTTCCTCCCATATAGCATCTGGAAGGACAACCAACAGGAATTAATTTCAGGAAACTTTAAATTGTGGATGAGCTCAGCTATGGATTAAAGCATGCTGCATAACAAATTCAGAGTTCAGGAAAAAGATAAACCAACATGGTATGACTTTGTAGACTATTTCTCCCACTACCAAAGTCTTTTATTTAGGTAAAACTCAGCAGGAGTACTGCCTCATCTCTACCAAATTCAGCCACAGCATTTGTCTTTTACTACCACTTTTCTTCAGGATGACAGAACTTTGTTAATGTTTATTACCCACTAAAATAAAATTTTAAAAATTAGCCCTCAAATATGTAATTTTAAGACAAAATAATAGAGGTATCTGTCAGGGATTTTTTTATTCAACATGAAGCTATAACAGACTTTTGATCTGATTCCCACCTCCCTTCAGCTAAATGTGAACTCCTTGCACTTAAGCTGCTCCCCAGTGCTTCATGCAAGACCACCTTTTCCTTTTGTCATGTAAGCACTACTTAGATTTTTTTCCACATGTAGCAATCTGCTAAACACAATTAAAATCAGCAAGTCATCTTTCACAGAAATGATTTCAAGCAAGTGAAGTGTAGGACACATTAACTGGGCAGCCTATGCTCAGATGTACTAGAACTGTCAAATAAAATACATCAACCACATCAGGCTATTTTCCTCCTCATACAGATTTGCCTTTAGATATCTTCTTTTCTTGTGCACAAAACAAATGGCAGGAGCAGTTATTTTTGTTTCTGTGGACTCGAGTGCCTTTATGATAACATTTTGGAGTCCTACTTTGTGATTCAATTATGCTGGTTTTGACCATAACAGTTCCTTATTCAATGTTCTCCATTATTTGTCATCTGACTTTGAACAGACATCTCCAGCTTGCATTTTCCTTCTAAAGGGACACATCCAGTCTCAAAATGGATATCAGTTACTCTCTGGAAGTTAAAGGCTCCTCCAACAACTCCCTGTCTCCTCTGTTCGGGAACATCAGCTTTCAATGCTGTCAGGTTACTAAAGAAACACACATGCACTAGTTGTTGCTAATCTTTAAACCCTTGGTAGTTTCACTGGCAACACTTTGTAATTATCTATCATTTAAAACCTGAATTTGAAATCAGATTCAGGCATGGAGGATGGAATAAATGAGAATGAATCTATCTATCTGTCTAATTTATTTTAACAAAATTTTTCTATTAAATGCCTATAATCATGAAGTATGAAAAATGGAGTTACCTGGCTCTGTCAAAGAATTTGCCAGTGTATGCCATTCCACAAGCAGCACCAAGACCCTGCCCAAGGGATCCAGTAGCCACATCAGTGAAGGCTTGTCTCTGAGAATAAAAAGACAACAATTTTTTTACAGTTCTGAAACACAGGAAGTAATTTCCAGTGCTAGAAGATGGTTCAACATACATCAAAACGCAGCTTCTCAGCTGTAACAATGTGCAAGTCCCTCTAAATCTTGCCTTGAACCCCTGATTTTCCTGCAATGCAGGTTTCTTTCATGATGACTGTCCCAAGCTAACTGGGTTCTCTGAGAGGGAACGGAATTTCTCAGCTATACTTTGGATGGTAACAATTAAGAACTGACGATTCTGTATAAAAAAAAGAGAATCAATTGAAACAGTTGGCTGGGAATGGAAAGACCAATGAGGTGGCCAAACTGCGTGTAAACTCTTGAAATACCTTCAAGCTGCTTAAAGGACAAGTGAAGCCTGGATGGAGCTTTATCTAAACATTTAATAAATGGAAAATACTGCCATGCAGAGCTGTAGGGGGATTTTACTACAACAATAAAGGTCATTCATTCATGCTCATTCAAACACTGTTCAAATTCAAATTCAGTTGTGAAGCCTTAAATGCCATCGTCCTTCTTAGAAGTCTTTATCTTTCTTGTACTGCACAGCTGGCCACCAAATTCTCTGTGAAAAACTTGTTGTTTCACGGAAAACATACTTTTGTATCAAAGATTATGAGCACTCACTGGCACTGGGTGTCCTTCTAGGACAGAATCAATTTTCCTCAAGTTCAGTAATTCTGCTTCTTGTAGAAAGCCAGCCTCTGCCCAAACAGAATATAAAATCGGTGCTGCGTGGCCCTGGAGAGAAACAGAAATTGCAAAGGAAACACAGGTTTCACAATTCCTGACTGTCAAGACAAAATTCTACAAAGCTGACAAACCCTGAAATCAGGTTCTTGTGCCCATTAGGAAGGCAAGGAGTTATTAAACAGTTTTACAATGCACACATCCACACTGATGCTTGTTTCCAAGTTCCCCACGCCCCTGCTTAGAGCACCCCAGCAGGATGAGCAGTGTTATCTCACTAGAACTTCCTTCCCAGGTTGAATGCAATGAGTGACAACAGGCAAAGTTTTAAGCTTTGTACACTCAGACCTTTGTGGAGCAGTCATCAAGAGCCAAAATAGCACGCAGAGGTTTGAAGCAATTTAGCAACTCTGGACAGAAATACTGATTAATTAGAAGCTAAAGTAAACATGAGGAGGTGACTTTCTCAGTGCTTCACAACCTCAGCATGAGCTGCTTGCTTCTCACTCAATTCCATCTTTCAGAGTGGCCACCAGAAACGCCAACAGTTATATCCAGCACGAGGACATTCACCACGGGCTACACAGCACTGCTGAGAGCCACCACTTGAGGAATTCTGACTCAAAGATGGAATGTGCATCACTGGAGCACTTCATCTGCCATGTTTTGCATCATTTGCCATGTTTTACATTTTCTGAAGGCCCCTTATGTCATATAGACGATATATCCCTGTGATTTGCAAGGGCACAATGTAAAAGGGGACAGGAACACTAACAGCCAGCACAGATTGGGGTTTAAGTGTTTTCTGACCCACAGTGGCCTCAGATGAAACAGTGACTTTAATACCATACTGGCACAGTAGGAATGCAAACTACAAACTACTCACTAACCTGCCCTGTTTCATGTAATGCTCCCTGAGAAGCTGGCAGGAATTATTGCCCACTGTGACGTGGCTGCAGGCATAACAGCAGGACTGCATTTAACAAGAGAGCACAAAAGCCAACTGCAACTGCCTTGTTAGAAAAATAAAACAGACCTTATTGAATCCTGATAGATTATATAGACAATATAATATTTATTATTTAACATTAGAACAGCTTAACATAGTGGAGTTAAGACTTATCAGGACACATTACAAAGACCCTTTTTAAACTGTTTTAAAGTTATGCTGTAACTAAATTCAGCCACCTTCTTTCTTTCTGAAGCATACAAATTCCAGGCTCTCAAATATTTCCAACAGACTTCTGTGCAGATGTAATTGTATGTACACACAAGTCAAAGAAGACAAGTCAATTAAATCTACAGACAGACAGCTCTTTTCTAGCAGACTGCAACAGGACAGCAAACCAGAAATTATTTATTTACCTTTGAAAGAACAAACCGGTCGTTGCTGGCATTTCTGGGGTCTTGCACTTTGTACCTCATGGTATGGAAAAACAGCACAGACATAATCTCTGCTGCACTGCAACATGATGTAGGATGGCTACAAGTCAAGAAGACCCAAGATTACCACTTGTGTTATTGTTTGCTTAGGACTGCATCTTTAAAATATCACTTTATCAGACCCCAACTCTTCAGCATTAGATACACAATTCCAAAGTGTTCTATGCCCCACCCCTGTGCTGTTCTCCCAGTGCCAATCAATT
This sequence comes from Sylvia atricapilla, assembly GCF_009819655.1. Lineage (NCBI taxonomy): Eukaryota > Metazoa > Chordata > Aves > Passeriformes > Sylviidae > Sylvia > Sylvia atricapilla. The sequence continues at coordinate 14,440,496 of NC_089150.1, read as the reverse complement.
GCACTTTGAGATAAAGAGAGCATCTGATCTGGTTGAAATGGATGTTCAATCTAGACCCTGCTGACAGCTCAAGGACTTGTCTTTTGGAGCTCTCCTTTCTTCTCCATGCCAAGGACCACCACCTGAAGGGGTGGCTGAAGCACAGGACAGCCAGACACAGGCTATGTCAACCTGGGCCTGAAATCAGACTCCACTGATTTATCTGGTGGCAGAAATTCACACCAATGCAGAGGAAACAAAGACAGCTTTCCACAGAACTGGAGCCACTCACTGAGTGGAGAAATTAAAAACATGGCATCAGGACTTGTTCAGGCTCTGATGCACAGGCAGGGATTGGTAATGCAAGATTAACTCCTGCAGAAAGTTCTGGAACATTTATAATTGTATAACTTAGGAACCATTTCATTGTACCACATTAGACCTGACAGAATAATAATTCTGATTTCTAAAGAGGACATTAAATAATGCAATTCTTTTAATCTTCTACTGAAACTGGATATGGAAATTTACTGTCTCCAGTAAACACCCAGATACATGTTGTAAAATACTAAATTGCTTAATCTTTGGCTAAGAGGGGAACTAACATTTTCTACATTTACATCTTTATAAGTTTGAAATATTGTATGAGTTGATGTATCAATCAATTTAAAGTATCTGGTATAGTCTCTCCCATTGAACTGTCTGGGATAACAGCAGCATGAATTCATACTTCGACTATAACTTGCCTTAGGAATACACAGGCCCATTTCACAGGCAACTGTGCATAAAGTACCAACAAGTGAATAAAAATTATGTGAAGAGGTTATGCAAGTAGCAAGTATGGATTTATTCTATGACAAGGTACATATTTCATTTGAAGTGCAATAGAAGGGCACAGAATTAGATTTACTTTTCTGCATTACTGTAATTTACATAATGATCACTGTAGTTCTCATGCACCTGGGAGGGGTGGCATTACTTGACCACTTGGGAGTACCAGCCTTGGCTTTTCACTTGCCATAAAGCTTAACAGGGGAAAGGAGGCTCTTTAAAACCCTTTACTGAGTGTGGAAAATAGAATATTTCAGATTTTACTGGTGTAAACAGCATCATTCTTGACATCAGCCATTGCTACTGAAGTCCAGGAAAGTGGATGATGAGTAATAAGAAGACTGAAAAAGCAGTTTTGTCTCACTTTCTCTTTTACCTACATTAATTTTTCATCTTTAGCAGGATATTCTGAAAGTATTTGATCCTACTTGCAAAACAGGACAAACTGACTATGAAAGTGTCACTTTTGTTTCCCACATGTACATTTACCATGCATGTTAGGATTAGACAACACTTTCACTAGAACTTTAATCAGAATATTTTCTTTTGATAGTAATAAACCTTCCCACCCAACATTCCCAACATAACTGTAATAAGAGAATAAAAACATGCACAACACCAGCAAAATACAAATTATGGTTAGTGTCCATCCCTTAGTAAGTACTCACACACAGGGAACCAAGAGAATTAGCTTTGAACCATGGTTCAAACATATTAGTAAATATTTATGTATTTGAGTTAATCAATAAGCCTTACATGCTTGTTTAAAGCTTTCATTCCTTTAATTTTATTAACTTTATACTTAACCATACTTCTATGAACTCCTGGTCTTGATTAAAAAAGTTTTAAACCACCTAAAATGGTAGCATGTGGAAATAAAAAAAAAAAAAAAAAGTAGAAAAATTTAATAAATTACCTGAGAATTGGAAAAAAAATCTCATTAAAACTATAGGTTAATTAAATTAATTTCTACTATCAGAAATAACAAAAACCCCCTTAACTTTGACACACAGTCCTCCAGTAGGAAACCAAACCAAAGTACACTAGAACATCAAAATCCTGGATCCACACAAAGCAAGGGTAGAATGATTGCTCCGAGTTAGTTTTGTGGGTTTTTTTTATTACTGTGCATCAATTCAAATCTGTTCCATCTGCATGTGTCCACAAATTTCAACTGAAATGACAGTGGTGGAAAGCTAAAATGGAACACAGAGTCAAAACCCAAAAAATTGAAGAAAAAATAATCTGCAACGAGTGATCACACCGCACATTATGAAACTTAACTCCCTCTTAAGAAACTCTTGCGACTTCCACTTTTAAGAATGTATCCATCCTGCTCTAGGAAGCCAAGATACTGTTTCAAAACAGCAGACATTTATCATCAGCTACATCAGAGACTCTACCTATTTCAGTGGAAATGTGTGCACTAATTATCTAAAAGAAAAGCTCTTCCACGCCCCAAAGCAAGTATGTTCAATCTTTACAACTGACCTAATCAAATTTTTTGCCCACGTAAGTAATTTTGAACACAATTTTTTCCCCCCAGTTCACTGAATTTTTCCACTCCAGCTGATGAAATACTCAAAGTGACGTGTTTGAGCAACTTCAGGATCAGACTGACTTAGTTCTTGTCCAGGCAAAGGCTGCACTTTCTTTAACAGAAGGTAAAACAAGTAAAGACTTCAAGAACTGGTGTGACACATGTACCACACCAGCACTTGTGTTGCAATACATGCCACAGTTCACAGAAATTACTTCCTTGAAAGTAGTAGGCAGGTCCTGTTTTCTCTGAAGTGCTTTTATCGCAAGTATTTCCTTCAGTTTTTACAAACTACACCTTCAACAAACACGTATTTCCTTAACAAAGTCAAAGTCATAATGACAATTCACGTTTTTAATTAACTGTAAGTGTCTAGTTACATTTGCATTCAAACATCTTTCCCCATCCTCAGTGCACACCAGCAATTTCAGCAAAGCACTATCTCAGTTTTTGGAAAACATATTCATATCGCACAGCTACTTTGGAAATGTACATGTTTTGCCTAACTCCACAACAAATTGAATGTCTTTTGGGCACACTGAACCATCATCTTGGCAACCAAATCTTATTAAGAAAATATATTACTTGTAAATAGCATCTTCTCTCGAGAGCCCATCTTTCATAATCTGCTTGTTATCAGGTTGTGTAATAATTTCAGACTACACAACTCCAGTGGCAGAACAAACTAGAGGGATTAATGAAATGCCTTTGTGCAAGAAGTACTCAGTATTGTAGCACACATGAGCCAGGAAATAAAAAGCTAAAAACTACTTTTACTATTTCTTCATCAGTATGGTGAGAATGGTTTTACTGGTGAATTTAATGGATCATGAAAGAGAAACAGAGGCTATAGTGTGATCCTTATTCTTTAACAGCACATCAGATAAAACAGAGAAATTATTTTATCTGTTGATAAGAAAACTGCTACCATTCATCCCTGTGGGCTGCTTAAAAGACTTACTGGAAGCTGAACACAGAAGCCCAAGCTCTACAAAGTGCAATTTTTCAATTTACACTTTCACACAGACTTGTGTAATACCGTACACTGAAGCCCTGAAACAAATCAAGAGCTAAAAGGGCAATGTTGGCTATCCCGTGTTTCTCTCTCCAGACTGGACCCAACACGACACAGATTTGTAAAAAAGCACTGCTCTGACTTGCTGAGAGGTTTCCCGTGTCGAACAGCCCATTTCACAGGAAGAACCACGGCAGCACTTTCATTTGCTGTCTGCAAATGGAACGAGTAAAGTTCAGCTTCGAGAGCCATGTGAGGCAGCTCATGCCAGGCACAGAGTGGGGACTGTAAGGCAATTCAAAGACGCTTTATGACATTTTACACATTGCCCTCCTTCACGCAAACCTCAGCATCCAAGGGATTCCTTCAGGTTTTTTTTTTTAAACAGTGCAGATAAAGAGGTCCAAAGGAGGAAATTGCAACGGGGCGGGATATATGTAAAATATACCCAGCATTTATATGCAAATATTCATATATTTTTCAAGCAGAAAAAAATGGCTTTAATTTTACATGACTAAAAGCGGATTGTTTGCAGAGATTTTTTTCTCCCCATAGGTAAAGCACGATCAAAGAAAGGATAACCCTGGAATCTGCACACATCAGAGCCCACACTAAATCCTGTCCAGAGGCCTGAATAAACTGCCCATTCGAGACCGCGGGCATTGCACAGATAATCCCACTTGGGCTCACTTGAAATTCTGTGCAGAATTAGTTCCAACTGACGGGCACGCAATGAAAAAGAAGCCGCTTTCGCCTCGGGCACAAATTCTTTGGTTTCCAGTCCTGCACCAACTTAGCATTCCCGGCCTCTCTCGCAGTCACAACACCCGCCGGCACCGGCGAGCGACGTGGCCCGGCCCGGGCGGGCTGTGCCCGCGGAGCCCCCGGCCGCCATTTCCACACGTGCCGCCACCGCATCCATCAGCGCCGGGGGTGCCGGGGCCCCTCCGGGATCAGCCCCTCCGGGATCGGCCCCTCCGGGATCGGCCCCTCCGGGATCGGCCCCGCCCGCTCCCAGCCCGGCGCACGCCGGACCCGCGGCATCCCCGCACCGCGGGCGGGAAGCGGCACCGGGGGCTCTCTCCCCGGGGCACCGGAGCGTCTCCGGGCAGCGGGAGCCCGGCACGGCCTCTCCCAGCACCATCGCGAGGCCGCATGAAGCCCCGGGGTGCGGGAGCGCGGCTCCGGTGCGCGGCCGGGGCTGGGTCCCCGCACGCCCGCTCCCTCACTCACCCGGAGCCGGCCGCGGTCGTGGCCTTGATGGAGCTGATGCGGAGCCGGTTGGCCGTGTCCTTCAGCGCCTGCAGCGTCTGCTGGTCGGGCTTGTGGTAATCCTCCATGTGGGCGACGCGGGAGGGCCGCGGCGGCTGCGGGTCTCGGGCGGCGGCGGCGGCGGCTGGAGCCGGTGTGAGGATGGGCTCGGCGAGCGCAGCGGCGGCGCGGCTCAGCAGGGCCGAGCGCTGGGGCGGAGAGAGCGGCGCGGGGGAGGGGAGAGGAGCGAGGGGGCGGAGAGGGGAGCGGCCAGCCCCCTCCATCCTCCCTCCCTTCCCTTCCCTTCCCTCCCGCCCGCCCCGGGCGCTGCGCGGGCCCCGCGGCCGCCCCGGCTCCTCCCGCGGGCGCCATTTCCATGGCGGGGCGGCGGCGCTCCGGGAGTCACAGCAGTGTTACTGCTGGAAGGGACCTCTGGAGATCAGCCAGTGCAAGCCCCCTGCCAAGGCAGGGTCACCCAGAGCAGCTGACACAGGAACGGCTTCGGGTGCGTTTGGAATGTCTGCAGAGAAGGAGGCTCCACCACCTCCCTGGGCAGCTGTTCCAGTGCTCTGCGCCGCTCAGTGTAAAGAATTTCTCTCTCAAGTTGAGGTGGAACTTCATGTTCCATTTCAGTTTTGGCTGTTTCTCCTGTCATGTTGCCGAGTACCACTGAAAGGAGTCTGCACCATCCTCTCGGCACCTGTCTTTGTGCATTAATGAAATCCCCTCCGTCTTCTCCATAAAATAAACAGGTTCAGCTCCCCCACTCTCCTCATAAGAGATGCTCCAGACCCCTCATCGTTGTGGCCTCCTCTGTGCCTCTCCAGCAGCTCCTTGACCTTCTCGTACTGAGGAGCCCACAACTGGGTAGAGAACTCCAGATGTGTCTCACCAGGGCTGAGTAGAGAGGCAAGGTCACCTTCCTCGACATGTTTGATCCAATCCCTGCTCCACAAAGCTGTTGCTGAGTGTCTCCACCCCGGCCTGTTCCCATCTTTACAAGAATGTCACAGTATCCCACACCTTAACAGTAACCTGGTTCTTCCACACAGGAGAAACAGTAGCAGACTTTCCCCCTGTGGCTTCCTGTCAGGATACAATTCATATTTTTGTAACATATGTTAAAAAAAATTGACGAACACAGAGTTTTGCATAGAATATTGACTTCACCAGCCATCGATCAGCCAATACATTTTCTCTAGCAATTCTGGACACTGACGTTAATACTGAACTTAAACAGGCAAGTAAAGTACTTCATATATATTCTAGAAAGCTCAAGCAGCACTAGAAATCACAATCTAGAAACAAACAAAAAAGCAAAGGTTAATCAGACAACAATGACAAAAAAGTAGTAGTGCTAGGTTGATTATTGGAATTGACAATCTTAAAGATATCTTCCAACCTTGATGATTCTATGATTCTAAGATACCTCAGATCTTGCTCATTAAACCTGGTATTCCTGCACTTCATTCCTGTATTTCAGTGTTCTGTCCACTGTTAGTTTCTCCTAGAAACTATTGTATTGATTTAAAAACATCCTAGTTACATGTAGTGACCTAATGCTTTCATCATCTACTTCCAGAAGACACAGAACCATTCCCGTTTAAAATCCTACACCTTCAGGGCTCTGCAGACTTTGGGTCTCAGAAACAGAGGAAACCTCCAGAGCATTCAGCCAACGCTCACCTGGCAAACTGCCAGTAGGAAGTAGCATGTGAAACTCTCAGCAAGGTGAGACAAAACTTTGGTCCACAAACTAACCAATTTATTAGAAGAAACAAAAGCAGACACCACACCTTTAACCTGTTTTCTTAAACTATTTCATCAATTGTCTTCTTGAAAATCCTTTTAATAAAAATCTTGGGAAGAAAAGCTAGACTGGAAGTAGGCCAGGAAGGATAAAACAGAGCCAAACAACCAGACCTGACAGTAGCAAAGTACAGAGGTTGGTCTGCAGAACACTATACAAAGGTTAATGGCTTCAACTGTCATTTACTCTGCTTCAATCTATATTCAGCCTTTGAATAATTGGGTAGGGTAGACAAACTACCTTTTTTTTCCCCCAGAACCACCTACCCAAATCTTTTCATTTCAGTAATACACTTTAAAGTGATATGGACAATAAAATCAGGATATAAAAGAACCTGATGAGAATCACACAAACTTTGGTTTAGATTTAGGAGCTCTGATGACGGGCTATGACACCAAGAGCTTTCAGTGGCAGAAGAGAAGACCAAGAAATGGGGCATTACTTCACTTTCAGGGTCATTGTTTCCTCTCAGGGCACAGAAAGACTTTGTACACCTTGTAACCTACTATGTCTAGGCAGCACCTTGGAAATTAAGTAACATATGATAGCTAGAAAGTAGCTACTTGTGCAGGAAATCATTGCAAAAAGATCCTAGCTGAGGAAACAAAAACAGGACTGCCAAACACGGTGGAGACAATCAACAGCCGTCCTTAACGGAGTTTCCCCAGCAATATTCTTGTTAAAATCCAGTTTTTACAATATAGGTACAACAATATTGGGCCTTTTTTGTCCTCCTAGAACTCTGATGCCCAAAGGAATATTGTCAGTAGGGGAGCATGAAAGATCTCAGGAGTTACAAGTAGCATCTATGAGAAATACTGATTTTTGTCTCTTCCTTTGCAGATTTTAAACTATAAAATCTATCCTGTTGGTGAGGTAACAGTAAATTCAAACCTAAATTCCCCATGCAGGATCCTTAACTGAACCTTACATATGCTACACACCAGCAAATATCTTGCTTGGGATCTGGTTGTGCCATTGCCTCAAATAGGCCTGAAATCAAACTAATGTTGCAGAGTGAGGGTGAACAACTTATCTGAGCATGTTGTACAACTTTTCTTCTCCTCCTCTGTCCATTCTTGCATCCTTTCCACAAGCTGTCAGCTTTCTCAAGGCAACAGCAGTCTTGATTGTGTCTGCAGTTATATGGTCAGAAGTCAAGACTAGAGCTGCTCAAGCCACCATTCTGGATCAAATTTCCTGGTTGTTCCTTGCTCACTGTGCTCTGGCTTTCTCTGCTGATCAGTCCCAGAGCTTATGAACTGGATGCCTTTCAAATAAAGATGAAACAAGATTCAGTCTGAGAAAGCAGCTAATACATCCCAGGTCCTAATGAATATTCAGTCCAACAGGACAGACAAGAGCCAGTCTGGAGCAGAATTCAAGCTCCCTTATAGTGCAGATGGGGAGTCCTCAGCAGTTTCTCATATGATCTATAGACCTGCTCTACTGGAATCTCCTACCTTCTGATGTAGTCAAAGCCACTGAACCATTTTAGCAGCACAGCAGCATTTATTAGCTTGAGCTCGGTACCATGCTCACTGACTTGAGAGCAGTTGTTAAAACACTGGCTGTGCTGAGGAAGGGAATGACGATTTTTTCTATCACCTCTGCTGTTGAAACACTGTTCTTCAGACAGATGTTGACATTAGGCTCCATCATCATCTCACTGATACGCAGTTTTCCATGTCAGTTGAGTGAGGTTAGGCAGGATGATTTGGTTTTCCTTAATCTGTCATCTAGAAGAGTTGCATGAAGTAAATTCTTCAAATGAGGCCAAGTGTATGTGAAATGTTTATGATGTCAAACACCACATCATTTTGTACTGCCCAAAGATACATTAAGAAAACATGGTTGTGCCAATTTCTGCTGCAGAAAACAAATTTCAAAAAACTTCCTAAATACATTTGCATCAGGAAACTTATTTTAGAGATATGGCTACTTCATATTTCTGGATGGCTGGTAGTATTTACAAACACAGGAGACAAATATCAAAATGGAAGTAGGTATCATGAAAACAATGAAGTAATTTTTACACTAAGATTTTGCTTCTAACAGATTTATTTACTCCTTGTTTTCTGTCTATACCGTGTGATTAAGAGGTGAGCATTGCCAGGCTGTCACTGGTTTTCTCTGCATAAATCACTGATAGTGGCAAAATGAAATGACAATCAACTAAAATGGAGTTCAGTGACTCACTATTCCTTTGTCAATGTCCTTTGTTTTCTCACACAATTCTTTTAAATATAAACTGACCAGATCATAGCCTTGCTTTTGCCTTTGGCAGAAGGCTGACTCCATTCTTTGGCTGAAAAGTAATGCCTGTGGTCAAGTCTCTGCCCATCACAGTGATGATGTGGTCTTGAATTGCCTTGTGAGGATGGCTCCCCCACAAACTGCCCCAAGTGTTCTGGCAGCAACGATATTAGCAAGTGCATTCTCTGGCTGGACATAAGGTGCTTTCTTGTTTCCCTCTTGTAAGAAAATAAGGGAGATGATCTGGATCAGTCCAGCCTTACTACAGTTCACAATCTCTTTTGTTTCCCCTGTTGTTATCTGAATGGTAAAAAACCTTAAGACAGCCTTAGCTTAGACAATGCCATAGGGCGATCACTGCCCACAGCTCCCTCTCCTTGAATCCTTGTGCTGCATCACCGAGTGCTTACTGTGGTATTGTGTTATTAAAACAACAGCTCAAGCATTCACAGGATGAAATTCCACCTTGTGTCAGTGCCTCCACTTTGATCTACTGAAGAGGCGTGTTATTTCTGCAACTCTGACCAAGTGTGATGGACTGTAAAGCAATAGCTGAAGTCATGGTATACATTGCATACAGCAGTCAACATTTCTTCCACATTCCTGGGACTTGCCTCTGAAACCATGTACAATGTGATTAAAACAAGGATGCAAATGTATGGACAAACAGTCTTGCTTCAGAACATACAATCACATCTCGTTAGCTTCAGCATTAACTACTAGACTAGACAGCTTATTAAATACATACACAGGATAACTGGATTTTTCCATCCCTTCCTCCACGTTTTGGTGTCAGGGCATTATGTGCAGCAGAAGCATGAAAGCTCAGCTATGACTGACATTTGCTGAGATACTGCAAAAATGCATTGCTGACATAAGTACATGCAACCCTGTTTACCAGAGCAGGAGCTGCATGCACTCAGCACTGCTGGAATTCAGGCCAGTTAGCTACCATGGGGCTACGTGCCAAATTTTGCCTTAAAAACTCTTCTCAAAAGATTGCCAAATCCAAGTCTAGTAAGTGCTCATCGCTACAAAATCCAAACAGTAGTGAGTAAAGAAAATGTGTGGAGGCGTGGGAGGAGACCAACATGCTGTGCAATTGCAGTTTGAGCACTGTATGGATTCCAAACTGAACTGGAATTGCCAGTCACCACTGTCCTGAATTGTCACCTTCCTTGTCTGAACATCTCCATGTAGTGCACAGGGTTTCATTTCATTTGCAGAGTACCTTAAAAAAGAGAAGTGGAATTCCACTCACTGTGGAATTGGGATGGAATTCCAATCATTGTAGCCTGATGGATGGGAATGCAGTACATTGTCAGACCAAATCTGGTACTGCAAATTTTCCAGAGAATCAGTCCTTACTGTCACATCTTACTCAAATTCTATTCCTTCATCAGTAATAGCAAGTGGTTTTAGACAAGCACAAGCTTATCTAAAACAAGTAAAGCACACTCAAGTAAACTCCCTGTGAAAAGAATATTCAGCAGGCTGTGAAATAATTATCAGCTCTGCAGTTCCCATTGGAGCATGAAAAACACTCTCAATGTCCTTTAGTTGCCATAGAACAGCAGTTTGTGCTACACAGACTACAAAGAGCTATAACCAGCAACCTGGAAAATGCAAGGTTCTTGTGCAGTACCTGTTGCAGAAATATCCAGAAGGGAAATCCATCTACCTTTGAAGTCTGTAAGAGCAAGATACAAGGACAAGATACATACAAACAGAATACATTCATAGTTCAACTCAACCAAAGTCTTCTCCTCAGCTGACAAAATTCTCTGCAAAAGGAAAAATGTGTATGGAAAGCTTCATAACAGAACACACCCCTTTTGAGTTACACACAGGCAAATGTTGAATAAAAACAATGCTGAACCACAGTAATTTTTATATTGCCTCTAAGTAAAAATGTCATTTTACTAAATATACCCAAACCCAACCCAAATATTGCAAAGTTTCCAAAATATTATTACAATTTTATGATACATCAAAAATGTTAGATTAAACCAAGTAACTTGAGGCAAGTTTTACACAATGAGACTTCATTATGTCTGTCTAATATGTAGCCTGCCAGAGAAAAATGAAAGCATTTCTCACACAGTTAAAAGTCACAGTGACTAGGTTTGGGCTGTTTGATGATATTTAGGGGAGTATTTCTGCTAGCGGTGCAAGAAAATTAGAGTATTTAAATCAAAGTTTGTAACGCTAATATTGCAGTGTCTGGAGGTATTTGGGTTGATTTAGTTTAACCACTTAATGATGTTATTTACAAAACTATTTAAATTTATAATCTGACTTTTCACTTGTTGCAATTTCTTCAAATTATGTTAAGACAAATACAAAATACTTACGCAGTTTGGAGTCTGAGGCCTTTGCCTGCATCTATGCTTGAAAGTCCTACTGAATACATAGTTCCACAGTTACTTCACCATGTCTGCTTTCTCTATTTGATTCTTGACTCAAGGTCTATGACACTCTTCAGACAAACTCAGAAGTTGTCTCTTTAGTCTCTGTTTAAATGAGTATCTATATTCAATTAACTGAATTTGACAAAACTGAAAGGATAAAGTTATTGATGATAACTTGTGTGAAGCAAAATCTCCCAAATAGCAATGCTTTCACATATAGGGTGTGCACATTTAGCAAGAAGGTGTGAGACGTAATTGCAAAATAAAGCAGGATTTATTTGGGCTGTAATGCACAGGAGAGAAAGTGAAAAAAATCCTGCTCAGTCTGACCTCTGCCAATGCAACAGGCTTTGACTATTATTGTCCTTTGAAAGAAGAGCTGCACTAGAAGCCCTTCAAGAAGGAAATTGTTAAAAGAATGGATGAAATGGATTGATGCCAGAGCATTCTCTCACTGTGTACCACCAGCACGTCATTCCACATGCAAACAGTGACTCCAGTTAGACATGGAACAGATTGTTCAGCTCATCTTCAGTAATAACATTATTTAGCTGCTAATGAATTTAAGGAAAAAGAAAAAAATCTCCAGTGTCTGTGCAGCACATCACCAGTAACTGTAAGCAATTATATGCACTCCATGAGAACAGGTATAGAAGCAGTAGTAAGATCAAGCTTTTTTATCTAAAATTATGTTACAGATAAAGCTACATCACAGGCCCTGGCACTACAGACTATGAATCTACATTACATTCACATATGTTTGTTATGTTAGCAGTTTCCCTCAGACAGCTGCCTTCATATATGAAAAATATTATTTTCAAACCCTTACTGAAAGTACTGCACGTGTTTCTAATCAAACCTTTGGGTTTTCTGTAAAAGCTTCTGTTGTGGCAGGATTTTCCTGTTAAACCATTGTGAAGTAGAGCTCTCTTTATAAAGGGCACCCTGTGCTTTCCATCCTGAAGATCACATCAGGAGCTGGGTTTGCTGTAAACCACAACAGACTCTACACATCCAGGTCCTGCAGGCTTTAACAGCACACTTAAACTCCCCACAAGAATTGAGGTACAAGACGACAGAAGCTTCCTTTGCAGCAGTTTTGTTACATGGCAGAACTGTGTCCCTAGAGGACAGAAGTGAACTAGGTGCTTAGAATGTAAACCAGAGAAGACACTCAGCATCACCCATAAATCTCAAACCTACATGAGAATGCTGGATAACCTGCTAAGCCTCTCCCATCCCTCTTCCGAACCACAAGAAGTACGAGCAGGATGTGCAAGTCATATGCTTTCTAAATTAAGACCAACATAGAGTTTTGCATACAGGAGCCAGGCTGGTGATCTTTGCTCTGTAGATACTCTGAAAAAGCTTAAGTTATTTATGAGAAGAAAAGAAGTAACACTTGTGCATTTACATCACATCCCTGTGTGTTTCCAAGAAAGGCCTAGGGGCAAGTGCTTTCATTTCAGCCAGCACATAAAGCTTTATTCTTTTGCCGTTTTATTTCCCAAGGTTGATTTTGTAAAACGAATCTGCATGAATTTTAAAAAATGGATTGTGGTAGAAATATTTTTAAAGGTCTGTTTAAAGACAAAAGGCAACTAGGTATGAGCAGCCTTGTTCTACGTAGCAGATTTTAAACTCTAATGGGAGGCCACCAAGCAAAGACAAAAATTAGGTACTGCTGTGATCAGTCAACTCCACTGTGCTGCATCATTACCAGGCGTTAAAAAAACCCACAGCAGACCTGAAGAATTAGAGCAAGGAAATCATGCCTATTCAGTCATTTTCTGAACACACCCTGAAATACTCTGAATTCTTACAGGCAATCCACATCTGAGCTTTGAGAATACCTGGACATGCAGCAGTACGGAAACAAAACTGCAACTTAAATTCCTCTGTGCTTCAGGAAATACCTTCACAGGCCATACATACATACTCTTCCCTCTACAATATCCTCTTTCATATTTACTTAAATCTCTTCTGCTATTCCTTCTCTTGTTTGCTTCTCAGGAAATCTTCTATTCAGTTGTCCTTTCCCTCTTGCTTTATTGCCATTGCTCTTTCAAAAATGCAGCAACTGATAAAAATCTTCCTTAACTGTGCTCTTTTCTCAATGCTTTTCGAACATGATCAGGAGTGTCTTATGAAAAGGAAGTGAAAAATTGTTGCGTAATTGACAAGGATGAGCTTTAGAGTTCATGGCTGTATTTCCAGTTACAGGTCTATCATAGAAGTTTAATTCTCCTAAATTAGTAGGTCAGGTAAAAAAATAAATCCCTCAATGAAAATCTAGAAGATGGAAAAAAGTTGATTCACATTTGAAATTGCTTGGATAGATGAAAAAATTCTACTACTGGGCAGTGGGAATACCTTCTGATAACCTACATTATAATTTCTAATATTTTGGTTAGAAAATTAAACTGAAGAGAAATTTACCTCAGCCATTATAAAGACTAATTAGTAACTTGAAGGCTTCCTATTAACAAATGAAAAAAAGACTGTATGAATGAAGGTTTCCTACTCTCTATATTACCTTCTATAGTAAGAAGGAAGTGTAGTTGAACCCTTAACATCAGTTCACTAACTTCAATTAATTTGGCCCATGAACACAAGCTACAACTTTACTTCATTCTGCAAGTCTGCACATGAAACTTGAATTTTAGAGGATGAGCTTTAGGAAGCCAAATGCCTATTCCCTGATTCTATCCAGTACCTATAACTATCTGAGTAGCGATTGAGTTTATGCTCTCATACACCTCCAAAAAACATGACTGAAGAGTACACAGGATCAAGAGAGGAAGGGCCAAAAAAATTTTGGTTTGTACAAACTTTTTATACAGTGCCTGGTTTAGATGGAGCTACACAGAGAAATTCAAAAGTATTGTTATTCCCAAATCAAAGGGGAACTTAATGTGAGTAACAGTGAAGTAACAGTGAAGAGGAATATCTGGACCAGAAAAGATAAGACAGATTGATGGCACTGAAAATGAAAAAAAATATTCTTGATATTGACCAGACGGACACACTTAATACAGAATTTGGATCTAGAGTCCAGATTTTGAAGTTTGATTCTAAGCAGTTTTCCACTTTTTTTTTTTTAATTATGTTGTAGTAAATCCATGACTTCTGTACCTGTTTTGTAGTCTTCTACTAGAAGAATCTGCTTCTGCACATAGTACAGGCATCAATCCAACATGAACCATCAGAGCAACAAATGCCATTCTCCAGTGGCCTCCTCTGACATTTGATCTGCCTGCAATCACCAGCTCCTATGGGTAATTAGAATGGGAATGAGCATCTAGGTGAGATTTAAGCTTAAGGTCTTGTTTAATTTCAAGATCAACTTCTATGTTTTCTTCCTCATTAGCTTCCCTATTTTACTTTGTGAAATTTGGATCAATCAGGGCATGATATTGATCAGATTTGGTAGGAGGACAACTGCAATTTCCAATGTCTTGGATCAAAGACCAACACTGGACTGAGAATCAGATGCCATGTCTAGATAGATGAAAAAGGATACCATAAAAAAGCGATACATAAAGGAACTAAACAGAGCTGTACTTAAAACCAGTGAAAGTGCAGCTGCATTTCTTAATGTGAGAAGAAATGTATCTGTTCATCAAATCCAAAACACAAAGCTGCTGACAGCAGCAGAGGGCCTTGTAGAGGCTGTTCCCCATTGCCCTTCAAGCAGTCAGGTTGCATTTTCTTAGTGGACAAATGCAATTTTGATTCTCTTCCCATAATGGAGTAAAAAATTTGAGTTTCTTCTCTGGTAAATATTAACCCTAAATAAAAACGGAACCTTCCAGTAGGCCAAATGGACTCTAGAAATAAAAGGAAACGTTACAAGATTTTAGGAGGTGCTGAAACATGTTTTGAAGTTTTATTACAAAAATATATTTGCAAACATACAAAATTTTGGATGAAAAAAATGCTCATTCTTAAACATTTATGCAATAACTTAATAACTGCAAACATACATAGGTGCTATAAAACCCACACCATACCAAAAACGTTAATGATGCAGTATCTACATTTTTTGACTTACAATTATTCCGGTTTCCAGAAATCTTTCCTGAAGCCCTCCTTTCCCCATGGTCTTCATATTGAAAGAACATGCAAATGGCTACAACTGGTGCATATGCAGAAGTGATAAAACTCAGAAATTACTAAAAGCACATAATGTACATTAAAAAAACTAACCATATGCCCATACACTGAATAGATAAAAATAAATACACCACCAAATCAGAGATACTGCAATTTTTCCAACTTGAAGTGAAAGGAAGATATTGCATCTTAACATTTTTGTAACATTGCCAGACAAACAATGAGGTGATATATATTGCACACATTCCTCTTGTTAAGATATGCTGCACAAAGCAACCCAAATACCTGGCAAAAAGGTGGCTGATTTGCTTAGAATACTTTTAAAAACCAAGAAGTCCCAAATTAAAGTTTGCTTTCCAAAACATTTCAGAAATTCTATCAGTGACTACACATAGCATAATAGGTTTCAGAAATAAACCAAAATGAAGCAATTAGAAATGCAAGCAAAAATTATACATCCAGCAGCGAGTGCTTAAATATTGAGTATTTATACACAGAATTACACATTTTATATCAAATCAGGATGAATCACTTGAAATTTTCTATCACTCATTCTGCAAATCTTGTTTAATTTGGAAAGATATTCTGCTCCTGAAATTAATAGCTGTTAGGCACCTTTTGTATAAACTTTGCATTGTTAAATAAGGACTGATAAAGTCTAACTACAAAACTGAGAATTTTGATCTTCCTTAAGGATTCATCAGATGCAGATTTTAAAACTGTCTTTGATTAAGGAAAAAGTAAAAATCCAAACTCAAACCTAAAGTAGCTTAACATGAGCCACAAAAACCATGCTTAGGTAATAATTCATTTGGGGAGTGTAGTCTGAACTAATCATCTTTTGATTCCCAGAAAGAATAGATAAAATCCCCATTAAGTCAGAAGTTTAAAAAAAAAAAAAAGTCACTTGAAAATGGTCACAATCATTTCCTGTGATGCCCCAAGGTAACTTGCTACACACTGGTTATCCCTACATGTGGATAACACAAATCAAGCACTTCAATAAGCTGGTCACTTCAAACTTATACAAAAAATTTAAAAAATTTACAGAAAAAAGAAGCTTTTAAATACACAGTCCACATTAGAAAAAAAATAGATTTTACACTGTAATTGAGCTTGTGTTTTACAACGAGCTTTTAATTAAAGGAGTTTATCTGTTAGAGCCACTCCCCTGGCACTTGTCAGGTCTCTGCAGAGGAGGGTTCCTGTGCCTGCTGGCCCCAGGCAGAGGTTGGAACAAACACATGCAGTTGTTCAACGTGTGAAGTTCGCTGTGCACACTATATTTGCAGCTTTGGTTCTCTGCCAGTTCACTTGGAAAGCTTGGGCAGGGAAGGAAACCAACAACCTATTGCTACCAGGACACTACAAAATCAAAGTGAAGTAAGGAACAGCCAACTGCTTGTTTCCAGCTGCCCAGGAACCCTCACAAGGATATTCAAAGCATTATTAGTTTTGTATTTTAAGTTCTTCACCCATATACAACTCCTTCCTATTATTTCTATAGATCTTTGGACATGACTATATCAAACAGTGCCAATGTACACTATCAGCTTACAACATTTTTATTCTTACAAACTTTTATCAAATCTTTCTTTGAAGAAACCACAAGCTGCCCATGAGAAGTGAGTAGTTATGGACTCCATCTTTGCTACATCCAGATAAGAGCAAGCCTCTATTTGGCTTAGGCTGTCAATTTTTTTTCAGAGGAACTGCTCACTGGTTTGTCCCTTTCAGTGAAGTTTCTCCTAAAAAGTCCAGCAGAAAATCAGTTTAGACCTTCAATCTAACTTGAACCTCACTGTTTATTTCCATACACAGCATTGTAACTCCAGATTTTATGGAAGAAGCTCCTATCTTCCTTAACAAAGTCTGAGTTGGTATTGCTGAATTCAAATGCTACCATTAAATTCAATATATTTCTTGATGGATGCACATTAGCATCTTTCCCTGAATCTTGCACATTTTTCTAACAATATACTATATATTTTAACTGGAAACACTGAACTCAAAGGCTAAGAAGAGCTTTTCAGAAGGCAGGTAGTGCTAAACAAAATATATTTTCCACTAAAAAGCTAGGAAAAAACCTAAAATAGATCAAATACATAAAAATGTAAATATTTGTTGTATCTAAAACATCCTGATTCGTGAACATGTCACAATTAAAGCTCAATTATTAGTTTCCAATGAAATGGCCATGCACCTTGACTACGTCAACATTAACTAATCCTTAGGATATCTATACTTACATATATGTTGTAAGGAGCCAAACAATATTTTTCTTCATATTTCAATAGTGCTTAAGGGAAAAGAATGAAGCAGTGCATCATAACTCACTACAGATTATCTCTTTACTCAATAACCCAACACTTTTCTACTGAAAAAGCATCCTTTAAATCTACTATTGCTGGAGAAAGTTGGGACCTGAACTCAGATTAATTACCTTTGCATGCCTTTAAGAAATAAATACAACCCATGGGTAAATCAACACAGCAGCATAAGAAAGCATAATTAAAAATTTTCTGATTTCAAATGGGAAAGTACTCAGTTAAATTCTTAGTGAAGAGTGACTTACTAAATCACATACACAAAGCAGTAATATTTTAATTAGATAAACTTCAGACTGTGAAGTGTGCACTAATAATCTGGGGAGAGGGCAACAGAAGAAAAGCATGCATTTGTTTCCCATCTGCATAGTTTTCAACACTGCAGTTCCAACATAACTGAGGAGTGAAAAGTCAACTATGGTGTGGTCCATCATTAAGCTAAAAGGGAGCAAAACATTTAAGTTTTACCAAAACACTGCTGAACAGGAAGAGAGTCTTCAGTGGTGGTCTCTTAACTATAAATTTGAGAATTTCAACATGCAACTACTTTGTTGCTTAAAAAAACCCAAAGGTACAATCACGGACGATTTTGCATATTTCAAATTTTGCCTTTTTAGAGAAAATGGCCTTACTCACTTGGGTGTTTTATGCCAGTAACACAGAAACATAAGATTAATGAAATATTGAAAGGATGAATTTTCATGCATTAGCTAGAGATTGCCAATGTATTGAGCTAATCACATTTTTAGACCTTTTTTTAAAGATTTAACTCCAACGGCCTGGCTTCCAGACCCTTTCTTTCCCCGCATCTGCCAGCTTAATCACGAGGCATTTTGCTCTCATTTTCCTTAGTCCTTCAAACTGGAACTAGGTTCCCACAACTGAATTTGGTTCTGGGTTGCTGTAGTGTACTCTACTGTGCATTTGCTGGTTGAAATAGTTTTGAGTCTGTAATCCTCAAACAGGAATATACAGGAATGAGAGCCAGAGCAAACATTTGCACATTCACTTAATGCTAATGAGAGCTCAAACGCAACTGAAGTCCCTTCCCCAACCAAAAAAAGGTTTGCTGGTGATGATCACAGTGAAAACCTAGATCATTCTTTCATAAGTATTTAAGGAATAATCTTTCCTAGGAGGTTCAAATTCAAGACATTGAAAACTAAATATTCTTTTACAAAAATATTAGTTTTATAGATGAGGCATAATTGTTTCTGAAATGAACATATTTTAAGTAGATTCCACTTCAGTTATAGCTTAACATTGTCTCTACTCTTGGTGAGAACTTGCAAGTAGACTTCATGGATAGTGCTGAGAAAACGGGAATCATTCTGCAGGAAAAACAGAAACACAATAGAAACATTAGTGAAAAGATGCAAAAGAAGTTTAATTTAATGCCACTTAGTTGTGATAAGGATTCCTTGAAGCTGTTAAGAGAAAGAGCTGTGTGCTTGCACAAAAGGTACTTTTGGAGCACACACAGGCTGTGAACTATGAAGCTGGGCAGCAGTTGAAGGCATCACCAGGTACTCTGGATGCTCAGACAGACAGGGCTCACTGTGCCAGCCCGGCCACATTTTGCTTCTCTCCAGAATCTGAAACATGGTCTTAGGCACAAAGAATCCCATTCTGTGTACAGGCTCCCAAGTCAAGTCTGCCTGAGCGTAAGATGTGATGATGTTTGTCAGGCAGACCAGCCCAAATGGGACTGCAGTGTGCCTGACAAGAATTCCCATGTCAAAGAATGACTGGGAATTGAATTGGTTTAATCTGTGGACAATATTTACAGATATTTCTTGAGTCTAATTCCTTTCAACGACAACTTACAAAACCATTATCTAATCAGTTAGCTTGAGGGTGTAATACTCTCTTTACAAGATATGAGCAGCAGGTAGCCTGTTTAGAGTGCTGTGTTAAGTACTCCCATGCTACAGGATATGCCTATTTTGGTCTTCATTCAGCTCTCTCTCTGTTAAGTCTGCAGACAAATATCCCTCTCTAAAATCACCACTCAGAATATTGGCAGGTGAGCTCAGTTCCAAGATTAGTTTAAGTCTTTAATTAGAAACCCCACACACACCAGCAAAAGAAAAGATTATGTAAAACGTAATGGATAAATCAGGCAACCTAATAATGGGATCTGGTAAATGACCTTTTTGGTCCTAACAACTTGGTTACTGAGAAGATACTGTTTGATATTTTTAGACTTGCATTTTGGATATAAGCTCTACTAACACCAGCATGGAATGAGCAAGAGAATCCTGAAATAAGAAAGAACTATTTGTCATTCATGGCAATTTCACCATGACATTAGAGGTCAAAATCATCTCAGTACACAGCTGTTCCCAACATCACAGATTTAATTCAACAGAACTTTTTAGTCCCTAAAAATAGCCGAGCTAAAACTTTGCAATTTCCATTTCCAAGAAGCACACTAAAAGTAAAGACAAGGAAAGGTTCTAGGGAACTGAAAACAGGAAAGCTTTCCTTGGGGAACACTTACAGCAAAATCAACTCCCCCTCCCCACACCAGCTTCCACTAGAGCAAGTTACTCCTCACTTGTCTACAACTTCATATGGATGTGAAAGGACACATCCCAGGTACTCTGTTCTTCTAAGTCTTCCACATCTCAACCAAAAGGAACAAGCTGTGCCATACTCTGTGTACAGTGTGAAGGAATCTGCCCCTTGCAACAGAAAAGAACATCTTTTGTAATCTTTCAGGGCAAAAGGAGTTACAGGGGTACAGAATTGTCAGTGCTGCCTTCTGTGCTTGGAACCCCATCCCTCAGAAACTGAGCTCTGTATAGACACTACCTTTATTAGATGTATCAGTGCTTCTTGAAGCTGAGACCTGCTGAGAACAGTGGGAGGTGTGGTCTGAGTTTCTGTTGTTCCAAGTGTTAAAGGCGAAGAAGAACCGGCTTTATTCTCCACTTCAGTAGCTTTTGTAGCTGATTGCTGAAACACACTTGGAGACAAGAGCACTGAAGGCGTTACTGTCGTTGTGGCCGTAACAAACTGGGGAGCTGCAACCTATAAAAGAACAGAAAACTAATAAGCAGTGTGTTCAGCAAGGATGAATGATGATATGAAGGCTGGAGAGATGAACATAAAGAAAATGAAATAAATTGCAGTCACTGAAAATCACTCAGATGTTGCAGAATAGCTGCTCATAACCAAGAAATATCTATCTGTGAAAATTAGGACCAATAGTACTTCTCATTTTCAAAGCTGAAGAAAGTAGCAGACTCCTTCCTGCCCATGTGGTTGCTATCTTTCAGAATTTTTAGAACATAACACATACAACGAAAGTTGAGCTTTTCATCAAAGCAATCAACGGAGCCTGTAGCTGTTTTGCAAATTATTTTCCTTTGGAGTTTTCAGAAAGTCCAGTCCTGCTTCCTGCACCCCCACTTTTATGGTCTCCCACAAATACTCTACTTCAAATTTGAACTGCATCTCAAACATATTTGAGGAGACTGCTGAATTATAATTAAAGCATTGGAATGCACTGAAATATTCTCATTCTGTTTTCCCTTGGGAGGATGTGGGATGGAAATATTTTGAGGACCATCTTCCCACCTCATCATTCCACAGGTCTGTCTCCATTTCATTACAAAAATGCACATACTACCTTCACCACTTTTTCTTTTAAGCATAAACTGCACATTTATAGGACTATTACATCTGCATCAACTGGACATGAAGAAATGCCCTATTTGAGTAACCCTGACATCTCCTGGTAACTACAATTGTTACTTGGGCTGATAATCTGCCTTGCTCAGGCTTCCAGGACGCCAAATGTGGTAAAAGAAAAAAAAAAAAGAAAATAAACAAGCCAATCTCACTGCAAAGAAAAGCAACATTAATGTGATTTATAAAGACATTTGATATCTCAGGAGAAAGAAGTCCCCTTGGATAACCAATAATCTTCAGAGGAAAAAGCTTTCCAAAGCCATCTAAAGTTAATGTGTATAAAATAACATCAAAAACAGCAGATCTAGAAAATTGATTTTCTTGTAGTCAAAACTGTGAAGACTCACAGCGTGGGATTTCAGCTGAAGACAATGTGTTTAAACTGACAGTTTACTATACAGCATGCACATTTCTTAAAATTCCCATATAAAATGCTTTTAATTGGGTAATTATTTACTAACTGGGTCATGAACAGACTGTAGAGCTTATTTTATAGCAGCCCAGTAGCTAAAACAGTATTTTACTTCAAGGAGGGCCATTTTTTTCCTTCACAATCAGATCTGGGCATGCTACTAAAACTGGAGAGCAAGTTTGACAAGAATGAGGCAAGAGATCTGCAAAAGGAGTGGGTGCATAAGGGAAAAGTAGAATTAAAATACAGATGGTGTCCTAAAATGAATACATAACTAAACAGTAATTAAAACTAGTTCTTGAACACTTGATTATTATCAAGTTATTCTGTACCTGCAACCCAAAACTTAAAATTGGCATTATTTTAAAAGATTACCCAAGGCAGTCCTAAGAATCTTAAATGTGCTTTTAGCTTGCTAAAATTTGCTATTGCAAGTTTTGCAGTAGCAACTACTATTTTTTCCCCTCCATCTTCAATTTTTTCTACTTTGTATCTTTTCATAAAATACAAGGTATCTCAGGAAAACTGAGACACAGTAAGGCAAGGATTGCATTTTAAGCCCCGGGGGTGTTTAACGTCGGGCCAAGGCTAATAGACCCTACTACAATATTATGGCATTTGTACTCCTTGCCAGCAACATAAAAAAAACCCCAGTTCAAATGGTGGAAACTCAGTGCAGGGCTGCAAACCCAAAAATGCAGCCCATTAGAACAAACAATAAGAGTGACTGTACAGGAGCAGTGCATTGACAGCAACTCCCCCTTCCTCCAGTACAGTTCTGTTTCATAACAGCTCCTTAAATATGATCAGTGGGCAGTGACTATTAGAGATATCAACTGGGTATCGCAGCTGGGCTTTTTCTCCTAAGAAAACCCCTAAGACCAATTAGCAGAGGTACTTATCCACTTACTTGACTTGCTTTAGACAAAGTTTTCGGCTGTGGAAATACTTCTGATTCCTTGTTTTGTTGTACAGTCTGAGTTAAGAAAAAAAAAAAAAGGCAAAATTCACAGGTTACCATCCACAGCTCTATTTCCAGAGGTAATTCTCTGTTTTTAAGAAAGCCACAAACATACAACTTTCAACAGATTTTAGATATAAGTTGATCAATTTTGTACAACTGATATAATCAATGGGAAGCTGGGAAAAGAAAAAATCTGAATTTATGTTTTATGCTTTCAATATTATGGCAAACATACAAGGCCATATTTCAATGTAATATTTCAATGTAGCCCGCAGGTACCCACAGAAGTGTGTCAAAACTGAAGGAGTACAAAACACTCATAGCAAAATAATCAGAAAAAGGAAATTGTTAATTGTATCCTTTCAAATAAGGTACAGGCCAGACTTCCACCACATCCATTTCTCATCGCAGTGCCCAACCTGCAACCTTCTGTCCCTTCTCAGATTTCCAGCTCTGAGCAGTACTTTTCTGACACAAGTACAGATGAAACCTTTAGGACTTATTCACTCACTAACAGCTGCAGTTTGAAACACCTCCTCCTCTACAGACAGGTCTGTCACTAAAAGCAAATGCTAATGATATACAACTAATGGAACTAGATTTCTAACTTAGCCATTCAATCAATACCATACAGTGCAGTATCTTCAAACAGCTAATATATAAAAACACAGTTTTCAAGGGAAAAATACATATATTTAGTCTTAAAGCTTCATGGATATCAAAGCCCACTGAATACCTGAAGGGGAGAGATTATCTTGCTGTTCAAGGTTGATGGCTTACTGTGAGATTCTTTGAAGCTTTCTGGTGTTGCAAGTTGGCCAACCGAGGCAGAGATGTTTGGTGTTAAGGGAGGCTTAGTGAGAGACTGCTGCTGTGTTTGGTCATGCTGTGGGGTCAACCTGAGTTTCTGGAGAAGATCAACACTTGTATGAGATGCATTTGAGACAGACCCTGTGTTTGCTGTAGTCAAGGGTGCTATGAGCTGGCTTTGGCCAGTCATTAGATTCTGTGGAGCGTGGTTCACTTCAGATGGCGGCTGATTCACCAGTGGGGATATGGGCTTGGCAGCTTGCTGCATAACTTGCATTATACTGTTGCTTTGTTTGAGGCCAGGAAGCATCTGAGCAGGGGCAGCTTCCATTGTCGAGGCTGAATTAAGAACAGGGCTTAAACGAACTGAATAGCTTGAAACGTTTTTCATATCAGGCTGGGAAACTGAAGCTGGAGGTATTATCATAGGTGTTAAACAGTCCTGCTGATTGGCACTGGGTTTAACGTTCAGACTTTCAGATTTTCCCAGGGATTGTTGCATTACTGGTGACTGGTCAAAGGAAAAAGGCAAAAGCAAACTGTGCTGCTCTCTGGCAGATGCATCTGTCTGCAGCTTCTCCATTCTCTCTGGATTGGGATATGGAGCTCCAGGCTGTTCCTTTTGGACAGAGGTTCCAAACAGTTCCTCCAAAGTCAGATGCTTCTGCCTTGACTGAAATGGCTAGAAAGAAGCGAGAAGTTTTTAGTTTAGAACTAGACACAGCACTGTCCAACTCACACAGTCTATTACAAATTAAGGAAAGACAACTAGGTCAAATGCATATAAAATACAGTTGGGGTATCAAGGGTGCCCTATTCACAGGAATTTTGGAATCCATTTAATTTATGAGGAGCATTCTGGTTATGTATGTCTTTTTCCTTACAGCCATCTCAGCACAGTCTCTGCACTAGTAGTCAGGAAGGGTGATGGCTATGGATTCTGTCAGGAACATGGCACCTGCCATCATCCATCAGCCCTAACCACACAAGGCACTCTAGGGAAGTGGAGGGAAAAACACACATTGAAAAAATCCTCACAGAATTTACAGAACTGGAAATAGTTAAATGGCCTAAAAGATGGGAAAACCAGAAGCTGCACAACTGAACTAGCAATACATGTCTAGACAGTTTCCCTTGTCCTAGTGCAATAGATGTTAAAGAGGTAAGAGAATTTACATAAACTTAAACATGTATCTCCTTGAAAAGTACGTATATGTCCACAGTTACATCTAAGAGTCCTTTAGTCTCTCCCAAAAAATAGACATCTAGCTTACACCACTGAATTGTTAAGAAAATATAGTTTCAAGAATATAATATTTTGCTGAAAATATTTTAAAACATGTTTCAGTAAAGGGAAAAGAAATAGCTATTAACACCAGTGATCTCAAATTTTTTTTTTGAGGTTACACAGAATCAGAAGTTATGTAAAACAGCTGGACTGAAATGAAACATTCTGTTCAGAAGACTGAATGGCCTGAAGCACAATTCCAGTGTACTCTAAAGGTACGTCTAAACAAAGACGCTACTTCACAATGACAACTACTGCACCATGACATTGCTCTGATGATGGCCCCGATTTCCCTAGCACAGAAAACAGCAGCCAAGGTACAGCAGCACAGGTGCCACACAAATAGCCCAACAAGCACCCCTTGAACTTGAAGTCACACTGTCTTCTGTCCAGGTTACTCACCTCTACTGTCATTGCTATTCAATAATTCATAAACCTTGTTAGTTATATCAGGAATGTTTTCCTAGAAGGTTGTTCTTACTTTTTCTCCTCTGATCCTACTGTTCTGGAGACCCATCCTTCAACCATAAAGATTCCATTAAGAGAAAAATCACTGTTCCAGATCATTTCAAACTCAGCTGTTCACTGCAGTATGATTAATTGACCAGCCCTCCTTTATTAATACATTACAATATGCAAGTAATAAACTGAAATCTCTACCATGCCCTGATCCAAATCAGACTGGATAGTCTCAAACATCAAGTTACTTACCACCATGAAGTATAAAACACTTTTGCCTTGTCTGGTTGAGCATACTTTGAGCATATCATCAACTCAGTGTACTTATGAAGACCTTTATCAGGGGTTGCACAAAGACCTCAAGATGACTTTATTTGATAGGAACAGAATGCTTCTGCTGCCGCTCAGAGGGTTCCTCCAGAAATTATTTCAAATAAATTAAGCTTTATAGTCCCAGCTCTGCTAATTCATGGTTCAGTACCAGTGTTCTGGTTCAGTTTTGCAGATTGCTGGCAAAGCATTTCATGATACAACTGATTTTAATTTTGAATTGCCAAGATACAACACTTAACTACAAAATATCATACAGAAGACATTTATTTTTATTCCCAAATGTGTGGTATCTTTAGGATCAGATGAATTAACATGCAAGTGTGACATTTTGGAGGGAATTTAGCAATCTCACTGTACTTATCATATGCACACTATTTTTTGATTTCACAGGTCATCTGTTTTAATTAGATGAAAAATGTATTTTTATAGTTGAAAATGAATGTTTTTCTGGTAGTCTCTCAGTTGTCCATGTTACTAAAAATGTGACTCAGAACCAACACATTTGAGATCCAGTTAACTGGTTTTACAGAACTATCACTTGTTACTCAATTAATTTTTTCCAGTATCTCTGCAGCTATTATCTTAAATAGCTCAACAGAATTAAAAATACGACATTTTACATGTTCTATAAATCAACTTTACCTTTAATTACTTCAGATAAATTTGTTAGAATCTTTCCAGTTTTTCCTTTACTAGTGAATTGCTTCCTGTTCTGCAGTGCACTGTCAGGTGGAGCATTTCAGCTGATTTTGTATGGTCTACATGGAATGACCCAAAGAAAATATGTGCTTTGACTGCAAAGCCTCAGGCAGCCCTGGTGCCAGGTCTCCAGACATGGCATGCAGCAAGCAGAGCTGGCTGCCAGGGGTCACTCCATCACTGACCCAAAACCAGAGGTGCTGCTCAGGGGCTGGAAGGGCTGTGATAGAAATAATCCCAGCAAACTCTCCACCCCTCATTTTAATTCACCAACTGTTACTACCCTACCCCTAAATCAGATTCCTGCTGCCCGGCCCCAGCCCTAACCTGAACTAGGAACTACAACTACTCCTCTAAACTGTGTATTTTATCTACAAGTACTAAGTGCAGACGTGCCCACGTTTTCCTAAGGGATTTCATTTCCTGGGCACGGTGATTTATTGCATCAGAAGCACCCCACTGAACCATGGCAGAGAGAAGTTTTCCATGGGGCATTTCCAAGGAGCACCAGCAGTGCCCGTCCCGTGCCCACTGGGTGGCACTGCAAGCAGGCCCACGGCACTTCCCTGTTACAGGCGATTCAGTTACTGCACAGTTTACTCACTTTTCCCCCTACATTTATCTCTACAAAGTCTTGTATGAAGCCCCAACTTCCTTGTGCAGGACCACAGCAGTGGCTTTGAAGCACAGACAAACCTTCAGTAAATGTCTGAGACAGAAGACCAAGGCTTGAGTTCCTGAGTGAAAGACCTGACGGTTGAGCACAGCCATCTTTTCTTTCTTTTTGTCTCTCCAAGTCATCCCACACATTACCATGGACTGACTTCTTCCAGAAGCCAAGCTGCCCCATTTAAACATGGATATTCACAGTAGTGTGGACACAGCCTCCTTTTTTTTAAAATGCTAAGTCAAAAGCCAGAATTTAGAGTCCTAAAGTCTTCAAACTCGTTTGTTTAGCAATACATAGGGCAAACACTGAAGGCATCTAAAGAAAAAAGTCAATTGTGGTACCAAAACAAAGTACTAAATGCAAAAAAACCCCTGTTTAGGATTGAATGAAACCTACCTGCTCTTGCACTTGTAATGAAGGCTTCTGTTCTGAAGGCTCTGTGTTTTCTGGCTTTGGAGGATTTGAATTCTGTTGCATTCCAGAACTTGATATAATACTTAGGTCACTAATCTGATTCTGAGGAGAGAAAAAAAATTTAAAAAAAAAAATTAATATAAATACTTCAGGTTTAGTATACATTTACCCACTATATAGTCCTGTTTACATGGCATTTGGGACTGAAATACAGATGATGTACAAAGCACTGATTTTTGTAAGACATCATGGAATTGGAAATCTGAGGAAATAAAAATCATACCAAGACATCCAGAATCTGGTATGCAGTCAAACTTTTACTCTTTATTATAAGCAAAAACCCAAGAAAATACAACTGGCTTTATACTTTTTCACCAAGAATGAAAATAATTCATTAAAGAAAAGGTGGGCTTTTCACATCCTGTATCTGCATTGACTGCTGACAGAGATGTTTGCTACATTTCATTCAATCAGCAACCCAAACCAGAACTGCTTAGAAAAAAAAATCCTGCCAGAAAGCACTCTAATGGACGGAAAGACAGCTTGTCACTGACTTATTTCCACCAGACGTAACCAACCATGTACATTTATTTTCAGGTGTTAATTTGGTTTCTGTGAACAAGACAAAACCAGGCAAGAGAGCTGCATTATAACACAGTATGTTTCAGATGGAGTTGACTTTGCTATTTAATAAACATAAAAATAAACAATTATTACCGTTAAAATCACCAGTGGAAAAACCCAGACTGTAGAATAATCCAGCTTTCAATGGATAAACTACACCTGATGCATATGATCGAGCTCAAACATTGACACAACACATTGCTCTGGTATCTTACCCAATGCAGTAAAATTTGGGTTAAACTTTTCAGGAATGGCTTAAAAAGCAATCTGAGCTTTAGTCTTTTGTTTTCAAATTCTAAGTGAAAGCAATAAATCAAAACAAAATCAAGCCTATATATTGTGATTTAAGGACAGAGAAGAGAAGCAGACTCTTGTATCTTTCTGACTTTTAGTCACTAATGTGAAGGTCAAAACTCCTTGTGCCTGAAATGCTGGAGGCCTTTTAGTTATAAAATCAGGAAAGGCAGAGTTTTCTTTTCACTGGAGGATAAGCTGCAGTATGTTTTCCTGCTCATACTGAAATACACACACAAAACCACTATAAAAAGCATCCATTCACTTCATTAAAAAAAAAATAAATCTCAGAGTTCATTCATTTTCACATATGGGCTCGATGTAGTGTGTACTTGAAGGATTAAGCTGATTTGGAATCCTAGATTAAATCACTCAGACCTTCATAAATCTCTTTTTCACTCCCTCTGCCCCCTTCTCATGCTGACACTCTGCCAATCTCATGTGGGCTGCACACAAGGATTACTGTATGATCCATCTGGAATGTACCAGAAGGTAAGTACTTTCTGCTCCTAAATACAAATTCATGCATAATTACCAAGTGCCATAAAATTAAAAAAAAAACCCCAAACAACCACTAAGACAGGAAAGGTCTCTCAAGAATCCATCTTCCAAATAAGTCAGTTACTTCCTCACATTAACATTGGCATACATTGGCTACAAGTGCTCCAAAATTAACATGCCAGGTGTTGTTGCTAAAGCTGAGGTGGTCAAGAGAACATTATTCAAAGAAATTTGCTTGAAACATGACCAACAGTGTTCAGTTCAGCTTTTCTGACAACTGCCTGGCACTACAATCGCAGCATGCTCTGATGGGATCACCATGGACAGGTTCATTTATGGTTCACGTACACACAAAAAGGAAATGAAGTAATTATTCCAGTTTCCCTGGTGTTCTAAAAATACCAAGAAACAAACACACACATATACAAAACCAAGAAATAAAGACAAAAACTCCCCAATTTTAAAGTAGCTCTGCTGTAGCCCATGCCCTGCTTATTTCACTGTTGTATTATTGGCACCACAGATGTTGTCTGTCCATTAAAATATCTGCATAACAGCTCCTGTTCATCAGAATTTTACTTGTCTACAGAGCTTCATCCATGATGTTTAGGAACTTTGTTTCTAGCAAAAGCTTTTCAGTAATCTCATATGAAAAAGATTTGAAAATTAGAAGAGAAGCTGGAATACCCCAAGTCATCCAATCCAGCATTCCATTTGCTGGAAATGTGTGTTATCCAATACTGCAAGGACAAAGAGAGAGAAAGGCTTCATCACATCCAGGAGAAAGTGAATTCCTGTGGTACAGGTTTTTTCCTTTTGCAAAACAACTTCAATTTCTTCAATCTGTCTAAATTGATACACCACTGAAAGATGAATCATGCAGGTTGTGATGTTTCCTTCTGTGATCTCACAAAAGCTGCTACTTGCACAACGCTGGCCTTCATACAGAGATACCTTCTCCCCAAACAGCACTGACACACATTCAAAATTAGTTTTTGTTTCATCTGTAAAGTATTAAAACAACATATGAGTGATTTCCAGAAATTAGTATCTAGCCTGGGTCAAAGATGCAGTATTGTTTATCACATTGACCTGGCCTCAATGTACCTCGGACAGTAACAGGTTAAGTTAGCTCATACAAGGTTTAATCCACATGCTTACTCTTTTCTCTTCATTCCACACTATACTGTAACCATGTAGAATCTCACAAAGACTCAGATCCCAAGTACTCAAACGAATTCAGCTGCACATGCAAATCCTGGAAGGAATCAAGCACTGTACAAATGTGCTCTCTCTTTTCCCAGCAGCACAGGCACAGAAGCCACACCATGGCTCTGCAATGCAATACTCACACGTTGCTTTACTATGGCACATTCCTGTATTATTACACTGGGGAAGAGGCGTGTTCAGAATCTCTGTTTCCATTTTTGGATCTCCCACACATTACCTTTTTATTCACCCTGCATGTATGAATTTGGTCCTCACGACTATATAAAGTAATTCTTTCCTAAGAGAACTAACATTCCTCATTATGTAATCTTGTGAATTTAGCACTGGCAAAGGATAACAGACTTTTCCTTCTGAGATGAATTAATTTATTAAAGGGAAAAACAGTAAACAAGACAGAAGTAATAAACTGGGAAACAGAAAGACAAAGGAACAGTTACATTTAGTCTATAGCTAATAAGAAATATGTTTTGTAGAGTCTACAAATGTACTGAATGACTCGGTCTCTAATACCACAAGACATCTTTTTAGACTAAGAGACAGATGCTGTTGGGGACAATTTTTATTTGCTATTCCCAGAGACAAGATTTTCTCACAGCAGGAGAAATCATTATAAAATGGGTCTGCCCTGCTACATTTCAAGTTGGACCACATGATCAGGATTCAATCCATCTTGCCTGAAATCACAGATTGTTTCCTAGTACAGTGTCCCTGAGGGAGGGAACAACACATCAGTCTGAAAACAAGGCT
Source organism: Sylvia atricapilla (assembly GCF_009819655.1). Taxonomy (NCBI): domain Eukaryota; kingdom Metazoa; phylum Chordata; class Aves; order Passeriformes; family Sylviidae; genus Sylvia; species Sylvia atricapilla. Next base: position 14,409,816 of record NC_089150.1, on the reverse strand, counting down.
GCTGGAACTATTGCAGAGACTTCCCACAGTTTTAACAAAGCACAGCTGATGTGCTAAAAACTTGTTTCCAGAAAAGAGATATTTACTTACTCGTTCATATTCATCCTTGGCTTTACTCAGCATTTCTAGGATGTCAATGGGCCTGTTTTCATTGCAGCCATTGGTCCTGCTGGGACTTTTTCTGTCCTGGGAAACTTGCTGTGACCTCTGAGCTTCTTGTTCAACCACTCTGTAAAAGCAAAGGAGAAATAGGATTTTAAAAATTACCTGGAGTGAACATCTTGCAAAAAGCAGTAAGAAGAGTAGTCCCAGCACATTAACCCACATTTTCTGCCTGAATAAAAGCCTAACACATAGCTGACCAAAGTTACACAAGTTTTCATTTGCCACAAGGTTTATACAAGACAAACTGTCAAACGGTCTGTACAATTTATCTCCCATTCAGAGAGCACCGGTATGTCTCTCACAAAGTTTGCCTACAGTAAACACTACTCCTATAAAACTCCCATGTTTATACATTTTTAGAATGAAATATGTGGACATCCATGCATGTAATACACAAAAAGCACATTCTGCACTACAGACTAAGATGCGATTTTAACTCTTTACTTCCTAACATGCATTTTTCCATATTTAGCCAAGTCAAGCCACGTCATTCAACAAAATCTATTACCAAACAGTTCTAGTTTAGGATGAGGCCCACCATTATGCAACAGACAGTGGGAAAGAAGAGAGCTGGCTCACACCAGATGTCTCTGGAATCAGTCTGTAAGAGGACTTAGAGCAAGTTACTCCTCACACCCCCACCTAAGGCTCCGGAAAGAACAGCAAACCATTTCCTTCTCAAGCTGCCCCTGTTATTCCAATTACCTGCATTACCTCTGGCCTTTGGTCCCTACGGTTCATTCACCACTTCTGCTCCACCTCTGCCTGCCTCAAGTATCCAAACCCTTCAATCTGAAGGACAGGTAAGAGATGCAAGAAGCTGATGTGTACCTGGTCACTTCATTAATAAAAGTAAAAGCAGCATATACTCCTAATCCATATGCAGTTCAAAAGATATACATGGCTGTGCAATGCGCTAAAGCTTATCCTCTTGAAATAAACACGCACCAGCCTGTAATCCCTTCTTTTTTTAAGCCTGCATTAATCAAATATGTTAAGAAAAAACAAGCACTGTAAACAGGGCAGAGCTCTGGAGCTGGCATGTCACTTGAGAACTCTCATGCTGTGGAACTGATGGCTAAGGGGGGAGCCAAGAGGTGCCATCACAACAATCACAGGAAGTGTCAATCATTCCAGCCTCCAGTTTCTTTGGGTCAGTTAGGATTCAGAAAAAACTTTAGATTTGATAGACTGTAATTATTTATATGCACCTCTCTGTTGACATTTCTGAGGAAAAAATAGTTCAAGTTTTTCAACTTGAAAACTTCCCAGTTTTCTATCTACCAAGCTCCTAAACTAGAGTTTAGCTGTGTTTAGTTGAAAAAGGGTTAGATTTGGCTTTTAACAATTCAGTGTTGCTTTCAGAATTTTTCATACAAGCTTCTGATTACTTCTAGCCTTCTCTGTAAGCAGCAATCACCTGGCAAAGTAACTCACAGTAGGGAGGCCAATGTAACACTGATAATTTCTGAGAACTGCAGCATGTGCTGGTTTGGATGAAGCAGCTCAATACTCCACAAGTGTTTCTATAGTGACACTCTGAGAGAACATTTTGTTCTAGCACCTCATGTGGTCACCCAGTCCTGGCTTAGGACCTCTCCAAACTCAACTCCAAAACTGATGATGAGAAAGAGCAAGGTAAGAGAATGGTTTGCTGAGATGTTAAGTGCCAGCATAATTGTCTAAGAAGAAAGAAACACTTCAGTTAAAGGGAAGATTCTGGGCAAGTCAAGTCACACATTCTGCTTGGCAGGCAAAGCAAAGGCTTCACTCTTGAGACTCTCCTTCCGCCTTAATTAGTTGGCCCAGAAGGTTTCAATAAAACATCCTCCTGTGAAAATAGCACTCACTGAACTCACAGCAAAACACCTTCAAGGAGTGCATCCATTTCACAGAAATGTTTCATAAAAATTTCTGGAAAAGTTAAGATTTTTCTCTTCTCCATTACGAAGTGTTTGTTACTTTTTTTTATTTTCTTTTTGAAGAATAACAAATTCTCTTCTCATCAACAGCTCAAACACCATCTTCTGTCTTGTGCACATTACATTTCAAGGGTGGTAATGGAATAAAATGTGAAACTGTACCCCCAGAACTCTGAGATTCTTTCCCAATTCTAGTCTGCTGCCTGTTATCTCAGAAGCCATTTTGGGTTGGACTACTGAAACAGGGAAAACAAACTTATAAACTAAGCTAAAAATACCCCCTATAAACTTATAGGTCAGAATGCAATAGTTTTCTCAAATAGTTGATACCCTCCAGTTTTGCCCTACATCTTCTAGAAGGCTCATCCCTCAATCAATCATCTTAATTTGACACAAATTAATTGTTTCTAAAATCAGGAGTTTGATTGATGACTCCCATTAAATGTTTTCATTTCAGAAAATTCTGGAATTCTTAAAAAAAAATCTGTAAATCAAATACCTAAATAATTTTTCTAGGGGAGAAAAAAGTCAACTAATGCAAATCTGTACACTGAACATGCTCTGTGTGCAATCCAGGATTAAATCTTTTTTAAGCAAGGCCTGCTGTTTCTTTCCATTATATCAGATAGTGGAAGAGGCACACATTCCTTCAGGGACACAGTAGCTGCTGTGACAGTTTGTTGAAGAAAATCTGGAGTTAGAGCATTGAAAATATACCTGGCACAACCTCACAGAAGGGCAGGGGGAGGGAGAGAACGTGAGAAGTGAAGTCTGTGATTACAAAGCCTAATTTTCTTTTCGAAGATAAGCCACCAAAATATAAATGGATGGTCTGCAATCTTGTTAACTCAGTCTGGCACAATAAGGTCAAGCCAAATGCAGGGAGGAGAATGCAAATCTCCTTGAAACCTTTTATGGTTATGTTTTCGAAGTGCTGAAGTATTATAAAGGCAGCACTCTTTCCTATCAGTGATTAAGAAAAACTCCACCTTAACAAGAGGGTGAAAATCCAAATTTCCCTCCCAAAGACAAAAAACTGCAGAACAAAATTAATACTCTCAAAAGAAAATGTAAATACTGCAATCCAGCCAAAGAGGTAAATTTGCTTTATGGACTGCTGTGCCATGACCAGTCTGGTCTGTTACCTGATCACACTATTTAAGACTCCTGAAGTATCTGCAGCCCATCATTTGTGCTACAGTGATCAGAGCAGCTCAACACCAAATGGACTCAAGGTTTGCTATCTAAAACTTATATCTGTACTATAGCTGTGTGTGACAGAATAAGAATATGGTTAAGGTTTGAGGGGTTCAACTCTCTCTCACGCTTCAAACATTAACCTAATGGTTGTAGGTTACAAGAGAAAGCCAGTCCTTCTATTGCACCGTTTATAAAGAGGAGAGGCAGTAACAGTTTTGTTATTTGTTTTGGTAGCAACATCCAACAGTCAGTTTCACACAATTGTTTTCCATTAATCCTTATAGTTAATCCTGAGATATGGACAAACCAAGTAACAGTAAGAAGTCCAACATAAGTAGGAAGAAAAAAAATAGAAGTGGGAAATGAGGTTATCAGGATGAGAAAAGAGAAGAATTTAGAAAGAAATCTTGATACCAATGTTTGTAATTTGTGTTGTCTTTCACTGCTTCAGTGTGAAAATAATAATTAAAAAAAAGCCAAAATAACCCACACCAAATCCCCTACACTACAAAATTAGATTTCAGCTTAAAATATCTACATTGTGACTCATTTTCAGATAAGTAAGTATTATACATTTCCATGCAATTAAATTCTGCAAATCTTCAGGATGGCCTAACTGGCAAGCTCTGACACACTGCTGAAGACAGGCAAAAGATAAGAGGGTTCAGGAAAGCAGCAGCAAAGAACGAAACTGAGAAGGAGGGATGAGAAGATACCCTGGACAGTACATCTACATTTTGCATTTTAGCAAGAGTATCTAACAAAAAAATCCAGAAATTAGCAACATCAAGCTCTTATTATTTCACAGTTTTGCTGATTCTCTTAAACCCACTGTAATTTTAGAAAATTCTACCTAGTTCTCCAACTATTCTTTAATCTCTTCATTTCAGTCAGGAATAACACCTAAGCCTTAAAAACCCCAAACTAACCACAAACTCCAAGAAAAAAACAGCTCACCACAAAACTAACCAAAAACCCCCAACCATCATTTATTTCACTACACTCTGCATTAGAAAATCTTTTGCCAGTATCTTATACAAAATCGAATACAAAATAATACACAGTGCTCATACTTGATTTCTTTGGAGAATGCCAACTAATAGTTCAACTCATTTTTTTATCACTCAACTGAAAGTTTTAATGCTGCATTTTTTTAAAATAGAAAGCTGTAATCTTCATTAGTTAAAAAAACTTGTATGAGCAAGAATGTTGCATTCCTCCATTTTTAGGAGTGAAGATTTAATAAGTTCTAAAAGGCTTACAGAACAGTAAGGCCCCAGTACTTACTTAGCCATCAGTTTTGCTATTCGATGACAGTCATTCTTGTCGTAAAACCAAATACTGTAAATTGACACTAGAAAACAAGAAAAAAGCAAGTGTAAGACAAAAATAAAAAAGAAAAAAGTAATTAAATCAGTAGCAAAAAACCAGTAATCCATTAAATCTGCAACATAGGAATTTCCATCAATTTCCATTGAAATATTGTGTGTCACCACCTACTGTTTATAAAGTAATCAGAAATAGCACATGTGCAAACATAAATACAACTTCAGTCAGATTAAATGGAAGAACAATAGAATCTTGATACTGTTTGTAAATAAAAGTGGCAGAAAAATGTTCTAATCAGCAGGTGCCTTCTCACTACAGTTGCAACCTCCTTTCTTGAATTACTGTCTTTATCATTTAAGCTGGGCGAAGGAATATCCATTTTAAAAAAACAATGATTTTTAAATATGTAAAATACAAAGACCAACATTAACATTTGAATTACAGCATGACAGTTCAGTCAGAGCCTCTCTGGAAGGTTTCCTTTCCAGAAGGAAGCATTACCAAAGCTCCCATCACAGAGTCACATTCAAGGAACAGCTTAAAACTACACTCATAGTGACCCCTGCTCTTTGAAGGCATCAAGGACAAAGCAGTGAGAGGCAAAAGGGTTGAAGCTCAGCAAGACAGCCTCATTCTGGCTTTCAGAATAAGTAGAATTCTATTGAAAGTTGCAGAGTTGGAGCTCGACCACTGAGCCTCCATCAGAGGGAGAAACTTTATCAGGAGTGCCATGAGCTGCTCCTTTCCCCAGCAATCCTCCCAAGTGCCTGCACCACACATCAGCTCCTCTCCTCACTGCCCCCAGCTGCATCAACACCACAAAGCTCCACTACTCTCTTCAGAATTGTACTGAATTCAGGCCACAAAGCAGATTATTTTAAATCTTAATTCACTTATGAAGTTTGTCAATGCATAACGTGCTAGAACATCACACGTTACCATTAAAGTATTTCTGAAAAAGATGCTTTCAGCCTTTTAAAACTCATCTGTATACTGCAGTTCATGTTAATGATTCTATGTAGCTGAAATCAATGATTATAATACACTTAGAGTGAAGGAAAGGACTGTTTAAAAAAATACACAACTACTTTCAGTCAGAGGTAGGTTTTTATTTCACAGTGAAATCCTTTTTCTTTCTTTACTCACTTTTTTCCCTCCACAAGATACTCAAAAACTTCAAGCAAAGCCCACTCAAAATTATGTCAAGCCATGCCAAAGAGGGCAATTATTTACTAAACTTTTCCTGGCCCTTCTGCTTATCCCAGGTGTACCTGGTTGGGCCAAAGTCCCCACAAAGTCAGGTACATATCTCATTTCTAGAAGAATAGCCTATGACAAGCTGAAATTCTTGGCTTTTCTTTCTTTTATTAAATAAAAACTGTATTAATTTGGGTGTTTGCTTCTTTAGAGGTTCCAGCTTAAGTAATAGATAACAAAGCTTTTCAAGTCATAAACAAAAAGATCAATGCACAAAAGACACAAGTCAATAAAAAAGCATTTCATACACGTAGCCTACAATGCTTATGAAATGCTTCAATTAAACTCTACAGTTTAATATAACTGGATTTTCTGCTGCATAGAAACCTAGAAAGTTTCCAGTTTGTTACATGACTAAAGAAGTAGCTAATATTTTAGCACTGAAGAAAAGCTCTTTCCCTTCCCTGACTTCATTATCAGAGAAACTGCCAAGAGGAGAAAGCTGCTTCAAAAGCATACTTGCCAAAAAATGAAGATAAGGAACTTATAAAAATATCTAAATGGGACAATGATAACAGTCACACTCAATTCTGCCAGAAACAGGCCTAGACAAGACTGCAAGTAGATCCAAATCTCAGTCTGGTGAGTACAAGGTTTTTTTCCACTTTGTACTACTGGCAAGCAATCACAGGGAGTCACTGCAAAGCAATCTTACACAATATTACAAAGACACAAAGCAGATTACAAACTAACTTGGGCATTAATGTAGGTACAGTCTAAGAGGCTGGAATGTTTACCTTCCTCTTTCCAAGAGATCTCCTGTACTGCCAGTTCAGCTCCCTCTCCCAGAAATGTGTGCCCCAACAGCATCACTATTACTATTTAATAGATATTTTCCTATATACACACTGTACTTCCCTCCATGCATGCAGCTTCAATTAAGAACATCTTATAGCAAAGACATAGTTGGCTCTTTACCAGCTCTTTTTAAATATGTCATTTTTTTGCTATACCCAGCATAAATATTAGCTGAACATTCCTATGTCTGATGGCACCTTTCTACTGCAGCTCTTGCAAGAGTTTCATCCAAAGGAAGCCACTGAATTAAGTCACTCATTTTTCCATCTAGCTTTTCTACACTGAATGCTGGGCAGTATCTTTAGCAATCAAGTAACAGTAGTTTGTAATCATCAGCAGCAAATCTTTCAGTAGGATTCACACTACATTTTGGCATGCCTGAAGTAATGAGTAACCCACACCACAGACAAATCAGGTTTCATAAAACTTAAAGAACTCATCAATTCTCTTCATTTATTCTTTTCTGACATGTCATTTGTGTTAGAAACACTGACCCATAAATATTTATCTAAACACATAACACTCCACTGCTCTCCAAACTTGTCTGGATCAATCCTTAAAACCTGATTAAAACTGAAATGGGAAACCAAAGAGCTTTTGAGAGAACAGAAGGATTATGGAAGACATCCTGCTCAAGCCTAACAGCTGAATAATACCAAAAGGAAGGTCTTGGACTCTTCTATAATCTGGATTAAGAGTGGGAATAGTCAAGTGCCACTGCGAGACAGAAGCCTCATCTTTGGCAACATAAAATGAAGCTGCATCCCCAAATTGTAGTTTTACTTCAGCTCTCATTTTAAGCAAACAAAAAGAGGCAGTGTCCCCACCCGCACATTCCTACAACTTTGTTAACCCACTGTACTCCAAGGAGCCCCTCTCCTTTATGTCAACTGGGTACATTTTAGTCCAGACCAGATACTTGATCCTGTTTCTGCATCAGCTACACAAAAGGCCATTGGACCATAAGAGAGCACAAACAAGGAGCTTGGGACACACAGGAAGGGAAAAGATAGAATGAAACTGCGTGCCAGAGGAAGTGCACATGGATCATCAGTTTTGGGATTCCAGACACTCTCACTCCCTTCCCCTAGGCAGTTTAGCCATTTGTACAAATACATCTTCAACTCATTCAAAGAGACTATTTGTTTAAAACTTCCCTTAACTATATGGAAGAGCTGGTAAAAGGGAGAGAAAAGTTTTATTTTACAGGTCAAATTTAGATGTTGCTATACACTGAAGCAGAACAACTGGAAAGAGAATTTTTCAAACTCTTGAAAGAAAAGGACTTGTAGTTTGAAACCCCCTCCTGTAACGTAACCATGGAAAACAACCCGATCTCACTTCCATAAAGAAAAGCACATATATGCATCATTTTACACCTCAAATAGAGTTTAAAGCAAAATGACATAAAGCTCTCTCTGTTAAAGCTCATATTTCTCCTCATAGCAATGTCAGCTAAAATGCCACCTCTCCTCAGTCAGCCAGATCTACATCACTGACATTTTTCATATTTATTTCCTACATGTAGATATTAGCCTGCCACATAGACTTATAAACCATCACAATAAATGGAAGAGGTTCCTCCCTTTCCTATTGCTTTGAATGCCTAAAGCCATTTCACAAACATATCACACAGCACAATCCCACAAGCAGGAGCATGGAGTAATTCAGCAGGTGCCAAACAGCATCCAAGCTCAGAACACTTTTACTGCCATCTGAGTATTACATGGAAGGAGAGAGTTTGCAGCTTTGCAACCTGAACCACAGAAAAAAAACCTCTTGCATTTAGAGTGCCATCTTTCAGGTCAAACGATGTATTTTTAGAACTTCTTTACAGTTTTCAATCATTCCTCCCCTCCCCCAGCTTGCACTGCTTCTTCTGCTATGAAGATATGAAGAACAGGCTCCTTTCTTATCTCAGACTAAACCACTGGGTTAATGTGCTTGCTGGAGAGCCAGGCAGCCTCAGCAATCACAGAGATATGTTACACTTAATGGAACATGTGTGATAACAAGAGACTTTCCTTACCAGTTTTGAAACCAGTCAGGAGCTCTTTGAAACACTTTTAATGCAACTCATTTCACTTTTGCTGTTCAGGATACAAGTTGTTTTCATCAATAATACCACAAGCCCAGAAGACAGAACTTTGTAACTGGGTTTTCCACTTAAATATACAAGCCTCTCCAAAATCCATTATTTTTGTATTATTAACTCGTACCTTGGACAGGAATAAGAAGCAAGGGAAAAAACCACACCAAATGAGGATCATTTATTTAAATACCCAACCTGTATGCTAAACATCTGCCTTTTCAGCACCATGGAAATCAGCCTGCCTGACCTCCCAAGTGAACTGGCTTGGATTAAAAACCCTTTTAATCAAGATCAATACCACCGATACAAAGGAAAAGTTATAAACGAGGAAGGCTCAAAAGACTCTTTCCTGCAGACTTTAGGAGGTAAGTTCACCAGTGCTTAAAACTTTGACTAATTTTCCTCAATTATTAAGCAAACTATTAACTAACAGCTCCAGATTCTCACATTACAGATTGAAAGGAAGTACTGAACTTCAGACTTAACTGTTATTACTGTTACTTTGAATTGTATGCATTTTTTAAAACAGAGTTTAACAAGCCTCCTGCAAAACACAGACAAGAGAAAACAAGCTTAGGTTCATTTTAAAAAAAGGTCAATGGGATTCAGTATTTCATGAAAAAATACTCTAAAGAGTCTGTATGTGTCCAGAGAGAGAGTTCAACAAGGATCAAATATACCAAACAACATCTATTCCAGACTAAGAAATAATAACTAGCACATTATTAAGTATAATCTCAAAATTTTTACCTTTTAAGAGTAATTCTAAATTTAAAATATGTTACAGTAAGTCAAACAATCTCTTTTCAATATGGCAATTTCTTGTCTGTTCATGTTTGGAGATATTTGCTTTCCTTAATTCTTTATAACTGTGAAAACAAGCATATCTTTTTTCTATTTACCACTCCAAGTGGTATAATGTGTCACAGCTTCTTAATCATACTCTTATCATCTTTGTTTAGGGTCTTATGCCCCAGAAATAAATGCTGTAAGTTTTGGGGCAGTGTTATATCCAACTTTTTGGGTTCAGTATTCTTTTGGGGTTGGAACCATATTATGTAGCCAGAATAATTTTGAGAAGAAAAATTCTGGAGTGAGGAAAGATTTCCACATTAAAAGCTGAAATATGAGAAAGGTAGCATTGGGATGGGAGGGAACAGAATTCACAGAATAATGAATAACAAATTGCCCCAAGTTTTCCATTTCACTCAGAGAACAGCAAAGGCAGATAGATTTAAGAAAGGTACTGTATTTGTTCTCCTTCCAGAATGCTTATGGAAGTTTCCTTCATGCCTCACCTTGCAAAAATGGGAGGACTCCTCCCAAGGGCTGTGAAAATCAGTAATTTCCTGTAAGACTAAAATGACAGTTACCTAGTCTTGGTCTAAGTATGAAAATGCCTCTGTGCAATTGGATAAGTATCTCACAACTACAGATTAACAAAGTAAGTTCTGATATGTAGCAAACCAACAATTCCTCTGTACAGTAGATGCTTGAAGAAATCAAACTACAGAAGAACAGTAAAACCCCACCAAAATATTATGATCTAGTATGACAGGAAAATCATTCTTACATCCTCCAGCCAAGCAAAAATAATGCTTGTAGACTGCTTGTGAAGTTCCTCACATAAGTCTTGAGCAGCTCTGCACAGACTGCAGTAGGTTACTCGCTGCTCTCAGAACAGCTCTTTTGTTGCTGAAGACAGAAATGCCAGAGGTCTGATCTGCTGCATGAAACAGACTTGGCCTGATTATCTTCTCAAGTCAAGACAGAATCCCAGAACAAAGTGAAAAAGTGAAGTCTCTAAAACAGTACTACCACACTGAATATAAATACTGTTGACATGGAACCTTCCCCAAATGCACAGTGACATAATTTTGCTTTGATCATCTTCTACTGTTTCAACCACACCCTGGTGAAGCACAAATCTCTCTATTTGTTACTGATCTTGTTAGAAGGTACGTCTGTCTCTGTCAAACAGCACCATTAACCCGATTTCAGGTTTTTACTGGATAGTCTGAGCCACTGCCCATCTGCAAGCCATGCAAACAGAATCGGAATTTAATCACTAAGCAACCTTAACAGGGCAACTTATTCATAAAGGGTTTCTAATGATGACAGTAGATTTCTTCAAGGATGCAATAACAGCCACTCTACAAGGCACAGGGTTGTGTAAGGAGAAGCTTTTCCTTACACAAACTAGCAGTCCATCCTCTTTCAGTCATTAAGGGATCTCCGAAGAACTTCACCTTAAGCCATTAGAGACACACGACATAACGCCCTTGGAGACACACATTATACTAACCCTTAAACCTCTGATTTGGATTAGGTCCAAAAACGCAAAGGTTTTTCATGCCAGCAGGCAACTGAGTGGAAGTGAAGATCCTTCCACATGAAGAGACCTCGGACAAGAATCCTCTAATCTACCCAGACAAACAAAACACACACATGTTGAAATCTGTCTGCAAATCCAAATTTGCCAGCAAATTCACAAATACTATGCAAATAGAGGCAAACAGCTTTAACACAATTCAACCATATAATTTGTTTTCTAACTCTTTCAGAGGGCAGAAAATTTGGAAAACCTTATACAAGGAAAATAATCCAAAACAAAATAGCTTAATGCAAAATGTATGTGGAAATTATAAGGAATAAAAAGCTTAGATGCCATTTTCAATGCTTTTAAGCTTGTATTTCAACAAAGCAAACACTCTCAGAGGGCAAAAACTCATCTGCAGTTTATTTCTGGCACCTGAGAAAATAACTAATGACATACTGACTGCATTGGATATCTTCCACCTGCAATCACTGGAGACTGGATGGGGTAATGAAAGAAAGGACAGTTTCTGACTAAAGTCTTTTAAAATTTCAATGGCAAAGAAATAAGAGGAAAAGAAATACTCCTGATTACTTCAGAATGCAATTCCCACATACAGTCTGTGGTTTTTTTCTTGCTGACCTTTGTATGAATTCCTCCCTTCCTTGAACTATTCTATGTCATGTTTATCCTAAACCCATGAGCCTCCCACAGATCTTACACACTAGTTTCCCACAGGAAAAGGAGAGCTTTTATCAAGGAAAGGAAAACAGTTGGCTTCAGGGGTTTCTAATGAATTCACACACAGCCTATACCTTCTCTGATTACAACTACCTCAAAGGAGGTTGTAGCAAGGTGGTGCTTGTTCTCTTCTCCAAAGTAACAAGTGAATGGCCTCAAGTTGTGCCACTGGAGGTTTGGATTGGGTGTTAGGAAAAGCTTCTTCATGGAAAGGGTTGTCAAGCCCTGGAACAGACTGCCCAGGGCAGTGGTGGAGCCACTATCCCTAGAGGTATTTAAAGTATGTGCAGATATGGCACTGAGGGATGTGGGTTAGTGGTGGACTGCACAGTCCTGGATTAATGGTTTGATGTGATGATCTTAAAGGTCTTTTCCAACCTAAATGATTCTGTGACTCCTTCCCTGAGGTGATCCTCCAGTCACTGTCACATACCATGGTGATTCCACAGCAGCTCCTGCTTCCTTATACCATCAGCAGTTTCAACAAATGAATCAACTTCTTGCTTCCCTTATGTCACCAACCTCACAGCTGCAATTCTGTCCTGACACCTTAAGTTCCATCCTGTCCCTACTGCCTCTGTCTACAGCTCCTCTTCCTTGCAAACCAAGCAATTTGCTTAAACACCCAACTTAATACAATACTTTTCCCAATTTGTTGCCAGTCACTCCCCTAACCCCCTAGATTTTTGAATTTACTGACCAGTTTTGACTTTTTCTTCTTTGTCACACCTATGGAAGGAAGATTGCTAAGATTATGAAACAGAGGAGACTGTCTTCCTTAGGCTGTTCTTTGCCACCATGGCAGAATCTATCCCACTACTGACAGATCCCAGAGGCTTTCCAAGGGGAAAAAAGGAAGGGATTAACGTTTGCCTGGTCTATTAGGTACACCAAAGCACAGCCAAAGCAGTGTTCCCATCTGTTAACTCAAGGGGACATTTTGATAAGAGGGAGACAGGTTTAGATCAAACCTATCAGACCATTAACTAAAGACTAGAGCAATACTGCACTTTGGTAGATTCACTTTTTTGGAGCTTATTTGGATTAGAGAAAGTCATACTCACAGCTGGCATTTCTGTAGAGAAGAAAAGGTTCATGGAGCTGAAACTCCAAATCTTTATTTACTGGTTCAACCAGGTTGTGCATATTCAGTCGATTCACAATCGTAAAACCATGATAAGGAGAAGCTGACCTATTGTGTTAATTAAAACAAAACCAAGGATTAATACCTTCATCAACAGAAGTAATTTTCTGAAACCAAGTGATGAATTCATCTTCAAATTTCCATTGCTTTATCATGTGAAGCTTTAGAAGTCCTGAAGCTCTCACAGTTTTTCTATTCCGTTTCTTGGCATGCCACCTAATTTCAATTTCAAACTACACTTACCTCAAAGCAGGATTAGGATTAACATTACAGTTCTACACTGCTAAAATGCTGAATCAAAGATATGCCTCTCCAAAATCTATTCAAAAAAACTAGGGCAGGTCCACCATTAAAATGCAAATGTATTCAATACCTGACAAAAGATCGTTTTGAGGCATTTTAGAATTTTTTTTATTAAAGGAGAAAAACCAAACCACTTACACAGCATCATTACCTTATTGTAAATAGACATGACAATAAAAAAGAGCTGCTATCTTAAATAGCATGAAGTAAGGGGAACCATAAACAGTAATTTCTTCCTAAAGGAAGACTCTGCAAATAAGGACTTAACCCTGTGTCCTGAGATAAATTATTCAGAATTGTATTGCTTAGTGAAGCAATTTTTATTTATCTAGATATTTGCAGGACACCAGGTAGAAAAAGAGAACACTGAGTAAGAATTGAAAGTTCAAGATAGTTTTAGATCTGTTTTCCCTTACTGCATGAATGTCCTGTCAGCACTCAACTGTGCCTGTAAGCTGGTATATAATCAACAACAGCACAATGAAGGCAGGCTAAAAATCAGACACAATTAACTGGTAAATATACAGATTTCTGTAATGGTGTGGCCACCTAATGATTGACCCAAAAATCTGCCAAGAGCTTCCAAGGACAGGGTAAACAACCATTACCATCACAAGTGAGTCTCTTAATGCACCTCGCAGGACTCATCTGAAATCATCAGCTAATGACACTAGAAGCTTTTGATTTATTTTTTGTTTTGATTTGTTTATTTAAAAAGTTTGGTTCACTTTCTTACACTAAGTGTTTCCAAGCTGGGAGCTGAAGTAACAAGATCTGGTTACTCAAATCCCTACATAGTGCCAGAATAAAATATTTTAACAACCAAACTATGACAGTCTGCTTCAGGATGGCTTAAATCAACATTATTTCCATTTCTTGCCTTTAACAAAGTGTTATTTAATTTAGAATTTTTTAATTGCCTGTAATTTAAAACTTGAACTCATGATTGATTTTATGTGCTGGTTCTCCTCTTCAACCTTTTTACCTGTCCAACAGAACTGGAAATTTCTTCCATGGTTTTTATGAGGAAATCAAATAGCCCCCAAAACCAGACACTATGAACTCTCCAGCTTTTGGGCAACTTCATCCATTAACAAAAATTTATGCCATATTCCAGGAGTAAATTAAAACACATCATTTAATTTCTCATCTCTATTGTTTTCATAATCAACTTCATGGATTTTAGGAGACAAAAGGAGATGTGGCATTTAACAAACTCAATGCACTAACAAACGCTATTGGATTAATAAAATAAGCTCAATAAACCAGTTTTTTATGTGGGTACATACAAAGCATTCCAGTTTTATGCTTTCTCAGCAGTACTTTTAGGGGCTTGTGACAGAGTTGCTCACCCATGTACAGAGTTTATTCTTTTTGAATGAGTACACAGCAGTTAACAGCTGGACAAGCAAAAAATAATGAGCATGAAAGCTCTGCAGGAAGCCATCTGGAGTTTGTTTTGTTAAAGAAGGAAAACAAATATCACCACCACTATATCCCCCCTCTCCCCCCAAAAAACAACCCTTACCTTCTATACACAAATAAGGTCCCTTCAATGTCGGTTTTCTCCTACAAAAGACAACAAATGAACTTCAGGGATGCGTTTGTTCACACAGTTATGCAGGTTTGGACACTGTTTTAATTACAGAGACTTAAAACATCCTTATCTTTCCATAACGTTGACACCACAGGTCTAAAATATGCTCTCCTATCTTCAGAACCTACCATTTTTTTTTAAATTAGAAAGACTAGGAAGTTAAACGCACTTCCAAAAGACTTTGCCCACTCTCTCAGCTTGCCGATGTGCTACATACACAGTGTTCCACAGCCTCCCCATGCTGAGCCTGGGGCAGACTCCAAATATTGGAGAAGTTGTGTTCCAGTTGCACTCCAAGGACAGCGACAACAGCACACCACGGCAGAACTACGGCCACGGCTCCGTGTCAGACTCCAGCCTCCACAGCAGCCCTCACCACGGGCGTGTGACCCACGAGCGCATAAAGCCGGTGCAGCTCCAGGGCTGCACACGACAACGTGGAGTTCCCCATACTCCCATTTTTATGGCTCTTTGATGAACTCGGTGGTCAAGCCAAAACTGTGTTTTAGTGCAATGACGAACACTCACACCTTTAAAATCTCCTCTTCCCAAATGAGGGCTCTGTGCAACAGGCAGGAGCAACAACAGTAAAGTACGATTACAAAAGAGAAAAAGGCGGTGGCCACCAGGAGCCAAAAGGCCCTCCAGCCCTTGCACTGGCCCGGTCCGAGGGGGAACTGCGCCGCCTCCCCGAGCGCACACACGGTCTGGGCTCGCCTCGCCTCTCCTTCTTCCTTTTCCTTCCCTCTCCCTCCTCCACTTCCTCCCCTTTCTCTCCTCTCCCTCTCCCCTCCTCTCTTCCTCTCCTTCCCTTTCCTCTCCCTCAACACAAGCCGGTGGAATGCACCCAGACCCCAAACTTCCCCCTGGGCAAGCGCAGCCCCGCGCGGGCCCCGTGCGGACGCGCCGGGCCAGGCGGCTGCCGGGGCTCGGACACGGCCGGGCCCGCCCCACCGCACTCACCCACTCGTTATCCTTGGGGCTGAAGCTGTAGAGCGCGACCTGGCCGGTCACGTCGGCGATGCCGGTGATGAAGGGGTCGTGCCGCCGCAGGGCCGCCAGGCTCATCTCCTGCCCCGCTCTGCCCGCCGCCTCCATCTTGGATCCGGGCAGCCCCGCCCGCGGAACGGCAACAGCCGCGCTGGTGCAGCGGCGCACCCGGCCCCGCCGCCGGCCGGAGCGCCAGGCCCGCGCCTGCAGTTCCGCCCGCCGCCCAGGGCCCCCGCCCCGCCCCGCCCCGCCCCGCCCCGCCCCGCCCCGCCCCGCCCCGCCGGGCCCTTCCCGGGCGCCGCCTCTCCCCTCGGGAGCCGCCGTCCCTCACCGGCTCCCCGGTCCTCCCTCGCGGCTCCGAAGGCCACCGAAGGCTTGCGGGGCCGTGGGCCCGTGGCAGAGCCCCGGGGCCGTGCGCTTTGGGCAGGGCCGCGCCCCCTGACACGCGTGGGCAGGGCTGAGGGCTGGCCCTCGCATCTTGTTATTATTTATTGACCCCATGAGGAAAGGCTCCGGAGTTTAGTGCAGGCTGCCTTGAGGAGTTCGATGAGCTGGGTCTCAGGCTCAGGAATTCTCTTCCAGCGCTTTGGGGGTGATGCTGTTTGCTCCTGTGCCTGTCGTTTTCTGGTGTATCAGTGTTTCACGGGCTGCCGTGGGATGTGGAATTTTCAATATTTTAGAAGAACTTGGGGATTAAATATTTCTTTCAGGTATAGTAAGCATCCACAGATACGTTTCTCAGGTGAAGGTACATAGGACAGTAAGCTGTCATATGTAGAGTGCTATGTAGTACCTATCTACGTTTGCTGAAATACGAACAAAGTAACATGCAGTGCACTGAGCTTTTTCCTGCAGTTTTTTCAATTACTGGTGATTTTAGGAACATCAAAGTATAGAATATTCATCAGGACCAAGGCATGAATTACTTTCAAGATAAGATCACTCAGGTTCAAGTATCTTCGTGCAATCAGACAGAAAAAAAACAGGTTTGTAAATGTCTAAACAAAACCTTGTTCGTGGCCAGCTCCCGACCCTCCTGAGAATTTAAAGAATGTGTTCTATGCTCTGTATTAGGTTTTTTAAAATGAATGTGTGCTATGTTCTGATCACAGGTCAGGTTGTTCTTTGTGGCAGGTGGACAAGCTTCTGATTTTAATGCAGCTTTAGAGGATAGTCCTCTCCCACGATGGCTGACATTTAATGCACAAACTATAAACAAGGATCTAGCAGTTGTGTGGTTCCATAAAAAGTCTTTCCGACAAGAAGTGGAAATATCGAATTCCAATAGAATATAATTTTTTTAAACTGTCAAGGTTTTGGGGCAGAACAATAATGTGCCTGTTTTGGTGTCAAAGAGTTCTAGTATAAAGTAAAAATGCATTTCTTAGGGAAAAAGTAATTTAGACACAGAAGTTCATCCTAGTAACTCACCCTTGAACCCCAGGGCAAAAGCATCAGTAAAAACCTCCACAGAAGTCATATGGGATGTCTTAGAGCTCCATAAATTGTCCATGTACTTCTAATGGTTCCACCACAGGAGAGCCTAATCCATAAAATTTGGGTTTTCACTAGTTCTGTGAAAACTGTGTGTTTGCTCTTAAAGACCATATTTTGATGTAAAATGTCTCATTATTCACTAACAGTTTACATTAGAGAAAGACAAAAAGAGGAAATTAAAGTTTGAAAACTATTTTATAGAGCAACAACATTCTAAGAACTCAAGTGAAACAGAAAGAAAATTACAAAAACTTTTAAAAAAACCTGGTTCTACATGGCGTGTTAAGCATCAGACTGCCCCTTTCTGCAAGATTACTGTAAAGCAAAGGTATTTTTCAAGTTTGATAACTTAGTGGCAAAGGAAGTTTTCTCCTGTGTGAGATCTCAGTTGTGAAAACTGCTTTGCTTTGTCTTGTATTAAAAGTGAATCACAAGGAGCAGCAAGAAAGAAAGAGAAGCAGTGGTTTCTGGTTATGGATTGTTTTCCTCCTTCATCTGCTGTTTCCAGTTCTGCATTTCAGTGAGTTTATTCTCCTTACCCATCTTCACTGTTGTTGCATTGGAATGAAATACTCTGTATCAGAACTGATGCACTGTGTGTCACCTGCCTCCTCAACCTCGAAGCACAGCGAAGTGTGTGCACAGGCAGAGTCTCAGGGTACACTGGAAACTTGTAGCTACTGAGGTGTGTGCTATGAGTGTTGTGTGGTGCAAATCTCCCTGGCCCTCTGCACGGCTGAGCTGGGGAAATATTCCTCTCTCACTCCCTGTTCCCAAGCCTTGCATGGAGCCAGGCACAAGTGGGATGATGCACACGATGCCCTTTTCATGTTTTCTCTGTGAGTGGGACAGATTCCATTTGTGTTTCAACACGTGAACATCATGTTTTATAGTTCACTTATTCTGCTGAGGTTTTATAGGACAGGATATGATAATTTATTACCCTAAGTGCTGCTGTCTACTTAATATGTGTTAATATTAAGGTAGATGAAGTAATAAAGACCCTATTTTTCTCTGTCATTTGCTTGTGGTGCCATGGCCGGGTCTCTGTTGCTCTGTTGTTCAGATTTTTCCTCATTTGTATAAATATGGTATAAACTGCTCAGGTTGTGTAATTGCCTTCCCTGGCAGTTGTTCTGCTCTTTGGAGGGCCAAGTGGATCAGCAGCTTTTCCTAGGAGTTCTAACTTGTACTGTGCTCTCTCTGCACTGATGCTGCAGCCACAGGTGCCTTATTGCATATTCATGGTGGCAGAGACATGTTTTTAGCTGTGCAAGATCTTTTTCCTCATTCAGAGGAAAGTTTTCCAAATTGCTACATATTAACAGTGCTATAGGGCAGCAATGTTAATCCAAACGATTAAAATTGGTGGGATAGGACAGTGTGTGAAGGGACTCCAGGTTTAGCAGGATCATCACGTGGAAGTGACAAGGTTTAGGAGGATTGTTCTGGGACTACTGACTTACCCAGTTGTAGGTATAGGATTTTTTCCTGTTTCCACGCTCTGTATAAAATAGAGATAACACAGAACTACTTTGCATAGCATCTGAGTCTCTCAGCTGTTGCAATACTGAAATGTGAATTTAACTAGAAGTCTCTTTGTCATAAAATAGTTGCAGTAATGATTTTGTAAAGGAATGGATGACTTTTATTTTTCTTTCTATCTTCTCCTTGTACAATTGGAAAAATCTTCCAGAAAATGTGAAGCATGAAACACTAAAAACAACAGCACTATCTGAAATAATGTAATTTAATTGAGTACAAGGACAATTATGGAAAAAAGGCAGTTAGCCATCTACATGTCCACTGACATTTTGGATATGAGTGTAATCAACAGTTATGATCCTTCCAAGAGGTTCTGAAATAATATTGAAAGACACACAGAAAAGTTGGTAAATTACAATTCAATAAAAACAAAAGAATGAAAATACTCAATTCGATTTATACAGTAAAGTTACTCCCACAACAACAGTGTAAGAGGGTGAAATAGGTCACAGGCAGCCTTCCTTACATTGCTCAATAACATTAGAAGGATTAATCATTTATGGATTATCTCCTAGAAACAATGATCTGGTGCAGACAGGTAATCCAATCTCCTCTGTCTTTCTAACCTGGTTTGCCATTTCACAGGAGATTGTGGAAGGGTGGCAAGTTTTTCTGGGAAGACATTGCCTGCCAGCTTGAAACATGTAAATTGCTGGAATTTGCATCAAAATATGACAGCTCTTCTCTGATGAAGGTAGGTTGTGAAATTAGACAGGTAAAATGATTTTTTTAAACTAGGGCACAGAGGTTCAGCTCAAGATTTTATCATGTTCACCCTTAGTTAGAATCTGTCACTGATAGAGTAAAGAGAGAAGTTTATCATCGACATAAATTAGAGCTAGAGAGAAAACATTATTCCTGAGACTCTGGATTTTGCATAATATCCAGCAATGTGTTTTTCCTGAGTAAATTTGTAGAAAAATTTAAATACAACTTATTTTTGAATGCAAGCCTTTCAGTGATGGCAGCCTCTGTAAGTCCATTAGATGCAGGTTTGCAGCCTAACTTTTACTGATTGATGTGCTTAATGTAATACACTGGGATTTGAACAAACATCTTTGGCTACTTCTGGGATATTTTACCTGGCTGTAGCCTCAAGGCCTGCTGTTAGATGTATTAGGCTGTGCTAATTTCATTGCTGAAAATGAGCTCCATTGCAAAATATTCATTGGTCAAAATATTGCAATAGCAAAAGTGCACCATCAGTGATTTTCAAATGCTTATTTCATTTTGCATGTAGTTGCTGTTTTATTGTTATAATAACATTAAGAAGAAATATTCAATTACTATTATAAGCAGAGTAGCCTGTTCCCCTAGGTCTCCTTGTACAGTAAAAAAAAAAAGAAAAGATAATTAGATTAGCAAGGTCCTGCTCTGTACAGAATTGAGAAACACATCAGGAATAATTGTGCATCATAGTAGTAATCCTGAGCCTTGAGAAAGCTACTTTAGTAGAACCATGTTAGTTTTTACCTCAGCTGTTTTTTCATTACTGAGTGATCTACCTTAAAAATATTGTGTCGGCTTTATGGCATTATTGTGTACTAATTTTTTTGTCTTCTTAAAGCATTCTTTTTTCTTTCTGAGCCATATTTGATGGCCCCATGTATCTGGCCCTTTAAATACTGGGATTGTCACATATATTTTAAAATGTAGGTTTCTGTGCTGCTTTATCTCTGAAGCTGTGCTGTAAAATAGCAAGTCAGAATTATTTTAAAATATTAATTGTTTTTATTAATATTATTCCTGCTAGTATTTTTATTTAATATTTAATTTAAAATATTTTGTCTTCTTGCAAAATATTCACATACCAGAGAAATCATCTCTAAAATAGGCTAGATTAATTTTTTATGAGCAAATGTGTATTTTTCAATAGGCTTTTCTTGATGTGGTACTGTACTAATAAGGAAGATGCAACACGATTCTGAGAGTAAATAGCTTCTAGGGCTTTTCAGACATGACTGGAATCAAATAGAATATAAAGCAGCCTGGTGGTTTGGGCTGCTTTTGCTGCTTCTTGGGTTTTCCAGTGTCAGAGGAATGGGAATCAGCAAACCTGCATTAATTTCAGAGGTTATTAAACCACTGCAGCTCTCTCCACCTTCATTTTCCCAGCCATAAAATGAGTACAGTATATTTACTCATTATCATAAATGTCATTGGAGTACTTTCTGAGGAGCAATATAAGCAGTAGGCATTCTGGTGATACTTCACTCATCCAGGGGAGGGCTGGTGGGATGCTGAAGGATCACAGAACCTTGCTGGAAGGTGAGGGCAGCAGCTGCACTGGGTGCTGTCACCAGGAGAAAGGAGCAGGTCTGGAGCTGTGCTCTGGCTGGGTCTTGGAGCCTCTCCATGTCAGCCAACACCTTCTGTGGGTCTCATCTTCTGTGGGCTGCAAACAAGAACAGACACAGGTGTAGTGAGGGCCTGGAGCACAGCATCTCTTAATTTCTCCTGTGAGTACATGTATCTTTGCTCTGTGCTCTGGCAGCTTTCTCTGGGATGTATCTTGTCCAAAAGTATTTTGTCAGTGACTAAACCACGTGGTTTGAAAGTGTGCCGTGTGCTAAATTCTGCCTCTATCAATTGCAATCAAGAATCCATAATGTGCTCCTACTTAAAAAAAAAAATCAAGTTCTGAGGTAGAGCCACCCATTTTGGATGGCCTTCCTGCAAGGGGTGAGGAAGACAGGCTGGGACAGGTGGGGAGGAGTCACCATACCTGGTGAAAAGGGAAGCTCGGTTACATCATGACTAAGGAAATAGACTGAACGAGATCCTAATCTCTTATTTGGCCTCTTTCCTCCAGTTAAGTTCTGGCTGATGGAGAATTTCTTTGCTGCAGTCACTCAGAAAAGAGTCATAAAGTTGTGTGATGAAGATCCTCAGGGGAGGCCTGTGGATAAGATGTGTGAGGAGTGGCACAGGAAGGGCATTTCAGGGCAAGGGTTTTACACACAGTGCTGTGGAAATTTGTCACCAAACTGGAACAGAGCTTAGCTAAGATGTGGCTGGAGCTCGGGCCTAGAAGGCTGCGGTGGAAGTCCAATTACAGCCTTTTAATTTTGGGACCTCATGTCCCTTGACCTTGGTGTTAGGAAATAAGTGATCTGATAGTAATGAGGTATTAAAGAACAAAAGCAACAGCATCTTATTGAATTAATTTCAAGTGGGTTGTGTGCAGTTACGTGTGTAAAGAGAAATGTCAGTCAACTATTTCCTACAGAATCTTCTACAAAATCCTGTTCACAGATTACCTGAATTTTCATTTGGAAAATAAGTATAAATTGGGAGATTAATCTACAAATTAGATT
Source organism: Sylvia atricapilla (assembly GCF_009819655.1). NCBI lineage: Eukaryota > Metazoa > Chordata > Aves > Passeriformes > Sylviidae > Sylvia > Sylvia atricapilla. The sequence continues at coordinate 14,387,602 of NC_089150.1, read as the reverse complement.
GCTTGCTTTGGTATGTTTTCAAAGGAAAAATAAATAACTAGTAAGTTGTGTGTTGAATCCATTCCTTGCATTCAGACAAGAATTCTTCCCAGTGGTGCATCACAACAAAATTACATTTACATGTGGAATTAGTGCATGGAAATGCTGAATATAAAGAGCTTGTGATATATATATATAGGGAGAGAGGGGTGATATATTTTGTCAGGTAAGGGTTGGCAAGCCGATGAACAGCTCTCCAATAGATTGTAATAATGTTAAATAATTATTTCAAGACCTCTTGAGTGTTCATGACAGTTTTCATGACAGGCTCTAATAGGTCCTTTCAAGATTCTCATAGTCAGGACAACTAGTTCTCATTTTCAGAATTACTACTTCAACTAAAGCTTGTACATGGTAAGAACCATGTGATTTTCAAAGCAATTAAATGTAACAGACTTTGAGAGCTGCAGTGTAAACAATGCACATATGCACCAACAGCTGAAGGACCACATCTCCTCTTGCTTTTTCCTTCTGGTGTGACGCCTTCCAGAGCTGGCAGGTTGAGCTGGGCTCTGCAGTCCTGGAGTGACACAGTGCCTGCCTGCCTGCCCAGCTCCTCTTCTGCCTCTGAGTGCAATCTGTGGCTGCTGACAGCTGGCACAGAAATCAAGGATGGGGAGGTGAAGTTTGCCATGCTGGCCTTTCCCTGTCCCTGGGTGCACCTGACATTGCTCAGGCAGAGATGGGGCATTTTTTTGAAGCTTGATGCTTCCATGACAATAAAGACTTGTCAACCGGGAGAGCTGAATTCCAGTAGTGATGAGCTGTCCCACAGGGCAGGAGTGGCCAAAGTCCACCATTTACCCTAACAGAAAGAGACTCAAAACCAGCTACCGAAAAATAGAGCAAAACATTGCCTCTGCAAAATGTTTTCATTCTGAAATAAAACTGGCGTCCTTTACTGGTTTAAGAAAAATTCTGATCAGCTTTGTTTTCATGATGGATTAGTTATGTGAATAATCAGGGGGTGGTTATGTCTAGGGAGTGACCTGGGTACAGAGGCAGAGCTGGTGGTGCTCCTGCAGTGCACAGAAAGGGAGCTGAGGCAAAGGCTCTTCCTCCTGCTCTTGGTAGCAAGAGTGTCCACACAGGAATAGCAGGGGAGCTTAGGCTGAGGGAAGGTCTGGGAGACAAAACCAGGGATGTCTTTGTGATGTGTTTGTGTGGAAAGGGGCCTGTTTGACTGGTAATAACATGGGGATGTGTTTTGATAAGATTCTCCCTTTATATTCTGTTTCGGTGTTTGGTTTTTTTGGACTTGGTTTTAAATTCCAGCTGTAGTGGAGAGCTGGCCAAGTAGGCTGTGTAAACTTCTAAGATTTAGCACTTGAGGGTCACTGTGTGATTCATGAGTTTCTGTGACATGAGAGCCAGGCAATGCTGTTGGCTTACAAACAGCTGTTGGGAATGCTTAAGTTAAAAGGGTTATTCTTGTTCCTTTAGAAAATCCCCCTAATATTGTGTAATATCAGGATTTTTGCATTTATCCAGCCTCAGAAATTCCCTTTATAGGCTCTTGCCTATTTCATCATGCTTCTTTAGTGGTCCCACTTCTGCAAAGTGCTGTCCAGGGGCTTGGTGGCACCAAGCCAACTGCTGAGAGGTTTGAAGGGTAGTAACTATTTGTTTGAGTTTAAACAATTCAAGGTTTACTAAGTGAAATCCAGTGCAAGTGAAAGCTAGTAACTGAAACGCTGACTTTAGCAGGCAAGCATGACTGCCAGAATAGGGGCACTTTGTCAAACACTTTCAGAAAGAAAAGAAAAATGTGTAACAATGAAGATAATTGTACAGTGGTATTTTATTACCATCATGTCAGAAGAACAGAGAGACTTATTAAACTTACTTCAATCCCCATCAGTTCTTTATAACCTTGAAAAAATCAGAGGAAGATAAAGAAATTGTCTATATTCTGTCTCTTTAAGTTGATTTTTTATTTGCATCTCTACTCAGAATTTAATTATGTTTGTAAAAACATTTTCTGGTATATGGGCTATTTGCAAACTGTTCCCTGAGATTATTATTTGAGATTTCTCTTAATTGTAGTTTTAAGCAGCATTGTGCTGGTTTTTGAAATGCTCCCAAAACCATCAAGTGCTCTCCAGAGGATGTGTTAATGAGGCATATAATGGGACATTAGGATGAATTTATTATTTTAATTCATACATTAGAAGGTTATTTTTGATACATTTGCTACCTGTTTCTCATTATAAATGAACTAACACTAGAAAATGTTTACCTTGTAAAATTATCAGAGGCAAATGTCTTGCTTATCTGAATGTAGGTAAAGGGATACAGTAGCAGCAGGACTTCTGTTATAATCAGCAAAAAGGTAATAGAGGAAAAAAGCAACTGAAATATAGATCTGTAACAAGATCTTCTGTTAGTTCAGGGATTTTTGAGACTTGTGTAGTCTCTTTGGGGCCCGTGTTTTTTTTCTCATATTTCATCTGAAACTGTCTTTGTTTGCATTTCCATTCAGCTTATGCAAGAGAGGAACTTTGCAAATCTATATAAATTAATTTTTCCAATGGGAAACTGCAGGTAAATTGTGGATGTCATGGGCTTCACTCATCTGTGTAATCCAGGGGAGCTGTTCCCAGCTTTAGTCTGAATCTGGCTGACTCAGAGTGACCTTGGTGGCAGGTAGGGACTGGTGGCTGGGCTGACCCTTTCAGCAAGTCCACAGCTGTGGTGGACTAACACCACAGATGAACACCAGTGCTGTTTAAGGGAGCATCTAAATCTGTTCACTGACTACTCAGTGGTTCAGGTGTGTGGCTATTTGAAAATGCTCATTTTGTGACCTTTGGCTTGCATCCAGGAGATATTTCAGTCCTAACCTTTGGCTTGTATCTTGGTTTCTGTCTTGGGCTCTTGACCTTTGGTATTCAGCCTGACTGCTGGCCTTTGGGTGCCAGACCACCTCTTGTCCTAGGCTTGGATTTCAGTTTTGGATATTAGCTCCAACAGCTTCTTGCAGCTTGGCACTTAAATCTTACATGTGCTTTTGAAATTTTCCCTTTAGGGTACTAATTGTTCTTCTTACATTTCTTTTTCAGCCTTTATGTAAAACTCTTGTAATCAGAACAGCTCAATTCTAAACACATCCCTTCCCTCGTGGGTCATTAAATGGAGGATGCAGAGCTGTTTGGACACTCTTCCAGGAATCCCTGATTCTTGTTCACCATGGGCAGACTCTTGGTTGCCTTTGTGCTCAGACTTGTGTGATGTGCAGGTGGGTGGGTGCCCACCAGCACAGCCTCAGGCCCAGGTGGCCATGGCAAGTCTGCCTTATGGCTGGACATCTAAAAAGCCAAAAAGAGTGCAAGCCTGATAAATCCCAGCATCCTGTTTTCTACAGGTCTCTTGCTGAGATACCAACCTGGAAATTTGACCAAATGTTAAAATTTAAAAACTCTCCATAAACTAATATTCAGTTAATTTTCTCCTAAAACGTGATATATGAAATGACAGCAAAATCATGTCTAAGGAAAACAAACACAACCCCAAGGTCCCTATGGTATTTTCAGTAAAAGCATCACAAGGTTCGGTTGCTTTCGGAGGTCAGATGGCAAGCTCCCTGTTCACAGTTGTGACTACATGCTCATGTGAGTTTGTTTCCCTGGCTTTGCAGGGACTGTTCGCGTGAATAACCACTCCTGCAGAGTGAATAAAGGCATTTGCAATCTGGTCCCAGCTGGAAACTTATTTCTGAAGCCAGTTCACTCTCTTCATAAAGCACAGATTCTTTATTTTATCTTGTTTTGTGTTTAGTTCACATGATTTGAAATCTTTAGGTTGATTGCTGCGCCCTTCCAAATAGCTTCCTACTGGAAGAGACGTATATTTTATAGCTCTTGATTCTTTCCCAATGCGTATTTGGAATAGAGATATTCTTGTCTGGGAGGAGAAGGGTAATTGCTGCCTGCCTGGATATCAGTTAATTAGCAGTCTCCTCACCAGTGGACGCCTGGCTAAATTCACTCTTTTGCTGAGTAATTTATTAAATAACTCCAAGACTATTCAGGCAGCCTCTACAGTATTTTATACCAAAGCACTAATTGCTTGGTATATTTAATGGCAAAAGAGATGTAAGGAAATACAGGGCATATATTCTCAGTTGCTTACCAACCTTTCCCTCACGCTTTTCTCTTGGAACACAGGGCTAAGTAAATTAGATCCAGTCATTCCTTACGTGAGGATGTGGGCATAATCTTACAGGAGTTATTGGCTATCCACTTTTTCCTTAGTTGATACAGTCTTGGGCTGGTTTGGAATGCAGAATAACATTTCAACCAGGAATCCCTGTCATAGCCTTAGCAAGGCTGCTTAGATAGGGAGAATCAGCTCTGCTAAGTGCTGACACTTGTGCAGTGGCTCGGGAAGCGGATGGAGGAAATGCAAGATAAACCCCGTGCTCGGCTGCCCTGTCACATCTTGTGTGGTGCTGCTGTCCATTAACGTGCCACTGGCTCGGGGACAGCGCTGGGCTCGGCCCGCATCACTCGGCAGCTGTCAAGTGGATAAGACAAGCTTGCTGGGGAATGCACTAAGATAATCACAGGAGGGTGAAGTTGAATCTCATATGTGTGCTGCACTGAGTGCTCCGAGCAAAGGAGGCTTTATTCTGCAGCACGGAGACCAGATGGACTCTGTGACTGTTCTTTGGGTTTCTGGGGGAGAATTCAATACGTATGATCTGGAATCAACACCTCATTTGTCAGTTCAAGTCACACCATTACACCCTTCCATCCCCTCCCTAATTTTTGCTGTTGTTTTACAAACAGAACATCTCCTGGTAGCAGATACGTATTAAGGCAGCATTCTGAAATTTGCCAGCTCTGAATCCCTGCTGGAATCCAAAAGCCCAATTTCTTTTCTTCTCTTTCCTGCAGGGTACAAGCAGCTGTTATTTTGAAAAGAGAGGCTCTGTACCATAGTAATTCTCCTCAGCAATTTGTAAAAAAAGCACAGGCTTTTTGTTACTTCTAATGTTTTATCAGATTATTTATGTTTTGATGTATAAAACATACTAATGTATAAATTGTGAAAACGGAAGGTCGGTATATTTGATGGTTGGATCTAACTCTGTTTTAAGCCCAGTTCTGGCAGCAGATCTAAGACATCTTAGTACACAAATAGTATGCACAGGTATTTCCTAGGTATTACTGAGAGCCAGTTTTAATGTTGGGATTTGCTGAGTAGGGAGGAAGCACACTCCTTTTTTGGGTACTCCTTCTCACTACATGCTTCCTTTGAAACTCAGCACTTTAACCAGTGTTAAAGCATTATTCTATACAGCATCATAGTTCATCTGTTGCAGCTTTTGTTTTTTTCCTTCAGGGAAATCAAGTTTTAACTCCATGTTTTAGTGTATGGGTAGTTTAATATGCTGCAAATTAATTTCAAGAGACTTCCATTACAAGCTTGGGGACCTGGCTTGGTAATTCTAGTTTAAATGTATTTCATGGTATGGTCACAGAAAATAATTAAAACCCTCCCTTTTTATTTTTAAAAATAATTTACATTTTACTTTCTTAGAGAACTTTTCTGATATATTTTGAATGTTTGTTAAATCATGAAGCTTTGTTTTCTATGAAATGTGTATGGTAAAAAGAAAGAAACTATCATTTTAGATATTAATATTTAATAGGCTGAGACCTACATGATATATTTTGATGTCTATTAGTTCTTCCTTGACTAAACACCTGCCTCTGCTTTAGAGGTGTTTATGGTAGGGAAGTTTTGCTGTTGTTTCATCCAACAATATTAGAATTTTAAAGCAGTAAACAGTAGAGAAAAGTAATTTTTCATAATGAAAGCAACTAACTCATACAAGGACCAAAATGTGTTAAGGAACAAGATGAAACTGTCATATCGACTGACATGGCACTGTCCTCTTGCTACAGGCCAGAAGTCTGGTCTGTAAAAAGGTGTGAGCAACACAGAACCAGATCATCTTTGAGCTTTAGCAGGTTGGACCTGGAGTCAGTTCAAAACATTTTTTATATGAACAGCAGAACTGAACTGGTCTTAATGGTAAAGGAGAAGCAGGACCCCATGGTCCCATAAACACATTGTTTAAAATTTATTTAAAGGAGTAGTCAGTTTTTGAGGCAGAAGGGGTTAGTAATGGGACTTTAAAATTATGATGTTTCCTTTTTTATTCTATAAAAATTCCCTTGCCAAAATGTTATTAAATGTTGTTTAAAATGCTTTCATTAAAATTAAATGGTTGAGTGGAATTAGATAAAGAATTACACTGAATTCAGCAGCCTTTCAGATGGAGGGTCCAGTTTGCTCTTCAGCAAGGTCTGGAGGTTTTTTCATTACTGTTGTGGCTCCTGTACCTCACTGACCACTGGAGTTGCTGTATTTTGTTTTTGCAAAAGAAGATGAAGTTTTATTTCATCCTGAGTTGTTCACACTGACTGGATGCACACTTTCAGGTGTTTCAACAGCATATATAAAGATTGTTAGTTTGAGAGAAGCAAGTTTTATGGATTCCTTATATTTGATGTTGCACAGGACTTGTACCATGCATAGTAGATTTCATAACTCAGTTTTAATTCTGATATTTTAGAAAGCACATCTAGAGAGAGAGAAAAGTCATCAAAGCTTTCCTTGTCCTTTGCTCTCAGGCTTTGACTTCTCTCTTGTATTTCTCATTATTCATTAATACTAACATGCTGACTGATACATTTTATGATGCACAGACACTCCATATGTATGAGAAAGACCTGTCAAAGCCTAGGAGGCCTTTTATTTTTTTTTTCCCACTGAATTGATTATCTTCAAAGTCCTGGCCCATATCTATTTTTAAATTGGGTTTTTTTTGGCAACAAGATCTTTTTATTTGTCAGGGGATCAAAGATGCCTTTAAACCAGCCTGTTTCCACAGCTGAGGGATCAGCCTTAAGATGCTGTTGGTCCCTTAGGATGTGCTACAGGGTTGGATGTGAGAGGTTTTACAACTGCACAAGCTCCACACTGATGGCAGAGGTTAAATTGCCTTTAATCTTCATGTATATACTAGTGAAGGGTCATCCTGACTCCCAATTTTTTCACTTTAGTTCCTGTCTACTTCATAGATCATACACTTAGAACTAATCTAATGACCTTCAGGAAGAAATTTATGTAGTTTTTCAACCGGGCAAACAATTGCAAAACTATTGTGAAAAAATCCGTTTTACCTCATCCCTTTGTGGACAGGTGTCTGTATTTCAGCCTGACTCAGAAGCACTTGCTCTGCTTTGTCACACTCACAAGCAGGTGAAATGGCTCCATCCCTGCGTTCTGCATGAAACTGGCTCCTTTTCCTCTTGCCACAGGTGGACTTGGACAGGAACAAAGCAGTGGATACAGCATCCACCCATAAGGTTATTTTGGTGCTGTTATATATCCCTGGATGTACCAGGCTTTCCCTGCTATGAGTTTGGGTGCACTGCAGGAAAAGCTGATAATGCCTTTCGCCAGAGGATTCGCACCTTGCAGAGCTGAGGATGAGTGTTCACCATGACCTTGCTTCCCTCAAATCCCTTTTGCACTGTTTTGAAACTGCACTGAGACCAACCAAGTGGAAGTTCCCACATAATTTCCAGCTCAGGCAGAGAGCATGCTGACCTTGCCTAGACTTCATGCTTGAATGTCTTCTGTTCGCTTAAAATTCCAATGAAAAATCTGAGGTTGGGAGAACAGTACAGCAATAGGTACTGCATAATTTGACACATGTTTCTGGCTGGCTGGAGGTCATTTAAGGCTTTGAAATTAAGGCTTGAAAAAAAAAAAAGGTGATGTGGAAGCTGTCTTTGGAATAAAAGCAACTTTTAGGTGTCTTTAGCAATTCATAAGGATGAATCTTGTACAAAAAAAGTATTTGTTTATTTCCTTTCAAGGGTGTTAATGTAATGACTTTTTCTGTTAATATAAAATATTGAGTTTAGAAAATGCCCACTGCATTGGCTTTTATACACCTTTGAACTTCATATTCTATGAATTTGGTATAGGCATTAAAATAGTAGCAGCTGTTTCTATTCTCTTTTTTCCTCTCTCCCTGAATATGGATCACGGACGCCGGTTGCACGATTTGTAGAATACGTGCCAGTGCCGACACATTCCTGAAAGTTAGGACAGCTTCAGTGATTCTATCTTATTTTACTGCTTCTTTGAAAGCTGATAAAATTTAAAATTTCCAGTAAGCTGTAGAAAAGAGACTTTTTACTTCTGAAAAATACCTAATTCAAAATCTGTCAAGAAGAATTTGATATGGAAACCATTCAGAATATTTCAAAAAGGAAATTGAACACTGTATTTCTATTTTTCATTTGGATATGTTTTCTTGTGCAAACCTTTAGCTGTATGGGGTATAATATTTCAATATTACTGTAAAAATATTTCAACAGGATCTGGCTGATATTCCCAAATTAAAAGACAGTGTAAGCTACATTTCACTGAACATTTTTGGGTTTTGATATTTTTTATCCACTAAGAATGGAAATAAACTTCAAAATGCCTGGATTTCCCAAAGGATAGACAATTTATTTCTCTAACTAAGTGTGTTTTGCCACACTTCTCCCTGAAGTAGGATCTGTGTCTTTATTACACAGCGTGCTTCCTCTTGCAGTCTTGATGATCAAAGCATGAGAGCTGTCAGATGAGAAGAAACGTGTAGCACGTAAGAACTGTGTACCAGTAACACACTAGTTAAAATCAAAGGAAATCAAGACCAAAAAAATCATGTTTCTTTTCACCTTAAAACTAAATCAAGCCAGTGTTAATTAATCTTCACGGACAGTTGCAGCTTCGGAAAAAAAATGTTTCTTCTGGGATTTTTATCAGTAGAAAACCCTTGGTCTCCGAATACATAGCACAGAACTGTTTTTACAGTTCCAAGGGATTATTTAAAGGAAAAAAGAAGTTGCATCAAGATTTTTAGTCTCACTGAAGTCCGTGAGCATTGGATTAGGTCCTTAGATCCGGTTATGTAAACATTTCTGTAACATTTTTAGACTGTAATGTTTGGCCTGTTACTATAGAGTCCTGTAGTGCTTTTCATAGCTTGATGCTTTAATACTTACACTTGAAGAGCTTATAAATTATTTTCTACCTGATACATCCACTTTCCATGTTAACATGCACACTGGTATTTAAGAATATCACTCTTTCCTTTCTGTACTCACTGAAGTATGTGAAACTGCTGCCTGAGGTCTGACAAAATGTTGCTGGATATCAATGATTTCTGACTCACAGAAGAGGAGAGATTATTCTTTGCATTTCATATTGCAGCTATTTCTGATTTACCTGTAGGTAAGAGCAGGTTTTTATAGTCCACCATCTTTGTTCTTTGTGCCTAATGAGGTGATAAATACAATAATAGACCTCTGATATGAATGCTGCTTTGAATATTTTCAACCTTTTCTCTCCTTTTCTTACTTTTTATAAATTTTATCCTTGTATAGCTTTATCTTTCTATAAATCACAAAGTCTATGTTAAGCCCAAAAATGCTTAGCCTCCTGTAAAATCTGGCTTCAGGTGTTGGCGGGTACTTCAGTGGCACAGGAGGCTTGTGCTTTGCAGAGGAGACCTGGGAGCAGAGGACTAGGAAATGCCTAGATTTTGTTCAGGGAGCTGTGTGGTCAGACACACGTTGAAGACAGTACTTAGTGTTGTGGGATCCTGTTTGAAGGGAAGAAGGACTTCAGGTTTAAAAAGTCTTGACTCTTGTCCCATTAATTCTGCATGCTGCACTCACATTTTACCCAATTTTTCAAAAGCTGTATCTTGCTATTAACTGGGTAGTGTTAACCAAAGGGAGCAGCTTGATTTAAGAAAAGTGAATAATAGATGCCTTGTATCAGGAGTGCTGAAAGATTGCACACTGAACAAAGTGAAACATGGTCATTGTTCATTCATTCTATTCTCCTGTGCCATCTGTTATGCCAGTGCAGTGACATGCTAAATCATTGAATTCAAAAGCATCAGCATTTTGCACAAAGGCAAAAGACTGAGAGTGCCAGGAGAATGCTTTTGAATGTGTGACCTGTATCTTATGCAAGCAGTGTGCCCTTCCCTGACAGCACAGGCCAGCAGGAGAGTGGAGCTCCACCTCTTCTCTGTGATAAATGACAATAAATTTTATATTATAACAGGCATGCATGACCTGATAAACTTATAACAGAACTGTGGTTATTAGGCACCAGCACTGTAAATTACTACAGTGCCTTTGCTACCAAATTAAACTGATGTTGTGTGGGCAGATGTTTGTTTTAACATTGCCCTTAATACCCTGTTTCTTATAGCTGTCAGAGCTCTTCTCCTAAGTTGAGCACAGTGTAGTTTTCACATGTTCAGCAGTAGCACTGCTCTAAGAATGATGCACTAGACTTTATCAAACACTCGAATATTTATTATGAAGGATGCACAACTGCCTTCCTTCAAAAGCTGCTGGGAGAACATCACAGTCCAAACCTTCACTCATTTAGGAAGTCAAGCAAGATGTGACCCTAACAAAGTCAGTGGGATTAGGTGACCTATATAGTTGTTATCTTACAGTCTCTGTTATAACTAATTCAGAACAGGAGAAAGAAGCACACTCTTTTTTGACTTACTGGAATTCTTCAAATCCTCATAAAAATTTACTGAGATAATAATAGCAATCATATGTTGTATAGATAGTACAGTTCATCTCTAAGTGCTTTTTAAAGATAAGAAACATCTTCATTGATGCTGAAACAAAAAGTCTTGTGATAAATCCCACAGCACCAACTGACAAAGATGGGGGATGATTAAGCCATTCAATGCACTAAGTCTGTGCAACAGTAACTTTACCTTTGTTGTTCTTTTGATCAATCCTGTTAAAATTAAAAAAACCCAACATAACTAATACTGTAATCTGTTTATACTTAGCATTAGCTATCTCTATTACTGCAAGAAGTGGTCCTGAGCCTCTCTGACCTCTGTCATAGCTTAGTTCTGGTCTCAGTTCTTTACTCTGTGTCATTCTGTATCCATATGGGTACCAGGTAGACAAAGGAGCTGAGAGGGTGGAATTGAGGGGCAAGTAATTAATGCCAACCATATAAGGGTTACTACTAGAGTATGAGAGGTATTTTGGTGCTATGCTTAGTCTTCTTTTTTCCTTGTATTTTTGACATTTGGACTGCTGTTGCAACAATCTCATGCTGAAAGAAGGGAGGGAGGAAGGTGCTCTGCAGTGCTTGAGAGCAATTGCTCATGTTAGTGGCACTTGGTGCCCCAAACCAGTCCAAACACACACATTTTCCTACACTCCCAAAGTGAAGTCTGGTCTCTTCTGTTCAGATGTAATATTTGTGTGTGGTCTGCCTTTCCTTTCTAACTTATTTATTTCCCTTGTACTGCAGCATAAATTTAACTGAAATTACTGTATTAATACTTACCTTCTGAATTCATAGTAGTTTCATAACAATGTATGTCACTGAGCCTCCAGTTCAATCCCCTCTCTATGACACCTTCTTAATGAGAGAAGAGAGAGTTTTCCTAGCTTAATTTCTTGCATAATGCCTTGTAAGATACTGTTTGTTCCTGACACATAAAGGTATCTTAGGATGCTGCCCTTGAAACCTTTGCTTTCCTTTTTGCTGTGTTCTTATTGTGTCTGTCTGGGCTTTAAGTTTTATGCTCTGCCAAATTTTAGCCTGGAGTGACAGCAGAGGAATGAGCATTATAATGAAAGTGCTGACAAACCCTTAGCTGTAATGACGTGAATGGTGCAGCTATCATTTGAGTTTGCTGTGTTCTTTACTTTAAATCTTTAATGCTATTTTCTCCTTTTATCCCGTGTTGAGCAGTGGGATTACTCAAGTGGTTTATGTCTTAGAAGTTGTGCAGTTAAGTGAGTTGTTCAGTAGGGTGGAAGGACTCCTCTCTGGGGGCTACCTTCTTCTTTTTTGAGGCATGGAAAAGTTCAAGGTTTGAGAAGGAAAAACACTGTCAGTAAGATGGTCGATACTGCAGTGCCGTTCCAGCACTGCCATCAACTTTGACTGCTGTGATCATCCCCTCTAATAACACCTTAATTTCTATACACTGGCAGAGGTAAGGCCAGGGTCCTCTGAGATGGGAGAAACAGTGCATTTTGTATTGTAAATGGGAAAAGAATGAAGCCTCAAAGAGTGAGAAAATTTAGCTCATAGTAAAGAAATGTTAGTTGATGTTGTACACATTAATATTTTAGCCTGTATGTCATTTGAAGCTGGATGTCTGCATTCCCATGTGAACAGATGTTATCCAAAACATTTCTGACATTACACAGAACAAATAATGTATGGACTAGATATGAATGTGTACTGAAGTGCCTGTTCCCTGTCTGCATGTATGTGATATTGCAGCGATGGATGTAGCAGTCCTGTGGAGTTTTCCTTTGATTTCAGTGAAAGCAGAAACCAATTTTTAAGATGCTTTTTGGATTATTTCTCTAAAGTGGCAGAAGTTGTTTCATCTTGAATAGACTCTGCTGTTTTACACTAGACAAGGATTTGGCTCGGGGAATCGCCTCTGCCTGATTCCAGTCAGCTACAATTAGCATGTGGGTGGATGTGTGGCTCTCTCCTGCCATGTGACCAGGTAATGCTAAAGAAGAGGGGACTATAATCCCTTTAGCTCCACCATACATCTTCCCATACTGTCTGAGATTAACTGAGTAGCAAAGTAAAACCAGTATGCATATATTTAAAAGGTAAAACAAGATGTATGTGCAGAGGGTTTTTAACAGCCCACAGACATCCACTGATATGAGCTGCATGAAGCTCAACCCCATTTACCCATCGGGGAAGTGAAATCTGCATCTTTGGACATGGAGAAGACTTGGCTGTGCAAGGCCATGAGCATCTTGTTCCAAAATGGTTCCACTCTGAGCAGGGGATCAGACCAGGTGACTTCAGAGGTCCGTTCAGCTGATATTGTTCTACCGATCTGGTCTATTGAAAGAAAGATTAGTGGTGAAACCATTGTCCTTTCTTTTGTGACTCTGTCTCAACTATTGAACCAGTGTTTGTTTCAACCTGCCTACAGGGAGTTAATAGCTCTGGCAGGATCATTGAGGAAGACCCTACAGGTGTGTTATACCAGCAACAAATTAACTTATTGCTGTCACCTAAGTTAGGGTACAAGGTGTCCTTTGATCTCTCATGCTTCCCTGTCACTGTGAGATCTGTATCTCTCTTATCCTTTATTACAGTCTTTGAATCAAAATGCTTATGCCTCAAAAGTTTCTGCTTTTCACACACAACAGCATTATATCAGGGCCCTTGCACCTACTTGGCAGGCTCCCTGGGGTATCTGTGACTTGCGGGGTTCCTGGAACTGTGTTAATAGCAGTGCATCCCTGGGGAACACTGCTGCAAGCTGCTCTCTTTAAGAAACAGCACAAACTCTTCAGATCATTTTCTATCTCCCCTCAGTCTTCCAAGATTTCACTACATAAAGAAGACACAGACACATTGTCCCTACAACTGCGTGTAACAGTTGATTTTTTGAGCTGACAGCTACCACCAGTTATTCATTAACAGTCTTTTGAGGGACAATGCTAATAAGAGTGAGAACAGCAGCAGTGGGGGGTGATCTCATTATTCTCTGAGTCAGGTTTGATTAAAGAAGGTAAAAAATCATCAGGAGAAGCTTCTGAGAATCAGAATTGCAAACTAGATGATAGCAGCCTTCTCTGGGTTATGCCTCACTCTTCAGTTAAAACAGGTTTCTGGGCTCTTTGATGACAACATTCCGCTGGTCATAAAGCATATGGGCAAAAGAAAATTTATAGAAAAACCCCCAAGTAACCTCCTTGCTTTATTAGGCTTTACCATCGTTGTACTCAGGGGCAGATCACAGCAGATAAAAAAAAAGTCAGAAATTTGGGAAGTTTATTCTTACCCCAGACCTATGAGAGCAACAAAACTTGTTTAGTCTCTCAATGCCTCATCTTATCTCCATGTAAAATGAAGAGGTTTTGATTAATATTAAAAAGGAGGATTAGAAGCCTAATCCATTCATCTTTGTACTTAATTTTGAAACATTTAGAAGAAGACATGGGAGTCCAAGGGTTTACTGGTGACCAATGGTAGTAAATTCCAGAGGTGGGTTTTTTTGAATGATTTTCTGGACTCTTGTTTTGCAGTGTGGCATGAAGAATTCATAAAAAGCCCTTGGGAAAAGTGTATGACTGCAGTTGTACAGCACCTCCAGGACAGATACATGATCTTAGTAACTCCTGAGTTGAGAATACATACAGGAGACAGATACACTTACTTTGTTGAGTGTACAACCAAAGTTATGCAATGAATAGGATGATTTGAATGTTAAACATAATTCTGATTTTATTCTGATTGCTCTTTGAGACACAGATATGAGCTGATGTATAAAATATTCTGATTTGTTGAGTGTCTAAGAAACATTAAGAAAACTTCCAAAAATACCAGCATAACTGTAAGTGTAATAAATTCTAGACTTTTTGGCCCTTGTACCACTTTTCCAAATAGCTTATGGGAAGTCCAAAGTGTTAAGTCAAGTGGAAAGCTTTAGAAAAGCATATCTATATCTATATCTATATCTATATCTATATCTATACCTATACCTATACCTATATCTATATCAAGAAGTAATGCATTTTTTTTCCTGCATACAGGGGCAACATTTAACAGTAGGAAATTCTGTAGGTATTTATGGCAATGTGTAAATCTGTGTTGGTTATACAGACAACAAATATGTGGCTTAGCCAGACAGCCATGAAAAGGATTGCTCTGCAAGGAGAGAGCCAGGTATGTGTCTTTACTGTCAGCCACCTCTACCCAGTTACCTTTTTCAGGCAGCCTCCTTTTCACTAGATGCTAAGGGAAAACTACAAATTCATTTTCAGAGGGACTATGATAAAGACTTGTGCAAGATAACAGTCCCTTCTTCTGCCTCCTGTTCTCAGGGTCACTTACCAACTTTGATTAACTGCTGCTGAAACTTGTCCCAACTATTTTAGCTCATTTCCCTTTCCTCACACTTGAATGTATTTGTTAAATAATCAGCAAGTCTGCATTCTATTCTAAGAATTACTTTCCTGCAGATTTCCCTGTGGAGAACTCATATGTATCTTGCAGGGAGAAGTGTGTTGATGTCTGACACATTAAATTTTCTTCTATATTTTCCCTTCATTCATGTACAGCAAGAGGCTAAAAATTGTTGAGGATATTTGTTGCTTGTCACTCTTAGTTGTGCATGAACATGCACATGCAGCCTTATGCAGAGACACAGAAACTTTGCATTTTAAAGCAGTGAGAAAAGGTTTTATATCCTTGTTTATCCTCTAGGCACTGTGCTCTCACTTCTCTTTTGATACTGATGGGAAAGAGCTATTAATGGGCTGGTTCAATAGACCTGTTAAAAGATTTTCTTTATAATAAAAGGAAAAACCCAATCTTTTTGAAATTCCATCGTTGAATGAAACTACATCACTGATTTAGTCTTTATTTTCTGTATGACTAAGCATTTCATTTTTATACAGAATAAAAATTCTTGTCAAGAAAAATTGGTCACAGTTCAGATGTTTTCTAACAAGACATCAGCTGCATCATTAGTATGGTTTTTCTCTAAGCTGAGCATCAGCTTATATGAGAAAGAAGGGATTTGCTGAGCTCCACATTCTTCCTCCCTCTCCGATCTGCATATTGTGCTCCATTGCTGTGGTACATTAATTCTCTTGTGACCCAGCCATTCATAAATTAGCTCTCTCATCATCACTGCAGAGAGCACAGAATTGCAAACTTCAGTGAGGTAAAGATCTTGTAGGTCAGCCCATGCCATTTTCTCACAAGAATGAGATTAAGATGTGATTGTGAAGGAATGGGGGCAACCGGTGGCACTCAGGTTCCAGATTATTCTCATGGCAGAGGTGGAAACCTGGACAACCAACACTGAGATACTTATTTTCCACTTCTTGAAGAGTTTGAAACTCTTCTGTCTTCCCAGTGAGGACCTGGTATCCATCTGTTTAGTGGTCTTTCAGTGCAGAACGACAGAAGAAGGATCCTTATTGTTCAGAACATTTAATTCTGAAAAGTATATATTTGACATGTGAGAAACCAGTTAAATATTTGTTCTGTATAGTTTGAAATTAAATATGTGAGTGTTATCTCAAATGTTCTGAAGTTAAATAGAGTATCGTGGCAGATGTTGTCTTCACAATCTTTTTCTGGTTTGTAAGAATCAGTCTCAAAGAAATTCCATTTGTTTCATTTTCAAACCCAGCCTTGCTTACACTTCTTTCCTTGCATAAAGCCTTGTGACATGGTGACACCTCCTGTATTTGCATACACTCATGCTTCTCAGATGATGATAATTTTGTAATTTTTTAGAGGTAAATCTTCACACAATTATTTGTCTTCTGAAATATAATCCCTCTAGTTTTTACATTTAGAAGGTAATTTAATAAATTATTTGTTGATCTTATCTGCTCTCACAACTATTAGATCCACTGTTGTATTGTGCACTGTATGTGGTGTGCAAGAGTTTGGAATGCTGTGTTGTGTTCACATGTACACTACGGAAATTTTAGCCCAACTTTAAGGGAATAAACCCATATCATTTTCCTAACGATGCCATAATTTAATATAAATTTTTTAGTGCTTTATATTTGAGAAAATGTAAACGCTTCTGCTCTGGTTGTATCTTCTATACCCATTTGATAGTATTCTGACAGAAAACCCTGCAGAATGTGATGGTTCTGCTTTCAAGTCACTCTTGTGCTCCTGGGCCATAAAAGTGAAAATGTATTTTGACAGTGTCATTCAGGCTGTACCCTGACTCACAAATGCCAGTTGGCAAACATCTGTTTCATTTTCTCTGTGGAACTGTGCTTTACTATTGTGTATTAATGGATAGCCATGCAAATATATTCTGTGAGCAGCCAAAACAAAAAAAAAGGGTTATTTCATACTTTTATTCCTTACATGCAGTGAACCTCTCAGTGCCAGTGTTCATAATGACTGGTTGTGGTCACTCTGCTACTGAACTAAGTGTCCATGTCCTGGCAAATACAATTCTTTAAGAGTTTTGCCTTTTCTTGATTACAAACCAGAGCTTTATTCAGGTCAGGCTTTATTTCATCAGCTGAGCTCAAAAAACATCTCAGGGAACATTTTGAGACATTCCCCTAAGGAAGTTAAGAGAAATTTAATTCATATGACTGCTGCACAGTTTTGCACATTGTATTTCCATTGCAGACTAATGTGCAGAGTGAGTTCCAAGTTAAAAGTCTATTGGAATTTTAAGCCTAGTTCTCAACCCAGTTCAGAAAGAGGATAAATGGAAATGGCCAGTTCTGAAATTGGCTTCACTGGTGTCTGAGCTAATCCTAAATTTCTGCATGAATTCCTAGTCCAGATAAAACCCGGTCACAACTATGCTAAGCAAGAACATTTAATTTCTTCAGTAAAGGCTTCATGGGCATGAAGCAAAGTTCAGAGAACCAAATGGAAGAAATAATTTTCTTATGGTAACTAAACCAAAATCACACTCATACACACAAACTGAGCTTCCAAGTGTAGCTGCTGTTCTGGATGCGGTTTGAGGAGTGACCTAACAAAGAGCAACCATGACTAGAGAGGACTTGAGTGGCAGGAAAAATAAATAGTTATTTAACTTTTCTGAAACCATTTAATAGCTAACAAAAGTTCATTCATCTATGCGCTAATCTGAGAGGCATTTTTTTGTTGAGATCTGGCTATGTGGTAATATGGGTTATTATCTTCCTCACTCATATTGTCAAATACACATAAACTGAATTAGAGTCTTGTTTAGTGTGAGAAAGATTAGAAAAAGAGGATGGAAAACACATAGACAACACCTACTTTAAAAATACTCTAAAATTATTAGATACTCACAATAGATACTAATTAACAGCTGATGGAGAATTTAAACCCTGCAATTTTGTGTTAATTTCCAGATTTATGTAAGCACTGTCAATGGGAAACAACTGATGATGTATCCAGATGACAGAGATTGCTTGGTGGGATAGTCCTGTGTTTGAAAAGCGTGAAAAATATGGCCACAACATTTCTGAAATTAAAGGCATAGTAGACTGAGCATCATTAATTTGGCTTCCACTTTGTTAACCCTCTTCACACTGATTGACTCCTTCCCATCTATGGAACTTTTTTTTTGAAGAAAGAGGTGTTTATAGTGTGAAAAATTACCAGAAGGAGACAGAAACTTAAGGAATATTTTAGTCACATTTTATTACACCTGCACGTATTTAACTGCTTTCTGTCTAGGTCTGTTTCTAAAGTTTTATTACTTCAGCTTTTCAGTACTGAATAACATTTATGGGAAATGATGTAAAGTTCAATAGTTGCTTCTTTTTTCACAGATTTTTATTGAATTTGTGCCCAAAAAGCTTTTTCTAAAAGATGCCTTCAGGAAGATGTCTTACTTCCTCTACAAAAGCATATTGCTTTGACCACTAAAATAAGAGTTTGGAAATGAGAGTAGGTAGTAGCAGATGAAGTAGTATTGTTGCTGTTTTGGGAACAGGAAAAAGGTGTGATCACAAAGCAACAATTTGCTACTTTTTGGAAATCAATTCACTATATTCTCTGCCTGTTTCAGGAGCAAAGGGAATTAAACACATTACACATGAAGAAGCTGCTTGTAGTTAGTTTTGCACTCAGTGTGTGGTCATAATTTTCGTGAAATTATTTTAAGAAAAGTATAATATGTGTAATAAATACATAGAGTGTGATCTTTAAAAAATCAATTTAACCTACCTCAGCCTTAATGTGCACAGATGTGTTTTGTGTTTTCAGCACTGTGAGTGAAGTGGCCAGGTTAGGCACGATAAGAGAATGTCCCAGCTTTCTGTCATATGACCCCTTTCTCTCTCTTTCAGCACCTTTTTCAGCTGTAAATCCCAAACCACAGATGCAGGCTGTCTCCAGCAAAGTCATGAGCCATACCTTTAGCTGCAGGCACCTGCAAAAATCCAGTTTTTACTCTGACTTCCAGAACTGGGAACAAACTACTTCTGAGACACCTACCCCCCAAGTGAATTAGACAATCACAGTAAATTTAGAGGAACCTTAAAGAGAGTATTTTTTTAAAAAAAGGAGACAGTAAATAAAGTATGATGCAGAGTAGATACTCTATAAATTGTGCATGAATAAAGTACAAAACCTGCAAACCTACCAAAGTCAAAAGGATTTTGTAACAGGCAGCTATTAGGAAGGAAAACTCTCCCAGCTGAATGCTCTGGAGGTCTGTGCCTTCTAGATGGAATCCTCTTCAACGAAGGCAATTCAATAAGAGAGAAATAGCTTCTCCCAGTAAAGCTCTTATTATCTCCTCACAAATGTAAATGTGCTTTAACCTAACAGAGCACACAGGCACAGGTACTTTGTCGTTTGCAGTCTGGTTTACTTGTGCTAATGCTCATAATTTTTTTGCTTCTTGCCGCTGGTGCCTTGTAGCTCTTCTGCTTCCTCCAGGCTTAGCTGAGTGAAATGCTGTCTGGGACCTGTCCTTCCTGGAGTCACATTGAGAGCTTCTACACACCTGTGGAAATAACTTCAGGTGGTTTCTCACGTGGCCTCATGTGCTTGGCTTTTGTAGTGGATATCTCTTGCTAGATCAGAGTTCCATAGGCTGAGGCAAATATTTGATGGCTTTGCTGAAATGATTTAATGCAGACATTAAAGAGGAACAGAGGAGCTCTCTTCAAGAACTGACCTCCTTTTTCTCTAGATGTTTTTGAATGCTTTCCATAAAATCTTAGAAGACTTAGGATTTGTGCTTTCTAGAAGATAAATGTATCTACTTATAATGAAACATAAGGTTTCTGTTGAGATACTGATCCATTAATGTAAGTCTATACATCTGTCAGACTTACTGCATTATCTATACTGATTTAATGTTTTTTCTCATTTTCCTTCTTAATTCATAACATTACTAAGGTTATTTAATTTTTGAAACACAGAATGCAAACAAATGCATGTTTTCCTCAAAGAAGAAACTTCAGAGGTTTTTTTGAAAACAGCACAATCCTACCTGCCTTCAAATAGCCTTTTCTGCCTTCAGTAATAGCATCTGAATGTGTGATACTTGATACATAAACCATTAATTTGTGCCTTGGAAAGATGTTGAAAGAATGATCTTCACTTAACAGTGATTCTACAAGAGATTATATAAAGTATAGATTTTGAACTTGTGAGAGACTATTGTGACTGTCTATTTTGAACTATGTTATTTTATGAATGAATCATTGTGGTGTGTCCAATGGCTATGACTGAGAGAGAACTGAGCTTTTAGGAAAATAGTGATGCAAAGTCCTTTGCAGTCCCACAGTTTGCACTTCTTTCATAAGGGACACCAGACAATGTTTAATCCATTGTATGCCGCACTGATATCATCCTGCCTTAGCTACCAAAAGGACATGTCAAATACCAGAGAGAAATTTAAATATAATTTTACCAAGACACCTCTTAGCCTCAAAGGGAAAAAGCTGGCAAGGTGGTCTGAAAGATTTATTTTCCATTGCCCTATGCCAGCTTTTATAAATCATGTTACCTCCTTACTGTTTCTTAAAAACTCCAGTGCTGCCTTTTTTTATTATTTTTGCCCAAGATTGCTGTCAGGCTGACAGACATAAAATTACCTTGGTCCTTCCATTTACACTCTTTGGCACGACTTAGCTGTTTTTTTGTCTAAAGCTGAATTTTAATACTGAATTCCCCTTCCAAGCCGGTAGACTGTCCTTGGAAAATTTAAAAATAATATCTGATACTGTATCATTCACATCATGAAACCACAAGCATATATAATTGAGATATAAAATGTTTTTCTATATAAGTAGGCTTTACATCTAAAAGGAAAAACCTGTAGCAGTAAAGAATGACCTAAAATATGACTTTCTTTTGATAAGAATTAACTTGTGTGCTATTAGAATTTGAATGCTTATTTTCTTGAACTGCTTAATCCAGCACTCAGTGAGCATAGGATGAGTTTGCAGCACTGGAATTACCTGCACACAGGAGTGCAAGTTGGAGTGGTAGGTTGTAATATTGCATAAAGGTTTGTAGTGGTTTATTTAGAGGTCGAATTATGACAAGATAAAACATCTTGCTAGTTATTAAGTAATTTGCGAAAGTAAATTAGTGCTCATGAGAACTCAAAACCGTCATGGGTTGATTATGAATTCAGAAGGTCCTTCAGGAGAGCATTCTGGCTTATCAATGTATGCACTGCATTTTTAAATATAAAAGAAGCAAAATACTATTGAGGACTTTTCTAAAGTGACCACATTCATTCTTTGTTGCAGATGCAAAAAAAGAAAAAGGGAAAAATCAAAACTTAATTTTTATAGTGCTTTGATTAAATATATTGGCATAGTGAGAGCATCTTTATAGTGAATTGAGTCTTTATGCTATTAAAAAAGAAGTAAAAACATTACTTAGGAAACTTTTGAAAATGAATATGCTGTCTCTTAGATTTCTCTAAGAAACTAAGTAGAATTCCAGAGAGTTACTACTTTAATACTTTCAATCCCATGCTAAATAGCAGGTGATGATTAAAACTAAGCTCTGACATTTCTCATGGCTGCAATTTCATTGCAGAAGTATCGTGATCAGAAGACTGTTTCTTCAGTAAAAAGTATTACTTTATTCAACACAATGTGTTGTCCCGAAGATTTGGTGGTTTATCATTTACAAATTTGATTCTACTTCTGTGTCCATTTTAATGTCTTTAAATTACTATAAGTTATTCAGTAGCATCACATAATTTTTCACTCTTAATCTATCATAGAGGTATTTAACTTTTTCCTTCTCCTTTTCCATGAAAAACTATTTAATATTAAAATGCACCATTTCAGTCTCATTAAGCAATAAATTTTGACATGATTTATTGTATTTACAATTACTTGTAGTAGTGATTCTATTAAAAGCCATAGGAGCAAGGTGTATTTTATAGTGTGTAGAATCCTGAGAAATCTTATGGAACATATTCTTTGACATAAATAAGACTGTTAAATATATGAATCTGAATTCCACCTACATGTTCATGGCACTTTCAGTGAGTAGCTACCTAACATCAGTGAGTTGTCTTTCATTTAATCTTCATTGCACTGCTGGAATAGTTCCTGCAGCAGAAAGCCCTAACACTATTGAAATTAGCAGCAGAGCTCCCTCTGGTTTCAGTAATTCCATGTTTTTACCCTAAATGCATATCCTTTCCTGATGCTGATAAAATCAGTACAAAGTAATGAAAGCTACTGTGCAGGGATGCCCACAAATAATTAGATTGATTGTAATTAAACCGGACAATTACTGTTGTGCTTCTGTGGGATGCAAACCTACAGACACCTTGGTCCTTGGTCTCATAGGCACGTCTAGAAGAAGCCTCTGTGCTGGCTGTCATTGCAGGGGGGAATTTTGGTCCAGGGAATAGGTGCCTTCAATGGCATTTTGCCTGCTTGCCCCAGCAAAACACTTGGCTCCAAGCTCTACACTGCCCATGATTGCTCTGTAAAGCAATTAGCTAACTAGCCTTGTTCTTCCAGCAATGCTGACATCAGCAGTGGTGCTGGTGGCCAAGGAGCTTTGGCATGGATCTCTTTGTTGTAATGTCATCAAATAGAGCATCTGTGGTAACTGCAGCACAGCCTGAAACCTGGGAGAGTGGAGGCTCTTAGGGGAAGGTCAGGCAGGAGGTAAGAAGCATGTCCAGACGTTTATATTAGGCAGCATTCAATGACATAAAGGTGAAAAACTACAAGGCTGTTTGAATGTGTGCTCAGAAAATGGGGTATGTGTAGAGAAAAAGAAAGGCAAATTGCATAGTGGTGGGTTTATTTATTGTGAAAAACCTGGATAGAAATATTCTGAATCCGATTAAGAGAATGGTTGCATAAAATGTATTTTGCAGCCCTTTTTTTTGCAGTTCTTAGGCTTCAGACATTACTTCAACAACCTCTTCACAGCAGAAAATGTGCAAATTAATAAAAGAAGCTACTCAGTGTTACTGCATGCTCAGGTGCGGAGAAGCCAGGAAGGCACTAGCTTCTCTT
This sequence comes from Sylvia atricapilla, assembly GCF_009819655.1. Classification (NCBI taxonomy): domain Eukaryota; kingdom Metazoa; phylum Chordata; class Aves; order Passeriformes; family Sylviidae; genus Sylvia; species Sylvia atricapilla. The sequence continues at coordinate 14,364,482 of NC_089150.1, read as the reverse complement.
TTTCTCTGGGTGACTAAGTTGCTTACTTGATACAAAGAGTTTATTTAAAGTAACTTCAAGTTACAAAAAAACAAAACAAAACAAAAACCAACCAACCAACCAAAAATTTACGTTCTTCTATTTTGTCTGATAGCTTGTGAATCTAAAAGGGTCAGTGAATTCCTTCCTTCATGCTGCTGAATCTAAGGCCAGTGATGTGATGCAGAATGGCCCTGCTGACCTTTTATACAAAAAGCAAGTAGAATATAAGATAAATACCTTGTTGTGAAGAACTTTCAGCTTTAGGGTAATTTTATGATGCTGAGATAGAACTCATGACAGATTCTGAAGTACCCATTCTTTCAGATCTGCTGTCAGATTTTAGTAAGATTCCCATTGAAAATACAGGTACTGCTGCTCTGCTTTGGTTCTGCCTAAGTAGTGAGCCACTGGTTTCTGTGGAAAAATGACAGAAATCAGTGGAAGACTGCAAATTGTTGCCTTGGATTGACTTCACTTCAAAGTAAAGTTGGGAAACAAAATTTGAAACATCCTGTATTTGCAAGGGATTGTGAATCGCCATGGAACGCTTTATATTTCTCCTAATGCCATACCTGTTTACTGATCCTCTACTTTAATATCAGTAGGATCAATGGCCACTCAGGTTATAATGAGTCATCTCTGCTTTCCCAGCTCTTTCATATTCTGTTTCTGAAGGCTGGAGTAACATTCACTCACTTTTTGTGTTCAGCCTGAATTCTTTCTGCAAAATCACTGTTAAACAGTCAATGTTGTTTGACATTTTAAGTATATTTGTTGCGAATAATCTATCTTCACAGCTTCCTTGTGTTACTGGTTATTCTAGATGGCAGAAAGGTTATAACTTATTTTATTCTTCTTAAAATCCTATTTATTCAGTGTCCTCCTCCACAAGCTGTGTTCTCTTTTCTGGCATTTCACTTCTCTTTACTGCATAGATATTGAATAGAAGAGGGCATTTACATTTCTTGCTTTATCTTATTGTCTTCTTAACTCATGCCGTGGACAGGTCCTATAATAAGCTCAGGAGCTATTTCCCTGTTGATCCTCACATCACTTAAGTATTTTGAGACCTTTATTGTTTTACTTTGCAGTCCTCTCGTTTTGTCAATTCTGGCAGCCTTACACACTGCTGTTGTTGGGGTTGGGGCTTTTTTGCATCCTTTCAGTTTCAGTTCATAATTTTCTTAATCCTATTCGGATTTCATGTTCTTATATATGTCATATACCCTCTATTTTTTCTCAAGAACTCTTTTGACATTCTTAGTCATCCACATCAGTCTCATCCTTCTTTTATGCTTAGAATAGCTGATCTTTCTCATGCTCCTGCAATCCCTTGCCCTCCCTTCCTTGCCCCAACTCCTGGTTTTCCATTATTTAGGACTGGATATGGCTGGATTAAAAGAAATACCAGATCTCATGTAAGTCAATGATATTGAGTGTCTGCCTATTTCGGGGAAGCATTGATGTTTGGCTTCAGTGGTTCTGAGTCAGCCTTTGCCCCCAGGCTGCTGCTGCATTGCTGGCTCATTTGCACAGCAGAGAAGGTGGTGCTTGGTGATGCAACAGGCACAGACTGAAAAGATACAGATTCTGCTTGCCAAAAGGTAAATCTGTATGTAAGCAGGATGCTTAGGCAGAGGTAAAAAATAAACTGCAGCGTTTTTCAGATTACGTGCTGAATTTCTAGGAAGCCAAACCCCATCCTTCTGCAGAGTGTGTCAGTTAATGCACTGTGAAATGTGGCATCTGGTTTTATAGTGGGCACCTTTCCATCAGAGGCAAGATCAAATCCATTTTCTGTGCACACACTCCAACCCCAAACTTTCGTATTTGCATATAATTTAATTAGTATTTCTGAGGAAATTATAACATAGTAATATTTTATCTGAAAACAAAAGATTTGAAGGATGGAGTGAAAGAATGTTTCACATGAGTTTACAGGGTAGACTTTTGACAAAAATTCAACCTAATTTTTAAAGGCTGTTTTTGTATGGCTTTGTTCCCCATGTTTTCTATGTAGCCAAACAGCTTTTTACTCTAAAAAATATGTTCACAACCACCCTTTTAGGAAGTCCCAGTTCCATTTGCTCTCTCCAGAGTTCTGAAGCTCTCCCTCCCAAGCATCGTAGCACCACGCCTCACTGCCACAAATGAGGAACAGTTTAATGCCTCATTTTAATGAGCTACTCCCTAACTGGAGTGAGTGTCCATGTGTGGGTGAATGCGAGCTGGGTGTTCCTCAGCCTCTCCTGCAGAAGGTTCCCAGGTGAAATCCACAGTTCAGGAGTGTGGGCAGGGGAGAAAGGCAGCGTTAGCCAACTTTTCTTGTGCAGGTACCAAAAGCAGTATAAGATCTGCATATTCTCTCTCTCTCCCTCTCTCTCTCTCTCTCTCTTTTTTTTTTTTTTTTTTTTTTTTTTTTTTTTTTTTTTTTTTTAACTTCTTGTTGTCAAAGCTGCCTGAAATATTTTTGAGCTCTTTTTTCTGCTTTCCACTCTGAAAGAAAACTTCCAACTACATTTTATTCTTCAATTAGAGCTGCTCTGTGGAGACATGGCACAGATGGAAAAAGGTACCTTGTGGATGTCTTCACATTCTGGCAATCCAGGACTACATCTAGGGGTTGGTCTAATATCTGACATGCTTTCATTTACTTTGGAGTGTATGCCAAACTGCAAGAGGCTAAGAAACTGTATTGTTAGCCAGGGATCTCCTTGGCAAAGGTCACAATCATTTGAATTTCCATTGAGAACACAGTGTACTGAGGGCTGAAGCAGTTCTGAGATTCCTCTGAGATAGAAAACTTTCAAAAATAGTGGTGCTTGAGACAGTCTTTCCTAGAATTTTTAAAATAAATATGTTTTTCTCTTTCACCTTTGTTTATACTTTGAATTATTAAATATATTTGTGCTGGAATTTATGAAAGACTGCATAAGATACAAAGTACAGCTGTAACCTGCCCACACTGTGTGACTCTAGAATGGGATTTTGTATGTGTAGGGCACACACATGTGGTTTATATTGCTAAGTACTATATTAGCTATATTAGCTCTCAGGGGGCTAAAAATGCTAAAAATTATTTCACTGTCAGCAAGTGTTATTTAACCCACTGTATTGTACACAAAGTAGGTCAAAATGTGCTGCAGCTTTGCAGAGCCCTTAAACCTAAATCAACTTATCTAAATTGAACCTTAAAGGGAAATTCACCATTTGGTTTGTTTACAATTTTCTAAATTCAGTATGAGGCAAGAGGAAGCAGTCTGTATCTTTAAAGAATTAAAATATGCCCTTAAATAAGCTCAATCACTTGCCTTTGTAGAGAACAAAACAAAACCCCCTCATCTACTAAATCAGCTAGAAGCTGAAAATAAATTTTGAGATTTTACTCTATGTTGGTTTTGTTTGTGTGTGTGTTTTTTTTTTTTTAACTGTGTATTTATATGGAACAGCAAACACAGATTATGCCTTAGTAATTTTTATGGATTCGGCATCTGTCCCTTTGCTTTTATTCACATATTTTCATAGCTATAATCTCTAGTTTCTTATTTGATGATGCAAACCTTTCAGACGCAGAAAAGGATAAAAATCTTACTGAATCTAGTGAGAGTCATTTTCAGGAATAATCCCTTTATTAGACAGGAAATAAAGACCTCAGGGCAAAAAGAAAATAAAATAAAAATGCACAACATGCATATTAAGTGACTGAAGATATTAGTGTCCAATGTTTGCCCAGCTAGGTTTCTGCACAGAGAAACGCTTGGAGAATTCTCTACAATAACAAACTGGAAAAGCCCCAGACATAATCCACCTGATCCTATGCTTTATTTTGCATGCATAAGAGAGCTGTGTTGTGTTTGAAATTGCAGTGTGTTGACAGGTCTGTCAGCTGTCTCAAGCCGATATCCATGGTGGGATACACCCCATTCCCTGGGAAGTGGTACCCCACTTTGAGACACCAGTTCCACAGTCATTGAAAGGAGCATTACACAGAAGTTCAAAGCTGTAAGTGAACTGCATCAACAAGCCAACTGTGTGAGGCAGGTGATTATAAAATATTGAGATTTGGCTGCACTTGCTGATTTTCAATTAGCTTCAAGGGCATGCAGAAGAAAGCAAAAGTGTGACGGAATTTGTTAGTTGTTTTAGAAATATTAGTACAATGCAAACCTGGAATATTTCCATAGAATTAAACACATCACAGCACATCCTCATTTGATGTGCTTGGGCAGTGATGTCTTTGATGACAGAAAAATCCCCAAACCCTCTAAGTGACAAAGTGTATCTCACAAGCCCCTTTTGGTAATTGCACCTGCTAACTGAAACACATAAAGAGAGAGTCCGCAGTGTGCTGTAGGAATTTTGTTATTTGCATCTCTTCTTTTACTGATTGAAAGCTCCTCTGTTGCCTTGTCTACTACTAACGTGATCCCTCAGTGCTTTTCTATAGGGATTTGTTTCCCTAGTCTATTAAGCTGGTCTTTGTGCTGTTAAGAGCTACACAGGAAAGTCTTATGATATGAGAGGATATTTACTTTGCTTCTTTATTTATGCTTTTGTCCTTTCAAGCTCTTTGAACTCCAGTGAAAGTGCCGTTGTCAGAGGTTTGACCTAACATGGTCCTGTGTTTTGTTGAATGTCACTGTAAAGTCAGGAAGAAAATTTCTTGGTAGGGTAGAAATCTGGACATCCTACAGCATTTGAAGAGACAGGGAAAGGAATTTTTGAATAATGCATAACTCATACATGTGTTTAGATACTCATAAAAACAAAAATTGATCATTTATTCAAGGTGTTAATGTTAAAGCCAAAGATGGGACCTTTACATGACAATTTCTGTTCTACCTGGTGAGACACTTGAAAAATTATTGTCTTATCATTTAATATTGAGATTATACCACACTTCCCAAATTATTTAGCTGCAATCTTTTACTCCTGTGAGTAATACAGCTCATTGCATCTATTGGTAAGACTGACAGATTTTAAAGAAAAATTACCTTAAATGCTTGCTCTAGATATGAAATCTAGGCTTGTGTTCCTCTTCAGTAGCGTTGTATATTTGCTTCCCCCATTCTCTAATGCAGTTACTGTGTCTGTCCCCTCATTCTGTAGGCCTGTGATCTTCTCATTATCTGAGCTTCTTGTTTCAGTGTGGGGTACCAGTGCCAACAAAAATGACTGCATTTTCCCAGTAGGTAGCAGTTAGCACAGAGAGAAAGCTTTCTTCTTACAGTTGTTGTCAATTCCTACTTTAAAACCAGTTGATGCCTATTCCTTGACCTACTCATTGTGAAACAGGTATAGGCAAATCCAATGTGCTTTTGCTGCAGTAGAAAATTGCCTTCCAACAAAATAAGTTTGAAATACGTTTTGTGTTGTATCCATTGCTGAATATGTAAATGAATTAATGGTTTGAAAAGGTAAATCTGAATATTTACCTTTCATTTCTGGCTGTGAGTGCTGGCTGTCTTGCACACGGTGTAGTGCGTATTCCTGCAAAAGGCAGAATGGATCATGTGAAACTGTGTCATGACACAGCCCCAGAATGAAGTAGGACATTTCCTGACCTTGGTGTACTCAACCGTGCAGCTTTGAGTGCTTTTGTAGTCTTCTTATGACAAGGAATGTCTCTCAAAGTAATGTTTAAAATCTCTTTGGGAAAGGTTCTAGAGAGAAATTTGCTAAATTCAGGTTTCCTCTATCTGCCAAGAGAGAAACATTTTTTGAAGCCCAGGTAATGTGTGACGTTTGGTAACTGAAGAATTTGGTTAGTAACCTGAGAATTTGATTTCACTCTCTGTTCTGCTGAATGTTAAAACACGTGAGTTTTTACATATTCCCTAATACCTGTGTCAAGTTCTTTGCCAGAGCAAGTAAAATAAATTCGGGCTTTGCAGGAGACATCAAAGAGCTTCTGTAGGAAGTGCAGGGACTGTGCCCTAAGGCGTGCGCTCCTTTGGGCTGGGCTCCGCTCGGGCAGCGCCTGGGGCAGCTCCCACGGGAGCGGTGGGAGAAGCTCCGGGGCTGGAATTCCCGCTGGAGACGGTGGGAGCGGCCCCCGCTGCCGGAGCCTCCCCCGGCCCCGCCGAGGGCTGCAGCTGCCTGGCTGCTGTCTCCTGCAGGCGCCGGGGGAGAGCCCCCACACGAATGTGTTTGCTTGTCTAAAGTCTGTGCAGTTTTTAGTAGTCTTCCAGCCTCCAGTGCGGGGTTTTGAAACTCCATCACAAGCCACCAGCAGAACATTCTGAAAAAACCTGGAGTGTGGCTTGTATTTATAAAAGTTATTTGTTTGCATGAGGCACATGTGCTGATACTGTGAGTCATCCATCCATTTTGCTGTGACATTTTCAAGCACAATTATGTGTAGTGGAATTTTTTTGGTAGCTGGCTATGTTGCCCATCTGTGAAATCATCATTCTACCGAGCACTAAAAATAGAGATGAAACTCTTGAGAGAAAATTTTGAATCTACTTAAATGACAGTTTGAAATGTGTTCCTGCAGTCAACAGTCTAAATATTTTCTATCCTAAATATGGATACTCTAAATTTAAGGTGATATAGTCCTGCTGTCACCACTTCAATTCACCTTGCTAGCACTGTAATAGAGCTGGAAATAATTTCTGGCTGGAAAGCTGCTCTGGTGCCCACCAAAGCCAAATCACTTGGGCCCCAAAGGAGCAGGACTGGCATAGGCATGTGAGAGCTCTGGAAGGTGGATAACCCACGGAGTGGAAGGTATTTATTAATAACAGGGGGATCCCTGGAGAAAAAGATGAAGACAATCCATAATCCAGGATTGCAGATCCGAGGGGAGCAAGCAAAAGATGATTTCTTGATTTTTGTCTACTAGGCAATGAAGCTTTGAGATAAAGAACAACAGGATATCCAGCAACTTTTAATTAGCTGTAGTTGAAGCAAGTTAATGAAAAGATATGCTAAACTGAAAATAGTGCAGAACTGCAGGTAGAAGAGGGAACTGCTGGAAGAATATAAACTGTGTTGCTGAATAATAGCATCCTAATTGAAGCCACACAAAGCCAAAGAATTTAATTAGTCAGGAAAACACATTTCATTACATTCTTAGTAATTTGTTTTGAAAAAGTCCAACTGGATTTTAAATTTGACAGATTTTCATTGTGTTCAGAGCAGATTACACTGTTTATACATATAGAGATAATGAAAAATATAGTTGCAGACATATAAAAGAAAGTGTTTATTTCAAAATCATGTTTGCAGCTATCTGGGTACCATTCTATAAAGTTCTGCAGAGAGGATGAAAAAAATAAATTGGACTTTTGTAGAGTTTGTAAGCAATACTGGAGAGCATTACTCATTTCTTTAATCCACAGCAATCAGAGACACACTTGAGGCTTCAGCTCAGCCAAACAAATGAAAAGAACATTATCTATACACCCTGCTGCCTTCCCTCCTTTCCCTTCTTCTCCTTCACTCCCTCTCACTCTCCCTGTCTTTGTACAAATTTTCACAATGAGATTTTTTTTCACAAAATATAGAGCTAAATATCCAGCTAGACTGAAGTAGTGTTACTCAATTTATATTAAGCTTTCAAAAATTTGTATTTTTGGTGAGTTTATATACAAATGATTACACAGCAAGACCTCAGTGTGGTAGGTTTCTTGTATCTGAATTTTTTTTTCAAGCGCAAAATAGGAGAGAAGAAAATAAAAATTATGCTTAGTATCAGGATACTTTGCTCATGCAAATTAGTACAAAAAATCAATGATGCAAAAACATAAAAGAGTATTCTTGCAGAGGACATATAAAAATCCAGTGTTATATCCTCTTGAAAGTTCTTTTACCTATTAAATCTCAAGTGTGGATAAGGTCAGTAACACGGACAATTAAGCCTCCCTCTCATCATTTTTATCCTATTGTGGATTAATGTATTTTAAAATCCATTTATGTACATTTTATCTACTTCTGAGATCCAAGTTAATGGGTTTTCAGAAGTCTGTACTTTTTATATTTGTCTATATAAACTATATTCACAATAACAATGTGCTATTTTAAGTTCTTTAAAGAGTCACCCTTACTCATAGTGACATCAGAAAGGTGATATTCAGTGCTCTGACATAAAAAAAATATATGGACATATTTAAATTTCATTATGGTCTTTTTTAGATAAAAATTCGAACTAGATCTTCAAATTCAAACTGTAGTTCCATGATACCTTAGATAAGAATGAAAATACAAGTCTTTAGGCAAGAAAAGAGCATGCACCTGAAAATATAATCAAAATTAAAAGGAAATGCATGACATGGACAAGAATTAATCCTTCAAATCCTTGTTAGCAACATATCCATGTTGCCTTAAAATATTCCTTCCATGAATAAAGATAGTAATAGTTTAGTATATATTAGCATAGTAATAACTTCAGCTGGACTATTAGAATTAATAATGGATTAACCCACATGAGTGAGAATCCCTCGCTTGTTAAGGATGAGGCTACTTCTGTAGCTTCCCATTTTTTAATAAAATTACGTATTTGTTACGTAAGTTCCTCCCACATGCATTGCAACTGGATTTGTTTTTGCTTCCTGCAGTGATCTGCTGCACAGTATTGCTGTGCTCCACTCCACGAGTTCATAGTGGGTGAAGGTTTAGTTAAGCAGGTTCATCCTTCTGCACAACATCCCAAAATTCTTAATGGGCTCTGCTCCTACAACGTCCCTAAGAGGCAATTTCTTCATCTGACTCCCTTGCAAAGAATAAATCCCTGAGAAAAGCAGTAAATATTATCAAGAGGGGAATGGTGGTATTTTAGTTGGAAATCTGCAATAAATGTACTATAATATTGAATGTATCTACTCCCTGCACTACCAATCTATAACATATAAATGAAGTAAACTGAGTATGGTGTGGCACAGGGGTATGACAGATGGGAACATCTGTATTTCTTTCTTTTCTGGACAATGGTTATTTCCATTCAAAATGTCATCACTTGCTATAGTAGCTGGGACATATTTGAAAACATCCACAGACTGCTGGCCATTTCATTCAGGAATCAGTAACCAATATCAAAGTGACAAAAAAGTGAAGCAATCTTAGGGAAACAACTGGACACCCGTTTCTAGAAGAAAGGAAAACAGGTGTTCAGAGAAGAATTGATGGTTTCAGTAACTAACATTTTGTAACTAAAGACTATCAGTGTTCCTTAATACTTCCTCAAAAGTTTCTAAACAGACTTGCATTTCCGTTTTAGCTCCAATTTTGATTTGAAAATATTGTAGGTGATTTGATCTAGCAATAAAGGGACAGTTAGCTTTTGAAATATGCACAATTAGATACTTACAAGTTTGGACCATCTGTGAATTTTTTTTCTCTGTTTTATGGTTTTATTGGTTTTGAGGAGTATTTGGTAGCTTTCAGTACATATTGCTGTGGTCATTATAAGGACTGGGGTTTAGAAAATAGACATTGGTGAGGCAGAGGAAAATCAGGAAATTTACAAAAACGTTTGCAAGGGAAGGAGCCTTTTTTGGGGGGATTTTTTTTTTTTTTGTTAGATCCAGGCCTTATCAGATATTAACTTCTCAGTAGCGCCTCAGTACTTAAATTAATAAGCCTAATTAAAAAAATTTTTTTGGATTTGGAGTCCAGCTGTGCCAAGATACTTCTTAGATACTTGGGTTAGGCACTAACTCCTGCTAAGCACATTAGGTGCCTTCTTCAGTGCCTGCCGTGGTTGTTAGGCAACTAATGTTGATTTAGATACTTTTAAAAATGCACCAAAGCATTTTTGATACCTAAATATCTGACTGTTGAGAGTAGAAGTCCTGGTTAATTTCTGTACATATAAGGCAAGTACGTAAGTACATTAAGGCGGTTTAAAGTGGAAACACCTGCACTGTAATGACACCTGTGAGGAGGGTGTGGTGTCTTCCCAAATCAACCAAACCTGCAACACTGGAGCCAGCCAGGTCAGAAAATTAGAAAAGAGGAAGCTCTGAACCCAAGGTCAAGAAGCATCTGTGGAAGGCTGCTCTCTCTAAATCAACCGTGCTGCTTTTTTTTTTTTTTTTTTTTTTTTTTTTTTTTTTTTTTTTTTTTTTTTTTTTATTCTTTAATTAACAAAGGTAAAGCCCAAAAGGATAGGCTCTACCTAATGGAGAGCTTCTTATAACGCTGCTGGCTGGGCATTCTTCAGTGGTTCCCTGGAGTATTAAGGTTTTATTGCTCTTCTTCTAATTACTGTCTGTGGATGTTATTTATTATTAATTAGATGGAGATAGTTGTGGATGAAGAATGGATGAAACAGTGGGTAGGCACATGAATAGAAAAGTGGCAGAGGAAAGGCGTAGTAGAAATAGTCCAATGGAAAAGTTTTCTTAACAAAATACCACTTTTTCCTCAAAGACAAGGGTTCACACCCACTGAGTTTGACTGTGGCTTGTTCAAAGGAAATAATGAAATACTCTTAAAATTAAGGAGAAACGTTCATTGCAGAGAAAACAAGCTGTAATTTTGAAGCATCAGTTCTGTTTCAAATTGAAATTTATGTTTATAATTCTTACTGGACTTCGTTAGTCACTTTTTTTAGTGATTGAAACACTGCCTTGCCGTAAGAGAAGGTGGTTGTCCCAAATTTTGTCCTTTGTGGTAACAGCTCATGGTCCCTCCAGCCACGTGTTATGTATGAGTACACGGCACTTCTGGGGTACCTTCACCACTAATGAGACAAAAACTAAATGAATGTTTGAGGGTTCTGCAGTAGGTAGGTAGGAAGGTAACGCTAAAACGATCTTTTTCCAGTCAAGCTATTTATTTGGGTAAACTTTGAAGATCCCCGTGTTAGCTTGAAGTCAGAATGACGGCATTTCAACAGGTCAGCGGGGAGCTCGGGGTTGGGAGAACTCGGGAGTTTTCCTGGAGGTGCGGGCAGGAACGGAGCGGCCGGAGAACCTCGAGCCGCCACGAGCGGGGACACGGTGGCCGGAGCGCAGGGACAGGGAGACGCTGAAGCCGCTGTCGGTGGTGCCCCGGGCGTCGCCGCTGTCCCTGCCCCGGGCACGAGGCTCGGGCGGGACCAGATGCGGCGGTGACGGGGTTAAGGCGGCGGCGGGCGCGGGTCTATTTGCGGTGTCGGAGCTCCGGGCGATCGGAGCGGCCCCGCGCCCCCGCCCGGCCGCAGCAGCAGGTGGCGGTGGCGGCGGTGGCAGCAGCGAGGGAGTTAAAGCCCGCGGCGGCGGGAGGAGGGGGACTGCGAGCGGGCGGCGGCAGCGGCGGCGGGAGGAGGGGGCCGAGGCGGAGCAGGCGGCGGCGGGAGGAGGGGGACCGGGGAGCAGGCAGCAGCGCAGGAGGGGACCGAGGAGCCGGCGGCGGCAGCAGCAGCCGGGTTGCTAGGGATGGAGAGATCCCGTGTCACCCGGATGTGAGTGTCATGTTGGCCCAAACTCTGAGGGATTTGGCAGCGGCGAAGCGGCAGCGGCAGGAGGAGGAGGAGCAGCAGCAGCCCCTCGCACGTCTCTAGTCACTACAATGGGGGTCGGGTAGCGGGTAGCGCAGGGGCAGCGCGCACCTGGCTCGGGGTGGGGTTGGGGGGCGTCTCTGCCCTTTTCTGGTTTTTCATTTTCCTCTCACACGCCGGAGAAAGTGAGAAAAATGCACCAGCAGCAGCAGCCCGAGCAGCACCCTGAAGGTAAGAGCCGGGGCGCCCACCAAGGGCAGCGGCGTGCTTGGGGCTGAGGGGAGGGAGGGGGCGGGGGAGGATTTAGGAGGGATTTGGGAGTCGGGGATTGGGGGGATTAGGGAAGGGTTTGAGGATGGGGTCGGTTTGGGATGGGAAAGGAAAGAGCAGCTGTGTTCGAGGAGGGACCGGGAAGGGCAGGGGGTGAGACGAAGGCGGGACAAGGCGCTGCCCTCAGCGTGTGACCAACGTGCGAGTGGATTTATGCGCGTCTGTCCCTTGTCCTGGGGCCATTAATATCAGCTGCGGGAGGACGCGGCTGGGGCTGCGTTTGCCACATCCGTCGGACCGGGGGCTGAACCTGCCGGAGCTGCGGCTCCCGGGGGCTGCCCCGCGCCGGGCGGGAGGGCGGCGGGCCGAGGGCAGGGCGGCGGGCGCGATGCGCTCGGCCTCTGCCCGGCGGGGCGCACGGGGGCGAGACGCGGGGCTCCGCCGACGGGCTCCGGCGCTGCCACGGCCCCCGCTGTTGTTTATAAATGATGCCTCCCTCCTCAATCAGCAGCAAGTTAGTGTTGCCCCCGAGGAACGCAGTCACCCGGGCTTTGTTTCCCTTTCAAGCATCCATTTAAAAAGACGATGGCTACATAGATAGATGGGTAGGTGGGTGGTTAATTGCGCCGAGCCACGTTTCATGGCATCCCGAAGGGCAGGCGGAAGGCGGGGGAGATGGCTGTGCCGTTGCTTTTATATGTGGGGGCGAAAAAAAAAAAAAAAAAAAAAAAAAGAGGGGGCGGGAGGGGAAGCAGGGATGCTTTGGGAAAATGTTGGAGGTAGATGTGCCACCTTTGTCCCCGCGGCGGCTCTGCCCCCCGCGTCACCCAGCTGTTGATGTGCCGCCGCTGGCCAGCGCTCGCCGCGCCGGTGCCGCCGCTGGCCAGCTCCCTGGGGGCCCCGCCGGGACCCCCCCACTCCCCGCCGCCATCCCGGGGAGCCATCTTAGGGCGCCCGCGCCCCCGGAGCGGGGGCCGGTGCCGGCCTCGTCCGCGTGCGTTCGCGGCGCTCCCGTGGTCTGTGCCCCCCGCCCGGAGCAGGGGGGCTGTGCTTTCCCTGCCTCTGCGCTGCTTGACGAGGGGCGATTTTTCCTCCCCTCCTTGGGCAGATCCGTTTCACAGTCATCTCTCTTGCCAGCCCGAATTCCCAGCACGTATATTGTGCCGTTCCTCCATTTTTTTCCCCACCCAGGCATCAAGTTTTGAATCGCACTCAGGAGCCTCTCCTTCCTACAGGTGCATGTAGGAGTAGACTGTTGCGCTAGTCAAAGAGCTCGCGAGGAAGGATCCTTGCGAGGAGGTGGTGTTTTGCCTCTTTGCTGTCATCTGCATAAGGATCACTCGATTATTATTTGGAAGGCGCAGTTTATTTTTTAAATTTTCGTGAAGAAGAAAAACCAAACACTATCCTTCTACAATACCAAACCTTATCCTTTTACAATGGATTCCAAGTGCGAAAGATAGCAGAGCTTTATGAACGTGTTTATCGCAGACAGTATTGGATCTTCACTTGTGGGAGGCATCCACGCATTTTTCTTTGAGAATGCAAAGCAGGGCAAGATTTAACTTGCTTACAGGACTTCCCCCTCTACCTTGCTGCTTATTCTTAATTGAACAACGTGTAAGAATTTTAAACAACTGTTCTTTCGACCAAAATAAATTGAGAGAGTAGTAAATGCTAAGGTGCTACAGCAAACTTGATCTTAAGGGGTAGGTATATTTTACTGAATAAACACGGGGAAAGGAAGGCTTCCATCCAGTTAAAAAAAGGCATTGTAAGGGAGAATCAAAATGAGAAGTGTTTGCGTCTCAATACTTACATCAGTCCTGAGGTTGTAAAGCTGATTCCTGAGTATGTTTTCTACTGTTCAATTGCACATACCACAGCACTAGTGTATGTGTATATATCTGTATGTGTAATGGAAACATCACACTGCCATGAGGTCTTAAAACAATCTTTTTGGCTTAGACCCATTTTAGTGTAAAACAGTTATAACTGAGTACTTTTTTCTTTTGTCCCACAGAGGTGAACTATGCAAGCAGCACCAGGATTCCTCTCCCTGGTGACGGACCAGCTATTCAGTCAAACAGTTCAGCACCATCCAAGCAAACTGTTCTATCTTGGCAAGCTGCAATCGATGCTGCTAGACAAGCAAAGGCTGCCCAAAACATGAGTACCACCACAGCCCAGCCTGTAGGATCTCTGTCCCAAAGAAAACGCCAGCAATATGCCAAGAGCAAAAAACAGGGTAATACGTCCAATAGTCGGCCACCCCGTGCCCTTTTCTGTTTATCCCTCAACAATCCAATACGAAGAGCCTGCATTAGTCTAGTAGAATGGAAGTATCCTTTGTTGCAGTTTGCTTTTTAAATGATTTTCTTACATTTTCTGATCATATAAAGGGGATTGTTTTACAGGATCACTTAGAGCATCACAGCTTGCATCACTTGTATGTGTGGGTAACTGTCATTAATGTCAATGGTAGTTAATTTGGCTTCAGTTGCTATTAAAGATAGTCTCTTGTGTCATATTGACACAGAACATCATTTACTGAGGTAGGTAGCTCAAAGTCAGAGGAGAGCTCATAGCTGTTCCTTTTTTCTGGGAGATGTTGGGGGAATGTTTTCAAGGTAACATTATATTCCAGCAAATCTCTGCATTGCATTTTTTGCCTTTCCAAATAAAAAAGAGTGGATGGGAATGTATTTAGTCACCCAGTGTTAGGGAGATGGCCAAAGATGTCAAACCTGTGTCTTCCATATTGTAGTTTGGGGGTATTGCCATTAGGGCAAATGAGTCAGATGTAGAAACCTTTGGAAAAAGATTGTTTTTCCCGGTACTAAAAGTAGGGAAGATTTTTACTTAAGCCAAGGACATGTTCTAAGTGCACACAAGTGTCTGAAATACAATAATCTTCTGAGCTTATACAATCTTTGTCTACCACCAAACATTTTTGGAAGCATGTATATCTAGGTGGGAGATCAGAGATGCTGCCTTGTGTTCATGATGACCTGTGTAATGGGAAGGGAATGGAATTTCCTTTAGTTCACTGGTTATAATGTGGAAATATGCATTTCTCTGGCAAAATGGGTAGCATGTTGGTTTGGTGTATTATTTAATTACCAAGAAAAGGTTTGAAACAGAAAATAGTTTTTCTGAGGTACAAGGAAAAAAATGTTAGCCTATTAGCCATGGCAACATCCCTGTAATGGGAAACAGCTGTTCTAGACAGTAGATTACTGAAGTAAAACTCAATTTGTTACTATAAACAGAGCAGCCAACCTGGCAATAAGAGCTGTTACTCATTTATAGGGTTGGTGTTTCTCAGTTCTTTGTACAAAATTCAATTGCAAATTAAAGATAGTGAAATGGCTTCTTCTTTTGTTTAAACTGGTAGAAGTCCAACTAATTTCAGTAAATTGGCCTCTCCTTGGCTAAGGTCAGGTAAATGAAATTACTATGGATCTGGAGTGGAATAACTCAGCGAGAATTTGTCCCAGCAGCACCACATCATAAAACAAGGTTGTCAGTCTTGTGATGGTATCAATTGCTCCCTCCAATCTGGAAAATGCAGTTGTAACTTTATTTTGTACCCAATATAGCAGCTCTTGATGTTGATCTGCTTTGTAGACATAAATGTGGCTCTCAAGGTGACAAACTTTTAATAGCCCTGCAATCAAAACTTAACAGAATCTTATAGGACATATGGGCTTTGTAGGACTTTTTTTTTTTTTGTGTTTTTTGAGGTTTTTTTTTGTGTTTTTTTTTGTTTTTTGTTTTGTTTTTTGTTTTTTTTTTTTTTTTTGCCCCAGGGAACTTTTTAAACTGGCAAAAATATACTTTTGAATATATTTAGTACTCTTACCCCAGTATTTTATGGGACTCTTATGGAAACATATCTAGAAATTGTGCATCAAATACAGGAAAGGTTGACAAAAATTGTAGCTGAGGACCAAAGTACTACTTTTCCAAACTTCCACAGCTAGTTCCACTGGTACTTCATCTCAGTACCTCCATGTTTCTGGTCACTGAGAATAGTAAAATACTGTGTGAGAAAGATGACAAACTGAAGGATGAACTTCATATGCATGAATTCTAAGAAAATGAAGACTTTTTTTTGGAAGACAGGAGGTATCTCCACGTTCCCACTGCTGTTGTCCAGCTCTAGCATAGAAAGCAGTGCTGCAGTCCGTGCTGGTGTCAGTGTGGAAGTGTGTAGCCTCTCTTTGTGTGGCTGCCAAGCCAGCCATGATATTCTATTTTCTACTCAACACACCTAAACTTTCATCTGTCCTGACCAAAGCCAGGTTTCAGGAATAGAACTGTCAGAGACATGGAGTGGCTCAGAATTTTCCTGTGTCAATTGTACAGCTTTCTAGTTCTCCTGTAAGAGAATAGTTGTGGTTTTCTGGGAATCTTTCTCATATCCTACTTTGAACTATACTTTAAATGATTTTCCTCCTTCGGACAAATGTGTATTAATGAGACCTACATATGAGGACAGACCGGCTCTATGATTATTTCTTGCCCATTATGGTGACCCACATGTGGATTTCAGAGTGGGTAATTATATTCATCTTTGGAATTTAATATAAAGTGCTCTGTGACAGCATGAGTAATAGTTTTCACTCTTTTCAAAAGGAAGAGGACGTTGAAGGATCATTGTGATGGAAAATAATATGGTATATATATAGTGCTATAACTAAAGGTGATGGAGTGTTTGTCAGAGTTATCAGTCAAAAGATTGCCTTAAAGGAAAGACTTGTTTTACCATTGTTGATGCTGAGAGGAGAACTAGACTAAAAAGTTTGGAGATACTCATAAGTCATGAGTTCCTTAACAAGATTTTCCAGACCATTTGACATATTTATACTACTGTCTATTTTTGCCAATTGTGTGGCCTTAGCTGTTTACATCCCATTCCCAGAAGATGATTCTAATTCAACTAATCATAATTTGGTAAGTACACTGGAATTTTTATTTTATGTTTGTTTGCTATGCTTTTAACATGATTAACTAGTATTTGAGACTGCATTAAATATAGGTAATTTCAGTAAAAAACCCTGATACATAGTGCTATGCAAAATATTTATGGAATTGCTTTTTGTTTTTCTTCTCCCGGTATTGTGTTACTTAGTCATGTGTTTAAAATGAGTTTTTTAAGTCAGTAAGATTCTTTGGAGAGAAATATGCATTAATATTATGCTGTGTGTGTCCATATACTTGTGTGGCATAAAAACTTTAGTTTGTGTTTCTACTGCTTATATTGATTACATATATTTGCTAGCTGTTAGTCTTTCTGACACTTGTTTCAGACTTGAAGGTTTACTGCCTTTCCTAGTGTACTTCTCTACTCTCTTTGCTGTTTTTAATGGCATTATTCGGCTGTTTATTTTACTGGGCATCTTAATTTTTATGAGAGGGTGGTGGGAAATTTTGCATTAACATATTTTCAAAACTCACATTGATGTTCCTATTGTTTTAAAGTGGTCACTGCTGATATAAATGATCTTTCAAAAAAGGGATGGTTTTGTAGTAAGTGGTGTGTAGAGATGTATTTCTTTGGTTAAAAATAGTATACTATGGTTGTGCTTGAAAAGATAAAATGGGAACTAATTTTTTCAATTCTCTAAAACTTACAAAGGCTATCACTCAAGGGCAACATTGAATTATATCGTAATGATTTTGTTGTTTATTTTAAACTCCATCTTGAAATAGTAGAGTTGAGTGGTCTTGTGCACTCATAATCTGCATGTGACCCTTTGGATGGGTAAGGAAATTCATGAAAGAAAGAACTGGATACCAAGCAGTAGGTAATTCTGGACTCATTTACCTGGAAAATTAGGGTTGATATGAGGTCTTCTATTTTATGAACATGTTTGCATAATTTGTGGTGTGTATATGTTTATTTTTCTAAAAGTAATTATTTTGTGTTGAAGACCCATTTTTTGTTTTTTAAATTGCGTTTAAGTAAATATGGACAATAAAAATTGCCAATGAAAGGCAGAATAATTCAGGTCAGTGTAAAGAAAAAGTTATGCAGCTGTGTATCTGGCCAACCAACAGACCTTTTTTTCTCCTGGGAAATTCAGGGCACAAATCTCCATGGCCTTCAATCCACCCTGAGATCTGCTAATAACTAATTTCAGAAAGCATTACATGGGAAAGGTGAAGTAGTTACTTGTGTCAGAGGCTAATCATTTTGGAAAATATTTCTAGCATTAGTTTTGTTAGATTATTGTCTGGTGTTTCTGACCCGATTTCAATTCTACAACATACTAGTATTTAGAAAGACAATGGATATTTCATTCCTGATGATTTTTCTTTTTTTATCTAATGTGGCCAGGCTAGTCTAAGGAATAATAATTTGTGTCCTTTTTTTTTTTTCTTTTAGTAAGAGATTCTTGATCCTTATCTATTTTAAGTAGACGGGTTCTCAAACTCCTCCAATTATATGTATATAAAGTTTACTTGGCCATTTAAATTCTCATTTAAATTTGCATCCTATTTATCCTGAATAAATAATGATTCATTCCACTACATTTACTTGAAGAACAGAATTTATACTGGCAATGTACTTTGAGCTGCTGGGACTAATTTAAACTCAATAAGGGAGTACACAGACACATCCTATGTGTTCAGTCTAATAAAATAAATAGTTCTAGAATGAGGAGCATTGGCTTTTCCTATTGGTGAGGTTCTCCATCACGAAATATGTTAACCAATGGTCTGGGTTTGTGTCTCTCCTCTGGTATTTCACTGACAATTTCCTTGGTTCGTGTGGATTCAAGTGCACTACGGGGGAATATAGTAAAAGAGCTGAGTTAGAAATCTTCAGGCTTGCTTGGGAGCCTGCTGGATTCTGTATTTCCTGCTGCTTGAGGTGCTTGTGTTGGAGAGAGGGCTGTCTTATAGTGGGAGTAGGCATTATTCTGTTAATAATGTTCAGATCTTTTGTCTGGTTTGTGAGCAGAGCAAATCTTAATCATCATTGAACCTTATAGGTTTGGCAGTGTTTTGGCTCCCTGCATGCAGACATGCGTGGCATGGATGCCTGATCTGAGCCCTGAACTCTGGTCTTGCTGGGAGACTGCCCCACTCTGGCTTTAATTCAATTCAGCTTCATAAATTATAGTTTGCATATGGATATTATATCTAGCTTGGTTCTCTCAATGTTGCTACATTGAAATGGGTAGATGAATTGCTTTCCATCAGCTAGCTGAACTGGTTCATTTTTTTTTTTGAATTTGTAAACAGAAAAATGATGTATTTATACATGTGGGGTTTTTCTGTGAATACAAAATAGACATAATTTGTAATCAGCCTCAGAACAAGGAAGCAATGGTATGAGAACAAAAACCAGTGGAACATTGGTACATGGGAACTATAAATGTAAACTTTTCCATTTTTGGTTGGGCTCATGAGGAGGTACATATGTGAGAATTTGAGCAGTCCAAATGTTCATCCTTTATGACTTGGAAAGTTTGCAGTGGCAGCCTCAGTACAAGGATGTATGTGAATGTGCACAGACTGCAGTACAGAGTGATGAACTTAAGCCTAAATTCTACTTCATTAATAATTAGTCCCCAGTCATTGCATGTACTGACACAAGTGGGCCCTGTTCTTCTCCAGGTAGATGGGGAAGCTATTATTGAACTGAGAAGTTTTCTGTTACAGCAGAGCAGGGGCAACATGCTTCAGGATGAAATCCTGCTTCATATTTTAAGGTAGTTTCTTTCATCTGCCTTCAGAAGTCTCAGGTGATCTGAACTTTCCATGCTTGATTGAGCTCTTCTTTTTGGAAGTGTTTCTTGTCTGAGCTAGATAAGAAGCAGTTTCTAGCAGAAAGGGCTTTCTGTATATAAATCTTATTTCTGTTTCTGTCTTTTCCTTTTTATCCCTCATCTGTTGTATGTTATTTCCCTTAATTTCTTTTGTCTTTAACTTCCCACTCACTTCTTTCTTGTTATCTTTTGACTCTACCCTATGGCTTCTCTCTGTGTTTTCTCTTCTGTTTGTCCTCCTGTGCAGTATGCTTTTCTTTATCTCCTTCTCCCACCTCAGTTTGTCTTCCTGGTGTCATCCTGCTGTCCCATGTTCTGTTCTGTGCTTTGCCTCCTGCTGCCTTTCCTCTTGCCCTGACTTGCACTGGGCTTCTTTCTTTACCATGTGCAGGCAGACCAGCACAATACAAGTCTGGATTTTGGCTGTGGTCAAGGCATTGTTGGTTATTCTTTTTCTTTCCTTTTTAAAATATGTAAATATGAACAATAAGAAGACATACATTCATCCAGAGTTGCTAAAAATGACACCCCTCAAATTTGCGTTCAGTCTTTGGTTGCACTGCATCTCTTGTGATTAGACCCCCAAGGTTTGTGTGGTAACACTGTTCTACTTGAGATTGACAGCAGAGTCAGGGGGTAGGAGACCCAGCTGTACAAGTTTTAGCAAATTGGCAAGGGCTCATGAGGAAAGAATTTGCCTCTTGTGCACAAAGGTCTCCTAATGTTTAGTAAAATCTCTGTGCCCCTGATAACAGGATTCTTCAGCCTTGCCTGAGTAGCACTGTGTATGGGGAGCTCTGAGTGATGCTCTGTGCTAAAGGTTGTCTCCAGCCTGTGCTTGCAGAGCAGGGCAGGTGCTGATGGGCCTGGATGCCTCTTCTTTATCCCAGGGCTGGGACTGGGAGAGCCGTAGTGGGGGACACTGCTACAGAAAGGTAATGTTTGTGTCCTACTTTCAGGCAAAGATTTCCTCTGTAAGTAGCTTTACGTGGCTCTTTGAGTCCCTTCATCAGGAGGAAAGCCAGTGTTGTGCCTTCAATCTAGGGCACAGCAGGAGAGTACTCTGAGAAGAACCGGTTGAACTCTTGACTTAGAGGTGTCAGGCTTCCTGTCCTTATCTCATTAGCAACTCGATGACTCATTCAGTTCTGAGGCCACATGACTAATTAATCCATCCATTGAAAAGGTTGTTGGTTTTTACCTTGCACCCAGCTGTCCTCTATACAGAGATTATCTGAAAATATTGGTGTAGAATTCTATAAATTTTAATCTCATTACGTAAATAATTCTAAAGATATTTGTTTAATTGCTAAGTGTTCAATTCTGTATCTTAGAAGGAGGTCTGTGTTTATCTACTCCCTTTGCTGTGTTTACTTTTTCAACTCAAGGGTCTTTAAGGTCTGGCTCTCTTTCCACTCACTTAGAAAATATTCCAATCTAAATAACTTTTTGATACTGTGTTTCTGATATTTCTTCTATCTTTGGATTCTTAGCTAATGTGCTCTCCTAATGCTTCTGCTAGCTGGCATAAAAGTCATCCAAGTGAACTTTTCAGGAAAGATGCAAGATAATTTGGACTTGACTCTACTGAAAACACTTTGCTTGGGAAAACATGGTGGAGCCCTTATAATGACTTGTGCATACTTAACCAAGCTACCCATACTAAAGATACCAGATTAATTTGTTTTAAGAGAAAATATCATTAGGTTTAATTGAAGAAGATTCAAAAATACAGGATTTTAACTGATATTCCATAGGAATTTTACATTGTGCATTGATTCAAGTCAGTGAAATGTATTTACGTGTCTGTGTATGAATAGGAGGGGCCTGTGAGAAAGTCATTAGCTCAATTCTGAAAACAAAATCCCCACACATTAAAATGGGGAGACTTGGGTTGGTTGTTTTGTCTATATGCAAATGCTCTGAGGAATAGTTTTGATAATTTTTTTTGCTGTTTTTCATGGATATTGATACCCCGACATGTATTTTCTTGTTCAAAAACCCATGCAAGAACTACAAGAACAACATGCCTTATTTTTCTGAAAATTAGTAATGAAGTTATTTGATGGTTATTAGGTGAGATAGAATGCATTAATAAATAACCTTTGCATATTTGCAAGAATTTCTTAATAGATGACATTTCTGCAAGGGGATTATTAAAAAATGTAATTTAGTACTCATCCCTGTCTTCCTATTTCAATTTTTTATTTAATATTACTGTCAGCTCAAAACTTCAGTAGTATGAATTAGCTAATTATTATGGATATACTTTGATTTTTCAATGCAGATTCTGAATTAATTTTTTTCCTTTGTGTTATCATGCACACCTCTGCAAAACAGATGAAAATTCTGCGTTTTAGTGTTTTACTCTCACTTTACCCTACAGTAAGTTCCTGGGCCTATACTGTCTGTGCTGCACTACCCCAGAAATATGATATAGCTCTTGAATTTTTCTGGTGAATGTAATTGCATGTATCAAGTCCATCTCTAGCTGTGAATGAAACAGAAATTTTATTTCACTTTGTGGTTTAGGAAGAGGGCCATTCCCAAAGGAAAGATGTGACCAAGATGACTGTCAATTTCCAGCTGGTGGAAAGGTTGTTTGGCTTTGTAGAGGTTTGGGAATAACAGTCATGTCCTTATTCCTCTTTAGTTTGTGTCTCAGTAAAACTTAATCCATGCTGAAGTAGCTGGATCCTAAAATGTCTGTTTAGAGTATGAGGGCATGTGAAGATCTGAAGTTTGGTGTTACAGATTTCAGCTAATGACGCTATAAAACTTTTATTTTTTTTTTAATGCAATAGAGCTTCTCAGTTGTCCAGGCCAGAAGGCCTCACAAAAGGATGTACTTAATCATTCCCATTTGAAAGGAAATGTTTTTTCCATGTTCAAAGTTGCAAGCCTGTTCCTGTGGGGAATTCCTACTAAGGGCTTGTCTCTCCTTAAAGAGATTTGCTGGTAGTGCACTACTGGCAAATTGCCTGGGGAGAGAGAGCATACACCAAAAAGAGTTCTTTTTCTATTATAGGCTAAAGTCAGTCTCTCAAACAGAATAGTGCTGCACTGGTACAGAAAACTGTTTCTTTGGGTTTCTTTATGCTGTGGAGAGCAGTGATTCCTGACTCTCTTTTCTCCTTACTCCCTGCTTGATGAAGATATGACTTAGAAATATTTAAGTGTAGACTGGTTGTAAAAAAAGTAAACCTGTTCATTTAAAAACATAGAACAATCATATTGGTTACTGTATCAGTTGAGTGATCAGTGGGGAAAGTAGTTAGATCTGATGTTAAAACAGCTCTAACTGAAATATAAATTGAGCATTAAAGTGAGTAGGGTAAGTTTGTATTTGATATGCAAACTGTTGGAATAGAGTAAAAGTAGATCATTAAATACTCTGAAAAAACCCCTGAAAAATCCTGGTGATAAAACTAGTTTACTGACTTTATGTAAAGCATGTGAATTACTTGAATATTGAATACGTAAATCTAACAAAATACTAGTTATGGTTTTATTCCTTGACAATAGCTGATATGCTAAAGGAAACACTTTAGAAAGTTGTTTCTGAAAGTTTTACTCAAAGAAT
Source organism: Sylvia atricapilla (assembly GCF_009819655.1). Lineage (NCBI taxonomy): Eukaryota > Metazoa > Chordata > Aves > Passeriformes > Sylviidae > Sylvia > Sylvia atricapilla. Next base: position 14,341,399 of record NC_089150.1, on the reverse strand, counting down.
GAACACTATAGAATTGAGAAGCTTTCTGTGTTGCCATGTATCAATGCCACACCAAACACAGGTTGCCATAAATATTACTTGGATTTTTTTCTCTAAACCATATTTTAAAACTCCAGGTTATGCTGAGTACGGGTGTTTACTTTCTTTTAAAAAGATGTTCACATCAGATGTATGTTAGGTTTTGAGAACTGTATTTGTTTTTACCATGGTTGGTGTGTGAGTACTGTCTTGAAATGCCACAGGGTTGGGATCCATGATTTTTGAAAGTGCTGGTCAAGTTTGGCTTGTTTATTTTGAGCAGAACTGGAATAGTTTTTTCTTTTAGAAAGCTGGTCCCTGAGTACTTCAAAAGATTCATGTAGCTGTTAAATCAACTGGAATGCAGTTTCTGATCTGGTGAGCTTTAATGACTAACTGGTTTTGGTCATTGTTAATTGAATGTATGATTTGGTTTATCATTCATTTTGCAAGAACTCAGATTTGCTTATCCTTCTGTCATGCACCAAAACCTTTCTATTGCAGGGCATCTGGAAGAATAGGGCCACAAAGAAAGGTTAAATGAATATATAGTGATAGCAGGAGAATGTTACCACTAATGATTACATAGTGACCAAAAAAAAATCACTTTTAATTAATAATTTCATTTAATGACTTGCAAGTCGAGTATCAGTGTATTCCCCCTCACTGCCTGCTTCAGAAAAGATTGAGACTGAGTGTTGTTTCTGACTGTATAAAATTAGCTTGATAAAACCAATTAGCTGCTTCCATTTGTTTCTGATTTTTTTTTCATGGTATTTTTATGAAGAAAAGGGCTTTTAGAGTTCCATTTTTTTATTTGAAGAATCCCTTGATTGAACAGTATGGTATTTCCAGAAATGTAGGTGCCTGACTTCACCATTCAAAACAAACTTTATTTAAAGGTTTGAAATGCATGCTCATGATTCAGTGATTTTCAATTACGTCAGCACAGCTGGCCATGATACATAATTTGACTTTTCAATGTTTTTAGGGATTGATTAAACTTTGAAATGATAGGCAGATTGGTTTGCATGGATTTATAATAAATCAAGATATTTTTTTGCCCCCCTTCTTTAACATTAGAAGTAAATTTTTGATTTAGATGCACGGCTAGAAGTTTGGGCAGTGTCTAAGTCTGTTGCTGTTATGATTTTTTTTCACACTGATGATTATTCAAGGGGGTAGAGAGCTGTTACCAGTTTGCAATCTTGTAGAATTCTACCTTTGGATGATGTTAAGGATTTGAATCTTGCTAATTTTTAGTGTGGTAAATCACATAATGCAAGCCATGGTCTGTGTTGGCCAGTAAATGTGAAGGGATCACAGTAGACAAAAAACCTGCAGAAGCTCAGAATTTAGTCTTCAAATTTATTTTGGTTGCAAATTTTCCAGTAATTAAGATACATCAAATATTAGTTTGAGGGAAATAGTTCAGCCGAAAGATTCATTTGCCCAGTTGTTTTAGTTGTCCTCTTCTCATGTGATACAAACCAGGTGATATGTTGAATTTAATCACACCTGACAGCTTCTGTATGTTGTGCTGAACTACCAGGCAGCATTTCAGTAAAATGTGGGAGATCCAGTGGCACAGAGGGGTCTACAGAGCTGCTTACATTTGTTCCTTCAGCACAAAGGAAATCTCTTTACAGTATAAGAATATGGGCATGAGAAGTATTTGTTAATAAGGTTCATTAGTTGGATAATTATACTTTTCTGGGTTGCTGACGGTGGCTGCAGAGTGCAGCAGCCTCCAGCAAGACGGCATCTTCTGCAGCTCAGCTAATCAGACAAATGCAGTCCTTCCAAGGAACTGAGTAGCAAATACCCCAAAGCTGTATTATGTTTATCAGACATTTTGTTAGTGCAGTTTTCACTCTGTTGGATTTATTATGATGCCATTACTTATTTTTTTAATGTATTCATCTAGAATCCTTTAAAACACATACCAATGATGTGTGGCATAAATGTTATTCATCATGAAATGATATTTAAGTGATTCTTGTGATGAAGATAAGCATATAATATTTAATATTTTATTTGGTTTAATAAATGAATTTTTATTAGTTTTGAGTTCAAGTAATTTATCTCACAATAATTTCCTATAGCAAAGGAAAAAAGAAAGCAACCTACAGAATTATATACCTCTTATATGTTTATTAAAATAAGGTCTCAACATCTCTTGACATGACTGACTTGAGAAAAACTAAATAAATCATACAAAGGACCAGTGTTTAACTGAACTATACCTACAAGTCTCATGGTATTAAATGATGCTTCCTAGTTTGAAAGCTAGAGATGAATAGTTCCAGGTACAAAGTCTGTGACTGGCTCTGTTGGGGTCCCTCAGCTGCTCTAATTCTCAAGGCACAGTGTAGACCAGAAAGCTTTCCTCCATTCTAGTACCGAGTTGAATGATACTTAAAATGTTTTATGTTTTTTTCTCAAGTATAATTGAACATTCTCATTTAAGTGACAGTCAGTAGAACGTGTTTCTGGCCAAGGCCATGTTGTTCTGCTGGCCAGTGCTGCAGTTGTGTGTTTGTGTGGTCACGGCAGTGTCGGTGCAAGCCCACCTTAAGCCAGGCACGTGTGCCATCTGCATTCCTAATGCCATAAGAAGACCTTACCCTGAACTTGGGAACTTGCTGGAGGCTTTGCAATCTTAACACCCACAGTTAATGCAGATTGAGCCCAGGTAGACTGAGCATGCACAGATCTGGCCTGTCAGCATGGGTTAGACTTGTGACTTTTATAAAGGACTTTGTCTCCTGTAGTAAAGACTATTGACTGCTTCCCACATCTCTGTTTTCCCTAAGCACTGCATGGCTGAGAGTGTGTATCAGTGTGGATGAAAAATGCATGGGCTGCTGATTTAGCTTCAGCTTCTGAGAGCACCTGATTTCAACCAAATAAAGCAGAAACAAACTGCCAAGTTGTTCTAACATGATTTTTGACAATAGGGAGAGGAGCTTTGTGTTCCCTCTTTCCCTCACATACAGGCCACTTGTCATGCCAAAACTCAAACAATGGCAGGCTGAAGGGATCAGGCTTTATTAATTTTCATGCTTACAGAACTGGTTGCTTCCTTTAAAAAGAGCACTGAACAATGTGGGTTAAGAAAGCCAAATAATTTGGTGCCATAAGGGAAAGGAACATAGAGAACATAGGTAAGATTTTTAGCCAAGAACTTCAGGGATGAGCACTGAATGTTTCAGTTTGCCCCGGAACTTCTTGGTATTCTTGGACAGGATATTTATCTTTCAAGAATTTCAGTTTCTTGCTTGTAAAATAGCTTTCTGCTTTAAAAGGTTGTCAAAAGGAAAAGTCAGTTTGAGGCTGTGAAGGATCCAGATATGGTAAATAGGGTTTGTATAGACAGTGGAATGATATCTAGGGATTTCTCTTAAAACAGTTACTTTGTCTTCATCTGGAAATGGTTTTGCTGATGTTCGGGTGAATGCGTTCTGGAGAATTTTGTTTTTAGAGGCTATATTTTAAATTTGAGTATGTAGAGTGATTTGGCAGCAAATTTTGGCGAAGAAAAAGTGATTGGTAGTGGCAATATGGGAACAGAAGGAACAGCCACTGTTCCCATAGTGATACAGCAAAAGCAGTGACATTTAGGTAAACAGCAGTAGGACAGGAAATTTGGGGGAGTTAATGTTAGATGTCTCAGAAGATACAGTAAGCTTCCATACGGTGTTTCATATGTATCTGGAAATGCTAATGTTTAGCCTCTATTTGTTCTATTGGTGGCAAAAGCACTCCCAATATCTATTTGGGAAGTTCAGTGATTCCTTGAACAGGTAATCTGTCAGTGAAACCAAGGCAAGCCACACCTCATTCATCAGAAATTGCACATGGCAAAAAAAAGAGTGATATTTTGAGTGTTCACAAATAATGTGAGCTGTCCAACTGGTGGGAATGGAACCGCTCAAGGTGTTTTTGAATTGCAAGATTCTGTCTTGAGAAATGTTAGTTTAAATTCTGCATTTCATCACTTACCAATAAAAAGATGGAATCACAATCTTGGCTTAGGTTGGAAGGGCCCTTAAAGATGGTCTAATCCCAATGCCCCCTGCGGCAGATCAGGTTGCTTAGAGCCCTATCTAAACTGTCCTTAAACACTTGCAGGGATGGAGAATAAATATTAATGTTATATTCTTTGATATATGACTTTGTAAAATACTACTAAAACCATGAAATACTTCACTATTGTATTTCACAACCGTGAAATACTGAAATGGCACTGAATTTGCTTTTACAGAAGTACAAAACTTCTAATGTTCTTAGTCAAAAGTTTCACTTCTAGTAAAAAGCGAAGTTTGCATGTAGGTAATTCAGTCTTTGGATGTGGGATCTTTGGAGTTCACTACTTTTTTTTTTTTTTTTTGTGGTAGGGATATTTGTCATGTGAAGAGGATTTATTCTCTAGAAGAGATTATGAAATTTTTAAACCGGCAGTGTAAACAATATTTTTGCAGAATGTGGAAGAAAAAGTGTAAACCCACAGAAATCTTACTTAAATCTTCAAACTATAAAAATGCAAGTGAATGCGTCCATTTTATCCCACAAAACACAGAAGTATTTTGTATCAGACTCTTGTTTCCCATATGAAATTCTGAAGAGTTTGTGTTTGAGATATATGGCCTCTCCTATTATTAGCCAGTAATCTCAGAGTAAGTCCCTGGCAAGTGTGAAGGACAAATTAAGGTGCCAGAGGTCCAGGTACTCAGGCTGTTTTCCACTGAGTTGTTTATTCGTTTCCTTTATCCACTTTTTCTCATTTTTCACAGGAAGAAAGCTGGTAGTGGAGGCCCTAAGTTGATGTTTTCACATAATAATGTACTTTTTAACCTTGATAAATAGTGGGAAGCTTATCTGTTTTTCTGAGAACTAGATCTTGAGTGATATGAGCTGAAGGGTAACCTCATCAGCTATCAATGAACTTAAAGGATTTGGGTGTCTCTTCACAGTCATTGTGTGCACACTTATAGTCTGTGTAATTACAGAGTAGAATGTTGATGCCTGCTCCTCGCTAAGCTATTAGAGAGGTCACTAATAATAGAGATACTTTGGTTTCTTGGGCAAGGGCAGATACGTGGGCTCACATTTGTCTGAAGGAGGCATTTCCTCAGCTAACAGGCAGCATTCAGAGACCCAGAAACTCCAGGACAGGGTCAGAGCAGGGGGCCATGGAACATGGGTTATTCCTGCGCTGCGTAATTTGGAACTCCCTTTCTGTGTGTGAAGAGAGGGAAATCTTAGGGTGTAACAGCACATCCTGACCTTTCTCCTCTAAAACTTCGGAGGAGTAGCCATGAATAATAAAGTCTTTGAGTTTCAAGTCCATGGTTTACTGCTCGCAGAGACAGTTCAGGATATTTCCTATCAAACTCTGACCACGTACTTCTGAAAAGAGTTGCAAAACTACAAATACTGCCTTCTTTTTACTTGCTGTGACTTCAGTCATTAATAGTGCATATTAAAGACCTACTGAAATGAAAGAAAATCCTTGAAGTTGAATCCTTGGATTTGAATGTTGAGCTACAATTTTAAGTTTGTGGTGGAATATTTTTTTATTTGAAAATTACAAAGGAGTAATTAGAGGCCTTTATCCTGACTTAGAAAGGGAAGGTAAAAGGGCTTATCATTATCATTTTATCTCGAAGACAAAACTGAATTTTTTATCCTAAAATTGTGTGTCCTTATGCAAAGACCAATTTATATTTATTTCTCTACATGTATTGACTTGATTAGAAATGACTAGGTGGTGCTCTGAGACAACCCCAGTTTCAGGGTGAATCATCTTAATGCCACTTTTTCATGGCTGCTCATATTTTAAGTGAATGCATTTTACTTGCAGATAAGAGTTGATAACCACGAGCACTAAAAATATAATGACGTAGTTAATGAGTGATAAACTGCTGTGGTCTTATGATCACATGAAAATACTTGACTCCCATGGAGCAGAGAAGTTTTCAGCTTTCAGATTGTAATTAATTAAATGTTAGAATTGTTATAACTTTGAGTAGGATGTAGAATCTCAAGGGATTGTAGATTCTTTTGAAGTCAACCCTAGAGTGTAGATATCATACATAGAACCTGCCTTTCTAAGTACCTTGCTTTGTAATTTAACTACTGTACCTGCTTTCAAATCAGAAACAGCTTATCTAACTTAATATGTTGCCATATGTAGTATTAACTCCATTATGGATACTTTTTCTTGCATCTAGTGAACTCTTTCCCAAGGCTAAAAGCTGAAGACAAAAGGTTGTCATTCACAGAAATTGACTGAAGAGTTCACCCATCTTTGGAAGCCCACGAATAAGTACATGTTACAGCAAATTTGTCAAAAAATCAGAGTGGATTAATTTTTTTATAAATGTCATGACTTCATCATGGAATTTACTCTGTCAGTAGCTGTTAGGTTGCTAAACATTTATGAGAATTGATTCCCTCATTTGTAAGTTAGCCAAGTGTTGTGTGTATCTTCACTCTACCAAAATAGTTGGATTCTGGCACATTTTATTCTAAAGCTTTTCCCAATACAGTTTTTCTTCCCATACCAGAAGATTTTTATAAGTGGTGATATTTTGATGACGAAAATAATAACACTTTGAAAGACATTAAAATTGGTGAATGGTTTCCCACAACTTCAGTAATCGTTGGGTGCTGCTTTATTTTCCACTGACACAGGCGATGATTACTTGATAATTTGGTGCTATATCTATACAACCCTGCTCTGCATGAGTTAAGAAAAACAGCACATATTTTAGCTTAGAGTTACTAGCTGTGGTTTTGTATAAGCTGTAACAAGCAGTAAAATGTGTGCTCTGTGGTTTGCAGTGACCTTCGTTGTTGGGTAAATTGCAGGAAAAAATAAAAACCAAAGACATGCTTAGAAATTCTTTGTTTGGAGGGCTAAATCTGGCCTGTATTCTGCTGTCCTAGTTGTGCATAGTGATTGGAGACCTTTTCAGCTTGGGCAGAGACAGACCTTCAAAGAGGACAAGCAAAGCACTCAGGTTTTTTTTTTTCTATTTTACAATACTCTCTGTTTGTATATATGCCTAAAATAGAGCAAGGTGTTTGTTCTGAGCTGTAGATTTCTAGTCGGCGTATATGGGTTTTATGTAAATTTGAAAAGCATTCATACCTCTGAAAATATCTAGAAAGTTATTTTTATCAATAACTCAAGCACTGTAATTATTTGGAAGCTAAGTATCAAGAATTACACGTGCCCCTAAATTAACTTGGGCATTCCGGAAGCAACTCTTGTTGTATCAAGATTTTTCTTTACTGTGGGAACAGTGAATTTTGGCATCTGTACTGATCCTGTAGGATTAATCCCTCAACCCTGGCTCAAATACTGGCCAGTAGAGGATGTCTAGGGAGCAAAATAAATGCCCAGTACTGGATCCAGTAATCCTCAGCTCAAGAAGTTTGAGCCAGAGATAGGGCCTTTGTGTTCAGTGATTTCAGATGAGGCAGTTCACATCACACTCAATAAGTCACACCATACTTTATTTAAATGTTTTGAGAGAACATAATCGGGTTGTTGTGCTTAATTGTAACAATTTTGATTTTAAAGATGCTTCTGCAGAGACAAATATTCTAACATCTTGCCTATAAAAAAACCTTCTGATGTGGAGCAGTCTCCAACTCCAACTTGCAATTTTTTTTGTTACTCTTTCCATTTCTCCTTTAGCAAGCTGTTTTATCCTTTTATTCTACTGTAGTAGATATTTTTCTTTTCTGTTAGGAAGTGAAACTTAAGAATGCAGTGGTTGCTGTGAAGGTACTGTTCAGAAATAATGTTTTGAATCAGAGCACATCATGACACGATGACTTTTTGATTCCTTGGGAAGATGATCTGAGATGCTGTCATGTACGCTGTGTCACACTGGGGTATTACATCAGATTGAGTATGACCCAGTATTTGCTAAGTAGTGATCTGGGTTACCAGAATGTTGTTGGGTTTTCTTCTTGCCTGTGAAACATTTCTAGTCTTATTTAGTGTATAATGGATAGGTACTAGTTATTCAGGAACAAATGCTATTTTTGATGGAATATTTTCTGTTAGCAGATGCCTTTTAAAAACTGTATTCAGTAGTGTTTTATCTGTGCATTGTAGTGCTTATTTTGGCAAATAAATTTTGAAGTTCAAAGTAGTCAAAGTTTTCTTTGTCAGATGTTAAACAGAAGCCAACAACAAATTTGATCTCTATACGAATCTCATTTTCACTCCTCAGCTATGCCTCCAATTTGAGAGTTACTTTTTGGATACTGTAACTAGCCCCTAACATTTCATATTCTGTGCTGCTGAGGTTCTGAATTGTAGTGGTATTTCTTGTGTAATGGAAGGGTTGTTAAGAAAGATGCATTTTGAGAAAGTGTAGCAGCTGTGATAATAATACATCTGCTTTTGTACCACAAGTAAACAGAATATGCACATGGAACTTACAGCATCATTTAAGACTGTTTCAGCTGTGCCTTTCAGATATTACAGTGCCACCAGTTTCTCATTTTGATTCAAACATTTCATTGTAGCACTTCTGAGTCATTTCTTTGGTAGAAGTTAAAGCCAACAGGTCTTGGACAGATTCTAGTAATGACTTTAGGTAAATCAGCTTATCTCCAGATATTTAACTATTATTTCTGTACATTATTGGCAATGATAACACATTACATGTTGCCTATACATAATGCTGGCTCAGAACACTGTTGCTAAGTATACTGTTGCATCCGGTATTTTTCATTAGAGTGTATCACAGTGTTAGAAATATCTTTCTAGTTTAGGTGTTAGTGAATAGAAGCATGTTCTGTATCATGCTACCATAAACTTATTCACATTCTCTGGTGTTTGTTGTGAAGAATGCCAGTATTGATGAAGTAAACTATAGAATATCCCCTTTTTTCAAATCAAAATGTATGGTGGACACAACAACTATATCTTGCTTTATTTTCTTGTCCTAAGATTTTATTCTAAATTTGTATCTTAAGTGACTGAGTTATAGTTTTCTTGAAAACAAATTCCTATTACCAGATTACTGAATTTACATGTATATACAAAAAAATCAATAACATTCTTAGTGTTGAAAAATGGTGAAAGAAGCTACTGGTTCCAGCTGAAGTAGGAGGAAAACACAGTTGGATTTAAATTGGTCAACCATAGGCAGCAGCAACGTAATCAACTGTTAAAAAACTGTTGAAAACAAGTTCAGTTGAAATTATGCAGTGCCAAAATGTGTTTGCTCATTTTGTTTGGAAATCTCTCCTTGCTCTTTATTTCCTAAAAATAAAAACCTTTGTAGAAGCCTTGAAGGTAGGAAAGGGACAGTATTTCAACCCTGATTAATGAAGCTGTTTTTCCCCAGTCCTGTAAGAGACGATGACAACAATAGCATCACACTTCTGTTTTCCAGTGGGATTGACTAAAGTCTCTTTATGAGGTGCACATTGATGGAATCTTTATAATTACTCATCAGAATAGGTTTGGGATCATGTTCAGGTATATTTTTTGTTATTATGATGCTACATTTGCTAGTAGGAGCACTTCAGTAAGGAGGAATGGAAATTCTTTTGGGGAGCAACCTTCATTATCAGGGCCTTCTTTTGGCCTTTGGGCCGTTTTATCTGTCTGCAGTGTTGCATTGAATTTAATAAATGTCCAGCCAAGATATAAGAAGAGGCATTGTCCTCTAAGTGAATACAGATGATTCCACTCAAACTCTTCTCCTGGCTTGTCCAGCAGTTATGTTAGCCTTCAGGTCTCCTAGATGCTAAGGAAGTGTGGAATGCATATTTATTTCTTCAGAGATTTCTCTGTTATGCAGAACCTTTCAGTTAACTGATTGAGAAAGGCAGCTGCAATAAAGCAGGGAAACTGGATAACAAGCAAGAGATACAGTCATCTGAGAGCCTGGCTTTGTAAAATTATTATCTTCAAAGTCTTCCAAACTCTAGGAGCTAAAACTGTGGTGTTTTTTTTTTTTTTTTTTTTTTTTTTTTTTTTTTTTTTTGATGTGTTTTTTTTTTTTTTTTTTCAGTTTGTGCACACCTCCATATTCTTTCCCTTTCCTTAATTGTTTAATATAAGTCAAATTTTAGGTGGGAGATAATTCTGCTCTCTTGAAAAGAAGCTCTCATTAGCTGCTGCTGCTGAAGCCTGTAGTAATCAGTACAGTAAAGATGAAACTGTTACAGGAATTTCTTTTTCCATTAGATGCTTTTGGATCACTGATAAGAACTTCTACGAGTTTTCAAAGGAGACTCTGTCTCCAAGTGATGCAGATTCCTGAGTAAGGAGCCATCTCATGACCAGCTACATTGCTTGTCTAAGGTCAGCAAGCTTAGTGGGGAATATCTGTCACAGATTCTATCAGCTGAGCTTTATGGCTTTTTCTGTAAATAGAGTTGTTTCTAAATGCACGTCTCTTGGGAGGTTGGATGCGAGTCAGGGAGCTCACTGGGTCTGTTTGCTGTGCCCACACTGTGACAGTGCAGGACTTTGGCACAGTAGTATTGGCATGATGCAGTTTAAAAGGAAGTTTCTGTGCAGGATGCCTACAGGTTTCAGTTTCTCCCTTGGGGGTCTCTCTGGGAAAGCCCCCCAAATGAGCTCCCCATGGGGCAGGTTGGGAGCAGCTGGTCATGGGGACAGTTCTACACATGGCTGATAGTGTGATGTTCTCCTTTAGCACCATTTCATGTCCTCCTGTTGTGGGGATAAAAAGATTGGGCTCAGCTGTTAAATGGGGTCTAAGGGAACTCTAGACATTTGCTGCATTTGTGCTGGCAGCCTACAGTGATGATGGTGCTTGCTGAGATGAACATTTTGCAAACAGCCATCAATAACCTTTACAGCAGGATGGACTCTTAGTGATGGGATCCCATTTTCACCAGAAATGGTGAAACTATGGCAGGCAAGTTGGAGCCAGATGGTCTGAAATGCCCCTTTCAACCCAAACCATTCTGTGATTCTGTGGAGGTGCAGGAAAATGAGGAAATACATTCTGGAAGTTATCCACCAGTTTTCAGTCATATAAATTGGTGTGTTTGATAGCACTTTTCTATTTCTATTCTGTGTTTTTATGTTTTCTGTCAGCCTCCAAAATGCAGGTTAGTGCAACTTTTGAAGTTGATACCATAATCTTTGTGTAGTACAACTTGCTCTCTTTTTTTTGAAATAGAAAGTTATTCTGTGCTGAAGGCTGATGTCTGTGCTAGCTGGTGTGCTTCTGAGAAGAGCCTTTTTATTTAGCTCATCAGTCAGCTGTAGCTCTCTTTTTTATCTTCAGATGGAGACAACAGCTGGGAGAGGCACGCTCTGGGTTGCTTTCATTGCTGATAAATACTTCAAAAATCATTAAGGAGAGGGCTCTTTCATGCTGAGGAAAAGTCTGCTCTGTTGCCTCTCCTTCCATAAAAGTGTAGAAGATTCAGTGTGTCTCATTAGCATTAGTTATCTGATGCAAGTCTGCTGACTACCTCTGGAAGAATAAGGCAGCAGTTTTTAGTGTTATTCTCAGCTACCATAATGTCACTTTATCCCTCATTTTGCACAGTGAGCTTGGACTCAAACTCTGTGCATGAATCCAGTTTTGTCTGGGGTGTAGAGGGGGAAGGAAATAGCCAAGTCCTTAGTGGATACTTTATGTGGAATTAGTATTAAGGTCATAGACACTAAACCCCCTGGTGAACATAGAATTAATCTGAAATTGTAGTCTTAAAGCTTTTTTATTTGTACCAGAATACTTTCAAAATTTTTGTTGAGGTCAGAACTTTGGCCCATACAAAGATATTCTGGATAGCTTTTACAGAAATGTCAGATTTCTGTAGCCAGATGTCTGTTTTGTGGTGTCAAAATCCATTAAAGGCCAGGTTATACAGAGTCAGGATGCTTGTATGTGTTCTGTGATTCTTTCCTTTAGTCTTTTTCTAAAATTAGATTCTTAATGCCACCTTTAGTCAACAGTAGTGTCACAGAGCTTGCTTGCTACTTCACTTGCTTTATGGAACATTCTTAGGCAAAAATGTGATCTAATAATTTATTTTTCATATTTTAGACAATTACTACATATAAAAAATTAGGGCAATAATATGTAGAATTCATTATTCGTAATATGTTGGAACACGTGGTTTAGTAATTTGCAAAGGGGAGCTCACAGCTGGAAGTTCATAAAGCAAATGCTTTTATGTTGCAGTCTATTCTAAAAATTATATGAGGATTAAAAATGTCACTACTAAATGCGTATTTGAAATATTCATTTTTCTCTTGGTGCTATAGTCTTCAATTCGCAAGGTGATTTGAGTTATCCAGCTGTGATAAGGATGTGGTTCATCACCTTTCAACAGCTGAAGTGTCAATGACGTGCAAGTTTTCACTGAGCTTCAATACCTGAACCTGCAGCTAGGGTGAGAGGCTGTAGAAAGATACTGAAACGTGGATAGTTGATTGAGAGTGGAGACAGTGCACAGGAATGGTGTTGTCACTTTATCTGTCTTTTGTTAAGAGTGTTGCCAGACTCAAGGTGTAAGCGATTTCTGATCATAGTGTTGAATTTGCGATTGGACTTTTAGGATCTCAGGATCATGTGATTGTTGATTTCAGGTTTTGAGCTGTGCCACATAAGGTGATTTGTGTGCATGGGAATTAGGGGTCCTAGTTTTTGTTTTACTCACTGCCCATTTCTTAACTATTGTTTGAGATTTGATTTCCTTCTCAGTGGTGATATTTACATAATTATGGTCCTCCTCTCCTAGAACTTGAAACTAGTAATTGTTTGGCTGAAGAAGCAGTTCACCTGCTAATGCAGTAAGGATGTAAGAATGGGAGCCCTTTTGTGTCTTTGGAGGGTGACACTTCTGGCAAAGTGAAGTTAGGACTAAGAAGGACCAGCAGGAGAACTGTACTGCCAGGAAATCTGATGTACAGAGTCTCAAGGACATTAAAAATGATTAAAAATTACCCACATTAACTTTCCTTGCAGAACAGAAGACAGAGCCTATAAACGGGTGATAAGGAATTTAGGGGTGGTGGAGGTGAGGCTGGCACAGTTCTTTGTGAATGAATTCAGAGCAAACTGAATGTATTTCTTTCAACCTAACATTGTTACTAAAGTTAAATTTGTGCCTGGATACTTGGTGAGAATTGTGTTTAATATTCTTGGGTTGGAAAGTCAAGTATTTAATAAACTTGGATATTTTGTTTAGTTCCTGGGCAATGTCCCAGTTCATGATGCTGTTGAAATGAAAATGTTTTTAATGAGTAGTGTTGAAAAGCACAGCAGAGATCTCAATATTGATGGTATTTAAGTATTAATCAGGAACATGGCATGTAGTGGGAAGTAACTATGTTCTTCTATAAACTTTGTTGCTTTGATATGACAAGAGGTTGTTTCTTTTGAAGTTAAGACCTGGATTGATTCCATTTGTAATCATATAAACTAGGAATCTCTTCATGAGATGTCTATGTACAAAAATATTTTCCTCTTGTCTGAACTAAGTCTTTGTTGGCGATGGCTTTATTAACCATTGTAATTCAATTTAAAAGGCCTAGATGTGACAGCAAAGATTTGGGTTGTTTTGTATAAATATCACATTTGTGCTATTAAGCATTTATGATGACAGTGAAGTGACCCTTCTGACTTCCCTGGTTGATGTGAAGTTACTTTAGCAGCAAGGAAGGGAGGTTACCCTTCAGGAGAGTAAATGGATATTATACCAATAAAGTTTCCGTACATGGATGATTCTGGAGTGCAATCTGAAGAGATTCATAGCTGAGAAACCAGGGATGTGGAAGGATTTTTATTAGCAGTGGGGGCTACTTATTCAATTCCTGGCTTCCAATTTTGATTTTGGCTAACTGAATGACCGTATCTTGACTCAGTTGTCCTTCTGGGGCTGAGGAGGAAGACACAGAAAGAAAGAAAACAATTAAATTTTGCACAAGTCTAAGCATTTCCAAAACATTCAGAATTGTCAAAAAGGTTAGGACTTATTTGCATCATGAATATTATAAATACAAGTGTTACATAAATCATTTATGATTGCATATTCAGGAGACTTGTCTCCTGGAAGGCCTTATTTTTTTTTTCTTAAATCCAAACACTTCTAAAATTTAGCATGACCTTTAGCTGGAAAAGTAGAATACATCAGCAAAGGTGGGATAAATGTCTTTTGTATAAACTCATTGAGAGCTTTTAGAAACCTGTGAAGACTAATGTTCAGATTTGAAGTCAAGTTTAATTATACGTATGAAATGTTGTAACTAGTTTTAAAAATATATTGAAATGTATTAAAACCCAGATTCATCATTAGCTCTTGTCTCCTCTTCCCTGCTGGAGGGAACTTGTTCTCATATTTACCAGGCAAACTGTCACTGTGATTCTTCCCTACTCTCATATTTCAAAATGACTTTTAATAGTTTTTATAATGAACCTCACTTTTTTTTTTTTTTTCCCCTAAACTAAGTGGTGATGAACAGCTAAGAATAGTCTGAATGGGGGGGAGGGTCTCCTTTTTGCTCTACAGCTGGATCCAGATGTTTGCCCACAGTTTGTTTCCACATTTGACACACAGCATTACAACTGTTCCCCTCTGTGAGGGATTCTGCAACCAGAATCTCCTTCCTTTTGTTGGACTCACAGGAGGGGAGTGAGGTTGAGAGCTTTATTATCATGTAGCAGCAGTGAGGATTGGACCAAAGCTGGCAGAAATATTTGAGCAGGGGACTTGCATGAAATTTCCCATGATGGATTGCAATCTATAATTTTCCAATAAATTTACATTGGCATTTGAATGCTGATCCTTCAGCTGTGGAGTGATGCAATTTCAGAATGAGTGGAAAAAAAAGAACTAAAATTCTGGGAATAGAAACATAGGTTTTCTTTTTTGTTTTTGTTTTGTCCTCTGTGGATTATTTGTTTTGTGGATAAATGGTACTTACATTAGCACATGGCCAAAATGTTAATTGTACTAGTTCAGGTAATTCAGAATTAATGTCTCTTTTTATGCTTCAATGCATTTTCAGAGTAGAAGCCTTAATACATACATGAGCATGCAACATTTGGTAACGAGACATTATTATAAATTTGTTAAGTGCACAGATGGTACCTTTAATGCCATACAAGGCATGAAGAGACATGTTGCCAAGTTCTTATTTTAGTTATACTGATTGTGACTATAATTCTGCAGTTCTAGAATTATATCTGAATTTAGTCCTGGCTTTGGAATGAAAAAACCAAACAGAGCAGCTGAAAAAATAGTGTCTTTTTCCCCTCCCCGACCCAATGCACACAGATGAATTAATTATTGAATTTAGCATATCCTATAGTGAAAAATTCTTGATGCATACATGCAATGAAGTGAGTTAAGTCTATTCTTTGGGGTTTATTTTTATTTTATTTCTGTATTATTAAATGTGAGCTTTTCAGTAAGGAGCAGCTTCTGTATCTCAGTATTTTTAAAGGTAAGCTGACAAATGTCTATAAAAACCTACATATTTCCATGTGACAAGGGTGGATGTCATTTAAAGCATGTTGTGTCAAGCTGCTGCTACCTCAAAGAGCAGAGTGCTCTGCCAGTAATAGAGCATCTGCTCTCTGTTGACATTGTCAGAGGTCGAGGTCAGTAATGGTATTATGAACTCCTGGATACTTGGCAAAGAGCAGGGGAAAGCTTTTCTGTCTCTAACGTGTTCTGTGAGCTGTGTTTGCCACCACTATCACTGACATGTCTGATTATAAAAAAACTGCTGTTTGTGGTTTCCTTAGGTGAATTTGCACGTTGGTTTTACTGTGCTCTCAGAGATCTGAGAGTTCCTAGTGTTCTGGTCTGATCATAAATATAAAAGGTGTTGTCAGGCACACTTCTGGTGAGTTGGATGTCTTTGATCATCAGGATAACTTTCTCATCTTTGCAGTGTATCTTTTGAAGCTTGGGCCTTAGGAATAGGGATCTGTGCTCATGAAGATTGTATCACAAAGGTGACAGCATTGGGTATTGCAGAGGAGCAGTTGGGAGGGCTTAGATGATACCAGAGAACTATTGAGGGCAACAGGGATCTGAGCTATAATTTGGGCAGTCTGAGCACAGCCTCGTGTGCAGCAGAAAGGGGATGTGATCAACAGTTGCTGTTCTTGTATTGTTTTAGTGATATGTTGCTGATCCAGCAAAGCTGTGGCCAAAGCAAATCACAGACAAAAATATGCTTTGCTGATCTTGTTTTGCTGATGCTTCTGGAGGAAAGAAATCCTAAAATATATTTCTGTACCAGTGAAAGCATTGCTAGTAATACTGTACCAGAAATTAATGTGATTTGTATCTTCTGTGAAAAGCATGAGGTACTAAATTGTCCTTCCTAATGAGAAATTGTCACTATTCTCTTCTTTGGTCTAACAAAATTCTAAATGATTAAATAGTAAACCAGAAGAGCTTTTTCATTGTCATGGTGTATTTAATTAAACTGGTTTAGGAAAAAATAGGACACAAGTTTTGTGTTTAATTAAAATGTTAATTTGTAATTACAGGAGGCACATATGACCTTAAGTTGTTGTGTAATAATCTGTTCCTTGTCAGATCTTGCTTCTAAATAGTGTAGCAGCAGCAACATTTCTTGTTAGAGTGGTTTTGGTAATTAAAAGCAGCTCCAGTTTGTTACTCTCTGATCAGTAATGCATCTTAAGCACAGTTTCTTCTTAAACTTCTTAGGAGTGCTCTTCATTAGGTAGCAAGGCACAGCCTCTCTGAAACACTACCAAAATTTAATTTGTGGTCTTGCAAGCTGATCTGGCCACAGCAACCTCTTCCCTGTCCCCATGGAGAGCTGCAGGTTTTGCTGGTGTGCCACAGCAGTGCCTGAGAATGGAGGTGTGCCCACACAGCACGGGGCACTCCTAGACAGGTAACAAGGTGTGCAGAGCTGGAATGTGTTACCAGGGATCTTTTAAATATGTATAATTGGATCTTATTGATTGCTCTTCACGTCCCTCTGTGCTAGGTAAATATTTTGTTATATTTGGAACATGGATACTGAGGTACTGGGAATGTCAGGCCTTGGGCACTTTCCTGTGTGTTTGTGATGCTGAGACTTGTGCTTGTGGCTGGCAAGGCAGGGGCAGTTCTCTCCTCCCCTGGGACTGCAGAGCTCAGGCTTACACGGTGTTGCATGTGTGAGCCAGGGGCTGTTTGATGGCTTCTTTTCATTCTAGGATCTGCTTGGGGAAATTTTTTACAAGTTTGCTTATACTTTTAGATCTTGCTCTTTCTTCAGTGGTCTGCAAGCTGTGTAAAACACGCCACATACACACTGTATTTTGACTTCAGTTATGTTCCTTGCCCTCCATTACCCTCAAATTGATTTGTCCCACTCCAAACCAGGCATGGTTACCTGCTGTTAGAAACAATTGTTAGAGCTAAACCAAGTGAAAAGAAAGCATCAGGTGATAGAGACAATCTTTGGTCCAGACCCAGCACACTGGGTACAGAGCCTGTGCCCTGTCATTGGCAACAGTGTGTTTAAGGGGCTATAATTGTCTTTGTCATGTGACACAGAGGTCAAAGTAACCCTGAAAAATTGCTGTAGCAGAATGGATTTTTTGGTGGTTGCAAACCTGTACAGCTTCTAAAATGTTCCTCCAAAAAGGTGGTTGTGAGGCATTGTATTTTGGCAGCAGATGCTTTCCCAGAACTCTCATTTATAAGGAACCATTTGGGACTAGTGAGGCGTGTGCATGCTCTGAGGAGAACAGGCTTACAAACACTTGCGGTAGTTACTGGGTTTACAAATGTACAATGTTTTACCATGTTTTTTTGTTACGTAAATTCGTTTTCTACAAAGAGTTACACAGTAGAAATGCAGTGCCTGTGTGTGAACTGCAAAGAAAAGTTTAGAGCCAGTTCAGTGAGGTCGTCACTGTTGCTCCCAGAGGTGCTGTGGGACTTGGCAGGTGACAACACTGGACGTGTTTTTGGGTCAGTGCCTTTGGGGACAGTTAACTTCATGGAGGAAAAAAGGAACAGTGCTTTAAACTGACACACTGATGCTGTGATAATATGGGAATGTCTACATGTGGAGGTTGATTAGAGAATGACCCTCATCACGTGTAGCCTGCAGAAGATAATATTATTTCCTGCTCGTTATCTTTGTCCTGTTTCCTCAGATATTTGCAGGCATATCTTTGTGGCCTAAGGCATGCTGTTAGGGCTCTCTGGGGAAATATTTTCTACCACAGCAGTGCAAATGCAATTATTAAAGCCTCCCAGTTAAATATTAAGTGGGAACAAACTTCTGATACAGTGAAATCTCACATGTTCAGCCTACCTGGTCTCACTTTCAGTGTAGGTTTTATAGTACTCAGGAGATTCTTGCCCAGCTGATGGCTAACATGTGGTGCAGGTATCTGTCCTGAGAGTTTTAAGGCAAGAACCTTGATTTTTCTCCAGAGAAATTCTGAGATTAATAGCACAGTTGAATTTTAGATTATCTCAGATTCCTTACTTGAATACAGAGTTAATTTCAAAGCAGCAGTGTTATTCTTGAATAACTCTATAGCTTCTGAAGTGTTGTTGCAATAGTTTTCTAAATTAAAATTGCAAACAGTCATAGTTTTTTAATGTGATAATCAGGTTCTTCATCTTATAAAGAAAAATGCACATAAAATGACAGAAAATGGCGATTTTAATGTTTGCCGTTGAAGTGGAATTAATTTCCAGTTGTCTAACAAAAGTCCAAGTACAAGAAATTAAGATGAGAAATAAACCAGGGTTCTTATGTTGTGTTTAATTTATCAGGTTCTGTTTGCTTTTTTCTTAATGTGGTCAGAGGCTTAGATGTACACATGGAGCAGAAGAACTACACCCAAAACAAAATAAATATTCTTTTTTTATTTTTATATAAATATATAATATATATATATAAAATATATTATGTATATATAAATATAAAATATATATATTTTTATATAAATATACAAAATACTCTCCTCTGGTGACTGCCCTTATGAATATTTGCAGGATCAAATACTGTGGTTTCGTCCTTATGAAATGTGTTGTACACACGCAGTGTAAGGGCTGCACCACATGAAAATTCTCACAAAAGAAATGAGGTTACAGGATTTCTTTCTTCTAGCAAGCAAATTGTTTAGCCCTGTTCCTTATCCAGCTATTCCTTGGCTAGGAGTGGTTCTTGTCTGAACTCAGTCTTGTTTCAATGTCACAAACAGTAAAAGAAAAATATAGGCTTGGGAAGAGGCTGCTAAGTCCATTCTCAAAAGTGGTGTTTTTTCTCTAGCAAGAATACTGGCAAAATTGGTTGTTTAGGTGGGCTAATAAAAGTCCATCTTACTGCACGAGATTAATCAAGAGCCCAAAAATGTCGACACTTTGAAACTTTGCAAGAAAGAGGAAATCTGTGTATGTGTGTGGTGTGTGTGACTGCAGACTGAATGAGTACTGAAAAAACAAAAACTTGAAAATGTTCACAGTTTGAATAAAACTATGGTACCTAGTGTTTATAAACACAGTTCCCACATATGTCTTCTATGACCTTACTTGGGCTATAGTTGCCCTCCACAGAAGATTTCTGTGATATTGCAGTAATAGGTGGTGAAAATACCGAAATGTTTTAGGACTGGTGGAAAGTTTGTCAGTACACTCATTGAACCTGCTTTATGTTGCTGAAGAATTGTGAGATGCCATTTTTTTAGTATAACCAAATAGATTATTATTTCATATTTTTCAAGAATGCCATAAATTACTAGCATTATCCTTTAGGATTTTTAAATGCTTATTTACATTTTTAATGAAAATTAAACCAAGTAATTGTTTTGTTCAACTGGAATAAAGATACAGATAATAAACATGGAATATAACTAATATTGTGGTTATTGCCAAATAAATATGCTAGGCCTGTTTATACCAGTAGCTCTAGTTCAATTTTAAGTGTATTCCAAAATTACTTGGAAACTACTGGGCACTTCTAAATAGAAGTCTGCTATTGGAATTTCTCTGTCAGAGGAAGGAATTAATAATCTTGAATAACTTGTGTTCAAGTAATGTGATCCACACAATTTTTCCTGACTGTGGATAAAGATATTAATGTTAAAATGGTTATGGTTTATGCATTCTCACATGCTGTATCTGCTCAGGAGCTAGGAAGTGATGGCTTTGAGTGCTTGGTACAGACTCCAGCTATAAAGTTCTGTACAATTACAGAAATCACATTAAAATAAAGTTGATTAGTGAGGAGAGAGCATCATAGCAGCCTGGCATGGTGATTCACTGTTGAACACTTTTCTTTTCTGAAATTTTAATTTTTTCTTCTTTAAACTTATGGTCAGGTTATCTTTTTAAGAAAGTGAATTGCACCTCACGTAAGATCACAAACTTCTGCAAAACGGGAGCTCCCTTCTGTGAAACACTAAACTTGTATATGAAAATCTTACAACTTCATATTTTCCCAAATCTTCTGACATTATTTTCTTACATAAAGCTATGAATTATAAAAACCCAAATGACTCATCATTTCAACTTGAAAAGCAAGTGGTCCCTTTCTATTTTCTATTTTGGCCAGGTCTATCAGCTCAGTTAATGCTGTATCTGATATAGAGGTTCAAAGAAGGAATTAGGAAAAACACAAAAAAGAAACCTGTGATTGAGAAAAAATACAGTAGTAAGGAAATGAAATTGCATTTCTACACAGCATATAAACATTTCTTAGGGAAGTCTGAGCAGTTCAAAGACAGCAGCAGTTGCAGCAGTTTAAATTACTCTCAATGGAATATGCTTTTCTAACTGGGCATTTTGTTTGTTGTGTTACTGTTGATGTTTGGGGTTTTGTTTGTTTATGGTTTTGCAAGCCAGTCGCCAGGAACGCAATTATATAATCCTGGTTTGATCATAGACTACTGTAAAATTGAAAGAGTATTTTGCATGTGAATCCAAAATGATCTGGCCTATTGGCAAAGGCCTGATTTTCCAGGAGAACTTTCAGATTTTGGTCAATGAAAACACGTAGTTGCACAGGTCACAGAATGTATAAAACTGTCATTCCTTCTGCAATAACTTTTAATTATGTAATCCTTTGGAATGAACTGTTCTAATGCATACTGGGAGAATAAGAAGCATGAATCCCTTGGTTGTGTTCATGCTGAAAATAAGAATCTCCAAATTCTGGTCCCAAGACATGTTTATGGGAGAAAACACTTTTATATCTTAAACAGAAACAATAATTCCATGTAGGACCTTATAGGCTTTAAGGCATTACTAAGATTAACTATTATTAATAGTTGCCACTTGTTTCCTAATCAGAAGCTAAGAGAAAGAGGATGTGTTGCTAACCTAGATAAAAGATTATGCATGCCATGTGTATGTTTCTTTTTATGGGACAGAATCCTTTTCTGATTTCTCAATGCACTTGAAAAGCCACATTTTGGGACACTTTGAGCTTTGTGTTTCTGTATATCTGAAAGTGAATAGGTAAGAAATTGCAGGAGCATCCTCTTCTAGGTCTTTTTAAAGGACTCTCAGGGATTTATGATTAAAGTTGCTTTATCTAGTGGTAAATCAAAGATAGTTTAAATGTATTCTGGTCTGCGTTACTTTGCATTTCTCCTTCAGTAGGTACTCTGTAAAAGTTTGCCTTGTGGAGGATTAGAAGACGAAGACAATGAATGCCAAAGTCACATGCCCTAGGAACTCGTTTGCTTTCCTGCAATCTTGTAATCAGAGCTCCATATAAAGAAAACTTCCCTTGTGGATGCACTAATCTAGGAAGCAGGCCCATATTAATTATGTAAGGGGAGTTGCTTTAGATGAAGTTTTCAAATGTTACTTTGTTACAGATGACTCTTTGCTCTTGAAGTGTTATTACATTACTAATTACTTAAGAACTCTAGATGATTCTTATCAAAAATAGGTCACCTATTTTGTTTTCTAGCAGCAGTATTTTATACTTTGAAATCTTACTGTACATTTTTGGTCTAGCCCAGATTAGGAGAAATCTTTGAATTGATCTGCTTACTATCCCTTCGATTTTTCTAAGCTACTTTTGTGCTTCCATGTGTGTGAAATGTTTGGATTGAATTCAAATATGTAGAACATGCGACCAAATCAGGAATTTGGTAGAAAAGGTACATTTATGTTGAACGGTGAGGTAGACGTGTATCTTCATGGATATATTGCTAATTTAGGAATAATATGTTCCGTATTCAATTCCAAGCTTATTTTTTATTCACCATTTATTGATTCAGAATATTTTGTTAAGTCACAGTTAAAGATACTTGGTTTTATTTACTATACTGTATTAATTTAAATTTACAGGAGAGATGATCAGGAAAAAGTGTTACCCATCTAAGGATTCTCTTCAGAATTGGGTTAACCAATCTGCAAGCAAGCCCCCAAATTTGTGCTGTTAATCCTCAAGTATGGACACTTAACTTTGCTTAACTGCTCTACACTTTATTTTGTAGGCAGCAGTATGGGTATTTTAGCAAGAGTTGAACCGAGAAAATTCTGCACCTGGACTGGCCATTTTTAGTACCTTACCTTTGGCTTTTCTTCATGTTCTGAAACAGCTAAAGCAGGAGTACGGCTATTCCTGCTGGAGAAGGAGTTTAAATATTAACTCATGTGTACGATATCTATCAAGTTGAGCTGGAAGAGGAGCATTATCCTGGCTTTTACCATGATTTGTTTTATGACCCCAACTGTAAATTGCACCTCTGTAGAATAACAAATACTCCTAATTAGAATTGCTAGAACTGCTTTTATTAAATAAGACAGCTTCTATAGGACTTTGCTTAGTCATCAGAACAAGTATTCAAATGTAAATGGATACAGAAGCACAGTCTATGAGCACACATTGGTGTGAAAATGGATTTCAGCCAGTTTTATTCTAAATACTCAGTTACTGTGGTGCTCATTTAAATTGAGGTGTCTGAAAAGTTTTATGATGTGAATAATGACAGAATATTGATCTAGAGAAACAACAAGAACAGTTTGTCATATAGAGTTCACAACATAAATATTGTGAGCAGAATTTCTGCAAAGAAGAATATTTTTTAAAGGTGGCTGCTGATTTTAAATATCTGAAATTGAGGCACTACAGATTACATATTAGTCTTCTGAAAATTGAATTGGAAATCCAAGTGTCACTCATTAAATAACAGTGTTTTTACCACTGATATATTAAAAGAGAGAGAAAAACATTCGGCTTCTGGGTTTGGGCAGAAGTAAAAGGCAGAGTGATTGCTTAACATAATTCTGTATCTGCCCTCATGGTTCCCAGAAAATACTGTTTGGTCTTGTTCTGGTTAATCTGAGGGTTAAAGCTGATCCTTTAAGGGAAGTGTCCAGTGTCCATCACTCTGCTTCCAATGGACAAGTTCTAACCATTCTTTGAGGGATTTGGTATTAACTGGAGAGGTTTAGGGTTTGGAATATTTCTGCTGGCATTTACTGGCCTTATGCATGAGATACCAGGCTTGCACTCCTATGGACTTGTGTGAGTCAAGGTCAAAAAAATTTTTCTCCAAACCTGGCCTTTGCTTGGCCTCCTTCCCAAAGGGGAGCAGTACGTGCTCCTGCCAATTTTTCTCATTCATGATATGCAGCAAATGAATGAGGACATGTAGGTTCTTTAGCAAAACTGAATTAAGTTCCTGTCCCACACGCATTCCAACTTCCTTCCAAAAGTGAGAACCGGTATTTAAAGCCTTCTTGTGATATGTAGCCCATTGTAAGTAATGAAATTCTTTCTGCACACAATGCAACCTTTTAAAACTTTGTGTATGATTCAGCTGTTCTTGCATTAAATAGTACTTACTCAAGGTGTAATTCTATTTGTTTTGATTATAAGATGGTTATTGTAACACTTGATCAGAATGACTCCACTTCTAATTGGTCTCCAAGGACATGATGATGTGACTCATCTTCATGCTGAACTATTTTTAGTAAATATTTATATTCTTACATGGTACTGAAAGGAAATGCACCAGAGTATGTTAACTTGAGGAAGGAGTCCTTACTCTGGAGGTATTCTGAAGTGTAGATTAAATAGCAGCATTTTTTTGACATGACTATCAGGAGATGAGAATTTTCTAGACCATATTATTACCGAATGTGACTAGGGATGTGAGAGCTGGACGTAAAAATAATCAAACAAATTTCAGATTTCTGTTTGGTTTCAGGTGCACACTCTTCTTTTTTTTTTTTTTTTTTTTTTTTTTTTTTTTTTTTTTTTTTTCTTTTTTTTTTTTTTTTTTTTTTTTTTCCCCAGTTAATATGGCCACTGCCAATGTCCTTGAGCTTTTGGTGGTTTTCAAGGATATTTTTTATATATATATACACACATGTTTGTGTATATTTGCAGAAATATGAGAGGTGACTTGTTCAAATTCTTAGGATCAAGTTAGAGGATGAAAAATGTAACAATGCTGAGATAGAGTTTCTTTGTTGAGTATGCAGTTTGGGGGTTTTTGCAAACATTGATATCATTCAGTGACTACTGGCCTAACAGGTATTGGCGGGAGTGTGTTTCTCTGCACTGCCATTATGCTGATAAAGCACAGGTTTCTGAGGGCTTTACCCTGTACTGATGTTCTTCAGCCCATTGAAGCTTTCACTTCTGTCATCAGGCTGTAAATTAAAATTCATATCACAGGTAGTGAAAGAATATTCAGCATTTACCTACATTCCATTCTGTAAAGTTTAGTTTTTCTCCTGTGTAAGATTTTGATCTCAGTGTTCCCAAATAAGGTAGTAATATTTCAAAATTGGAAGGAAGTCATGCTGTAAAACATACTCACAGAAATAGTAAAGTTGTCAGCAGCAGCTTCTAAAATACATCCTTGTTAAATATTTTAGGATTCCATCATGTTCTCAATCATTTCCTTAGAAGGGACTGTGATCACAGTAGAGAATGTGTTACTTTTCTTTGAGCAACATGTCTGTAGTCAACAAGAAATAGTTTTAGGCTCATGACCTTCTAAAGCCCTGCCAGAATTCTTGTTAGAAAGTTATTTCATGGCTGTAAGGAGGGATTAAGAATCCTGCTGTATGAGAAGAGAAGCCTCTGGAAGCAGAAGGTGATTTACATGTACCAGGATTTTCCTGAAAGGGCTTTGTTAGCCTGCTGTATTTTAAGCAACAAGCTTTAAAAAATGTTACAAATAATTTCTGGGGACGTGTGATTTCCATATTTTTTACAGAATTTATTTTATATTGAGTGCATCAAGCTGTCAGGAAGATGTTTTGGTCACATTTGTGAGCAGATCTTTCTGGTTATTTGTACTTGGGTGTTCATTATAGAAAGAAGAAAGAGTATAAGACACTTAGTATTTTAATGGTACACAGATATGAGAGAAATAAATTCTGATAAATTTTGAATTTTATTTTGTGTTTTCAGGGCAGTTATTTTACTGAAAATATCTGCATTACCAGATTTTTAAAAAAACAAACAAAAAAAATCATACAGCTAGAAGAACTTCATTAAACTGTAGTAAAGATGAATAAAATTTAATTTGCTAAACTAAGCATCTCTGCTTAAATAATATTGAACAAAAAATTATTCATTTATATTTTATTTATTTTATTTATTTCTATTTTATTTGGGCCACTTGACATAAATATTGATGTATTATAAGCTATTAAAAGTAAAATAACTTTGCATTTTTGAGCTCTCCCTTTCTAGTTTTCTTAGCATGAATCTAGTGACTTTTCAACAGTGTTTGCTTATTTAAAAAAATAAGATCAGTACTGTATAACCAAGCTGCAAGTGATTTCTCAGTGTTCTGAAAACATGGTTATTTCATCATGCGTTTCAAGAAACTTGTTACAGCAAAATACTCTAGTGCAAAATTTGTTTGTAAATAGAACATGCAGCATATGCCACTAGTTGGCTTTTTTGGTGTTCTGTGGTGTGGTTTTGAGTATAGTGAGTATGAAGCAAAGAACTCTATGCTTGAGTAAAGTGAACTTTTGCTGAGCTCTTTATTATGAGATTAGAAGGTTGGGCAAGGTTACCTCCAGGAATACCTGAAGGAGCAAAGAGAACCTGAAGGACTTCCGGGGAAAAGAAGAAAGACAATTCAAAGAGAAAATAATTTGGTCAAAGTCTTGTCTTTTTAAACTTTTGCTTTCCACCAGGGCTGTCAAAATCTTTCTTGTCATGTATTCTAAAAAATACATTTAAAAGTCTTCCTAAAAATGTTCACTTCCTCCTGTTAAAACAAGGTTCTTTCAAACAAGACTTCCCCTGCAGTTACTGAAACAAGCTGGGTTAATCTCTGCGGTCCCAAAGAAAATCATAATCTATGAAAGCAATTTGCATGTCTCTTTCCTCTCTGAGTACTCCTGCATTTAATTTCCTTGCAATTGGTGCTAATCCAATTTGTTCCCATTATACTTTAGATTTCATGATGTTGTCTAGAGCAAATTACTGTCTTTAAAATTATGGTAGACTCACTCAGTTCCTCCAAACTTACTTCTGTGTGGGCTGACTTAGTTGTGACTACTGTTAACTGTGTTCGTTCATTACATTTTGTTTTGCTAATGAGATTTTTTTTCTTCCTAGTCTAGTTAGAGATATATTTGTATCCTTTTTAATGTTAGTTGCATTATCTATCATTTTATCATGCAGCTCTTTGCTAATCTTGTAATTCTTTCCACTTTTGTTTTTAGGCAGGTTATTGTGTATTCTGTTTTAAAGTTTTGAAGGTCATTTTAGGATCTGTCAATGCCTACCTATAAAAGAACTGAAAGAGTACTGGACAGGCCATGAAACAATTGGGCTGTATTATTACATTGTTTCTGTCCAAGTCCTAAACCTTTTGGATGTAGTGATACTAAATATCTTAGTGCAGGATGGTGAAGCTGTACAAAGTGTGAGATGTGAGGTGGAAACTTTGAGCAATAGCACCGCAACAGTTTGGGAGTGGTTGCAGAGGATGCCCCATGTGCATCTGCAGGTCTGGATGGGATTGTCTTTGCCCCTCAAAGAAGGCAGAAGAAAATTCTACATTATTGGAATTGAAGAAAAGCTTTGTTTAGTGACCAGTCAGAGCTTTTGACCCAGCTCTTTAGTGAATGACATGAGTCTTTGGTGTTCACTCTTAATACTTAAGCCCAGTTTCATGTGCTGTGCTTTTCTTCTGGCAATTTTATGTAGGATCTCAGCCAAGAAAGAGCAGATCTGGTCAGAGGTATGTTTGGAGAGCAAAATGGAGTTACTAAACTTATTAAGGGACACTTCTTTATTCATAGTTTAATTTCTTTCCTCTAGGTTGCTTGAGGGGCTCTGCTTTTTGGCCCTGGGGAAGGGAAATGATTTTATTGAGTTTAATCGTTCTTGTTTTTATAGCTATGAAATTAAGTCTGATTATAAAACATTTCCCTGGGTTGCTTCGACAGTCGTCATTTCAGGCTGGCAAAACCACTCTAGGCTTTTGGCTATGTTGCTGTTATTAGTAACTTCCATGGTCCCTTCTTCAAATTCCTGGAATATGAAGTCTGGTATCAAGCTGACTTTGCTTTCTTCTTTTTCCTTCTGCTGAAGTTGCTTAGAGGATCCAGCTCTTGATACTTCTTCAGCAGTTTCCCTGATAAATATGTTAAATATGTATTCTCTTATATTTTCTTATGTAATTTTATATTTTGTAGGGATTCTTACTCTTCTGAAACTCCTCCTTTACTTTTATTTTCTTTTTACCCCTGAAGATGCAATATGTAAGATTTTAGCTTGATGAATAGTTTTCAATCTCATTGTTTAGTTGAGCATTGCCTTCATCTTCCTGTGCATGTTTTTCTGCTTGGACTGTGCTGAAGTAACTGTACAGTATGAGGGGAGACAGATGAATGAACAAATCTGTGTGAAAATGACCCCTCTCCACTGTTCTTAATAAACCTTTTTACTTAACTGGATCAACATATGCCCAGTATGTTCTCATATTGTTGAAGTGGCTGAAATGGTTTTGCCTTACAGAAAAAGTGAAAAGATGGAAGTAAAGGAAAAATACTGTGTTTAATCCAGTACCGCTGCTGGAAAAAAAGGATTGTCAGTGTCCTTCCCCACATTTTTTATCCTGTCACAGGCTGAATGTGCAACTATTAAGTATTTAATTAAATGTAGAATTAATGTAAAATGAAGACTGTGGAAAACTTAGCCTCCACATCAAAGTTCAGCAAATAGAGTTTGGTTTGGGGGCTGGAAATGCTAAATCAGAAACGCCTTGTGCACATGGTGTAGCACTCCCAAGTGGTGCAGACTCATGCAGCTCTTTCAAGTTTGGTAAATGCTTTTTTCACTTGATAAACTTTTCAGTGACACTTCATTCATGATAGGTGTTGCACCTTTTGCCTGCTAGGGATCTGACATGCTCCAGAAATCTAACTTTTTAATAAACTCCATGTTGAATAATTGAAGGCACACATGATCATATCTATGTCTGATGTGAATCAAATTTTTACTGCTCTCTGAACTGGCATGGATATACTGTAAATGTACAGCCTCAGCCCCCAGATTTTTATTGGGTTTTATTCTCTGAGCAGAGTTTTAGGAAAAGAACATGGGGCCTTATGGATTCAGATCTCTCATCTGTGGATTTCTGGAGCTTAAATGAATGCATGTGAAAATGTTACAAAAATATTTCCCAAAACTACAGTAAAAATAATACTTTTGAGGCATAATGTTGTAATGAATATTTTTGAATCCTTTTTTCTCTTCTCCTCCATCTTCAAGTTTTGTAGGCTAATGACTTTTAATTTGGAATTGATTTTTGGTGTTGGCAGTTTGAGTACAAGTACATTATCGTGGTTGCTTCTGTCGCTGGAAGTCCAAATATTGTGTGCAGTTGTCAAGTGACTCAAAGTATTGTAATGACTACACAAGTGCTGCAGAGCATTCAGTGTTTAGGCATTGTGATGCTTTCCTGTGGGGTAGTTATGAAAATATTGAGGGGAGAGGATCCCAGCTTAACACTTTGGGGTTTTTCTGCTGTGTGATTTTAGAATCAATGTAAGAACATCCATGCTACAGAAAGTTAAGGATGTAGTCTCAGTATATGTAGTACTATTGAGGGATGAAATGTCTTAAACTACACTTTTAAATGTTATCATGGCTTTATGAATATTTTTAAATGTACTTTTTGGTAAGTTGAGGCAGTCAGGTAAGGTAGCACACAAAAAAGCTAGCACAGTTTTTTTACAGTGAAACAGTGAAATATGTTTATTTAACTATGATCCCATAATAATAAATACTCTCTTGCAAACTAAGTGCTATAAAATTAAATTTCTTGCATGGTTGATGAATAGAGTAACTGCTTGCTTGAATCTTTCATGTAAGACCAGTACAGCATTCATCTTGTTGGTATCTAACCATCTGCATTCTTTACAGAAATTGAATTTATTGCTTGAAGCAGACTGAACTTCCTTATCTACAAAATGATACTATCCAGGCAGTCTTCATGCAAGTTGTCAGAGGCTTCATTGTGAGCCTCAAGTACTGTAGTTACTGTTATCTACTCAGAACTTGGTCTGGTTGGGCAAGTGATTGAAGACAGATATAAGGATGGATTCTGAAGAACTTGACCTAGACTTTATTAAACTGACATTTTCCAAGTAGACACAGTGTAAGGATTAACATGGTTGCTGCCATGTAATCCAGAATTTAGGGCAGATCTCATTCAGCAAACCAAAAGGATTCAACTCTTTCCTTGAATTTCTCAGTTATCATGCTTCATAGAAGAACACAAAATAGACAGTTAGGATTTACAAAGTTATTTCCTTTTGGGTTATTTCCTGTGGGTATGATCCTTTATTTCTGCTTCAGCTCAAGTTTATTATTTAGTCCCTTACCTGCACTGAATCTGGATCTTTGCACAGCTAAATCCAATATCTAAACTTCAGTGTGTATATTAATATTTTAATTTTAGTTAATTTTAATATTTGCTAAGTAGAAAATAACTTCACCTACAGTTCAGTCAGTAGGTTGAGGTTGTTGGCTTTTTCACAATTTCTGCTGAACAGGTTGTCCAGCTGTTTGCTTTGCAGACACTCCTGGTAGGATTTGCTGTGAGGGTGGTGGTTGGTTATATTGGAGCTGCAGGAGAATATCCAAAGAATCCAATTGCACTTAAATTGAGTTTAAACAGGTGGTTGAAAGGTGATAGGATCCATATCCTGTTTTAACCTTCTCTTTACCTATGTTTTAAATTTTTAATCCTCTACTAATCTTTTTTGACATAAACTTTCTGTATTTGTGTTCATCCTTATCTGAACATACACGGGATTTTCAGACTCTTTGCCCGTTTTTGTGCTGAAAACCAGACTTCATTCAAATCACTATGAATAGAGTGTTAGTGATG
Source organism: Sylvia atricapilla (assembly GCF_009819655.1). Classification (NCBI taxonomy): domain Eukaryota; kingdom Metazoa; phylum Chordata; class Aves; order Passeriformes; family Sylviidae; genus Sylvia; species Sylvia atricapilla. The sequence continues at coordinate 14,311,016 of NC_089150.1, read as the reverse complement.
TAATTTTAATATTAACAGCATCTGGGGTGGGGGAGAATTATTTTTGCATTTTGTTTTTAAAGAGCAAGGATAATATAGTAGAAAGCAAAAATTAAGGAAATAGAACTCTTTTTACAAGAAATATTCATCAGCAGCATTATATTGTTCTGGCAAAGAGATATTCTCTAGATTAATATCAGGGCAGGGATAATTTAGATAAAAAGAGCTCTGTATTTTCAATTTCAGTTTCTCACCTCTGCCTGCTTCCTCTGACTCTGTATGTTAGAGTACAGTAAACATATGGAAAAGTTTCTGATGGATGTATATTTGAAACGTCTTCCTTGCAGTCTGCAATGGTTGGCCAGGATAAACATTTTAGGAAACACAGCCAGGTCATATTGCCCTACTTCAATTTTGAAGGGCAGGAGAAGGCTCTCCTATCGTTGTACTGTGTTTTAGATGGATTTGGGAACAAGCCCAGCTGAGGGGCTTGGCTCGGAACCTCTCTCCCCACTTTCCCCAGCACAAGCTGCTGTGAGGAGTCACTGCTGTTTGCAGCAACTGGGAAGTGTTGCACTTTCCATTCTGCACTGTACCAGTAGTTTGTACATTACCTGTAGCAGACTGTATTACATAAAGGCTGACTGCAGTCTGTGTGTATATATAGTCCATAATATACAGGCTGTGTATTATGGGGTTTTTTTTAAGCTACCATTAAAATATTGAAGCAAATGAGACGCACGTGGACTTTGCCCAGAGCAGCCTTTCAGCTGGCCCAGCTCCAGAGAGTGGTGTTGGGCTGGGCTCCTGCTCTGGTTTGCAGTGGCTGATTTCATCCTTGCCATGCGTGCAGTGGTGGAGTTTGTGTTTCTGCATACCATCCTTGGATGTTGGAATAGAGACCCTGGACAGCCAGGATGCTGTCATGGATCAGACTGTTTGATTTGCCGGCCAATACCAGGTTTTATGGTGCTGTCAAACTGCTGGCTCCATCCAGCTGGTGCTCACTGCAGCCAGAGGTTTAATTACAGAACACACAGGGTGATTGAAAACGCATTGGCTTGGGCATGAAGACCAGTGCAGCTGCAGAGTCAGTGACTTCCCTCTCAGATTGGAGAGGGTTATCAACCTGTGCTGGTGTCTTCCTCCTACAATTTTAAGAGTGTTTCTCAGCTAGATGCATTTGGTACTAATCAGCCTTTTTATCTTATGATTGCTTTGCTGTTAATAAGATAAATACATGCATGCATCTGTCCCTGGTCCATTTTATATCATACATGTATATTCATTTTTTTTTACTCCATTGAACCAGTAAACAAATGTGATTGACACTTAATGGGAATTTACCTCCCATTACCGGTTGTCATACACAGGCTAAAGTAATGTCACACCAAGTGAGCACAAAGTATTTTTCTCTAGCTTAGAGCAAGCACACTCAGGAATGTGTATAGGCAATTATGGTGTGTTTTACTTTTCTTTTTGCAAAAATACTTTGCACCAATACTTTGTGGAGTTTGGTGAAACCTGGAGGTGAAGGGAAGCTAGGGAGACAAAAGTTTAGTATAAGTTTGCCTTCAATTTTTTGTCCTGAATATGGCAGGGTAATTTTCTTGTGCCATTACTGTACTAATATTTTGCTGCCTGACTTCAGACTTGGCTTGTGCTGTCTCAGGTCCTCCAAGGAAGCAGAGTGCTGCTTGGAGAAGGGTAAAGGTTTTGGTCTGAAAAATACCCTGGATCACTCAGAAGCTAAACTAACCTATCTTGGCCTTTTCTTGAGACATTTTATACTTTTCTGGAGTAGAAGAATAAGTGGTGTCTGAACATGTAATTCTTCAGAATTAAAATATGCCCTGTAATTTAATTTTATTTGATAACACATCTGTGCTGCCTTTCCTTATAAAATGAACCAAAGCCTAACTGAGGCATGAAATGTCATTAGTAGTCCAATATTCCTGTTTAGCAGATGGGATAGTAGTTGTAATAATTGATGGTCTAACTTTCAAAATATGTACTTTCACCTGGGCTAAGTATTATCAGACTGATTCTGTCTGAAGATGGTTTCTTATTTTTGGGAAAGCAAGTTAGAAAAGGTACACATTTAAGACACAGGGAAGGAAAAAGTGACAGCATTTTAAATAACCTGTGCCAGTACATGCAGTAAAAACCAGAAAAATAAACAGCAACAGAGCATAGCCCCTGATTAATCATACTTTTAGAAGACTGCAAGTAAAGGTTAAGAAAATTATTATTTCTTTCAATGTGAAGTATTTTTTTTTACAGAAATGTCAAGTTTTTAATAATCACAGGAGCTGATTGCCTGGCTAACTTCTCTCTGCTCCTCTCATGGCTTGTTGCTGTCATGGAATCTAAGTGACAAAGTGTATATAGCCCGAAGAACTAATCCAACCATATTTTGTAGCAGTAGTAAAAAGGCTTTACATTTGTCCAACATATTTCATCTGAAGAAAACATTACTACAACTGGATGCTTTCCAGAGTCTGGGTTCAGGCCTACTCCTCTGACTTAAAAGACAATGCTGTTTAACTCTGGACATGATAAATACTTGACAGCACAGACATCAAGGCTTATGTAACAAAGAAAAAGACAACTTTATGCTAACCTGCCAAAATAATCCTTTTCTCCTCCAAGGAAAGTGATGTCTTTTAAGCATTCCTATGGAAAGGGTTCCCCACATGTGAGATTTTAAGAAGCTCTATGTGCTTATATAGAAATAATAAATGCTTAAGGTGGCCTACCGAAATGGAAGTCTGGGAAGCTTCAAAAACAAATGTAATAGACTTCAATCAGATATGATTGGAGAAACTAATGTTGATTCTTTGATGGAGTGCAAGTGATGACAATTTTTACCCTAAAGTAAGGATTTGAAGGTATGGAGTTCAGAGAGATTCATAGAAACAGACTTAAAGTTACAGAAGAGAAATATGTGCATACTTTGTCACAGTGTGGAAATTGCTTTCTGACAGAGGGTAAATTAATCATCCTCTTGTGGATCAACTCAAATAAATAGGTGCAGAGGAAGGATAATAGGATGGCTGTGTAAAATAAACTTATTTCATAAGAGGGAACTAACAGCATGACATTTTTCAGCTTGGAAAATCGAAGAACGAGAGAGAATTTCAGTGGGGGAACATGAGGGGGAGAGGAAAACTGCTCTAGCTAAAGGGTAGCGTTGGCACAAGAACAACTGGGTATTAACTAGCTGTGGGTAAAGTTACAGTAGTGATTAGAAGAGCTTTCTAAATGCCAGAGGGGTGAGATATGGGAACAGACTTCCAGTAGGAGTGAACAGGACATTCATTTTGGCAGGATTTGGCCCCACAACTTCACATCTCAGTACTGTCAAATCTTCTGGAAAAGAGTGCAGCAAAGAATGAAGAAATAAAGTAGGAAAAAGGGGCAAATTTGAATTCCCTAACATATTGTCTTGATTTATCCCCAATCTTAATAAAGTATTACACGGTATACTCCTTGTGAAATTACTGTGCAAAAATGAGCTTTAGAATATCTGCAAAACCACATTCAGAGTTTAGGCTGACTGGTTAATTAGTGCTGCTGCTTCTTTTCACCAAAAACTTTGAAATGACTGATTGATGATTTATTAAAGTACATAAAGAGTCTGAAGCAAATAATAGACCTGCTTAGACCTTCGAGTAGCTGTATTTCATAGGACTCAATAGGAGCGCATGTTTTACTATCTAAATGTATTTTTACTTTCTGACTTATTCTTTATAGAACAGGAAAGAGAGTATTTCTAAAGCAGAGGTCACTTTCCTAGTTAGAAAAGCCCACAGTTATTTAATTATGTATACTTTTTGTGGTGCTGAGGTATTAATGGCAACGGTGATTTATTGGAACATAGTTTCACTATGATTTTCAAGCTATTTTCCTGAGTTATAATATATTGGAAAAATATAGATTAATGATAACCTTTGAAATTAGGAATAAATGAGGTACTTGGGTAGAAGTGCTGATATGCCTTTCTATGGAGTAAGAAACTGATGAATTATAATGCAGTTAAGGCTGAAATGAGGAACTACTTTAAGTGTAAATCGTATTTTTATACTTGTTGATAATATGTTTGGCACAACAAGCACCATCAAGGCTGTTGTAGATACTGGTGCAGGACAAATATTATGCCATAGTGTGGTGGTAATAAAACATGAAGTGATTACCTGTTTGGAAGCAAAACCTAGATTTATTTCTGAGAAATGTTGAGTGATGTTGCTAAAAATGTAACAGCTAACTTTAATTACAGGTAAGAAGAATAAGCCAAATATAACTTTTTATTGCAGTGAGGTCATGCATTTGTTGTTTTGGTGTTTCAGGTCATTCAGCAAACTTTTATTGCAGGGCTCACAGCAGTGTTTTGTGTATCTCTATACCAAATGCTACCAAATGTAGGAAATTACACAGTTGCTGGATGCCTCACCAAAATTAAATGACATTGTCAGACAACAGAAAAAATTGGTTTCTGAAAGAATCAATTTTATTTATGTCTGAAGAGTTGTGTTCTGTGATAGTGAGCCTTGAGTTTTTCAAAGTTGATTCTTCAAAAATTCACGTATGCATCCAATTTATTTCAGCAGCATTATTACTGAGTGATGCCAGAGGAAATCAAGCAACTGATTTTCTTGTGAGTTATGATCAATTTCAAATAATTGTAGCTTTAAGGCTAATCTGCCTTATAACCTATATCCTTATAGCCTATATCAGCTATTATATCCTGCCTTATATCCTTATAGCCTATATCTGCTATTAAAAAATAGCATTATTCCAAACTATTACAGAAGTGAATCTGTGCTCCTATTTTTCTGTTCTTCACTTCTTTAATATGTAATTTTGAGAGTCATCAGTGAAACTTTTTATCATTAATATTATCAGTTGTTGTTGTGAGTAAATGAAACTTTGTATTTTGTGTTGCCATAAGGATCTGTTAGAAAAAAAACAAACCCTAAGCTTTTAATTCTGAGTTAAGATACCAGTTAATTTTTCACGAAGGGAACCCAGATTCTTGGTCAATCCAACCAAAACAAAACTAAGAAGGAGATTATTGTTTGGCCAACAAGCACATCGTACTCTTGCCTATGTGTTTTTACTTTCCACTTCTCCTTCTCCTTCTTCAGTATCTTTCATCTTTTAGCTATAATTTAGGATAAACTAAGCATACAGATAAAAAGCTGTCCACTTTCTGTACAGTGTTAATTATGGGGTGCACATGCATTCAGTGTTTTGAAGGGCCTCTTTTGGGTGTGAAGCTTTGTTAAATAGGGATCAAAAGACTTAGACTTACATGCTATAACCCCCCAAATAATATTTAAAAAGGAAATGGTGTCCTAGCTGAATTATCAGGTTTGAAATATACAGTCATGTTGAGAATGGAGGTTCATTCCCTGCCATGTCAGTATGGAATTTAAGTGTTCCAAAATCAGTACATGGTTTACCGAGGGGCTTTATGATTCCTAAATCATAATACATGTAAATATTAGGAAGAAATTAATGCATGTACTCCGTGTGGTCATTATGGAGTGTGTTGTATTTAACTTGCTCTTTTAAAATATGATCTATATGTATTTGTAATTTAAGGACTATTTTTGTTTCCAGAGTAGTCAGATTTTAGGTCCAAATTTTTAGTAATCTGTAAGATTTTGGGAGATTAGGGTAATTATAATTATTGGTGCATACTTTTCAGTGAGATGACTTTATCAACATGCAGAAGGCAGAATTTGTTGCTGTTATTTTTGCCTGTTTTTGCTTAAAAAAACCAATAAACCCAAAACAAACCACAAAACCAGCCAAACATAAAAAAGTTCAGATCTTTAAAAAGGATGTGAACTAAGCCATGTGATATGGCTGAGTTTCCCTGAAGGAGGAGGAAGGTGTCAGTTACGATTAATGTGAACAACATTTATGGCCCTGGAGATGTGACCTCTCGTTACAGTAAATGTGACAGCATGAATTACTTTCAATTACAGTGAACTACATTCAGCTACATTAGTTCTGACACACCTCACTAGGAGAATGCTGCTGTGGTAGCTTTAACCAAAGGAAAAAAAAAAAAAGGCAAAACTTCTGAGTGCAAATGTGTGTGTCACTTGAGCAGAGCCATTGGGTTCTGACTGCGACGTATTATTGCTTCAGGTTTTACACACTTCTATTACATCATTTGTTATTTCCACTGGCACTTTCAGGTTTATGCCTTGGGCGCTGGAGAACATGAAAACCACCTTTTAAATATGCCGTGTATCATAAATGTAAAAGCAGAATTATTTTTTAAAAGAAAGATTAGATGAATTAGCCTTTTTATTTCAATCCAGTAGTAATCTGCAGCACTCCTTGGAATGGTAAATGGGGTCTACTATCTGTCAGCATGTCCAACATGCCCCATTTTGTATGGTGTAACTACCTTTTAATCTTTATTATCACTATGGATTTATTTGTACAAATTTAATATATCGTATCACAGGATATTTATCACTTGACAGAAGCAGTTCTTATAATGTCACTACTTTTTCCTTCAAGCTTCAATTATCATGCTTCAGTTTCTACCTCTAAGCTTTCACAAAAAATGAAAGATGCCCAGGGCAGAAGTCAACCTTTCACTTTTGCTACAGAGGAGATGCCATCTATTTCACGCTGTGCTAAGAATTCCATCGAAAGACAAGTAAAATAGTGCCTTTGGCAAATCATAAATTAGAGATAGCACTAAGCAAAGGAAATAGTTTTAATTAAAGCATTTTGTTGCACTTTGAGCACTCGATTTTCAGAGTATTGAGCATTTTTTTCCTGCTGAGATGAAGACCCTCATTTCAAATCCGAGGGATTGGTGTTGGAATGAGAGTAGAAAACCTGTGACGTCAAATTGTCCGTTTGCAAAAGGAAACAAAAAATGGTGGTTGCTGACTCCCAAAGTGATTCTGAATTAAGCCTGTGGAGTGTAAATTCCTGCTAATCTTCCTCCTATGTTAAGGACTAATTTTCAGGCCTTCATTTTTCCAATATTTTCACTGACTGTTCAATGTGTAGTAGTGGATTGTGAAAATATTTGTGTTTCAGTGGTCACTTTAAAAACCAATATGAGATATAAACTGACTCCCATATGTCAGCAGCTCCCAGGCCATTAAGGTACAAAGATTTGCATTTTAGTTACACTCGCTGAAATAGAATCAAATAATTTTTAGAGCTGTCTTCAAATCACTGAAACAGTGGGAGACTGATAGAATTTTCAGTTCAGCTCTTCTGGCTGTGAAATATCTTTACTTAGGCAATCAAGTTGCCTTAAATCATGTGTCCAGTTTTGGGGCTCTCATTTCAAAAGGAGATTGAGGCGTTGGAGTGTGTCAAGAGAAGGGCAGTGAAGCTGGGGAAGGGTCTAGAGAGTCCTACAAGGAGCTGAGGTAGTTTAGTCTGGAGAAAAGGAGGCTCGGGCATCTTTACCACTCTCTACAACTCCCTTAGAAGAGATTGTTGTCCTCTACCAAATCTCAAGAGAAAGGACAAGATGAAATGGCCATTTAATTGTGTCAGGAAAGGTTCAGGTTATATATTAGGAAAAAATAAAATCACTGGAAGAGTGGTTAGGCTTTGGAACCTGCTACTCAGGGAGGTGGTGGAGTCCGCATCTCTCAAAGTGTTCAAGAGGCATCTGGAAATGGCACTTGGGGATATGGTTCAGGGGTGATTATGGTGGTGGTGGGTTGATATTTGAACCAGGTGATCTTGAAAGTCTCTTCCAACCTTGATGATTCTGTGATCTTCAGTAAATGTATAGTTTTTAAATTCTGTACATATAGCTGGAAGAGGAAAAAAATATTTTTGGTTTTAGCTCTTGGTCTCTGGGATTTTTGTCTGATCAAAATAATATTTGTTTTCCTTGGCTACTTGAGGATAGTAGAGACTTTGGTGCTTTAGGGGAGAAAGCCTTATTTTTCCAAAAGGGAGGTAATGGCTCTTGTTTCATGTAATTACTTTGAAGAACACTGTTTGTAAATGTGCTTTAGGGGCTATTCCACTGAATAGATGGGAGAAAAATTGCAGGGACTATGGCCTTCTATATCAGCTGGAAAGCAGTTTTATAGGTGAAACAAAAGCAAGTGCTGGTGTACTCAAACTGTCTTATAGTCATAACAGCAGTGAACTTGAAACACTGACAGAGCACTTAGGAATATATTGTTGTGGACAGTGAGTTCTCTGGAAATCAAAACTGATATTCCAGATAGGGGAATAAATTAAAACAGGCTTAGATGCAGTTCAGATGGGAATAATAACAAAATAATCTTCTTGATCAAGTGTTCTGTGTGTAGAAGTGGAAAATGAAATAAGACATTCAAAACCTAAATACATCTCCTGGGATGCCAAATGGTACGGGAATGGAAGGAAGAAATGATTTTGCATTGTAACTTAGAGATTACAAAGATGCACTTAGAAGCATTTGCAGAATCTGGAATTGTAATTGTATCAGGCACCGAGAGAGACCCTAAATTATGTTAGCAACCTTCCACAAGATAGAGGGAAAACTGATTATTCATCCATAAAGAAGCAAGAAATGGGGCTTTAGGGCAGGCAGACTCATTTTCCTTTCTATTAGGAGTTGAAGACTTTTATCACTAAGGTTTGATCTGCAGATCAGAGGAAACGGACGAAAATATTTTCAACTTTTATTCAGGTATTTCAGTTGTTTCTACTGTGGCAAGTTTTCCTGATACCTTAGCAGTTGGTATCAGTAGTATCCTGTGGTTTTCTTTATTTCAGTATTGGTACATTTAGGGTTACTTTGAATTCTTTTCAACCATGGTTAGAATGAAGAAAACAGGAAAGCTTCATGGTGATGCTATTGCTAGAAACCAGCTAAACGTTTGAATTTTTAATGAATTTTCATAAGACTGGATCAGTGTTGTACCTGAGCACTGCTGAAATTAAAGCAGGTATATACATGGGTCTTGTTTGTGGACTGAATACAAATTGTTGGTTTAGCTGTGGTATTTTTAAATTTTTTCTTGCAACTCCTCTCTATTTATAGAGAGCCATTTCACCTTTTAATCTGTCTTCTTCGTGAGCTCTATGTTTTGCAGTGGAACAAGGGCCTTCCATTGAATGCTGTCATGGCAGAAGAGCACGTTTCCCTTGTATTTTCTCCACAGATCCTCATTTTCTTTGTTATGGAACAGCCAGAGCAATCTAACCCTCAGATGTGTGATGAAATTGTTTCTATGTTCGTTTTGCCTCGTGTTCAAGTTGAAAGAACATAGAGGGCTTTCCTTTCATAATTATCCGAGTACTTAGTGGATACACAAATGGGAATCTTCCTGCATTTTATTGCTTCAGGGAAATACTAACTTCTACAGCCACATTATATTTCACATATCTGGAATTTACTATGAGGTATTTTTCAAAATAAGGTAGTCTATTAGTGCATTATTTGATTTTTGACTGTTAAATAAAATTTTTATTAAATGGATGCCTCAAGCATTTGGCTCAAAACTACCATAGGAGAAGAAAACTGCAAAGGAGAACTTGTTCAGCAAACTGAGACAATCGAGGATGAAGTTGTGCTTTAACATTTTCGTGACTACTGCAGACCATTCTCCTGCCAGTTTGGATAAATGCATTTTTTTTTTGTTTCTTACATTGTTGTTCTGGGCAGCATCTACCAGGAATATTCTACCCTGCCTTCTCTTTTAGTTGAAAATGTATTTCATCAGCAACATTGCTGTTGACATTTCTGTAGTTTATGACTTCTAGTGCTCTGGCAGGTTGTGTGCTCATAAATAATAGAGTCTTTCTGGATTTGTTGGAGTGGTTTTTAGAGCAATACTTTGTTTTACCTTTTAACAAATACACAGAGTAAATCAAAGTGTATCTAAGGAGTCGAGAAATCCTTTCTAAAAAAAAAATAAAATTGTGAAGAGGTAATAGAGTGTGTAGCATGTACTTCTCACAAGGGTGTTAGATATTTCACACTGCAACTTATTTTGCAATCATACCTTCCTCTCAGTGTGGGATAATCATATCCACATCATGTATTGCATTCAGTGTCTTCTGTATGAAATTCTAGAGCTGAGCTGATGTTAGGATGTATTAAAAAGAAAGTCAGAACTAAATACAGATTTCTCTGAAGCAATTTTTCAACATTGTTGTACCACTGTAAGAGATGCACATTCTCTAGTGCATTTTAAAGCCCTTGAATTTTTTTAAATAATATTTTAATTCTGTAGCCAGTCTTGCTACAGATACCCAATCCTGGTCATGGAAGTTGACTGCTCTCCACAAGCAGAGGGTTGAAGGAAATATTCTTGATGCTGCTGGTTTGTGAGGGGCAATAATAGAGCACAAGACCAAGTAGCTCCCAGATTGACCACTGGGACTCTGGGACTCTTCCATTTGAAACTTGAGAAGGATGGTTAGAAAAATTCCAGTGAAGTAACAGGCCTGACCATGTCCTCCCTTTGTATTCACCTCAAGGTCAGACCAGGGCATGGGGTAGGTATAGTGTTTGAGTTTTTGAAAGCTTTATTGGTGGGTGTTTGTTAAACCATTTCTACTGTAACAAAACCAATCAAAGAAACCCCCTAAAACCAAGCTAAACAAACTCAAACCAAACCCCACCAAACTAAATTATAAAGCCTTACATAATGCAAGATTCTATCCTACTCAAGGTATTTAGAAAAACAAACTGTCTCTTTGGTATGTTCTCAGCAAATAATTCTGTAGTTCTTAAACTGACAAAAGCAAAGAGCTAATGAAGTCATATATCTGACAGATTGATGAGTAAAGCATCGTGATGAAACTATTCTATCAGTTTTGTCCAGTTCTTTTGTAATGAAAGTGGAAATTAGATTTGCAATCAGATGAATAAATCAAGGAAAAAAACACCTACTCAAGGAATGTCATTGTTTTGTTTCCTGGCTGACACTATCAGTGCAGAACAGCACTACAGACCCAATCTGTTCTCCATATTGTTTTAATTTTTTTTCCTTTATTTAACAGAAAGTCCTTGACATTATAAAAAGACATAAAATCATAACTGGATGATTATAGAGCTGTGAATTAATAGCTAACACACAAAACCCCCTTACCTGTTTGGTCTTTTCCCTTTCATTTCATTTGGGATGCCATATTCCTTCAGAGGCAGTTGGAGAATTATTGGTCTGTTGGAACAGACTTTTGCTTTGGCAAGCTCACCTACAGGAAAGAACTGTAGTTCTGAATGCAGAACTGGTGTGAGAGCCACTCCTGCACATTTCAGGATTGTGTTGGTCAAAGAAGGAAGTACATGGGTTGGAAAAACAGGATAAAAATGAACATTGTTAGTGGGTACGTTTAAATCCAGGCTATTGCAGCATCACCAGAGTAATTAAGTTTTTATGAGAGCTGAAAGTTTTTATGATCGCATTTTAAGAAACTTGTAAGTGGTCTCAATATATCTGTTTTTGAAGTATGATTAGCAAAAAATACAGGAAGAGCTCACACAGGAGTGTTTTAAAAGCAGATTTTTTCATCTGTTTCATTGTGAAATGCTGAAGTTATTATAGTTTGATCTGATTGGTGAGATTTTGGTCTGATTTTTCTCTTTTAAGGAAAAATAATTTCTTTTAGCTTTTGGAGGTGTTTTTTTTTTTTTTTTTTTTTTTTTTTTTGCTTACCTTGCTTTAAATACAATAGAGGATTTAATGCTGTCAGTGCTCCTGTCTGTTCTCTGCTTGTGAGTTTCTGCACAGTTAGAATGAATTTATAACGATTACGAAATTCTCTTGATTTTTATATTTTCAGAATTTGAATATGTTCGCTAAGCTGGACCTACTAATATTCTTATAGCCCAGTTTCTGTCCAAAGCCTGGTGTCTTATAAACAAATGAATAAAATTAATAGAAAGTCTCAAAATGTATTTGACCTTAATGCTGTTTTATGACTAGGTATGGGTTTAATTCATCACTTGACACTGATTCTATTCAACTCTGTAAGGAAGATGATGAGACTATGCCTGTATACACAAATATTCTCTTCTACATATTGTGCTGGCCTTGTTTTCCTGAATATTGTCAGTCAGATAGGGACAGAAAAACACCCAAGTAAATTGGATTATATTCCAGGTGTATTCTTCGTTGCTTAGTTGGTCTGCTTTCATTTGTGTAATTCTTTGGAATACTGTGCTGGATCTTCAAGTGGATTCAGGACTGAAGCTCATGTGTCACTGCCTGCTGGCATTTCTATAGCCTGCCTTTCACACCTTGCAAGAATGCACTCATTGCCAAATGATTGGTTTATGGGCCCCTTCTTGATAATTTTTTAGTAGATGGTCACTTTGCAGGAGTTCAGTTTTGCTTTTAGTTATTTATGATCAAGTTTTCAAAATCACATCGTTTCTTCACAAAAATATGAAGCAGAAGGGCTGTCTGTGCCTCTATCAGGGTATGCAAAGCAGTGCCAGTACTGAATTTAGTAATGGACACACAGAGTGGGTGTCTGTTGTTTTCCCCAGCTGTTGCTCAGCAAAGCTCTGCCTTTACCTGTCCCAGGATTTTTTTTTCTATTTATGAACAGAAAATAGTTGCTTAATGTGTACCAAATAGAACTTTTGCATGGATAAAACCAGTCTGGCTCCACAGGGATGCCTGTAATCTGTATGAAAAACTGTAATTTGGATGCAACATTTTTGTCTCTGTACAAATGCTTATTTACAGAACAGAGGTGTTTACATCTCCGTTATTGCGTTACAATGTAAAGTGCATTGTGTATTTTCTAAAGTGCAAAATACATGATTAAGAATATGAGAAGCAATCACATTCAAAGATGAAATGCAGGTCTGCAGTGCATTTAGAGGAAGTGATTGCAGGAAATAATGAAAAAGGTAATCAATGTTAAATATGCTCTGCTTATTCACCTACCTCTGGCTGCCAGAACCTGTCAGATGAAAGTAAAACTAAAACTGAATTTGAAGTTGAGTTGTTTCAGTGATGTTAGTGCTCAAATGCTCCTTCAGCCCACACTGATAAAAAGGGACTTGAAGAAACTTAATTGCAGTTAATTTTAATCACATCTCAGTGTATAGCTTGCACATCCATTTTGTTCCTTTGCTGCACTGAGTATTTGAGATGTTATTGCACATTGTGTTCCTGCAAACACAAGTGCCTGCTTGAGATCTGGAGGGGGGTGCAACTGTTGTTAATTGTGACCAGACCACGGGAATCCTCAGTTCAAAAAAGATGAGAGGATTTTGTGTTCTCTTTAAAAACAGTAAAAATGTTGTGAGTGAGATTTGTTGCTTGGCAGTGGTACTAGGAATGTGAAATCCCGTTCATTTAATGTTGCACTGGTGAAAGAATGTTTGTGCTGTTTAACACTGACTTATTTCTGCACTTAAGCATGGAGTTTGTTCTTGGTGTTGCCTTCCAAGTATCAGCCTTGCCATCAGATGCACCAGCCTGAAATGCCAGAGCATCTGGGTCTGCAGTAATGTGATGGTGTCCTAGAAAGCCCCTCAAAAGACTGGAGATGTTTCTGGGCCTAATGCCAAATTCCTGCCCAGTCTTGCTCTGGATTTTGCATGTATTCAAACATAAAAGGTCTCATGTACATGAAATGTGCACTTCAAGTAAAGAAACAATGTCTGTTGCCCAGGTCTATGTTAATTTTGTGTAGTAATAATTATATTTTGTGTAGGTAATTATATTTTCTAAAGTTGCTGCAGCACATTATCTAAAGCAAAGCTGCACTTACAAGGACAGGAAGGCAGACAAAGTAGAGAGCAGTGGTTGTATTCTCTCCAGTGGGTCAGGACTGATGAGGATGGTGAAAAATGATTTAATTGGATTGATCAGGACATGAAACCTGAAAATATGTTTTTCAAACTTGCTCTCCATGTTTGTTGTTATGTATCTGAAGGCACAGTTAAAATAGTTATCAGCAAATTGTTGAGTGATTAATAATTCCAATTCTTCTCATAAATAGAGAACAATTTCCATGTCTAATGTCTGTAGAGACTTTTTTTCTGCTTTTAAAGTTCACAAGAGAAAGGCAAGTATATAGATTTTTTTTTGCCAGGAGTGTGGATTACATTTGTGTTTATTTTTTGTATTGGGAAATTGCCATAACATTTTTTTCACATATGGGAATAAATAGGTTTACTTTCCTATTTTTTTAATTGTTACTGTGCTGCATGTCACAGATGATTTTCAGAGGACTACAGGTATACAAAGTGAAAAATTTTATAATTTTATTTGAAAATTCAAAACTCAAGTTAATTTTTTGGCTTATAGATGGAGAGTTTTCGCAGTGCCAGAACTTGAAACAATGTCTTTTTGTTAAAAAAATAAATAACTTTTATGCATTGTCAAAGCATCAGTCATACAACCTTTTTGTTTTTATCCCTAAATCAATAGTGTCAAAGTATCTTGTGTTGTGTCTCAGCTTCAGAAAGTTGATCGGTCTGCTTTATTTGCTTAAATTGAGTCACTCTATCTGCTAAGCAGTTTTTGCTCTGATGCACATTTGTTAGTCTGGATGCAAAAATGCATTTCTTCAGTTAAGAAAGAATTCCCATGAATGATGCTAAGGGAATAGAAGTTTTAATATAGTAAGACTTAATTACCTAGCATAATAGGTTAAGGTTTTGCAAATTAATGACTTACAATTTTGAAACAGTTATCTAGTGAAACATCTTAATGTAAATGCAGAATTTTGGTGTGTCACCTGCTGACATGCAACAATAGCTTTGCATATTTCTTTCAGAGATTTTGAAAATACAAAGATAATAAATGATGACTAATGTACACCATCTGGCTAGGGTGGGGGAAAAAAGATTTCCTGAGCAACAGGGTTTCTGTTAAGCTGATTTACTTAAAGTAAGAAAGCAAATGCTTGGTTTTTTATTGCTTTTTCCCCCCCTTTCTTTTTTCTTTTTTTTTTTTTTTCTTTTTTTTAGAAAATGAAGTTCTCACAATTCCACCTAAACTCATAGGGTAAGGGTGGCCTTTGTTTTGTGTTCTGTGATCAATATCAAACACAAACTTCTTGGATTCCATGAGAAAGGCAGTTTATCTTATCAGTCCTGTTGCATCATATATTCAGGAAAAGATTGCTGAGACTTGAAGATTTTGAGCAGCATTAACAAAAGTGTCAGACAGCCTTGCTGGATTCAGCTGCCTGTAAGGAGAGATGACCTAGCTTTATCAAATCAGTGAACAAGCAACTATTAAATCTATACAGCCTCAGGATTAGATCCTTCAGAACGCAGACATATTGTTGTGCTTCATATCTTCTTTAGGTTTACAGCTGTCACTTTTTTCTGCTAATATTATGATGCAATGTGGAACTAAATGCAATAATAGATATTAGAAATTATATGCAAATTCTGCTTTAATCGCTGCAGTTTCTTAGAACCAAAACTGCCTTATTGGTTTATTTTAATAGAGATTTTCTTCTGCAAGTGCTCAATACATACTCTTAGATATTTCCTTGTTATTTTGTTTAGTTGTCTTCTTTTTTAGTGTTCCTACTTCCATTTTGAATGGAATTAAGTGTTCATTTAAAGATATCAACTAATCTGAACAAAATATGGTTTCTCCACTGTGAGGAAGAGAGAGCAGATTAACATATGCATCATTTCCTGCTAAAACTGCAGTCTTGAGTCTCTATTATGAATTTATCTCTTATTTTTTGTTTTATTTTCCCAAACCAACCCTGTGTCTGCAACTCTTTAATTAATACTGAAAATTAAATGTTATTTACTCTTGAGTAGTGGTTGCTTAAGCTCTGGACAAACAAGGTGATGTGTGACCTCCAGATGTGTCAGGATTGCAGAGGCAAAAATTGATGTCCATAGTGACCAGCAAGAAATTGCCCAAGTGTGAGAAGAGACCTCCAGAACCTTCTGAGGGTGAGCAGGGTTGTTAACTCTGCAGTTTGTGTGAGAACATCTGTTGGATACCTACTTAATAAAAAGCCAAACAGTCTGCAAAGAAAGCACAGCCTGTACTTTGAATATTGTTAGCTATGGGGCCAAGTCATTGGTCTGGCCTCTGTGGAAGACACAGGTTGTGCTTTAAAAATAAATAAATACATTGAGCATGTGAGAGCATGAAAGGGAGGAAAGCAGGAAGAGAAGAAAAATGAAACTGCGAAGATATGGAATTTGTCTGATTTAAATGAGCACATATTTAAGTTAGTGCCCACTGTGACTTCCAGATCCTTTCTCAGCCCATACAGGAGTGGAATTTTTTAACCCCAGGTGCAGCATTTCCCATTTTTCTTTGCTGAGGTTCATGTGGCTTTTGTTGGTGCAGCTGTCCAGGTTTCTTATGGTCCATCTGCAAAGTGACACACACTGACCTGAAGCCCACTGGTGGGTTTAAAAATGAGATTGTCCTACACTCCATATGGCTCTAATGGAATTTTTGCAATACTTTTAGGAAATAAGAAACACTCCTGCTTCCATAAATGAAATGAGATAAGCCGGAATGAGACCAATATTATTTTTCAAAGATGGATGGTAAATGATAAGGCGGAGTTGAACAGATTTCCATTTTTTTTTTTTTTCAGCTTTGAACAGTCCCATTAAAATGAGCTGCAGGACTATGTGACCATTAACAAAGTTGTGTAACTTTGGCGCTGGGGCTAGTGTTTAGCCCAGAGAGCATTGGAATATTTTTTGAAGGAGAGCAGTGAAGAGCAAAGATGGTTTTTAGGACAGAACTGGTACTTTAATGGATGGCGTTCAATTACATGGTGGCCTATAAAACAGGGTGCTGGGCATAGGGACCCATGAGGTTGTTTTAGCTCAAAAGGTCCCATCCAGTCCTGGATCCTGTGTTCCTTTTAAGTAAAGAAGCTGTTGAAATTTGGCATACATGGAACATACGTATTTTGTCTCGCTTTTTCTTTCACTACTATGATTTTGATATATATTTTGCCCATGGCAAATGGCAACCATAATATTTTTGTCTTCCTTATGTTTTCCTACATTATTTATCTTCCTATAACCAAGCTGCAAATTTAGTTGTATGCAAGATGACAGAAATAGCTGTTGTCATGGAATGTGTATGTGGTAGGATTTCCTGTATTTAAGCTCTTATGAATGCGTTTCTCAGGAATGCTGATTATTCATATTATTGTAAACTCTGTGGTGCTCTCTAGCCAAAGAGATCTGATGTATTTTGGTGCACAAGACATTCACATTTCTTGTGTGAGGCCATTTCACTCTTATTATCTAGCAACTGTCCTTGTTGATTGGTGATACATCGATGGGTAAGTGGAAGGGACAGTTTTGAAAGAAGTCTTAGTAAGTTTGAGGAGACGAAGGACATGCATTGGTTTCACTGGGCTGGAAGACCTCACCCAAAAGGAAAAGTAGCTGAGAAGCCTTGGATGAAGCTCCACAGTGTTTATGAAGTGTACTCAAAAGAGGGGAAAAAGGCAGGGGTATAGGACTGAGCTGAGCAGGAGATGAGATCCAGGGATCCTTGCTTTGCAGTAAGAGCCTTACCTGCCACAGTGATCTCAGGGTGGTGCTTATTGCAGCCAAAGACCTGGAGAGGAGCTTATTGATAAGCCTGTGCCTCTATTAAATCACCAGTGTCAGAATTGTAACTGGATATTCCCTGTCATATACATAACCATCCTAAATGGCCTTTTTGGCAGGAAATCTAGCTGCCCAAATTATAAATTAATGCTGAAGAGTATAAAGATCTTTGTTTAAGTTGCAAATGATTAAGGTTTCGTTTTTCTTTTGGTTGTGTATGGAAGTGCCAAGCTGTGTGACAAATAAGGAATGTGTATTTTTGTATGTAACAAATAGGGATAATGTATTTCTGTGTGTAATGTGTATAATGTTGGTGTTCTATTTGAGTAATGATAGTAGAGGATTGTAATCCTGGCTGAGCAGTTACAGTCATGTAATTAACTTTGTATGTGATAAATGAGCAACATCCTGTGTTCCTGAACAAGTTTAAAAAATGAATCACACTCTGTGCCTTTTATTCTTGGCTGTAATATTTGAGTAGCAACAGGTAAGTAAACAAAATGATATAGAAATTAATGAAATTATCTTGTCCAAAGGTAAAAAGAAGAGATGCTAAGTGCTCTGTTTTGATAGTGGTGACCTCTACAATTTACCAAATCAAGCATGCTAATATTTTTTGGGTTTCTTCTTTCTAAAGTGTCTAATTAGCTAGGAAAAGATATTCAGTGTATAGCCCTGAAATAAGAATTTTGGTAAAATGGTGATGTGGAGGGGAGACTAAGTCAATGCAAAATTCCATATCAAGATTAAAAAGTTGCAAGATAATGTAAAATTAAATACTGCAAAATTAAAACTTTTTGAGTAGTGAAAGAAGTATAACCACTGCTTACCTTCCAAGGATATTTCTAGGGTTCTGTTCTACAGCATTACAGCATTTTTTGGTTATAATGAATGCAGAGAATCCTACTGACCTGGATGGCACTGTTTGCTGAAACAAAGGTACAGTATCCTTCCATGTTTGCAGGAACAGCTTTTTTTCCTCTCACAGAATGTGAAAACAAGAAAACCTAGTGCAATTATGTAATTGTAACCTTGTCAGTACAGTTATTATTATGTGTTATGCAATTAAAACCTGTGAAATAAACTGCCATGAAGGTATTTCCTTAGTCCTGATCAGTACCCACTTGTTGCAAATTGTCAACAGTAAAAGGAGCTGTTACATTCATTGTCTTTCATTGTGCTTCTTTTGTCTTCCACAGGAAAAAGTAGAATATGCCTTCCTGATAATTTTTACAGTTGAAACATTTTTGAAGATTATAGCATATGGATTATTATTACACCCCAATGCATATGTTAGAAACGGATGGAATTTATTGGATTTTGTAATAGTTATAGTAGGGTAAGTAGCTTACCTTCCATTATATGAATACTTAAAATTTTCTTTACTGTGAGGTAGTCATAAGTTTTTTTTGGCTGTGAGCAGCAGTCTATGCTGGATTTCTGTTTCTTTGGAGTAAAAGCATGAACTGAGTGAAAAAAATTTTAAAAGTTCTAAAATTTTCAGTGCTATCTGTGGCTTCAGACTGCATTGCATTTCTAGTAGAAGCTCCCAGGGAATTCTGAGTCCTACTGGAGATTCCCAGAGTTGTTTTTCAGAAACTTTTCCATCTGACTTTTTCAAGGTAAACTCTTTCAATATGTTGATCCCTTAAGGGTCACAAATTATTATTTAATTTATTAGTTTAACCCTTCACTGCAATTATGTGGAGTTCATCTGTTTCACCAAGATCTCTTTGAAACATGTTTCAAAGTGGAGAAGAGTGGTTGGGGGGTACAGAATTAACAGTGATCCCTTGATACTACCAAAATATGAGTAAAGTTGGATGCTGCATGTCAGGGCCCAGATTCAGATATTATTTTGGTTTGCCTGGTAGAATGTATGATAAAAATGCCTTTTTTTATTTACCCTGTGCGCTGTGCTCTACCAGGAAACCTTGGGGAGTTTGTTCTTTGCCCCAGAGAAGGGACTGCTTGGGCCTCATGAAGGTTCAGAAGAGTGGAACCTATTTTATGCTCCTCTTTATTGATAAATTATTTTTGTGTCAGCAGGTCTATGTCAGAGATTGCTCTACTTCATTAGATTCTACCTTTATCTATCTAGGGAATTAATCTTGAGATGTATGTTCACCAGTTTCCTAAATGTTATGGAGATTATGTTAAAAACTGTTCAACCAGTAATGTAAATTTTATTTGCTAAAAGTATATATTATCTAGAACATGGAGAGCATTATCCATGGATAACTTTGTATGTTGTAGCAAACATGGCTTGCAGTGTGCAATTCTAATTTAATTTTTAAATTCAAACAATATCAAGGGTTGCCTGTAATTGGAAAGGCTCAGAAATTGGAGTGTTGTGTGGTGCTTTTAAATTGTCACTTCATTAAGGGAAAGAAAGAGATGCTAAGTAAAGGAATTTGCGGTAAAGCATTGTTAAATGTGGGGAAGTACTGTGAATATAAGAATGCCTGAATTGTAACTCTTTGATTATAAGATGCTAAATGTTACTGAGAAGATTGTATTTGGGCCAGTACTTTGACATGCAGGCAGTTTTGGTCCAGGACTAAAATTTGTGTATAAATAGATCTTTCATCAGGTCAGGTCATTCTCAACAGATTGGTCTCTGTGCCTGAAGGGGAAGCTTGGTGGGCAGGTTGGGGACTGTCACACACGAGCTCTGTTCCCTTGCCAAGCAGTCACTTGAATAGACATTTTCCCTTTTGTCAAGTGACCACGGAGTTACAGTAACCCTGGAGCAGTCTAATTAACATGACCTCTATCTTTGACTGTGTCCTAAATACATGATAACTAAAAAATTTTCCACTAATTCCTAAAATACTCATTATTGGAGGCTAAATGTAGTTAGGTCAAATACTCAGAGTGAATTTGTTGAAAATACAAATAGAAAAAGACTATATCTTATCAAATGCCAAAAAATATCACACTAGGATTGAGTTGTAATTCAAATCCAAAAGTTTGGAATATAAACTCCTCTGCAGGTTGTCATCAGCCTACCTGTAAGACAAGGTTGATCTTTCCTAACATGTCACACACTGACAAAACTGTGAGCAACGTTTTTGTTCTTTCTGTAAGAACACAACCTGCATGATTAAGCAAGCATGAGTCCCATTTATTTAATTAATACATAAAAGCCCAGTGAAAAATTGATTTTCATATATAGTCCAAGGTGGATATGGAATCCCTTCTGGACCTGACTCTATTTGACTAGCTTCAATGGGAAATTTCATTAGCTTTTCATTTCAATAGCTTTGAAAGAGCTGCCATAATGTCCTATATTGAATGTATTGAAATTTGCTTTTTCAGCAGAAGCTGTAGCAGTCCAATTGCATTAATTTTAATTATACATAGAGGAATCTCAACAAGAAAAGGGAACCACATATAAAGATGTTTTAAAAATCAAATCTTAATTAAACCTTTAATCTTTGGTAAACTGTAGAGGGATATGAATGTAAATTTCAATAAAGTAGATCAATAGTTTTAGATCTTAATGGCTTTTTAGGAATAACATACTTCCTGCTTTCAGCTGGACAATGTAAAATGACAGAGCTGTAGACAGAGCTGTGAATGTGATGCTTTCTACTCTTTGTCACTTCTCTCTGTAACCCATAAGAATATTAATTACTTTGAGTAATTAGTCTACTTACCTGCATGGTCTCTCATGTAATTTCCATTGATTTCTGTGAAAGAATAAGGTCCCGGTAGAGAAAGCTTTCATAGCACCTGCCTATGCCCTTTAATTTTCTGAATGTTGTATGAATTGACAGACTGAAGGGTTCCCTGAATTCAGGACTTGATTCAGAAGCCTTTTTAATAATATCTGTCTTTAGAGCACAAATAGTCACTCTTAAAATCATTGAGGTGTTGCTTTTCCTGCAATTATGCTTCTGTTAAATCCTGGGGCTGAATCAGGACCTGGTATTCAATGTCTGGATTTGGTCTAACAATATGTGGGCTGCTGATGTTCCTTGTAACATCTGTAGAGTCTTAGGGGCTGAGTTTTCCTCTGGAGCAGAACGAAGCAGTCTAGGGATGGATATTGACTGATGTGGGTCAACTGCTTACTTGGGGGAGAGTAAAGCCTTCAATAATCCAGTTTAGGCAACCTATTAAATAATATATGATTTCAAGCAACTATCCAGTGTGACAGAGTTCTTAACCAGAGTTGTGAAAACTTTTCATGACCAAATGAAAACCCTGCACATTTCAGGCATCCTTTACAAGTGTGAAACTTTTTTCATGATTGCAAAACTCTATTAACTTGATAATGCTTTCAGGAGAAGTGCAGCTCTGCAACTATTGAACCACACAGACTCTGTGCAAAGGATAACACAGTTTGTGTGGTCTAGTGACAGTCTAGAAGCACATGCATCTGATATCGAGCTCCAAACTAAAATAAACCCAAGATTAATTTGGATTTCAAGAACATGCATCACTTTAAATTGCTGCTAAAAGTGGGAAAGCAAAATAAATGTCTTGTCTTGCTAACTGTTCTAATGAATGACTAATTCATTTCTGCAGGGAAAAAATACAATATAATAAATGAGCCATCTGGGAATCTATTTCTCCTCAGAGGTATTATGCGTGAGAAACAAATCTTTTTGGTGTTATTAAATGGTGGAATCTAATTATTTTTAAAATATTCCGTTTCTTCTGACTGTATATAGAATATTGTACTGCTGTGCCACTTGGAGTTCATATATTCCACCAAAATTAAGCCAGATGGTTTATTAGTTATATGTTTCATTATTATCTCTTTCTTCTTCTAAAGGGAAGATTAATTCTCCAAATGTTAAAACTAAAATGTTTGAACAAAAGTGGCAAAGTAGCTTCATTTATTTAAAAATCGCAAACTGTGTATATAAGCTGAATGCTTAATTATTGGAAACTGTGTGATCCTCATTCCCTAGAGGGATTATAAAGTCTTGTACTTCATAGCTCTGTCTGTCATGATTTAGTGTGCAAATATACCTCTCAATTTGGCATCTGAACAGCTTTGCAGAATGATCTGCAGTTCAACAAATTTCCAAAGTAATATTTTTAACTGTGTGGTAAATGGATAGTGATGACCTTACCTTTCATCTCATTTTCTAGATTATTTAGTGTAATATTGGAACAATTAACCAAAGAAACAGATGGTGGCAGCCACTCAGGTGGCAAACCTGGTGGCTTTGATGTCAAAGCCCTAAGAGCCTTTCGTGTATTGCGACCTCTCCGACTTGTATCAGGAGTGCCCAGTAAGCTCTGCTCTCTTTATTTCCATTGCAATCAGGAACGTGACTGCTCTGATTATTGACCTGTCTTCTTCCAGACACTACAGAAATGAGATGGGATAAAGCTGAGTTTTTGTTATCTGGCTATGCATATAAAGAGAATTTCAAGAGGAATGATACCCTATTTCAAGTTAAAGAAGGGATTGTGAATTCAGTCAGTGTATGATCTCCTTACACAGTTCAATAAGCAGACAGGGGAATACACTTCTAAAAAGGAAGCTTTATGTGGAAGTAAATTACAGATAAAAATGCAAATACACCAGAAAATAAAACTCAGGGTTTTTTTTTATTCTAAACCCCTGCATTTAAAAGTGTTGGTGGTCCTAAAATAGTTTAGATGTTGGTAAGTGTATGCTAGAGCACATTACACATTTTGTGTTTCCTGCCCCCTCCAATGCTCATGAATGCCTTCTGTTTATCTCAGCAGAGCTAACAGATAAATTAGGAAAGTTAAAAAGTAGAACAATATTGTTTAAGAAAGTAATTGAATTTTCTGATATTTCCTGTTTTCCTTTAATGCTTTATTAATTATTGAAGCTATTTGAGCTATATAAGGTTCATGACTTCCAGTTCAGCTCTTTCCAAGGCATTCAAAGGGAAAAAGCTAATTGTGTTTATAATATAATAACAGTCTGCAGACTGTTACAGGGAAATTACTGATTTTTGCCAAAATGGCTTCAGTGAGGACAGAAGCAGTCCTATGAAATGTCAGAGAGAAATTCTATCAAGTTAAAAAAGAGGCATATTCTATTCTCGTTGCTACTGGGGCAGCTTCATTAGTCTGGGATTAGCTTATTTTGAAAAAGGCAAAAGTTGGATAAATATTTAATTGAAAAAAAGAAAACACAATAGTTTGGAAAGAGATAAATGATGAAAGAAAAAGTTTGTTCAGATTAAAAATGCGTTTTCATGTTTTTGTCCCAGAGGAAGAAGACAATTCTACAACTGGCTGAGTGCACATTTTCTCAGAACTTGCCACAAAATTTTCGTTTTAGCACAGAATTTCATAAAGGTCATATAGAATGACTTTCAGGCGCACACTGAAAGGCGTATGCCCTTTCTTTATAAAAGCCCACTGGTTCTTGTGACACATTTCAAGCACTGACTTCTATCATATAAACTTCATTAACAGAGGAACTAATTAGATGGAAAGTTTTAGATTCTTATGAAGACTTTTGTGTTACAGGAACATTTTGTGGCTCTGGGTAGTAGATGCTTTAAAAAAATCTGATTATCTCTGGGCGTCTGTATCATTAAGTTATAGTAATGTGTAATTATATAATAAATTATATAATAAATTATATAATAAATTTGATAGACCAAGACATAGAAATATGGTTCATATCTTGTATCTTCTTTTTTTTTTAGGTTTACAAGTTGTCCTGAACTCCATTATAAAAGCCATGGTCCCCCTCCTCCATATTGCCCTTTTGGTATTGTTTGTAATCATAATCTATGCTATTATAGGATTGGAACTTTTTATTGGAAAAATGCACAAATCTTGTTTTCTTATTGATTCAGGTAAGTCATTAAACTGTTGATTAAAATGAGGGTTTGATAATGTTTTCTTTCAAATCTGTGGGATTTCAGCTTGAAATAAATCTAGGAGCAAGGCACTAAAGCTGTTGCAACCCCAGTTTACACTGGTTCACAATTTTAGGTACAGTGCATTAAATTAAAACCGAAATACCCAAGTCACAAGCTTGTTAATCAAGCTTGCTAGAGAATAGACCATGCTCTCAATAGGTTTTAGTTTCTGATATGTGTAGCTGAAATACCAGTAGTGAAGAAAATAAGGGTTACTACCTGTAAGGGACAAATCCAGATTGTGGCAGTGTGGTGAGGAGTGCAGGTCTTGCATGAGTAAAGAAGGAAAACAGTGTTCTTCTGTGCAGGTGAAATAATGCAATGGAAGTGTGTGCTGTGGGAGAACTTTGAAAGAGTGAAACTGTCTTACCTAGTGGCTAAAGATGCTTTTCTTTCAGCTAAGTAATGAAGATGACTCATTATAGGAATTAGATCCATTTTTCCTTAGTGGTCGACGTGTTGGTGTGAAATGCCATGAAGTGAAGTAGCAGTAGTAAAGAGGGAAAAAGATCAGCATGATTCTGTGAAATGATACATTATTACATTGTGCTTCTTTCCACTGCTTAATTATTTTATTAACCTATTTTCGAGGTTATAAGGCCCAGACCTGAGAGAGAATAAAAGCCCCAAAGCTCTGATGTGTTGCCTTTCTCAGCTTGAAATCTGGATTTATCCCACAGCAGCACTGCTATTTCCTCTTACGAAGCGGTAACCCACGAAAAGCTGAGGGCTCAGAGATGTGATTTGTTTGGTTCCTCTGCAGATATACTAGTTGAAGACGATCCAGCACCTTGTGCATTCTCAGGGAACGGCCGGCAGTGCGTGATGAACGGCACGGAATGTAAGGGCGGATGGGTGGGGCCCAACGGGGGCATAACCAACTTCGACAACTTTGCATTTGCCATGCTGACCGTGTTCCAGTGCATCACCATGGAGGGCTGGACTGATGTGCTCTACTGGGTGAGTCCATCCATCACTCAGCTTTCTTTGCTTTTAAACAAGCTTCTCTGTGCAAGCCGGGATCGAGCTGTGTTTCACATTACCATCAACAGGAAATCCTGGTGAGTTTTGCAGGAGACAAGCTCGGCTGCATACTTGTTTCTGGATTCCTCAGGCTAAAAGGACATTTTAGAAACAAATTTATTCATTGCTTATTTGAGGCTTTTTTTTATCCTATTCCATTTGGATACATGTAAAACTACATTTATGTCCTTTGGACTAACATTTTTTCGTGTGAGGCTACAGATATTAAATATGTCTTCACTGATTAGGCTTAAGAGCTCTCTTTTTGCAGTATTTGTGCAGATTTTTTTCACAATGTTAACATAAATTAGAACAAAGCAGGCTCTCAACTGATGTTGTTTGCCATGGGGACTGAAAATCATGTTAACCATCCAAAAACTACAGATTTACAGGAGCTGTGGCCCTTCCGTCATCTCCGTGGAAGCGGCAAAAGGTATTAAAAAACCCAACTGTGTAAATCTTTACCTTTAAATGCTCCTTTGGTGTAAGGTATGGTACTTCAGAGTCTTGCAACATCAACAGTCAGCTGGGCACAGACTGGGAAACTGAAGGATGGAGGAAAATGAGCACACAGATTTTTAAAGGAATAGAGTCACCTAAAGCCACAGATAGACATCTTCTTGCTTAACCCCATTCCAGTCTAAGTGACATGACATTATTTTGTCAGTCTTGGAGTATATCAATAGCTGATGTGAGTGATTTTTCCAAGGTCATTCAAGAGTTCTGTGACAGAACCTCCCACAGGTGCTGAACGTCAGTGGGAATATTCTGTACTACTTGGTACTCAGCAGTAAGTCTTTGCAGCTATGAGGACCTTATTAAAAACCACAGTTCTAACAGTTCAGATATTAGAAAGCGTGTATGGAAGAAGAAAAGTGATTACTGGTAAGAATCACTGTTAGCAAGCTGTTAAAAAAGGATGAGTTATCTCAAGGAGTATCTTAGTGGAGCTTTAGGTTTTGTTGCTGAGAGCAGCTCCCTTTGTGAGTTTTTTCAAGTTTGTCTCGCCAAGTAGGATTATTTACTAATAGTGCATCTGTTGTGGTGTACTGGATGCATTTAAAAGTGTGGTATTACCAAGTGAATGACCACATGATTTTATGTGGTCATTTATTGCAAATCATGGTAAAATAAGCTGTTTCTAAAACATAACACAGAGTGTTAAGACAGATTCTCAGATAAAAGCTGTGATACTGAAGTTTAGAATATGGACGTATTTTTAAGAGTATATCACTGTTAAAGATAATTAAGATGGTAAAATGACATTCTTTTAGGATTGAAAGACAACTATGAATATCTTCTTCCACTGTCTGTTGTCAGTTGCAAAACAGGCTAGAAACACACAACTCATCAACACTAATGAGTAACTATTGTGTGTGGCTACATATAGGCTATTGCATGTTTTCCCCTTGTAAAGCTGTTTCATTTCCTTGGAGTTTGCACTCCAGCTCTCCTTAATTTTCTAGGAGACTGTGTGAATGTAGAATTAGTATGTGCCTTATGGTTTTTATTCATGGTGATGGCAATTATTTTAATTCTTCCTGAAAAGGGAAGGTATGCCATGGTTATCTAGAAAAAAATTAATATCTTAATATCTTTTGAGGCAAAAGTGTACCCACATTTCAGGAGCTGATAATTGTTCCAACGTTTTTCAAAGAAAATGAATATAAAAGCTTAAGAGATCTGCTGTATTTGGAATCCAATTGTTACAAAACATATAGAAACAATTTCAGTGTTTCAGAATTAAATATTTTGTCCCCTGGGATTTGATGCCCTAATTAATCTGCTGCCCTTTAGAAACCTTTTTAAAGTCTCCAATGACAGCAGAAAAAACCAAAATAATTAAAATAGGATGTTGAATATTTCATTATCAGACAAAATGAAAAGTATAAGAAAATAATAAACAATTGAAAACTACGTGAGGGTTTTTTTTTTTTTTTACTTCTTTCTCTGTAAGGAGTTTGCAATGTAGAATTTACAGGTATATGGGTGTCATTTTTGTTTTTAATATAAATGATACTTGGATTATTAGACAGTGAAGCAAATATTTATTGACCTAGTGAAATATAATCAAAATCAGACATTCAGATGGCTTTGGAATTTATCTTAACTGATGCCTATATAATTAAATTACAGATGCAGATTATTTCTATCTTAGAGACCAACAAGTTGCCCATTGTCAAACTGAAATTACTTGCTGAGGACAAGAGGAATGACAATTTATATGTTTTAATTTTATTTCACTGGATCAAGCTGAGGTAGATTTAGATAAAAATTGGAAAAGATTAAATTTCATTTGAAAATTGAAAAAGCCTTAGGGGGATACCAGATTGTAGTAAAATAATCTGAGGAAGCCATTTTAGCTCGATGTGCATGGGGCTTTTGGGTTGCTTTTTACTTAAAACTCTGTTATTAATACACAGACTGAATGAGTTTTACACAAGACAAAAGCAAACCCATGAATATTAGAAACTGCACAAAACTCTCGTTTTTCATTCGGTCACTGTGTGAACAGTGAAATAAACTTCTGTAGGCTTCTCCTGCTAACAGGTGTAATGTGAGTGGGTGAAATCTGTGCAATATTTTGCATCGTGTTAAGTGGCATTCTGTCAGCAAGGATGACAGATGAAAACGACAGCTTCCAACAGCCCTCACTGGCACAGCTCGTTATCACCTGGTTAATGACAGTAAACTTGTTTTGAAATAATGACTGCACCAATGATGATTTTTCTCTTATGCCTAGCTATTGTGAGTCAAGGCCTTGATTCTGCTGCTGCTGGACACCCTTCAGATCTTGGTGTCTCCCATGGGCATCCTGCTGCTCACCAGTTTGCAGCCCAATCCCATGTGTCCTACTGGGTTTTAGTGTCTTCATCTGGCCTCTTTTCTCTCTAACTTTCTTGTGACTCACTGCATAGCAGGCTTTACGTGGTTTATCCACAAACAGTGGGACTCCTTAGTGCCCAAGGTTTGAACTGAGAGGTTGAGTGTTCTTGTTGTCAGCAGCCAGTGCAGCACGTGTGCTCCCACACTGTGTGCTTGTGGCTGTGTATCTGTGTATATTCTCCATTTATATTGGGACCATGTTTATTTGCAGTCATGGTCCTTCCTGTTTGCTCTGGAGCCCTCACTGAGGCTCATGCTTTTAGTTTTGGATCCTGGTGCAGTCCTTGTTATCAGCCAAGTAGCAGTCTCTGTGTGCCCAATTTTTAATGCTCTGGCTCACATTCTAAAGCTGAGAGCATAGTACTCTCTACTTCATTTCCAATTTATGCTAGCAAGCTCTCAGGAATTGCAGAACTTAAATCTGCATTTGCATATCTGGCTCCAGATTTTTCCCAGGCCTTTGAAACATCTTGATGTATAATCTATTAATGGCAAACACGTATTTTGTAAATTGCTTTTTATTTTTAGCTGCTTCACTTGATACATGGGAACACAGATAACAAGCAGTGATATTTGCCAGCAAACCCCCCAATTTTCCCATGAGCACCAAAATGATCACATTTTATTTTTCTTGTTTTCACCATAGTGAAGTTATCTTGACTTATTACACTTGAACAATCCAACTGCAGCTTGCAGTAGAGGTGGTTAGGGCCTCTGAAAAACGAAGTACTTCATGGGATGGGTTGCCAGCGCAGTTGCTTCAAAGACGAGACAAATGTATTAGTGGCTACTGAATTTTACTAGGTCAATTTTATGGTTGGATGCTGCATTACTAACTCCAATTTTAAAAGTTCCCCACTTCTGTAATACCTGCCTAGCATTGTCAGGTTGAGCTGGAGATTTTGACATTGAAGCACTCGAGCTAAAATTGCTGAATAATGATACACTGATTTCTTACATGGTTTTTCCTATTAATACGCCTATTGATATGTTAGCAAGATATTCTCTAAAGGATTCTTGTTTAAAGTACTCAGATCATTACTTGAAATGTCTAGGCAATCTAAAACATACCTGAAACTCATATAGGGTTTTAGGAAAGGGATGGCAGTATTTTTTAAAATATATCTTTTACTGATATGTCAACTTTTAAAAACTGTTACTACTTTTTACTAGTATCATATATTATCATCAAAGACATTCTTCGTTCATTGTTCTTCTGCTTTTATAACAAAAAAGGGTGCACTTAGGAACCTGTCTCCTGTTTAAGAAATGAGGCTTTATATCCCCCCCAATATACTCCTTGAAGCATTTTAGAACATCTGAAAAAAGTCCATCGTTTCTGTAAGACAGACTGTTCAGGCTGCACTGCACTCTTGTGTATGTCTGTATTCATTTTTGCACAAGTGTCTGCACAGACAGTGTATTAATGTCAATCAGATCGGGTCAGGAGCTCAATCTCTACTCCTGACACCTTTTAGAATTCTCCTATTCAAGGATATTTAAGGATAGATTCAGATAAAATATATTTGAAACCAGCTGATGTGCAGCCAAAGATATTTCCTAAACAGAAGCGAATGTTTTACAAATACACATCACACAAGAAAACACCTTGGCTCATGCACAAAAATGTATTATTAGGCTATAAACAAAAACTGCAAAATATGTTCAAAGTATTATCAAAAGTGTCATCAGAGTGCTGATGAGAAGGCTCCTAAAAATACCTTTCCTAAAACATGAACAAGAGTTGAACTTTGAATTGAATGATTTAGTAAGCTAGTGGGAATCAACTTCTTAAGGTGATTTAAGCCATGTTAGTCCCATTCCACCTGCAAAAAGGGAAGGCATATTCCTGCATCCAAACAATACTTGTCTGCAATGAATTTCAGCTTATTGTCTGAGAGAAGTTCACAGCTTTGTTCCATTTGTGAATCAGTTGCAAATACTTAGTGGTGTTAAAAATTGTGAGGAAATTTGCCTGAAAAGGCTTAGAAAATAATTATTCCTGCCTTTTCCTCTTATGTACCTAGGGAAAGCTTAGTGCTGTTCTGCTAGCATTGCTCAGCACCATTCCCAGGTCATCTGAGGGAGGCTCTGGAGTGAAACAAGTCAGCTCATCCCCAAAGGCATCCATGTGCTGTATGCACAGAGCTCGCAGCCTTCCATGACTACATAGGCAGAAAGTTAACACATGATGTACAGCTGGAGAAAGAGTGATAGAAATTTTGGATGACAGCATTAATATATTGCATAAATCTCCCTAAAGAGAGAGGGATTGCAGGCAGAATTTTTTCTGTTTGAGTGTTAACTACTTGAATCTGGTTTCACATTAAAATCAAGATTAATCCCCCCCCGCCTTTTACATAATTATTTGGATTAATTACCTTTTTATATTTTCCGGTTATTAAAAGCTCTGAACTATCCAGCTTTGGATTTCAAAGAGACAGGACTTAATTTCAGAAAGAGGGAAAAGGGAATGATCGAATTCAGACGTCTAAACAGAGCTACCAAGCCAAGGAATGTGCAGATTAAAAGTGTGGATTAGGATCAAAAAATATGTGAGATATATGTATATATACATTTCATAATATATGATTTTAGTATAATTATTTTCCAGTTAGCATCTTAACACAAAGACCCCACCCAAGGAAGATTTTAAACTAACTCACAGGGAAATATCTTTTCCATGAGGTGAACTTGATTGACTTTGACAAGATATCTGGTATCTCTGCCTCAGCTGACTGCTGACCTGTACTGCAGTCAAAGCGTGGAACTAATTTCTTGTCACAGATCATTGAAAATACTAAGAAGAACCTATTATTTCTCCCCAGAAATTTTAAATAAAACTGGGTTGAAACTGGATTGGAAATAGAGGCTAAACTTGCGATAGTACTAAGAACACCACTAGTCCATCAGCTAGAGTTTCTTCCAAAATCTTTGCCACAAGAAGCCAACAATTATTTTCTAACAATTCTAGTTCCCAGTCTGTCCCAGGACAATTTAGTAGATAAATTTAGATTTTCTTGAGTATTGAGGCTTCACTTGTTGGTGCTACGTAAGCTAAGGTAATAATTGTACATCATCTATCTGAATAGTAAATGCATTGTACTTTTTTATTTTTTTGTATCCAGCATGTGGGAAATATTAAACACATCCAATTTTTGTATAGTGTATGGTACATATATAGGTGGAAAAGCAGAATCCAAAAGAAAGAGGGTGTTTAGTACAGAACACCTGTGTGGATATTATAACTTTCCATTTTCATACGTCATAGCTAACTATTAAAAAAAATGAACACGTTGTTGATCACGTTAATTTTAGTCATGTTTTGAGCCCTTTGATTTAACAAGCCAAATCTATGCATAGGTTTTATACATTTTTGTGTAATTAGTTTGGGCAATACAGATAAATAGGTACAAGCACTAACAGTTCGTTAATCTAAATTTAATGTGCTGCTATTCATGAGAGGAGTCAAACACTTGGATTTTGTTATATCTGGAATATAGATTTTGTTAAACCTGATGGTTCTGTCCATCTGCTCTGCAGATTAAGCAGGGATGCCTAATAATCTGAAAAAGATAAAACAATTTCTTAACAGTCACATTTGACATCTTGGCTTTCCTTGGAACAATTACTTGATTTCTGCCCAGCCCCTCCTCCCACTTAAAGACAGTAAGCTGATTAATGGAATGCCACTAACAGGAATTAGCTAAAATACTATTAAATACAATACAGTGTCTGAATGAAAAAGAAAGACCTGCATCTAAACTCATTTCCAAACAATCATCGTAAAAATTTATAAACAATGATGTTTTGAAGCGTAAATGCTTTATGGGAATACCAAAATTCATTTGCTAAGAACCAACAGAAGGAAGAAAATGAGGTCTGTTCAGCTTGATCAAATAAATTAAGCTGAAGCAGCATCTTCCAAGTTGAGGTTTAACTTGAGAGGATCCTGCATGCAATTGCACAGTAGTTTACATGCTGAAGACAGAGGCCAAATTTAAGAGGTGATTAAACAATTATGAGACTCTCTAGGTCCTGTGACTATTTTACACTTCTCAGTGGAATCTCTTTCTCTTTAGGACTATCTTGATGCCTGAGCGATGGAACTCTCATTTTTTCAGGTGTTACTGAGCTGAAGTGTTTAACAAAGGATGGTCTCAGTATGCACCCCACCAGTGCATCTCTATATTCTGTGTCAGAAGCAGAACAAAGCTGAGTCTGTCCAACCAGGACAGTGTCAGGGAAATCTGTGCTTTGACTCCAGAACACTGAATATAAAATTCCATGCTTTTATAAATCAACCTGGACAGTGCTGTGCTTCAAGCACAGCCTGTTTTAAGTCAGCTTTCAGTTAACGCCAATTCAGCCAAGAATATCTCAGGACAAACCTTTGAAGCCAGACAGCTTTGAAAAGCTCTCTGGTATGCTCTTCACTGAGTAGAATAAATAGCCAGATCTGGGGTTTTGTGAACCTCCCTTCCATGCTTCCAAGAATGCAGGGATAGTCCCATGTCACAAAATACTGATGTCTGCAGAATTTTTACACGTCAGGAGGCTGAATTTGTCAGTCTGAACAATTTTTAAGATGATGAAGCAGGTTACAGGTAGCACTAAGTAAACCCACCAGTTATGTGTCTGTTGACATGGGTATGAAAAGAGGAAGGTAAAATTAAGTCCTAAGGAAGCTTAAGAAATTCAAACAATTTAAGAGGGTTTGAAACACTGTGGAAAAGCAAAATAGGTTCATGCATCAGCACATTGTATCTATAATGGTACAAATGCAGAATTAGAGGTTTTGTTTTATCATTAACCTCAGGTAGAGCTTATATTGCTTGCAAATTGAGTTTGCAACAATTTTCAATAAAAGAATACCAGGTATATAGAAAAGTTAAAACCTTGATTTGCATGCAATTGTGTATGAGAATTTTACTCACAATTACCACAGATAAAGACAAATGAGATTTTAGTGATGTTAATAATTGATGTTTTAGGTTGAAATTTGTCATCTGCTGCTGTTTAATAGTAAGGGTTTTATCTGCAGTAAACTTGACTTTTTCCCCTTCTCCCTTCAGTCTTGGTCTCTGATAATTTATCAGAGATAGTTGTAATGATAGTTGACTTCAACTAAGGCACAGCTCACAAGATAATTCATCCAAATGCCACTTGAAGCAGTTTCAGACTGTATCAAATTTGTCCAATCAGCTCAAGATAATTCTTCACGATTGCAGACTCACCAACATATGGATGTAAGCATAGAGTCAAATAAATAATGTGTAGTGCACACCTACTGATATGGTGAAACAGAATGAAGGGATTTGAAGAAACCTTTGTCCTTTATACTACCCATGATCTCATCTGCCCTCTGATTGATGTGATGGACAAACTGTGGAGAAACGACATTCAAAAAGTAAGACTAGATCTTTAAAGAGACAGAGAGCAAGAAGGATGGTTCTTGGTGGTGTCCTTGCCATAGGTGTTTTGAAGGCTAAAAGCCTCATGGTCTCAAAAAGAAAGAAAAAGTCCATTGAGGGCCATTAAATATGGCACCTCCTTTGGCACAGTGCATCCCTGAGCCATTGGGCAGGAGACTCTTGCAAAGGTGATTTGCTGAGGATTTCAGATGTGAGATCTCCTTGAATTCCTGGTGTTGCTTTAGCCCATCTGGAATTTGTGACTTTAACTCCTTTCTCTGCACTTTGGGTGAGAAGTCAGCTTTAATCCCTTCAAATGAATCCATCTTCATTTTGAGGATGAAGATTTTTCTGTACTCATATATTAACCAAGTTCTGTCTCTGTTTTTAATCAAAAGGCAAATCAATTCCTTTAATCTTTCTTTAATTGGAAGTTATGGAAAATGCCATTTGACATGCATGAAATGAGCAGCAAAGTTTTCCAAAAGGAAAGGACTTCTTTTTATACTTTGATCTCTGGTATTAATGCCATCTGAATTAAAATTTCATGAATAGAAATTACAAAGCATTACTTGATTAGAGTTTAATTGTATCTAGACTTAAATTGTAAAGTTGTTGAGTAGTTTTTAGGAATTCAATCTTAGATTAGTTCCAAGGTCTTCTGCTAGGTTCAGGTGTTCCTGAGTTATAGAATGCTTTTGAAATAATTCAGCATTTGACCAAGTGAAGCATTTCTTCTAGTATGAGTTAGCTGTTATCTGCAGTTGCCAATTTTTGCTTCACAAAGCATTAGTCCTAGATAGATTAGCCTAAAACATTGGTCTTAAAATCCAGCTGCATAAATGAGAAAGACTTTTTTAATATGTTGCACATTAAAAAGTGAATGCAAATCACAGCTGCTCATACTAACAGAGCTTTTGTGACAGAACATGAGAATTTCAGCTTTGCTCCTGGGTAACTGAGTTAGCAGAGTGCCTGGCTGCCTGAAAATGTTCTTTTTATGAGCAAAAGCAGAGCATGGAATTGTACTGCAGCGATTGCCAGAGTTCTGTTTTTTGAGCTCTGCTCAAAGTAAAATTGCAAATATTAATCTCTCAGGTTTTTCAAAATGATACATAGCAGAAACATGTTGGCACCAATACCAGATGAATTTGTCTTCACTCTGAACTCTGATGACTTGGAAACAACTGTCTGCCAATTGTATAGTTGTTAGATGCAAAATGCATTCAGATGTATTCAAAATTTAATTAAAATGTTTGTCCTGATCAGTTATTGCAAGAAAAACACTTGGCGTGTATAGCATGAGTCAGGTCTATGAAGCAAACTCATTTCTAGAGTAACAGAATGAGTACACTTTTAAAAAAGACATTGAGTAAATATTATTCTTAACACATAAGGCCAGATGCCTGTGCTTGAAAGAAAATGCAAAGGGCAGCATCCACTGGGACGAGGCAGAAATTCAGTCTGAGCAATGAGATGTTCTATTTATTAACTTTGGGGCTTCATTGCTAAAACTTCTCAAACACGGGGGACTCACTTTGACAGAATGGGTATGGGTGATAAAACCCCAAACTTCACAGCCATTGTCCTTAGCAGAAGCCACTGATGTGCCAAGGGCTGCAGAAAGCTCTTCCCAGGAGACTAAGTAGGTATAATGTCAGCATTTGTGAAAGACTTTCCCATATGAATATTGCAGAATTGAACGATGAAATATTGGGATCTCTTGGCATTGAAGGTGATTATCCCAATCTTGCTGAATGACTATAACCCTTTTTTATTTTAACTTCTCCAAAATATAGTTTTATTGGAAGAGGAAAAAAATCCAAATCAAATATGTATTTTCAAGTTTTCTTTCTTTTTTCGTAGCAAGTGTAATTTTAAGTTGCTTTTCAGTACCTCAATTCAATTAACAAGCATTTTTAAAGATGATACATAGATTCTTTTTAAAGGTGCATAAAGGAGCTGTGTAAACTCATCTGGTTTGGTTACTTAAGAGGTTTTTTTACTTTAGTGTAAGTATAAACTGGTGCTATCACAGATCACCATGGAGGAGAAGTGCCTTTGGGCCTTACCTTCAAAGACTTAATGCTTCTGTCTAACCATCCATAGGACCCCCTTGCAGAAAATGAGATTATGATATTTAAAGACAGGGGAAAAAATAGAAGAAGTAATTTTGAAAAAATGTTTGTTCCCATGTTTAATAGGTTTATTCCAGGAGAGATGTTAAGGAGAGGTGTCAAACTTGACTGTCAATAGAGCTCAAAGCCTAATCACAAATTTCAGATATAACAAACACAATGGCATTCACAGAAGAGAAAACAGATTTGCAATTAGATTGTTCAACAGTATCATATGAATTTTATGGTCTGCTGAATTTTCATGACTGTGAAACATCTTAAGAAGAATCCAGTGCAAAAGCCAGGATAATTCCTCTTCAAGAAGAGCCATTTCCAAGAAGCTTCACATCAGAGGTTTTGTGACTTATCAGAATGTCTTCTTGCACTTGAATCCTACACACAAAACCAAATTTCTCTGTTCTAAAAGATCTGTTTTTCTGAATAGGCCTTTTTGGATGTCCATGGGTAGGTTTCACTGGTCTATCTGTTGATAGCTATGATGAGCTGGCTAAGAATAACAAGTGGAAGAAATCTTTATAGAAAACCTTGTGTGAGTCTATAAGGACTGTGTTGAAAGCTCAGTGGCTTCAACCTCACTTTAAAAACATCAGCAAAAACTTTTTAAATTTCATTCAACCTTGATCTGGATATAACTTATGTTCAGAAGTTTTCCTGGAATGTTTCCATGTTTCTATTGTATTTCTGAAATTATTTTTCAAATTTCCATTTTCCTAAAATTGTGTTCATGCTTTTTACACAGATTCATTCTCATTTTTTTCTTTTGAATTGATTTAAAATGTCTAACTGCATTTGACTGCTTTATTTCAGGAAAAACTGTGGGAATTCTGTGTTACAGAAAGTAACACTGTTTGTCCAGTTGAGATATGCATTGCTATTTATTTTCCCAAATGATTATTCATGTAGGTAGGATAAACATGAACTAAAATTCCTAATATTTCAATATACTTTGTGATCATCGTCTTAATTGGAGATCTGAAATTTAGTTCATGTTCTCAGCATTAAAGAACAGAACTGTTGCAGTGCTCCATTTATGTCTGATAATATTTATGATCCAAATGCTAGGTTCACTCAGCATTTTGTTCTAGGGTTTGTGTTGGAAATGCAAAGTGAACGTGGCCAGTGCCTTCTCGCTCTCATTATTCTTCTTTGATTTCTGAAGGAATGTATAGAATGTTATCTAACCTGAATGATCAAATTCTCCTTTCTCTGACTCTTCATTGCTGTTAATATAGTGATCTGCTCTATAAGATCATCTTATTTCTTGCAGATGAATGATGCAATGGGATTTGAATTGCCATGGGTGTATTTTGTCAGTCTCGTCATCTTTGGGTCATTTTTCGTACTAAATCTTGTTCTTGGTGTATTGAGCGGGTAAGCATACACCTTTTTCATCATGAAGGCAGAGTTCTGAATTCAGTTGCCATGAACACACAGGTTATCTCATACAGGTGAGCCCTCAGTTGGGATGACATCTTTTAATTAACCTCTATTGCTTCCTCCTCTTATTACAACACAAAAAGTTTTCTTGTAGCTCTCATATAAATAACATACAAACAACAAAATCAGAGTTTAGACCTATCAGTAAGTACTCTTCATGTGCTTTTGGCAAAGTTATAAAATAAGAATAACAATTCTCATGCGCTCATTCAGATGTTATTTCAATTAATTGTCTAAAACCTCACATCTACAACAACATTTGGGTAAGTAAATTTAAACAATTGTTCATTCACTTTAAGATCTGGGTAAGCCATAAACTTTGTGTCGAACCTATGTGATCTGGCAGCTGTAAAAAGGACTCTGCTGTTTAATGAATGACTGAATCATAATTTATTTCCTTGCGTTTTACAGGTAAATGATGCAATAGGATGTGAGTGGCCATGGATCTATTTTGTTAGTCTTATCATCCTTGGCTCATTTTTCGTACTTAACCTGGTTCTTGGTGTACTTAGTGGGTAAGCCCTTGAGTTAACATTGTGTATGCTACTGCTACTTGTAAGATGGCCTCTGCATTTACTCCAGCTTCTCAGCAATGGCTTTTTTGCATGCACTTGAGATTCTTATGTCATCCTGCCAGTGTTTGCTCTTTGGACTGAACTGTGTGATTCAAGTGCCTGTATCTGTCTTGACATCACGTTCACCATGCTTGCAAAAACATTCATTCAATGAGGCACTAATCTCCTTATTCTATAATATTCCTGCAAGGAAAAAGATTTTGTGCACAGAGATGGGTGGTGCACCTGTACAAATATTCTCCTCTGTTATATGCAAGTGTCTTTTTCTGAAAGACCAACTTTTGCTTTTCTTCAAATAGTCGTAGTGCAACTGAAGTGTTGTTTATGTTTACCAGTCACATATTTTGCTCAAAATATGGCAAAATATTTTTAATAAGTGCTTTAAGAGCTGCCTTACAGAGAGTGTGGCTGCACTACCCCAACACAGTGTTCAGTGGTTCCTGGGTTGTAGAGCTGAGAAGTGCTGTGGCAGCCTGCATCAGGAGCTGATAAATTTATCAATAATAAAATATCAATTTAATATAGCTATCAGTAGGAGGTTGTTGCAGCTTTTTGTTGCTTTGTCCAGGCTCCAGCCAAAACTAAACTCATGTCAGTTCTAGCTGTATAATGTACTTCAAAACTGTAGTTTACGGCAAGAGTTTGCCAGAATTTCTTTTTACAAAGAAGAAGTTACACAAAGAAGAAGTTGCATGAAGTTACAACCCTATTTCCTTTGCCATTTCCTGGTTTCTAACACACTCGAGCTTGGGAAACTCCAGTTTATGGTAAAGATATTTTTTGATAAATATATAAAAGATCCAGCTACCATTTGAATGCTGAAAAGAAAATTCTTATGGCTGTATGCATTAGGTTTTAGTTATACAGCAAACAATATTGTTCTGGCAATCTCAGGTGAGTTCTGCCCTCTTTGCTAGCCAACAAAAAAATTTCCCTTGTGTGGAAAGCAGCCTGACAGAGCAGTTGATGGTGTCATCAGGATTTTGACAGTGTGTGCATCCCTATTCATGGTTTTGCCATATTGTATCCATTGTATCTGAAAGAAATGATAAGGCATTATTATATTCCTGGAAATCAGATAAGCAGACAAGATTTCCAGGTGTTGATGTAACTTCATTACAAGAGCACTTTTATCTGATGTGTGGTTTTACAATGTGCTTTTAAAATATTTAGTCATTTATCTATGATAGATTACTGTTGCACCCAGGAAGCCACAGAAAGCATGGTTTTACCTTACTGTCAGACTGGCTTTATAAAGCAGATGTTTAAAAAAGAAAAATGGTAGTGGTAAAACAACACTGCTGATTTTAGATTTAATCTCGTCCTTCCAAGATTTATACATTCATATCAGCTTTGTTTTATCCAAGGACAAATGTGTAAATTATTGCAAAACCAAGGGCCCAGCTTTCAGCCACACTGTAAAATGAAATAAGAAGGAGGACAGATAAATGAGGGTAGTTACAGTGTAATTTATTTCTTCTATTGATGTTATTACCTAATGTTGCTGTGTGACTGGCTTTTCCACTGAAGTCCTTACAGGATTAGGCTCTCACAGTTCCTTCTCTGGTCCTTAAGAGCATCACAAGCACCAATTAGTTTTCTTCCTGTCCTGTGAAGGTGTCTGGTAACAGATAATGAATATTCCTTTTTTTCCTTCCATGGCTCAAATTGTTCTTGATTTTAGACTTTCCTATTTAAAAAATAAATAATTACAGGGAAACCGACACCAAATTTGATGTTTTGTTGCACATGTTAATTTGTTTTCCTGAAGTAATAGAAATTTAGAGATACTCTAATGAATCAGCTTAGCATTTGATTTAATAAGTTTAAAATACTGTGTGAAATTTTCAACATTATGATACATATATTTCTTGGAATATGGAGTAGTTTTTTAGCCATTCCAATACAGGGAAGAGGTGTCCCCTTGTCCTTGGGTTCCTTTCTGCAGACAGGAAATCACCACTGATTTCTTGGTTTTGTGAGATCCAAAGAGCTCTAATGCTCCTCACAACCCTTGCCAGCTTCCCTTGGATTTTCAGTGAAAATGGCAGTGAAAAGTGGGATGTGAACTCTCCTTATATTCATCAAGCCATTAATTGCTAAATTTATTTTTCTGCCATACTGTCAGCCAGGGTCAACTGAATGATCAGGGTGCTTGATGAATTGTCTGAATCTATGTTTGCCCTAAATACATGAAAGGGCCTGCCTAAAACTCCCATTTTTTGTTTTCTTTCTGAAGACAATGACACTGGAGAGCTGAGACATGTGATGTATAAATATCACCAAGGACTGACATTAAAATGCAAGGAGAAAGTCAAAGGAGACACTCCTAAAAGATACCTATCATAGCGAACTGATGTTTGGTACAGAAGTGAAGAGAATGTCCTGGCTTGTTTGAAACTCTGACAAACAAGGACCTGTGTGGAATACTGTTACTCTGGTTTATTTTGATCAGTATATAGCAGTTGTATATAAATAATTTTCCCCATACTTTCTGTTTAGAGCTACTAGCCTCATCTAAATTTTATGGATAAATGTGATGTACTAGTAAAATCCAATGGATCTTTCTGTGTTTCTTAGTCGAAAGATATTTTTCATTCTGAGCCAAGCATTGAATATGTATCACATATTTTTATTTGGTTTTATTTAAAAGTTACAAGCTTTTATATTTTATACTCTTCAAACCATAACACAAAAACTTGGTTTATGATAAATCTACAGATAAATTTTACTAAACCAATCAAATACCAAGAATGCAAAAATTAAGCCAACTTACTTGAAAAGCATGGCTTTGCATACAGATTTTGAAAGTGGAATCTGAATGCCTAATACCTTTTCTGTATGAAAGTGTTACTTCCATTATATCAGGTTATGCTGTGCACATTTGAATTTGTTTGCTGTTTTTGATCTGTTTGTTGTTTTTAAATACTCAGTTATTCTCTTTGCACTCCTTTGTTATTCTGTGACCATCTGCCCCTTTGTATTTCTGTAATGCCTCTTCTGCACTGCATGTTTGATGTATTTAGATACTGTAAAATGGATGAGAATGGTGATTTGGCAGATCTTTTGTTTTACATCTAGCTCTTTCTGAAGGTGAGTATTCCTAGTGATCCGTGTCAGTCTTGCCTGCAGAAGGTGACAATCTTAAAAATACAGTTCATATTTTTAATATCAGTAGTATAAATGAATAGAAACAATGTGTGTATGGAATCTGCATGTGGTAAATATTGTAATTTCTGCATGGAAGCTGACTGTGGAGATTATTTCTTAAGTAATTCCCTTGAATAACAAGGATGGAGAGAATTCATAGGCTTGAGTTAATTCAGCTTTTTCAAAAAACTCTAAAAAAACCTCTAAAAAACTCATTTTACTCTGTGTTAGACACTAGAAGTATTCACATTACTCTAAGAGTAGATTTTCTGAAGGCATAAAATTCTAGGTGCAGAAACTGAGAGCCCAGGAAGGGCCTCATCCAGATATTCCAGTGTCAAAGACCAGAGCATATCATGGCTATTGCAAAAGACTGAGCTGAAATTGAAAGTTAGAAATTATAAGGTTAAGGTTAAGTTAAACAAGCATGTTAATAATTCAGCATGTATTAAACTAGTTTGCTATGAACAGAGGAAATAAATTATAAAACTTCAAAACTTATTTATCAAGAGGCATGGCTTTTATTAATACATGATAATCTATTAATGAAGATAGTCCTTACCATTAGGAGTTTGGTTCTGCTGATGGCATTTTCTGCTCAAGGCATTAGTATTTCTTTGGGTAGCCATGGGAACAAATACGACTTTCAAACACATATTAATAAATCTATAAGTTGAATTTATTGCCTTGCAAAAGGACACCAAAACATAAGCTTTGACATGTCCTTACATCCTCCTACATGTGATGTTGCAGGTTATTAAGTGAATGTTAATTTTCTCAATTTTTTCCCCCAGTAATATTTGCAATGTATGTAGTGAGTCTGAAAGCTAAGGGTGTGCAGTCATCTGCCCCAACCTCCCAGCAATATCTGTTAATTAATGTCACGTAAAATATGTTGGTGCAGATAAGCTTATACACCTAAGAACTGTTGTCTGCAGTATATATGGAAAAAAATCATAGAAAAAGACATTTGAATAATGATGCAGCAAATAGAAAACGGCAGTAAACTGTCATCCATAGCCTTTCAGCAAAAGGAAAATGAACTGGTTTTGACAGTGTTCCTTTTCACAGCAGCAGGAAGGCCTAGTGAAAAATTATTGCTGAAAATCTAACTCCTTCCCATACATAAACTGAATATACATTGAAAAGAAGGAGAGGAACTTCAGCTGTAGATCTCAGCAGGTTATAAGCTGGAGCAGGCTCATTTATTTCTGTATCCTGGTGAAAGTAAAACTCACATAAAAAAAAGACAAGGAAATGTTACATTTGATCAATCAATTGATTATACTAACAATAATGGATCAGCAAATACTTTCAGCTGTGTACAGCAGTAAACAACTGATTGCTTTAGACAGAAAGCTTGACAAAGTCAATGTGGACAGTTCTGTACTCTTAAATAAGATCTTGGAGGGAACTGGTTTTATTTGAGTCCTGTTTAAGCTCACCACACCAAGATTTTTCAGGGGTTAGTCCTTGCTGGTGAGCCCCTGGCAGGGAACAAACCATGGCAGTTTCAGTAACTCCATTGGGAGGGCGCCCATGTACCTGATGTCAGGTGATGGCTGCTTTTGGTCCTGTGCTCAGAACTACCCCTTCTTCTTCCAAGAAATTCAGAGTGTCCTGAGCCAAATGGGTCTTGAGCCAGGAGAGAAGGGGCACATCTTAATATGTGGATCTAATGGTCTGAAACATCAGATCTCACTTTTGTTGCTCTATCAAATGGCTCCTTTTCTCTTTCTACTGATGACCCCATAACATTCGTGGGCACTCTTGCACAGTGAGGCTGTGCAGGCCCTTGTTCCACAGAAATGCTGGAGCTGTTAAATGCACATTTTGTTAATTGCTAACAAACTGCATAGAGATAGCCATGGCTAGGTAGTACCAGTTTGCATTTCCCCATCAAGAGCCCAATGCCCCTTGTTCAAGGAAAATTCCTACTAGGATTTCTTGGTTTTGTCCTACAGTAATAATTCTAGTGTTCAGCCTGTGACTTTTTTTTTTTTTCCCCCTAAAAGAAGGGGTGACACTGACTTATACAAATCTCCTATAATTAAAGATGTGCTGTTACTTAACCTTTTTATGCCTCTCCACATCTGTTACACTTTACACCCAGCTGTGAGCTGCTATCTGTGCCTAGCTGTGTGCTTGAAGTAGTTTTAGTTCTCTGACTTGATTCTGCTAATTTATTGGTTGGTATGGTTACCACTGTGTGAAACCTCTTCTGCAAGTTTGGTGGCCAACACTGTACTCCTGGGAGTACATTTTTGTTATTATGTGACTGTTCTCTGTGAATAATGAGTCTAGGATGTCTGGGTGGCAGTTCTGCATATAGAATTAGCTTTGACACTTTCCACATACCAGACCCTGTGTACGGTGAACTCTCTACTGCAGGAGATTCACTGTGCCTCCTGGTGCATTTGCAGAGACACAAAAGGGCAGGAATATGGCTAATGAAGGATTTGTGTCCTGGTTTATGCTTAGATATCAAAAGCACCCATTTGTCTCATACCATCAATGCCCAGAGATGCTCAGGAGTTTCAGCAACACTCATGGTGCTGCGCAGGCCCCCTGATGAAATGTCCCTGGCCTTCAGCATGGGAAAGCTTTCAGCTGGTAGGAGGCTGGTATAGGTGTCTCTAGTTATTACATCTGGGAATATACAGAGACAAGGGAGAGTATCCCAAAAGCATTTCAATGAATTGCCTTAGGACTTCTGGTTAATATGACCCTGCCTGTAATTTACGCTGTGAGAACCAGGGAGATGTAATTGAGTCCCAGCAGGCATTTCTTGCTGCCACTTCCACCTTGTTGCATCAAGCCATTCCCAACTGATGCATACCAGCAGGGGTTACTTCACTCTGATGAAGAAAGAAAAATCTGGCATGATTACCCCAGACTACTGAAGCGTGAATTCAAGCCCTGCATTTTATATGCTTCTGCCTCAACAGCCATTGATGATGATGGTGTTGTGCCTGAACAGAGAAATGAGATCATTCTGCTAGGAGACAGGGAATTTTTGGACAACAGAAATAAACCCTGAGTTTTATATAGCAGGTTAGTTATTGCTAAAAGTGAATGAGATTATCCAAATTAGTCTCCATCAAATGCTTTATTTTGCAGGTGATGTCTCTACTGTGCTGCAGATGCAGCACCCCCTGCCCAAAATATTTTCAAATATCAGATCCAGGTCATTTTATCAAACCAGAATGAAATAAGTGTTTAAAAGTTAGCTCTTAGCACGGGCATTTGTGAAACTAAATATTTACAGAGC
Source organism: Sylvia atricapilla (assembly GCF_009819655.1). Taxonomy (NCBI): domain Eukaryota; kingdom Metazoa; phylum Chordata; class Aves; order Passeriformes; family Sylviidae; genus Sylvia; species Sylvia atricapilla. The sequence continues at coordinate 14,266,732 of NC_089150.1, read as the reverse complement.
TGAAGTCCACTTACTGCAATTAATGTGCAGTTTCTTGAGCCTGTCAGCTTCAGAGGCTGCTGGCCTGAATGCTGGGTTGATGACAGGGAGGCCAGTTCAGGCCACCAGTCTGACCTCGTCAGTCCCCGTGTTGCCTACAGAGCCAAAAGCTTTGCTTTTCTGGCTGAACCCACCCTTCCCACTTCAGTAAATGTTGCACAAGCAGCTGTCTTAGTCCTCCTTCCAGATCAGCCACTGTCTATGTATCTTTATCTAAATACTCAAGTATTTTTTTGTCCACAGATCTTTGTCAGAAGCTTTGAAGAGCTGACATCTCTCCCTGTTCTCATGCCAATCATCTTTTTCAAATTACTTATTTCTTGGCCAAAAAAACCCAGATGCCAGTGGGAAACTGGTTACTTTACTATTCTATTTAGTTCTCCTTCCTTATTCATGGCATTTCACTAAAAGGAGTATGTAGTATGTGTCCGAGGGATGTCCCTTCATTGTGGATGTGATAGAAAAAAATACCATAGAGCCAGATTCTTCCCTGAAGAAAATTGTCTTCTCATGTTTTATAGTTCCTTACAAACAGTCAAGTTTTAAAAATAAAATTAACATTTTTAAATATTGAGGAAATAAGCACACTTGCATCTCCCCCTACTGATAAATCACAGCAGCCTGTAGCAAGGCAGCATCTGACTTCTGTGCAGTATTAAAAGGGAGAGGTCAGAATCAGCTGTGTATATAAAAAACTAGGTTTAATTCTCTGCATGCAGCTGTTTTAATGTGAAGTCAGAGTTAGAGAGTGGGTCAGCCATGGGTGAAGTGCTGTTCAGACTATCAGCCTTGCTCGCTGATTAATTAAAAAAATTATTTCGTTCACTTCACTCTATTTAGTACCAGCAACTTCTGCTTTGCTTCACCCTCATGCATCACATCTTCTTTGCATTAATAAGAAATACCTGAAGAACTTCAAATGAAAAAGATATGAATACTTAGTAAAAGCCAGCAAGGCTTGTTACTTCTCATTTCCTACCCTGCCATGATAGCTCTTTCTCCAAAGATACTGCCAGTGGGAATTGAGTCACGAATGCTTTGCCTCAATCAGGTGTAAAGGACAGTCTCTAATCCCCTGGGAGAAGCTTAAACCCGGCATTCCTTAACCCAAACAGTTTCTTATTGACTTGTGAAATTACTCTGGTTTGTTTTTTTTTTTTTTTTAGTGATTATCTTTCAGAGAGATCTTTAGAGCTCTCTGTTTCACTGGCATTTTGTGAGGAGATGGCCTCTTGCAGAATCTCGTCCTTGGATGGGAGGTGAAGGATAGCAAATGCAAAACAAGCACTGTCATTCTTCAGCTTCATTACAGTGCCATCAGATGGAACAGGATGATCCCCATGTGCCACACTGAAATGCTGTTGAATTAGGTCCTCAGCTGCAAAAGATGTAGTACTTGCCTCTTAGCATTTGCAGCAGAAAGCTGTGTAATTTCTGCAATACCACATTAGAAAAACCTCCAGCACCTCTGTAGGTGTATGTAAACAGCTTAACACTTAAATTTACTGATGTCCTCTCAACACTACATTTTTGCTCTGACATGTTTAAAGACTAAAGGAGCTCATAAAAATAAATAAGAAACCCCTTGGAGAGATTATGTCTTTGCAATTCCAAATAAATAGTGTATATCAGCAAACTGAAATATTATATTGAAAACCTGAGACTTTCTGTTATTCTGTTCTGTTTTCTTAGGGCAACATTTTTATTGCTGATTGTTTCATCTTCTTAAAATATTTTTCTGTCTTATGTTAATTTTATAATATTTTTCCACTTTAAAAAGGATATTGTTGAGTAGTTCAATAAATTTCCCCTTGAAAGTGTACTAATTAGAGAAGTTTTCCAGTTAATGAAGGAGTTGCAAAGTTGTGGTAAATGAAATTGCTCTAGCCTTTTTTAAGTTTAACTTAATCCCTATTGTAAGATTAATGTGAGTAGCAACAGGACAAGGGGTAAACAGCTTAAAACTGAATGAAGGCGGTTTAGATTAATATTAGGAAGAAATTCTTCCCTATGAGGGTGGTGAGGCCCTGGCACAGGTTGCCCAGAGAACCAGTGGAATGTCCAAGGCCAGGTTGAACAAGGCTCTGAACAACCTGGGATAGTGAAAGGTGTCCCTGCCCACAGCAGGAACACAGAATGGGATGAACTTTGAGGTCCCTCTCAGCCCAAATCCTTCAATGATTAATGTGTTAGTCAGAACAGACTTAACTTTAAATACCGATTTGTATGTACAGTCCAAAAGAGCCTTGCCGGATCCTAACACTGCATATTGATACTCAGATAAACTGGAATGTGTCTGTCCTTGGAGCAAAGGATGTTACTCATTTAGATCTGTGGATCACATCAAAAGTTGTAATAATGTTGGCATGTGAGTTGCTGGGGGAGAATATACTTGTTAGTTGTCTTCAGTCACATGTCCTTCAGAGAATCTTCGATTTATGGGGTAATTCAGCTTGAAAAAGGTCTTAGTAGGCCTTTTTATCCAATCTCCTCCTCAAAGAGCATGATTTCATTATTTTTATTATCATTCCATGATAATTCAGTCATGATTCCACTAAACTGGATAGACAGTCCAATACACTGTCTTGAGATTGGGGCAATGAGATAGAGGATTAAGTTTCTGTTTCTGGTCTGTGGGAACAGGACTTCTAGGTTCTGTTGTGGGGAGCAGATTTCCAACAGCACAGGAGTTAGTGTGTGATATAGTTAAGGGCTAGCCCAATAGTGGTGTTCTGGAATACTGTATGTTTGGACATGGCCAATGAACTGTGGCTGGGAGAGGAAAGATTTTAGGACTGGCTACCAGAATTTTCTTTTCACTGAAACTTAATATTAAATGTAAGATTGCTGCATCATTGCAAGTTAGTTTCTATTTGTAGATAAAAGCAATTTTAAAATCTGTATAGAGGAGCAGTAATTAGAGAACAGACTGTTTCCTTATGGGAAGTGTCAAAAATACTGCTTAGTTTTTGATTAAATCATAGAAGTTCTGAAAGCTGAGATGTAACGTGGTAGGGATTTGCCATGACTTCTTTGCATCTCTACCTTGTTTTCAAAGCAGTGCTCAAATCTTTGGTGTGTTTTCTATGTTACTGTGTTAATCAGCAGTGTCAAGACTTTGATCAAAATGCTGGCAAGTTTGTCAATCAGTGTATTTTTTCTGCTTTATCTGCATTTGATAGAGAATTTTCCAAAGAAAGAGAAAAAGCCAAGGCCCGAGGGGACTTTCAGAAACTACGTGAAAAACAACAGCTTGAAGAAGATCTGAAGGGATATTTGGACTGGATTACCCAGGCAGAAGACATTGACCCCGAGAATGATGAGGAGGCTGATGAAGAAGGCAAGAGGAACAGTACGTATTCTTTCCTCTCTACTTCTGTGGCACAGTTTGACTCCTCTGCAGGGATCACAGCCTGCCCAGGGCTTTCCCTTTCCCAGCTTGGAGAAGTGTTGGTTAGCAGAGCAATTGTTGGTTAATATGGAGATGCTGAGTCATAGAAGGTAATTTGGAATCTTACAGCAAAATTCTGCTTGGGGTGTCCATGTATAAATCACCATCTGTGTTCAGTTACTATTGAGACTTATAAACTTTGCTTTATTTGTGTTCTGGAAAGAGTTAGTGCAGAGAAACCATGTGGCACTAAGTGTCGTTGTAAATCCTTAGAATGTGTTTTCCTGTGGGTGTATGCAAGGGAAATAATAATGATATAAAGAGCTTAAAAATATGGTCAAAGCTACAGTCAAGAAATAACCTTGTGCTAATACTGAGGAATTTTTGCTGTTGCTGTTGAAGTAGGGAAACAACATTCTGGGTCTTTCTTTTGGATATTCAGAATACAATAAAAAATATTTTTATTGCTTGTCTTAACTGGGTGTATAATAAATGAAATCTTGTGGGATTTTCACTTGACACTAAGAAATACAATTTATGATGTATTTGTTTGACTGTAGGCTATTGCAAACAGGTAATTTATCCTGTAGTGACCCTCTTGTGCTTCTAATCGGAGTTCTAAGGTATAAGAGCAAGTTAATTTCATGATACTATAAAAACTGTTAAAGTTGTAATTGATTTCCATATATCTGAAAATTCTAGCAACAGCAGTATTTTAATATCATAATTTAGCATAATTTTAACCTCTTTGTCATGTTTTCAGAGTAGTAGTTAAAATTTTCATGAGAAATTTTAGAGCAGTCCATGAATGAGAACACAAATTCAGGATGTGGTTACTGATTTAACACTAAGTCTAAGGCTAATTCCAAATTTCAGTAGATATTCTAATGCTACATAGCACCTTGTTATTAATGTTATACTCTGGAAAGTTTTGGTATGTGGTCATTTGGATGCCATAGAGTATTTATAAGGGTAAATGGTTTGTCAAAGACAACCCGGAATAGTATTTTCTGTGTTTAAATGATACATTACTGTTGCTTTTCTTCAAGTGTTGCTAATTTATTGTGAACTGTTCTGCTAAGTTGCAGTACTTTTCAGGTGCAGTAAATGACAAAAATTATGTGGTTTGATATTGAAATATCTGTTTTTCAACTTATCTCTGTATTGCAGAGATGTCTCTGTATTGCAGAGATGGTAGTAGTTTTTCAAATTCTTTGAGTTTCAGAGTTTTGTCAGTCCTTCAGTTTATAATAAAAGCAGAGTATGGGGGTAAGGAACTGGCTGGAAGAACACTGATTTTATGAGAGGCTGGAAGGCAACCTTGGATTGGTGTTGATTCCAGCATCACTGGAAAGGAATAATTTATGTCTATTGGAAAATGTGTTGCACAAATAGAATTTTTATACAGAAGAGAGCAAAAAATCTAGAGTTCTTAGTTCACTATACTTAGTTATTGCTACTAATGGGTGGAAGGAGTACATGACCTGTGGGTTTGAGTACTGGTATAAAATCCTAAGCCTTAGATGTAAAAGATGGCACATTTTATGGAGTAAATACACTTAGTACAAGGCTGCAGTGTAGAATTGTAGGTGATGCTGAGTTTGCATAGGCTGTTGCATGGCTCAGTTGTCAGCTGTGCTGCCTGTAGACTGAAATCCACTGAAAACAGGATTTTTTTCCCAGGAACCCTTTTTTGTCTTGTTCAAATTGGGTATTTGTTAATAGGCTGCAAAAACCCCTGTTTGCTCTGGTATTCCTTTAACAGCTTTGAGGTCTTACAGATAAAAAATACTTTGCATAGCTACTCAGTTTGAAAGAACTTTTAAGTCTAAACTGTTAACTTAGGCACAATTCTAGGCTAAGTTAAAGGTTGTAGAAGACTTGCAGAGTGAAAATAGAAGGAAAGTGATTTAAAAAGCTTTAAGAGGAATACCAAGAATTTAATTTCAGGCAGACATACATGCTTTTGTGTGGAAACTTCCAGTGAATAGGCAATCTCCAAGCACTTCTGGATTTATACACATCTTTAAATATATGGCTTGGTATTTCATTTTTAATATCAACTGCAACAGCCTGTAAAGGAGGAAGGGCTGCTGAGTTGCTCTACCTCCATGCAATAATACCTGAATATTGTTAGGAAATAAATTTAGTTGAAATATATTGCTGATATTTGTTCTTGAGCCATCTTGGAAGCATGAAGTAGAGCTGGGTCCCAAGATAGTCAGAAAAATAATTTTCAGGCTTGTAGGCAACTATGTCCCTGCTTTAAATATCTAAACCCCTGGGTGATCCAGATTACTGCTGGTTTATGGTGATGGAAGACCACCATGGTGCTCCTTAATGATGTAGAAGATCTCTGGGTTTAAAGTACAGAAGATCTCTGTGGTAGGCAAAGGCAGAGATTTCAAAGATGGTTAAGTCAATGATGAATAATTTCTCACATAATTGTAGTTGAGGTTCCTGTAATGCCTCCCCAGCATTTGAAAATTTCTAATCAAAAAAGTCATTAAGCCATTCATTTATGAATCCTATGTATTTGTACATCTCTGTTGCTAATAATGGGCAGGTATTCGATATTGTTGAATAACAGAATACCTTTTAATGACTAGAATTGTAAACATGCCTTTAGTGAATATTGTGGATATATATGTGAATTTAGTGAAACCAATAGCTGATTATCCTGAAGTCAATGAAAAAACTTCCATTGCCTTCAAAGCACTGCGAATTTAGCTCAAAACGCAAGGATCCGTGAGAGGTGAGGGGTTTAGCTGTGATCAGTTGTGCTGCTGGTGATTTCAGTTTGTTTTGCCTAACCTTGCCTGTGTTGTGTGTACGGACACGTTTTTTGTTTTTTGCGTTGCGACTGCTGCCACCTCCCGCGTCACTGCTGGGATTACATGTGCTTCCCCAGGGCTTACACTGGCTGACTTAATGGAAGACAAGAAGAAAAGCAGACTTAGCTGCTTTGGCCGTTCTTCCAATAAACATGGTAAAACGTGTTCGGATTTGCAGTTGAACTTCTCTTTTGTGCCAATACTGCATTGGATGTGGTAGCTTTCGGGAGCACAGATTGTTTGCATTTCTATAACCAAGGCACAACCCTCTGTAGCATGGAACCCCTCGTGCATGCAGACCTTCCTGCTGGTTGAAGTGCATGTTTGAAATAGAGGTGCTGCTCTACCTCCCTAAAGCAGAGTGTTTAATCCATTCAGATTTCCACTGAAGTGTCTTTGTCTTTGGCTGTTCTTGAAGAATAGCTTTTCTTTTTCAAAAGTCAGGTAAACCAGATCAAAAAATGTATTTTAAATGTAGGTGTGAAGAAAGTAATAGAAGTATTTTACAAGTTTTATAATGCATCATAGTGTAAGCTTAGAAGAGCATCATGAAAATATTTACTATTTACTTTTGATACTTATGGTGTAGAATCTAACAAAACACAAGCTTTTACTGTATCTCCTTTTGTTACTGATGGTTTTGTTTCTGTAATTTGTTTTATTCACTTTCCCCCACCTGCACTGGAGATGGACAGGAGGTTTAGAGTATGATAGTTATTTTCAAGTCTGCCTGTTTTAATGGCAAATGTCCTGTTTTGACATGAGCACGACTGCAGTAGTTAGGAGATCTAGTTTTAATCCTATCTGCAACTAAGTTATTTGACCAACTGGCTTTCTTGCTGTCCTAAAAATCACTACCATGGCCCAGACTGAGGCTGAAAACTCTGATCCAGTTACTTTAGACAATGCAGAATTCTAAGTTAGAAATTGTGGCAACCTGATATACTCATTTTGTACAAGCACTGAGTCTGCTTGAAATTTTTTGTGCAACTGTTACATATATTGTGTGATAGCTCACACAGCTCTATGTGCTGAAATAGTTTTTCTATAAAAATTGTGAGAAGACAGTTGCAGTTTTACTTTGAACTGTGTGTTTCAACACAGCCCTTAAACGAGCATGTTCAGGTTCTGATGTTTGTCAGGAAGCAGCCTGGCACTGGCTGGCAATGTCACTGTCACATGTGGGCAGTGGCTGCTGTGTCACGACTGGTGCCTGACCTTGCAAGTCAAAGGCATCCCAAACTCATGGGCACTGACTTGGATTCTTCTGCTCTGCAGGGCAGATGCACCTTTTGTATGTAGGGTTTTTCCAAAGTACAAATTAATTTCCCAAGTCTATTTCTTCCTGAGTTCATGAGATGATTATGCTGATCTGAGCAGTTGACACTTAAACTGTCTCTGGATTAGGAACACCACACAAAATATTTTTCATTGTATTCCCTTTACCTGTATTTCCATTAAAAGCAACATGTGTGTAGAATGTTCAACATTCCCAAGGTTCACAGTGTCATCTTTTGGGCTACAAGTGGTTGACTCAGTGACACTGCTGTAACAAAACCTGTTTAATTTGCTCTCCTTCCATTGCTATGCAGCCAGGCTTATATTGCTTTTCCGTGGGCTGCCTATAAAAAAAGAGAGCCTATAAGAACGATCTACAACAACGTTAAATCTACACTATGGAAAAAGATATCTTGCTACACTATCATGGAGAACATCTTCCAAGAAGACTCTCCTTGAACTGGATTTACCCTGAGAAGCTTCACAGTCAGAAGAGATAGTGCCACTTCTTTCTGAAGTGTTTTCTCGGCATACAGCAGACTTAGGAAGATTTGAGATGAATTTGCAATGATAATGTTGCCAATTTGGGGATTTTTTTTTTAACTCTGTTTTCCTGTTTGACTACCTCAAAGATTTGGTAAAAAGGATTCAGAAAATTAATGTACTAATCTGAGAAAGAATTAGGAAAATTCTGGAGTTCAAGGAATTGGTTGGCTGTTACGAACAAACAGAAGATGACATTTTTTGTAAGACTGATGCACAATTTTGCCAGTTTAAAATAATGCCAAGATTCTCTGCAGTAGCCAATACTGATGAGCTATGCAGATCTCTCCACTTCTGCAGCACTTTTCCTTCAGCACATGTAACTGCAAGGCTGCCCAACATGCACCAGTGTGAAAATGACATCAGCCTATGGATTGAAAATGCACAGTTGAAATTGAAACAGGTTAAAATTTTAATCGTTTACATAAGAGAGGAAAACATTTCTAACAATAATAATTAGCACTACAATTCAGTAATTCAGGTTGCAATTTTGCCTGCTTCTGGATTCTACAGTGACACTGAATTGTTATATTTCAGGATTATGGAATTTATTTCTTCCAACTCTACCTGGCAAGGGCACATCACTGCTGATAGATAGTAGCTTGCTCTTCACTGTGCATTAGTGGCATAATAACTGTGCATTAGTTATGTTGCATCCTGGAGTGGAGTTTGAAATCCCTGCTCCAAAGTCTAAAGACCCCTTAGAGTACTTCATGAATACAATGGACTGTTTTTCTCATGTTATATTCTTATCCACAGAAGCAAAATGTAGTATTTGATGTATTTGACCTGTTTTCTATCCACTCAGGAAAGTATTAAGCTGCATGCTGTATGAGTTGCTTATATTGTCTAATGCAAGCATTCTTTTGATTGAAACCAGTTAGCTTAATTGAAGAGATTATTAGATCTAGAAATCTAGATAATCTTCCCAGAAGAATGCCAGTAAAATAAGGGCAAAAAGTGAATAAAAAAGGAGAGAAAATTTGGCATCTTCCTTTCAATAGTGGGGTGCCTGTTTACAGATCTCAGAGCTCACCCTGCTGAGATCAGTCTCTCAAAATTGTGTGCTGTGTTTGCCTCATGGACACTACCTGCCCTTATGGAGCCGTGGCCGTGGAATTGAGTTGTTTTGAGACCTGGCAGGTTGCTTGCATTAGCAGAGTGGATGTGGACATGCAGTGCTGCTCTTTTCTTCTGGCTAAAGACCTGATGACTTGCTGGCATTGCTGGAGCTGGACTTCCACACGGTGCCTTTCTCAGTACTTCTGTCAAGTTTCAATTTTGACATACAAATTGCAGTATAATGACAGCTGAGTTTCTAATGTGAATTGGTTATTTTTCTTCCCTCTTCTGTTTTTAATACAGCACCTGCAAGTCACTGATAGAGATGGAGCAATAGCCCTGTGGTGTCTGAAACACAGTACCATTCTGGTGTATTTTATAATTAGCAGAACTGATATCCATGTGAACAGGGACAAAGATATTTTTATATTGTTTTTCTTCACATAATCCTGTTCAAAAGGGGCTGGTATTTCATACTGTGGACTAACACAGTCGGGGTAGACTTGAGTTAAAATTACAGTACTTCACTTTTACCTGTATTTGGATTACTTACATTAAATGTAGGTTTTTGTGTTACTCAGTGGAGTGACACTTACTGAAGAACTGGATTTTTTTCAGGGGATGGTAGGGCTTATAAATTTGAAATACAAGTGTAGGACATTGCACATATGCAATAATCATGGAAGTAGGTCTAGCTGTGTTTTCCTGGCAGCTCTTAATAGTGCGTGAAACAAGACTTCTGCACTCTTATTTTGCAGCTGCCCATCACAAGTGCTGAAATCTTCATCATTAGGTGACTATAATGTTATATTTTCTAGCAGCACTCGAGTCACCTGCCTCAAGGCAACCAGTTCAGTTCTTTACCAGGCAGGGAAACCCCTTATACTTATTTCAAAAGACACTGACATTTTAAGATAAAAGTTCTTAGTTTGAAAGCCTTGAGACTATGTTTGAAATAATTTTGTGGGTTTTTTTAACTCTTTGAAATTTTAATAGTTGAATTTGAACATGAAATATTTTTTCTTTACTTTTGAGTGAAATTCCTTTTGAACTCTGACTCTTCACAGTTCAAAAGCTATGAAGTTCTTACTGGACTGGCAAAATTGATTATTTAAAAACTGAGTTATAAAGGGAAGCATGATACTAGAACTGAGACACTTGCAGGTGCTAACCAGAGACTTTTAATATATAAAGTCATTACAGTAATATTAAAAAAAAATCATCAGAACAGAAGAACCTTGTGAAAGAAGGTTTTGCTGTGCTTACTGCCTGAAGTGCTTTGTTTATTCAAACACATGCATGGACACTTTGTTATGCCACTCTGTTTAACATTTCATATAACAGTGACTTGCTTATGGGGACAGATTCTCAGCTGTTACAAACAGTAGCTGAGCACCTGGCCTGCACAGACCTGTCAGTCTCCAGCTTGGATGGGGCTGATGGGCACAGAAACCAAACCAGCACTTCCCACTCCCCTCTAACTTCATGTCAGTGTTGAGGCTGTGCAGAGAGACTGTTCCTAACAGTTTTCACTTTGTACACAAATCAGAAAATTCAGGGTCTGATTTTTAAATCTCATATCATCCTTTAGGCTACCCAAAATAGTGAGATTTCCCTATCAGAAGTTGGCAGTGTGGCTGTTCTGCCCTCAGTACTCTCAGTCCACAGACATTGGCTTAAACCCTTCCCAACAAACCAAACCAAATAAACCAAACAAGCAAACCATCAAAATACTGGAAGGTACACACCAGAATACTTTTAGAATGCTCTGTTTTACTTTTGTTCTTGCTGTTTTACAGTAATTTCAGTGTATCTTGCACCTCTCTTATGTGTCCTACTTTAAATCGTGTTTCTACTGTATAAACCAGCAACATTAATTTACACTTTTCTTGTTCCTGAGGTTTTCCTTTCATGCTTGCTTTGCAGACATGGAAGCAATGCTCTCCCTGAGGAAGTACTGAGAACTTTGGCTGTTCATAATTTCCTAACACTCTTTGACATAAGGTCTCCCTCTGTGTTTCAGTCAATTTGAAGACAAATGGTCATGACCTGGCTGAAAATGGGTTTTATCTAAAAAACTATCAGCTACAATTGCTAACCACTCAGTAATGATACTCTATATGTGTAGTAATTCACTCTGTGGCAAATGTAATTGTCCCCTTTTTATTAGCAGTAATTCTCATCATGCTTAGAAGGATCATTCTCCCATTCCCCGTGCTGCTGCTTGCTGCTCACACAGTATTTGCAGGCACATTTACTCTCTGGCATCTTGCCTCAATAATTCTTAATGTCAATAAAAGCAAAGAGTGGTCAGTGTGACCACAGTGTGATTGTTCCTACTTTCAGAAGTTTGATATATTTCTTGGAATCAGTGAACTTGTTAACAGCACCTCCAAAGTCTTAACAGAACATTTCTCAAAGTGAAAAGTTACAGAATCTAGCTCAGGTTAATTTCTCTGCTAGGGTAGCATACTCTGTACAAACTTTCTCTAACTTTATATTCTGTGGTAAATTGTAAGCAATGACTTTGAATCACTAAAAAAGAAAGGAAGAACCAAACAAATGAAGCACCACAATTCACTCTGGAATTCTGTGTGCTTCCTTCTGATGGAGAGGGGAGGACTGATGAAGTGTCTGACTTCATCTACGACTCCTCACATCTTCCAAGCTCTCAGCAGAGCTGGAGGCATTCTTGCCCCAGGCCAGGAGATGCCAGCAGTGCTGTGCCTTGCTGGGAGCAGGGGCTGAGGCAGCTTTGTGTCCCCACAGCGAGCATGCCCACCAGCGAGACCGAGTCCGTGAACACGGAGAACGTCAGCGGGGAAGGGGAGAGCCCGGCGTGCTGTGGGAGTTTGTGGTGAGTGCACGGGTGGGTGCCAAGGGCCCACCTCATCATCTGATGCAAAAGAGCCCTCTCTTCCCACTGTCTGCTTGGCCAAAAGTGCCTTGAAATAACCAGGCTTTGTATGGCACTTGCAGGAGTTTGGTATTAGACCAATTATTAAAGTGTTCCTAAAATTCTCAGTTTAAGAAGATATAAAACATTTCAACTCAGCTTGCAGTGGAATTGTGATTTCCTGAAAGCTTTTCTCAAATGTGATTTTTGTCCAAACTTACAAGAAAAGAATGGCAGTTTCTAATGAAAAGTAAAGCCAAATATTTTCTGTTAAATTGTGCATGACCTGGAGAATGTGTATTCTTTTAGACAATAACTGAATGTATGGGAGTATTTCTGTAACCCATGGTGTTCAGTATTTATTTGTGCAGATTTTCCTGACTTCCAGGCAGCTTTTACATGTTTTTTCAAGGTTTATTTACTGAGTTTAAAGATTTCCTTTCTTTCACTAAGAAAATTTGTAAGGCTTTAGAAATGCTATTTCAGAAAATAAATAACAGAAAAAAGAATTTCAGCATTCATGATGCATTTTGTTAAAAGTTTGTTTTATGTATATGTAATTGCAATGCAAAATTCTAAAGAAGATTAATTTGTTAATTACTTTCTCCTCATTCTTAAAAATGTGTTTTCCTTTTCTTCTAGTCAAACCATCTCAAAATCCAAGTTCAGGTCAGTATTTTCTTCTTATAATCACATTCTAAGGCAAATGCAAAGTCTTGGTCCAGTTCTCACTCTTCTGGGCTGATCCTCAGTCTGGCTTCTGGAATGTTACGCTGCAGTGTCAGTACACTGTGTTTGAGCACAAAGTAAGTCAGGCCATAACTTATCAAGAATATTGTTTTGACCATAATGTCAAAATGCCTTTGGATCAAAATAGAAAATGCTTTTCATTGCAGGCTTGCCTACCTGCTACACTACAAGTCAAAATAGAAGTTAATCCTTGGGACTGTGCCTTTACTTGTATCAGTCTAATGGAGAAATTTACTGCTATTCTCCTTTTTGAATTATTGTTTTATTTCTCTAGTCTGTTTACGTATGCCCATGTTATTCATACACATTCATATATGTACCAGTTAGCTATACTTGATTGTTACCACACATCTTTTTTGGGGAAAACAAAATAATAGCCCCATTGGCTTCCGAAAGCTTGGAGTTATAGAGTTTGAGTTTGCTTGTGAGTCTTGTAAGTAGAGATATCCCACCATTATTATTCTTGTCTTATGGACTTCAATGATAGAGTGTTCTGTAAGTGCAAAAAAAGTCAGTTTAACATACCCAGGGAGTGAGGCATCCTGCTGATGGCCATGGACACAGCCCTTAGAGCAGAGGATTGGCAAGATAAGAATGTTCTTGAATACTATGTTGATTTAGGTCAGGACAGGATATTTTTCCTTTATATGGTTAGATTACTGCAAAGGCTTGAAATCCTTTTGTACTGATATCTGAAACCAGTATTAATTTCCATTACTAGAAGTAGAAATTTAATGTGCATAAAGAAAACTTAGATAATGCTTTAACAAAGTTCCCAGAAGTGAAGCAGAGAAATCTAGTTTTATGAGTCTAAAGATGCATCCTCACTTGTGAATCCAACTCATATCTTGGTAGATCCTCAACTTGTCACTCTTATTTATTTCACAGACATTTGCCCACTGACACAATTTCAGGGCACATCAGTCGAAATCTCTAGGAATTACTGAAGATTTCTGATGTTATAGGGTAGATTTCTGAAAGGTGACCTCAGCATTCCTATTCTGTTTAATCCTGCCAGAATTCTCTTTGTGGTTTAACTCAAAGCCTACATTTTTAGACTGAATTTAATTTGAATTCTGAGTTGATTCATTGACTTTTCTTTATTGCTATTAGGTGCATGGCATCTTGGAAAGATAGATATATTTTGTTACCCAATTAAATGTTAAATGCAGTTTAATCTAATTATGTCACAGGCAATTGGAGTCTCCCAATTTTGTGGTTTACATTTAGAAATCTATAAGAAAATATAGAAAAAGAAATAGCACGTTAGCACTCGCTAATCTGCAACTGGTAATAATTTACATAGCTATTGAAGTATTATACATGTATTTCTGACAGTACACCTGCTCACACATACACAATTGCACTTGTTCTCTATAAAGAAGAAACTCTCCTTAAGTTCATATGTGTTTTCTGCATAATAATAAAATTATTTTTATTTGAACTTTCAGTCGACGCTGGCGTCGCTGGAACCGCTTTAACAGAAGAAAATGTAGGGCTGCAGTAAAATCTGTCACATTTTATTGGCTTGTTATTGTCTTGGTCTTTTTGAACACATTAACTATCTCATCAGAGCATTACAATCAACCTGACTGGCTGACCCAGATCCAAGGTATAGTCAAAAATTATTTGTCCTGGTCTTGACTATGGATAGTTGCATTCTATCGGTGGCTACTTTTGTACTTTGTCATTTTGTTGTTTGCTGTCTGAAGGATATTCAACCCAGCCAGGGGGTGATAAAAGAAATGGCTAGATGTGGTCTTTGATTTCCATAGCTGTAGCACAGCTTAGTAACTCAGCAGCACAGATCTGACAATGCTAAATTGTAAATACCTGTACTTTTATCATGGAACTGCTTGAAAAATGAGAAGAAAGTGGGAACTGGCACAGCAGAACTTGCTGTGGGCTGGTTGCTTAAGTTACAGTGTGGACTCAAGCTGTGAGCTTAGGAACCGTGAACTGCACAACAGATTGGAAAGATGAATAGTTTGTAGCTGCAGGAGGCTTTACATCCTTGTGTAACTTTTGCCACTTAAACATCAACTACAGTCCAACAGAAAAAGCAGTACTTCCTTTTTAAACAAAAAGCTGCAAACTCGCATAGAAAATATAGTACTAATATGTTAAAATAAAAATGGAATCTATGAGGCCATTCAGAACTTTTTTTCTTTAATATTTTGTTCCAGATATCGCAAATAAAGTTCTTCTGGCTTTATTCACCTGTGAAATGTTAGTAAAGATGTACAGCTTGGGCCTACAGGCCTATTTTGTCTCTCTCTTTAACCGCTTTGATTGCTTCGTTGTTTGTGGTGGCATTGTTGAAACCATTTTGGTGGAGTTGGAAATTATGTCACCCCTTGGAATTTCAGTGTTTCGCTGTGTTCGTCTCCTGCGTATTTTTAAAGTAACAAGGTAAGATTATCTAATACTGCTAATTCTAAGGATAGCTGAAGAGTGATCAGCAATTGTTTTGTAATACTTCATCATGCACTGCTCTTTTACTGTTTTGTTTGGGGTTTCTTTGGTGTGTGTTAACGCACGCATTTTAATTTATAGGCACTGGGCATCCCTGAGCAACTTGGTAGCATCCTTGTTAAACTCAATGAAGTCCATTGCTTCACTGTTGCTTCTGCTTTTCCTCTTCATCATAATCTTCTCGTTGCTTGGAATGCAGCTGTTTGGAGGCAAATTTAATTTTGATGAAACTCAAACAAAACGGAGCACCTTCGATAATTTTCCACAAGCCCTTTTAACTGTATTCCAGGTAACTTTCTTTCATCCCGTATGAGACATTTTACCTTTGATCAACAAAACTGTTTAAGTGATCATGTTGCCTGAAAAAAAAATCATGGATACTATTTATTCAGTTTACTTTAAGTAGCATCCTACTCATTAAATTCAGTACTCTGGTAACTTTGCACCATTTGTACCATTTGTTTCATATCTTCTTTGATGTATCTATGCAACATAGCTGTCACGTTACTTCACAGAGTTAAATCTCCTTTGTCCATCAAACACATGACTAGAAAAAGAGGTGGAGTGTTATATTTATTTTTTGTCAAGTTATTTTTTTTAACTTCATTAGCTGTGTAACATTTCAGCTGTTCTCAAGAAAAAAATAGTAAGCCTTTAAAGAGTGCATATGTACAAAGGGGTCATATCACTATAACATAAAAACAAGCATTAATTTCTTTAGAGATCAGGCTATTAAAATCTTAAGGCAAACTTGTCTGCTACTTGTGAAATGGTAGGGACATATTTAGAGTTTAGTTTTTTCTTATTTGTGATGATTTTTTAAAATTTATTTTTCCCAATTTGGATACTGGAATTAGGCTGTTTGGTTTTGTCTTACTCACCATTTCACATGTGGCTGTGTACATTACCACAATATTTGGTTCCAGCCATTGTAGGTGAGAGTTAAAGGCTGACCCCGCAGGATTCACCTCGGTGTCAATTCTTCTCTCTTTGGTGGAAGCCTCATCTGGTGGCTGCCCATAGCAAGCAGAAAATCTTTCCATTTAATTACAAGATAAGGAAATATTAATGAGAAATTTTGTTATGGGGAAAAGTGTTCACATTTGACCTGACATTACCCCTACAAAAACTTAAGGCTTTACTCTCCAATTCAGCTGAGTTAGATTTTACTCAGATTTTCATTTTCAAAGAAATGGAGATTCCTTCAATGTTAGAAGACACTCAGGAGCAACCAATCTGTTGTGTGTTCACCAGCAGTGAAAATTAGTTGGATAGGTTTAACTCTCCAAAAATGAATTTCAGAAAATGGCATGCATTTAATTTTCTTAAACAACCATTTAATTGCTTGGAAGGAGAGTGAGTATTACACGTTTTCTCAGGATGGAACTGATAATTTTGCAAAAGTTACTTAAAAATATATGAAGTGCCCCTAAAGCCTGCATTGCAATACTTAGAATCATAATACAGATTTATGGCTAGTATTTAAAAAAAAAGAAAAAAGGATCCTTAAAACATATGCTAACTTGATTTTTAGGTGATGGACATTTGTTGGCATTGCCACATATATGGCATTACTGAAAACCAGGAGTCTTACTTTGGCATGCCAAGATCAATAAAATTTCATTTTTATTATTTTTGCCTTTGAAGTTCAGTCACAGAAATACATAGCACAAAATAGAAGCAGAGGGAGTTAAACTCAAGCTTTCAGGAGATGAAATTTTATTGGAATTTTAATTTAATTGGGAATTTTAATTTAATTGGAATTTTTAAAACAATGCATGAAAAGAACATGGTACTGCTTTATGCACACAGAGGGTTAGCTGTGTTGTGTGGTCAGAGGAAATGTGTTTCTCTTTTCACTTTTGGTGCTGAGTCACTACTAATCTCCCAATATCTGCTCCTTAGATCCTAACAGGTGAAGACTGGAATGCTGTCATGTATGATGGCATAATGGCATACGGTGGTCCCTCATCCTCAGGCATGATCGTCTGTATATATTTCATTATCCTCTTCATCTGTGGTAACTGTATCCTTTACACTGGCTGGAAACAGCTCGGGGTGGGGCTGTGTGCCAGGGACATCAACAAACCCCCGAGAGGGGTAAATGGCCATGGGCAGGTACTCTCTGCATGTGCCAGGTCCTCTAAATAGACTTTTCCTTGTGCCCTGAGGAACAAGAGTTGGAGGTCTTCAGGCCATCTCCAGCCACCACCGTGGCAGAAAGCAGAGAATGTTTTCTTTGTTCCTTCTTTGTGAGCAGGGCCTTACCCTGCCTGCTGTCTGTGCCCCTGGCTCCCTCTGCTCGTCCCAGTGCTCTGACGTGGGCTGGGTGCAGCCAGGGATGCTCTGCAGGGCAGGGACTGGGGCACACACACTGAGGCAGCTGGAATAAAGGCTGCTGGAACATTCCCCTTCCCTGCCTTCAGTGATCTGGAAATGCTTCCTTGGCCCCTTGCAGAAACGAACTACAGCCATTCTCAGAAGTTCTTAAAAGGTCAGGAGGTGAGGAAAGGGCAAAATCATTGTATTTTCTGCACTATATGGTATTTGTATCAGTATTTGTGATTAACTGATATGGACTGAAGAACTGAATTTGATATAGATTGTTGTAGACATAAATGACAGTGCATCACAAAAATGAATTTTTCAAAATGCCTGAACAGTCTTCCAACTATAATAGACAATTTCATATTAGGAATTGCTCAGGCTAGCATAAAGTTGAATTTAATTTATTTTAAAAAAAATACCTCAAGCATTTTGGTGTTTTAAAACCCGTGACCCTAATGGATCTCTGTTCACTTTACAGCCAGCATCAGTCTGGTCCATTAAATGGGTGTTATTTGCACTACACTCCAGCATCACAAACCTCCATGCTGTAGGTTGGGAACATGTGTTTTATATCTCTCACATTGTCAGTGTTTATGCTGATAATAAACCACACAAGTATGGTAAGGCATAATGTCCTTAAAATGATTTGAAATAGATATCTTGCTAAACGTCTTCTTGGCCATTGCTGTGGATAACTTGGCAGATGCTGAAAGTCTAAATACAGCTCAGAAAGAAGAAGCTGAAGAAAAGGAAAGAAAAAAGAATGCAAGGTAAAATAGATGGGCATGTTGAACCAGCAGGAGAGGGAAGGAGGAAGGTACTGAATTCTTCCATAAGGAATTTTTAATATGAATGTTTTTACCAGCTTCAAAATGTGCCGGGCTCAGGGTAAAAATAAGAGGGTTTGTCTAGACACTAAAATAATAGACAAACAGTATGATTTTAGATAAAAGTTGGGTAGTAATTGGGATGTAATTGGAATTAAGAATGTGACGATAAACCAACTGATATTTAAACATTGCAACAGTAGGATTTATTGTGCAATTAGCACAAGAATTTATCTGTTGTTGCCAGTGCACAGCTCCCTGTGGAATCAGTTCTCTAAGCCTTATATAGACAAGTAAAAAACCTTCTTTTGAAATCACTGCAAGCCTGTTGAAGTCAATGAAAGTTGTTTGTATGAGTCCAAGGGCACAGTTTATCCCTCTAGAAAGGAGTAATGATCATGCATTGAATGCTTTAGGGATTAGCCTCTGGAATTATATTCAAAATCATAATCTTTTAAATGGATCATTGCATTCAAATGCAGTAGATTTTATTACTCTGACACCTGCAGCTGTACAAAATATTTGAAATATTTTATTATAAGGCTTTCAACTTTTCATAGAATTGGTATATTTCACTTAAAATTGTCTATCTTTACATGGCATGCTTTGTAATTGCTGTTGTATTGTTTTATAGAAAAGAGAGTCTGGAAAATAAAAAAAGTGAGAAGTCAGAAGGTGACCAAAAGAAGCCCAAGGATAGTAAGGTGTTTATCCTAAAACTTGTCTCTTTTATAAGAAGCAATTTTACTGATTTTCCTAGGGAATACTTTGTATTGTGCATTGTACAATTTCTTTTATGAGCCCATCATCCCTACATTTTTTCCCAGGCAAAGGAAACTTAGTTCTCATGTTTTCATCCTCACAGTATCTCTTAAACTAGAAAAATCCTTTTGGTTCTAGGATATCCTGAGAGATGAAGCTCTTAAAGAACAAAATAGTTAATGCTAGAAAAATGTGATTTATTTGTAGGATCCCTGTAGGTATTTTCACTTGATAAATCCAATGAGATCAGTGAGTGATAAACTCTGAGTAGAATGTTCAAACATTCTTTGTAGCTTTTATCAAAGTGTGTTGGTTCTATTCTAATTGTGATTAACACAGCCAGAAAAATGTCGATATTATTGAAAAATGATTTTTTAAAAATAAGTAATAAAACGTCAGCTCTCCTATGTTCTCAGAGTTACTCTGCTTCAGAAAACTCACTTCTCTGACTTCAGAGGCTTATTTGGTTTGCCTTCTGTTGGGGTTTGTACTCTATATTAAAATTTATTTTTCTTCCTGTGCATCCCTTTCATTGCTGTAGGTGACAATTGGCGAATACGGAGAAGGAGAGGATGAAGATAAAGATCCCTATCCCCCCTGTGATGTACCAGGTATGTGAATACTACCTAGAAATGCATTTAAGTTTGTTTGCTAAAGGATCCTAAACTTGCTCTTAGTGAATGTTGAATCAATTCCTTTGAAGTCTGTGAAGTTGTGCTCTCTTATCAGTGGTCAAATGGGCCTAAGTATTATCTTTTTCTGCAGCTTCCTAGAGAGTACAAGCAGCACTTGAGAGTTAATATTGTGAGCCTCAGGACTGTTTTGGTAACACTATCTGCATGGGAGAGCAAATTCTAAACTTCTTTGAAACATTTGGCAAAACAGGACATTCCAGGGCTGATGATGTTTGGTCAATTTTTGTTTTGGCCCAGTGAACACACTTATCTAAACATCAGTTCATCCTGATTGTCTGGATGTATGTCACAGAAATCTGCCCTGAATTTTGAGCACACAGTGCCCAGAGCTCAGCACTCAGGTGAGGCTGCTCAGGACCAGCAAAGCCTGTCCGTGCACTCAGGGCACTCATGCACACACCTACATGTCCACAACGACCTGTGTGAGAGATTGTGACAACATCTGGATGCTCACATATGGCTTTATAGACTTTTAAGTCATGCTACAAATACCTGTTTCCTATAAGCCATGTGTATTCTCATACGAGCTATGCTCTTGTGTTATGAACAAAACCTTGATAATTTTTAGTTTATAGTAAAAAGACTGTTTAATTTAAAGTAGGTGAAGATGAAGAAGAGGAGGAGGATGAGCCAGAGGTACCAGCAGGCCCACGTCCCCGCAGAATATCAGAACTCAACATGAAGGAGAAGATAACCCCAATCCCTGAAGGGAGTGCCTTCTTCATTTTCAGCAGCACCAATCCGTAAATATAACTTTGAAAAATACTGGTTTAGACATCTAGTTTTAGCAGTGAAGTAACAGACCTGTTCCAGGGAGATCAGGAGTAGAAATCTAGTGTCTTCAACAGAAAAGAGATTGGCTTCCCTCCTAAAATATTCTGATTGACTTGGTAAATGAGAAGAATTTGAAAAATATATTATTTTTCTTCCCACTATTGAAGATAATATAATTTTGTACATATAGTCTGAGTTCTCACATGTCTGGAAAGTACCCTTTAAGGTGTATTATCTATGTACTATGTTAGTCACTGGATGTAAAAGATCTGAACATCTTCTGCATGAGACAGAATTTCTAGTGACCCCAGGAATCTTTGTAGAGGAGAAACCAGAAAAAGAGAAAAGTAGGAGAAAGTTGTATATATTCCTGTTAGGTTAACAGCATTTCTCAGATTCAAACAAGTATCAAAGGTAAAGACAAATTAGTTCAAGAAATCAAGAACTGTAGTAGCTGGATTTTGGGGAGACAGTGGAATCTTTCACTACTTAGTCTAGCTCCAGAGCATTTGGAGTTCTACACTGGTGAAGATAGCAAGCTTGACTAGTCAGTAGAAGTCCTTACTTGATATTTATTTGGCATGGGAGAATGCTGCCTTTCAGTGGTAGAGGCCATCAAGTTTAGAAAATGATCAAGATAAAATATTTTGGATGCAAAATCATAAAGTTTGTTGAACATTTCAAATTGCTTTCAGCTTCCTGGTCTAAAATGGCCAAATTGCTTAACAAAGATAGACCACGCTCCAGTCATCTACTTAATAACAGGAGAAAAACCCTTCTGAGTTTTCAGCAGAATTTAGATAACTTCAGTGTTAGTTATGAACCTGATCCTGCCTTTTTGTCAGTTTAATCCCAGACCCGCTCTGTATTTGTGATTACCCTGGGCTCAGTGACTCTAAGCATATGCACAGTTACATTTCATGTCATGTGGCTAAAGCCTGACAGCTCTGGAGCCTTCAACACCCACTTGTTCTGTAATTCTGTAAGAAAATCTTCATGGAGATTCTGATTTGAGTTCAGTCCTAAATAGCACAATGAAACCTACAGCCAAAGCTGCATCTCACAAGATGAGTAATTTTGACAACTTCAGTAAGATTTAAATCAAATTGGGGATCTGGAATGATTTATTATCTAGCCTTGGTCTTTCTGACCTGTGACTGTATGTTCACAGTGGTACAAGCACTGGAACTTGTGGTGTTCATAACCCAGTGGAGACCAACCCCTCCCAGATTGCTTTAAGAGCACCTTCACTATGGCTGAATTGGATTTTGAATTTATTTACATTCTGAGGAATCAGACCAATGGCTTCAGCAGTTTCATTGCTTCTAACTGCTGGTTGTTGCTCTGTTCCATCAGTGTTGGCAGAGTAACAGAAAAACATGTTGTGTATTAACTATCTGCTGAATTCTGTGTGAAAAAATGGTGTATTTTTGTATCTCCTCTTTAGAATTCGAGTGGGATGCCACAGACTTATCAATCACCACATCTTTACCAATCTCATCCTTGTCTTCATCATGCTGAGCAGTGTTTCCTTAGCAGCAGAAGATCCAATTCGCAGCCACTCTTTTCGAAATAATGTAAGCCCTTCATTTTTGTCTGAAGATAAATATACCATCACAGGATACAATCCTTTGGGGACTAGTGCCTGGTGTTTAATTTTCATGTTAAAAAGCATCCCTTCTCCTTTTTCAAGCATTTATATTCCTTTTCCTCTAAGAAGCATAAATCTTTAAAGACAATTACCTTTATTGATGGAGCATCATCACTATTAGAAGTATTTATTATTTATGATTTTTCTAGGACTATAAATATATCAGGATAAAATATTCTCAAGCTGAATATAATATCTATAATTTTAATATTTTTTCCTACTTTGCAGCTGGAGTACCTGATGTGCAATTTCTGAATCACTCTTACTGCCTCACAGTGTTTGATGCTGATTTAAAAACACCAGTTAAAATTATTACTGTTTATTATGTTTGGAACAGACTCTGATGTGTCCTCTCTTCACTGACTCTCTTATGTGGTCTTGGAGCACTCGGAGTGTCCCTCTGTCAGGGAGTGTAGGGATTCACAGGGGTCTTACCTCCTCTCTCAGAGAAGCTCATGTGGCCACTCTGAGGGGTTTGGGTTACCCCCAGTTTGGACCCAAAGATATTTGGATTCCTGATTGGTTGCATCAGAAACTAAACAAATCTCACTTTTTTCTAAACACATCTGTAAGAGGAGGATCAGAGCATGCCCATCTCTTGCCTTGATTCAGAGAAAAATGCCATTTCAGCCTAAAAACCATTAATTTCAGTAATGTCTCTATTACTCAATGTAATTGTATGTGGGGACTAAATGCTTGTGTTCTCCCAAAACAAATTCCCGAATCCCGCATTTTAAGTGCTTTATCTAGTGGAAGACTTAACTGTTACTCAAATGCCCAATTATTAGACAGAGAAACAAAAATAAATCCACTCTCTTGACCGCAGATTTTTTTAGCCTTGTTGCACTTGTATCAGCTGTGTAGCAGGACTTATGAGCTGGGTTTGCTTTAGATTAGGTAGGAAATAGCTGAGATGGTGCAGCTTGGTAATGGTCCACGGGGGCTTTGGGGATGCTTTGACAGAACTTCCAGCCCTCTCCTGTTTTAGATACAAAATGATCTGTAGAGATTATTTCGAAGTTAGAGAAACTCTTCTACATCTACATGGGCATGCTGAGGCTGGAGAGGTTGTATCTCTCTAGTTTTTCTGGTGTTGATGCAACCTCTGAAAATCTTCTTTTGGCTCTTGGCATTATCTGAACATTTTTCCAGTAAGTTTAGTAAAACCCAAAAAGCTAAAACTTTCTCCAGAGGTAAAAAGAGGCCAAAGCACAGATACTCTTCATGCACTATTCAGCAGAGCAGTGTGCTTCCCATATCTATAAAGCTGGACCAATGTAATCCTATAAATAAATCACACTAATGGGTAGGAAAAAGAGAGAGCTGGTGGAGAATACTGAAATTGTTATTATAGAAAGGGCTTCAAGGGCTGATTATTGTATTTGTAACTGGAGGAGCATTAGGAAAATGTAAGTGGAGAGTGGTTGGTAACTGAAAAGATTATTTCTGTTTGGGACACAGACAAAATGGGTGAGGGATTTCAGGAAGGCGTTGCCCTCTTGTTGTAAGTACGCTCACATGCCCCAGGCATGCATCATTCTCTTTTTACTGCCTTGAGGGTTCACATTCCTTCCATCAGCCAGGTCAGCAACAGAAAGTTTACAAACTGGGATGCCTTTGAATATTTTATTTTAAGTCTAGAGTGAGTTGCTTACTGGTAAATCTTTGTTGAATGGCTTTAATATTTGCCTATGTTTTCAGCCACATCAAGGGACAGAAGAATGGGATATTCAACGTAATATGTGGGAAAAAAATATTTCTTTTTGTTTGATTTAGTATGACTAATTTCTTTGTGTGTTGTCTCTTGATTTGATTTCTCCTTCCCTCTTGGTTAGTTGCTGAACCCCAGGAAAGATGCTTCTGTGCACATCTGTTGGCTAGGTGGATTGCTGGATCCTCGAGACTAAATTCTCAGCCTCCTGCAGTTCACTGATTTAGGTGTTAGTGATGTGGCCACTGCTCTGGGTGGTTCTGAAACACGTGTTCATGTGCCTGTCAACAGCAGTGAGGTCAATCCCACAGCCACAATCCTCTTAGAAATTTCACATCACTGTGCAACTGTTGTGGGTTCTTTTAGATTTCCTACAAATAAATCACTGCTGTATCTTCCCACTTCAAGGAAAGAGGGTTGTAGTGTTGATATTAAGTTATTAGTTATTCACAAATTTGCTTTTTGACATTCTAGACAAGCCTATACAGGAACAGTATAATGTAGCAGAATGTGTAATCTGCACTCTAGAAGCAACCACTGAAGTTTATTTTGTGATTAAATACTTTGGTAAAAACCACGACATTATTAATAAGTATTTATTCTTTGTTTAAAATTCTGTATCTCTGCTAAAGACTAAAGTAAGTATCTGTGAAAGCTGGTAGAGGAATGTCTGAATTGAAAGAAATTGTTGCCTATTGGGTCCTGTCAATTATTGAGATCTAATACCTGAGCACAGTGGCATCTGTTAAATTTTTAAGCAAATAGAAATGGTTGCACAGTAGCTGGAATTTTAAACTACTTTGTCTAAATTCTCCATCTATCTACTTAGATTAATTCAGGTGTTGTGTATGTGGTCTAAGTTGTAAAAACTATTAAGAGATGGATTTCTTACTGTGGCACGTATTATACCTTGCAGATACTTGGTTACTTTGACTATGCTTTCACAGCCATCTTTACTGTTGAAATCCTGTTAAAGGTAATGCATTGTTAATTGATCCTTGTTAGCTCAAAAGCAGCTTTAGCAATAATGTTTGTAACTTTTTGTTTACCTTCCAGATCCTAGGGTATGCAGATTATGTCTTCACTAGTATGTTTACATTTGAGATCATTTTGAAGGTAACAGGTTTTTAAAGGAAGCTTGTTTAAAAGGATTTTCCTTGTGTGTCACCTGCCAAGAAAAGGCACTTGAAGTGTTCTTCACCTTTTCTCTAAGCGATCAAAGCTAAACTTTTTTAAACTAGAGGATTTTTTATTTGACAGTTCTTCATAGTTTTGATTGGTTATTTTTTTACCATTGAGTGCATGAAGAAGCTGATCTTTTATCATTACATCAGTTTAATAACTCATTTTTTACCCCTTTTAAACTTACAGTTGTCAGAAAAGGGAAAAATAAATCACTGCGCATGAGCTTTTCCTTCTCCTTGCTCTGGCATTTCTGAGAGAGATAATCAGTCTTATAACTAGGGAGCATGTAATTTCTCATTTATTTTGCTGAACTATATCCACAGAGCTAAAATAGTAGATGGCTATTTTCTTGCAACAGAACTTGCAAGATATCTTGCATTTATCTACCTATATACTAAGATACTTTGCATTTATCTTGGGCATACATTTAAATTCGCAGACAGGCATAATTATGCTTGCTTAAATGTATTACCCATGCATGAGCCAAAAAACTGGCATTTTAATGTATAGTTTGTGTACTGATTATTAAGAATATCTATTGGGGTAACTCAGATTTTCAGTGTACAAGACTTACTCTGGTAAAGAAGATGAGTAACCAAGAATTGCATTCACATGAAACAAAATGCTGAACAAGGAAATAATTTTTTTCATTGGAAATTGTCAAAACGCTTTTTTAGAGATTCACACATGATTCATAAATGTTTCGTGCTGTGCTTATTCTCACCACAAGTTTTTCTTTGAGTAACCCTGATTTACACACTTAAAAATTGCTGGCACACTAAGAATCTGTACATAAACTATGCATTTTCAGTTGAGGATTAAGCTTAACAAAATCTCTCCCAGCTTTTGCTCATATTGCTGTGCATACTCTTCCCAATGCAATTTGATTAATACTAATTGGTGCAATATTTGGGCTGTTTACAAGATAAGCTGTACTGTAAGTAATAGACTATTTTATGTTTGTGAATTTTTCTCCCAGGCTTAATGTTTATCCCCTTATTTCACATTTTCAGCAGTGAGAAGCTTGCTATAGAAATTATTATTCTTATTTGTTGCACACTAAAATAAATATTCAGAGGTTTTGCTGCTAGAGAAAGGCCAAACTAAAGGAGAGAACAAAGCATTGAAAAGAGTTCTAGCAATTAATCAGACTCGCTCCCAACTTTGAATTTGAGAAGCCATAAAAATGTGTTACCATTATATCTGTGGCAGAAGAGAGTCAGTAAAATTCCACATGCTCTGAGCAGCAGGTTTCCAGCTCCTGCAGTTCCATTTGTGTTTTCCTAGGAGTCAGAGGCATTATAAAAAGCAGGATAAAGAGGCATAACTGGATGTGTTAAGAAAAGCAACATTCCTGCAAACTGCAAAAGGTTTTGGCGCTGAGCAATTTCTGAGTTATCCAAGGGAAGCAGGAAGCTCTAGAGCTTGGGCTGCTGAAATCTGGAATTGTAAAATTACAAGGAAACAAGAAGCTACAGCACAGCCAAAAATGTTGATACTTCTGACTCTGGTTTCCCCAGGAACTCTGTAGTGCATTCACAAGTAAAGGAAAATAAACTGTACCATACAAATATAGTGGGTGGTGAGGGCCTGACAGAGATACAGTGCCTGCTTTACTAACATGTCTCAGACTTTGGCTTTGCTTGCTTATGGCTGGGGCCCTCCATGTCCTCTGCTGTGCTTCCCACAGTATCCCAGTTGTACAGAAGGAGTGTGTTCTGCAAGGAGAAAAATTCAAAACTAGACCTGCAGTAACAATAGTATTCCTTAATTTCCAGGTAAAAAATACATGAAACTTAAATTAGGATAAGCAAAGGCAATATTATCAGCTGTAGTGAAGAAACTTGTACAAAAACTAGCATTAAAGAAGAAGAGCTCTCAGCATGTAGAGAGTCCCCCTGTGCTCTTACTGCTCTCAGACAAGGGCTCCCACATTGCACAGCGTTGTGGGTATGAATGAGGATGTCAATAACAGAAGAGCTGCAACATCACTTAAAAGCGTTTGAGAATTCTCTTATGTAATCCCTGGATACATTGAATTTAGCTTATCTATCCTGTTTGGACAACTTGGGAAAGGTGAAAACATCAGAGCAGAGGTCAGCTTAGGGATTTGTGCTTTCTCCCTTCCTCTCCTGTGCTGATCCCACACCATTAAAACTTACTCTAAAGAGTTCTAGCAAATGCTTCCACTGAGAATTGTAGTGATTGAAGTATGAGTATCCATGTGAAGATGGGGGGATATGTACCTCACCTGTACTTTAATGTCAGTTATTGACCTAATTTTTGTGGGAGTTGTTACATGCAACTTTGTGAGCTGCTCATATCATATACAATGTAAATAGGTAGTTGTAGATAGATGTTAGTTTGGCATTCAGGATTACTTTAGTGTTCAACTCCCACCGATCTTGATGAGTTTAGAGCTGTACTCTGTACAGCTGTAAGTGAATGAGCTAATTTAATGGAAATTTTATGTTATAACTATGTTAGAAGTCTCATGCCATAGCATAGGTTAAAGCTTTAGGATTTTTACTCTTCTAGCTTTTGGGAATATTTAGTATTTTGATCATCAAAAAGAGGCCTTAACAACAGAATCAGGAGATTAATTAATTTTTGCTTCAAAAAAATCCATCTTTCCTTTGCAGAGGTACAGCCTTTACTGGTGGTGATGGTTTGCTGTGCAGAATGCCTGGAAATGTCTGCACACTGAATAGGGATGCAGTGCACTGAGATGCTCATTGCCCGTAGCTGTGTTGTACATTGAGGAACAGTCTTGAAAGCTGTAGTAATCTGCTGTGAGGGGAAGTGAAATAAAATCTCTTCCTTTTTGCTTGAGGAACAGAATATAAAGTAAAGGGATTAAAATGCGCAGTTGCTGTGGGATGTTCTCTAGATGACATCAAATTTGTCACCTTTGGAAAACAAGGAATAGCTCTGTAAGAGGATCTTGAGGCTGAAGAAATTAGAATTCATGTGACTGAGCTGACTAAGGGGTATTTTGCAGAGGTATTCTTATTTTTGTTACTAGTCTTTAGTTTCAATGTTTCAGACTTAATCCATAACTATGGAAAGACTTTTGACATATTCTCATCAGCTGATGAGTCTGTGCATCTAATGATTTAATTGGATTCCTTTGTGCATTTTTAACTGGCGCTTACAGTTATGATAGGGAATCTAATGCATGGGTTTAGGAGTCAAATTGATCTTTGTGATGCCCAAAATCATCTGCACAGGTACTGGCAGCCATAATTAAAAGAGCCTCTATCACTGGTTTCCTAATGAAGCATGCAAATAATGCATACAAGATCCACTTTGTAAGCTTTTTTCATTTAAATATAGGAACAAACCCCCCAAAATTTAGAGAAAGCTCAAAAGGAAGAGCAATGTTTGATACTCCCCACGGAAAAGCAAAATTTAGGGACCTCTGATTACACAGAATACAAAACACGTGTTGGTTGTTCCAGGTTATTCCAAGATATAACCCCTCATGTTTCCCAAAGCCAAAACTAAATAGCCTTGTAATGCTGCCTTAGGACAGCCTTGTCCTGCTCCTGTACCAGCTTTGACTCTCAAGTGTTTGCAGTACATTTTCAGCTCCTTCAATTCTTAAGATAGTATGAATGATTAGGAGTCAGAATTTGGATCCTACAGTTTAGTAAACATGGAAATCTCAAATGTTTTTTTTTAGCAATTTTTCTAAGGCCAAACTAATTCAGGGTAATTATCTAAGCCTCATCTGTTCTTACACAAAATAAAACATTTGATGACATCAGAAACAATTAGTGTATTTGTTGATGTTGCTTGAGCAGAATTTTTCTGATTTAAATGAAAGATTTAATGATGGTGGAGGGATTATTTTATATCTCAAAGGATTTTAGAAAGTGAGATAGTATTGTATGCATTCACACTCTAGGCAAGTGTCTTGTAAACAGCCTAAATGCGAATTTTAATAAATTGAAATATAGACTGAGTGTGTAACAATTCTATTTTTAGATGACAGCTTTTGGAGCATTCCTTCATAAAGGGTCCTTCTGCAGGAATTATTTTAATTTGCTGGATTTGCTGGTTGTGGGCGTTTCTCTGGTATCATTTGGGATTCAGTAAGTACTATACTTATGGTGTGAATGATTTATTTTTGCTCTGGGGTTTTATACTGAGATCAGTATTTCAGCTCCTTTTGTTCCCCCACGGTGTGTGGGTGTGCAGTGTCAGTGCTTGATGATGGGGCTGGCAAGAGGGAGTGCTTTTAATGGAGAGTTGTAATTCATTACTAATATGGGTTGGAAACAAATTACTACTTCCCACAATTACCAAGAGAACGAAGAGGAGCACCACGACTGTGGATGGTACAGCAGGTGTTTCCTGGAGCTTCAGGAGGTTCAAATCCCATCTCTTGAGCTATTTTCACATCTACAATCTAATTTTATGAGCTTGGTTTTTCCAGTTTTGACCTGTGGGGATATGGAACTAGCCAGTGTTTGAGGGGGGAGAAATTGTACCTTAATCAGGAATATGAGTGGTAGTGGAGAGGGGTTTTTTGTTTTGTTTTGTTCAGTCAGACTAAACACAGTAAAAGAGTCTAAATGTGCTTCTCGATTCATTGGGTGTTTTTTCCATATTAAAAATAATCTGTGAAAACCCTAGTGACTCAAAGAGAGCAGGGGAGGGTGTCAGGCAGCTGCTGCCCACTCTGAACCCTGCTGGTACCAGAACTCCTACTGCACAAGCTTTCAGTTTCACAGGGTACTCTTTAAAACACTGTGCACTCTTATTTCCTCAAAATGCAGTCCTAGCTACTTAAATTGAGAGAATCAAAGTAAATTGAGATATTTTGATCTCAGGTTAGTTGGAAATTGAAGGATTCATTGGTTTACAGGATTTACACAGTGTTTTCAAAAGAGCTTGTCAACACTGAAAAATACTTTGGGGACTATTTTGCTCCATTATAGTCTTAGAGGAGCTTCTGAGCTGTTAATTCCAAATTTGCTCCAGAAATCTAAATGATTCTTACGGTATTTATGAGATCAGTACTATTTCCTAATAATAAATAATCAATAAAGAATAAAACCCCCATGTATACATATCTTGAGAGTTCTAGTTGAAGGGGTTTTTTTCAAATTTCACATTTCAGGAATTGGCAAGGATAATTTTATTCTGTAATAAAATCAGTTACCTTAACAGTAACAGTATATTTTTGTTTTTCTTCTAGATCAAGTGCTATCTCAGTCGTGAAGATTCTCAGAGTTTTAAGAGTCTTGAGGCCTCTAAGGGCAATAAACAGAGCAAAAGGACTTAAGGTATTTATTTTTATTTTTAACTGACATTTCTATTGGCCTGATCCTTCAGTCCTGCCTCAGGTTAAAAGCTCTTGCTCAAGGAGAAATTGTCTACAGAAGTCCACAGAGCAGGGACAGAAATCAATTCCTGATTCCTAAACATATCTGGTGTGAACCAGCCCAGGCTCTGCCCACAGTTACAGCAGTTTGTGTGTGGAGGAGCTGCCACTGAGAGCAGATTTGGGCTGTGATGGACCAACCCTTCAGTGCATTTTAGTTGTTTATCCACAGTGCCTGTGTAATTTCTAGCCAGTTGATGTTGATGGGTCAGTGTCAACAGACCTACAGAAAAATTTAGAAAACAAGTCAAATTACAGTCTTAGGTATAATGCTGGCAGAAGAAAAGTAGTAATTTCAAAAAAGAATGCAGGAATTACTTTTATGGTATGTAGTCTGTGACAAATTGCATTGAAACATATTTTTTTTTCTTTCTTTCCAGCACGTTGTTCAGTGTGTCTTTGTGGCTATTAGAACTATTGGGAATATCATGATTGTTACAACTCTGCTGCAGTTCATGTTTGCCTGTATTGGGGTGCAGCTGTTTAAGGTAAGACACTCAGAACTTACAGTGCATCAAGAAAAGCTGAATTGAATTCTTGGTGGTTTGCTGCTGGAACTGGGTTGGTCCCATCCTGAACCAACCATAGTCTAAAAGCATGTATCTTGCATATTCTGAATTTTGTCATTGCTTTTTTGTTTTTATGTATAGGGAAAATTCTACAAGTGCACTGATGAGGCAAAACAGAACCCCGAGGAATGCCGGTGAGGAGATCTTTGGTCTAAGAATGTGACACATTATGTTCTGAATAACTTAAACTGTGCATGGGCAGGCATGTGTCAGGCCATTTAGGGTTATGTAAATTGGAATTGTCATCTTAATCCCACCAGAAAACAAAGGTTAGCAAGGCAAGAAAACAAACACCAGGAAGCCATATAAGAAACAGCTTTGAACAGTGCAATGAGTATCTCTGGGGTCAGTTCAGTGTTTCACTAATGCCAGTTTCTTTCCCACAGAGGGATTTACATCGTTTATAAGGACGGAGATGTCGATAGCCCCATGGTCAAAGAGAGGGTCTGGCAAAACAGTGATTTCAACTTTGATAACGTTCTGTCTGCTATGATGGCCCTTTTCACAGTCTCCACCTTTGAAGGCTGGCCAGCGTGAGTGGGTTCTCTGTGCTTGCACAGCGTTGTTATGAGAGCTGCATTTTCCAGGACAATTTGCTGTCATTTACCAGACATTTTTGGGCAATAAAAGAATTTTAAGTGGTGATGTAAAAAGGGAGGAAATAAAGAAACCTATTACCCTGAATCTGGGCACTTATCCCATATTTCAGGAAAAGTAAGAAAAGATGAACTTTTTTATATTGTTTTACTCCCCATCTGGCTACATTTGCTACAAGGACCTACTCCTCAGCTCTAATGGAAGTAACAGTTTTAGATGCTTATCCATCAATGGCCCTTGAGTAAGGCTAATTTGAAAGTTTTAGGCCTTCAAGTAAGCCTTTTACTAAAAAATCAGACAGCAGTACACTCGTAGAGAAACCTAGGAAGAGCTAACTGCCATTTCTCTAAATGAGAAAATTTTATTTGAGGAAATAAATAAATAAATAAAAACTATAACCATTGGATCATTAACCTAATTCTTTCAGAAAAAAAAAGAATATAACAATGTGTGCTGATTCTTCTGGTTTCTATATTCTTGTAAAAACTGTCAGTAACTAGAAGAAGATAACAGTGAACACCAGACCATTTCTGAAACCTGCCCTCTGAGTCTGCATATTTTACTATTTTATCATTTTATTGGTAATAAAGGTAACATTTTCTTTGTTTTTCAGGCTGCTATACAAAGCCATTGATTCAAATGGCGAGAATGTAGGACCTGTATACAACTACAGAGTGGAGATCTCCATTTTTTTCATCATCTATATCATCATTATTGCTTTCTTTATGATGAACATATTTGTTGGTTTTGTGATTGTTACATTCCAAGAACAGGGAGAACAAGAGTACAAGAACTGTGAGCTGGACAAAAATCAGGTTAAAATAAATAATGAATTCTTAAGTTTTGAAAGTAGAGTTTTTGTTTATCCATGAAGAGCTTCCTTTCTGCTTTGGGGCAGAAGAGGGCACCAAACACATAGCTTTGTATTTATTAATTTGAGTTTTTTACTATCTAGGTATTTATTTAACTGAGTATTCAGGTTGTTGTACCTTTCTGTGAGGCCAGTTTATCAGTGCTTTTGTTGTGAAAGCTATCCACTAAGCTTGTTGGCTTCCTTAGTATCTCAGTTTTTGGTGTCACATTAATGAGAATACAGCCAGGTTATCCTGAGGCAGGGATGGGTTTTACACTAAGAACTGGAAAATAGTTTTTGTGTTCCAAATAGTCTGAAGGCATCCAAAGTTCAAGTGTTCAAAATGTTCCACTTCTCACTCCACTTATTTAGAAATTCACAAGGGATATTCAGATTAAAATTACAAAATCTGTCCCCATTTACTGTTCAGTCCTTTGACTGAGAAACTCATAAGTCACAATTTTTCAGGTATTTTTGGCTGACTGTAACACACTTCATTTAAAGAAAGCCAAGCAAGAGGCTGTAGCCAGAATTCTTTCTGCACCATGTGCCCCAGTAGTCAGGGCCTGTAAGAAAAATACACGGTATTTTTGGCACTAATAGATTATGAAATGAATCCATGATCTTCCTACATATGTGATTTTGCTGGGCCATTAAACTGAGCTATTAGAAGTAAGACCCCTGCAGTATTTATTTTGCTGACTCTAGGGTTTTATGCTATTCAGGGCCATTGGTGGTTGAAAAGAGAGTAAAGACAAACATGGTTTATAGATAATTTAAAAGTCCTGCTGTGTACTATACCCATACATACTAGAATACATTAGTGTATAAGGGCAAAACCCTCCAGAATTTCTGTGAGCATTACTTGATTTTTGCATGTGGCTGAGTAGTGGATGTGGTTAGATGCAGTCGAAAATAATCAAGTAAGGATTGGTGAGCTCCTTGTGCACTTTATTATTGCTTAATAATAAAAGGCTCTAAATCAAGTAGACAGACTGGTTTTGAGGGTTGTATTTAACAATTTTCACTTAATCATTGTATTACCAGTTGACTGACTGCTAAGTTATAGTCTGACAGTTTTTGCTGTATTTGCTTTTCAGCGTCAGTGTGTAGAGTATGCCTTGAAGGCACGTCCTCTCCGTAGATATATTCCAAAAAATCCTTACCAGTACAAGTTCTGGTATGTGGTGAATTCTACTGGATTTGAATACATCATGTTTGTACTCATCATGCTGAACACCCTTTGCTTGGCTATGCAGGTAGGAAAAGGAGAAACTCTCTTGAAGCTGTTGGTATAAATTGAGGGAAAGGATATGGGTGATATAATGCCTTTAAATTATGGCAACCTGTATTTTTTTATGAAGTTGAATTTTAAAGAAAGCACTTCTAATCGTGGTACTTTTTTGTAACATGTTCTAGTTCTCTCTTTCTTTCCCTAGTATTTCTGATTCTGTTAAGAAAAAATGTGGTTTGAATTCAGTTTACAAAACTGTTCTGCTGTTTTCAGTAAAGTCACATACACTGTCCTCTTGAAAATATACCTCCTACACATTGTGTTATTTTGTGACTACCATGCTTCAGGCTTTCTAAGCAGGTGTGACACAGGCTGATGTAATTTTAAAACCTTGCATATGAAACTTGGGAAAATGTTGTTTTCTAATACTCCTCTTGTCTGGGAACTGTTTTCTCTCTGGAGATTCCCTTAGGATGTCAAGGAATGACATTTCTGTTCTGCTCAGTGCCTAAACAGAATAGCTTTAAACAGTTCCATGCTTGACCAGGGATACTCAGCTCATCTTCCACGTTTATAGATGTGCTTCATAGATTTTACTAGAAATGTTCTACTATGTTGTGTTTTTGTCAGCTTTGTCTTAGGCTGCCTTGCTTTCACTTAGTAAAGCACTTTTTAAAGCCT
The DNA here is from genome assembly GCF_009819655.1 of Sylvia atricapilla. Taxonomy (NCBI): domain Eukaryota; kingdom Metazoa; phylum Chordata; class Aves; order Passeriformes; family Sylviidae; genus Sylvia; species Sylvia atricapilla. Next base: position 14,232,205 of record NC_089150.1, on the reverse strand, counting down.
TTGCTTTTGTAAGTATTCTATTTTTCATTCACAGCATTATGGACAGTCTAAGCTATTTAATGATGCGATGGACATTATGAATATGGTTTTCACAGGAGTGTTCACTGTTGAAATGGTTTTGAAACTGATTGCATTCAAACCCAAGGTAAGTTTAAGATATGCTTTAATTAGGTCATCACCACAGGATTTAAGTATCATGAGTTTCACACTTGTGTTCACAATCAAAGAACGAAAAGAACCAACATTTCCCATCTTTATCTGTCAGAGAAATTATAATAGCAATGTAAATCCAGGAAATGAAATGCAGATATCAGAAAAAAGTCTTACGAAGTGGTTGATGAGATCTGGAGTATTTTGAGGTAAAGAAAAATGTCCCTTTCTAGATCAGATAAAACATTTCCTGTTACAAGCATTACCATGTCTTCTATTCTGGGTACTACATTCATTACTTGACAATAATTTAATCTTCGGTAAAGACCTGTATCCTGTATAATTTCCTATTCTAAAATGCAAAATAATTTCTTTACTTTATAAAATATAGCCAAGTGTTACAAATATACACATAAATAATTTACATATGCAATAGCCTTTTTGGATTTTTCTATTTTCAGTTATATATACATTATATTTGGTAGAAGGCCCCACACTGAGTGGTTGATTCCTTGTTTTAAAGGGACACTGTCAATATGAATGAAACAGACACATTTTCAAAAGATTTGCAAGAGAAACTGGTAACTATAATTGAAAAAAGGATAAAACTATCCTGTGGCAGCTAATGCAGCCCTTTTGTTCAGTTCTCATACTGCATTTTTGAAGTGCAGAAGTTAATGATGAAAAAACAGACTGAATTTGTTTTTAGTACAATGAAATTAATGTTTATTCTGGGTTATGTAAATAAGTAAAACGTGTTCACTTGCTACACTTGGAATTTGAAAAAAGCCAGATGAGCCATCTGAAGTATACTGCTCTCACCATCCAAGACTGGTACTTATTATTTTCCATTGCCCTTCTTTTAAAGCAGCCAGGAGATCTGTGGGGTGGCTGTGAGCTGTGCCCTGGCTCTGTTCTGTTAAAGCAGCCCTGTTCCTGCTCTGACCAGGGGAGTTCTGGGCTCACAGCATGGCCCAGAGCTCAGGCTGCAGCAGGGTCACAACAGCTTCCCAGACTTCAAAACTATTTATTCAGCTTGCATTTAGTACTGAGCTTGGCTGTACAGACTGAGCTACTTGGTTTAAAGCCAGCTCGTATTTGCCTGCAGAAGTGAAGAAATTATCCATCACTTGAGATCTGGTGTTGAGATGTGAACTGTGGAGTTCGGGGTGAATGTTTACCCGCTCTCCCGTGGTCTCGCTCTGCACTGTCCAGTCCATTGTACATTTCTAATGAATTTATTTGTATTTTTGTGTCAGCTATCTTATTTAAATGCTAAGGGTTTCACATTAAAAATAGCACAATATGAGGCCCCAGAGGAGATAGCTCAGCTGTGTGGACCACAGTGTCATGAGTATGCTGGTTGTGTTTCCTGATCTGTATTTCCTGTTCTATATCCTTGTTTTGCACAGAAGACTCTGCTGCATTTTATCATCTGCTTTTTGAAAGAAGATTGTGAATCCTTGTATGGTTCTCCATGCACTTGTGACTGTAGTCAGAAATAGCAGCTAATGCCAAACACAGTGGTCTGATCATAAGTGTACAAATCACAGTGCTCCATTTGTACTGTGGGCTTCCTACTCGTTAGCAAATGCAATGTCTTAAAACTGGTCTCTAAGACTCTGTACAATTTGAGCTTTAATTCTGTTGCCACATGCTTTCTATCTGACTGGATGCTTTCACTGTGAGACATCCTTGGATCTGAACCCTGAGAGTTTGAAGGGCAGACACTGTCAATGGAAGGGCCTCATTTCCTGAGTTTCAGTCCCCCATAAATGCGGAACACCTTAAACATTTTAATTAGCAGGACAAGGTTTAAAGAGCTTGATAATAATCAGACTTTTGGAAGAGACTAATTAGCAGGAAGGAAATAAAGTGTATTTAAGGTTGTTCCTGTTATTCTTTGGAGATTGTAACCTTTTAAATTATCAGATACTCTTTAACAAAACCTATTGGCAACACATATTACATAGTTCATTAATAATTACAAATCAGCCAGCAGCCTTAAGCAGAATTTTAATGTCTTTAATCTAAATTTCAAAATAGATGCATGTTTAAAACAACAATTAATTGCTTTAACTCCTATTAAGGTTTAATAATAGTAGGAACAATCTGAAACCAAACTTAATGCTTTGCTTTAGGGTCCATGAGAGAAGACTGATAAATTTCCTCTATGTCTGTGTCACTGATGGCTGGGTCTCTTAGGCTAGTCTGACAGAAAAAAGTTTTATTTATTAATTTTGTGCATTTAAAAAGTTATTTCAGAGATGTTCAAAGCATCAAATAAAAACTCCATTTAACTCTGTAGAAATAAGAATAGATAAAAACCTGCTAGTTTTTATCTCATCTGCTTGACAGTGTCCCCTTAATATGTTGACAAAAGTCCTTTGGTTGATCTTTTGGTTTTGCTGGTCATATAAACTTAAGGCTACTATAAATTATTGATACCCTTCCTATGATATTGTGTTGTGTAAAACCAAGGCACTGCAGACTGCCTTCCAGCTCTGAAATGCATAAAACCTGGAGAAGTGCTCAATAGTAAAGGTTTTGCTGAGTGTCTGGCACACTTGACTGGGAGATTGGATCACACAAGACTTTGCAGAATGAGGCCCTAAATTTTCCAAGAGAGTACTGAAAGAACTAAAATATTTACGTTGTAGATGTATGGAAACCTATTTTGTTGCTAATTCTCTATGCCTACATATTCCCCAGGATTTGTGATTTTGTCCTTCAGCATTTCTCAAATGAGCCAATTTTTCATAATATAAGCTAAAAGAACAGGTCTTTTTCTACAATTTGCTAAAATCTGTTACTCAGCATGGTTCAGTGCCGTTCAAACCAAAATACAGCTATGGAATCAAAAATAATCCATCCACATATACTGTATGTACAGCCTCCTGGTAGCCAGTTGTTGCTTAAACTTGTAATGATTTTCCATGTCGTTTTACATCAGATTTTTGTAAGAAAAAAGGAAAGATGGCTAGTAAGTGAATTGATCTTGGGTCCTTGCAGTGGTGAAAACAACTTATTTGCATGATGTTTATTTGCTGTGACTTGTCCATTCCTCCCTTTTCCAAAACCATCTTTATTTTCTCTTAGTTTTTTTTGTTTATTTGTATGCTTTTGCTTTTCATATTAGTTTGAACAATATTTGTCTATACTGATGGAAAAGGTTTCATAAAATAAATAAATAAATGTGTAAATTATTTTAGTGGTAAAGTGTTTTAGCTGTATTGAATCAAAATGTGATTTTTTTATTTCAGTGCTTTATCTTGTAGCATGTCTAGTAAAGTAACTTTTTCTATAGCTGAAATTATCCTTTTTTTGGAGGACTCTTTTTAGTTCCCACAGTAGAGGAAGATGGATAGCACAGCTCAGGATTGTGCTGATTATGTGTTTGCTGTTTGCCAATAGTCTCTTACTTTGTGTATATATAGATAAAAATATTGCTATTCTAAAATCAAGGAAGATACTTAAAAATAAGAAATGTGAATGATCAGGAAGAATATGATGAGAGCAGCTCTCTTTCTCTGGTTGGCAGCTGCTAATCTCGTTAGGATTATAAATTTTGGTATTGTTGGGGTGATTCTTAGTAAAACTCTGGGAGTGACTTGTTCCCATGAGCAGGATGAGTAAGGAGGGAGCAGTAGGGAATTGTGCAAGAGCTCTTTGGAGTGGAGGCATTTCTTCAGGAGGCCAAATCCATGAGCACTGGCTTTTGCCCCAAAACTGGAATTGATGGTTAATCTGAAAGAACCAGAGTAGTGCAAAGGGTTGTAGAGATATCAACACTCTGATCTATTTTCCTATTGCAGCCCCTCTCTTAGACAAAGGAATGATTGTAGAATTTTTTGTTTTAAAACAGTAGCATTATAAACATACTGAGCCTTTCCTGGCCCTGCTTGCTCTCCAAGAATGAAATGTAGAGCTGTTGTCTACTGTAGCAGCTCTCTCATAGTCTCCAGGAGCAAATTTACACTCAAAATAAGCCTTTTTTCATATTAATGCACTCAGGTGCATGACTTAAAACTGTAAAATTACTAGAAATTCTACCAGTTTAAAATCTTGAGAAAAATATCAGTCCAATTCTAAAATCAGTTTTTCCTCTGCTGACAACTCATTTATTAACTTAAGCTACTCAGCTAAAACATTATCTTAGAGCAAACAGTGTAATAAAAGAGTGTAACTAGATACAAGATTAGATTAGCACATTTGTAATTTTAAACTTCTTGCTAAATGCATTATTTTAGAGCTTCAATAGTGGCTGAAAAGTTAGTATTTTAAAATTAATTACCAAGAAATGTACAGGTACAAAATGTACATTTCAGCTTTTCTCATGTAATGCACATTCCTTAGTCATGGTAGACTGATGCTTTACTATATCTGAATAAGGTAAAGGGCAAGTTCAGTCATTTTTGCAGTTCTGGATTTCTATAATAAATAAGAGAAAGCCACATATTGTAGAAAACTCTGGTCTCCATAGTTATCTTAACAATTGTAATACATCTTGATTTGTTTCACACTGGAACCTACCCAGAGGATTCTTCTGAAGTATCTCATGCTCAAACATGCAGTTTCATGCCTGCAGTCAGCTAAGTGCTTGATAGCCCTTGAAAACCCTTTGCAGCCATGTCCCAGTAACACACATGTGGAAAATATATTTAAGGCATAAATTATCAGAAGGGTCATGAAGCAATTTATGAAAATGAGTTTTCAGACACTGGACTGGCTGCACCAACCAAAAGCATTAAAAAATCGTTCAGGTTGCAATGGCTACAGAATCAGCCTCTGACTGCAAATGTAGGATGAGTTCCTATATCAGACCTAGTTTATGACTAGAAGATTAAATCAATTCTCTAATCTTTATGCACAGTTTCACATTAATAACTGCGCATGTTTAGCCAATGATGAGACTTGATCCTTTGAATATTTTTACCAATCACTTAGATAAGTCTATCACAAAATCCTTGGTGTTAAGGAAGTTTCAATTGGCTTGGTGTTGCAGAAATATAATGAAAGGAGTCTTGTTGTCCTCATTAGGGTATATATATGTTAGAATTTTTCAGCCTTGCTAAAAGCCCAGAACCAATTTTGGATGATGGCTTGCTTTGCCAGCATCGTGCTTATCTGATGGTGTGTTCTGCATGTGTAGAGTGTGTGTGTGTCTGTGTGTGTGTCTGTACATGTATATATATAATTATATATATACACACACATGCACATATATGTTGCTTTTCCTTCAGTAGGCAATATTGTTTGGTTTTGTTTTGTTTTCTCATTAGACCACAGGTTTTGTTTAACTAATTTCTGTTTATGCAAAACTAAACAGAAGTATGCAAATATTTGACATTTCATGTGTAATCACAAACGTTTGCACCCTGCCTGCTCTGTTCAGGGCTATTTTAGTGATGCCTGGAATACGTTTGACTCCCTCATCGTTATTGGCAGCATAGTAGACGTCGTTCTCAGTGAAGCTGATGTGAGTATATCCCAGCTTACTTTCCCCAGTCCCTACTTCTCTTTCTCTGTCTCCCCACTATTTCCATCATCTGGACAAGTCACAGATTTTGATCTGATGTTTCTAAAGTTTTGAGTACAGACCAGTCATAGGTCAATTATGTTGATATGGGAAATAAATAGCCTTTTTTTTCTACCAATTTTTTTTAGCTATGAAAGGGAAAGTTTAGATTGTATAGTGGTACATCAGAGAAGCCTAGAGTGTTTCTGTGTTATAACACTGTCCTTTTCTTCTCTTTTTCTGTTTGTGTTTTTCTCTTGCTCTCTTTCTGCTGAATGCTTGTCCTAACAGCACTATTTCACTGATGCATGGAACACTTTTGATGCCTTAATTGTTGTTGGTAGCGTCGTTGATATTGCTATAACAGAAGTTAATGTAAGTAGCAACTGTTCATGCACTAAAAAGTAATTGCTCTCATCAAGAAATACAGAAAATGTAAACTTAATCCCCAAAAAAGTCCTTTTTTAGAAAAGTATGTTTAATCCTGGAATCAAAGACCAAAACACTGATACAGATGTTTGTACAAGCTGCTGTTATTTATTGATATACTTGTATAGTTGCACGTGCACACAGCACAGTGAGAGAATAAAAATTGTTTTTCTATATGCACAGAAAATATAAAAAAAAAAGGAATCAAGCTTATGTTACTATCTTACTTGAAGCCCATTGCTTTTTGTAGGTAACTTGGCTAAGATAATTCAAGATTCTGTGAGTTTTCAGTGGCTTAGTTTACCAAATGATGATTTCTTTTTCACTGAGAGGTTTGGGGTTGAAGGGGTGCTGGCATTCAAATCTCATGAGGTAGCAGAAGAAGGGCACATAGAAAGTCAGGCTTTCCATGCTGTGGAAAATGGAATGTTAAGTTTTTTCCTGGTCCTTTTGCTATTCATATCCTACAGTAAGTGTTCGGAAGATTGAATTACTCTTAAAGTATTTGGAAAACTCCATCGTTTACCAAAATTTTACTTGATGGCCGTTTCATGTAATAGATGTTTGGGCAACAGACTCACCTGGAAATTGCTGCCTGGTCTTGTGTTAAACTGTGAGAATCTCATGACTGGCTGAATTTCTGGAATGAAAATGGAGGAGTGATGAGAGAACATGGGAGTAAAAGAACTTTATCCTGACCTTTAGATTTCAGACTGATTTTTCTCTGTTCTCTGGGGATGGATCCTTCTGTGAACTGAAGGAATTTGAGCTGACAGGGAGGGTCAGTCAGCCCAGAACTTCAGTGTCCCCTTGTGACTTTTCGTAAAATATAATTATTCTTCATGGAGAATGTTTTTAAAAGCTGATTTTTTTCCCTCTGTTTTGTTTAGTTAAGGTTTGGTGTTCTTTTCCCCCCTGAAAAGTTTTGCATTTAGACTTACAACTCAAGTATTTGCAATTTACCCCTGATTTCCATTCACAGTAGTGCTGGTGTTGGTGAGCACTATTGTAGGTGAAGAGTAAAAAGACCAATAATTTAGCATAGCTTTCCCTCATAACTGCAAAAGGAATTTGATTGTGGAGAGATGAGAAGATAGCTGATGTACTTCCATGACCAAAGCAGATGTGTCTGTATTCAGCAGAGTATGGGCAGTGTCAATTGGACAGCACTACTTGTGAGTGGTCACTGCTGAGCTGTCAGCTGTGAAGAACACTGATTTAGCAGTCCTCACTCTTGTCTTGAAAATATTCTGGGGCAAGTAATGATCTCCAAGATAAATACACACCACAGTCAACAGCCAGCACTGCCATTTCTCTGTTTTCATGTTATTCTCATAAGAGGAAAAAGTGCTCATCTTTGATTTCTTCTAGTTTTGCACAGCAGACTCTTTGTGTACTAAGCATTGTCTGTTTCTGGTCTTGCCATTTTTCTGTGCTTTGTTTGTGCAAGTCAAGAATGTATTATGGTTTCAATATATTTCTGGCCTTGATTTCCCATTTTCAACATGAAACATTTAATGTTGAAGAGTGTCCAGGGAAATTTCTTAGCTTTTTACTTTTATTGTTTTGATTCTACTGAACTATTCCTACTTGATTAGTCTACTGTAAATTTCTGTCATCCAAATCCAGTATTTCAGAATCTTTTCCTCAGTATTTTTTCAGCATTCTGAATTGTGCCACTCAACCTGTACTTGTTATCTAACACTGGCAGTGATCCTGGGAAATCTACATCTCTGCTGAGATGCTAATGAGACTTTGTTTCCAATGGGATTTCAAGCATGATTGAAATAGCACCTGTGAAAATTCCCACTACAGAAACTTCTTAGGCTGAGGAAGCTCAGCCCTGTTTGAGGGCTGATTTGGAGCAGGGCAATTCACGTGCACTGACAGAAAATCAGGTCTTGTCTCTAATTGCAGGGGCACAACCATCTTGATTGAGCAGTGCAAAGGAGACATGAGTGTGAATACTTCATGTCCTCAGTGTGAACTAAACATTCCTATAGGGTTACAGCTGTGATTGCCCCATGCTGTGGAAACAGCTCAGCATCATTCTGGCAGTGTAGCTGGGGATGCTTAGATCCAGTGCAAAGGCCAGTGAGTTCTTCTAGCAAACAACAAGTTTGCATCTGACCCAGTTTTCACAAGAGAATGGATTGGACTTTCTAGGTACACATTGCCTTGATTTCACTATTAAATACTGGAAATTAAATGTCATCTATTTTATTTGTTGTTAACTTTTTAATCATTTTATAAGAATATATATGCTTCCCTGAGGCTGATTCTTTTGATCCAGTAACCTCCCATTCTCACATAATCCAGGAAATTAATGTGGTTTGAATATTTTTGGTGCCTGTGGAAGTCAGTCTTCAATGTATTAAGCAATTTACAGGATTGCACAGCATTCTCAAGGACTGGATCAGTGGCCAACTCCAGAAATGAACCACCTCAGAGCAACATATATTTTGGAAATAAAAAATTTTCTGTGATTCTCTTTTCAATTTACTCTTTCATTTAATACCCCTTCCTTCAACCTCCTTCTTTTATGAACCTAATTGGTTTTCGTGTTCATTTTATTTTTAGAAATTATTAGAGGCAAGTATATATAAGTAAATATACATGTGGTATAGCAATAAAAAAATTAAAACCACTACTAAAACCTGCATAAATACTTCTGGGTTCTGTGGCCTTTTGTTTTCAGAAACTTTCACATGACATGCAAGATCTTGTGTGGTCATAGAAATGGTTCTTTTTCAATTAAAAAAGCAGAGTAATGATTGGCAGACACAAAGTGTGGTCAGTCCAGTCTGGGAGAGGGGCATATATAACTTATGAGAATGAGAGAGAAATAAATTGGAAATACAATCTGAATAAATAAGTTGTTAAAAGAAAATAACATAAAAGTTTCAATTTGGCCTGACTGTGTAGAAATGGTCCTATTTGTCAGCTCAGAAGCCATTTGGATGACCAACATTAAATGACTTAGAAGCATGATCACATTGTAGCAGTAGTGGTTGTGAAGGTTTTAATTCACATCTCTTATTTAAGTTTCTTTTACCATTCATGTGCTGCCAAAATGTTGAGAAAATAGTGGAGAGTTCCCTTTCCTCATCTTTTATGAAAATTATTAGTGCCATCTCTATGGGACTGATTTTGTTTTTGACATTTAAAAAGCCCCTTCAGGTTTTCTGCTGAAATAGGGTTTAAAGGAGCAGCATTTTTGCTTCCTCCCTAGCCCCTCAGGAAAACCTGTCTGTCTTGAACCTTGATCTTGTGCCTGTATGGAGGAGTGGAGTAGAGCCTCATGTCTACCTCCTGTGAGAGATTCTGGATTCACCTTTGAACAAGAGCAGTCCAGTTCAGTTTGTGTACCACTTTACACACCCTATCATATGTTAGAACTTAGGTCTTGGTGCTAGTAATTTGTATTTTTGAATGCTGTTGATATATTTTGTAAACTTTTGCAAACATCTCTCTAGGCTTAGGGGTAGGCCAGAAAACTACATTCTCATACAGCTTTGCTTTAATTAGTGTGAAGTTTTAGTGCAGTATCAAATCTCTGTGGTGTTGCAATACCTAATTTGGAGCCAGAAATAATTTTCTGAGCTGCTTTCATCATGTTAATGACAAAATAATTTATTTACTTTATTGTGCAACAGAATATTTATTAGTTATCATATAATACCAATATATTAGTTGTGAATTTAGATCTTAAATACATATTTTTCAGGAGAAGAAGCACTTATTGAAAGTCTTTTCAAGAGTTTCTCACATTGACTTAAAATTTTAATTAGTTGATGTCTATAGACATTTGGTTCCCGTTGAACAAGGAATATAGAGAGCATTGATAAGACTGAAGACAATTTTTTGCTCACATCTGAGTTGCAGTAGCTATTCTCTGAACAAATTGTGTGTGTTTATGCACAGGGACTCACAGCACACATTTCTGGAGATATTTTGGCAACCTGAATGTTTTGCTGTATATGCTATTGTCATCATGTATGTTTGTTTGTCATTCAGATGCTTCCTTCTTTGTTTATGGTGATGAGGACATTGTCATCACGTGTCATTTGTTCTGACATACTCTTGGACCCTTTGGCACAATATGTAAAAAAGAAGCTTTTGACCAACACCATTTACTAACATCACTGGTTTTCACCATGTATATATATTTTTTTAAGCACAGAGTTTGCTTCCAATGCATGATCCAATCTGTTTCACACTGTTCACGGTTTTGACACTGAAGTTCTTTTTAGTCAGGATGTTTATTTTGAACATTTGTTGCAAAGTGAAGAGTGTAAAAAGGAGTTCCTCTTTAGGAAATGTGCTAAATTTTTCATAAGCAGCATTTGAGCAAAATTGGTAGCAGGTTGCAAACATTTTAGTCAGTGAGTCAGAAATTTAGGTTGATCATTGGTTATATTTTTTTGAGGATTGGGATTGATTGAGGAAGAAAACCGTTATAGTGCACTTCAATTTAGTAAAAAAGAAACACTTAAGGAGCATTTAAGGATTGGCTAAAAATCACGTGGTTATGAAGTGCTTTGCTGACCTGGGCTCTGAGTGTAACTGGTCCATGGCTGGCAGAAGAGGCAGAACAATGAGGGCAGTGTCTGTGCTCATTCCCTTCATTGCAGTGTGTCTGTCAGCCGAGCAGGGAAAGCAGAAGCTGTCCATTTACTCCAGCTGTGACCATTACCAGACTTGTGGCAGACAGAAACACACCTTGTCACCTTAAGAATCACACAGTCACAGTTTTTTTGGGGAAAAAAGGTCCTAGTAATGACCAGCCAGTCCCAAAGCATTTTGGACGAAGTAGCATTGGAATGATTGGTGGAAAAAGAGGGGAAAGAGGAGGCTGGAGGTAGATTGTCTGACCACAGGTAATATTTTTTTTTGCCTTCTTGTCAACGGATATCATCCCTCTGCTCAACCTGTTCCCCTCAGTCTCAAGTCTATTCTAATGCTTCCCTACATGTACAAAATCAAAATGTGCCACTTTCTTATGTGTGTACATGCACGTAATGTCACTGGTGCTGCCAATAAAGTTATGTGCCGGGGGAGTGTCTGGTTTTTCCTTATCTGTAGGAAGCAGATGCTCTGTTTTTGTCAGTCTTTTATTGTTGCTGAAGATTTTCTTATCTATATCTCAGTTTAACAGATCTGAGCATTGCTTCATGCTGGATGGACACACATAACCATTAACTAACTTTGTCTCCCAGATGAACATTCTTTTTATAAATAAGTATGAATCATGTCTTCTTTTGTGGTAAATCACTACATTAGCTTCATTAGAATTGGTATTTGTAAAACAAACTAAGCTGCTGTATTATCAGAGGGAAATGCCAGAGGGGGTAAAACATTAGATACACTCTAAAATGTCAGACCCAGAACACTTGCCCAGTGATGAACATTTTCAGCCTCAATAGGAAAAACTCCTCTTGTATCAGGAGTTCATTTTCATACTTTGTTTCTAGCATTTACCTCCACCTTGACATTATTGCACAATTTGTTTTTTGTGAACAAAGTGTTTTTTTATTTTTCATTGCTGGCCTGCACTTTCCAATGTCCATAATTTGTAATCTCTTGCATATGACATCCCAACACTCCCCAGCAGCATCAGATCAGCTATCAGAAACAGGCAATTTGGACTTTTTGTCCCAAGAAGCTGAGAAAGAGGGATTTCTGAGGGGAGTGTGCATTGGGCAGTCTTGGGCATACACCACTGTGCAAACACAAATACCTTCAGTGACCTCCTGACAAAAAATAAAAAATAAAATGAGGGATCATTGTTCCAAAGCAGCTCCAGTAGAGCTGATTACGTAGTTTGGGTTCTCTGACCTCTGCATTTTTAAAAGTGAGAATTAAGTAATTACTAAGAGAGTTATATGTAGAAAATGTTGTTTTTACTGACTTTTCCTTTTGAGATTTTTTTTTTCATAACCAAGTCATAAAGCAAACTGATTAATTTTTCATTTGGAAAAATGATTAAATAAAAATATGGATGACCAAAGTATTCTTTTTCTGGTACTATCTATGCCATTATATATTGCCATCCTAAAACTGATGGGGTCCCATCCTGCTCCCAGAAACCACAGTGGAAAAAAATTCCCAAATGCTAACCCTGATTTTTTTTTCTTTTTTTTAATGTCAATTTGTGATAATACTGTAATTTAATCTGATCTGAGTTTTTGATCATACAAAATACTGAAGGAAATTAAGTAATTTGCTCACTATTTAAAAGAGTATCAAGTTTAACCTGACTCAGTCACCAGAGATTGTATGACATTTTGAGCTTCATTTGCAGAAGGTGTAATTAAACCTTTTTTCTTTAAAGCTTCAAATTAAAAGGATTTTTTTCTGTGCTAAAAAGTCAGTAGCAGTGTGGGTCTGTATGCGCTGGTGCAGGTTTGGGATTGATTTAGGTAGGCAGATTTGTAAGATTGCTTCCATAATCTGTGATATTTTGAAATTTATGGTGTTTGTGATAACGAATTTTTCCTTAATTATATCTTGATGATTTTATTTCAAATTGTTGAAATATGCAGGGAATTTTGAATGAAGACGCTATCTTTCCTTAGCAGCAGATTTTCCATCTATTTTGTATTAGTTCTTAGAAAGTTTAAGTGTTACAGCCAGTTTTACAAATACTCTGCTTTTAAACTCTCAGTTTAATAAGGAGATCTAGGTTTTGGTAAATTTTATGCATAAATTTAGTAATAATCCCTTATACAGTTAAAAAACTCTTTGTTTCAGAATATAGTGATATCTTGGCAGGGCAGCAATGTATCCAACTTGCCCATAGTTGAGCAAACGGGAATTTTCTCCTCATTTTCCCCTAGTGATGCCTTTATATTAAATATGTTTTGGGAAAAAAAGTAATAGAGAGCACAATTAGTATTTTAATAATGGCCTGATTTTTAAAAAGTACTACCTCTTGTTGCTTTTCTTTATCATGATATGTTTGCATAATATATTTTCAACAGAATCAGTCCTCTCTTTTCCCTTCCTTCTCGAGTTTTATCTTGAGTAGCAGCAGTGAGATTTGAGTAGGTGAAGTGTGGCACTGAGTGTGGCTGGTGCATCCACAGAGAGCTGGGAGCAGCTCTGGGGAGGCATCGTGTTCACTGCTGCTCTGTGGGACAGGAATTGTTGAAAGGAGCCCCTTTAAAAGGATATTTTAGGCAAGAGGGTAAGACTCATCACTGGGATCTAACATCCAGAATCCCATTTTTTTCTAGTGCTATAAATTTTTTCAAAGACACTCCAATTTTGGAAGAAGCTGCTGCAAGTTTGTCATTGCCCAAGAAGCACAGAACATTGGTCCTTTAAGCTTTGCTGCCTGCTCTGCAAAGTGACCATTTAGGCTCTCTGGAAAGTTTCTTCAAAATCAGAGAGGGAGAATAAACGGAGGAAAGTGATCTCACAGCACCCAGAGTTTGGCTCTGTGAGCAAGAAGTCGTGTGTGCCTCTCTAGTCCCCGTAGCTCCTGAGGGCTGCACAGATCCAAAAGGATCCATCAAATCCTGATCCCAACCTTTCTCCATGGTTGATCCCGTTAGCTCAGCTCAGGTGTGCTGAGATGTTGCCGTGCACCTCTGCACTTTAGCAGGTGTTTCTATATTAGGAAAGGGTTTAAGTTTCACCCCTGAAACTTTTATGAAGGAAGAATCAGAAACTTCTGTGATCTTCTCACTGTAATTGCCCAGTGCCAGGACAAAAGCACCTGCTGGACCCTTGAGCTGATCCTCAAGAAATGTATCTATTTTCTGTTGGGCAGTAGCCAAAAAACCCCTCCTGGATAATTGATTACTTAAGAGAGAGCACGGAGATTCTTGGGGTTTTTGGGGTTTCTTAGCAGGTGCAGGGGACCTCCCTGCGCTGTACCTGCCTTTCACTCTTGTGTTCTGTATAGTTTGTCATTTTCACTTTAATGAAAACCTTTTTGCTTGTTCCAAACACCTCTGGTCAGGTGATCTTGCTAATTATTTTTTGGCCATTTCTGAGAGGGGCTGCTGGTCACCCTCAGAGCCTGATACACCTTCCTGGGGCTGATGACACTGTCCTGGTGCAGACTATGAGTGAGAGGGCTCAGGTGTGACCTCGCGGTGTGCACTGCTGGGGCAGGGCCAGCCTTCAGGACAGGGGCTGGGGACATTTGTCTGCCCCTTTGGCAGAGGCAAAACCTGTGCCTGTTGAGCACTGCAGCACCCTGTGCTCATCACTGAGCTACCTCAAGTGGATTAACTTTGCTGTAAGGGAGCTCCTGGTGTGATATAAACCGTAAACACTTGACTATGGTTAAATTCCAGTGATGGAGTAATTAATCTTCAAAAAGGGCAGAGCAAAAAAGGACCTTAAAAGGCTAGTTGGGCCCTAAAGCTCTGTTCCTGAGTTCTAGCTGGGCTTCCTGCTATGATTTCATACAACCTGTGAAAATTGATGGCTAACTTTTTTTGGCATACATAGGAGCAGATATTTTATTTTTTATTTACTTTCCATTGAATCTTTTAAGCATGTTTTATACCAGCAGATTTTATTATGAGTCAGCCAAAAGGGTTTAACATGAGTTAGCCAACATGAAATGATAAGAGGATGGTTTAATAACGGAATTAATGTTGTGTTCAGGGCATATATTGAGTTGAAAGATGTTAATTTACATTTAGAAATTCAAAATGCTCTTAATTTTGCTTATGGTTAAGCTAACTTTTTAAAAATCTTTTATTTGATTTTAATATTTAATGTTCTTAATTTCTTAAAGCCAAAGCCAACTGAAACAGTCACAACTGATGAGTCTGGGGTAAGATCAGTAAAGTGACCCCAGTGGTTTTACCTATACTTGAGTTTATTCTTTTTACCATGTCTTTTTTCCACCAAGTTTTTCTGTATTTTTCATTCCTGTCTGACTGCAAAGGTGTTATACAGTGGTTTGCATTCATTGTCAGTGTTCTATTGGAGTCTATTACAAACAAACCCAACACAATCCTATTAACAAACCAGAAAACTTGGAAATGCATGTGCTGTGTGAAGCATTTCTACAGGTCCTGTGTTTTCAGCATGTAACTTTTCCTTTCATATCATGGTTATCAAGGTGAACAGGCCCTCAAGATACATTTCCAAATCTTACCTCTTCCACCTTTGCATTTTATGTTGTTTTTTTCTGGAAGTGTTGCATGTTTGAGTTTGTATTTGGTTTGACTTCTCCATGATGCTCTTCAGAACTCCGAGGACAGCGCTCGGATCTCCATCACTTTTTTCCGTCTCTTCCGTGTGATGAGGTTGGTGAAGCTGCTGAGCAGAGGAGAAGGAATCAGAACATTACTCTGGACATTTATCAAGTCATTTCAGGTTAGCACAATTTATTTAAATTTGCTTTATAACTGCAACCATTTACACACCAAATTTTATGAAGCAATACTGTGTGGATTGCAAAAATATTTTTTTAAGTTAGTGTTATCAATAATGGCGTATTTAAATGTATTTGCATGTTAGTGCCTACATTAATTTCTCCAATTATTTCTGTGAGTCTGAGAGTCGTTCTTTGTCATTTAGTATTACCTGAGGTTTCTATAGTACTTCTGGAAAAAATATTTGACATATTTAAAAGAGATGGGACAGGTTTGACATACATAGATCTCATGCTTCCACACATTTTTATTAGATGACTAGAAAAGAAGAATTTAACACATATTTTACATAAAACCAATTTCATAAGTGAAATAGATACTGGATTCATTGCTCCTGAAAACTGATGAAGTTAACGAAACTCTGTAACTGTACAGAATGAAGTATCTTTGTGTTGTCAGAATCAGTAATGAAAATAAAAATAAAAAACACTCAAGATGGTGCTTCTCTCTGGATTGCTGGAAGAAGTAATTTAAATTACAATGACACTGGTATTCATTGCATGCAGCAAAGTATAAAGAGTGACAGGTAATAACATTTTATGCACTTGCATGGGAAGAAAAACCTTGGAAAAGTCTGTGTTGAACAGAGAAATTACTTTTGCAAATTAAATAGAAATGATAGTGTGAAATTATTAAAAGACAATGCACCTGTCCCTTTCTAGGCTCTGCCTTACGTTGCCCTTCTGATAGCCATGCTGTTCTTCATCTATGCTGTCATTGGAATGCAGGTAATTAGAGAATTTTTTTAACACTAAACAACAGTACAGGTTTGTCTGAGGCTTGCTTCTTAAGTTGCTTATTGAAACATTCCTTGGCTAGTGGTGCTATGTGTAAAGCAGAGCTTTCAGAGTAATGGAAAAAAAAAATCTTTATTTGGCTCTGATTTTCTTGATCAGGACATTCCAAAAGACACAGAGCAGAACTTGGTGTGCTGGTTCTTTTTTTTCCTTTGCTTGCATATGTGATACATTTATTGCACTTACATGACTAAGATCAAAAACCTAAAGTGTAATGAAAGTGTTTTTGTGAAATTTCATGCGTCCTGGAGGAAGTTTAGATTGCAAGGCCTGCAGCCTCTGACAGCACAGGTCACTGGAATGAGAGTCAAAATTCTGGTCTATTGTAGGTATTTGGAAAAGTGGCTATGAGGGACAACAATCAAATAAACAGAAACAACAATTTTCAGACTTTCCCCCAAGCTGTGCTTCTTCTCTTCAGGTGAGTAAACCTTAGCTCTCACTCAGTACATCCCATTTCACTGATCTATGAAAAATGTGCAAAACATGTTTGCAAGTGACAATCAATTCAGCTCAACAAGCACCTCCTGTTTGCGGCTGTGTGCTGAGTGTCCTTTGGCAGGATTCTAGTGAGGTGATACAGACCTAAATTCATCACAGCTCTGGTGAAACTCCTCTGGGAAGCAATTGGCTTCGGGCAGAACCCAAACCTAGTCAGCCCAGTTATGAATCTGAGCACTGGGAAAGCTGCAAAAGGCTCTGCCCTTACTGCTATCTTCAGAAGTGCAGCTTGTGTGATGATTTCAAGAAATGAAGTTATTGCAAACATAAAGAAACAAAGTATTCTTTACATTTGCTGAAGGGGGTGTAACTTGCAGAAGGGAAATACCAGATGAGCCATAGGAGAGACTTTGTGATGCTGAAAGCAGCTAAATCTTTGTGTGGGGGGTGGGAGGGTGGATTATGGGATTTTCATCACTGGAGAATTTAAGAAATGTCCTGGAACAAGGAGAGAATGAAATGTGACAGGGGTGCCTCTAAAGGTGACAACCTTGAGCAGTATCTTGCCAGAGATTCTGTAATTCAGTTCCTGTGCATTGTTACTCACCTGGGCTGGAAAAACTGGCAGGTCATTCCTTATCTGGCACCACATGCATCACCCACTGAGATCTAAGTCACTTTATGCCTTTGACTCCAGGTAATAAGCACAGCTAAAGATGTCATAATTATGTAAGTGTCTTTTAAAAATTTGAAATTCTGAGACTGTACACAGGCTTTATGCAACTGTGAAAAAAATGCAGTTGCAGAAACTAGAGACAGGTGGTTCTTCAACCACAGAGGAAAGTTCATCTTTTACAAATAAGTACTTTGAAATTTTATGACAGATTTTCATACATGACTTTTGAGCTTTTGTGCACAGTAACTCCACTGCAGTAAGTATTTAACTTGTAAATCACAGTTTGGGGTTACAGTTTTTACATGCAAGCCTTAGTGCATTAGTCTATCTTATAAAATGTGTCTGCAATGTCAGATTATGCTTGTCAGTTCTAAAACTTGCTCTGCACTTTTCTTTAATTAATTCTGGCTCTGAAATGTTCATAGTCTGTCTTCACATTGGTGCTTGTACAGTATTTTCTCAGAATGTAACAAATGAATACATTTTTAATCCATCTTGATCAAATAATGCTGAATTTATCTTTGTGGTGTTACCAAGGTGTGCTACTGGAGAAGCCTGGCAGGAGATCATGCTGGCATGTTTGCCTGGAAAGCGCTGTGATCCAGAATCTGATTATAATCCTGGGGAAGAATACACATGTGGAAGCAATTTTGCCATCATTTATTTTATCAGTTTTTACATGCTCTGTGCATTTTTGGTGAGTTGATTTTGGGCTTATTAACAGCAATGAGCTTTGGCATTTTGCCTTTCTTCTAAATGAAGAGTAGTGAGTTGAGAGAATAACTGAAAATCCTGTATCCAAAATATTTTGGCAAGGTTGTGTTTTTCCATACAGAGTCTTAAATCCTATATTTTCTACCAGTTTTTTACAGTGAGAGTGGTGAAACAGTGGCACAGGTTGCCCAGAGGGGTGGCAGATGACCCACAACCCTGGGAATATCCAGAGTTAGGTTGGACAGGGCCCTGAGCAGCCTGATCCAGCTGGAGATGTCCTTGCTTATTGCAAGGAATTGGTGAGGATGACCTTTAGAGGTCCTTACCAACTCAAACTATTCTGTGATTCTAAATTCCCATGTGTGAGGTTTTCTTCTGACTGCACACGTGTGCAGGGTGGCTGGCTGCACATTTGAAAGCTGAGTTAGCAGTCTTTTCATTGCTGTCATTTTCATGCATTTCTCAATGGTACCATTAGATATTCATTAAAATGGAGCTGCAATGCCTCTGGCAGAGCAGTAATGCTCCTTGTTTTGTTTAAACTTAGCACAATTTGGATTTGTGTCTCTAGAAGTGTCCTCATGTGTGGCACATGAGAAGAGAACTAAAATCTTTTACCCTAGTCTGTGGCAGAAATGGATTATTTGCTCTGAGATAATAATTGAAATATGTTTTTCCTCATTGGAGGTGTCTGGTATAAGCTGATTGATTGATTGATTCTGTTCACAGTAATTGTTTCATTGCAAAAGGAGAGTGATCCAACAAAATTCTGTGAACTGATGTAAACATATGTTCTGTTGCTCTATATTACCTTCTGTGTTAACAAAATGTACTGTCATGAAATTGAATGCTATTCCTGAGATACACACTGTCATAATGTGTGTATTGGATCCATTCTTCAATTTAATGTAGTGGGATCTTTTAAATCGAGGAATAGAAACAAAGCCTATGTCAAAAAACTGAGTGCTCTAAACCAGAAGCATGTTCTTGTCATGCCATTGTTTGATAGATTTCTAGTTAGTTAAATGCAAATATTTTCCATGACATTTGATGGTATTTGCAAAAAACTATTGATTTACTTGAGTTCTTAAGCTACTACATATTGAATTGATAAAAATTCAAAATAATCAAGGAAGATTGTTCTTAATTACTTTTTTTTTAGATTATAAACTTGTTTGTGGCTGTCATTATGGATAATTTTGATTATTTGACTCGTGACTGGTCTATTCTGGGTCCCCATCATTTGGATGAATTCAAAAGAATATGGTCAGAATATGACCCTGAAGCAAAGTAAGTTAGATGATTTCTCTGATATAATTTATTTGGTGAACACAATGCAAGCAGAACAGGGTGTATTTTTTGGGAGTGGATGTTTGTTAACTGGTGTGTGTTGGTTCTAGGGGGAGGATAAAGCACCTCGATGTGGTGACGTTGCTGAGACGGATTCAGCCACCCCTTGGTTTTGGCAAGTTGTGCCCTCACCGAGTGGCCTGCAAGGTGGGTCTCACCAGATTTTGTGTGACTGCAAGATGATAAACCAGGCTGGAGTGAATAACAGTGTGTAACAATCTGTAGCAGCGAGTGAGAAGACAAAATAATTGGGAATTTAAAATGTTATATAGAATCTGTCAGGCAAAATGTGCAATTTTGACGGGGAGTAATGGCATTTTTATGTAAAAGTTGAAAGGCAATACAAAGGGGATGAATCATTGTTATATTATTTGATGACTTCAGAATTACAGATATTGATATTTTAGCAATTGCATTGGGGATTAGATCAAGCCTGTTAATTGAAGGACTGTTACAACAGTATTGTCATTTGGATTCTTTGTATATCTGTTTCATAAATAGGTAAAGTTGACATGTAAACCTCTGGGCTAAAATTCAGTGTCACAAGACATACTTAAAGCAAACCTCTATCTATCTATATGCTAACATCAAGTATTCATTGAGTAATGCTTTTAAACTATAATAGAAGAAAATCCAAGTCAAACATTAGAAAAAGATTTTGATAGATGAAATTGTGTCCTTTTGGCAGACAGGGTCACAGCAGTGCTGCTCTAGATGGAGAACTCTGATGCAGAGATGGACTGACCCAAAGAGAAAAGCCCCTTTCACAGCAGTTCAGTGTAGTTGGCATAAGAGACTCACAACATCACTGAAGAGTTAATTGAGGAACAAATGGGCTGGGACAGTTCAGACCTGGTGCTCTGGTTCTTTGTGGAGCATGAGGAACTCCTGGGACACAACTGCAGCTGGAGTGCATACCCTCAGATAACTGCTTGTGTCCTTAGTACTGGCACAGTGTGACTCAGACAAAAACTGAACTTCAGTGTTTGAAAGCTAGCTCATTAAATAGCTCAAGAAATCTTCTGTACATTTTTAACTTTTGTATAAGAATACATGTAGTTAATATCAAAAAGAAGCATTATTGTTCTCAATTACTGCATATTATACACAGCTAGGATGGAAAAAATTATTTTGACGAACTTACACCAATTATATTCCTTTCAGTAATACTATTCTTTGAATACTTCAGCTTTTCAAAAATTAACATTACAGGAGTTTTTTTCAAAGAAAGAAGCATCAAAATGTGTATTCCTTTTCTCATTTTCAGAGGTTAGTAGCCATGAATATGCCACTAAACAGTGATGGGACCGTCATGTTCAATGCTACTTTATTTGCTTTGGTTAGGACTGCTCTAAAGATAAAAACAGAAGGTAAGGTTCTTCACTGTAAAACCTTTACTGCACTCGTCAGAAAGCACAATGAGGAAAAGTTACTATTTATTTTTTTTTCTTGGAGGAGGGCTGCCTTGGTCACACTGGCTCTGGTTTGCTTTTGGGTCATGGATTGTATTCACTCTTGCTAGGAATGATTTGCTGGAAAACGAAAGGAAAGGGGTAGTGAGGCCAGAGCCAAAGATGCCTCAGAAATTATTCTATGTTTTCATCTGGTCAGATAAAAATGTGCAGCCCGGGCATAGCAGAATTTCTACTGCAAGAAATGAGTGAATTTCCCTTTCTGCCTAAACAAGATGCTCTTTCCTCACTACCTTTTAGCCTTAGATCCCATGGTGGTGCAACTGTGACTTCTGCACACTTGAAAACAACATTCCCAGTCTGGTTGAGGCCAGTTCTGACTGGGTTGAATAAATCTCTCTCATTTACATTAAAGAGGGAAAGGCTTTTAAAGATAGTGGGATGTTTCAAAGGTCTTTTTATTTGTACACGTTTTTCAATTTTTTTGCCATCTTTTACTGCTTTCAGTTCTGTTTTTTCTGCTGTTCTCAGGAGAAATTGGGCTCTGCTGGCAATATCAAACTTTGATTAAGGACCCTCAGGCATTGCTGTGTGAGCAGTGCAGGAGAGGAAAAACTGCTCAGTACTCAGTTGTTCAAAGTTTCAAGCCTGTACAACTGAGTAATTACTGTGGTTAAGTAAATAAAGACTCAGCTTTTCTTCAAGGAAGAAGTGGCTTGTAAAGAAAAAGTCATCGCTTCCTGGAAAATTTAAGCAGAAGGAGTGACAGAGTGAGGCCAAGGTCTGGAAGTCACCTTTGACCTCTACAGTGCTCCAGAGCTGGATTTGAAAGCACCAGGAATTTGCTGTCTTGTGCTCTCTTTAGCTGTGGCACTGTTGGCTACATCACATAGTGTGGGCTTGCCCCAAAGGAACTCTGTCACAGTCTTTAATTGTACATAGCTAATTAATATCCACAGGATCGTTCACTGCAGCTGGTTGAACCATAATTGCCATCCTCTGTTTTGCCATTTCCTTGTCACAGGTAACCTGGAGCAAGCCAATGAAGAACTTAGAGCAGTCATAAAGAAAATATGGAAGAAAACGAGCATGAAATTACTTGACCAAGTTGTCCCTCCGGCTGGCGGTCAGTCTGATAAACTCTGCCATGTGCTGTTCTCTGTGCATGTTGGTCTTTCTGGAGTGTCAGGAACCAAAGAAATAAAACTGCTACATTTTGCAATTATCATGTGATTTAAGGACAACAAACAATGGCAAAATAAATATTGAGACAATTGTATCCTATTACAGTAGACAATACATAGAGGACTGATAAGTGAAACTTAGATCAAAATGAGAGAGAGGAAAATGTTATACTTACTTTTTTGCTTGAAAAACAAATTTATTAGACCTAAGTATATTCTTGATTTCAAATCATTCAGCAAAATAAACTAGCTTGATTTCAATGCATTGAACAAAACACTGTGTTTTGCACTATGCTGCATTATAGCTTATTTGCTTGTATATGTTGAATACTTCTGGGAGGAAAAAGAATTAATTGCCAGCTTAATATTTTTTTTGCCAAATTAATAAAGCAAGAAGCTGAATTATCTCAGTTACAGTAGTTTAAACCAGAGCCATTCCACAAATGATGGAAATGGTTCAGATTTATGCCAATAAGACTGAGATATGAATATGGCCCATTTAAAGAGATATATGAATTCTAATGACACCAAATATTTGTGAGACCTACAAGGCACATTTATTAGCTGTTCTTAGGTGCCGTAAAATGACATGTCAATATCTCTCTTTGTAAATATATATATTCTGATATATATATTTAGGCTTTTTCAATATATACATTTTTATTAATACGCTCTAGTGTAGGTTTAGGTGACTGTTTTTTACTTGCTTTTTCAAGTTTTAAAGGTGCAGGATCTGTCTCACTGTCACTCATTCCCAGGGTATATTTACCCAGACATCCAATCCTCAGACACATTGTAATCCCCTGGTGTTTCTTGTAGTTTATTGTACCTTCACAGTGTTTTGGCAGCTCCCAGGACTGCTCAGACTCCAGCCCCTGGCCCTGGAAGGAGATGCTCAGTGCCAGGAGGAGGAGCACTGTCTGCACTGCTCTTGGCATCACCAAGGAGCAGCAGCAGCAGCAGCTCTATGGCTGGAGGAGCCACTTGCTGTTGGTGGGGTGGCTCCTGTATAATAGAGGGGATGAAGCCAAAAATCTGTCTAAATTGACTCTCCAAAGGGGAACTGATACTGCACATTTAAAACAACTTTTGTGTTCTACTCTGTTGTTTTTAGCCTTACACCTAAGTGCTTGCATGGCATAGATGAATCGCTTTGTTATTGTTGTAACTATGTGCTTGAGCTTTTTCTGCAGCCTCTGTTCCTTTCAACTATGAGTCTTTCCGAATATTCTGAAGCAATTCTGTTTTAGGGTGGTGGCATGGAATTAGTGTTGCCTCTTGCCAACTTTATTCCCCTACATTTTTATTGAATAGAGATGCATGCTTCAGAATAGCGAGCTCTGCCTGCCTAAATCAATCTGACAAAGAACCTGTACAGATTACATTCCTAGAACTAATCTCAAGTAGTAATTCACTCTTAACTTCAGCTTCATTTCATTGCTGAGTATAAGCTGTGTATTTATTTTCAGCTATACTAAAATTCATTGCTAATGTTTATTCTGCAAATGTAGCTCTTCAGTGTAGCTGGAAGGCCGAAAACCTGGATGTGCTCAATTGATAGGAAATAGGATGCCTTTGGCAACTCAGGATAAGTGGGAATGTGTCAGGAAGTCCTGCAGATTTATGAATTTTCAATTCCAGTTTACTTTGTTCCTCTGTGGATGTTATGAAAACTGAAATTATTGTAAATCACCTAGAAAAAAGAGGAATACAGCTATTTTACATTCATATGCCATAGGAGTGTAAAATAGCTTAGTGTACACTAGAAATTAGTTTTGATGTTTAATATTCAATGGAGAATTGCCATGAATTAGCTCCAGTTAAATATTAATTGACACCAGTGACAGCTGATAATAACAATTTCCCAAGAGATGGAAAACTCTCTTCAATATAAATCAACAAAACATTCAAATTCAATATGTTGAAATCACTTGCACTTAAAATTATTGAGAGGTATAGTTTATAGTAGTTTGCTCCAGTATTACTTGTGCTGATATTACTGAATGCTGAGTCCTTTGTATGTCATGGCTATATCTCCAGAACACTTATTTGCAGAGCAGAATGAAAATAATCAGTGTAGCGAGGGCTATTCCCTCCCCTTGGATTATAAATGGATGCACTAGAGAGAAACAGTTAATTCTTGGTACTGATTAAATAGCTTCTTATTAGAACTGAGTGAGACTGTTAATAGTTAGCAACACATTTTCAGTATAGAAAGGTGAAACTGCTTTGCAAAAACATAGGATATCATTCAAATACCTGGTGAATGAGACTCGAGAGTAAGAGAAATATATAAAACTCACTAAGGACACACCTGTATTCTCTAAACTTCCCAGTCTCCACCTGCAAATCCATTTAATCCTGCCTAGTACTTTTTGCCTCTTCCAATAGCTTCCTTTTGAAATTATTCCTATTGCCATCACGAATTGTAATTAGCGATTTGTCTGTTCTGTGGTCAGTTATGCTTAGCTGCCTTCCTATACCTGTCTATATCTGGCTATATGTGTGTTACTCAGAAAACAGAGTCAAGGATGGCTCCCCTTGGCCAGGCATCAGTTCCTGTGTGCTCATCAGTTCCTGTGTCTGCAGCATGCCTGGCTGTGCCTGTGACATGCACAAGCACCGTGGGGACACAGACAGACTTTGGCACGCACAGTCCAGCAAACTGGCAGTGCATTTGTCTGATGTGCTTATGAAAAATTGGTGCATGTCCAGAGTGATAAATAAGGGCCCTTTGTTTCTGCATCCTGGCATTTCCCAGGTGTTGTCATCTCAAGCACAGTCAGTGGTGGTGCAGTGTCATAGCCTGACGTGAGACATGCTCTGAGTGCAGCGTTTGTTACTTTGAGTCTGTCACTTCTGTGTGCTTGTTCTTTCTGGGAGCCATTTGCTAACTCTCTTCCTTAAAATTTCTGTTCAAATACTTGAAATGAATTAGTATGAATGATGGGGAAAGGCTTATCTGGGGAGTTAAACCAGAGCTATGTTGCAGATCTAAAATAGGGAAGGCAAGTTTACATCATTTACTGTGTAAGAGATCTCATCCTAATACAATGCACTATTAGTCTCCTGAAGAGCTGCAAAGGAAGATTACAGGTGAACATCAAAGCAAATATTCACAGAAAGTTTAATAATGAAATTCATGGAGTCAATTAAAAAGCTCATTTATTGCTGAGATGGAATCCATAGACTGGTGAGCTTTTCTTGTGAGCTGTTCCTGGTGTTTCCTGCCAGTTCCTCCTTTCCCACCAGGAACTGGGGGACTCTGACCCTTGAGGAGTTGTCAGAGTTTGGCAGAGCAGGCTCTTTAATATGCTAAGATATTTCCTGCAACAGACTGGTCTCCCAACCAGTATCTTTTGAAGCAATTGTTACAACTACTTTTGTTTTGATATATATATAAAGACAAATTGCTGAGAGAAGACATTCTGGGTGCATTTTCACTGTAGTTAAAGCCTGTTGTACTTTCTCACATGCATACAGCCCATTTCAGACATTAAAATAAGAGGAGCTGATTTTGCATGGTAGAGATTTCATTTTGAGATAAATTTTATCAGAGAGGTAAACGTGGATTTAAAAACTACTGTCCATGGAATGGATTTCCCACTCTCTTTGATGAGAGCAAGTCATTAAAAGAAGAAAGTCAATTTAAATTAGAAAAAACAGTCATTACAGGTAAAAATAGTACTACAAATACTATCCTTAGTGAGATACATTTGCACATATTACTGATAAGATACACAGACTCTATTTTAATCAAATGTTTCAAAAGCCCATAATTTCCAACAGAGATGTGTTAAAATGTGTCTGGGCTTGTTGGATTTTTGTGCTCAGTCAGCTCATGACTGGACGGAATAACAGTTGATGCCTAAACCACACTGGCCCCTCTTTATGTAGAGCAGGAGCCAGAAATCCTCTTGCCAAAATCTACCTCTGGATACTGAAAAACGGGAGACTGAACAGTGCAGCAGGAAGGGAAATGGAACTTCCTGTCAGATAACTCTAGGGAAAAAGGTGTGTGACCACAAAAGCAATGTTTTTGAATAGAAAACTATTTCTGGTTTTCTGGCAAGCATTATTCGCTGAGAGATCAAACTTGCCCAGCTGAATGATTCAATGGACTCATGAACAGGCCCATTCATTCTTAACCTGTTAACGAACCAGGTGATTTTGGTGTCCTCACACGGCACCTGCCTTTGGAAACCTTCAAATTTCGATTTTGTTCACAACAGTGACTCTGTAAAAATGCTACGTTTTATTGCCCTGGCTATTTGGCTGTTGTTTGAATTGTACTAAGTTCACTGATGGAAGTTATTTTCATTCCTTTCAGCATTACAGAACTGACACATTATATACACTGACAAGCAAATTTGGTTTAGTAGTGGCAAAAAACAGCAGAGTCACTCTTATGAACATCAGCGTATGTGAGATGTAGTAGATTTTATTTAATCTATTTATTCCAAGTAACTAAAGCCAGTACTTCAGCCTCTATGTATATACAAACATGTCTATGGTTTTGGTAGAAACTTACTTAGAAGTACAGGAGCCTTGGTAAAGTATTGTATTTTCTCTTTTGTTAGGATGAGTTCACTTAGCTGACTGAACCAAATGTGCTTGCTGAAACATTGCTTTTGAGCCCCTTACAGGCTCCATTGTTGTAAGCTGGAAGCATAGTACCTGTTGCACCCATCACATTTTCCCCCCAAAATCAGATGTGAGTGTACAGGCTATTGATAAATGTGCTGACTTGGGAGAGATCTGTCTGGTCTGTTCATTTAGATGATGAGGTAACCGTGGGGAAGTTCTATGCCACCTTCCTGATACAGGACTACTTTAGGAAATTCAAGAAACGCAAAGAACAAGGACTGGTGGGGAAACATCCTGCGAAGAACACCACGATTGCTCTGCAGGTGATTTTTTTTTGTTTTTAACTAACCATTTTGTGAACTTACTTGAAATAGCAGGTAGATGAATATTGATGATTGTGCAATGCTGCCAGGATTTTATTTAGCTGGGACACTTTTGGCCCTTATTCATCAGAAAAGTAAAAGCTAATCCTGCTATTCTGTCTATAACAAGGTAAGTGCAAAAACTTATTCTCTATGGATTACTCAAACAGTAGCAATAGTTATAAAATTTCTTAGGAAGTCTAGCAGATAAATCACAGTCTAAAGTTGCTGATTGGATATTGGATAAATAAAGCTCTGAATTATCATTTATGTTCTTTGTTTTGTTTTAAGTGTTCAATTTGTCGTGTACCTAAAATGCTACAAGCCAATTCTCAGGGAACTTCCTACTGTGCATCACCTCATAGTAAAGAGGTTTTTATACAGTATCATTTTTCTTAATTCTCATTTTTCTTTTCCACTTATGATACAGTGAAATATCTTCTTATTCTTTTATTATTTGCAAATTCTGAATTTTGCATCCATGAATTTCCTTCATAAGAAGTGTTAACATATTGAATTAATGTCACACACTTCTGTCTGTCTCTTAAAACCAGCTATCACATGGAAACCAGGACAATAGATTTGGCCTTCTGTCTCTCAACAGGCCTGCAGCAAGCAGTCCATAGAGTACATGTGACCTAAAGAGCAAATTTTGACAACTTCTTTCCACTGGTACCTTTGTAGAATGAACTTTGAAACAGGCAAATGGAAAGCTGTTCTCAAATAATTCCAGACATCATACACTGCACTGTTTTTATTGGATTGGGACTTTGTGAATTTCAGTTAATGGTTCAGTTTGCTACAAACTATAAATATATTTGCTTCTGATAGTTTTTTATTCTGATGCCAAAATTTAGGAATATGTTTTGAAAATCCCTTTCTATAATAGGAGAACTGTGTTAATTTGATTCAGAATCTGCTTGTTAAAAACCTATTGGTTTGTACTTCAATTTAGCAAAATTATCTTCGGTGTGTTAAGTGGGTAATTTCTTTCATTCCTATCTCCTAAGAATGTCTCTGCTGGCAGCTCTGACTCCCACTTTGTTCCAAATCACCACAAGCATAAGAGATGCAACAAGCAGGGAAAGATGCACCACAGTCCTTGCTGTGTATTTGTGCCCAAATGGCTTGCCAGGGCCATACCAACTGCATTTGCATACATGAAAGAAGAGAAAATTATTGGTAATGGAATTGATAAAAAGGCTGTAACAGTCGAGAAGGCCGTGAAAGATATTGATTTTTAGGAAGGACTTTTCAGACTTCTTTATTGCAGAAGCATTTGAGCATAAGGAGGTCAGAGTTGGTTCTGAGCTTCAGTATTGCAGGTTTTCACTTGTGTTTTTGAAGTTACATACATAACAATGTAGAGAGAACCACTGAGTTCTCAAATGTGAGTATGATCTCTTGTTAATTATCAGACTCTGCTTCCTGTTCAATGAAAAGACAGAGGGAACTGGAAAGACTCAGCTCTTCCTCTCTCCTTAGGCAAATATTTTTCCATTAAAAAAAAGACCATTAATCTCTACTGGAAATCTGCAAAGGTCTATAGGATTTGAGACCTGGAACTTTTTTTTCTGATTAAAACCCATCGTATTAAAATGAGCCAGGCCAGTAGGTGGGAAGATTATGACTTTCTTTTTTCCCCATCTTCATCTTTTCTGCTTTTGTCTTTCTAACAAATCAGTAGGAACTCAACTTGACAAATAAAAATGGAAATACTGTTTCAAAGAGACCTGAAACTCGTGGTTGGAAAAAACAAGCCCAGTCCAGCATATAAATGAATAATATACTTTTAAACTGGAAGCTACAGCATGTCAGATTCAAAGTCATAATGCTGTGTTTGTTAGAACAATTAATTATATGAGGATAAAGCTTTAAAACAGAGCTGGGTATCTTGCTAAAAGAGATGTTCTGCTTCAACAAGGAATTGATTTCTTGTGATCAATGACCCTGAGATTAGTCATGTGGGATGTGTTTTAGGGAATTTAGTATAAATGAGTGCAGAGAATCTTTTTGGCCTTAGAATGTATAAAAATTGGGTGCAGCCATTTTCAGCTGCTTCATTCCAGGCTTTGTCAAAAGCTTAAATGCTTGTAAAACTTCAAAGTTTTCAAAAGTCTTTGTTCTTATCAACCATTTTCGGCAGCATAATTTATAGGTATATGATCCAGCTTGTGTCTCAAGTAGAGAAATCTTGTTAGATGATCCATGAAAACCTTGTAACTATAAAAATGCAATTTCAGTTCTTGGAGAGCTAATAGTAACTGTTTTTCCATTTATTCTCTCAGACACTCCAGGTAAACTAATACTTGCATATCACTCTGCTAAACAGTATACTAAGAAAAGCAGAAACATGCAGCATCACTCTGCTGTCCAGTTTGTCAGGGAAGTTATGATGCTTGCTGTGTCACTGTAGCAGAGGTGGTCCAGCATTAATTAATCAAACACGCTGCACATTCAGTATTGCAGCACCTGACTTACAAAGACGTGAATGGAAAAGAGTATGAACAACAACAGAAAAAGGATTTGTCAGCCTTCTCTCCTCTCTGGAAGGGAAAATTATCCTCAGCTACACATGAGTTCCTGACACTGAAATCTGACAGCACATACACAACCTTTATTTTTATTTTTGGCTGTGTATACCTTTTGTATTGAGAACTTTTTTTTTAATTAGCAACTTCCTATAATCAGGGTGGGCATGTTACTTCAGCAGCAGCTTTTATTAAGTTTTTCTGAACTGGATAAGATTTCACAGTGTCTGATAGTCATGATCATATCATTGCAAACAGCCCCGGCTTTCTGAGCTGGTGGAGATGAGAGCAGCAGAAGCTGGCCTACATCTGGCTGTGATTTTTTTAACTCTGTCATTCAGAACCTCTCTATACTAGGAATTGCTTGCTTAGAGCTTTAAATAAGATGAGGATGTAGTTTTACCAGGCTAATAAGAAAAGGCTTTCCAGCCATCTGATTCTTCTCTTTGTACAGAACAAGAGCAACTGTATTTCCATATTCTAGTTCACATCTCTCCCCATTTCAGACCAGTTGTAATGCTACAAAATCCTTAAGCAAACCAGCAAATAAAAGCAATGTCACCTGTTCCAATTTGTGTCAAAAGCCATATGAGCCATAAATGCTCTTGTACTTTTGCTGATATCTGTGGCTTTCTCTTGGGGTGAATGAACTAGTTAATTAGTGAAGAAGACGTTTCCTAAGGATCTAATAAACCCTGCAGTTCCTTCATTATCTAGCCTGGTTTTCCTTATCTCTTATCTCGTGCAAGAGAGGAAGGAAACAACCTGCTATCAAGATTTACAGTCCCTTCCTAACCTTTGAGTGAAGCAAGAGGTGAGTTACAGTTTTATAATCCTGCTGATTCTTACAGTTGGCCATGTCACACTTTCTGCCTTCAGAGAGTAAGCAGCCCCTGTGAGACAGAAAGCTCCTTGTGGCAGAATCCATTGTGTTTTAATTCAAAGGATGATTGTTGGGCAAAAAATTAATGGATGTTGCCATTTTCCCTGTTTTATGAGACTGAAACAGCCTTTTCATAAACATAGATAATTTCTTTTGCCCTCTTTTATTCCTCATGCTCAGGAGGCTGGGTTCTTTACTCTAATTTCATTCAGTACTTTTGAAGATACTGAAGGGAAACTGTGTAACTGTCAAATGGCCTAAGGCCCTGTTTTCGCAAGGGAATAACACTTTTTTAAAACTAGTCCTTGGATGTTAAATTGGATGCCTTGCTTTTAGCTAAAACTTTTTAAAACATGTACTTCTTACGCTGCTCTCTCTGATGAGATGACTTAACACAGGCAGAAAAGTGATGCCAAATAATCTAAGAATTTTACATCCAAGATAAAAGATGTTTCTAGAACAAAATCTCCACAATATTACAACTGGAGTTCAAGGTCATAAAAAGTAATGTTTTCAGCAAGAAAAGCACTTCCATAAAAAGTGTGGTGTGAAAGACAGTGAGTTATCCACACTGTCTTTAGTTAGCTGAAGAGAGTTGCATAACAGGCTAAAATTCTGTGAGATAAGAAAAATCCAGTGAGGCTTTCTGGTGGCCTACAGTAGTTGTTTTAATAAGTTCTGTTTCACCAGGTGTGGGAATAAATGATCCCTTGGAAGCCACATTACTCAGCTAGAGATCCAGTCTGTGGATTCAGGAAGGTAGACTGACAAAGGAGCATGTGTAAAAATACTGTTCATAGAAGATGTTATCTTCAGAGAGACACACACAGCATTTAATTTCAGGATGAACACTAGAATATACAGAATAGGGGTTTCTTGTAATTAAGACTTAGGCGTTTTAACACATGAAACTGAAACTTGCATCCTTTGCCTGACTTTTGTTTGGTTATGTGAACACAAAACTTTTTAACTGTGTCACAAGAATGTCCCTGGCAGCTCCCTCATGTTTAGGGGCCAGAACCTCCACCCAATTCCAATAAATGAAACAGCTTCTTCTGACACTGGATTTGAGATGTGTTTGGTGCAGGAGAAGAAACAATGGAAGTTTGGGTTGAGTTAGAAAATTAGAGCAGAGCTCCCTGCAAAACTACATTTGCTTTGTGTATGCCAGAGCATGCAGTGGGCAGGAATTCCTTTTCTTACTCCACTGTAACTTCATTCAGGGTGATTTTTATTCTGTAGAGCTCAGGTTTTCCTCAAGGGTGTTGTATTTGGTGTTAGCCTAACCCAGGCCTGCTGTTTGGGTAATGTCAGAGAGGAGGCAGCAGCTATAAAGTGAAGAGGGAGCAATTATCTGCTCGTGCTGTTAAGGAACTCTGCCATGAAGTTTCAGATTCCTCCTCATCTAGAAAAGACCACTTCAAATGATAACCAACTGCAGTTTGTTTAAATCTGTATATTGTCACCTAAACCATCTAGAGCTGCAAATAACAACATCCCTTGGAACCCCACAGTTTGCCTTTTGCAGACCCAGGGGAATTCACACCCAAAAGAGGGCAAGAGAACAAGAGGCTCTGAAATTATAGGTGACCAGTTTGAGTCAGCTGTTTATACCATTTTTGTGGTGTTACACCTGCTCTGAGGTCACCAACAAAAAGGTGCCTTCCTTGTGCTATTGGCTGGTACTTATGCAGTGACACCAAATATATTTTCTGGGTCATAAAGGGATGTCTTTGTGCAATGATGGAAACTTGTATTGAGCCAAACATTGGTCACATTGTTAGTAAAATAGATGTTAAGTGAAGCATGAACAATTTTAATTACTTTCATCTAGCACAGAGAGGGAACGAACTAATTCTACACTGTTTTTCCTATGGAAAACACTTACTGTAAACTATGTAACACATTTGTGTTTCATATTTATTTATGTGTATAAATAATATACACAAATAAAAGTTAAAAGATATTTTCTTTCACATCCCAGGTACATAAAAGCACTGATTTATTGACCCGAGCCTGATTTTGGAAACACGTTTCAGATTAAACTAATTATGCTTTTTTCTCCCTGCAAATGTTACAACTATTATTAACCCTGCAGTAAATAGTAATAGAAAAAAGAAGAAAACAAAACCCTCTGGTAGGCATCAGCTGAGGGGTTAATCTGTTGCTCAGGTCCCATTTAATTGTGCTGGCATGTTCCTGTGGTGTTCACAGAAGGGCTCAGAGCTTTGGTGTAGCTGCAGCACGCTCAGCGCTGGAAGCCGCTCTGCCAGGATGGAGAACTCTGGGCAGTCAAGGCTTGACTACTATGTCTCTTATGTCCACTGCTATAGTGTAGGTTGTTCAGCTGTTTTTCTGCATGCTTATTTCCTTTTTAAAGTAGTTCTGTCGTTGTATTCTGTTCATACTAACCTCAGTTTATTTTTATGTTGAAGTGTCTGTGTAGCTCTGAGGTGTTTTACTCTTTGTAGTTTTGTTTGCTCTAAAATAAGCAGATAGTAAAAACATGTTCTTTACCTATAAATCTAATGGTTTACAGGAACATTTTTAGCGTCATAGGCTTCCAGGATTATGAAGCTCTGAAAGCCTAAGCATTTAGAATTAATGTTTGTGCTTTATTACAGTTCAAGTGAGTTTATATAGAAATATACATAAATATATATCATCATACTAAAGTCTGTGAAGCAAAGCTTGATAGTGTCTTCCAGTTCCTGGTATCCCTCTGAGATGCCTTAAAAGAGGGACTACTGGGTATTTTACTGACTGGAAATAGTGTAGGTGACAATATTTAAATAAGGGTAGTGTGCTTGCACTTGTTAAACTAAGCTTAAACTGCATCTACTGTTGATTGTAAGGTTGTCTATTGAAAGGTTGGACCGTACCTTAAAATGGTTGTGGACTGAGTTTAGGTACAGGGAAAATGATCTTTTTGTAGTTTCAGTATTTATAAGCATTTGAGTTTTTTATTCAAAGTCATGAGTGGAGTCTTGCATTATACACAGATTTCTTAATATAAGACATATGTTTAAAATGGTGTTACTCTTTTATTCATACTCTAGGAAGTTGATTTAAAATCTGTTTGGCATTTGTTAAAAGTGGTCTTTTCAAAGTGTTTGCATGTTTAACTTCAAAATGTTTTGATGTTTTGGTGTGAGGTGCCTTTCAAGGCTCTTAAGGCATATCTCTAAATAACCTGTCTAGGGGCACAGTTATTGGTCATATGATACCTTTTCTTACTGAGGATGAAGGACTCCTACATTTCTGTTATTTTTTGAAAACACATCTGTATCCTCTCAATGGTGTGTCAGAGACAGGGGCATCAGTCATTGTCTCTTGAGATGCTATCTAGGACCCAGCACTAGTTTTTCAGTGCCTTGTGCCATCCAGAAAACATTGCAGGTGCTGTTGTGCCTCCAGAGCACAGCTGCACAGAATTACCATGTTCATCTGAAGTCATTCTGGGCATTTACAGGAAAGCCTAATTAAAGATATGCTTGGGTTTCTCATATAATTATGTTGTTCAGCACTGTGTGTCACTGCTTTGCTAAGTAACCTTTGGACTGATATTTCCTATCCTTCTCTCATCTACAAGGAAAAAAGATGAAGCAATGAAGGAATCAAAAATTAAATTTTGGATAAACAATGTGTCTGAACAAGAAATAACTTCTTTTGCAAACTTTGAGGGAAATCTGTAGAACAGAGTTAGAGCTATGCTTGAGGACTGTGAGGAAGCAATTCCTCTCTAACACTCAAATTCGACTTTTAAAAAAAGTGGTTATAACATAATGCTTAAGGAATGTGGCACATCTTGAATCTCTGTATGTAATGAAAGTCTTATGAAGTTCTACTTAGGGTAATAACCACCTCCTAAGAACTTTAGCAGTCTTAATGAAAAAGAAACAAGGACACCCGTGGCAAGGCTAGACAATTCACTAACCAGGCTCTTGTTTTGGAAAAGCACCATCTGGTCAGTTTTTGGTTTTATCTCTGATTTAAATGTAGCAGGTTTTAGAATCTCACAAAGGGAGGATATGGAGTGCTCCCATTGCTCTGTTGTGTGTTACATTGTCACTCAGGGTTCTTGCTGGGTAGACTAAAATGTGCAATATGATGTCGGGAATGTGCATCTGAAGGACCCTTCTTCTCTGTAAACTAAAGAAGAAGTGTGGGGAAGGTTGGTTTGATATTTGTTTGTGCTCTTTTGTTTAAGAGATCTTTGGTTTTGAAGCACTTGAAGGTAAAGCCAAATGTTTGATGCTGCCTCTTCAGTCTTTGCAGAAGGCATTGAGTGTGGTTCAAAGAAGGGATTTTCCTACTGACATAAAAGTACCAATTCTTGTGTTTTTATGTCAGTCCCACTTTAGTGGTAGCTGACTGATCTAATTAAGAATTATCTATCATTAAGAGCTCAGCATGAGCATTAGTATCATTATGTGGTGCTCCTCGTCATAAAAAGTTTCTTTGAATGCTGTTGGATTGCACAAGGTAAAATGAGACAGTAAGTGGGAGTAATTGTTTTAAGGAGACAGTTCACAAAATTATTTAAGGTCATTCATTAGAGCAAATTGAGGAATATTTAAATTCTGTAGACTGGTGTTGCTCAAGAGATTCAGTGCTGGCTGTGAGTGAATAGATCTGCTGAGTTTAGTGTAATGAACATATACCTGGTGATCCAGGTTTCTTTTTCCACTGCTGACTGGGTAAGTGCAAGAGGTCTGTTCCTTGGAAATAAGTATTACTGGAGAGAGATGAGATGATAAAAGCTGCCTGCTTTCTCTTGAGTAAAGGAGGGGTAATTCACCAAGAAGTAAGCCAGAAGGCAGTTGGAAATGTAATCAAAATTAAATTACTATTCAGTGTGTTGCCGTCAAACATGTGGCTTTTCTCAGCTTCCAGGCATATGTTTGTGTGGCTTTGTCTCAATTTGGCAGACAGGAGTATGAGCTAGTAGATTTTGTCAGAGTTAAATTTTGTCTTTTGCTGCTCTCTGACAGTGCTGTGTTCAGAGAAGGCTCAGCTCAAAGGCTCAGCCATCCTGGGCTGGCTGAAAACTCAGAGCTTTTGTGCAGTTGTAGAGCAGCACACTCAGCCAGAGTTGAGAGATGGGCTCCTCGAGCATGAATAACTCTGAACAGTCAAGACTTTGCTGTGTCTCTTATGTTCAGTTCTGTAGTGTAGGTCTATTCAGGTATTTTTCTGGATGCTAATTTCCTTATTTAAACAGTTTTCAAATTGTATTCTGCTCATACTAAGCTCAGTTAACTTTTATGTTAAAGTGCCTGTTGAAGTTTTTTGTTCTTTTTAGTTCTCTTTGCTCTAGAGTCAGCGGGTAATGAGTGTGAAATGCAAGTGGCTCTTCTAGCTAATGGTCAAATAAGCAAAATATAATAGCAGTCCTATAGTAAATAAATACTGCATTTGTCTCTGTTAAATAAATAGAAGCCTCTGGTCTTCCACTTGAATAACTGTACCTTAAAGAGTTAATTTTGCTTCCCTTTAGTACCTTGCAAAATGATGACATTAGCAACCTTGCTGAGGTTTTGACTATGCAATTAGCATAAGTGGGAGAAAGCACAATGTATTCATGAAATGAGTATTGTATATTAACTCACTAGTAAATGATTTTTAGAGCCTTGTTCAATTATAGCATAACTCTCAAAGTTCATCCCTGAGGAAGAAAATTGAATTGCCAAATAGAAGTAGATAATATGATTAGTCAGGCACCTTTGTCAAGAAGGGAAATACTGCAGTGAGTGAAACCTGAAGTGGAGCCTGTAGTAAATCGGGACCATTAAGGTTCTAAGCTTTTTGGTTCATCCCTTTCCAGGTTCTGATTGCCCACACTGCATAAATGACATTTTTTCTCTGCCAAGCAGCTGTTTCTGTTTTGAGCAGAAGTTTTGAGTGTGCTCCTGGGAATGTGTGAGGAAACAGCATGGATGAGACCAAGCCATGTTTGGGGTCCTCGAGGGTCTCTCAGCTCCTTCTGCAGCTCTGAAACACATAAAATTCTCTATGCATCCTAGTGCTACCCCAGGGCAAGTAATATGCAACATCCGTGTTGTGCTGGGACAGCACTCACAATTCCTTCAAAAATGCTAAAAAAGTATAAATCAGGTTTGTAGATCATAACTAAAAATTGAGCCAAGTGCTGTGCAGGATTTTTAGTAGTGTAAGTGTAGTGTTAGTAAAGGGTTAAACACACACATCTTGGATTTCTTCTGAGGAGATAAAAGAAGTTGCTGGGAAGAATAAGACTGTGTTTCTTGCTTTGGACCATAACAGCCAGAGTTAAATCAGGAAAAATGTCTCCTGTTTGGAGTAAGGCCTGTACAAAGCACTGAGTTCTTGGCATGGGTTATGACATCTCTTTCCTCCCCGATGTACAGGTCTGTCCTGGACAGTTTCAGCATTGTCCCTTTTCTTAAATGTTGCTTGTGGTAGCAAACTTAAGAGGGATATGAACCGATGTACACTGAGCCTCTGCTGCTGTAACTCAATGGTTTTCTGTCCTAAACTAAAGCTTTCAACCAAATACCTGCAAATCACAGTGCAGTGCAGATGAACTGGAATTATTTCACTGCTTTCTTTTCCATCTGAGCTCTGCTAAAATTGCTGCTGCTATAGCAAAGATCTCCTTGTGTTTCCTTTGTTGACACAGGCTGCAAACGTGTTTTGAACATTAAATATACATCTCATTGAAATGCATTTTATTATAGTCCTTGCTGATTACTTATACCTTTTAATAAGATTTTTTTTCTATAGGGGTCCATAAACATCAGTGGTGGTTTAGTCAGTATCTACACTGTGATAATAAAGACATGATCACCTCAACAGGGTGGTACTGGAATATATAAACCTTTTATTAATAACAGCAAAGGAACTTACACCAGGATGCATCCTCTGTGGATGTCAGGATACAAAAACTGTTAATTGTCCTTTAAAATAAATTTAACACCTGTAATTAAAGAGCAAAAAAGAGTTTGTATTCCTAATGTATTATGGTATTGTCATTGATTTAGGCAGGACTAAGGACACTTCATGATATTGGCCCAGAAATACGCCGAGCTATATCCTGTGACTTGCAAGATGATGAACCAGAGGAAAACAATCCAGAGGAGGAGGAAGATGTTTATAAAGTAATGTCAGAACCCAACCATGTGAATTGTTTTTTGTATAATATGAGAGTAAAGAATGACCTTATCCTTGAATATGAAATAATATAATAGTAGCAATACTTTTAAACCCCTCAAATTAGAAAATATAACTATTTAATAAATATTTTATGTATAAACCTATAAAAATGGGGGTTTTGTATAATATGAGAGTAAAGAATGACCATATCCTTGAATATGAAATAATATAATAGTAGCAATTCTTTTAAACCCCTCAAATTGGAAAATATAACTATATAATAAATAAATATTTTATGTATAAATCTATAAAAATGGTAATATCAGGACTCTTGCATTTCTTTATAAATTTAGGAAGCAGTTCCTGCAGGTTCTCCTGCCCCTAATTCTTTCTCATAATTCTTATTTTTTCTTAAGCAAATTCTATCAAAAGGTATGAACCTTGCCATCTCAAATTTTGATAGGGGCAAGGTTGAAACTGGTTTTAACCTCTGCAGTGGTAGATAGGAAGAAGAGAATGAAAGTCTGTGCAAGCAAACCACAGCAGACATGGAACTGTGTATTTTAAAATGAATGTATGGGGTTACGTTTAGGTCAACTAAATATAAATGCAATTTCCAATTCCATCAGGGATATCAATAAGAATCAATCAGAAAAAAGATTAGGGTTCATCTTTATGCTGTTTACTCCTAAATGGTGAACATGTAAATTTGGTGTCACAATCAGAGGCAGTCTGCAAACCGTTTGTCAGCCAGCAAGAAAACTTTTTTTCCACAAGCATTTCAGAAGAAGCAGATGTAAAATCATGCTTCTGCAGGAATTACAGCAGAAGCCCCATAGCTTGCTACTGTCCTTTGCAAAAAGGAGGATGTGGCACTGGAGACAGTGCCTCAGCTGCCATCAGTAGATGCATTTCTCTGCCAACCATCATTACCTCCTGTCTTCTCTAGATTGAGCTGCAACTCAGACTGCTGTCATCCAGGACCCACACCTGGCTAGACAGGGAGGCTCCCTAACCTGGGTCAGGTGTCCAAGAGAGCTGCATGTCACAGTCATAACTTAGCACCTCATCCTCTCTTTCACCATCCATTACACTCCCAGGGCTGAAAAAACAGAAACTACTCTTTCTTGTACCTCTGTGAGAAGAAAGAATGGAAGCACTGAAGCTGAATGTTCCCTACCTGGGATTTGCTTGCAGGCTGTTGCATGGCACTCCATCCTGTCTGAGCGACGCCTGCTGTGAGCAGGTGCTCCGGGAGAGCAGGAGAGAACTCCACCAAAGCCTTCCCAAAAATTAAGCAAACATGTCTCTTTCTGAGGAAGCTGCTGCATGTTCATGTGTGGGAATCTAGGTTTCTCCTGTGTAATGAAATATGGAGAAAGCTGGCTATGTCACTTTTAGTTGTGTGGAAAAGAATAATGATCACAGCATACTGTTGATTTGACTCTGAAATACGATATTGTCATCACCACAA
Organism: Sylvia atricapilla; assembly: GCF_009819655.1. NCBI lineage: Eukaryota > Metazoa > Chordata > Aves > Passeriformes > Sylviidae > Sylvia > Sylvia atricapilla. Next base: position 14,193,159 of record NC_089150.1, on the reverse strand, counting down.
TCACCTCTCTGTCACTTCAGGAGATCCCATCTGAAGCATCATAAAATTAGAAAGAAAAATCACAGGTTACTTGAATTGCTACTTTTCTATGCATGTAGGAGAGAAAAGTAAGTTGTCACTGTTGAGGGTATGTTCTGTTAAGGTATCTGATATAATTTTTTCTTTCTCTTCCCCTAAAACAGAGGAATGGTGCCCTCTTTGGCAACCACATAAACCACATTAGCAGTGACAGACGAGATTCATTTCAGCAAATCAACACCACACACCGTCCCTTACACGTCCAGCGGCCTTCGATTCCCTCTGCAAGTGATACTGAGAAACACATGTATCATCAGGCAGGAAACTCTGTGTACCACAATCATCATCATCACAACTCGGTAGGAAAGCACGTCCCAAACTCAACAAATGCCAATCTCAATAATGCCAACGTGTCCAAAGTCCATGGAAAACACACAAGTTATGGAAATCGTGAGCACAGATCTGAAAACAGTTACCGTTCACACTCCAGGACTGACCATGAGAAGCGCAGAAGGCCAAGCAGTAGGAGGTAAACCTAAATATGTCTTTGTTTTTAAATAAATGCAGAAATACACTATAGGAAACTTAAGCTAAGTGAAATTTATTTGAATCTTCATTTCTGTTGCCTACCAATGTATGAGCTGTATTTAAAATCTAGCTCTGATAAATGGGAAATGCATGAAGCTTCACTGGGTTTGAAAGTTTGAAGGTTTTCTTTAAAGTGAAATCATTAGTTACAGCGTAGACATTGTAATCACCAAAGAATTTCTCAAAATGACTTGTTCTTAAAATATTTTTCTCATTTTCATGGCCTACCTGGATAGAACACGCTACTATGAAACATATATTAGGTGAGTTGATATTGTTCTGATATAATTGAAGATGACAGGGAGTTTTTCCCCTTTTTTTTTTTCTTTCCTGTTTTCTTTTCTAAATTAACTGTATAACAATGCATATGCTCAGCAACTCAAGTGACAATTTTTAAGTCCATTTTTATACTGCCTGTTCTAAAAGGACAAACTTCTGGTAAAGTTCAAAATTATTCAAGCCCTTTTGAAAGTCCTGGCAGGTTTCTACAGTTTTCAACAGGCTAAAAATCACACCTGATTGTAGCCCTTGTTAAAAATTGCCTTCCCAAGACTGGAAAAAACACTGGTGTTAGTTTTGATAAGTGTTAATGTGTACAGTTCCTTTTATAGGGGATGCCAAATCTTGCCTGGTCTTTTGTGTTAATATTTTCTAAGACACTTCTTAAAATATAGGATCTATTGTTTTAATCGAGGTACATTGGTAAATGGATGTGTAGTGATGGTTTTAATGTCTAGATTTACATATCCATTTCAAATTTCTTTTTGACTACCTCAGTGAGAACTTCTTAATATTTGAGCCATTTGACAAATTTCAGGCTTAGAAGAGGCTGTGTTTTTCCAAATGACAATGTATATCATAGAAAAATGTCTTGAATGTATTTGATTTCACTAAGCTTCCTTTTATTGTTTTTCTATTGTACCACAAGGAAATAAAGGAAGGCCATCTTTAACAAACAGATACATCATTCGTGTCCTGAACTGCACTGCTCTGCACTGTTATAACACCACATTCTGAACTAGAGTTGTTAATGCTTGTCTTTTTCTTTTCCTCTTTGAAGCACATTAAAAGAACTGTGTATACAATAAACAATAGATAATTGATATAAATAGAGAAAAAAGTCACTATTTGGTTGCTGCTCACAGATCTGACAGTGGTGATGGGCGCCGACCGACCATTCGCCGGGAAGAACATGAAGTCCAAGACTATTGCAATGATGATCATTATTTGGCAGAGCAGGAGTATTACAGTGGAGAAGAATATTATGAAGATGACAGTATGTTGTCAGGAAACAGGTGAGGACTTTTGTTAAATAAAATGTTGTTAAATAAAAATGTTTGTTAAATAAATTAGCATGCAAAAATATTTCAGTATTATAGATACACAGATGCAATGGCTTCGCTAAGCACACTCACACTGCAAATTCTCTACTGAAATTAGTACTCCACAACTGCTGAAATGGGAAATGATGAGTAGGAAAGGGGAGTATTCCAAAGATGGAATATTTTCCTTCTACTGAATACATTCAGTAGCATCTCAAAAATAATCTCCACTTCTGTCTATTTTTAAAAAATTTTCAAGTCCAGCCCAGAAGTAGAGGAATTTATTGCCATTTTATCTTAGATTCCTTATATCTTAGAAGTGCATATGCTCAAGTGCCAGACATGCTTAACTCTCCTTTTCTTCTCCTGCTACATGGACTACATTTACCAGCTGAATTCTGGCAAGAATTCAGCATGTTGGTTTGCATAAAGGCTGAGATTTGCCTGAAAGCTAAATTTTAGAGAATTCTCAGGTCACTAATTTTTTTTGTCTGGTAGACAGCATCAAGTAACACCCTTCCAAGATCTGATTTTAAACATGAGAATATCCAGAATATAAGAGGCTTAAATCCATTCTGAGCTGCTGTGCTCCGGCACCTTACCCAGGGTTCTCAAGAGAGCATGGCAGGGGTAGAAGAGAGTATTTATTTTATTTTTTTAAGCACTATGTGACTGAGATCTTATATTTTTGGCTGCACTGGTAAGAATAAACTCAGTGAAAAAACAATATGACTAAAAATTTCACTTGAGAATTGACCATTACTGTAACTGTATTAGTACAAAAGTAACTGTATTAGTACAAAAGTATATGCTCTCTCTCCAAATCCTACAGAAACTGGATTTTAAATCTGAGTTGTGCAATTATAGAATGCAGTGTTTAATTATCTTGCTGGAGAATGAGTAGACTTGAAAATCTTTTAGAAGGAAACTAATTTTGTAACGGTTTACAAAAACTCACTGAAAGAATATTTTATTGTTTTTTAATGCAGGCATAGATACGATTACCACTGTAGATATCACTGCCATGACTCAGATTTTGAGAGACCAAAAGGTTACCATCACCCACATGGTTTTTTTGAGGAAGATGATTCACAGATCTGTTATGACACAAAAAGATCTCCTAGGAGACGGCTGCTACCTCCAACACCACCACGTAAGTACATTAAGGACAATTTGTTTACAAATCTGAAATAATTCAGATGCATTCAGACAGATTCCAGTTTAAAAAGGCTTTTTTTAAAAAGTGTAGATTTAAAGCATCTTATTTCAGATTGATATTGGTACTTTATTCTGCTATTTCAGGAACAATGCTTAAAATTCTGTGTTTCTTCTGAATGTTTCAATTATAGATAGAGTTAGCATTGTCAACAGATTTTTTTCCTGTTTCTTTAATTTTTATTTCTTCTCTTCCTTATATCTCTATGCCTTGGTTTTTCCTCATCTCAAGGACAATATTGCTTTATCTTCATTTCTACAAGATGTCATACTTCTTGTCTTGCAATTCTGTCTTTGTGTGTTCCAGGCCATACTGCAGAGAACAGCAGTGCTCTGGCGAAACTAGGCACAGACTCAAAATTCTTGAGTTTGGTCTTTGACCTCTGACACTTCACAGAGAGGAAGTACTTGGGGTAGCACTAGAAGATCAAAAGCAACCTCTTTTTAAGGTTTTTTCCTGTCTCAGAGATTCTCAGGTGTATTGAGATAATTTTATATCTGAGGGACAGTTTCAGACTGTTTAAAGCTACAGAAAGCTGTGGTCAAACACAACAGCAAAATATATTTTTATGTAATAAAGGGTAGCCTTCTCCAGCGATACTGCCAGTATTGGATCTACACTCAATTCCTCATGACAAGACATGCTCTCTGCTATTTGGCCTTCTGCCCCTAAGGGACACAGGCACAGTATGAGTCTTGCACCACAGAAAGTAAATAACTCAGCTGAACAATAGTGAAGGGTACAGGAAGCTGCTGTCTTTCAATAGCAGATGGGAAATACATCAGATGAAGGAGAGACTGAAAGGACACCCCTGTACATTTTTCTACAAAGAAAGATAGATAGCAGAGGAATTTTAAGCCAAAGAAACAGATAGATGCTTTGCATATCCATTCCACAGATTGCAGAAGAAAAATTTTCATATAAAAATTATCCTGGGTCTGCCCATGAAAGTGTTTTGAGTGGAGAGTTGAAGGTTTCCTCTAACTGCATGATTGGAGATAAAGTTTTAATGACAGTGTTTGGCAGTCAATTATTTAGAGGAAGTTATGCTTTTTATCTCATCTACAGGGGACTAGGTTAAGGTACTAGATAAGAGTATTTGATATATTTGATAAGAGGACCTAGTTCTGATCAAAGTTGCATAAAGGGTAATTGAGGAAGTCCTTGACTTTAACAAATGTAATGTCATAAGAGCAATCAATGTCAGACCTCCTGTCATAACCATTTATTTAATATTCCAGAAAAGAGTTGAGAGATTTTAGCAGCTCAGTATCTGAGCAGATTTTAAAAGAATCTCAGATCTATTATTTGTTAGTAGTATATGGCCTGAGGAAGCCTTGATCATCTCACATAAATAAGGAAGAAAGAAAAAAGAGAAAAAAAAGGACACTCGCACTAAACAGTTCCTTCTAGCATCTGATCCACTCCAAGTAAACATAATATCCAGTGCCTTGGCTGAGGACTGCAGTCAGTAAACTGAGCTCTATGTCAAGCTTTTTGGATGTTTCTGTACCAAACTCATCACCACAGTATTTGAGCATCTTCCAGAAGTGTACTGAGGAATGACTGAGATTTTCTTTCAGCCTCTTCTCTGCAGAGAAGCATGTGCAAAGAAACGTGGCTTGTTTTGGATGACAGGACTTTTTTTGCTTGCTATTTTACATTTTGGTACTGGGACATTTAGCATATTAGGATCAAGAGCTAAGGCTTGTATTCCTGTGTTTGGATTTGCCATAGAGACAAAGGAGAGAGACAAAGTTTGCTTTAGCTGGACAGAATCACCTCATGGAGGTACCTATTTTAGTTCAGTGGCTCTTTGATTGTTAGTATCCAGCATGAAGTGTCTGATGATCACTGTGGGGTGCCATAACTCTGTGGCACTTAACCTGGTATAGCCAGGTTCTCTCCAGTGTCCCACTCCAGTGGCTGCAGCTTTGAGGGTGGATCTGGATTCCAGCCACAGTTCAGCATCCAGGCTTTCTGTGCACTGAACCTGGCACAGGGAGTGATACCCACGTGCTTCCCATCATTCTGCAGGCTTTCAACAAGGTCAGCTGAAACATCAGCCAAACATCTTAATTCAGTTCAGATTTCTACTTTTTCTTTTCTGTCATGAAAATGCAAATAACAGCAGATGGATGATCTCTGTCCTAAGCAACAGAATAAACATCAGGAATTGACAACCTGAGTTGACTTGGATATGGTTTTGCATATTGCATTTTGCTTCCAAGGAACTGGAAATATCATATTTTCTTTGAGAAATCTGTTTCATTTAAATCAAGAGCTTGAAGCTGTGGGGAGGAAAGAAGAAAGTCACAGCAGTTTATAGCAAAACTCTGCATCTGAGTGTCTGAGCCAGTCAGCTGCATCAGACAACCTTGTTTTCTGAAACAGCTGCTTCCAATTTTGTCATGTTAGGTTGCTTCTGTGGTTTCTACCTGGGACTGCTTTTGCTTGTGATTAATATGTCCTTTTTCTTATAACCAGCCACTTCCTTCTATTAGCACAACTTGTTTCTTACTGGAGGATCTGTTTTTATTTGTAGCATAGTTCAGTCACCCTGGAATTCTGGAAATAATAGACTTTGAGGAAAAATACTTTGTTTTTCTAATGAATTATGGTTTCCCTGTAGCACACAGACGATCTTCCTTTAATTTCGAATGCCTCCGCCGACAAAGTAGCCAAGACGAGATCCCACTCTCTCCTAATTTTCACCATCGCACGGCTTTGCCACTTCACTTAATGCAACAGCAGGTAAACTCAAACTCTTCCTGAACTAACAGGGAATTACATCTTCCCATCCTCTCCATTGCACTCCTGATTTTCACTGCTGTTTGAAGCAGTACTGGTGTGTTGCTAGACACAAGGCTTCTCAAACATCGACCTTGTACAAAACACAGAATAAGTAGCCTCCTCCTTTGAACTCTGAGTGTTCACAAAGAGCCACCATGCCCTAAATTTTGACCAGGAATGCATAATACAGCAGCTGTCTATTAATCTTTGCCTATCCCAAATCCATTTGTGACAATTTGCAAGTACAAGATAGACACCTTCTGAGGCTCAGTGCCCAGCTTGGAAAATCCTGACAGCTTCCTATCCTGTCCTGGACAGAAGGAATGTTTCTATACTTTGTTTTCTTTAATATATTCTTTAAGCAAAAAGATTTTGTGATATGAGTAAAATGGAAAAATACCATTTTCTTGTGTTGGTTTATCAATTTCAGTCCTGTTCCTCTCTTACATGGCTACTACATGTCAGAAGATATTAACTTTGTGTAGCTGCTGCCTGAAAAATTGGTTTGAGCTAACTGCTGAAGTGAGAAATGAGTATGACTGAGTATTTGAATCACTGATTTCTAAAATTCTTCCCTTTCCCAGGTGATGGCTGTGGCAGGTCTGGATTCCAGCAAAGCCCATAAACATTCACCGAGTCGTTCAACGCGTTCCTGGGCCACCCCACCTGCCACCCCTCCCAACAGGGACCGTTCCCCCTATTACACCCCTCTGATCCAGGTGGACAGGGCTGACTCCACAGAGCACATGAATGGCAGCCTGCCTTCCTTGCACAGGAGCTCCTGGTACACGGATGACCCCGACATTTCCTACAGGACATTCACACCAGCCAGCCTGACCGTCCCCAACGACTTCAGGCACAAACACAGCGACAAGCAGAGGAGTGCAGACAGCCTGGTGGAAGCGGTGAGTGCTGCAGGGGCCTCTGGAGGAGCCCAGACTGTCTATCTGTGCAGTTTTGGGGTTAGCTTTCAAAAGCACATAATTAAATTCACATCAGCTCTCTAAAAATGTAGTTTTAGTTTTATAGCCGCAAACTGGTTTTAGGTAAAGAGGGGAATTTATTCATTACTGTCATGTAGGGAAGGATTTCTACTGAATCCAGATGTTTACATTAGGGAGAGATTAATCAGATAACTAAAGATACTTCAAAATTTTGAAATTGAAGTTTTCTAGATGAGCATCAGTTCTGAAGTATCTTTCCACAATGACAATAGGGAAGAGATGATTTATATGCCTGTTCTGTTCTTTCTATAGAAATAAATCCCTATTTTTACAGTAATCTGAATAAAAGATCAAAAACTCCATGAATCTGTACTAAATACAGAGCAGAATAACAACTGCAAGGATTGATTGATTTGTAGGTGTGCTATAGAATGCTAAGAATTTCCTTTTATACTAAAAATGATTTGAAGGTAATGTGTGTGCAGCATTTCTGAATCATAGTTAATGTTGTAGCTTCCATCCATCACTTCCTTTCCATTGCTATGAGCTAAACAACACATTTTGGTATGTTTTAGCAAATGGGAATTCAACATCTTTTTTTCTATGGACTTTAAAGTACTGAGAACATCTAAAATTCTCTATTTCAGACAACTGTTCTAACTGCACCATCTGAGAGGTATTAACTGTTGTCTTTAGTATATCAGCCTGATGATTGATGTTTAGCAAAGAATATGACCAAATCTCTAAGGAGAAGTGTCAGATGTACTGCAGCACCACTTACATTATCACACATCACAGTGTGCTTCGGAGACTTTTCATTGTTGATCTAATTGTTACTTACCTGGACAGTTTGGCTGTGGGTTGCTCCAGTGCATGGGGTTTCTAGTGCTTTCCATCAATGAGCAATGTAATGACTGTCTGTTGTTCTGTAATTCCACTGAAATTCTCACTCTCTCACCTACCTCTGCCAGGTACTTATATCTGAAGGCCTAGGAAGGTATGCAAAGGACCCTAAATTTGTTTCGGCTACAAAACACGAGATTGCTGATGCATGTGACATGACTATTGATGAGATGGAGAGTGCAGCAAGTAATCTTCTCAATGGAAATATCAGCAATGGGGCCAATGGGGATATGTTTCCAATTTTAAGCAGACAAGATTACGAACTTCAAGATTTTGGTCCTGGCTACAGCGATGAAGAGCCGGAAACAGGACGATATGAAGAAGACTTAGCTGATGAAATGATATGCATTACGAGCTTATAGTATTTAGCAAGGAAAATGTTCTAATAACAGAAAAAGTGCCTCATAGTTTCAAGATGCTAGGCACTAGCTGAAATGAATAACTAATCCAAGTTTTGTATGAGTGATGTCACACCTCAAGGAAGCCATAATTAATAAATTTATTATCTCCAGGTTGCCGAAACGTGAACAGAGCTGCAGTAGGTCAAGTCTCCTCCCGCAGAATCTTCAGTTCCTCTGTAGGAATAAGGTTCTTTTGAAACCAAGCAGATTGTGACAATCAGTTTTTTGAGGGCTAGAGCAGGATTCTGAGGTGTAATATCTTGCCTGTCTTGTGCTGCTGTCCTTCCTAGTAGAGCAGGATTTTGTCAGTGACAATGTCTGTAAGAGGTCCGGCACAAGACTGTGCAGGAAACAGCAGCATGAGATGAGTGATGACAACCAATAATGTCATTACCTCAGTGCTCAAAGCATATCAGATACCCCTTGCATATCCATTGTAACATTGTTTTCAAACTTGCCTCCTGATTTCTTAATACTCTTCTAAAATACAATTTGTCATGCTCTACCTGTTAGAGATGGTTGGAAAAAGAAGTTATATAAAGAATAATCTGTCATATGTAACATCAGTTTACATAGGAAAATATCATTCAGATGGTCTGTTTTATGACTATCATGTTAAGGGCAAAATATACTGGAATAATTGCATTCTTACTAATGCACTTGCAACCAGGTTATACTAGAATTAGATAAGATAGTTTGCTAAAAATTATATAGTAGAAAATATTGTAAATTAATTGTAATATACAATGATTTGTATTTGTAAAGAGATGTTCTATATTTTGTAATTATTGTACCGTAATTGAACTGCAGCAATATTTATGGACCCTAATTATTGTAACTCTCCACAGAATTCTAGATAGAAGTATTTTTACTTGGAATATATAGATCTATAGCTTAAATATTTAAATAGAGCCACCTCTCAGTGTAAATCTCTTTTTGGGATAACGTGTCAAGTTTGAACTTGGCAACAGATCAGATCTTTTTTTAAAATAATTGAGTCTAATGAATCTCTCTGCAAAAGGGATGCACCATTGACTACTCAGTCTTATACTGGGAAAGGTAAAAAATTTAAAGTGATTTCAACTTTTTTTCTGACTGAAAAGTAACTTCTAATTTTATTTTTGTAATAACCCCATGCAAAAACCCCCCACACCCAAAAACCTTGGCAAGTTCATGCCAGGGTATTCCTGGTCGTGAGGCAATTCGTTTTGACAAAGTGTAATACCTACATACCCTAAACTGACACAGAAAATATCTGAGGCAGAAAATACTTTACAGGTAAATGAAAATGCTTTACTTGAGTACTACTTTCTCGACTTGGAAAGAGATGAAATGTGATAGTGTGATTCTACACAGAACCAAAAACCTTGATATAAAAATATATTATTTTATTGCCTCTACCTTTCTGTTGTTCTATGTGTACTATTTCAAAGATTTATTTTTATGCAATCAAGAGAGGGCTTCGATATTGTTCACAATGCAGTAAAACCCTGAAATGTCTTTGAGGCTGAAATGACCTTGGAGGATAATTAAAACACCCTGAAAGCTACTGTCTACTTTGTTAGCACTGGATAACAATGACTTGTTCTAACAAGTTGTCTTATCAGGTTTTACCTGTAGTTCCTATGCTAGATAGCAATCCAGTTCACATTTTTACAAATGTGATGTTTAAAACATGTCAATAAACATTTTGTACATAATGACAGTTTCCTATGAATAGCTTACAGACTTCCTCTGAAATCATTCTTATTTCAAATGCCAGGATAAGAACTTAAAGGTTTGTAAATTATTTCTTGACCTACATCATTTTGTATTAAAACAAATGCAAAATGTTCTCCAAATAAAACTGTGTAATAATTTTATTATACTTGGGAGTCCTTTTACTAATATTTTTTCACAAAGAAGTTCCAAAGGTTAAATTCAATTTGCAATGTTATAAGAATGGGAGGGAAGGTGTGAAATAGGGTATCAGTCTGCAGCATCACATCAGACAAGTCTTTTATGAATGATTGCTCTTAACCACAAAGAAATAAAGCAATAAGTATTCATGTGCAAAAGGGATTACTGCTTCCCTAGAGATGAACCTGTGGAAATTATTAGGAAATTTTGACTAAAATGCCCTGAAACATCTAAATAAATTTTCTGTGCTGTCCTGGGAAGCTCTCAGCTAGGTTACCCAGCAATACTCACTTTGTTACACTTTCTCAGCTTACAGAAACAAAATCTGGGAAGCCAAAAGGGAGCAATCCCTGTGAAATAACAATGATTAGATTTCAAAGTTCTACCTACTATAGTGAACCCATTTCTGATAACCACCCTCAAGGCAACTGAAGTTAAACTTTAAAAAGAGAAGAAGGAAAACAATCTCAGACTTGTATTTTGTCCAGCTTGGACGTTTGATAGCACCTCAGGTTTGGCAGATTGAACAGAGTGACAGGATTTTTATTAAGTGATTTCTCCAAGGAGACAGAAAACAATGTGCTGACCTCACTGTATTTTCATGCTCTTTGCCCTCTGCCTTTAATAGTCTGATGAGAGACTCTTTAAGGTAGATAAGAAATTTTATGAGAGAACTGTTTGCAAAAATAAACAATTAAGGAAATTTAGTTGCAGACCATGTTCTATGTAGTTATTGGCTTAGGGGAAAACATTTGTATAGATTAAAAGAATATTTGTTTGGTTTTACTACAGAAATTTGTGGTAACAAGTAATCAATTTACGTGGTAATTGGCACCCTTAGAATACTGTCAATCATGGTAATTAGTACAAAATCCTAGACGACCTCTCAACAATTAAATCATCATTTATGAGACTCCAAAATTTGTTTATATATGTATTCAATGAGAGAAAATACTAGTAAAAAAACAAACAAACAAACAAAAAAAAACAACACAAAAACACTGGTAAGTATTCTACAGTAAAGCAAATTCATTGAAAAAGTGAATCTATAAAATATATTCATATTTGAACAGTGTCTTTTTTTGGAGTTTGGCTGACAGAAGGATTGAGACTAAAAATTCTAATAGTGTAATAAGATGTGCTTGTGTTTTCCCTCTTCATCTTAACTGTACTATAAAAAGTATTTAATTACTTTTATTATTTGATGATACATATTTTATATTATTGAATATATTTATGCCTTTATTATTCCTCAAAATCTGTTTCTATCTTTACTTTATAGAAAATGCACACTCCAAGCCCACTTTTCCAGTGTTTATATAGCTGCCTAATTTGGTTGCAGACTAATTGACAGTAGACACTTGGAAAGGACTTTAACATTGTGGCATACAAAATCTTACATAAATGAAATACAGTGCTCATACTGAAACAACTTGAGCTGAAATGTGTGTACAAATATTTTTGGTCACTTTTCTTTCTTAATCTCATTGTCCCCAGCCACAGACCTCCAACTGCCTGGAGCATCTGCAGCAAGCCATTTCCATGGAGATGCTGGGGTTCTATCTTGCAGTACCATTGCTGGTCCAAGCCATGCTGGCAAGTCTAGTAATTCTTGAATCAAGCAGCTTTTTTACAGTTAACTGGTTTTGAACACATAATGTATTGTCTGTATGTTTATAGAATTTATATCTGGGCAGAATTGGGAATAACCACACTGTATTATTTTGTTAAATAGGTAAAGCTGTGGAATTACAACCTGTGTTCTGCAGTCCAATAAGGTGTAAAAGATGGTTAATTTTAGCTGTGAGACTGCCAGTGCTCCACAGGATGTGCTAGAATAACCTAGACCTCTTCTAAGGACTCTCTAGCAGACTTGACTCTGCTGGAAGTCAGAGAAACTTTTAACAGGAATTCAGTATCAGCAACCAGATACAACATGGGAGAAACTAATGGTAAAGTGATGCTACTTAAAGATTTCCCCAGGGCAACAAACCCTTCAGCACTGCATCAAAGGAATTTCATGAAAGAGCCTCAGTATTCTACAGCAGTGATGCTGGAGTTAATAAAGCAACTGCAGTTCACAGCAATAAAAATGTTTAAGTGTTTAAAAGGGGAGGAATGTGCAAGATGTCTGAGGATGCCTAGGACTGCAAGAAAAGATGATGTCTCAGAAGAAATGCCTGATTATCTGATTTCTCAGTGCAGCAATGTCTCCTGAAGAAAAGACACATGGATACCTAACCTTGCTATTTACTCTTTTTAGAGCTTGGCATAACAGCAGAGGAGAGGTCTGTGCATGTTCAGTGGTAAGTTATGTAAGCCAGTGGCTAGTTAATCCTCTGTAGTTGCATAATAACAATTCCCATCTTGCATGCCTGGAGTGGAAACCCAGGTTTTGTGCAAATGCAGGAACTTCAGAATCTCATCTTGCCAAATTGCCTCCCTTCTCAACTGCACAGGACTGTGGTAAGTCTCACCAGTGTTTATAACTTAATATATCCTTATTGTATTCCAAATGATAAATTACTAGAACTTACTGAATACCTTTAAAGAAAAGTCTTACCAGCCTAAGTGCTGAGAAAGAATTATTTGCCATTAGGAGGTACAGAATATACAGTCCATGCTTTTCTCAAACAGTTGCCAGATGAATTGTCTCCTTAACGCAGCTAATCAATCACCTATGATGTGAAATATTCATGTTCTTCCCCTCATTTCAAAAGAATGCATAACATACATAGAAAGGGTTTACCTGTCTCCTTTTGGAGCAGAGTTCACTGCTATCATCTTCCATCTTCAGTAGTTTTGTTTGTGTTTATGCAGATGCTCTAAGGAATTAAGTCCTTTCCTTCAGCAGAGCTGCCAGTCAGTGCCTTACAGAGAGCAGCACCAGGTACAAGTATCTGCCTTAAACATCTGCAGTTGTCCCTCCAGCCAACATCTGACTCAGCAAGGTTTTCTACAGTCCATTAAAATGGAAGAATTCCATTTTTTTTTCTGAAAAATGTTTATTCTCTTTGCCACAAGTCCTAAGCAATCTTAGGCTACAGAAGCCTCTACTTTATGATTTGACATCTGCTTCATCAGAAGTTACTTTGGAATACTTAATAAATACAAACTAATCAGTGGAATCAATTTCTTTCGGTGAGTTCAGTTTCTTTAGGTGGTTTTTTTTTAATCAGTACGTGAAAGTTAGTTTGACACTAGAAATAGCCATAAAAGCTCAAGTATCTTACCTTACACATTTGAAAATTAAAAAAGCAAAAACTTAAGTCCTAACCAAAATATAGCATTGGTTCACTGAATAAGATATTTGCCTTCTAATTTAGAAAGATCTCTTCCCATATCAATATCTGATCTTATACAGTTATTTTGAGTAACATTTAATTTTAAATATAGGTTGGTTGTAATTTTCCTAAATAAAATTTGAGTGATAGCAAGGCACCATTCAGAATATTTTCTGATAAATGTCTTTTACAAACAATCATCAAACAATCATTGCAAAGACCAATCACTTGATGTTATAGGAAGTGCAGATCTCTTACTGCCAGTGGTACAGCTGCATCAACTGAAATTGTGAGCAGAATTCTACTAAGCTCCTTGTGAAAAAAAAAAAAAAAAGAGGCAGAACAAAACACAAAATTTCCAGTAGATTTTTATAAATATTAACTCCAGTTCTGAATTTTTTAGAAAAATAAGTTTCTGATAAATACACTGTATGTCTTCTCCCTGAATCCTATAGTTAGAGACTGCTGAGCTTAGTGAGATCTGACTTTGAGTGAGGATTTGTAAACTGTGCATTCCTTTCATAAAAACATTTGACAAACTGAGCACATTCAGGTTCCTCCCTGTCCTGTGAATTCTGATACAAACTAATTCAGCTCTTGAATATGAAATTGTATAAGTGCTTACATTTGCTTGACCATTCTTTGCAAGATGTGGTTATCATTGACTTTCTGTTATCCTGGGTAACATTCTTATAGCAGTTAAAATTCTTCAAATGACAATCATTTTCAAAATAGCTCACAATAATGTCTTCCATTCCTCATGCAATCACACAGTATTTCTGGCTGATGTGTACAACTATCTTGTCATTTAGAAACAGCTTCTCTTCAACAGAAAATCTGAATTTACCACAAAAGGTCATATTTAACTAAATTTGTGATTCTTGGACTATCCTGCATAGGGCCAGGAGTTGGACTCAGTGATCCTGATTGGTCCCTTCAACATTTTCTATGATTCTAAAATATAAAACTTAAGCCAGCTGATTAAAAACACAGTAGATAGTCTAATACCAAAAAATTATTCAAATTAATAGTTATTTTAATAGGATATGTTGTTTTGCATGATATTTATCATGTTGGCATGTCCAGTGTGAGATACCAACATGCTGATGAAAGCCTAAATAGCAAATGATATGAAAAGATGATACTTATCTCTGTGTTTCCAAGGTCTTGGGCTTATATACAGGAACATTTTTCTCCTGAAGTGCTGGGAGACCCTTAATTATATCTGCAGCTTTTTCTGCTATCATGATAGTTGGGGCGTTCAAGTTTCCAGTGACAACACTGGGCATTATTGAAGCATCAACTACTCTCAAGTTTTCAACACCGATTACTTTTGTTTGGGGATCCACTACAGCAGTGCTGTCTGAAGGCTGACCCATTTTACAGGTGCAGGAAGGATGATAAGCACTATCAGCCTTCTGCCTTATGAAAGCATCTATTTCTTCATCAGATTGAACATTGTCTCCTGGTCGAACTTCAGGCCCACGAAATTTTTCAAAAGCTTTCTGAGCAAAGATCTCTCTGGTCAACTTGACACACTGGCGGAACTCCCACACATCTCTTTCTGTATAGAGAGGAAACATGAAAATTGTAAGTACACATTTAATTTACTGGTATATACAGAATGCAAACCAGAAAAAAAGCAGCATTGCAGAAAAAAAAGGTAGAAGGAAAGTCTCTCACTTCTTGCTGAAAGCCGTAACAAAGCAGAATATTTTTCAAAGTCACAGATATTTACATTCACTGTGAACAAAACTGTCACTTATATTGGACAACCCCAAAAGGGAAGATGTGAACTACGAGGAACTGCACTTTATCTTGCTGTACCCACCATCTAGGAAAAGGAGAACAGTCTCAGGACAAAAAAGCAGAAGAAATTCATTCCTTCACAAGCAGAGATAGTGATGACACAAACAGCAAGGCACAGCAAATACTGAGAATTCTGACTTCATCCCCAACAGGGAATTCTTTCCAGTTTACACAGTGCTTTGTGCAATCACCTCTTTTCATACTAGTTGACTTTTACAAATGAGAAAGAAGTAACAATGTACCAACCAGCACTTCTGAACTGGTGTTTAGTGGGCACAAAAATCAGCAACTGAAACAGGCAGGAAATAAGCTGACATCAGAGCAAGGAGAGGCTGCATTTACCTGTGGACAGGTAGTTGGGCTCAATGATGGGATGGTCATTCGGGTCTGAACTCTTCAGCTTCAGCCAGCCCACACTTGTGCTCCTCATGGGTCCCACGTGGACCTGCAACACCCACACTGTACTCATGACACAATCCCACCAGATCGACTTCCAAATTCAGAATGGGTTTTTTGTTTTGTTTTTTGCAATTTAGACAGACTTTACAAATTCAGCAAATGTAAACATTAACCAGAGATGGAAAATACCATTGAACTGTTTTTCATGTTGCATAATTTCTTTTGTAAATATGTAATCCCATTGCAGGGAGGAAATATGGCTGTCACCTCAACTCACAACTGTTCTTTTCATTTAAAATACAATCATTCCAATTTAAGAGTACCAGAGCACTCTACTACAAACAGCAACTGGACCAAATTACTATGTCTCTGAAGGAAAGAGATCAGCAAGAAAAAGCATGTATATTCAGTGGCAATTCCCTAGAATTAGCATTCAGAGTATTGGATCCAGATGATAGTCTAAAAAGGGGCCTGGATTTGTGCCAGTGAATGTTTCTATATATTTGCACTTAAACCTTTGTCTAAACTGCAGTGGAACAGGGAACACCTTATTCCACTGCAAAATTGTGTCCTAACCCACAGGACTGGGGCACTTCAGTAGAGTGAGTACTTAATTCAATACTTGCCTTCTTTCTCAGAGATAAAAACTAGCATAGGTTTGGTGGCAATATCAAATAACAAGACTGTGTTTTTTCCCCAGTGAAGGAGATTAAGCAGTCTATTTCATATTATACTGAACAAAGTATTTTTCAGTACATAGCCAAACTATCAGCATTTATAATGGGCCATAAACCTCCTTGCCAATGTCTACAAAACCTTACTGGAACATCCTCTTCAACTCACCTGGTAAGCTTCCATTGTGGAAGCAACCCGACCATGGTCAATCACCTGAGATGGAAGAAAGTGGAACTGAATGTCAGGGTGAGGAACCCCCGGTTCACTTCGGATGAAACCACCAGATTCTAAGTGGGAAGTGGCTCCTTCACCTAGAGAGTGTAAAGGAGGAAGAAGATGCCATTAAATACCTTGGTAGAGCAGCAAGTCCACTTGTTTTTAACTCTTAGTTGCACTATAATGAATAATTTATATGTCCAGGGTCAATTGCAAGGAATGCAAATCCATTGTGAATGGCTTGTTGTTTAAGCAGTGTGCTTTTTAATTCCTGGATAAATGTAAATATGCGTAACTTTGGAAATCCCACTGATCTGAGAATGGGATGTTACAGTTATCTCACTGTAACTGGCAGGTCAAGGGCCTGACTGCAGGAGCAAATTTGGATTCTAACAGGTGTGGAGGGAACTGGCTGCACATCCTGATATTCCTGCACTGCTCAGTCCATGACGTGCACTCCAGTTATCCCATCAGTCACATGGAACAGGCAGAACCATCCACAGTGCCTGAAGGGAAAGATGAAAGCCCTGCAATGTGCCTTATGTTACTTTTATTTCTGTTTAAAACTGTAAGTTAGCCCTCAATATTTACTTGTGTGGTAAAAAGCCACATATACGCAGAAGAAGTTGCCAAAGAATAATGTATTTCAGCAAGTGATGTAGAGCTCAACTTTGGCCAAGCTATTTAACTGACATCAGGGATTATATTTACAGATTCTTTTTAAGGTACAACTTAGGACTGAGGTACTGTAAAATGCATGTATCATTTTAAGGCAAGTCAGTTCACATTTACTTGAAGGCCAAAATGATTCTGATCAGAACAACGAACAAATTCTTTTGAGACAATTAAACAGAAAACTTAAATCAGTTCAACAATATGTTTTTATTGACATGTTGATTTAAAATAGAGTATTTTCTCCATCTTTTTTGCAAAAGCTTTTCTTAGTTGCACTGATTTTTAGTTATAGAATTTTT
Source organism: Sylvia atricapilla (assembly GCF_009819655.1). Classification (NCBI taxonomy): domain Eukaryota; kingdom Metazoa; phylum Chordata; class Aves; order Passeriformes; family Sylviidae; genus Sylvia; species Sylvia atricapilla. The sequence goes on along the minus strand of NC_089150.1, from coordinate 14,175,718 downwards.
CTTTGTATGAGATATAGGAATGCTAAAAATGGTGTATAATAACCTCCTTCATTACCTGGGATATAAAAACTTTAAAATATTCTGGTATAGAAGAAATAGTTCAAATCCATTTGTAAGTTCCAGTTATTTCCCAGAGCATGAAAAAGATTACGTTTTAAGGCTCACAGACTATAAAATTCCCAGATAAAAGGCTGTCAGAATTCTAAATCAGCCAGTGGTAGAATGATTGCATACTTTGCTTCATACCTGTAAATTTCCAAAGCCATTCGAGACCAATCCTCACCATGTTAAGTGGCTTTTGTGCACTATATAGAGTAATAGGTTTGGTGCACTTTTGCTGGACATACACTTCTAAATGATCTTGAAGGTTCTGGCCCACTCCTGCAATGGGTAGAGAGGGGGAGGGAGAAAAAAGTGAAAAGGAAAAAAGGTTATTTCACACACAACAATTTCCCACCATGTTTCAAGCAGAGAACATCTGAAGTGGGAACTAAACCAACTTCTTACAAGGGCAGTGATGACACAGACCAAGGCCATGACTCACGTCAGTCTTTTGCTCATATTTTGCTCAAACCTCAGAATAAGGTTTTACATAAAAATAGCATAACTAGAATGAAAATAGAAAGTTAAATGGCAGATATCAGTTGTTCTAAAATTGCCAGATATGGCATCTAAATACTGTGCTTACTTCTTTAGCTTTAAGGAAAAGTTCATGTTATTTCTTCTATATTTGAATACTTATGACAGTGGGAGTTTATACAATCTGTTGTGGATCAAAATTAAATCAAAACTTCTAATGACAAGTGTGCTGCTTAACTATAAAAATATGCCTTCAGAAAGGCATTTTTCACTGTCAAATGTGGCGAAGAAAAAGTAGGAGTTTGTTGCTTAGTTCTAAAATCAATGCATCTTTCCACTGATTTGTATAAAATCAATACATCTTTCCACTGATTTGTAACAAACATGTTTTCAACATGTGTTTCATAACTTGACATAAAGAAAACACAATTTCATGATTAATTTAATTTAATGGTTGTTCAGTTGCATCCATTGGAGGATGAAAGAAGAAAGAAAAAAAAATTACCAGGAAGATGGCAAATGACAGGGATCCCCAGTTTTTTTAGATCATCTGCATTTCCAATTCCAGACAACATAAGCAGCTGGGGAGAATTTATGGCACCTCCACTTAAAATAACTTCTTTATTGGCAAAAACCTAAAAGGAAATGAGCACAAAACTCTTAATATTATTAAGTCTGAGCTGGATGCGAGCAGCACCAGGGACTGCTCTTTGAATATGCTGTTCTGATCCAGATTAGACACCCTTCCCTCACATTTTCCTCATTTAAATGTATTCCTGTCTTGTCAGAATTTTCCACAGAGAGAAGTAATCAAGCTTTTACTTTGATCATTCCTGTATTTATTCCCATCTTTACAATCCATTCAAACTGTATGGCACAGACACATTCAGACCAGCTCCTATCCTATTTGCCAGGGGAAGAGTACCACTTGGATCAGGCAGCTAAGCTTCTCTACCATTTTCAGTAACCCTTTATGAATTAAAACTGAAATTCATAAGAAAGATTTGGAATTCACAGACATGGTAGCTCAAAAATTCTCAAAAGCTTGTATTTTTTTTTTTTTTTCAAATTCAACCAAGGCTAAAGTTTGATTTTTTAGCTCATGGCAGGTCTCAAAAGCCCTCCCATCTACTGAAGCACTACTGATAAAATTGACTGCAGGCATGGAATGAACTTTCTTTTGCTGACAGTCTTTTCATCAAGTGGTTTGGTCTGAGCCCTGAGCTGGTCATGAGAGAGGCTGCTAAATTATTCCTCTGCCTTCGAGTCAAAGTTTTAACAGATTAGAATGGAATGCATATTAACTTGTAATCCTGTCCTTTTTGAATGACACCTCAGCTATACAGAATGATGGCAAATGAGATGGTTGCTACAGTAACATCTAAGTGTAATAACAATAAAAAGCATTTTCACACTATTTATCTGATATGGCCAACAGATGGCCAATGTTCTTATCTTTTATTTGTTGTTTGCTCTGGGCAATCATTAGTGTGTTAAGATTAATAAACACTGTATCAGAGCCTGTTGAATCAATACTTGGAGCTGTATTTTGCATGTTATAAAAACTTAACTTATTTACATTTTCTGTGGTACACACAGAACTGGTACCAGTTTGTTCAGAGCAGCATTCAAATGACACTTGCTCAGTCTAAACCCACTGCAAAGTCAGCAATGTAGTTATTCATAGCCCACACAAAGCTTTTCATAATGTCACAGCTAACATGTTAAGAGGAAAAAGTGACTTTGATACACTTTTGTTTGGGTTAGTCTATAATACATTAAAAGTTTTTCATCCTTGACATGAAATATAAATATACTTTTCTGCTTGATTCTGAACTTAAAAACTCTAGGAATGTTCAGTCTACCTTTCCTACTTTTGTCAGAGGGATTACTGGAGTCCTGGGAGATCTCTAGGACTTCAGTGTTAGACAAATAACAAGTCACTGGCTGGTGAATAGGTTTTGAATAATCTTTGAATCAGGTCTTGGTGATCTTTTCACTTTGCTGATGACTGACGTAAAAGAGATTCTATCTAAAACAGACTGTAAAAACAAAAACACTTTAATGTACTCAATTGTTCCATCTTGGTGTTCATAATGCAATAAAATTATTAGTTCTTCCATCCTGACAGGTATAAAATTTTCCAGAAAGTAAAAGCAGACTCATCCTGCAATTTTGATGCTGAGGGAGGCGAGGGAGGGTCAGAGAAGGAATGGGAGAACTTTTAAGGTGTTATTTTGTACAATACATGATAGAAATATATATTGTTTGCTCTGTATAAATCATACATATATTAGTATGTATGAAAATTCATAGCAATTGAAGAATTTCACAATTAATGGTCCAGTGTTCAGAAAGTCTTTGATCATGTGTAATTGGGTTTCCAAGACTTTCTTCAATAAATCTGATCTTGATAATGGCACAAGAACAGCAATTAGAGGTACTGTTTTCACAGAAATTTAATAGCTTATGAAATCAGTTAAAGGTTCTGCAACTTTTGTTTCATATTGGTAAAATTATTATAATTTGCAATCCAATTAAAAGCAGCAGATCTGATCTGTGCTTTAGAAAATCAAAGAACAGATTATTTACAGTGCATTTTAACTTCTGGCAGGTGCTCAGTCACAGAATTTGTCTGCTGAGTTCCGTAACTACTGAACTCAAGCCACCAAGATTTGTACTCAAGTCTCTCTAGGATATTATTATTACATTTTGTTTTATAATAGTTTGTGACTAAGTATCTTAAGTTATTAGCATACAAGCCCCTTTTAGGCAATATCCTAGTTACAGACTAGTCCATAATCAGCTGTTAAGGCAAGTAAGGATGGTTTAGGTCTTACAGAAGTCAATGGATTGAAAGAGACATAAAATGAACCAATCATCCACTGAATTTTGTAATGGCAATTCAAGCTTCCTTCCACACAATCACATTTTCAGCGGAAGTTGGACTGAAACTAAGAAATATTCATCCCACAGACAACCATAGGGCAAGATTTGTCATTTATCCCTTGAGTCATTCAGATTTCGATATCTGGCTTTTACAGATTTTCCTCTGCCAGAATTGTTCTTCAGAAACATCCCCATGGCATGGCAAGAGGTCAGTGTGCTGGGACAGGCATGGTTGCACCACAGCCTCCAGTCAGACATCTTACACAACACTGTGTAACATCAAGTTATGGCTTGTGCCCTCAGCACTGGGAGATGGATGTGTGATGATGAAGTTAATCTCTAAATCAATACAACTGGAATATCATCTTCTGTAAAATAACTGACAAAGAATCATATACTGTAGGAAACAACATAGCCTCTAAAAAAAAAATCAATATTTTGCACAGTAAAGTGCCATTTTAATAGACTTTTATATATATATATATATATATAAAGTTTAGTTTTGATTCATAACTTTCGTACTGGAAACTGAAAATCTCTTACCTTTTTCCTTTGCCCATTTTTCACATACTCAACACCAATGCATTTTGTTCCTTGGAACAAGATTTTTGTTACAAGTGTCTTCTCTGCAACTGAGAAATTTGGGCGTGATATGGCTGGGCGAAGATAAGCACTAGCTGTGCTCCATCTTTGACCTACAATGTATATTTACATTAAACATCAAAATAGTCATGCTCAGTATGCTTCAGATTTTGGCCAATAATCATCAGGATGCCTACAGAGGGAAAGTCTTCATAGAGTTTATAAAGTTCAAAGCAGATGTGATTCAATACAATAATTAAAGATATTACTTTAACATAACAAATTTCACAATGACATAATTTAACTGTGAATCAGGACTTTCCTACCAATGCAATGCAATAAAATACATAGTACATTGATAGCAGGCTGCTGAGAAATGAATAGGGTGTAAATACAGAGTGCTATAGCTGGGTAGTAACCTAAACACTCAAATGGCATTCAGTGCAGATTATGTGTCCATATTTCAAATTTATTTCTGGGTCAGAAACAGAAATTACTTGAGGACCCCTTTATGGTTTACCTTGGTGTATAGTCATGTCCATCCAGCCAAAGCCCTCCTGCTGATAGCCATTCATGTCATCTGTGAAGGGATACCCAGCTTGCTGGGCTGCCTCCAGGAATGCCTGATGAAGAGGATGGTTTGATTTCCCTCTCGACACGTGCAGGGGGCCATTCCCACCTCTGTACTGATCCGGCCCCAGTTCGTGAGTCTGTGCCTTCTTAAAATAGGGCAGGCAGTGCTCATAGTCCCAGCCCAGAGCGCCCTGCCTGCTCCAGCGGTTGTAGTCCTCGGCGTGCCCGCGGACATAGACCATGGCATTGAGGGAGGAGGAGCCGCCCCACACCCTGCCCCGGGGCCAGTACATCACCCGGTTATCCATGTGCCTCTGGGCCGTGGTGTGGTAGTACCAGTTGTATTTCTCATCGCAGAGGTTGTAGGTTAAGGCAGCGGGCATGTGAATCTTCCACATCAGCCTTTTGCTGCCGAGCAGGGTGTCTTTAGGGCCTGCTTCCAAAAGCAGCACAGTACTCTGCGGGTCTTCTGTCAGCCTGTTGGCCAACACACAGCCCGCTGAACCAGCTCCCACGATGATGTAATTATAAGAGTTTGCCTTTTCAGAGCTCAGCTGAGATGATGCACGTGAAATTTTGAATTGCTGTTCATTGATGCGTAATGTGTTCTTTAATGTGTGTATTCTAAACAGGCTTCCTGCTACTTTGCACATCACAGGACTGTGACATTTAAATCCTTTCATTAAATGTGACATCTTTACTGATAGTTAGTCACTCTTGCAGAATTTCTGACAAAAATCCAGTGGTTTGCCCTAGGAAAAAACACAAAGACACTAATTAAGATGTAAGAATCACTACCTCTAAAATGTCAGTAATTTTCAGGTGACAGTGGTGTACTTTACCCATTTTCACTACCCAAAAAGTTAACAATGGCAATAAACCAGTAAATATTTACTGTCTTCTTATTCTTTTAATGCAGCCTATGCAGCAGTCAAATGTACTATCCTATATCATACGGATCTGATTTTGACTTGCTTATGGTTCCTGAGACAGATGAAGATTTTCAAGTATTTGCCAAACCCATAAGAGGTGGAAACTTTTGCATTCCTTGTAGTCTCTCTTTATCCACCTCTAATAGGCAAGAATTTAAGAACAACAACAATTTCAAAAACTTTTCTGTAAGTCTGTGACAGTGATATCACACAAGGCAATTCACAATGGAAATTATGAGTATGCTCACTGCACACTCTGCCAGAGAGTGTCACCACAAAAGAAATGCATAACAAACTCATTTCCAGCTATCCCCAAGGGAAAAACTGCTGGATTTGCAGGTGTGTCTCCTAACACAGGAGGAGGCAAAACACACAGGCAAAATCTGTGCCTTTCTACCTTGCTACTAAACCCCAGATCCTGCAAGAGTGCTACAAGTAGTAACAATCTAACACCACCAGATCCTTAGGCTGAGTAGGAATGGAAAGGTTTTTTAGTTTCAGAAAAGCCTGTGAGCCTTGGACGCACCACACGTTTAGCTCTGTGTTGCACTGGTTCAGCCTCAGGGACCCAGTGCCAGATTTTCTGTGTGTCACAGGTAATGATCCTGCTGGCCAGCCTGAAGGGTTTCTCCTGCTCTCTCCCCTGAAACCATTCCTTTTGGTCTAAACAATTAGTGAAATGGGGTATCCTTGGGCTATAAATAATATTTCTCCTTGGCCCATGACTTCTGTCTAAGCTGTTATCATGTATTCTAGAGAAAATGACTTATCCAGGGTCCATTACACCTATCTCTTCCAGCACTGCCCAGCTGAAAGAGATAAGCAAGCATTCTCCTGAAATACGCAGAATCCTCTGTAACAAAATTAGGTGTAAATTGCTGAAAATGTTAAAAATTTTCCATGTACAATTACTATTTTATACACAATCACATTTGAACAGATGGTAAGAACCATAACTCTCTGAGTTCTCTTAGGAAAACATGTAATAAACTTGTTTGGGGCTGTACAAACCCCAAAACTTCAGAATGAACAACTGGCCATGGAGAACAATTTGTTCTGTAAAGAGGAAAAAAAAAAAATGCTGGGGCTATGTCTGAGCCTAAAGTTCACACAGCTGATTCTCCTCACAAAGATAATTTAAAATTGTTCCCAGCTGAAGATGAGGCCGTGTTGGTTTGTTTTTTTTTTTTTTTTTAAGCAGGTGAAGTCCATTAAAGGATTCTTTCTTGAAGAAAAGGGTTTATCAGCTTCTTGTGATGCAGCAGAGGATGTAAAGGTAGACACGTCTTTATTTGTTTTGGTTGTGATGAAGAGGGTTGTGGTTTTGCAGCACCTGTGCTTAACCTGCAAAACTGGTGGGCCACAGGACTTTACTGATCCAGGAGCAGGAAATTGGTGAGGGGGTTGGTACAATATGGGAGTGGGCCCTTATAATCTTAGAAAGATACTCTGCCCCAGTAGGGAACTATAGTTTTATGGCCAACTCCTCTAAATGTTGCAGTGGTTGTATCAAAAGGAAAGAGGTAGAAGTAGGGAGATTTATACATTGTGGTCCTACTGGGATGCTCTGTACTCACTACCAACAAAAAAAAATCTTTTAAACCTTGCTGGATGTTACTGGGTGTCTTTATCTGGGTTCCTCCTATATCATGACTTCTTTATGAGCATGTAATGAAAAGTTCCTCGGTAATCAGTGAGCAGACTTGCAGAAATGCATATAACAGCAATATAAAATACATTCCCTGGATTGCAGTAGGGCTTCAAAATCTGGGGCTTGTTTTAAAAAAGTTTGTATTTATGAAGCTGCTATTCAGCAGGGCATATGGCTGGTGGTCATACAAGACTCCTGAGGAGAGCAGGAGCATTTCAGCAGGAAAATTCTGTTGCTCGAATATAATAATAGAGTTAATCACACAGTGGTTAGTTAGAGGTGGGTAGTGGAATTCGGAAACCAGGTGTTATGGTTCCTTGTGCCATTGTAACACATTTCTGCAGTATCAGGCTGATACAATCCACCAGTACCTACAATTGCAACTCTATCTGCCATCATATGTGGAAACAGACTTCTCTAAGGCACTCAGGACAGGGAGAGAAGGCTGAACTGCCAACCAAGAAAGCTAAACCTAATGTTCCTTTTAAGTTACTGAAGTATATTTTAAATCTTCTGCACCCTGTGTTTTTCAGCTGTATAGTTAGATGGTATTTCATGGTTTTCTTTGCATTTTGTTATTTTACTTCAAATGGAACAGGACTGGCAGAACAACATCTGAGAGAATTTTTATCTTGCAAAGAGAGCTGGGAGTGAAGTCAGTCAGCAGTGTCCTGGCCGTAACAGTCACGTAACTTTGACAGTCAGTAGATGTGTAGATGATTCACAAACCTTGGCGCTTTTGAGTTCTGAAGTGCAGAGGTCAAAAATCAAATAACTCTGATTTTATATATATCTACACGTTTTGATTGAATGGATTAAAACACAAGTTTCAATAGAGTAATGCTAGTTTCAACATACAGCTCCGTTTGCCGTACTGATTCACACCCACTCTCCTCTTTCAGTGGTCCCTCTGCATGAGCACTATCCTACCCCATTTCTTCTAAACTGATCCTGAAACAACAAGGAGAGGGTCACTGTGCCTGAAACACTCACTCCTTGTTCTGTTGACAGAGGAGAGACAAGAATATCGTCTCTGGCAGATGTAAAACCTGACCCTCTCCCAGAGATGTCCACAGCACAGACAACACACAGTGCAGCCGAGCAATGGGGCTTTGTCAGGACCTTAACCCTTTATGTTACCACCAAATGCTGTGGGGCCTGACTGTGTAAAGTGCAGGAGGAAAAGCTCCTCAGCTAAAGCAGATCTTGTTTTTTGTTTGTTTTTCCCTGCTGCAGGCTCTGTAACAGGTTTAAACGTAACTGCTGCAGAATGTTTTGGACTAACGTCCCCTTCAGTCCTGTTAGGGAGAAAGTTCATTCACTTTCAAAAACTTTGCGGTGAGTTTCATTTCCAGGGCTCCAAGCGCTCAAGCCGACTTACCTGGCCGCCTCCTCCGCTGCGCACACGCCTGAGCTCCGGCGGGTCCGGGGCGGCCGCGACTCCGCTCTGGGGGCTCCTGAACCGGACCGGGACCGCGCCGCTCCCGCCCGGCCGCCCGAGCAGGAGGGAGACGGGTCTGTCGCGGTCCCCTCCGCAGGACGGGGCACCCACAGGCCGCGTCCCTCTCCGCCCAGGCCGCGGAGGCCGCTGGCGTGCGGGGGCTGCCGCCGACCCTCGGCCGCCACCGCCCAGCGCGGCGGGCGGAGCGCGGGGTGTGCCCTGCGAGCGCGGCTGAGGGGAGAGCCCCGCGGGAGGCAGGGCGGCAGCGCGGCCGGCGCTTCCCGGAACGCAGCCTTTGGCCGCTGCGCAGCGTGTGCCGCAGCGGCTTCGCACCGTTTCGAAAGCGCCCAGAGGGGCAGCGGCCGAAGTCCTCAGCCTCGCCCATCCCGCCGGAGTCCCCGGGCGGCTGCGCTGCCCCGCCGCTCCCGCACCCCGCCGGGACGGGGCTGCCAGCTCCAACAGTGCCACCGGGACACGGTGCCAGCTCCAACAGTGCCCCCGGGACAGGTGCCAGCTCCAACAGTGCCCCCGGGACACGGTGCCAGCTCCAACAGTGTCCCCGGGACAGGTGCCAGCTCCGTCCCGGAACTCTGAGGCACAGGGCAGACCCAGCCCGCTCCTTCCCGGAGCCCTCCAACTTCTTCACCCCGCTCTTAGTGGGGCGATAAAAACGTTCCCCCGGCCCTGGCTGCGAAAACGCTTTCCAGTGGGAGCGCTGGGAGCTGCAGCGCACTGGGGATGAAGCCCCAGGTGTCCCCGCTCCGTGCCCGTGCCTCGCTGTCCCGGCACTGACCGGAGGGATCTCTGTGTGTATGAGCGCTGGGCGCAGTGCTCGAAGGCAGCCCGTGAAAGTTGAGCTGGGACTTGCAGTTGAAGGCTTTAATTGTGATCCTTACCTGTGCAATGCGTGATTCCAGGAGAAAGCCTTGGTTCGGAAGTGACAGCAGCAAACGTGTGTCCCGCCGGGCCTGTCTGTATTGACTGACCCGTTAGCTCAGCGGCGGCGACTCTCAGCTCTGGTTGTATCACTGGTAAGTGTGTGTTCAGTCATAACTCTGAACACCGGATAGGCGGGAGAACTAACAATTCCACAATGCAACTAAGATAATTTACTTCTCTGTTGGCTTTGTCCTTTGAATATATTCGGTATATACAAATGTAGTGCGTGTTCGTTATAGACTAAACTGCATTAAAACGTGCTGGTGGTGAGAGCATCTCACCCTGAGAAATGGCCTGGGATTGGTATTGTGTGAGGAGTCAGTGCCACTCCTGAGGGTAAACCCAGAAGTCTTGTTTACCCTTTCAGAATGCTCATGGCAGAACTAAACTGATATTATGAAGACAAACCAAGATTAACGTGAAATCTTGTATTTTTTTCTGACACCATCTAAGATAATGGTCTCTGCTGCAATATTGTTGATGTTGCTTGTAGATGCTGTTTTTTTTTTTCCCAAGTCTTGCCTTATCACTCTTCTTAGAATGTATTGAATCATTAATAATTTTCTAGCTTAATTATTTGTTAATGGTTTTGTTTCTTATCACGTAAGAAGATAACGGACAGTCTCTGGGTGGTTGGTTATTCACACTCAAGCATCACACTTCAAACTTCTGAATAATTATTCATTAGGGGAAAAGAGTAATTGTTCCCTGTGGAACTATGAGTAAATGTGTACTTGATATAAGTGGTCTTCAATCTTTGCAGTGGTTTAGAATACTTGAAACCAAACTGATGTGCGTTTGCAATGCTGAAATAGTTTTATACACTTTCAGTGCTATTATTCAATAAGCAAATAAAACGTTTGTAGGAAATATGCACTAAATATGTATAAAGAGTATAGAAGTTTCATGAAGTAACAGTAATTTCAGTAGTTAAGTAGGGGAAGATGTAGAGCACAAAACTTAAAGTGTGTTCATTGTTTGTCAAAAATTAGAGATGTTTCCACTTCATTGTAAGGGCTCCTGCAAGTGTCCAGTATTTCATGGGTTTGTGGACTAGAAATAGGTGATGATATCTTATCACTTTGTTACCAACTGAATCATACCCATGGCATTTAAACAGAAATCTTGAGAATCCTGTGCAGGTGAATTTACTATTTTTTAATGCATGGATTCTTGAATATTTATCATTCTCAAGTCAGTATTCACTGCAAACTAAGCTGAAACTACTAATTGTTTTCTGTTGCAATATTTATCAGGTATATTCAGCAGATCTCCCCCTGGATGTTTGCAAAAATCTAGGAAAAATAAATGTTTTGGTTATATAGATGTTTGAATGTTAAAATCCTGTTAAGATGCAGATGATTTTGGTTTTAGGTGACTTAAGTCTCTACTGACCTTGGCAGATTTTGCCTTTTACCTTTCTTCCCTTAAGTTCTATGCTTATTAGAGTAATGTTGCACTTCAGGAATTAGTTATTTTGTAGCTCTTACTCCAGGTAAAACTCTAAACAAAAAGGAAGAGAGGAGATGAGATGATGATTGATGATACATCAGGTTGGAGGGGGAGGTGCATTCCAGTACCATGGGGGGAACTGGCAGGGACCAGATTCAGACTGATATGCTTAGTTTCTTTCAAAGCAGGGAAGACAAGCAATTTAAGTAATCAACAACTTCAATATTAATGATTAATAATTTTGCATTGCTTTTTAGCACACTTTCTATGTATGGACATTGGAAATGATAATTTCAATAATTCTGTCTGCATCTTCTCTAAATTCTAATAAAAACACATAAATTAATCCATAAGTACCATATATTGGTATTATTATGATAAGTGACAATAGCTTTTAGAGACTTGTTTCAAAGTGATTTCTTTCTCTTTTAGAGCTCCTCACAGTCAATTCAGCTGGAGGATTTGCTCTTCTACTTGTGACTCTATCTCATTGCTGTGGCAGCTCGTGCCATCTCAGACTGAGGTAAGAATTCTCACTTTTTTGAGCTTTTGTATTCTGTAGAGTTTTGCTGCAAGCATCCTTTTAGATAAGGTCATATAAAAAAGGCTACCTTCTAGGTATGGAAAGCAATAGGAATGCTCTCAAGTTTGTTCAGAAAGCTCCACCTTCAGTATTTCAGTTCAAATCAGTGCTTTCCTTTTGAAGGCAGCTGCCTGACCAAGCCAGGTTCGGTTGGTGTTGCAGGGTGGTTGAGGAGTGCAGCCTCACTGCCCTCAGGTGGAACGAAACTGGAAGATGTGCTGGCTTTATAAAATTGCAGCTAGGTCTTTTGGGTGTATTATATTGATTTTTGTAAATTAGGGAAAAAACGTGGACTCTACAATTGATAATGAAAAGCTAACAAGAGGTTTTGATGATAAGTACCAAGGCAAGGAAAAAATACTCCACTTCCAAATTCTTTGTCTTTCCACTGAATAAAATAATTTACTACATAAGTAAAATACAAACAGTGACTGTAGTTTTAGTCCTTCATTTCACTTTTACCCTAATTATCACTTATATAACAGCTTCATGTCCTGGTATCATTAGAGTAGGAATCAGAATATTACATTGAACCCACAGCTGCATTCTTCAGCTGTTGCTTCTGTGTACATGTTTCCGGAATGAATCTTGGCTTAACAACTGTCACATAGTATTTTATACCTTAAGTTCCTACATTGTGCAATTTTAATATACATAACCTGTACAATATAAATATAGTCACTCTGGAGATGACAGTGATACTCTGTATGCAGAATTCAATACATACAATTCAAAAGATGATGGGGTAGCTGAAGTCAAGTCAATTAAGTAAGTTCTTTTGTTTTTTTACAATGCTTCCAGAAAAATCTCAGTTGAAGTTAATATTAATAAAATACAAAAAATATATATCAGCAGAAGATCAATTTGTGAGCACTGGAAAAAAAGGGCATTTGAGGAAAGGAATCTCCAGTGAAGTTCCTACAGGTTCCTCAGTAACCACCTCCATTACCACACAAAGGCAGCTCGCTCCCGTAACATCCTGACACCAAAACGCTGCCACTCCCTCTGGTATATCCACAGCTCCTGAGTTGTGTCCAGACAGGCCAAAACTGCACCTCCTTTCCAGGCAATTAAACGTGGATCCATATCCTAAATTCAAAACACAGGTTGCACACAATCATTGCTCTCATTTTGCATGGTTCTTTAAAGTTGTATCCTATTTTTCCAACTGTATTTACCAGTTAGAATCTGATGGGGTAGGGGAGGAGAAAAGTTTTTCAGTACTATCCAGGAAAAAATAGTGAGATAAAAAATATTTAATTGATATGCAAGATGCTTTGAGAAATCACTTTTTAAGATGCTTTCTAAGTATATCATGAAAATCTTGCCTTCAGTAACGGAGGCTCTGAAATAGATGGAAATACATTTACAAGTTTTGCCTGACTAATGCCAAATGAAAATTAATCTCAATGCCTGTTTTTCTATTACCTTGACAGCACTAAAAAATGAAATTAAAGAATCAATATTTCTTGCTGAGGAGACAGGTTACCTTCATGGGGCAGTACTAAATGCTTTTTTAAGAATAGGGCCTTGAGCTAATAAACACTTCAGTGATCTGTACCAGTCACTCTTGCTATGCCTCTAACTCCCTGTCTCTAACCAGCCAGTGCTATGTTATAGGTGGAAAGCTCCCTTAAATTTCAGATACTCAACTACTCTGAGATTTTTAAAGAATTTTTTTCTTTTAATCTTTTAAAGATTTCAACCACAGTTTACCAACTACTTAGCTATCAGTTAACAGTTACCTTAGGCCTTGTGATGACCTCAACATTTTCAACAACTCTTCTGAAAGAAGGTGGCATTTTGTTGAGAATTCGGTGTTGAAGAAACTCCTGAGCTTTATGAAACATAAGGCCTCCTCCCACTACTAAGATGGAGCTGTACATCTTCTTTTTTGTATCATCAGATGCTGGAATGAATATATAGAAATAATTCTGGTTTTTAAAGTTAATATGGCTTGTAAAATTAATTTTTTGCAAGTCAAACCAGATAGAAACTGATGTTTGCTTTTAAAATTCTTCTTCTATTGATTGGACACATAGCTCGTGAAACATTAACAAAGCAAGCATAAGAAACAGTGTAGCTACTCTCCAGGTGATAAAACCCAGAGAGACAACTTTCTTTGGTGAAATACAGGAGTTACATAAATCCACCCTAAGATCTATTTTATAGACTTGTACAAATGTAATTCTTACCACAGCAGTCAATACTATGAAGGATGGCTTTGTCCAGGCCCAAGGCTTTGCCTTCAAACTGAGAAATAGCAGTTTTCCTGGACATGTGTGAAGTTAAAGGTTCCTCTGAATCATTGCCAGGTATCATACAGTCACCCTGCGAAGATCCCAGTTCCACTTCTTGTGGGTAGATCCTCTCTGAAATGTCTGAGGATTGGCCTCTCAATTCTCCCTCAAATGCACCAGGCTTTGACATAGATTTTCTGTCAGCTGTAGCTTTTGAAGACTTAAAAATGAGAAAACAAGTTGAAATATGAAAAATGCAAGAAGGTCACAGCAGATTACAGAACAGTACAAAGACTTAACCTTGCTGTGCAAAAAGGTGAAGGGAAGTACAATGGTGCTTTGTTAAGCCCTACATTATTACCTCATCTAATTTTCATTTTAATCCTCATGTTCTAAGTAAGGGCTTATTTTGAACTCCATCAGATTGATCAATCCAATAACATGAAGCCTTCTTCCACTTTAAAAATTCACACTTCTTATTGAAGGATTGTTTTGGCAGCTGTAACTACTCACTTTAAATTTATTCTTTAGTACTTCTGACCAAGGTAACAAGCTCTGGTTTCTGAGATGAGCTAATGAGCCCTGATTTTATTCCCCAATTAAATGATAGTTAATGAAAAATAAAACCAGCAATCACACACCTGCTCCTGCTTACTTTGTGTGGCCAGCAGATAATGTTCATCATGAGGATCCTCAGGGTCACCTTGTGACCTGTGCTGCAAAATTGTCATTTTTTGTCCAACAATTCCAAAAGTTGCAGGATAAAACAGAGCCATGGGTGCCTGAAGAGAGATTTGGCAGGGTTTGACTACAGTATTCCTTCTTTTGGCATTAACTACAGATAAAAGAGAAGTCCTGTTCTATTTTTCTCACAATTCAAAATTAAATAGAAGGGTTTTTTCCAGGTAGTTTATAAAATACTAAAGTGTCTTCTGTTTTTTATAATTTTAAAAAATCCCAACAAATACACAAGTTTCTTTACAGATTTAGCACTGTATGATAAATAAGTATTCAAATGTAGTTTGTTACAAAATCAGAAAATTCAATGGTGAGCTGAAAAACTTGCAAAATTAACGTTAATGCTTTGCACTTGAAGAATAAAGCTACTTAGAAAGTTTTGTGCATCCACCAGTGCTGCATTAGGCCCACTCATCCATATAGGAATTTATTTTATCTACAAGCATAGTTTAAGAACAATCCATAAATCACATGGGTTTAGTAGCACTGGACTGATACAAATTGAGGCTCTGAGTCTGAATGCTCAATATATTTGTAATTTAATTTAAAAATCACCTGTAATTTTTCATCCCCCAATCGGAACTGGTACAATAAAGCTGGAGAATCTGGATGCCGAATTTGGAACTCGTGATCTTGTAATCCAGAAATATCCTAAGGCCAGAAACAATGGAAACAAACAAAAATAATATCTTTTATATTTATGAAGCTGCATACTATATTTAACTACAGAAAACAACAAAAAGTAACAAAACACTCTTCTAACTGTGGACTTTATTTATCTATTCTTGAGTTTTTTTAAGTGTTTTCCATGTCATATGCTGTACCAGACAGCTTTCTACATGCGTAAGCCTCTACAATGAGCATTTTGCAGGAAGAAGAGACCTGCTGGCAGATTTTCCAGAACTCTAGTTGAAAACCAGCGAGTATGCAATTATCAGCTTCTTTCAGCAATAAGAACAAAGAAATTATCTTTCTAAGGATTTGGATTCCTTCTAGCTAGAGGAAAGATAAACCAAATTACAAACATTTCAAGTCTTAGGCTTCTACAGCTTTTGCCAGTATTCTCCTGAGTAAAATATTTACAATCAACTTGGACTCACAAAAAGGCTCTCCAGAGTAACATTCTGTAAAGGAAAAAAATTTACTTGTATAACACACGATTTGCCCCTTCTCACCTGATCTAGATGACAAAATGTCTCCTTTAGGTGCTGAAGCAGCAGGCAGTCCAACTTATTAGTTAACTGGCAGTCTCTATATGGGAATCCTGCTCGTTGCATAAGCCAATAAAAGCACCTTGACACATCAGATCCTCCATAGGCAAGGCACAGCCTAAAGCACAGAGGAAAAAAAGATCCTTTTATGTAGTTGCTGAAATACTGGCTGACTGCAGTGATAGGGAGAGGAATGCTAGGAAGATTTTAGACATGCTGGGATCATGACTTCCAGAGTTTGCAGAACACAGTATTAGTTCTGATTGGTTCTGCCTGTTTTCTTCTTTTAAAGATAATCATTTAAGGTTCACATTGTAACAGCTGACTCTGTTAAATGCCTTAGAGTAAAAAAACCCCTATATTTATAGAAATTTTGTCTCCTTTTAAAAGTCAAATCTTTGGTAAGCACGATGATAATTCTGCACACTCTAAGGTACCTGGTGTTGCGATGGGAAACACCATCTTCTACACAGCAAACACTTGTCTTCTGATCTCCCACATCTACAATACATGCACTGCTTAAACCACTTCCAAAGGTAGCACAGACAGACTCCTGGTGCACAATAATCCCTAGAAATATGAGAAAAAAATATTATTAAATTCATGCCAAACTTTACAATTATGTTGCTGACATTTAAAGGACATTTTCATGTCTTTTAAAGATCTACCAATAGCCTGACTGCACTGAAAGCCTGTACATTTAGTTAAGATGGGTTGGGGGTACGTTGAGATTTTTTTGTTGGATAAGGCTTTAAAAGTCCTGAAAAAAGTTAAGAGCAGGGTCAAATGTTCAATTTTCTACAAGACTAAAGGTATTGTCTCCAAATTTCAATATTTTTTTTAATCTGGTAGTGCAGGCTCTTGGCCACTGGATGTACGTGAAATGTTTTCCTATTTTTTTCTGGTTTTAATCAAATAGCATTACTATTAGCATTTCAGATAAGGTCTTTAAGTAGCTATAAAATAAGGTCCAATTTCACTCTCTGTTTTCCTTTCAATCCACCTTTACAGGGTACATTTGTATCATAACCCGTATTTAAACCTAGGAACTACCAGAGGTTCCAGTCTGTCCTTCCAGACAATCATGCATTTTAGAAATACTTAAGAGATCAGACTTGCTACTTTTACCTCAGCTGAATGAGAAGCCCACAGCTGGGATGCATAACAGCAAACCAAGAAACTTGTTTCAATATTAGCCAACCCTTTTGCCCCTTTAAGAGAGACAGTTACATGATTGCCATAAGATGAGGGCACTAGTCCCAGCTAACCCAGGACTGATGTGTTAAAAATACCCCTTACAATAAAAAAGAAGAAATCTTTATGCAATTAATCATTAAATATTTGCTTCATTATGGTTTTTACCTGAGAAGCCCATCTTCATTAAGATCATATTTACCAGTTCTTTCACGTGTTGTTTATTATAGATGTCTGGAATTAGTAAAATGCATCTGTAGTACTGAAGACAAGAATAGTTAATTAAAGCCAGCTCTCAAATAAAGTTTAATATATAACTTAAGAAAAAAAAATCAAAATCTTAGGAAAGGAAAGGTTTTTAATACTTAAAAAATGTGTTCAAAAAAGTGCCAATAGTCTATAACTATTAAAATGTTTAAAAGTACATCAGGCATGAGACAAACCCCTACTTTGCAAGGATAAGTAACTATACAAATATTAGGCAACCCTTCCCCAGTTGCCTTCTTTACAGTCAACAACAACAACAAAAAACAAAACAAAACAACCCAAAAAAACCAACCAACAAACAAAAACTAAGACTGTGAAATGTCTATCATGGGATTTCTAAATATCCTTGTTAGAAGTTCTATCAACAGCTTTTGTCTTAAAGACATGGACAGAATTCCAGATGAAATCTTGGGAACCCTGCTCACCAGCACAAAGAAGTCATTAAGAAAAGCACTAGTAAGAGACTACCAATAACAGCAGGTTGCTCCTCTTTTACAATAACACTTAGAGAAGTGGATACAGCCCACACCACATAAGTGTGCTGTTCACAGCTCACCTTTAGGTCTTTCAGTGGTATTTCCAGGTATTTTTGTATTGCGTATGACCATATAACTTCCAGGTCTGCCAGTACTGCAGTGAGCGAACCACCAGGTCCTGCGTGGAGATTCAGCTGCCCTCTTCTAATGGGCCAATGGATATTATAACAATCTAATGGATTAACATACAATGCCTGAAAATAAGAGAGTACATTCTGGGCATTGCTTTTCAAAAAAAAGGTAACAAAATGAGTAACAAGTGGGAAGAAAAGTATTTCAGAAGCAGATACAGGACTTGATTATAAACTATTAAAATAAAAAGACAGCAAGTACATTGTTTAAAATGTTTGAATGTTCTTACCCATAGACAATCTAGAGAACACAAAGGTATATTTTTTCCATGACCTCATATAAACTAAAATAATTTAAACACTTTGAAGCCCACAAATATCAAGTTACTCAGCAGCAATTCCATATAGTGATACTTTTATCAGTTTCTTGCCTTTTCTCTGAATTATGCCATATGGGTAAAGTTCTCACCTACTCCCTGCAAAATCCCTGATTTATGGCAGCAGAGGATCCAAGATACTTGTTAAGCAAATGGGGGAAACCCTCTTGTCTTGCTTAATGATAAAAAATACTCAGTTACTCCACAGTAAAGTTTCTCAGTTTTGGTTGGTTAGCTTTACACATCTTTCAGTACATACTAACTTATAGCAGACTGCAACTGATCAATGGCTGCATTAAAACACATAAAGCCTCATTCAGCAGGAAAATCAACCTTACCTCTTCTCCTACCAAAAATTCAGGATGATTTGATGTGTTTGTCCACTTGGCCCCAGAGCTGTGATCCAAAATGGCAGGCCTCATCTGTCTGTTGTATGACCTGGCCTGAAATGGAAACAAACCAAATCCTGTTGATAAATATTTTTCCGGTCACTTTTTATGCATGGAAGAAAAATGAAACACCCCTTTGAACCCAGTCCTTGAGGAAATGCTTATTTATAATCTTAATTTTCTCACATTTTCAGAGTTAGGTAACACAATAGCACTTATCCATATTTGGTCTATAAAGGGTATCTATTCTTGTCCACTGAAGCACGGCATCACACCCAAGGGCTGTATGAATGAACAATTTAATAAGACCTTAAGAATGAGTTACCTGATCAGGGGACACTGGTATGCGCCTTGCTCCATTCGACATCTTTTTGGACCATATTGCTTGGTCCACCATTTTAAGGCCATTTTGTCTCTGCTCAGTACTTTCAGGTTTCTAAGGAAAATCCCAAACATGCAATGTAAACACTCTCAAGCCATGTCTGTACACTGGTAATACTGAAGCTATTAGGAAACAATTAAATCATTATTGTAGTTGATAAATGGAAGAAAGGACAGATGTTTGTACAATGCAAAATGGACTTACGCTCATTTTTAAAGAAAGATTTTTTTTTAATATTAGAGTTCCCAACCCTTATTCAAGTCAACTTGAATCTTTTAACTGCTTTTAATGGCTGCTGGACTTCATCTCTGGTGGTGTGCCCAGGCCATTATCTACATAACTACAGATATATGAAGTAGGAGCAAAAATGTTTAAATAGATCTCAATTATTTAAAGGCGAGGTTTAATATTAGAGAGGATAAATTTAGTTTTTACAGACTTAGATTACAAATAGGATTAATACATTTGTTTTTCGACGAGGCTAGACTAAAATTATTTGCTGTGTTATCCAAATCACAAATTAACTAGTAACCAACACATTTACAAACAGAGAAGTCAGATTCTAACCCTACAGTTGGCATTCCATCAGAAGAAATACTGACAGTGGTACCAGACCATAGCATAGGGAAATCAACACGTACAAACCCTCGACTTAGCAATTTTTTAGATTTAAGTAATTGCAAACAAATCAAACGCAAACACGGACTGGTGCAAGCGTGGAAAAACATGAAGGACGAGAGGGACATCTACACTTTATAACAAGGCGAAGCGCCCCCGAAGAGGCGCCGGGCTTACACTGAGGCCGTCCCGGAGGAGCCAGCTGTCCCTGTAGGCCGCCTGGCCCTGCTGCTTGTGCCGCCGCGCGATCACGTGCGGGATGCCCGCGGGCAGCGTGTCCGTGGCCCGCCCGAGCCGCAGGGTGGTCGAGCCGGGGTGGATCACCACGATGAAGTTGCTCTGTATTTGCTGAAAGCAGCACAAACGCGCACGGAGTCAGACCGAGTCCCCACGACCACCTGGAGCCCTCCCGGCGCTTCCACACGCCCCGCCGCAGGCCTTTAAAAGGCCGAGCCCGGGCCGGGCCCGCCCCAGCGGGGAGGGAGCAGCGCCCGAGCAGCCGCCGCTGGGCTCCGGGCCTCACCTCCTGCAGGGACTCGGGCACGGCGGCGGGCACGATGGGCCGCTTCACGCCGCGCTGCTCGCGCTCCCGGTCCCGCTCCTTGTCCTTGCCGTTCTCCGCCTCGCCTTTCTCCGCCTGGGTCATGCTCCGGCCGGGCGGAAGCCGCGTCTGCCGGGCCCGAGCGGCGCCGCGGCCGGCGCGGGGCGGAAGCGGGCGGGCCCGGCCCGGCACCGCCCCCAGCAGGTACGGGGCGGGGAGCGGCGGGAGCGGCGCTGGGGCAGCTCTGACCGCCGGGGCAGCTCTGACCGCCGGCTCAGCTCCGGGCGCTGCTCGGGACAGCCCCGCGTGGGGAGGAGTGCGGGGCTCCTGCCCCGGAGCTGAGCCAACAGCGGCACGGGGAGCCTGGGGAGCAGCCCTGCCGCTGCCGCGGGACTGGCGGAGCACCAGGCAAACGCTGTCAGCTGGGCTGGTACTGCTGATGATCCTCCAACAGCTTAAAATACTCCTCTGTACAAAGGCTGTAGTACAGCTGGTGTACGCGGTACAGCTGTGGAGGGCCAACGATGACCAGCCTCCGTGTTTGAGTCCCTCTATAAACTGTGCGGATAGGATGTTTGACTGGAGCTGGCGGAGATGTGGCTTTTAAAGGCTGGGAGTTGCTGTTCCACAGCCAAGTCAGCGTTCCGTGCGGGTAGGCCGGGCTGCGGCTGCAGTCCGAGCTGCTGGTTGAGCTCGGGCTGGGGACAGGAGCCCCGTGACAGGGACGTGAGCTGCCAGCCCTCCGCACAGCTGAGGCCGGGAGGAGTTGTGGCACAGCCGGGGAGGGAACCCAGACACGGCAGCAGCCCGCAGACTTTGCCATGCTTACACTGAGGGTATAAAAGACCAGGGATTCCTTTTTTCAGGTCCCTCCTCGGAGGCACTAGTTTTTGTTATTTACTTATTGCACCAAGATTAAATAATTTTAAGGATCTGGACGACTGAGACTCTGCTTTGGGAAACCTGGTCTGACCTGAATGTGGTGTGTGTAGGGAGTCAATCAGGGCAAGTTTTGATCTCAGCTTTCGGGGTGTGGATGTGAAGTGCCAGAGAGGTGCCTGGATGGTCAGACAGGAACATTTCCTTAACAAGAAATTACTAAGGAGGCTTAAGTAAAAAATTTGCAGTGGCACTATGTGGAAACTAATTTAATCTGGATTATTGTCAGCTATTTTTTTCTTAGAGAGATGCAGCCCTCTTTAAGCAAAAAAAAAAAAACCCAAAACCCGCAAATCCCAAATGAACTCCAAGAACAGTGAGAAACTCCCATCCTGAAAAGGGTGATTTTAGATAAAAGATAGTTCCTATTTGAAACAAAATAACTATTTTGGGATAGCTGTCAGTATTTTGAGTTCATCTCTTTTTTCTTCATGTAATAAAAACAACACTTAATTTTATTGTAAAATCTCCCAAAATTTGTACAGTAAATTTGTTTATACATTTCAGTAAGTTTATAGTGGAGAATGAAGCTGTTTCAAGAGGTGTTTCTGTTATAAAAGCCATTATGGGCCTTAGTGAAGCAAGGGTTGTAAAACAAAGTAATCTGTTAACTGCATTTTTGAAGTGCTTTTAGAGTATCATTAATACAATGAAAATACAGGAAAGTAAAGAGTGTTTGTCCAGAGAGAATGAATACAAAACCTGTTAGGAAGTGCTGCTTTGACTCTTGAGAGACCATCTGTATCAACTACAAATATGTATTTTTCCTCATCTGAATACCAGAAGGCTTATTGTACTTCAGATTTTTTTCAGTTTCTAAAAATGATGAGAAAATCAGCCTTGTGACAAGCCAAATATAATTTACTTATTACTTTGCAACTACAGTAAAATGTTCAGAAACTATACAAAGACTTTAGACAGTAAACATGTATTTAATGAAACTGTGGTTCAGTTACACTGGATCCTTGAAGGAGTTCCCAGTACAACTTCATTAATCTGCCTCTATCACAGAACAGTTTCCAGTCGGGCATACACATCCCCATTTGGTCCACCACTAAACTCTTCTTCTTGTCATCTGGCAGATGTGTATGCTTGTGCCTGCCTCCTCAGCAGGCGTTTACCTAAAAGATAAAGTAGTAACAGCACATTTAAAGAGGCTTTTCTTTGTGAGATAAAATGAAGTAAAATTTTTTAAATAATATTATTTTTTATTTAGCTAAACGCGAGTTGCTAACTTTATTTCTGAGCAGGATACACAGTGCTGGGATTACCCAAGATTACCTCTGGGATTATCTCCAGATTCTTTGCTGGCCTTGTGTCTACTCAACAAAAAAACCCCACCACAATGTCCCAGGGTTTTTCTCCCACTTGGAAGAAGCCCATCCTTGTTCTAGTGAACTGAAATACTGGTGTATGTGTTTCCTGGTATATGAACTTTTTCCTACAACGTTTACAGGTATTAACCACCTGCATGGGGATTTTTTTTCCTTGTAACTTTTATGATAGTAATGATGGGCATGACTGATGAAAAACAAGGATTGTTTATTTAAGTCTTAAAGTAAATTAAACCACACTGTAAATATACTCAGTGTCAGCTGGAACTCCCAGCAGCCAAACTCATTATTAAACAGAATAAAATGATCAGACAGCTATAAGAAATTTAAAACCTCTTTTACTTTTACCTGTATTTTTAAGGAATTCTGATTTTTACACTTCACTGGAATTCAAGATTGTTATGGCTGTATCATTATACCAGGGGAAATAAACCCATTTTTACTGTCTTGTAACAACTTATTTTTTTTTCTTTCTTTTCTGTTGAGAAATATCAACTTTAACCAAAACCCCTCACATGTCATACTAGAAATGCAAAAAATGCTTCATTTTCTAACAATCTGATCTTTAAATTAGCAGCCAAAAGAGATGAGAAGCTATAAGTAACTTATCAGCCGTGCTCAAAACTCTTTGCCACACTTTATCAATCAGCTTCTGTGCAATTAAAAGCCCACCATTCCTAAACCAAAATCCTTTTTAACATCCTTCACCCTGGCCTTTTTTTCCCCTTTACTGGATGTATCTCTAATTCTTTGATAACTGAATAATTTTGATTATTTTTCTGTTTTGGTAACTTCTGCAGCAGGAGGGCAAAACACTCAAGTCTACCTTAACCCTGAATTAACACTGCTATTTAAAAAAAACCCTAAACCCTTCAAAGCAGGATACAGCAGATTTGGAATTACCTTCCTCATCCACCTCCAGCCATTGGTGGTGGACTGGGGCCTCCACCCCAGTGATTTATTCGGCCCATCCTACGGCGAGGAGGTGCTGGAGGCCTGAAAAGAAAGGAATTTTACTGTCATTAAACTTTTCAACTAGATATACAATAACACTGTCTCTAAATGTCAGTAGTGAGAAAGTCTGAGCATCTGAAAGTCTGAAAAAAGTTGAGTTTCAGCTGAAAAGCTGTAAGAAAACCCCAACCCCAGGGTCACAGAAATCCTCTCCTGTTTCATTACTGCTGTGATGTGAGAAGGCTGCAGATCCCTGATGCTTTTACACAGTCCTACAAAACACTTAGGCTGTAGTGTTCATAGAAATTACACCTCTGTAACAGTGTTTTGCTTTGTCTGTAGGTAATGTAGTACAAGAAATGACTGCACAAATGCAAGTCAAATGCTGAGTATAAACATGTCTAAGAAAAGAAGAATTTTAGCCAAGACATATCTTGTCTCCTAGGCAAGCTTCAGAAATATTTTCAGTGTTATAGTCTGTATTGCTATTGTAGCTGTCCAAAGCTCTGTATTGTCACCAACAATAGTGCAGATAACCATTTTAGCCTTCCTGCACAACCCATTTCAATGCAAATCACAACTGAAATCTACTCAGATTCGTGTCACTTCACCAAGACAGGGGAAAAAACTGGTGTGAATATGAAAAAATACCCTCTTCTGTCATGGTATCCTGAATAGGAGGAAGATGTGTAGCCTCTTCTTCTCAAATCTGGTTGAATAATGCTCTGGAAACTGAAAAAATAAAACAAGGGTTAGGTGAATTGATAGCTAGAAATAGTTTTTTTAAATTTTTTGATTGGAAGATAAAAGAAATGGCCAGAAAAACTGTAAGTAGTGTTCAGGAATAAAGCATCTATCTTCTCATGATCACTGTTTTTAAATCTTGGTAATTTGCCTCCTACATATGAAACTAAAACCTGAAATCATTCCAAATTACAGTGAAGCCCAAATTACAAAATCTAGTTTTCTTGTTAATGTGCACGAAATGCATAAAAAATAAACTTGTAACTGAAATCACTAAGAACTGTTGAATACATCACATGGACTTTCTGTTTGATAACTGGCTTTGATCTGGGGCCACAAATAAACACAGTTTACTGCTGTGTGATTACTTTTACATAGTCAGAATCTATTGTCACCAGCAGAAATTCTCCAAAGAGCTTAATTATCTGATCAGCTAGTAGATGCTTTTAAACAAAACTGTATATTTTCTTTTTGCAGTCTCAAAATAGATGAAATGTAAGAAACCCATCTGAAATGCCAGTAAGTTAGTGTCACTTTTCATGCAGTTTTTGTTAAGTATACTGTGCTTAATAAACAAAGCCACATAGTTGTAGTAAAGCATTTATACATATGGAATGCTAGAGAGTAAATATAGCACTTTTATTATATACTGAGAGCATTGTGTAACTTCCACCTGTGTCAAATCTAAAATGAAGCTCACCAAAAGAATTAACTTCTACTTACAATAGAACCACAAAATCTGCTATCGACCAGAAGAAATCTGTTATAGATGACAAACTCCAGGGAGCCCGACTCTGGTTATCCAAAACTTGTCCTATAACATATCCAGATATAAAACACCCAGTGACGTTCAGTGCGGGACATGTACAATACATTACACAAAACCAGATCTGCTAAGTCCAGAGTTTGCAGCTGGGACGGTGAAACTGTACTTCATGGCAGCGAGTTTCATTTTCTGTAGGTTATTTCTGCCCAAGGGCTTGAACTAAAGGGGTCAGCACGGCCACAGGGGCTCTGCGTCCGGGAAACCTACAGAAAACACCAGTGCACTGTCTGATTCCCCGTAAGCGGTTCAAACGCTGCACTGTGCCGCTGCCGGTGTCACAGCACGCACTCGGACTCGCCAAAGTCCCTAAATCGGCTTTAGAAGCAGACAAGGCTCGGCCACAGGCCGCAGGGCAGAGAGGGGTGACGCGACACAAGCAGCGGGGCGGACCCCGCCGGGCTGTCCGGCTGCGGCGGCGCTGTGGGGCCGCGCTCTGCAGCGGGCCCGGTGCCCCCCGCTCGGTGCCCAGCCCCCGGTCGGTGCCCGGTGCCCAGCCCCCGCTCGGTGCCCGGCCCGTCCCCGCTGCAGACGCCCGGCGCGGCCCCCGGCCCCTCACCGTTGGAGATGTAGACCATGGCTGCCCGCCGCGCCGGCCCCGCCCCGCGCCTGCGCGCCCGCCCCGCGCATGCGCAGCGCGCTGGGGACGGCGCCGCCCGCCGAGGGCACGCCGCCGAGGGCTGGGTGCCGCTTGGCCGCTCGTTCCCTCGCCGCGGGGAAAGGCCGTGCGGCCCCGGAGAGTAACGACCGCATGTCATCAGGGCCGCCGGTCACCGAGGGGTCCCTGTGAGCAGCACCGTTACTAACGAGTTGTCTCTCGGCATCCCGGTTAACGCGGGATCCCACTCTGCTCCCGGCGGAACGAGGCGTCCCCTAGAGCAGCCGCTGTTACCAACGAGGCTCCTCTCAGTGCCGCTGTTACCAACGAGGCTCCTCTCAGTGCCGCTGTTAACAAGGGACCCCCGACGTGCCCCTACACCGGGGCGCCCTCAGCAGCCCGAGGCCGGCGGTCCTCAGCGGGACGGCTCCTCCCTGCGAGCGGGCCGATCTGGTTCACCCTAAAATGAATTAATTTTAGTGGTGCCAGTGCTGTCAGGGCTTCTCTGCCGCGTTTAGCAATAGTGACGGGAGTTGGAATAGTCTGTCGGGGTTTCATAAAAACGAAGTGTTCCTAGTCGCCTTGTGCAATAATGATAGAAATATGACCGAGTGCAGAGATGATTTAACCCTTCTCTCCAAAGGGAACGCTCGTTCCGCCTGTTCAATGACAAGTATGTGGCTACATACATTCACATTATGTTTGTGGGAATGTTCAACCCTAAGTCGGGCATTTGTTTAAATTTATTTTATTTTTATAAAAACCTTGCCCTGCAAATAGCGGCTAGCATTCCTTTTCTAGGATAATACATGCTTGTAAAATTGGGGGTAACTATACAGCTTTATGAGCAAATTTCACATAATACCTTCTCTCTAGTTTTTAAGCTAACCTAGTAGAAGGGACGTTGAATTCTAATGTGAAACAGCAGTAAAAAGTTTATGTAAAAACGCTTTAATGCTTCCTTTGCAACAGCTGTATTTTCCTAATGATGTTGAGGTAAAGTTCTTTGCTAAGAGTGGCATAAGAGAAGAATGTTTTCTGAAGCTGAAATTGTAATACAGTGTCTCTGACAGTGCAGCTGCCCCCAGTAAAGAAATTGTATAAATGTTTATCATTATTGTAAGAGCTGGATAATCTGCAACTCAATAAATGCTGCTGTATGAAAGTGTTTAGAAAATAGTGCTGCACAGTGCAAAATGGACATAAACGTAGGCAGTATGTTAAAATAATCCAGGGACAGCACCTGTGGTACTTTTTGCTTTCCAAATGACAGAAAATCCCCAAACCCAAATGACAAAGAAAATTATTTGTGAGCTCTTCTTGTGAGCTATTGTGGGGTTTTTGTTTGTTTGTGGGGTTTTTTTGTTTGTTTGGGTTTTTTTTTTTGGGGGGGGGAAGGATTACGTAAAGTAAAAGCTGGCGACCTAGTCTTCAGTTTTTAAATAACAGTGATAAATAATGTTTCAGTGCCTTAAGATTATATAAATAAAATGCAAATTTTCTCTGTGAAATGTACTTTTGGTGAAGGAAACTAAAGAACTTTTTAAAAATCCTTTTAAAATTGAGAGTACTGGTGTGTATATGTGTATTCCTAATAATTTTATTTTTTCAAGAAGAAATGTCCAGGTGCTTAACAATGGCAAAATAAGCAATCATTGCATAAAATGATGCATGAAAATGTAAATGTTTGTAGCATATGAAAACGACTCACAAGCTGTCTTGGTTTAGATAGACAGGTATCTGCCAAGGAAGATTGGAATTTCCCTTGGAATGTAAGCTCACTTCTTCCCCTTTTTCAAATTATTATAAATTTGCAATGAAAAGGCTGTCAGGCAAAGATTTTAGGAATAAGTAAGCAGTTTTTTACTAGGAATATTAAAAATACAAATGTTGTAGTACAGAAGAATAAGCAAGCAAACAAACAAGTAAGTTCTAGAAAACCCTGACAGAGTCAGAAATACAACCTGACACCCTGTTGGTCAGGGTGTTGGAAACGGTCCAAAAAGTCAGTCCTCCTGGAGTGGCAGATGTGGTCCTGTTGGAAGCAGAGATGGTCCTGTGGGGCCAAGGGTCCAGAGATGGGTTCAGTCTTCCTTTGGGAATCCCGTGGGAAGACTGGATGTCTGGTGACACGTTTTGCTCCTTTTTATCTAGGTGAAGATGGTTCGTCTCTTCTTCCCTGGGTAGAGCATCTTACCATAGTATGATGTAATATGTCATGTCATTGGTGAGCTTTATTGGTCCATTAACAGAAGATATCTCCATGGAGGAGATAAGGAACACTGGAATGATGTAATGTGTCATGTCACTGGTGAGCTTTAATGGTCCATTAACAGAAGATATTCTCATGGGAGTAGTGGAAGAATAAACAGAGATAAGCAACACTGCTCCACTCGGTTTTTAACAGCTGGCTTCTTATCAGAGAAGGCAGTTAGTCCCTCCCTAACAGATAAAGAAAAAAAAATCTCCGACCAGCTTTTGGCCACCTCTTTTTTTAAGTGTCCAACACTTGGTCTCCTTGGTAACTTAAGGGAAAAATTTTTTTTAGAGTGAAAAATGGACAAACCTAACCCCCAACACAAGCTGAGAGCAAAATGAATCTGTTTATTGCAGCATTAAGACAGTGTTAATACTTACACACTTTAGTGTGTATTACGTTATGGTCCCAGGTTGGGGACAGACACACAACAGGATTCACAAACACCATGCGACAAAACACCCCAGATTTGTCATGGCCGCACCCTTTTATAGGGTTCAAAGTTCCCTGCCTGAACACCTGATTGGTCAGTGTCTCAGCCCCGCCCAGCTCCTGGCCAATGAGATGTCTGCATTCAGGAGTGACTGGGATTGGCTGGGGTCCCTGTTTGAGTTCAAACCCATCCTGTCATGGATCACCCAGGACGTGTTCACTTCTTTTCTATATCAAACCAGGCTAGCTGGATTGGATTTCTTATTTATGGCCAAATTTATCTGTCCAGCTCCAGACAGGCTGTGCTGTGACAAGTGTGAGAATCTTTCTTCAGTCCTTCACACACAACCCAGTTGCAGGCCTGTAATAAATCCGTCAGCCTGACAGTTTGTTGGTTTTCCCAAGGTTTGCAGGCTTTGAGGAAACAGGATGCCTTTCCTGTTCTTAGATAGTGTATAATCTAAGTTCTTCCATACTTCCCAGGAATTTTCTGCAGTGTCAGGCTTTGCTGTTTTCTTACAAGTGCTTATAACTGGTTTTAAAGCACTAACATTATATACAAAATATACATTATTTTTTACAAAATACATACATTATTTTGTACAAAAAAAATACATTATTTTTTAATTTATTCCCACATTTAAGTTTTAGATGTGCAAATGTGACATTTATAAGTGACATTGCATTATCAACCTGATTATCTCCCTGCCTGTCCTCATGTCAGGAACTGAGTAGAGAGGAGGGATGTGAAGAGCTCTCTCTGTGCAGCTGCAGTATGTGGTGGAGTTGGGTCAGCAGGTGTGACATGAGCTCTGCTGGAGCCTCATCCTGGGAATGCCTTGGCCCTGGTGTCCCACTCAGCCCCACCTTGGCTTCCACTTTTGGGGCTGGCAAATTGAGAGGATCAAGGGGCTGTGCACCTGTGCTTAATGAACAGTAGCAGAGGCAGTTTTAGAGTCGGCAGCAGAAATGCAAACCAGCTGGGTATCCTTGTGAAGGTGGGTGCTGTGAGCAGAAATGTGTAAAAGCTAAAAGTTACCAGGAATGCTATTTGGAAGCTGGGGAGCTGTGATTATTTGACAATTGACCAAGGAGTTATTTATGCAATGCCGTGAAGAGAAGTGTGGGCCGTACTTTGGGATAGAGCAATTGAAAAAGACTAATGTTTTTTACGTTTACGTTTTTTTATGCCTTCTGAACTCTCAGTGGGATACCTTCTGTTTTGAGATGATTTGGGGTTTTTTTGTGCTGTTTGGGGCTGTAGATTTGTATATTATGATTCCTTGTGAACTGTATTTCATACCTAAGTATTCATGTGGAGCAATGTATTACTGTGCTTTAGCAATGTTTTCTATTTTTTCATGAAAAGTAACAAAACCTGTGGGTCAGGTATTTTGATAGCATTTTCTGTACTGAGGGATGATCTTTTAGTTGTAGTGCAAGAGAAGCTGAAAATGGTGTGCATGGAGATGTGGAGATACAGCATGGACAGTGCTTACTCTCTAAAATTTATTTTACGTGCAACTGTAGACTTTTTAAGAGAAAATAATGCTGAATTGGAAGCTAAACAAGGGAAACTTGGCCCTGGCCTGAAGAGCAGTTGCAATATACTGATCATATTTAATTGCAGAAATAGAGACTGCACTTTTTTTTTTCTTGCTGGCCTATAGTTATTTCACACAGTGATTATCATGTTGCACCAGCACACAATTAAAATGGAAGCATTCAAAACTTAATTTGGACTTGAATTATTCATAAAAGATCTGATTGTTATGTAGTATTTGTTTTATGCACACAAAATTATTACTGTATGTCTTAGAATTAGAAGGTCTTCTAAATTCTACATTACAAATGTAGAATGTCTATTGCAACGAAAACATAACAGTGGATGCTTCACAGAATTCTATTTTTTTAACTGCTTTTATAAGAAAGATATAAATAACTTGCTATTTGTGGAAGAGCTGATATTTCTTGGGACTAAATAGTGTTGATTTAATAGCAGAATTTTAGATAGAATTTACCTGTTCAAGTAGCTTCAACTTTTGAATAATTGATTAAAGACGGTCTCGGTTTGGGAAGGCAGGTGTCTGCCAGGGAAAGCTGGGGCTTCCCTTGGAATGGAGAATGTAAACCACTTCCCCTTTTTTCCAATTATAAATTTGCAGTTACAGGCTTTCAGGCAAAGATTTGGGGATAGAAATAGCAGTTCTTTACTAATATGTATAACAAAGCAAAACAAAACCAACAACTACAGCATTAGTAACAAAACAGTACCAAGAACCTTGAGGGCTTTGCTTTACAAAAAGCCCAGGGTACTTTGGTCCCGGTGGCCCTGCAGGATCCTCAGAGCACCAAGCTGGAACAGTGGAAAAGTCCTGGGCTGGTAGCTGGGATGGCAGGATGTCCTGGCAGGCAGGGGCAGGGTGTCCTGGCAGGGCAGGGGGTGCAGGGTCACACTGTAGCAAGAGGAGCAGCGCTGAAGAAATCTCAACAGGGACAGCAGAGCAGGGCTGGCCCAGCTCCTGCAGGGCAGGTGGAGGAGCTCAGAATTCCAGGGCTGGACTTTTCTGGTGGTGGTGAACTTGTCCTGCTGCAGGCAGCAACCTGGCCATGTCCTCTCCGATGCCAAGAGCCAGAGAGACCCACTCCCTCCGTCCTTTACCTGCCCCCAGAACTCCTGTTACCTCTCCCTCCGAGCTTTCGCCACCTCTTTATTTTGGTTAAGTACTTTTAAGTATCCAACACTCGGTCTCCTTGGTAACTTATGGGGAAAAATTTCTTTAGAGTAAAAAAGGAACAAACCTAACCTCCAACAAAGACCTAATTATTTTATTCTTTGGTGCTCCAGATAGAGATATCTTTAACTGAGAGCCCACAACACATTAACATATCTTGTGCAGATTTCAACTGGAAGGTACATTTTGCAAAATCAGCAATGCTGATCCTGGCATAAAATCAGGTCAAGTGCATAAGCACATAATTCTGTGAACATTTTTTCCTCTGGCTGGGAGAGAGACTAGATGTTCTACTAGCAGAATTTGTCTGCAAATTGTTTATTTATACAATTTTTTGAGCTCTGAATAACAAACATGAAGAAGCTTTAGTTCAAAATTACTACAGTTACATGCTGGAGGAATGCCAAAGGACTGCCTTGTGCTTTTATATTTCTTTAGATAACAGCATATCCTTATATACAGAAAGCCATAACTCTCTGTATATGTTACATATTCTTGTAAACTACAAAGACTTTACCCTTCACTACAATGAAATTGGTGGTCGTACAACTTAAAGTTGTAGGAGAGTCTAGAAGGAAACCTCCCCACTCTAGGCAGAGTGAGTTTAATGTTTAATGCATTTAATGTTTGGGCAGAGAAAGAGCAAGTTCAGTACGTGGTGGAAGTATCTGAGCTGAGTGAGGAAATCCCCAGGTTTCGGGAATGGGGGTACTTGGAATATCAGTCAGGTGGCAGCACGTGTGAAAGGTCGAGACCTGCCTTGTTTAACTGCACTGGAAACGTTCTGTGCCTTCAGCAGAGCACACTTGGATCCTCCTTTAGAGAAAAATGCTTACTCCTCTGCCACTCGACACTTTGTATTGCATAATGGCAACTTCTTCCTGGGGTGAGGACTTGTGTTGGCTGCACAGATTTAGAAGTTTCATACAGGCAGAGTTTTGGGTAAAGTGGGAGAAATGCTTGTATGTTTACGTATCATTCTTCTCCATCCCTGCATACTTCCCTCAGTGGAATAGCAGACTTCTTATTTTGTTATCGGAACAACTTGCTTTTATTTTTTTTTTTTAATAAATGAAGACAAGGTGAACATAAATGAATGCAATAACAACCTTTTGAAATATAGCAGATGAGAAAAATAATGATAAATAAATAAAAATCAAGTCCTCAAACCTATGTGGTAAGTTAATGGCAAAGCCTGAAATAAAACTGCCCTGCTTATTCTCCTGCTTATGTAATTTCTGAGGATATACTTCCATCTGTCAGGTAGAGGAAGCAAAAGCAGTCTCAGACTCTGTCAGTGTTTTTGTTTAAGGCAAATATCCTTTGCCTTGTTATGCTTTCTGCTAATACTTGACAATTTGATTTGTCACGTATCTGATGAGTCTGGATTGTGAATGTGTGCATACAGAGGGCCTACTTTGGCATGTTTTCCTTCTTGATTTTCTGAATTCTTTAAAAATATTTGACTTTCTGTTTAACTAAAAGTAAAATTTAATACAATGAAATTTGAAGAACAAGCTTTCATAGTATGGATTATCCTTTTTCACTACTGTTCCTGTATTTTCAAATCCTCTTTGTAAAGGTAGCTTGTAAGTACACCTACAGATTTCACAGAGTTGTTGCCACGTCCTAGATATTACTTTGGTAACAGCAATGATGTCATTGTGCTGTTATGGCATCTTTAGAAATTAAAAGGAATGATTAACCAGGGAAATATATTTGTTAAGGCAGATGTGAATGTTTCCTTTTTGCCAGATTATTTAGCCCACAGACCAGGGCAGTACATCAGCTGCAGGTGACGTTGTGGTTCAGCTGATGTCACAGTCTTCTACTGTGATTTTTGTCTTATCTGCACACAGAAACTTGCTTGTACTGATTTGTTTAGCATGGTAGTACTAGAAAATCAGGGAGAGATGCTCTTAAGACTGGGAGAAGATAAATATTTAAAGGGGAAAATGGCATCTCAGAATGCTGAGGAGTTTAAATGCCAGACATTATCATATTTAAGCAAACCTGGTCTCCTTCAAAAGGTTTTACATTGAATGTGTTCTCTGGAGCCTGCTACGGCATATAGTGTGTTTCTGTGTAACCCAAGACATTCTGTTATCTGTAAAAGCTGTCTTAATTGTTTGGCATACATTAGACTGTCTGTTTTTGATGATAGCTTGGTTGTGAATACACTCAAAAGAGGGAAAAAAGCTTTAGCTCACTGACGCTGTGGAGCTGCTTGGAGATAGCTGGAACATTCTTATCAGCCACCTGGTGGGAGAGGTATGGGCTGTTTGACTGAGGAAATTCCTACATTAAAAGTGGGAAAGGAAGCTGGGAAGACTTGTATTCCAAGAAGGTGCTACTGTTTATCATTTATCTTTAATTTTGTGTCAGAGGCAACTACAACACAAAATAAATAGTGGAATTCTCTGGCCTCACTGATGTGATATCCTTGAAAATATGTGCAGCTGGGATATCCCAGTGCTGTTTCCTGCTGGATGTGCATGGGTTGCATTTACACTGAAGACTGAGTAGAAGTGTTTCTTGTAGTGGTGTGGTTTTGGTTTTGTCAGTTCTATGTATATATCTATTCTTTGCTTTTAAGCTGTTTTATATATGTTGTAATGGTTTGTCCCTTGTTTACCCATGTTTACCCCTTCATAGTTATTGATATCCGTCAATCATCAGTTATGTAACTCCTGGGTCCAGTCCATCACTTCGAGGCCTCACCCTGTGTCTAGAAAGTTCCAGTGAGGGCTTTGAATGATTGGGCAGGATCCCTGTTATTCCCTCCCTTGCCTCCTTTGTTCTACTATTTGTCCTTTATGTACAGACCACCCCCTGTATCCCCCGATTGGTCCCACACTGAGCCCTTCCCCTTGCCCCTCCCCTGTATTTAAGATGTTGCACAGAGATGATATGGGCTCTGTTGGGCAGACTCTCTGGTGCTGAGGTGCTCCCTTGTGGACATCAATAAACTCCAGCATTGTTCTCCCTTCAGAGTCCTTCCTTCTGTTCCTGTCTCTGCTCACGGTTCTGCGGGACAAGGGCCCAGAGGACAGGGCAGTGTCCCAGGACACTGACCCTCCCTGCGGCCGGTGTAAGGGCTGGCCAGGCAGCATGGGACAGGACTCCCGACACACCGTGACCACTGCATATTTCTTCTTGATTCATGTTTGCTTTGCTGTGTGTTTGGAGCTTTGTGTCTGCATTTGGAGCCTTTTAGTGGGCATTTGAACGTGCCATTGCTGTGCCAGGAGTGGATTCCCCCCAGTGAAGCAAGGCTGAGATTGCATTGCAGCTGGAGCTCTCCTGCAGCATGGGCATGGAGTGATCAGCTCTGTTCATGTGCTGTGCACACTGAGGATTGGCAGCTGGCAAAGATGCTGTGTGGATAAGCAGTTCTGGAATCAACAGATTTCAGCAAATGAAACCCTGTTTTTTCCTCCCTGCAGTGGTAATGGCCAGCAATTTCCTAACGGCCAGCAGTTTCCTTGTCAGTGGAAACTGTATAAAACTGTATCTGACAAGATTAACATAATTTTTGAGAATTTCACTTGCACATTGGAAAGGGTGATGCAAATAAGGTGACAAGTTGAACAAGGCTCTAGCTGTTGCTAGAGGCATCTCTGATACTCGATATACCCTTTTAGCTGTTAAACTTTCTTCAACTGCTTCAGGCTTAACAGCCAAGGTAAAAATAGCACCTACGGTACTTGGCAGAAGTAGGTGGATGAAGGCAATTCCATAATCTATTTGGTGAATAAAATGCTGATGTGAAAACTGGAACATTGTCCTAAAGAGCTTTTATGGTTATGTTGTTGTATTAATATCAATTTTTTGTCTTCCAAAAATTTATTACTTTAACAGAATATGTTTGTGCAATCAAAACCCTTTTGAATGAGTGCAAAACATATAGGTATTTTAAAAGCATGTGGTTGTTGAAGGTGGGATGGGCTCCCACTGGGAAAGTTCATGCAGGACTATATTCCATGTGAGGGACCCCAGGCTGGAGGGGGGGAATGACTCTGACACTCTACTCTAATACTTTATTTACTGCATTTTCCATTTTTTTCTCATTTAATGCAATCCACTGCATTAAATCTCATAATGTAAAGCATAACGTACATGGGCTCTGTGCTATCAGAGTCAGAACTAGTTCCAGTAAGAAATTGAATATAAACTTTAATATTTTTGTTCATTTTCATCAGTTTGGATGACAAAATCATGGCTTCAGTTCTTTACAGTCATATTGAATGATTTTAAATATTCTTCCTTTTATGTCTGACTTAAATGGGTTTTAAATTCAGAAGGAACAAATTCAGAGGAATTTCCAGTAACTTCTTTACGTTGAAAATTAGTTGCAATTGAATTGTCATGTGTTTCATGCTTAAGGAAGCAGAAAAGCCTACCTGAAAAGAATTCTGAAGTGCTTATTTTATTCATCAGTAACTATTGTAAAAATTAAAGTTCTCCAGCAATCCAGTAAGTGTGAAGCTGAGCTTCAGTGGTAGAGAAAAAGAATGCAAGCCAGACTAAGTAATGACATGATATTTCTTGTTGAGTTCTTCCATAAAGTACTATGTTGAATTCTAATTACTGCATCAAAAATTACGACATTATAGTGGTATTGAAGAAGATTGTAAAAGTTGGTTTCATTTAGAAGCAAAGACAATAATAGATAGTTGGTATCTGAAAAAATAACTAATGAGAGAGTTGAAATATATAAACATGTAAATGGATTAAGCAGTGGAAAGTTTTTCAGTTTCTTTGGTAACAGAAACATTTGATGACAGTGAAAATTAGGGGGTGGTAACAGGTATCTTTGTGGTCTCTTGACAGAAGCACTTCCACCTGGAAGTAGGTTGTTCTTCCCCCCCTTCCTCCCCACCCCCCAAACCTGCACAGTCAGACTGTTTTTCTTGAAAAAGACTTTGAAATCAAGCATTGTAGATTTTATGCTTTCATAGTAGGATTCTCACATTCTAGGCTGCTGTCAAAACTAAATTTCCTTTTGGAAGAAGTAGAGGTGAGTTTAAGGAAAGACATTTTTTCCTTAGGCATTGGATTCCTTCAGTCTTCTTGCCCTTGGACAAAAAAAAAATAATCTGTGAGAATCAAAAGGAGTTGGATACTTTTGACTAAGAATAGTGTTTAAATTTGTGCTTTAAAACCAGTCAGGGATATAAGCAATCACCTCTGAGTCTCCGAGCAGTAGGAATTAAGCTGAGATGTTTGACTAAGTAGCTTATTCTCATATTTATCTCAACTGGTATCTCTTGAGCTTTTCTTTGAAGTGTTTGACAGCAGGTACTGGAAAGAGCTACAGCAAAGCATTTGATCCCTGGAGCCCCTTTCAGAGACTTTCAGTTGTTCTTGCTGCCTCCTGCTTACCTTCCTGCCATGGATCTTGCAGCCTTTCTATGGATATTAGAAGCAGTCACTGGGCTGCAAGATTTGCTTCTCCCCATTTGTATTCCAGCTTCCTGTCTCCCGTTATTAACAGATGTATTATAGCACAGTCTATCTCAGCAGTGTTTGTCTAACTAATTTCTAAGGCAAGACAATCCTGTCCTGCACTGTCCCACTGTGTGACATGGTCTTGCAGAGAACTGGTGAGCACCAGTTCATTGTGAGGATGAAGTCAGGCACCAGCATAAAAACACAAGGATTTTAACAAGCAGGTCTCACGGCTGGTTTCCTTATGAATGAGGGATATACCCCAATCCAACTTACTGCAGCCCAGTTGCTTTGGCAGCATTTATCTCCTGAAGCTAAGTGCTGTTAGCTATCACTTGTGTAATGCTTTGGGTGGTTGTAACCCACTGAGATGGTGCTTCTGATCATTTCCCACCTGCACCATGTCCCCGTGGGCCGGGGTTTGTTTCCTGCTGTCCCAGCACAGCACACGCATTCCCCAACATGTAGCAGGGAGAAGGGCTCCGTGTCCGGCTGCTCAGGTGGCTGCCAGAGGAAAGGACAAAGCTGCCAGGCTCGAGGCAACAGATTTTGTTTGTCGTGCAGAAAATCTGCAGGTGTGTGGCAACAAGGTAAACAGGAGACAGTTGGTGATGAAGTTCTGTATTTAATTGGCTGTTTTCTTCTCTTGAAGACCATCCTGCACCCTTTAAACCTTTCCTAATTTCAAGTCATTAAGGAGAGAGAAAGGGTAAAGATTGTTTCTCTGGGCTGATACTTTCACCCTGTAACATAATCCTTTATGTTACAAGGCTTTCTTCCAGGCTGTTAGCCAGGTACAGGAATCACTGTAGTCTTAATCAAAGAAATGACAACTAAAATGGTGTGAGAGAAGCTTCCAAAAAATTGAACTCAAAATAGACTACAATGCTTTATTAGGCTAATAGATTTTAGAAAGTGCTTGTTTCCAGATTCTGCTCTTGAAGCTGTTCAAAACATGCTTCTGAGAGCAAGCTGGAAAAAAAATCAATAGAGGGCAGTTTTGGCTATCACTTGCTTTTCTACTGCTATGTGACTGATCCCATCGGAGTTCACTTGTTTAATGCTGAGCAGCAGAATGCAGGTTCTGGAACCGCAAGCTGTATTTTGTCAGGTTGCTTTCTTTTGTCAATTACAGCTGTTTTGAAGACACAGAAACTTCACTAATAGCCTAAAGTTCCTTCTGTTACTTCGGGTTAGTAGCTTTCCATGCATAGAAAACTGACACTGTTGCCTTCAAATTTAAGCAGTGTTTCGTTGCTTGACAGCATCATGTGTTGATTTTTAGATTTTTCTAAATCTCTTTTTCAGATGACATCTGACTACACTAATATTTTTTTTTAAAAATAAAAATTTAATAGTAGCTTATGCAATCTATGCTTCTACATAAAAAAGGCATAACTGGACAGTAAGTTACCTAATTTGTATAAAGGTCACAAACTCTTGATAAACTACTGAAAACATGTCCTTTGGGAACACAGATGTAGAGATTTCTTCTGTATGTTTTCTTACCAACAATACAAAATGTGGGGGTCTCTCCCAAGGGGTAAATTGCTTATATGGTTCTGTATCTTCTTTGAACCTTTGCTTCAGCAGTTTCTGGTCCATTTACAAATGCTGCAGTGATAACATATCCAATGGGTGAATATATCCAGTGTTTGGGTACCCAGAAAGCGATGTGTCTGCAAAGTGATTAAGCACAGAGGAGTAATTTATTGTTAAACTTATGTAAAAGAAAAATTGGAAGACAACTTCTTTCTTTTAGTCTCTGAAGCCATTATTTGAATCTCTCCATGTTAATATCTCAGTCTTTTTCTAGTCATTCTTTTTGATGGACTTGAGGCAACTCCTAACACTTTTACACACAGAAGCAGGGACGGTGTGGATTTGAAGGTGTAAGTGCATTTCAAGATCTGAGTTTTTGATCCTAGCATTCTTCACTCCCTTTCCATTAACTTTCTGATTAGGTTTACATTACAATTTTCATTATTGCTATCCTTGAAATACCTATAGTCAGCTCAAGCTATGTATAAAATGAAGGATATTTAACTACACTGATTATTTCATTTGAAGCATGAAACTGAATAAAATTGATACTTCTGGCAAAATCAGTTCC
Organism: Sylvia atricapilla; assembly: GCF_009819655.1. Taxonomy (NCBI): domain Eukaryota; kingdom Metazoa; phylum Chordata; class Aves; order Passeriformes; family Sylviidae; genus Sylvia; species Sylvia atricapilla. Next base: position 14,137,153 of record NC_089150.1, on the reverse strand, counting down.
CTTAATAGGAATAATCAATTACATTTTCCTCTCTGCCACATGGCCAGACATGCAGAGTGATTCTTTCCACCTGGGTTCCTCGTGTCATTTGAAAAACCAGAATTAAAAGGGACAGAAGAGGGATTGCAGCCCTCTCCATGTCATTACGTAAACTTTCCCTCTGTACGCTGGTACACTGAAAACAAAACTGCTCCAGAATAGACTCAACAGATCTTAATTGTGAGGACAAAAGAACTTTAATTCTGTATTGTGATTTTTGTCCTAGAGAATTAGTATTAATGTTGTTGTGGGGACCCATAATCACCTCAGTACATCAATGTAAAATGCACCTATATCTTTCCGTAAGTTTTGTGTTGTTTTTCCCCTCCCTCTTGCTGCCCTCCATGAGCCTGCCATCCCCTACCTGTGAAGTGTAGATCTCCTTTTTTGCAATAAGTGATCTGTAGTAAGAAAAACCCTGAAAATTATGCACTTACTCTCATCTCAACAATTAATTCCTTCAGTATTGTATGGCATCTGTGGTAAGTTCAAAATAGTTGGGAGAAGTAGAAATTAGAGGAAGTATATAAATAAGCAATTTAATATAGAAAGAAGGGAGAAAAGTGCTTTCTGTGCAAGTGGGTTTTTATGGATGAGCTGCAGCGACTTGTCTCCTTGCTGAGAAAACTCAGATCATCTTCAGAGGTCTGAAGACCCTCCCTAGCAAGGAAATGTTTGTGACTCTTTCTGTAACACTGTGTTATGGCTTCTACCAGCCAAATCAAGATAGAAGTGTCTCTCTCTAGGCTCAAGAGGTTACTGCATATATTGTATACAAAGAGTTTTCACAACGTGTATTTTGAATCCAGTTTAATTTTACTTATTCGTAAATCTTCATGCATAGTCTTTACATAGCCTCTTAAACTTGATCACTCCTTTACCAGAATTTATTGTATTTGAAATCATCAGAGTCTTTGACGTCCTGGGCCTGCTGTGACTCTGCAAAATTCCTACAGATTATTGCTAATTTTTTGCAGGAGCTTTCTTATTCTTTGCATATTGATACACTGTGCTCATCTCTCATATAACTAGTGCAGCATTTTGTTGTAAAATGTTGTTGTAAATCACTTTTATGTTTTAAAATGTCTTTGCAAGGTGGTGGAATGACTTAGCAGAAAATATTGCAGTTGCTGACGGCAGATTCTTTCCCTTAAGAGATAATGATTGCACAAAAAAAAAAAAAAAAAAAAAAAAAAAGTACTGTAAGCAGAAAAAAAAAATCTGGAAGTCTCACTGTTCATTCACTTTGGTTCCATGACCTTGGATGTAATTAGAAGACTTCTTAGCTTTGTTGCTCAAGCAATGTGTAGACAGTCCTATACACAAACTTGACTTATTTTATGAAAGGGGAAAAATTATCTAATCTAGGAGCTTGAAATGAAAGGTAGCTAAATAGATTTTCTTTTCCTAAGAAATTTTTATTCAAAATTGACCTCTCTGAGATCTGAACAAATACAGTCTCTTAATTTTTTATGTTAGTAAGGTAAAAAGAAAATCAAGTTTTTGGTTTTGGGTTTTTTTCCCCTCTGAAAACCTTTATCTAATTAAAAAGATATGAGTATTGCATTTATTCTACGAGGTTATTTGTTTAATTATATTATCTATTTCACTAGTGAGTATAGTCCTTAGACATTTTTGAATGAAAATAAGACTTTTTAATTTGACTGTATTCATTGTATCATGGGAAATCCCATTCCAGTTATTTCTCTTCTTCTTTTGTTGATCCTGTTTAAATATCTGATGTCTGTGGTAGCAGTTATGTGAATTCTGATTTTTGTAACACACATTCTGTTTTACATATCTTTGTTATTGTTAACCAGTCAGGCTGGTGATGTGTTTTGCAGCATCCTGACTTAGTTCATGTCTTTCTTGCCGTGTTTGTCTTTTCTACTGATTACACAGAAGTGAAGAAGACAGTGTGACAGTGCTGTATATTTATTTATTTATCTTTTCTTTAGTCAACTCATTTTTTGTTTCTGGACATCTGGAGGAATGATAGGAGCTCTCATGCATTGCTAGCCAGTTGTGAGGGAGAAATGTCTGATGGTTAACAAATTAATTGATGTACTTAGACTGAGACTGTAGCAAAAAAAGCCCCTCCCAGCCCAGCGCAGTGTCCAGGTGGCTGTGGGCCACAGGAGACTGTGGTGGCACTCAGACTGCTCCAGGAGCACGGTGCAGCTACTCTTCATCCCCTTGGAACTTCATTTGAAAAAAGGCTCTGTCAGCTTCCCAGACTCCTGACCATGGCAAACCTGAGATTACTTTTGGGTGAATGGCTGTCGGTATTCCCTGGTGAATTTTTTTGGGAAAGGGAAGAGTACTTATACTTAAAACTGAGTGCCAATCATCTCAGGACAGTTGCATCAGATGACATTCTCTCTCCTCACCATTTTATCCTCAAACTGGTAATAGTCTTTGACAGGCATTACTGTGATTAAGTAAAGAGACAGATTGCCTTGTTAAAGGTACTCCACAGAGTAGGAAAAAAATACTTTGAAGACTGCTTAGATTAATAATTCATAGTTAGTTGATGTATCAGGACAAACAAAGTACACTCAAAGTTCCAGTTACCTGGAGATCATGAATGTCACTGCACCCTTAACATAATGGACAAGATGCTGCTTCAGGACTTCCAGGGACAATGTATTCATTGTTCTCCACTTTGTCCAATGTGGCAATTAATGTGATTAAGCTAGTGCCAAATCTCTTTTACATACTGTTGCACTGGGTCATTAACTTTAACACTGTCATCGTGTTTTCCCTAGTGCACTTGCCTTATTTAAAGGAGGTACAATGCTTAGCATTCACTTGAATCAAGAATATATTAATGCTTCTCTAGTTCTCAAGATATTACTCAGTGTTTGTGTACTAGGAATTGGATTAATAGGGGGAAAAATATCAGCTCTATATCCCTTAGCCGCTTGAAACTCCCATGGCACAGTAACAAGTGTCTTTATACCCATAGTTTTCAAACCTATTGGTGTTTAGCCAGTTGTATGTGTTTTTTTATCTTTCTGTCTTTAATGTTCAAGGCTGGGTAGAATAAAAGAACACTAGAGCTTTTCATAGGTCCTATAAAGGATATGATGCAGTGTAGTTAAGAAGAATTATTGTGTAATTCTCAAGCAGTTCCTTTTAGTCAAAAGATCCATCAAGCCATGCTGGATTGGCTGGACAGTGCTTCAGGAGCTGCCTGAAGATATGGGCAGTAGGTCTAGACACCAGTGAGGTGGCTTTTAGAAATAACTTTAATAGAGGCACAAACTGCATATAAAACTGGTCAAGTTTGGAAAATGGACATACGTTTAAAAGAGTCCCAGTGATCAGAGTGAAGTGAAATGCATACTGCAGAGACTTGAGGAAATTCTGGTGTCAGTTACACAGCCATGAACCCACAGAAACACTTATTCACTTATACTTAAACACTTATTCAGGCAGCAATTGGTGCTGGTGTCTTCTACTCTTTGTCTGAAATTCCTCATATACTTGAAACAATAAAGTGATTTAATATCACATGTAACAGCATCTCTGTGCTAGAAACTTAATGTAACAAAAGAAGAAAAAAGAATGCATTGATTTTTTATTAAAGGTATCAGTCTGTTGCTGCTCTCATTGTTCACTTGTGGGAGCAAGGAAGCAAGAAAAATGTGTAAAATAAATTCTTATTATATAATTTATGTATTTGACTTGCATGTATTTGACTTTAGGAGAATGAATCCTTTGCCTTGAGCTTGAAGAGAAGAGGAAATGCACTCATGTGGATCTATGAAAAAATTCCTATAGAAGCACTGAATAAGTACATGCATCTGCTAGTGATTTTCAGACATGCTCTTCAAATGTTCATGTTGCTTTACCTGGGAGAGTTTTAAAAGTAGTCAGATATTAAATTGCAAACATGTTGGATTCACCAGCATGTGAAAGTGATATGTGAAAGTGTGTTAGGAGCTAGGGTGGAAACTGATCTGTGAACTCAGTTCCAGTAGATTAGAATACATTCACAACTTAGGGTGCACAGTTCCATGTGCAGAAAAGCATGTAGCTGTCCAAGGGCTCATATACCTAGGGACAATCACTGAATTAAAGTTACTTCATTGAATAAAATTAAGACTTCCCACTAAGTGAGATTTGTACCACATTAAATACAAGTGGGGCTCTCATCAAAGTGTAAATGTGAAAACATTTATTTTTACTTTTGTGAGTACTTTTTAAGGATGTGTGACCTTCTCTGAAGTACATAAAGCACACAGAGCTCTCTCTGGAACAGGCAATGCTGTATTTTTATGAACCAATTTATATGAACAAGTCCATGTCCATAATTACGTTTGCTTTTAACATCTTCCTTGATTATTTTTTCCTCCTGAGTTCTTGTAGTTTTCTAAACAACTCTCTGCACTTTGCAGTTTGTCCTGAAAGGTCGGAATTAAATGTACTGAAATCTGCTGCTATAGAGCTGGTGAAAAACGTAGTGGATTCCATCTCCCTCCTGTACAGCAGGAGCTGTGTTGTGTTAACTCTTTTCATAGCTGCATCATTTCCTAAAAACAATTTTGGAGAACTGGTTGCGGCTGTGGATAGAAGTTAACTTCTTCACTTTCAGCCCTGATACTTACCATAAACTGAATTACCTCTAATAGCCCTTCTGTTCCAAACTTGTTAATTTTTTGTCTCGGCAGCCTTTGAAAGCATATGTCTGCAGCACTTTGTATCTTGAAATAAACTGAAGGAACTTTCACACTGCTGTAGAATCATCTGACTTGATAAGTACCAAGGAAGATGGAGTTTTTCTTGTGCACTAGCCAGATGGATCCCACAGATTCCACACTGCACAGTCTGGTCCATAGTCTTGGCAATAGCTAGTTTCTAGTGTACATTTGAGCTTCATTGTTCAATTTGTGATGACCTTCACTTCATTAGTTAATGATTTTAAAGTGTGTAATCCCCTACCTGTGTGGTTTTTTTGTTTGTTTTGTTTTTGTTTTTTGGTGTGTATTTTTTTTTTCTTCAGTAGCCATGTACTTCTAGAAATTGCTTCCCAATAGAGTCTCTCAGTGTTTGACATTTTCAGAGGGAGGGTGGTTGGGAGGACAATTTCTGACTTGGACATTTTCAAACCTTTTTACAAAATTGGGGTTGAGAATGTATAATTCTTAAGAAAATTCCCTTTTAAAAACCCAGTCCACTTCCTTGTGAGAAAATTGGACTTCCTCTGTGTAAAATCCTACACAAAATATATTTTTGGGCAGAGTAGGTATATCTACACTTCCATCCTTTGCATCTTCCTCAAATAGTGATTACTTTTTCTCTTTTTAAAGTTGTAAAACCCAGTGAATGTTCTTTGACATTCCATTTTCCAAGTACTTGGGGAGATACATGCCTGTTTATCAGATGTTTCTTGTGTGTAGTGCCCCTGCCCAGTTCCCCAGAGGATTTGCTCACTCAACCTCACACTCTTATTATGGTGTGTGCCTGTCAGGAGTAATTTAGGGGGCAGGTGGGAGGTGGGAAGATACTTCTTTAAATAAGGCACCCTGTGAAACCCTCACAAAAGAAAGACAGACTTGTGTGAAGGTACCATGGGATTTGTTTATGCATGAAAAGAGGGGAATTGTTTCATAATGTACCCCTCCAAGATAAAGTGGTAGCAGCCTGTTTTGACCGGATTCCAAAGGACTTGTGGCACATTAAATCAATTCAGGGAAGTAAGAGGGAACCCAAGAGCCTTAGGTGTTATTTCATGTAGGCTCATGTAAAAAAAATTCCAAGCTTTGTGTATGTATTTTTTCCATATATGATGAGCTCATTAGTTCTTAGAGAACACAGAGCTATCTGAGGATAAGAAATGTTAGGTCGCAGACTAGTGTAAAATAATTCCCAGGATGAATTTTTAAAACCTTTCAGATGAAAATCATACAAAATTAAAAACAAAAAAGTGAATTTCAAGGTTAAGAGAGTATTGCAATGAGATAATTATACACAAACATGCATAAATTATGCCTACTAGATGAAGCCTTTTAAGCTATTATTCTTACTAGTGTTGCATTCAGTATTTGTAATACAGAATCTAAGGAATTCTGCCTGATGTCTGTATTTGAATTAGGGTGAAGTAGTTTATAAGCAGAATAAAATTCTCAGTGTTTCATATTAATAACATATAGAATAAAATATCTGCCATTAAAGGGATGATATAAAGGAGATATAAAGTCTAAATTATGTGCATTGGCCCTTCATTGGGAAGATCATTTCTCCTTAGGGCATTTGCTTAGTTCACAGCAATTGCTGGCATTTTGAACTGCAATTTGACTTTGGTACAAAATACATTGAACTATTTGGAGCTTAGTGACCATGTCATGTAAAACCTACATTCAGTAAATGGCATGCAAGGACAGTATAAATATCAGTGTGTATGTATAGATAGCTAGCACATAATTATCAGTAAGCTGTCATCATGAATACAAAATTATGGTGATTATGAGAGCAGAAAATAACTACCTTTCTGCCTCTCTTTTTAATACCTAGTACATATTCTCATGTCAAAACCACAAGTTCTTTTCCAGGTCACTTTTGTGTGTGCTGTTCCTTTCTGTGAAAATCTTGAGAAAAAGAATTCTGAAAAATGGAGATTTTTCAAGCACTCATGGAATATCCATATTTGACATTTTTTCAGCAAGTTAATCTCCTTTGCAAAGCAAATTAATTATTGATCAGATAGTTTTAGGCATAAAACACAATGAAGCCAGTGCAGAATCTACAATAGATTTCCAGTGAATTAGCAAGAGTGGGGTAGCATGAAACAAATCAAGTACATCTTGTGATAGTTTGTTGCTTTTCCAGAGAACAAACAGATTTTTTTCATTCAGTAATGGAAAGTTTTCCCATAGCATGCCTTGTCTAGCATGTATTTCCAGATGGTATCATTACAAAAAATGGACTTTGGTTTGCCCCTCCTTGGGATGCCAGAATTTTGCAGAGCTCCAAATTTGATTGCCATGTTCTCAGTGCATGTTTGAAAAGTTCATGATAGAAGCAATATCAAAACTGTCAAAAGACCCAAGAAACAAAACCCACAACAAATGTTAAAAGGCATGTGTTTGTGTAAGTGATACTGAACTTCAGGAGTACATCTGCAAAAGACCCTGCTCCTTGTGGGCATAATGCAGAACAACAGCTACAGCAAAATTGCAGAATGGTCAGTAAGGCAAAATTGTCATCCCTTGCTGTTATTTGAACAGGCCAGTTGTAATGATGCTCTTTCATAGGAGCATTTAGGCGTAATGTGAGCCACTTGTGGATGTTGGATATACATTACAAACACGAATATCCTCTTTCTTATCTACTCTGAAATGACCCTTCACACTGTCCTACTCTCATCGGTCTTTTTGCTGAAAGGATTTTCAGCTTGCACATCTCTGTATTTCAGACTGTGGTTAGTTTATGTTCCCTGCTTTGGCAGGTGCAGGTGCAGTTCCTGGTCTCAAGGACATTGATCCAGTTATGTGCTAAATGTGCAGGTCAGCTGTTGGCATCACTTATCCAGCTGAGCCCTGGCAGATTCTGTCCAACAGGTTTTCATTGCAGAGATAATCTCCAAATTACTGATCGAAAATTTGTGCATGGTACATGCTGTAATAGTGCCATTATAACATATACTGCAGAAGGAGCTCCAGTCAGTTTCAGCCTTTTGGCACAGAAGAGCTGCAAAGCTGTATGTGCTTCTCACCATGGAATTAGGCTGTGGAACACTTCTACCGTGTTGTAGATTCTGTGCAAGTTCAAAAAGTGGCTATGCAAATTTGTGAAAGTAAAATTCTTGAAGGATGGGGAAGCACGAATATATCAACTCTAGGTCAAGATATCTAAGGTGCAAGCTGGTGGAAGTTGTGGGAATATGCTTTAGTGTTATCATTCCAAATTATTTTTCTTTTTTTTTTTTTGCCATTTACATTCACTCTTGGAATCTGTTGGAGCTGGAGCACTGAGTTGGCTGGCTGGCTAAATGCATAGATACTTACAAGTTCTTAAAATCTTTAAGGGTCTTTTTACTAAAAAAAATTATTTAGCAGCAAAGTCTTTTTCAAAAGTCTTAAGGGTGCCTCAGCCCTTCTCAGATAGGGGAGAGTTGATGATAGCTTCCAAACTGAGGTTATGTTTGTGTCTTCTTGAACCTAAATCTCTGTTGCTGTCTCCCTGATGGCTGTGCCTTCCAGGGTTCTGGCAGCAAGCTTAAGCTACCTGATTGAAATGGATGTTCCCCTGTTTTTATGATGATCAGTGGTGGCTGAGTTACTACCCTGGTGTGGGATGGGAAGTAATGTGAATAATTCACTGTATTATGTAGAAAACCCAAGTAATTGTAACACAGATGGAATTCAACTGTATCATTCCATCTCATTCCCTATAGGTGTTTGGACTTGTCTCAGCATATTGCCTGGTTTCATCAGAGTAACAAATCCAAAAAACTGTCAGGTTTCCATTATCACCATGTCTTTGGCACATGAGGTAGATTTTAAATAGATGATTCATGAGAATACGTCGTTGGAAAGGGCTGTGCTGAAATGTGCGTGACAGATGTCAAAAGAATATTGCTGATATATTTTAAGTGCTGCTCCCAATTGAGGCATTCCTGAAAGTGTAAATATCCTATAGCAACAAGGAAAAAATCCTTCTGTACTCATCAGGAAGTGCTTTGTGTATTGTTTTCTGGAGCCAGGCTGAACGTTTATGATATTGACAATAGACAGATATGGAATGACAATGTTAAAATCATTCTTCAGGATAGCATTCTGGGACACACAGCTGTGCTCCCATGCTACTTTCCAGCTTTTGTGTAAAGGTCAAAGCTCTTCCTTTTGTAATTTCTTAGTGCTGTAAACAGAGCACTCATTTTTCAGCTTTCAAAAAATTTGTGTAAAATGCACAAAAATTCACGAGTGCCTTGTAAATGCCAGTTACAATAGCAGAAATGCAAGCATGTCAATGGAATTTTCTTTTATATATGTGTGTGAGTAGGACCAGCTTGGGAGAGTTATTCAGGGGGAAAATTTGCCACACATGCAAGAGTGTTTAAACCATATAAACAACTACTTACATGTCTTGTGCATTAAAATATCACTATGACAGAGGTTCTTAAAAATTCAGACAAAACTAAAAAACAACCCCCAAACTTTCCAAATAGTTTAGAAATTCCAGACAGGAGGATAACTCAGGGTAAAACCAGTCTGCCAAGATGAGAGTGAAGGGGAGTGCATGCCAAGCTTAGGACAAGACTCCCCTGCTCTCTAAGAACCACGAGAGAAAAAAGCTGAAATTAATAATTTTGACCAGAAAGATGCAAGTGGCTGTGAGACCACAGCTGTTGGCCAGGATGTTCCCAGGAAATCTTAACAGCACCTAAGGAAAGTGGCAATAAAAGGGAAAGAATTTGCCAAGACTTTGAGACTCCATGAACTGAGTATGTTCAGTTTCTGTTTTTATTGGAAGACATCCTTGCAAGTTAACAGATCTGAAATTTCCTTATAGTTAACAATATTTACCAGTCTTTATGGCTGTAAATGACACTGAAATAAAGCTTTTGTTTTGTTTTCAGAGTCAAATAAAGTTGCTGGGATTTTTTTTTTCTTTTTTGCACTGCAAAGTATCGAGGGGCTTTAGTGGACTGAAGTGTAAAACACTACTTTCAACTGTGGTGATACCAAGGAGCAAATATGGATAGAGATGTATTAAAGTGAAAATCAACATAATAACCAGATACTAAAAGAAAAAAATATACAGTTAAATCACAATTTAAATTTTAAAGAGTATTTTTCCTAATCATAATTTATGTTAACAGCTTCCTATCTTTATTTTGTGCTACAGAGTCAGGTTTGTTTCAGGACAGCACGGAAATGAAAACTCTCTGTAGATAAGGTGTGTTAGTCCCCTTCTTAAGGCACGGGGAAGTCAGAAAGGTGGCTTTGTCCTCTGAAATTTTTCTCTTCTGCACAAAATTATAAATGATACAAAGAAATATATGCCTTAAGCACAAAGAGCTTAAGCATATAGTAACAGCAGAATCAATGATTTCTGCCTAGAGAAGTGACCTTTTCTACAGCAGCCAGCATTCTGTTTTATAAATATTTGATGAAACGCTTTAGATTTGGCTTGTTGTTACCAAAGGAGATAAGTGGTGTAAGTGTGCTGTGCTTGCCATGGGCTTGCTGGGCAGTGCTGTCCTTACCAGCTGCTGGACCTTCTGAGAGGCCGTGTGAGGCTGTGAATTTGGCTCACACGCCTTGCTGTAGCAGTAAAATATCAAGTGAAATATATATGTGTGCCTATGTGTGTGTGTATCTATTTCTGTTCACAAGACTTAATTCTGGGTTTGTGTCTGATTCTATAATGATGGAGTTAAAAATCCATTTCTGTGTTTGCATCCAGTATAGGCCATGCTCCAAGCAATGGCTACAGAAATTGTCTTTCCTCTTGGTTTCTGTCTGCTTCAAGTTCAAATGAATTCCATGATGTGATACTGTCAGCTAGTTTTGTGCTTTCATGTATTTGCTCAAAAAGAAGCGCACTTTTGATGTTGTTCTACTTATGTCTCATCAAAGGTTTTGTAGCAGCTGCATTTCATGGTTCTGTGCAAAACCACCTGGAAAACATCCATCGTCTGAAAGTGATATTCTTAAGAGCGCCTTGCAGACTCAGATTTGCAGGTTGCTGAATGCTGGTAAATTGAAAACGACCCTATTTGAAAGGAAATGGATGCCGTCAATCCTTTAAGAATATCAAAAGCTACAGTACAAACAGCTCACAAAATGTAATGGGTGTCTAGAGATCCAGCTGTAAAGCTGCAGTGTAGTGCAATCTGTTGAATTTTAGTCATACAGAGTGAGATTTTGCATATCTCTCCTAAAATGGTTTTATAGTCAATGGCTATTTTAAACATTTACTGAATATATGATTACCTGTGCTCATTGGAAGAGACAAGACCTGTATTTAAAGGAATTGTAGTTAAATTCTCCTGTTACCTTCATGTCTTCCCCTATCAAGTTGTCAAAGAGAAAACCATGTGCTTTATATCTGCTTATCCAAAAGTAAATGCATTTAAAGATCATTGAAAAAACATTGTTGCTGCAGTTCTGAAATGGTTAGAAGAGTACTTGAAATACTATTTTTAAAAGAGAAATGAGGAATAAATTATGCATGTTCATGAGGAAGTTACTCTTAAGGTCCTCAAGGAACTGTTTGGGTACTCGTGCTGGTTTATATATTCTATATATGCATAAATTATTAATAAAAAAGGTAAACAGTACTATCAACAACAAATTTTGTTTCCTCAATGATCTTAAAGAGTGAAAACTTAATTTGACTGCAGAGAGTTTGAGAAGGATCTTTTAGAATTGTGCGATGCAGTGATATGACAACAATTTTTAAAAAATTGCCAGGTAGTAAGCAGAGGCAGTCCTAATATTCTACAGTGATCTCTAAATTGGCTATTGTTATTCAGAGGAAAAAAAACTTCAGAGATACTCTTGATGGTTCTTTAAGAATGTCAGCTGAAGGTTTAGAATGGATTATTCCAAGTAGCTTTAGAAAATGCTCATTTTGAGGAAATTTCTATTCTTCTTTAGCAAATCCATTAAAAACAAATCTTTATTAAAAGTGTTCTCATGTCCACCTTGTTCCTTTAAAGTAGGTCAGTCAGGTGAAATTAAGGTCCTTAGAGATCCAAAATTAACAGAAAATACTAAGTAAAAGGAGAAACTCTGTTGTCCCTTTTTGTTTGTTTTATTCTGTAGCAATCGGCTATCCCTTTACATCAATCATTTGTAGTGGCACTTAATGCTGTGATTCATACCATTAATTTATTCCAAGAATTACATAGATAATGTGTAATAATTAACTACTACATGCTGTAGTATGGGTTTCACTAACTGCTGCATGAAAGGACAGATATCTCCATTCTGATCTGACAATTTTTGCTGTTCAGGTGATATAAAGGAGCCAGATGCTGGCTGTAATTAATCAGTAGAAAATTGTTCTGTTGATGGAAAGCTCTCAGCTGGAATAAAGCACACAGAGCTGGCTTCTGCACCAAACACTTCTGCCTCTCTGACATCAGAAGAGGGACAATATTTTGATCCATTAATGCATCTGATATGTAATGTTTTATGAAAAACATGTGTTTCCAGGACATTAGGTTGGTCTTGGCTTGCCCGCAGAATCATGGAGCTGTAATTATTTCCTTGTTTTTCATCCACTCCACTGGTCAGATGAAAAATTTCAGGAGATAGCACAAAGAAGTAAGAATTTGGACTCTACCTTTTTTTTGAGTAATGGTTATCCTCTTAAAAATAATTCCAAGAACTATTAGAATGATGAGGAACTAAGTCCTTTAAACTATTTCCCCTGCTACATTGACAAAGATTTGTGAGGATCTCATTAGTCACAAGGAGTGCAATAAAGGAATACTCACTCTAAGAAAAATGTTTTTTTAAAAAAGGAAATTTATTGTTTTGGATTTCCACAAGCAGCAGACAGTAAGGTGCCTTTCTCGCAGGGTCACCCAGCTAAGTAGGTGCATATGTGTTCTGTTGAACTGCTTCTGCACTTTCAGTACACTTTAAGGAAAGGAAGATAAATTCGTACCAAGCATAGAATACAAAATGAAGTCTCTATTGAACCTATAAAACCAAAACATTTTGTGGAGAATTTTTAATGCTTGCTAAAAAGAAAATTAGGAGTATTAACCCTTCCGTAGTTTTATATCATCATCTCCTATTCCTTCCAAATCACAGCTAAAAGAGACACCTCGAAGGGGAGCTCTCCATGGGGAGGATGACAAGGGGCCGTCCGCGGCGGGTGTTGGGGGCTCCGGGGAAGGGGCAGCCGGGTCCCGCCTGCGCTGCGCCCCGTCCGCCACCGGGGGGCGCCGCAGTCCGCGGGACCGCCGGGCTCCAGCGCGGGCAGCGCGCCGGGAACGGGACCGCGGGACCGGGATGGGGCGTCCCGACACTGCCCGCCCTCTGGAGTGACAGCTGGCCTTCCTGCCGCTCGCCCGACACTTCAGAAATGCGTGGTGAGAATTATTCTTTCTGTGCTCGTCTGGCGCTGGGGAGTTTCTGTCCCAGTGGAGCATCTAAGTGGATAGGGGTGGTGGAAAGAGAAATTCCCAAATCCTGCTCTCCCTCTGCCACCTCACACCACCCCCCTCCCCTTTTATTTAATGTTTAAAAATTATTTTATTTTATCCCTCGGTACATTAGTTACAGAATTCTGGTCCAGACCCTTCTTTTGAATTTACTTGTGCTTTCTGAACCTGTTCCACCTTTGGCTACAGTCAGTCATTCGACTTCACTTCAATGACAATGACTGATAGCTTTGAAACGAACTAACCACCTGGAACCTATTTCTCTCAGGGGTGGGTGCTGACCACATTTAACTGCAGTCCTCATGCCCATACCAGCATTGCTCTTTAATGTTCTCTAGAGATCTGTGGTAGAGAAACTGATGATTGTTTTTTTCTCTTGGCACCAACACCATCAGGACTCACAGCATCTTTGTGCTGGCTACAGGGAGGTGCAAAACCACCTTTGGCGTAACCAATAATTCTGACCATTAGAAGAGATATCATTTCATCATAGTTGCCAAACACAGTGGAATTCTTACAGACTTCCAGATGGGTTTGACCCTGGCATCAGCTGAGTTACTCTTGATAAAATGCATTTCAGAGTCACTTTGCACCTGGAGTTGCTCCAGCCTGGGAATGAAAGGGGCAGCTGTGGCCTGGAAGGGCTCTTAAGGCAGTGTTAATCCCCAGTGCACCTTGAGGACGTTTCTGGGCAAAAGAGCCCACTAAAAACAACAGTGTGCATGAGAAGATCATGACAAACACCTCTGAGGAAGGAAAGCAAATCTTTCCATGTCTTGATGTATTCATATGAATATTGGATGCTTTAAAAAATGTTTTAATGATTTTTTTAAATTTTAGCTATAATTAGAGCTCATTAAAGAGCTAAGTGGATCAAAACCTATGGGCTATGATACAGTTATAGACCATGTGTGTGGTAGTCTAAGAATCTATATTCAGTTCTTGACAACACAGACTCGACAGTTTCTGTGCTTTCACTCCCACCTGCTATAAATATACAATGGAAAAATCTAAGTGTGAAAAAAATTCAAAGTGTTTCCCAGGCTGTTCCTGCAATGAAATAAATGTGCCAAAGTGGGTCATAGGTGAGAGAGGAGAATGGGATCTGCTGTTTCATAATCTTATTGCCTCGTAGTAATGTTAAAGGTAAAGTGCTGGAACAGTGACACTGTACATCCTGACAGGTCAAACAAGGGAGAGCAGTGCAAAGAAAACCACAACTCATTTAATTAGTGAGATTTAACAAATTATCAAAACTAGGGGTTTATTTCTTAAGTTGAGAGGTTTTTGAACTGTCTTTGTAGTTATTTCAGTTTTGTTTTATATGTTTACTGACCTGTCAAGCAGCTCACAGATATAAGGGCACAGGTCAGCAGCACTTTTGATTTTGCTTCTGAGGAAAGTCTGTCTTAGAGCTGGCAAAGCAGTAAACCCTTGAGTGGCTATTGAACATTTGAACTTCTAATACTGAGCAAAGCAATCCTTCAGTTCTGCAGGACTTCATTCATAGTTTTTGCATGGAGTTTTACATTTAAAAAAAATCTACTAGAAGAACATTATCTCTAAATTCTAACATGAATCCTGATAAGAAGAACACAAGATTTCTGATGTAGGTGTTTTCCTCATGCCATGTTTACCAGTTTTCTCTAATAGAGAAAATATAGTTCTAATAGTTTTTCTCTAATAGAAAGACCATCTGCTGTGTCTTAACTTCCCTTTGGGGTCTGCCATCTTTTTCCCTTCCCTTATACAGGTACAAGTCTAATGTGTAGAGGTGTTCCTGCAGTCCAATGGAAGCTGCAACAGAGTTGGTGCTAAAAAATGTTCAATCCTCTCTCTCACAAGTGTACATCATGTGCTTTTCATTATGTATTTTTGCAAGGATGGTGAAATACAGCTTAAAAATTACTTGCTCAGCACAAAATTACTTCCCTATTGATTTGGTTACCTTCTTGCTTCTTTGTCATGCAGGTCAGCAAGCATTTTGTTTCCTTTGGTGAGCTTAATCAATGAGGAGAGAGAGAACATGGAAGAAAATATGCTTGTTCATATCAAAAAACTTTCCGCGCATCTCAGCAATGTTCATACCAAAACAATTACTCTTGTTTTCCATGAATATTCCTGTAATACTCATCTAAGCATGGTTATTCATTTTCCTCATGAAAGCCTGGAATACATTTATTAGGAATATTCAGAGAGAGATGCAACTGGTGGTTGTGTTGAGTACCATTGGGAAGCCCTTAGTGATTGGTCTCAGTGCAAGACCTTCTTTCCTCTCTGTGCTCTGGATTGCCATGGGTGAGAATAATTATGGGTTTCAGTGCAATGTGTTCCAGTGCCCTTTTGAGCTGAGGGTTCAGGCTGCAGTGTGTAATTGCTGGATAGATGGATTTATAGTGAGTTGTGGTCGACAGAGCACAACACTTCCTGGGCACACCGTTCCTGCTTCTGCACAGCTCTGCAGCTGCGTGCTCCCGACTTGATTTTTACAGATGATGGATGCTGTCCTTCCTGCTCTCTGAATGAATCTAAAGGAAAAAATCTGGCCATTAGTCCAGTCAATTGCTTATAGTTTCTGACTCTCTTATTTGATTACACTGGAATTATTTGAAGCTTTTTTTTTTTTAAAGATACTTTTCTGTCCATGTTCAGTTCAGAGTCCCACAAGGTATCTTAAATGCAAAAACTTATATTAGTTGTACTCTAGAAGTGTCAACAGGGCTTTGTTTCTTACTGTATAATTTTGATATCTCACCAAGAACATGTTATAACATTTTACATGCCTGGTATTTTCTAAAAATGTGGAAATACATCTGAAGAATAATTTTTTGGTTCTCCTTTTTCAGATAGGAAAGCTGAAACATAAAACCAGAAAGATGCACTCAGGGTCCACAAAAAAGCTGCTGTTAAGCTAGAAATAACCTGAAGTCTAGGGTCTTAGAATTCTACTTTATTATTTGTTACTGATCCATATCATGTTCTATTTGAAATATATGGGAATCAGGATTTTATATTCTGTTACTTTAAATAGAAAGTGTTTCTCCTGATAAAGAGGCCTGTGCTAAATACAAAGGATTGTAAGTTACTGAATCCACAACAACTGAGTCCTTTCCTTGTTTGGAATGAATTATTTTTTTGTTCCATGAAGTTACATTTTTGTTATTTCTACATAGTACTTATTTTTATCTTGTCATCATGCAAAATCTCAAATTCTCATTTCCTCCGCTGATCATCTTAGAGCACAGAGGAAAGAGACACTGTGAGTAAGATTTTTGACTAGCTGATGGTTCATCATAGTAGGACTACAAGTCTTTCTTTTGTGTTTCCCAGGTATTATTACATAGTAAGTACAAATTTATGTTGTAATTACATGGAATGTATTTTCCTGATACTCAGCAAATGAAACTGCATCAACCAAACTAATTCAGCTACATTAAATAACACCTGGATTTCAACAAAGAAGTGCTCTTTTTTCTTTCTCTTTTTTATAATGTCCCCATTGCTTTATTCTGCATACTATTTAGAATACTAGAAAAGGTGAAAAGTTCTATTTCAGTGTGTCTGTGTGTAAATGGTATATTTTGGGAACTGTTCAAAAGAATGAAATGAGAGTGCTGAAGGAATCCGTGGTGCTTGTGTTGGAAGGCAGCCTCTGGGGAGCTGCAATCTGGAATTGAAGCACGATGTTTTTAAAGGAATCCACACTGCTTTACAAGGCATCTTGGATCATTAGCATTTATTTCTGTGACTGCACCATGGCAATCATAAATCATCCTGTTGATAGATCCTTTGCCTGGAGTATTTAGATTTGAGACACTGATCCTAGGAGTCCACTTTTATAAAGAAATACCGTTTCCATCCAAGAAAAGACACCATTGAGAGTAAACATGGACATAGGAAGATTTGTCTTCTTTTTGGTGTTTGCCTTCTTCTCCAAGTAGAGACATGATCTGGGTTTGAATTCCACATCCTGATGCTGTTAAGCTTCTTGAGTAAGTCCACTTTTGATATTCTCTGCATATGAATTTACCTCAATAAATACACGCCAAAAAATGAATGTGCGATCAAAAAATGGTAGCAATATGTAGTGTGTAAAAAGAAGTTAGTGTCAATAAATACACCAAACAATTTTTAATATAAGCCAGACAGTGATTTGAGGCAAAATAGTATAAAATAAGAGGCAAGGAAAAATCCTTCAGCTGTGAAATTGACATTAATGAGTAAAGACCAGTTCTAACACTTCAAAAAACCGGTGGTCCACAGGAATGTGTTGGTGTTAAGATGTGTACCACAACATGAAACATTGCTGTGCAGCATGTGTTAAAAATATACCTCAAAGAGAACTACTGCAATTTGATTTAATTATATTCATAATAGAAATTCACACAGCTTCCTGGTTATAATTGATTAATCAACACTGAGAACACTCTTACTAAAGTCAAAGTCAGCTGTGGCCTATATATGCACAAACATAGGAAATATGGAATACAGCCACCTATATTTTGGTGCAAATAGCTTTGCTTCAGTTAAAAAAGGGACCTTACCAAAAAGGTTTAGTGTAAATATAAATATATATATTTGCATACACACACATGGCTATATGTATATATTTATAAAAAGGCATTCTTCTTTAAATAGTTCTTGTTTGTATTCCCTAATAATTAATGTGAAATGCTTCTGTTAGCCTTGAAAGAACTTCTTCCTCAAGTCTTTCTAGTGTACCTCCACATTTTTATGATGTGCTCATAGAGATTTTGAGGTTACAGGTAACTGTCATATTAAATATTGAATCTTCAGTTTCTGAAAGCACTGTGGGGTCAGCTGCCAGTTTTTATTAATTATTTTAATTTATTCTTTCCTTAATATTTCAGCTTTCTCAGCTTGTAGCTCAAACTTCTGAGAAAGTTTGGTTTGCAGCTCCAGCAAGTTCTTCAATGGCTGCTGCTGGTTAGTCAGCATTTTATAGGTGGTTGTCATTGTATAGTAGAACAGTAAAAATGCTGTACTGAATAAAGCCATATATTTAATAAACTTACAATTTTTGCAAGCAACATAAACCCTAAAATGATTCCTAAAATAGGGATCTTTCTTAATATCTTTTCATCTGTTACACCTAGGAAATATAATGCATTGTATTTTCTGAGGCTTCTTTTAGAAATTTCCGTGGTCAACAACCATAACGGTGTTTTGCAGTTCTGCTTTGCTGGGTATGAAGCTGCTCTGTGTTGAGGTGAGAATGCTTTCATTTCCAGCTTTTATCATGGGGAAGGGTTTTATTTCATGAGAAGGTTATTTGTGTGGTGCTTCAGCAATGAGCTGTGAAAGTAACTCCAAAATTTCTCTTTGAGAATGTTCCCCAGCCTTAGGATCTGATCTGACAACACCTTGGCCCTAGTCCTGACTGCACTGCAGGCTCTTTGCACCATCCAGAGCACAAGGTGACTCTGGAGCCAGTTTAATTGGCCATGGAGGGATGTGCACAGCAGAAGGAGCCTCCCTGGAGGCTCCACTGTGCCTGGTTGGGCCGTGCTCAGGGAGCTGCCAAGCTGATGGTGCAGAAGCCTTTGAGAATGTTGGCAGCCAGAGAAAATCCGATTAGGCTTTGGACAGCTATGATTTATGTGAAAAGACTACACCAATAAATGTGCAGCCAGTCCACTTGCCAGCCAAGGCGTGGGGAGAAGTGTTCACAGTGAACTCGTGTGTTCACAGACCGGTTTGCAGCTTTAGGGTATCTGCACTCTATCAGGTGTTAAAGACGTGAGAGTTTCAGTTAAAACTCTAGGACAAATATCTCAATCAATGTACTTCTGTGGGTTTTTTAAATTTTTTTTTTTTTTTTTTCTGCATAATTGTCACAGTGATTGAAATGTCCCGGTCTGTGGATTTAACTTCATGCCTAGACTCACATACAACCCAGTGTAAAGAGTTCCTCATTCCACTGGAAAGGGTTAACAGGAGATGAGGAACAAAGGATGTGCAGTTAAGATATTTGCATGAAATTGTTAGGGGAGTTGTGGGAAGCATCTTTATTTTTTAATTTTTCACTAATTATTCTTTTTAAAAATAACATCACAAATTCGAACACAGCTAAAGGCCCCAGGCTTTATCACACATCACAACTTTTGCAATCACAAGAGAAAAAGTACCCTTTCAAATTTTTGTGTTTTCTTCAGCCATCACACTTAGAGGGTAAAGGGAAATGATATTTAAGCTTTTCTCTTTTCTTTCTTATCCTCCTACCTAGAAAATTATGGCACTGACTCAGGTGGGTAATTCAGAATAAAAAGAATAGCTCTTGTTTACATTCTTGTATCTAGTTTTCAGAGCTCTTTTTATATTTCAAAATTATTTTCTGTGATTATTTCTGGGTGTAAATTTGGCAGACTGTTCACTCTGCATGTATTCATGATTCAGTACCAATTGTCCTTCTCTGAGAAAGTAGTAACGATTTTTTTTTCCATACTTCTTTCCTTCTTTTGCCTTTTTTTAAAATACTCAAATCCTGGCAACAACTGCATCATTCCTCCACTAAATTTTGAAAAATATTCATTACCATAAGGGAACTATAGCTAAAAATCCCTTTGTCACTTTTAATAATAGAAATGTGCAAAAAATAATGGGGCTATTACACGTGTAAAAGGCTATGTTCATTCTTTATGTGTCTTAGAATTTGAATAGATGACAAATCAAGACTCAGTGAATTGTTATCTTCCCTATTACTGAGTCAAAATAGCAACAATGGAATTTTTGGGATGGCCATAGGATATCCAGGATGCCACTGTTTGAACTGCTTTTACTTTGGCCTGAGTTGGGCACTGGTTCACTGGAGTGCCAAATAATAACCAAACTGATGAGGTTGACCCACACTGTGGCAAAAAGAGCAAATCCTTTGGATTACCAAGTCCTCTTTGGAACAGGCAAATTACATGTTTATTTTAGCAGAAAGAGTAAGGAATTAAATAGGCTCAGAGACAGAGTCACTCTGGATTAGGTGCATCCAGACAGTGACTGAGGATTATTGGCCAGTTAGTGTTAAAGCCTCTCAAATGTAACTTTAGTTTTCCATTGGTCTAAAGTACCTCTAGTAGCATTTATATTTGTACTTTTTAAAAGCTTATTTATTACTGAGAAAAAGAAAATTGTTAGATGTTGTATTTTTACAAAAAATAAGGGCTTAACCTCGCTGGAATATTTGCTAATCATCAAATGGTCAGTATTTTACATTCCTGCTTGAGTAAACATGTGAAATATCCTGCCTGCAAGAGATACAAAGGAAGATATGAGGTGGAGAGCAGCTGATGTTTAAAGAAACAAATTCATGAAGAGGGAGTTGAGAATAGCCTGTATTATTTACATACAATGGTATGTAAAGTTTCAAAGCCAAGTGATATAGATATTTTTTGTCTTTTTAAGAAGTGTCCTATCAATAATTTTGTTTCAGAACTCTGTGTTTCAGCTGTATATGTGTGACTGTATTTTGAAATTTTAAAATTTGAGTATCCCAACATGAAAGATTTTTTCTGTGATTGCAGTCATGGCACTGTATCTCTTTGGTATTTCTGCCATTGTTGTAGGTTTCTTAAGCAGTCTTGTTCTGTATGTTTCTGTAGGAAAACCTGACATATTTCTGGAAGTCTTGATAACAAGTGATATCTATCTATCTATCTATCTATCTATCTATCTATCTATCTATCTATCTATCTATCTATCTGTGTGTGCATGCATATGTGTGTGTATGTTAAACCATGTATTTTGCTGATTTCTGTATAAAGTACATAGTACATTTTGCTATTTTTTTCTGGTTTTGAATTCTGCCAGAAATAATTATGTCGAGGTTTCTCTCATGTATTTAGCATGCATCTTATTTGATAGTCCAATTCAGAAAAAACATTGATCTGCTGGACATAAAATAAATGATAGTAGCAACGGTGCTTAGCATTATGACAGGATTAAAAACAGTCTCTAGTCAAAGTGTCCCATTCAAACAGCTCAGCTAACATTTCTTCTCTCATCCCAAAGGCTAATTGGACTTCAAACTGGAGCAAATATTCCAGCAAAACAATGTAACATCACATGAAAAAGGTGTCCCTGCAACATTTCAGAGTGGGGGGTGCAGCCATGCTTGGCATGTGAAATTAAAAGTATGTCACATCCTGCCACATCAGCCGTGTCATTTCACCCACACCACAGCATTGCAGACTGGAGGTGACGTGCCACAGCTGAAAAGCCAGCAGATGACAAGCTCTTCATTTAAACAACTGTGCCAGATGCCAGGAAATGCTGCAGTCTCCACTGATGTTCTGTATAATCAGTCTCCAAGCCACTGTGCTCTCTCCAGTGTGGTATTTTGAAACACCACTTAGGCAGAACAATGATTATCTACACTTTAGGTGTGCATCTGGGATAAAATAATGCCAATCACCCTCTCCCCACTATCCGGCCCCTACATCTGTAAATCATTTAAATATAGCCCTTTGTTTCAGAGCTCCACATTTGCCAAGGAATTTTAGAAATCCACATAAAATCCCAAGTGCTGGATTTAGTGTCTGATCTCTGATTTAGATGAATAATGTGTAAAAGTTCATGAGGTGTGAAAAGGCATATAGATAGCTCCTACTGCTTTATGCACATGAGGACATTAAGGTTCCTTCCAAGGTCAGTTCAATTTATGCTCACCAAATCAGAAATGTCACCTGTCTTCAAACAAAACACATGACTAAGAATTTTGCTAATATTACCTTACTGTCCCACCATACTCACTTTTGAAACTCTCCTATTAAAAGAGGGATGATGTGAAGACTATACTTTCTTAAAGATGTCATGATATATTGTAATTATAATTTAAAAGTAAGAACTGCTAGCTACTCTTACAATCTTCATCTTCCATATGCTTAAGAGCTAAGAGTTAGATTTGATATTAAATTTGGTTCTAAGACTTGTTTAAAAAATAACCACGGTGGCTGCAGACATACCTGTGCATTTTTTTACATGGTTTTTTTACATATTCACCTGTTCTTTATTTGGACACATCCATCCCATTATTGGAAATTGTGTTTGTAACAAAATGTATTTTTTCCCTGTTCAGAACAATTATTTGATCTTATATATTGGCCAGTGAAATTTTTCACTGAAAGTTGTATTGCAATTAATAACTCTGTCAGTCCTTGTGACTGTGAATTGTTGATAACTGCAGGCTATCACTAATGCCACAACAAAGAGTTGTTTTTAAAGCATGCAGCTACATACTAAAGAACTTACTGACTTGATTTGATTAAACTGTTTTGAATAAAAGAATAGGCTTATGCAAAATGGAAGTTGACCAAAAGGTGTGATCACTGAAAAACAGGAGATAAGTAAAAGTCTTGTCCAGGGAAAATAATTCATACCCTTTGTTTATTTAATGTTTATTTATTGTTAATTATATGTCATTTATAGTTCATTGGTTCAAATATAGTCCAGAAACAGAAAGTTATTTACATTTGAAATGTTGAGCTATTCAGTGCAAAGTGATTCCTCTGTTCATGTGCTTAGTGTCATAATAACTTCCACATTTAAGTTTTAGATCCCCTGCCAGTAGCTCATCAAAAAGTGTAAGGATTAGCATAAGTAATACAGATTTATGTCTACCGTGATCCAGGGATGTCCTTTTGTGGAAAAGGATAAGACATGTCATGTCTTACTTTCCAGCAAAGCTTTTCTCTGTAACTGATCAGGTCTGAGTGTCGCTGAACCTGAATACTACCAGAATTCTAAAACGATACTCTTAATCCTTAGTCACCATTCTTCTTTGTGACTGCTAATAACTTGCAAAAATAACTGTTAGTCTTTGCTGCTCTTCCTTTTTTTTTTTTTTTCCCTCATAATCTCTGAGAAGTTGTTGATGAGAACAAATAGTTCTGAAATAATGTTTATGAGCTTCTGGCTGTTTTGGAGAACAGGACATGAGGATTAAATCAGTAGCTAACACAACATAACAAATGACCAAATGAGGCATTATTTCTGTCTCATGTTGACATAAAGATAAGCTGCTACCTGCTGTGTTATTTCTGCACAGGAATTTCTACAGCACTTACATTCAAACCCACACTAAAATGAGTAGCCATAGATATGGAATGTTTAAAGTCCAACACAATCCATGACTTTGTAGTAAGTACACTTGAAGTGCTTCAACTTTAGGGTAAGACAAAAAATCATAATCATGGTGGGTAGACAAATGTACTTCACTTTTAGTGCTATTTGGACAGTCAGGGAGCTCTAAGCTGCACAAGTTCCTGGAAGTCATAAGGCAACACTGGCTTGAGAGAACCTCCCCATGGATTTCACATTTTAGAGTTCCAGTCGTTGCTTTGGCCCATCCCTTATGTGCAGTAGTTTTGAGTAAGGTACACCAGGCACACTTAAAACCAGGAAGTTTTTCACATATCAATGATCCTGATTTTTCAGATTCACCCATGGATTCTTTCTGGGTTTTTTTTCCCCTCCCTGAAAGTGTGTTTGTATTTCTTAAACACAAATATATTATATTTCTAGTTAGGACATTAAAAATATTAACTAAATGTATTATTCCCTGAGATGTTCTTATTTTTTTGTGGGTTTACTGTTGGAAGAGAAAAGCTGGGTAGAGTTTTAAGAAACATTACATGTGTGAGTTGAAATGAAGCTAACTGCATGAAGAAAGACTCTGCTTTCAGCTTACACAAGGCATTTTTAATGCCAACTTTAATTAAATTTTGCAAACACTCTATTACTAAGGAACACAAGGTTCCAATAAGAGGGAAAATTTTTTAAGGCTGGAATGATTCTTTAAAGTCTTCAATATTTGAATAATTCGTAAAACATATATTGTTACAAAATAAGTATCAGCGTTGTCCCTTTGAAAATCACAATAAGAAATGTCTTCAAATTCCTACAGAAGTAAAGCATACTTTTTTGGATCAGAAAATACATATGTGTTGACTTTGTTTAAAAAAGAATACCTGTGTTAACCACAGTGAATTTAAAACTCTGTCAGAATTTCTGCAAAAAAACCCACCATTGGCTCCACTTGCTTGATCATCTGCGTGAATTCTCAGATATGTATTTCATGTTACAGTTGTACAGGATATAAATTTTTTCTGTTTTACCTTTTTAATTCAGTCAAATTGCACAAGAATGAGCTGTGCATGCCTAATGAAGAACAGCTTAGAAGATTAGGAACAAATAATTTTTGTAGAACTAACATAAACTTCAGATATTTGAGTGCAGTTGCTTAGCCACAAATGGTTTCTGTCAGATTCAGCTTTTATCTTGGATATTCCTGAAGGAATCTGGATTAACATAATGAGAATGTTCATGAACCATCTCATCATAATTTTAGAAATTTCAATGCTGAATAGTACACTAGGCTTTATTATAAAGCTTCGTGACTGAGTCTTTTTATTTTATAAAATATATTTGCCCCGTCCTTTTCTGTCGTTTCCCTCTTTGTCAGCTATTTTTTTTTTGTTTAGAATTTGAAAAAGGAGACAAAGTACCAGTAAAATTCTGGTAATCATTAAATCACTAATGTTGATGATGATATCATCCAACATAGCAAACAATTGCAGGTTCTCTGTAGTTCCTAGTGCCCTTTGTACAGGACATGTCTTAGGGGATGTTCATTATATATTGTTGTGAGTTACAGGTAATTAGAATTGATTCCAAGAATTAATGGAATTGAAAATATCCTTTATCTGGATTTTATGGTAGGATGAGAAGCTGTGCATCAATTTTAAATTCAGGAATCAATCATAAAGGAGTAAGCATATATAATATGCATTGGTTGACAATGAAACTATCTGTATGGAAGTGTTTTTAAAATATGAAATATTTGCAGTGATACAAAAAATCTACTAAGATTCTTCATAGACAGGCTTTTTTCCTTTCCTACATCAAAAAGCAAATGTTATATGGTTGAAGAACTGATGATAAAAGTTTTTTTCTGTTTCATTCAAGTTGTTGACAACTTGTATCACAGCTTTATATCTCTACATGAGTGTGCAGCATTTTTCTCTTTATTCTTGCTCCTTTTACAGCTTTTAAGCTATTTTCTTTAATGCAGTCTATGGTTCCACTATTCTTCTATTAAAGATGGAGAATGATCCTTTACAAGGGAAGCAGGTTTGCCATCAGAGATGACATCACAATTTCTTTCAATGCTTCTGCTATTAATATAAAATTGGTAATATAAAAATATTAGTAATATAAAAATATTTTGTATAAAAGAGTTTATTTTGTAAAGGAACTCTCTTGGCAATTCATCTGTCCTCCAGTTCAAATATGTACTGACCTCATTTTCTTACTTATAGAGGAATTGTAACCCACCTTTCTATAGACCAACTGTGGACAGAAGTAGCATTACTTGTTGCTGATGGTGTGGATTTAAATAAAACACACTCTCCCTGAAATCTTTAAGAATTTATAGAGCATGGAGGGTTCTTACCTTGACTTGTGTATCTCAGAAAAAACAGTGTATTTAATGAAGATATCAACACGATTTGCACAGATGGCAGTGAAGTAGATTTTTCCCATTGTGAAATTGATGGCAAGTCCTTTCTCCTTGCTGTCCTCTGCAAATTACTTCCCCTTCCTAAACTCTTGTTTCAAGAAAATCTTTCTTGCTGTGAGAAATGTATTAGGTTAGTTGCCTAGTACTTATTTAGTGACATGGATAAAAGCACACATAGAATTTTCGAGGTGTAGGTGAGCTCTGTCACAGACACAGCAGGAAGAGAGGAGCCTCAGAAAGCAGAGTATGCTGCCACACAAGTCTATGAAATTTTGTCTCCAAGATATTAAAAGTCTATGGTGACTGAATTTTTGAATTTTTAAGTAATTTTACTAGTTTGCATGAATATTGAGTGGACCTCTGTAAATACTGAAGTAAATTTAAATTTGGAATTCTGAAACCTGGTTCCAAGTCTATAGATTGGTACATAAATATAAACTTGCCTGATTTTTAAAAGGTTGAATATCAAGTCAGTCATATTGAAGCAAAAGAAATTATTCCCATGGGATGAATACCAGAGACTGGTTTGTGATGTCAGTTTGGAAAACTCAGACTTTGCGCTTTAAATTCAAAAATATATACAATAACTTTTTTTTGTCACATATAAATTTTACTATTGGTCTTTGTTAAATGTTGTCAATGAAAAGTTGTTAATGAATATTTTATGCACTTTTGAACTGTGTAACTGAAATTTCTCTTCTCAGATGACCAGGTGTTTAAGTCCTGGTCTGGAAGGTGCTCTGTAAGTGCTGCTTTCTGAATACTTACGAATTTCTCAAAATGTAAACTGAGCTAAGTGGAGTAAATGCCAGTTTGGGTTAGTACACAAGTAAACCTGGACAGGAATTGTCTCATATACCCCTTTCTGTTGGAAAATGCTGAGTAATGGAATGATACATCATAATTTAGTGATTATTGTTACTGTGCAAACACTTAAAATGCTAGTCACTGTTGTAGTTCCATATTTTATTACAAAACATAAAGCATGCAATGCTGCACCAGTTTGTATCCATCTATTTGCATCTAGACTTTTCTAGGTTTTTTCTTACCAAGATTTTGGGAGCAAATAAAAGATCACAGAAAATCCTTTCTGAATTTTAACTTCATTTGATGGCTCTTGAAAGCAAGCTTTGAGAGGTTAATGAGGGTTCTCTGAGTGTTCACAGAGTGATAGCCATTAAAAAGATGACAACTGATGTGGTAATTATATCTTTTTATGGAAAATTCGCTCTGCTTATGTGATCATTGCAGAATTCATAGCGAGTTTCTGAACCCCAGCTCAAGAAGGTTTCAGAAGCTGAGGACCCAAGGCTGTGAACATCTTGTTCCTGTTGCATTGTCTCCAATGCTTGCATTTTTCAGTGAGTGACTGCACAGGAATGGAAAAAGTTATTATTGTTATTATTGCTTTATCTTTTAATAGTTGCTTCTCCAGAAATTCATGTAAGCTGGAAATATACTAATTTGATGTATCTTTTGGGCATATGCAGGCAACTCTGTGTACGTTCGTGAGGCTGTGGAAAAATAGAAATTTTGAAAAAATAGTTTTAAAATATTGTGAGCGCAACACAAGGAGATTACACTGACTCCCCAGCACCCAACCCCCAACTCCAAGTTTTCCTGCACAAGTTTAAAAATACTTGAATGCATATATTATTAATTATCTATTCAGTATTTGGCTGCATTTTTCTCCTCGCAGTTGTGAAACAGTCACATGTAATGAAACCTTGCCAAACAGGACAGAAGAAATTTTATTCATTTTTCTTTGCCTTTTCATTAGTTAACCTATTACTGTAATTATCACTCATCTTTTGTGGCAAAGCTTTTTTAGATTAGAATTAATCACTCTAAAAATAATACAGTCACCTACAATATTCTTACCATCTAAGACGAATTCTTTTGTGGTCCTGCAACCTGATCTACCTTGGTGAAAATTTGTAGACGTGGCATTTTATATACATTAGGGAAAAACAGGCTGACTGCATGAGAAAAGGAGTGGTGAGTCAGAGGAGGGAGTTAGGAGTGACCTTTTCCTTTTTTGTTCTTCATCTTCTACTTGTGGTGGTAGTCATCATTTTCAGAGCAGAAAAGATGTCAGGCTAATTAAATCAGTATTATGTATAAGTGCTTTCTGAAGTTAATCAACAATATTATGTAATTAAAAAAAATAATTGGGATGTAAGATCTTTAACTGTATTCACATTATCAACAAATAGTATTCACAAGTCACATAAAAATTCCTCCTAGGGCCTGTCAGTCAGTGATCCAACAGCTTTTGGCCAAAAATTTGTCTGATGTTCCTTGATGTGAGAGTTTCTGTAACATCCAAATGTTAAAAAAAAAACCTTAAGTGATGCAAAATTGGTCTGCATTTCCTTCTCATTTTTTCTTGTAGTGGTATAATGTTGTGCTCTCAAGAAGTAATTATGACATCTGAGAATGGATTTAGAGGTGTTAAAAGCTCTAAATTAACACTACTTGTAAAAAGGGACTGAGGACTGTATGCAATTTTGTTCTCTGTTAATAGTTTCAGAAGGTGGGTGAGTGAATCAGCCCCAGCTGGAGAGGTCAGCCTTGCAGTATTTCTACCATCACTTGCACTTGGAGTACTTGTGACAACAGAAATGGTTTACATGGAAAAATATTGGAAGGAAATTATTTTGGATCATACAGCATGACATCTTTATGCATGATGGATAATCCTGGTGAGTGGGCTGTCAGCCAGGAATTCTTTTCCATTGCTGAAGCTTCAGACTGTAGCAGGACTTGCATTAGGTGCAGTCTACAGAAATACTATTTACTATTAGATTTTCAGCTGTTTATGCTGTTGGAAGGAAGATCTTTCACATTTACAACTCTCTCATATCCAACAGGTCACAGTTTTCCCAGGAAGGAAGAAACATGGCCAACCTCTTTTCTTCTTTTATCAAATGTGCCATCAACAAGCTAATTGTCTAATTCTGATTAATAGTTTTACCATGTCTGTTTGTGCCCGCCATTATGTCCAGCCAGGAAATAAGACATTTGTCCTTTTTCAAGTTTCTTTGGAAAGATCAGCAGAAGACAAATTTTAATTGGAGCTTCTGTTCATCTGGTC
The DNA here is from genome assembly GCF_009819655.1 of Sylvia atricapilla. Classification (NCBI taxonomy): domain Eukaryota; kingdom Metazoa; phylum Chordata; class Aves; order Passeriformes; family Sylviidae; genus Sylvia; species Sylvia atricapilla. The sequence continues at coordinate 14,108,356 of NC_089150.1, read as the reverse complement.
TTATATTTAAGAACAGAGCAGGACACTTCCCATATGTCCTTGTCACAGTAGCTCCCAGTCTGTTGGCCTGCAGACACAAACACTCTATATAAAAGTGTAGGTAATTAATGCAAGTAGTGAAAGTGGCTCTCTGATTTGCCTTTATATCAATCATTCCAAGTTCAAAAACATCAGTAAAAATTGCAAAAGGACAGATTTTTTAAAGTTCCTCTGTGTGATGACTAAAATGGTAGAACAATTTTGAATTCCCTGGTAGTTTTAGTAGTATTTGCCTTACTAAATCTTGCATATTCAACATTAGGAATAACTTAGAGAAGGTATTTGGTATGAGTAAGTTAGTCTGTAGAAAAAAAATGCAAGAGGTGAGGTATCAAGGTAAATTTACAAAGCCTTTCACTTGTCCATGTTTCAGCAGGAATTCAGAGGGGTAGATTTTTTTGTTGCATGCATTAAATGAGTTTTTTGCCTTAGTGCAATGAAAGGTTGTTATTCAAATCATTGTTAATATACCATCTGTCCCTGTGTAACTGTAAATGTTTTGGTCACGGAATTTTTTGCAAAATCATCTGGCTGCATCATTTAATGATCATGACAGAACCCTGTCTTCACTCATGCCTCTGATTTCTCTGCCAGTAGTTTGTATCCAAATCCATCATCAAAATATCTGTCCCATGTCTCTTATTGACATTATCAATCTGACTCATTTTGACCATGGGAAACCAGATACTACCTCTTAATATCTGTGAATATTCTCTTTTCTAGAAGAGAAATGTAGCTGCTTGGTACTAGTTTTGCTCCAAATGGATGTTTGAGTTGTATAGTTCAGGCATATGACTCTGGAGGTTTTGACTTATTTTGAAACCAGGTGGATTTCCAAAACCGAATTTCTTTTCATCCAGACACAATTTTCAGCATAAGAGATGAAATAACAGGGTGAGAAAGAATAAATGTTGGTAGATGAATTGAGGTACTTTTCCCTTGCTTAGGGACAAAAAGGAGAAGTAAGGAAATAAAAGTTACCATTTGCCATGTCTCAGGAAAATGAAGCATTTAATGTTCACCTGTTCACAGACCCATCTACAACACCATTTTCAGTGTGTGAAAGGTGCTTGGAGGCCTATTGCTATGAAATGCACTTGCTTTTACTACTCCTGGTGAAGGGGCAGGTAATCAGAAGAAAGCTTGGAACAATTAAATGAACTGCAGCCCCTTGTTCCCTCTTCCATTAAGGAAAGAGCATTACAGGAAGCAGCCATGGTGAATAATAACTCTGGAAAATTAAGAAGAGAGCTGACATTAGTGATAATGCACTTTCTGCCTCTGGAAGGTAATATGTCTACGAAGCAAACAATTTGAAATACACTCAAAAGCAAAGAAATACTGAGAGTGGAAATGCTGGTTAGCAGATTGAAGCAAAACACGAGTTTGAAATGCAGTCATTGACGGTAGGAAAAGACATCAATTGGTATATAAGTGCTACTGGGATTTACATAGAACATTAAAAAGTTTGGGAAAAGCAAAAAAGCATAGCTCATATGTCAAAAACTTTGGAAACAATTTACAGAAGAAAACAATGTAGCTATTGATTCCCCAAAATGCCTCATAAAACTTGAGGGTATTGGGAATTGAATGGAAACATGTGGTTCTGTGGGCTGGATTTTGGCCTGCATTCACTTACTTGGGTTTATGGTCACCCCTAAGCTAACAAACAGGGCAGGCTAAATCTTGCTACACCTGCTTCTGTAAAGCTGGAGTTACAAGGGAGGAATGACAGACTGGCTGCATGAATGACACACCTGAAAGGTCTAGTGAATAAAGCAGACTCTGCTAAATACATTTATGTTCTAATCATGAAGATTAGATTATATTCCCCTTAACAGTGGATTTTTGGGTTTACAGTTATTTAATACACCAGAAATAAATAGATGACCTAAATATATACCTAAATTCTAAGAGCAAATCTTAGAATTTAGGTATACTTCAAAAATGTATTTTTGCTGGATAGTTGCATCCTCTAATTAATTGTAAATCTAATGTAACGACAATTCACATCTGTGCTCTGTGTGTGATAATTTATCTGTTTCTGTTTCTCGGTGTCTCAGTTACTCGGAGCACAGAAAGTGAATTGCTGTCACAATGTTGCCTCCATTCTGTAAGTTGTTTACCCAGCTACCATAAGGCTGCGTTGTTTCAGTAACTCACATGGAATTCCACACTGCTGGGCTGCAGTTGATACAGGTAGAGGTGTGCATGTGCTCATGTCCACCTCTGCACCTGCACAGAGCACACACTGAGACACCCAGGGTAGCATCTGAAGTATGTGTGAATAACTTATTAGATCTTTCAAACTGTATAGTTGCTGCATTCTGACTAGCTTGAATGTTTAATTTAGAAAGAACTGATGAATTTTTCATATTGATATAGTCATTTGCCTTTTAAGTGTGTGTTTTGTATCCACAGGGAAATACATGGAGTTGCCAGGGTTACCATGACTTGTCTTGAAGTCCTAGGATGATAAACCACCTACAGTTTATGGACACATGTCTCTGGGGTGAAAAGGTTTCTGTCTAGGGCCATTTTGACAAAGTTGAGGTGAATGGCATCCAGTATCCCAGGGAAGCCTGTAACTAGAACTGACCTTGGCATTTCTTGTGCAACACACAGAGAAACCACTTTGCTGTGCAGCAGCACACTTGCAGGGAAAAAGTAAAGACAACACTAAAAGTGCCTGGGTGGTGAAGACCCAAAGCCAGAAATTGTGACCCTTAAATGTGTCTTGTCATGGGAGCAGCAAATCAGGCTCACAACTCTCCTTGACTGGGAGCTGCGATGCAAATGCAGTTGTGAATTCAGGCACAGGCTGCAATTAATAAATGTAAGATCAGCTGCTGCAGTAAATTTTCCTGATACTTAATTCCATATAGATGATGAGACACTACACATTTGATAATATTTGGTTTCCTCGAACCATATAAAGATTAGGCTTATAACATTTACATATGGATGTATGAAGTTCTATAGGAGGGATAACTACATTTGCAACTTCAGTCTAAAAAACATAGACATAGTTATTTAAAAGTCAAAAGTTATGACATATATATAAAAAAAAGCTCAGTAGAAGTAAAAATCAAGTCTAAGAAAGGTAATATTTAATATATTATAAACATTCACTTTATTATTTTGGTGGCTTTAACAAAAATACTCTTGCAGGGCCATTCCCTAAATATCCATCACAAAGCTTTATACTAATGAGAATACATATGAGTAACTGTTCTCATTATCTTTGGTTATCATGTACTAATATTACAAGTTGGAGGTGTAGACCCAAGCTCAGTTTTTTAAGAGTAAAATGAGTACTATTTACATATGTGTGTACATACTAGTTGCACTTATACTCAAGTAAGATGTGATTCTATGATCTAGACAAAGGCAATTATTTTATTTTAGTGACAAATTAGAAGGCTGTCTCGAGCTGATGTGTATTCTTCTGTTTAAGATGCCAATGACTTTTGTCTAATTATCTTCAAACAGCTTAGTTCTGCCCAGGTTAGAAATGAATGTACTGTCTTTTTCAGACTTTAAAACTAAAGTGGTGCTCTTTTACATGTTATTTTACTTGTTTTTTTTCTCTTTCTTTTGAGGGATGGAAGTCTTTTTGTCTGTTGCTAACCAATGAATGACACTGATAAAACTTGGCTATTTTCAATAAAATAGAATAAGGTCAGTTAGAATAAAGAATATCTTATGTTAGTCAAAATGCTCAAGGACAGCAGAGAAGGAGAAAGAAACTGAGTGGTGGAAGGAATTCAGTTACACTTTTTTCAGGGGAAGTCCAACACCTCTGCAAGTCTAAAATTAGAAATGTGTGCTGTATTAAGAAATTAGCAGTAAGAAAGGTGGACAATCTAACAAAACTATAATAAAATTATTTGTCAAGGTCAAATATTTCAATTTAATGCTGCTTGAGATATCTTTAAGGTACTTAAGTGAAGCTGTGTGCATATCTGAAAGCACTTTAGTCTTGTAGTGAACGTTTCACAGTGAAATAGAAGATCAGCCAGTGGGAGAAAGCACATCACAAAGAACACGTATAAGAACTTAGTTATGGATTTTTATGGCAGGAACATGTAGTAAGAGCTAGCTGATAAAAAAGGAACCCTCTCAATAGATGTTCTAGTTCCCAAGCTGGTTTTGCCCGACTGGCTCCAATGACTATTACATTCAAACACTTCCAGGTGTTTGGGCTGAACCTGAAGTCCACTAATGCAGTACTTAACTGAATTCTGTCACAGGTGTCATGCACTAAAATGCAGACCTTCACTCAACAGGTTCCACCTGTGCTCACTCCTAGGTCAGTCACTCTCTCTCTTTGAGCTTGTAAAAACTTAATGCTGTCACTGCGTGTGCTTTTTATCATAATAGAAACATAAAGTAAGTATTTTTGCACTGTCATAGTATCGTGCTCCCAAGAAACTTCAAAGCAATGTATTGGAATCAGGTTAAATGTATGTCTACTCTGAGCAGCAGACTGTAATGCAGTGAATGCCATCCAGGCTGATAACTCTTCATAGAGGAGGACAGAGCCAAGGTTTAGCTTCCAGTAATAGTCTGAACTCCTTGTCAGGACCAACCACCCTGCAGTGTGTCAGTAGAGCTGCTTGAAAGACTGGGACAGATCTCAAGCAAAACTTTTGACTGGGAGTTGTTTCTCTGCCTGCCTGGTGCTCAGAATGCTTTGGATATGTGGGTTTCCTGGATTAAATCACAATATTGATTTGAAAAAGTAGACCCAAATCCCTGTTTCGCTAATTTGAGGACAAGAAATTGACCCCAGTTGAGAAATGTCAGCCTGCATTATCTGTGTTTTCTTTCTAGATTTCCTTGCAAGCAGAGGTAAACAGTGTAACCATGAGAGAGGCTTTGGGGCTTTGTATGGTACCAAGAGGAAAGAGAAGTGTTTGTCTTTGGACACCTTAGTGCACAAACCTCACAGGGATTTCTTTAGTTTAGTGGGCTCACAAGAATGATGCTTGTGGTCATCAGGGAAATCTTCCTGCCACTTGCTCATGCTCAGAGATTTGAGAGTTTTCTCAAGGTACATAAACTTCTTTCTCCAAGCTGGCCCCTCTTACCAGTACGGTGTTTGCAAAGCAGCTGAAGGCATCTCTGCTAAATGCACCCCAGTCCTCAGCTCCTTCAAGGCCACCAGGGCAGTTTGATTTTAGATCATTACTTCAGTGAAGACAATGCCCTATAAATTTGCCAATGTAATCCTGGTCTCAACAGCACAGGACATGAGTACTAAAACATACCAGTGTCCATTTAAGCTTAGATATAAGAGTGTCACATATGAGTGAAAAAAAGAAGGGAAATGATGATAAAATATACTTCTACTATATATTTAAAAACCAATGCCTGTTTATTTGTGCCACTCATCTGGAGCACCTTGGGCATATCTTGCCCAAGTTTGTAGAAGTTATGAAATAAAAGCTGAAATTACTGTTAAGGTCTGGTTGAATTCATTCTCATTTATGTTACCATTCACCCCTCAAGGAATTAGATTTTGGATACAAATGGAAGTGCCCTTGCTGCTATGCCTGACTAGATGCAGAACACAAACTAAAATTAAAACACATTAAAAAGAATGAAGGATTTCCAAAATCTTCCCTGCCCCTCCAAAGGATTTACTGGACTAAAGGAGGAGAAATAACATGGGAGATTCAATTCTTCAGTAACTTCTGTCTCTGCCTTCTCTCCTATGACACATGGAAGGTGTAGGCTTCTAACACTCCACTCTGCACTATCTCCTGAGGAACCAAAGGCTACACAGCCTTATGTAAGAAGCTGAGAGTGGACTAGTGTAGCATGTGCACCCCTTTCATCTCAGATCAATCCCTCACTCACCCCTTTGGTCAAACATTTTATCAGTGTTTATATCAAAGTACCTGAATATCATATTTTTGCAAATATGTTTCAAGGATGGGTTAAAATTATGGCCACTGATATTATAGATCTCCTGTGTTTCATGAAGTGGGTGAGACCAACTGTGATTTAATCAGCTCTTTCTTTTCTAATGCATCGGTTTGCACAGAGATAGTTCCCATCTGTGCATCTTTTCTTTTTGCCTTAGGGAATTTAGCAGGAAACGTAGTATACATTCAAAGAGTGCAGCATAGTTTAGTGATTTGTATTCTGGTCACATCATAAATAATCTTCCCAATGCTTGTTCCAATATATAGTAAACACATTTGGGAAAAATACACACAACTGTGTTGAGTGGAGTTGATTTGGGATCACTAAAGTAGTATTAAACCAGCATGTTTATAGTTCCTTCTTAAAATTTTAACCATGTGGGAGAGAGATTTCTGAAACTATCTGATAGATAATAGTGAACACTAATATTTCTTTTCCTTGAATAGACAATCCTTTATTTTGATATTGTAAATTAATTTTATTTTTTATCTCTGTGCCTTGCAGGCAGACACAGAAGCCATGAACTGAAATAGCAAAGCAGAATGAAGTGTTTGAAAACATTCTAAAAAGACAAATACCTTGTATATGACAACACCCAGAGCTGAGTAGTGAAAGTCTCAATACATTTGAAAAGCAAGACTGTAAACACAGAATTTAAAATTTGTTTTTAGTAGCTTTAATTACAGGTAGATTTTTTAATGTCATACCCATTAATTGAGCAAAGAGTAAAAAGTAAGTCAGAGGTGGGCCCAGCCACCTGAACAGCTAAAATGTCTGTACCTGAGTATCTTGACAGAAACATGAAAGCCACTGTAACCTCAAATTCCTTCCTTTCACATCCTGCTCCAGACAGAAGACTCAGTCCTGTTTCCAATACCACGGACTTGTTACCAGTACAATGTGGTTTCCTCTCTGCTCACTTGCATTGAGCACTGCTTTACATTTGTTCCTCTGAATATTTTGATTCATGAGGAATTTGCAAGGGTATAAAATCCCTGAAATGCCAAAGGTGTTTTTCAGTTGCTGAAAATAAGTAATTATTTTAATGCTTAATAAAAAATAGAGATGTAAGTTAATATATGAAGAAGACTAGGCAGCATGGGGCATACACCAAGGCAGCTGCAAGACCAAGTAATCCTTAATTCAAATCAAGACTGGATTGAACCTCTGCATTTGATGGATTTTTTTTTTTTTTTTTTTTTGAGTCAGAATCTTACAAAACCTCTCATCCATAGATCTGTTCAATAGATGAACAGTATTTTTGCACAGTCATTTTTAATATTTAAACTCCATTGGAAGTCCTTCTGTGCAGGGCAGGTCCCCTCTAAAATCCATAGCAAATTTTTGGGGAAAAAAACCCAAGAAAACCAAAGAATCTTTACAGCAAATATGTTTTGGTCTAAAATCAGATTTCCAGAGATATGTTCCATTTCTGCTTAAGTGAATTTTCATTAATGAAAGTTCCTCTGGCTTTTCTAGTGTTTTTAGATATTTATTTGTTCACAGAATTATTTGATTTATTAATTGTGCTATTTATGCGGGGCAGATTTCAAGGATGAGATTTAAGACTACACATCCAGGTCATTTCACTAACCCACCTTTATCTGCTAAGTTTTCTCCATGGAATTATTTTTCTGGGTGTATTTTAAGTTATGTGTAATTAAAAAGGGACTAAATAGCTTTTTGTTCAGGAACTGTATATACTTCTTTTTCCTCTGGGTCTTACCAAGGACTAAGCTGTAAAAAATAGTATATACTCACTTTAAGATGGCCATTACTGCTATGGAAGTTGACATAAATTTGAATTTTATTTGTTTGGTGGAACAATGGAAGGAGAACAAAGAAGAAGCAGCAAAGAGGCACAGGCTTGAATAACTCTAAATGCCTCTTGGCAGCTGAAATATTCAAGTGTTTAACAGAATCACAGGATAGTTTATATAGGAATGGACCTTTAAAGATCATCCAGTCCAAAGCTCCTGCCATGGGCTGGAGCATCTTTCAGCAGAGTAGGTTGATAGATGTAAATACTTTCTGATGTTTAAGGTCTTGCTTTAATGGTTCTGGCAGTTGCATTTGGAAGACTGAGCCTTATTAAGGGTCAGAGCCAGTGGCTTTGGACAGGTGCTTGTTCTTTGACCTTTTACTCACAGACATGCATCTCTCTGGATCTAAATAAACTAGTTAACTCCTGCATCTCCTTCACAATAAGCCTCAGAGAAATGAAACATTTATTCTCTAAGGTGACCTGCATTCACACAGTAAGAGAAGCTTGTTTTGATGCAATAGTTCTTAGGAGAGAATTGTGCAAGATTTAGGATAAGATGCCCACATAAACTTGTGCTTAGGCAACTTGTAAAGTTGCTTAACATGCACATATTGCACAGCAAATCTTCTCTCAAGCCAGGAGACCTGAACCCTGCTGAAATATTAGGATCTGTGTGTTGTGTGTATAGACATGGGGTTCAGTGCTGACAATACAGCAATAATGGCTTCAGATATTCTAGTTAAAATACCTGCACTGAAAAGTATTTACAATTTACTTAGTTTAGTTGGACCCAATCTGTATCTGTTATGCATATTTAGCACTTCCTATTATCACCATCATGCGTTGGGAAAATCCATATTCCTGAGCTCAGAATACTCATGTCCATGACAGTAGTGCCTAGAGAACAACACAAATCAGGGGTAATGGTAGAGGTAATGTATTTTGATATTGTATCACACATAACTGTTGTCTGTCTCTGCCCCCAAAGCACCTCATCTGTCTCTTCTGTGACACATAAGTATTTTTTTAGTGAAGAAAGAGGAGAGATCTAATTTTGCAGGACAGTCAAATTACAGTTCTCTGGAGTCATAACATAAAGTACTATTACAAACAAAATCATCACCTAAAGAAAAAATAACAATAAAAAAGGGTTTTTAAAAAACAATAACAGTTCTTCATTGTTGTAGATAGTGGATGCAGTAATTCCTGAAGGTTAATGAGTTATTTCGTGAGCACTTACAGTAGCATACTCATGTATTGGTTTTGCACAGCCTGGTCTCTGGTACTGGGGATCACAGTGCTGGCTCCTGTGAGGAGCTGCTGGAAGCTTCCACCATGTCCAGCAGAGCCAGTCCCTGCTGGCTCTGAAGATGGACATGCTGCTGGTCAAGGCTGGGCCAATTAGAGAGGTTGTTAATGTGTCTGTGATGACATATTTAAGAAGAAATTCAAAAGAAACTGCACGGTTTGTTTCTAGTCAGAGAAGACGAGGTGAGAACATGTGAGGCAAAGGACATGGAGACACCCAGGTCAGTGGCACAGGAGGGGCAGGAGGTGCTCCAGGCACCGGAGCTGAGATTCCTCTGCAGGCTGTGGTGAGACCAGGGCGAAGCAGCTGTGCCCCTGCAGCCCCTGGGGATCCATGGGGGACCCAGAGATCCACCCACAGCCCCTGGGGATCCATGGGGGACCCAGAGATCCACCCACAGCCCCTGGGGATCCATGGGGGACCCAGAGATCCACCCACAGCCCGTGGGGATCCATGGGGGACCCAGAGATCCACCCACAGCCCCCGGGGAGGTGCCCACGCTGGAGCAGGTGGATGTCTGGAGGAGGCTGTGATCCAGTGGCAGACCTGGTGCAGAGACAGGGCCCTGCTCCCAGGCTGGAGCAGCCTGTCCTTGTAGGACTGCACCCCATGGAAAGAGAGACCCACATCACAGCAGTTTTGGGAGGACTGCTGCATGTGAGACTGGAGAAGCTCACAGAGAACTGTCTGCTGTGGGAGGGACCCCACGGTCTCACAGGGGAAGGACTCCTCTCCCTGAGCAGCACAAGAAACCCTTGGGTGACAAACTGACCCAAACCCCCGTGCCCTGTCTCTGTGCTGTCATGGGAAGGAGGGAGGGGTTGCAGGAAGAAAAGCTGTTTTTAAGGGATTAATTTTACTTCTCATTATCCTCCTCTGATTGTTAGTAACAAAATTCACTTTGCAACTTAAGTTGAGCCCATTTTGCCCTTGAAATATTCCTCCCAGTCTTTATCCCACCCGTGAAGTGTTCATTAACATTTTTTCCCCCTCCTCTGCCCAGCTGTGGCAAGGGAGGGTAAGTGGGCTCTCATGGGTGCCTGTTGTCCCAGTATCAAACCACAGCAACTTAAAAAGGGGAAACTTACAATAATTTCAAGTTCACCTTAGTGAAAAGATTGCAGAGATGAAGTTTGTAATAAAACTCTAGATAAGTACAAACTAGTAAATCTTTTAACAGATTTTATGTGGTTTAAAAATACCACCACACACACCTGGTCCTCATTGAGTTCATCATTATTGTCCCCATCTGGGACCAATCTGTACATGAGATTCAGGTGCTTTGGGAACAACAAGCCAGGTTATAAGAGATGAGGTTGGCTGTGAATGAAGAGGTAGAGGGGAAGAAAAAGCTGGAGAGGTGAGAATGTAGAGTGTAATACAAAGGAGTTGTTGGAGTTCATCCTGTCAAGTTTTCTTACTGTAAGAAAGCTATTATGATTTGTGCGAAGACAGATGTGGGGCTTACATGCTGGATAAGCAGATGTTCCTTTCCTCATTTCCACCTAAGTAAGTCTACCTGACTTCTGTTCATCCTGGTTTTGTGTGTTTTTTTCTCCTAGTAAAACAGTTTTTCTTCAATGTTATTTGTCTTTCTCACATGTACCCTTATGTTCTTTGCAATCTTTAAATTCAGTAGACTGTATACTGTTGTGTGGTATGAGAAATCTTTAGTAATGCATTGTTGTTGCATATAATGAAAGGGCTTTGCAATTTTGCAGAACTGAACTGTAAGGTAAGGACAAGGCCAGGCATAGGTGGATATTCTGAGTTTCCATAAGTGCATAGAAATGGAGTTTTCTCACTTTAGCCACAAGTCAGGTGTTAGCCCCTAGGCTTCTCCTCTAGAACTGCATATAGAGTAGTGATATTGAGAATCTGTGGGCTGCTTTTAAAGGGTGCAAAAAGTAGCTACTGTCAGTAAACTTGTCATATGGACACTCTAGTTGAAAACAGCACAAAATGAGTGATCTAAACAATAATGTACTTGTGTGAACTTCCTCTGTAACTTCTTCATAACCCCTTATATGCTGCTTGGCTTGGATCAGAATCCCTGAGGGGATCTTGTCCTTCTCCTGCTGTAACATTCCTGCTGAATCATGTAAGTGCTTATTTTCTGATTTAGCAGTCAATGCCCTTCTCCAAAATCAGTTGTGAGATCTTTTTGTTCCCCTTTACAAGGCTTTTGTATGGCAAGTTTGCTCTGAAGGTCCAAGTGCCCATCTGAGGTGGTTACTCCCTTGGAGTTCTGATATGAAAAACTTGTCTTGCAATTAGTGGGATACAACTTTTGCACAGTGCCATCTTGCCGGAATACATCACTCTGATTTAAGCACTGAAGTCAAGTCTTAGTTGTTTATAGCAATCTCTCTTGTTTCAGTATGGAGATGAGTGGTTTTTGTGATGTTTACTAAGTCTGCAGTTGGACATGGACATATCTGAATCCCAAGTGTTGGGAAATTTCAGCGGTATAACAACTTTGAGCTCATCACAAGCCATCCAATGTAGTTGGGGCAGAAGCTATTTCTCCCCTCATTCCCGTGCTAATTATGTCTCCCAGAAAGATCTATTCCACTTTGGGTCCTACTGATGTGGCAATTCAGACTGGATTGCTGCATTTTATATTCAGTTATTATCATCTGACTCTTTGTACTGCTGAATCACCCTATCTCATCTAAGTGTCTTTGCTTGTGATCAGGTGGTTTAGTGACCTTGGTACCTACAAGAGTTTACTTTGGATTGCTGTAAGAAATATGATGTTAAATAGATGTTAAAGGTTCTTTAGAACAAAACTGTAAAGCTGTGACTCACTGGGCAATACAAACTGGAAGAAGAAAAGGATTTGAAAACAAAGAGGGTTTAATAATACCTTGTTTATGCCTGGCATTTCACTCCAGTCCTTAGATATATATGACTTATCTTTGGCATCCCTTGCCCAGTCCTCTTGGGGCCCAAATTACAGTCTGCTTGCTGCCTCTGTGAGATTGCTGCAGCTGACAGCTGCAGAACTCAGCACTGGCCAGCGAGCCAACAGCAGTGAGTTTGCAGACGTGCTTGCGCTCTGCTTGTCTTTTGCAAACTTAAAATAAAATTCTGTAGGCAGATGATACTGGTGGTGACTGAGTTCACACATATCTGCTTTTAGTATGTCAGATAAATGCATCTCTATAAAGATTTAATAATCTATTAAAAGAAAAGTGATGCTGATTTTGTCTTGCTTTCCTTTGGCCTTTTATTGTCATCTCCTTTCTATTATGTGAAAGAATGACTTAGGGGGATGATGGGGCTTGGGTGGAGGAGATAAACAGGAAAAGTATGATTTTTTTTTTTTAAAGTTATGGCAATATCTTTGGGGGTACATGCTAACATATTTCACTGTCTTAAATTCAACAAAGAAAATGCCATGTACTGCCAGGACTCTATAGTATAGCATGGAGAAAACTGTACCATGTGCTTAATTTTAAGAATAGAAATAAAAGTAAAAATACTTTAATTTGGTAGTGAAATTATCCAGTCCTGTTCCACAATTAGGAAGCTACTGTTGAAAAATCATTTTCAAGATCTCTCAAGTACATGAAATTCATGTCCACTATGTGCAAGTGTTCATACATGTCTGTGCTAGTGAAAACAGAATTTCATACTATAACTTGTTCTTTTTCATAGATCTCATAATTTCTTATCACTAGCAGTTTGGGAGAAGAAAACCTTAAGGATGTGGTGAGGTGAAACTACCAGTGGGACTCCAGCATGTCTTCATCATAGAATAGTGTAACTACTGTGTCTTGGGCTCAATGCAAGATGTATTCTATTTCCCATCTGTTGAAACTGGTTAGGGAGGTGTTTCTTTCCTTATGGCTCTGGGGGGAGGAGGTTTGTATCTTTCTGTTAATGGGCCAGCTGTTAAAACCAGGTGGGGCAGTATTTCTTTATCTTTTCCAGGACCCGTCCTCCCTCCAGGGGGAATCTGCTGTTAATGGGGCATCCAGGCTCACTGCATGACTGATAAAATTACATCATCCCATTGGGAGATGCTCCACACAGTGGCTCCCAAGTATTCCTGCCTGGATGCCAACAGGGTGTCAGGTTGTGCTCTGACTCTGTCAGTGGGTTTTTTTTTTTTTTTCTTTTTGTTAGTTTGTTTTTCTCTTTTGTACCACAACATATTTTTCTAATATTCCTAGTAAAGGACTGTTATTCCTATTCCCCTATCTTTGCCTGAAAGCTCCCTTAATTACAAAACTATAATAATTTGTGGGGGATGGGGTTTACATTCTCCATTCCAAAGGAAGCTCCAGCTTTCCCTGGCAGACACCTGTCTTTCCAAACCAAGACAGACTGAGGCACGAACCCAGACTGGCAGGGAATAGGAATTGTTTATACAAGGAAATGAGCTGATTTTATACACAAGGCACAATATTTCCTTCTGTGGTAATCCTCCCTGTGTGACCTATCCCATGTGGCCCATGTCATCAACAAGTGTTGTGAGTGTCCTTCTATGGGCTCTGACCCCAAGGCTGTGCCCCTCCCGTGTTCTGCAGGCATCTCACAGCCTGTAACTCAATTCTATCCTTTATCTTCCCTCAATTCCCTCTTTTTTTCCTCCTTTTTTTTTTCTTCCTTTTTTTTTGTGAAACACCACTGATTTCCCTCTCTAAGTTACTTTAGTTTTGCTTTCTCTGCAAACTGTAGAGAAAAAATGATTGAAGATAGTTAGATGTGTGGATGTGGATGAAGTTTAATTTTTTAGAAATAAAAGATTTCTTTGTAAAGAGGGGTGGTATAAAGAAGCTTTTTGGTAGTGCAGAAATATACATTAATGAGACTGACAAAGGTTTATTCTTAATTTTTATTTCCACCCTTCCTTATCACTAGTATTTTCACCTAAAATGAGTAATTGATGAGTTTTTCAATTTGATATCTTTGTAGATGTTGCACAAAAAGAATATCTATTAAAATACTTCATTTTATCTTTGGTGTATCTGGCTGCGTATTCCTCAAAGCTTTGTTCAGTGCTCTTTTAAATGATTTAGTAGTCTGTTATTTCTTTTTTAAGGAAAGCTTGTAGTAAAATTTCTATTAATTTCAATCTAGACCCTGTTTTGGACTCTTTAATTAGAGTCTGATTGGAATACTTTGGCAGCTCTATGCATTCTGAATGATACCAACTCTTTGGTGCACTGACTCCTGTCCTACTTGGAACTTTTACTTCTCCCTGCTGGTTAGATGATTTATACTGATGAATGGTTTCAGTCTTCATTTAAGAGCAAATAATTCCTCTCTGTCACCTGTGTTTTGGTCTCCTGGATTCTCAAAGTAATTTTTTGATTTGTTTCTATTGTGTTGGAATTCTGTACTCAGTTTCAATTGAGTCTAGAAGAACAAAGCATAAAACAATTGAGTTTAATGAAAGAAAAACATTCCTCACAGTGATCAGTAAAGCACAAAGGTGGTGCTTATCTGTAGGAGCACCAGATGCATGTGCACTGCTTACAGACTTTAAGGGTTGTTTATGCTTTTTTTGAAATATCGTCTCCTCTCTTTATTGACCCTCTACTACTTAGAAATCAACAGTGACACTGCACACATCTGAAATTGTAGATAAAAGCCCACCTGGAGCAGAACCAGCAATTCCAAGAATTAGATTTAATAATATGCTTCAAACCTATGGATTTTCTTCAATGACTATTGGAGAATTTATCAAGTCCCCTTTTTGTAAGGTTGTTCTTCAGTGCTTTTGGCTCTGGAAATGTGTAAACCACAGGCATTACTGACTTTTCAATTACAAAGTAGTAAAATACTTTTGTTCTATTTAGGGCTTGAATGGTTGTGTGTGTGCTGAAAGAAGTTGTTTGTTGAATAAACCTTTGGATTGCTTGAAAAGAAAACAAGAAGTATTAATGCATGCAATGAAACTTTGCAGGCAGAATTTTTATATTTAAAAAAACCAAACCCACCATAGTGGTGGAACCATTAGCTGGCCTTTTCATGAACCATCACATTTTGCAGAGCAGGGTAATACTTTCCCAGGTGCAGAAATTACTATCTAGTTTTTTATTCCATTGCTTCCAATTTTTTGCTACCCAGAAAATACTCTTCAATTTTTTTTTTAATAGGAGGTGGTCTATGGACCAACATTAACCAGAACTGGAAAAATGATTTTTTTTTTTTCTTTTAAAGTACAAGAGGGAAAAAGTGTTATGGGCTGTAATTTTCTTTGAAAAGCAAGTAGGTTAAAAAAGTTACAATATGTTCTTTTATTGTTGCTCATAAAAGCTAAACTGTTACTGGGAATTATGTGAAAAATCATGTTTTAGTTTGGCAAACAGTATTATCAATTTGTTGAGGCTTTGCAGAATTTTTTCTGGGTCATAATTAACATCTTGGCAACCCTACACGTATATAGCTTTATTTTTATTTTTGTTCATATTTTTAAAATGAAAGTGTCATCTGCAGTGCTGTAGCTTGCTTTGCTTTAATATAGACCTGGGAGATGCACACAGACATCACACATTTTGGTGGTGGGTAAATATCTTTGCTCTACAGTACTCAGAGAAATTTCTATTCATTAGAATTTTGTTTTAATTCTCTTTTTATAATTCCTTGTTAAGAAAGTGAACCCCAATTTTTATTCACAAAGAGAGCTGGAAAAAAAATAGGGTATATCTTCAAACATCTTTGGGGATTTCTCAAGACTAAAATGTGAGGATCCCTCATAATAAACACTTTGCTAAAGCTCTGTGCTCTTGGACCTGCAAGTATCAGTGTAGATGTGTTTCCCACTCAGTTAAATAATGTATTCTTGAAATTGGTCTTAATGCAGGGAGGAGAGCAATGGCCAATAACCCTAATACATTATTTCAAAGGTCCCATAGCTGCTGTTATTGATATAAATTTACAAATCCTGTTATGTATACAGCATTATACTATTAACACCACCTACCCAATATTCCTGTTTATAGTCTGTATAGTGGGATAGGTGATAACAGGACTGTGTCCCTTCACAGAAAGAAGCTGTGAGGTTTTTTTTGTTTTGAGAGTTCTAAATAATTTATGTAATTTGTTAATATATGGAAACTACAGTCTTGTACAAAGAACTGAGTTGGTATAAGTTGACATATGCAAGACCCCTGGTCATTAAGTAGTTAGATCTAAACTATAAATGCCAGTATAAACCAAAAAAATACCAAACAAGAAATATAGGAGTATTTTATGCTAACTCCTTAGAACTAATGATTGAAAACAGCGTTTGCAGATGGTACTGAAACAGAAAAAACAAATATTGAGCAATGCAACTAGACATGAGAAGGTTTTTGTTCATAACCACCATGTGGGGAAGTGGACTGTTCATTTGATACAAATGCAACAACAGATGCTGAAAATGTCTCTATTATGGCATTATTACAATGAAACAATATTTTTAGTCCTAGTGTGTGCAAATGACTTGCATATTAATAATTATAATTTCTATCGTGGTGAGTTATTACAATACACGATCCTCAGATTCCTGCAGTACCCACAAATTTTTAGTTCCATTGATATCAATGTATTTATACTGCTTGAAATTTTACAGCAGATCAAAAAGCCTCTTGTCATTCTAAAAGATGACTCTAATTTGTATGAATTCTGTTCTTTGATTCAATGTGTTACTTGAACACATTGTTCATGTCTTGAAGTTTTAGTTCTTAAATCCACAAAGACAAAGAAATCGAGGACTCTCAGCCAACCATAATTCTTTTCAATGTACGTATTTTGTTTGGAGTAGAGTTAAACAGTATAATTTGTGCTTAAGGGCCTGAGGATAAAAGAGCCCTTGCTCCCCATTAGGTGTTTTCACTTATAACTCAGTGGCATCTTGCAGGTCTTCTGCTGGGTGGCTTTTTTGTTTAACTGCTTGATATAAGATACCCATTTGTAAACCAACAGCTTCTGGAGCTATCATTTGCTCATGTCTGGCTACTTGAAGCTTACTTCTGTTTTCAGATTCTTGTTTTGCAACTCACAAAAATAACTAATGTTGTCTATTAATTTTCCATTTTGCATATACTATTATATTCTATATAAAAATGCTATATATAAACTGTGTTGCTTATAGAAGACTTGCTCTATAAATAGCTGTTTGTTCTTTGACTGGAATAGATGCTGTTCCAGACTTTGCCAGTTCATTTGAGGTCGGGAATAAGACTTTAAGGGAAGTTGAGTGACATCCTGAAATCCATCACTGACTTCTATGTTAAATGTGCAAGGCAATATTAAAACAAGAGCTGGCACCTTCTGACCTCCCTTATGCAGCTGAATTAACAGTTTAACTGAAAAAGATTTACCATTAGTGTTAGTCTTTGGGCTGGAGGCAATGGGTCACAACACTCTGTATCTGCCATGCAGAAAGCGATAGGAAAAACATTGATATTGAAAAACTGCTTCTAAATTCCTGTATCTGGATGGTGACAGTCTAAAAAAACCCTAAAGTAACTGAAACAAAGTGTAAGAGCTGTGGGGTCAAGGTTACCAAAGTAACATGTTTTGTCCATTTCCTACACAGAAAATGAACCCAAGGGAATTGGTTGCTTACCTCGTTTTTCTTCCAGCAGCAGTTTTGAGTTTCTCTTATCCCTGCCTTTGTTTTGTACTCTGTAGAAATTCTTCCCAGATGAAATGGTTCTGATTTTTCAATAGAGCTTGCTTTTGCTTCTGAGATGACTGCTCTTCAAAAATGAATGCACCTGGTAATTTTTATCACTGCTGTCTTTAATTTGAACTCAAAATTAACTGTTGTTCAATTAGTAATTCCACTGCAAACTTGAAGAGTCTTTTTGAAGCTATGAATAAGTGAAAATGGCAGGAAACGAAGTGTGGTTTTCTGTTTGGAGATAACAGCAGTGACTGCTTTTCTTGCACTTCCAAGTTTTGGGACCTTGCTCTTAAGCTCTGTTTCCCATTTTGCACAAATTATAGACCTTAATTCTGAGGTCTTTAAGGTAGTGATAAAAAATTTCTGCCTTACTAAAATATCTCTGATATTTTTCTTCCCTCTGAGAGATGTAGTGAGGGCTATTAAAATAAATTAGATTGCATTTTCAATTGAGGTTTCTGTTTTGAATACTCAGTAGCACCAATGTCCTTCTGAATAATTACAGAAGCTGCTTGTTTGATGTCTCTTCAGTGGTATGAGCTGTAGGGAACAATTCAGGGCAAATCTCAGCCACCACCCCTCACCCAAGAAGGGGACACTAAGCCACCACTGGATGGAGAAATAAAGGATTTTGTGTTATGCAGTTGCTCTGTAACAATAAGAATCATGTGCTGTTTCAGGTACCATTGAGGTGTGAAGGGATGTGACTTGTGCTGCCTGTTTTACCTTTCCCTGCTCCCTTTAAAATTTTTTGCCCATGACTTTTACTGGTGTGCCACCTGGCCAGCAGGCACTGGTTTTCAGTCCAGTGACCTCTAGTAGCTTCTTGTTTCAGTAGCCCTATATAAAATTAAGAAAAAGATTTCAAAATATGGTGAGACTACAAATGGAAAGTACTGATTTTTGTTTATATCTCTTAATGCTCTTTGTGACGAAGGTGCTGAAATATGTTTAAAAAACCCCAGTGAGGAGCACACATTAACAGTACAGTGAATCACTAAGCTTTTTCTAATGGGACAGATTGTCAGTGATTACTGAATTTTCTGGCTCCTGCTGCTTTGGACGATTCCTGCTTTGTGCTACCAAGGGTCAGGAGAAAATAGTGGTGTTTCTTTTGTGTTGCTGAATAAAGTACCATGTTTCTTGACTTCTGAAATGAAATAATTTTGAATTTTTTCCCCTTCATCTCTTCTTATTCACCCAGTTTTGCACAGTAGTTTGAATTCCCATTAGAGACAAGAACGTTAGTAACAGGCTTTCAACTTCCCTGCACTTGCAAGGCAATCATTAATGGAGGTATTTTGATATATTTCTTTCCATGACAGCCTTAAGCTGCAGCCACAAATGGCTTTTCAGATTTATTTGAACTCTTGTCTTTAGTTTTCCTGTTTTTGATGAATGGATGCTGCCTTTAAAGTTTCTAAATATATGTTGGACATATGAAAACATATTCAAGGTCTCTTCTTAAGTGAAAAGAAAGAGTAAAGCCCATAAATAAACCATCAGAGCATTGCTTTCAGAGATGTGTCACACCTGTTGTAGAATTAACATTCTGAATCTTTGGAATGTCAGACTGTTTTTGGAAAGATTCTTCCTAATGAAGAGAAAAAAAAATAATAGAAAAATAAGGAAGAAAAAAATATCACTTCAAAGAGCTACTTGCCTGATTGAGTTGGGGTGAAAAAATGACTTGATGGCTTTGATCCTTCCATCAAATGAAACAACATGAGAGAGGAGGGGAGAGGGGAATATGTGGCTTTGCAGAGTAATGTCATGCTATCAGCAAGGACCACTAAAGATATTTATTGGCTTCAGCAGTCTGCTTCATAATACAAAAGAATTTTCAGTCACTTTAGGGCTACCAATTTCCTCTGCATTAAAATTTGGTGACAGAGTATTAATAAATCAACAGTGGTTATCTAACCAACACTAGGGGAGTGGAGATAGATTCACCACTACTCTCCAAAGAATAAGGGCTGTCTACCAGGCAAGCCTTATTTCCAGTATAAACAAACACTATATTAGATAAATATAAACACATTTGTCTAAATATGCTGTGAATATTTCATGCATAGCTTCTACTGGGGAAAGAAAAAAAAATCTATCAGACCTACAGTCTGAGTTTAATTGAAGAAAAATGGTACAATTTCCATATCTGCCGCCAAATTTGAGCTAAGTCTTACTGAGGATGGTTGCAGGGGAAAAAAAGGATTGATCTTGAACATCTGGTTGGTGTTTTAGATCCTGTATTTGCCATTTATGATATGCATGAAACAATTGAGGCCATTTAGGACGGGTGGTTGTAGGCAGGATAACATCGTGGATTGGTTGGGAGAGGAACCCCTGGGTGCTGAGTGGTTTCAGGAGCTGGCAGCTGTCACAGGAGAGGCTCAGCACAGGGTGTGAACACTCAGAGCTCTGGCTCTGAGAGAGCCACGGGCAGTGAGCAGGGAAAATGCTTCCTGTTCCTTAGTTTTTGCTGTCTTCAGGGAAATGGGACTTTATACTGTCTCACTAAAGATGGGCAGGGTTGCATCAGGAGATTTTTGGCTCTGTCATCAATTTTACCTGAAAACAAGCATCTCCAGGATTCTGTGCTAATTTTTGGCCCAGGAACAGTTATTTCTCTTCTCTGATGTTGTGATTGTGAGTTGCTTTTGAAGCCAAGCTTTGCAGGTGACCTTTCAAATTTGAAGTGCTATCTCCTGTAGCAGAATACAACGCTCCATTTTCTGAGTAATGCTAGAGCATTCAAGGTCTGCTTTTTCTATTTTGAGACCTTGTTTTTCCAACCTTTTTAGTCTTCCATGAAGATGATAGAAAAAGGGGGAGGGAAGAGAATAGTAGCAAATGCTTTTAAAGAGTCAAAGAAACAGCAATGCAAAATTATTTTTAATGCATAGTCAAATCTAGGCACAATTGCTTCCTCCTCATCTTTATTGTAAGGCTGTAATAAATAATTAACTTGGATGCACTACTTCTGTACAGGTTGGTGTAAAGTATAAACAGCTGCTGTATGGTATTTCAATCTCATTTTACTTACTCCCCTTAGTGAAAATGCTGACCTAGAAATTGTCATCTCTGACTGGAGCAGTGTTGCTTCTGCTCCACTACCTACATCTGATAGTGATCAGTGGCAGCTGTTTTGGAAAAAAGTAGGATAAAAAGTCTGTAGTGGGAATATGTAGAGTAGCTTTTGCATTTGGAGAACATTTCTGTATATGATGGCGTGCTAAGAAACAAAAAACCCTAGGGGGGTCAAGTAGCAAAAATGTGGTTTTTATGCCAAACAATAAAACATTGACAAATAATAAAACATTGATTAACAAAAATGAAATAATAAAATTTGTGAAAGATCTGTTTCTTGGATTATGGTAATTGTTTTTACAGTCCAGTTCATATTTAGCTAAAATTAATGCATAATTGGTACATCTTGCAATCAAAATTTTGATTCATAATCTTATACTCAATATTTAGCACTTCCAGAGGTTGGTCCTGGTAACTTACAAATTTGGCTCACTGTAAGTAAGGTGAGAGTTCTGTCATTACATGCTCTGGGAACATCTCACATGCTGACTGTTACTTGTCTAAAAGACATTAGAGTGAATAAATGTATTTTCCTGCATTATGTGGGTACAGGATGTACAGAACATGCAGGTCTGTAAGTATAGGCTGGTACAATTTGTGGTTGGGGCTGTTCAGATATGTTTTGTATGTTCAGAATATTTCATTGAGGCCAGTGCATTGTTTTGGAAATGGATATTGACTTTACAGCCTGTTACTGTTTTCATGTAACATTTAAGATGAATTGAATATGAATTATTACTCTATTGGGTTGGAAATGCTGGCTGCTGGCTTTGAGTGGAAAGCGATTGTAGCCAGTTCTCACCAAGTCAGGCATCTGAAGTGCTAGATGCTTTTGAAAACTCTAGCAGATGTCTAACTCTAATTTTAGGTGCTTGAACAACATTTTGGAATCTGGTCTGAAAAAGCTAAAAACCTCCTGTAGATAGCATTAGGATTTTCATGGCAGATTCAGGTACATAGATTATCTGTCTTATTAATGTATTTTCTGTAAATACTTTGCAAGACTTGTAGGTTCTTTTACTTGTGAGATCACCAGACACTTTCTGTTTACTGAAATAGTAATAAAGGTCCTTTTTCATGACAATGATGCATATAAACACCCATAAAAGTGATTTTTGATTTTTTTTTTTCATTTTTACCTTTGGTGCCACCGTCAACAGCTCTGGCTCTTCCTGCATATTACCTGTCTAGGCTATGTGTACTTTCTTTGAGTAAAAAGTAGGTCTTTATTTTTATCATGATGGAAGTGTGAACATTAAAGCCTCAGACAATTTTCTTCCATTGTCAGCTCTTTACATGAGCATCTTGCAAGGCTTTTTGAATTCTTTTATCTACAAGAAAAATAATTAGGATATATTAAAAAATGTTTATCTAAACTATTTTTAAAAAAAAAAAAATAATCAAAACCTGCTTCAATCGAGCTTTTCTTAATATGCTGGAAACTTCAGATAGAATGTCTACAAAGAGATTTGTCCAGGACCAGAAAAGGTCTTATTACAGAATCACAGAATATGCTGAGTTGGAAGGGATGCACAAGGATCACTGTGTCTTACTCCAGGCCCTGCACAGAACATCCCCAAGGGTCACATTGTGAGAGTATTTCCCAAATACTGCTTGAGCTTTGTCAGACTTGGGGCTGTGACCACTGCCCTGGGGAGCCTGTTTCAGTGCCCAACCACCCTCTGGGTTAAGAAACTTTCTCCAATATCCAACCTAAACTCCCCTGACACAATTCAGGCCATTCCCTTGGGTCCTGTCAATGGCACTAGAAAAGAGCTGTGAGTCTGTCCACTTAGTGATTTTGGTTAGCAGAGATTTGAAGAGACATTCTGGAATGAAGGTAAAAATGCCAAGCATCCACAATGTAAATGTAAAGTAGTGAGTAGTTCAAATGGGGGTCGTAACTCCCAAGCCTTTTTACTAACTCTATTTTCTCTTCTCCTATTGAGGGTTTCTCAAAATAATTTCTGTACTTGATCTTCCCATAGTTGCTCTTGGTTATGTTTGGGGACTAAGAGTGGTTAGGTGACAGCTATGAGACTTTTGTTGTTGTTTGGAGGGATGTTTTTTATTCTTCCTTAGATTCACAGAGAAAATGGTAAGGAATAACTGAGGAAGTATTACAACATAATTTGGGAAGGTGTTTTAGCAGATACACTATTTGTTTCTTAAGTTGAAACTCCTTTTTGGGATATGAAAGAAAGCTTATCAGTGAAATGGAAAATTTCTGGGCCTTGGCATGTGGTGACTCTGACCTTTATGATGACATTGATTGATGTTCTGGATGACACTCTCCAAGACACTCTGCCAAGCAACCTTGGCCATTATTCCCCAGAAGAAAAAGCCAGAAAAGAACATGGGGGTTGGGTTGAAGCAGTGAGCTTGCTTAGCCAAGAGACAGCCCTGCAGCTGCTGTTCACGTCTGTGTTGGGGGCTCAAAGCTTTGGGCCGTCAGTGGTGTCTGTACTACAGTAATTATTTGTTTTAAGCTCTTCTGCTGAGAGAATAACAAAATAATTATCTGTTTATCCTGACAGATCAATTGAGCATCTGTGGGAGGGGATGAGACCTTCAAGTGATCTGCTGTTCAGCATCTGTTTCCATCTTATTCCCTACACATTCACTTGTTAACTTGTTCAGATTCTGTCCCACCTCTACTGTTGGCCATTCAGATGTGCTGCCACCTGGACTTCTTCTTAGTAGAGTAAGTGGTTTACCCATGGGGAATAAAGTCTGAATTAGTGCAGCTTGTCTTGAGAATGCAGGAATGGCCTGAGCTCTGGTTGCTATTGTGCTGCTCTCACCAGGCTGCCATCAAAGCACACTTCTAGGAGTACCCCTGGCTGTTATTCCCCCTCAGTCTCCTGCAAACCTCGTGCGCAATTTCATGGCCAGAAGTTCGATGCCTTAGTCAAAAAGAGCAGAGTTATCTGTGTGCTGTGGAAAAGGCATAGACAAAACAAAGGCGATTGCCTGCTGATGTGTTATCAGATGTTATCAGGTCGTTCTTGAGCAGAAACGAAGAGTAAATGAATATGTGACACACAGGTTTGTGGGATCTAGGTTTAAAGAACTCTCGAACTCTGTTAGGAAGACATTTTCTTAACAGCAAGAGATTAAAAAAAGTAGCAGAGATTCTTGTGTTTTGTTTTCCGTTTCTTCTGGGTTTCTCTGTAATATTTGAGCACTGCGTTCCTTGAGTGCTTTACCGTGGAGACAGTTTAATGATTCAATTGTGTTTTGTTCCTGTGAAAATGTGGAAGTCTGGGAAAAGGAGAAGTCACTTAGTCCTGTTAAAAGTGTTTTTGATAAATATTTACTGTCTTGTACAAAAGCTGCCCTCGTTTATTATGAGACTAGGGCTTTTCTCTACCTTTATTTAATAAAGCAAGGGGAATGTTGAGGCAAACTTCATAAATAAAAATGGATTATAGTTACAGTAGATGCAGGTCCTTTCTAGTGTTCTTTGGTCAGCAGCTTCCGATAACTTGGAGCCACAGTTTATAGTTCTAGCTTGGGTTTTTTTGAATAGAAATTCTGTAATTATATAGTTTAAACAAAGTTAAATCAGAGTCCACAAAATGGCAAGTTTTGGAATGAACATTATATGTGGAAAACAAACTGGCTATGTACTCTTTAAACCACAACAAGCTGGTGTCAAATAATCTGTACTGCTCCCCTTAGGCCTTGCTCATTTTGTAGGAAGAATCTGATTTACAAGCTACCCTTATAACCAGCTGATTTCTAAAGGTCTTGCAGTGTAATATTTTTCCTTGTGACTGTTTGCAAGACTCACAGTGAATGAAATAATCTTTACAGGTTGTTAAGAGTATATAATGGATTTTGTGTTTTGTATTTTAGAAGGAATTTTCCCAATATAGCATGTGGAACTAACAGCTTGGTAGTTAAATAATCTGCAAGGAGCTCAGTGTGTGTTAGGTGGTAGTTTGTGGGATGGGTTTTTTTGGAGCTGTAGTAAACAGAGAAGATCTGAAATAGGGACTGAAATAGGGAGGAACATACAAATGATAATAGATCAAAACTTTTTCAAAATACTGTTTAATTTTCCAATTTGATAACAAGTTAGGTAGCATATAGGAAAAACAGAGAAGAATCTTGCAGCAAAAGATGAGTGATGGATCTAGGGGTTAATAAAACAATCTGAGGTCTGGGAAGTGGGAAATCTGGTAGGAATGATGTAGTTGGTTTAGTCAAAACCAAGACTTTGAGCATGTCTTGTGAAGTGTGCTGAGGCAGGTGATGATATGAACTCACCCTGGCAGAGAGCATTTCAGTGAAGTTTAGCTGTTACTGGCTCTTGAGAGCTGCTGTAGCGCTGTGTCAATTCATTTCCTCAGTCCTGACAGGCTGGGTTCTCTGTGCACCAGCAATTTGCTGTGAAGGGTTGAACTCTGTTTTCTTCAGTGCCCAGTGGTGGGGATTTTGTTGGGCAACCAGTCTAGTAAATATTTCTTTATCTGCCCAGTATACACCATCAGGAAAGAGAGATTTTCACAAAGAAAAGCCAGACACAGCTCTCCAAACCAGCCTGTAGCACAGATGGGTACTTGGCACAGAGGCAGTGATGTTTAACGGGTGAATTCGTATCCTGGAGACTTGAATGCCCTTTCCCAAAAGGTTCATATGGTATAGTTTTTTTCTTTTATTTTTCTGTTCTAGGAGGGGGAGGATGGTCAGGGAACAGGCTGTGGTGCCTCCCTGAGGGCCTGTGTGCTACTGTTCTCTTGATGCCTTACTGGATCTTCTGTGCAGCAGGATGGAACATGGACATGCACTGCACTGTTCCTGTGTTTAACAGGATTTTCCTACACTGTACAGCATTTCCTTTTTCTAATTCACTCCCAGAATAGGTATGAAAACATCTACGAAGTATGTGTTCTCTTTCTGAGTCTTCAGTCCCAAAAGTTTGAAATAAATCACAAGTAGTGTGAGGAAAGAATAACTGAATCCTTCTAGGCAAGTCCTGGGAGACTGCACTAATATCTCAATAATTACAGAGCAAGTATAATGACAGGGCACAGAATAAAATTTGAAATCCATCAAAAAGAATCAAATAGCTTTTTTTAGTTTGCTGTTTTGCTTGGATTTTTACCTTGTAATGGCGAGTTTTCCAGCAGTAAAGGTCTTTTCTATTGGTGGCTTCAAAGCCTTGCAAGGTTTAAATAATATTTCCAATTTATTGACATGTGAACTCCTGCTTATACAATATATGTTTACCCGAAGTAGCTGTGTATTGATCTGGCACTTACTCCTGGTTCACATATTTAACAGGAACTGAGAGTTTATTCTGTATCTTCTACAGTCTCATTCTAGACTAATTCCATTCAGAAGGGACTCAGCTGATGAAACTGGAAGTCACAGCATATTTCTGACTAGTAAGTAATAGGCTTTTCTTGATTTGAAGGTTTACCAGCCTGTTCCCTTAGAGACTGATACGTTTGATTTGTCTCCTGTGGGCATGTAACTCTTACTAGTACTGCAATTTGCCACTTTACAATTTAATTAACTCATAGTTGCCAAGTTTTTTTTTTTTTTTAAAGTAGCCTAAGGCTTCAGCTAAAATATGCTCTGCTAATGCCACCTGCTGATGCTGAGAGTACATATGTGCCTCCAGTTTCATTTTATGCAAAGTTTTTATGTGCTATCCTGTATACATACAATGAATAACTACTCATATGCTTTGTCAGAGTGTTGTTTTAGACCCATAATAATGAATTAGTTCTGGCTCTTACCCCTGTGTGCAATAATTTCACTTCAGCTCTAGTCCAACTCATAAAGTAGAATTCTGGTTGCTAAAAACAAAAGAACCCAACTTAGTCCTTGTTCTCACTGTTGTGTACTAGTCCAATACAGAGTTAAATTGCAGACTTAAAATAATCTATTCTTTACATTTTTATAGAATATGTCTTACTGTCTCAAAAATTTCATGTGTCTGTGAAGGTATAAACTCTTGGGCTTGTGTGTGACACAGTGCAGTTGAAATTAGTTTTTGTGCCCCAGCTTCTTGCTGTCTTTCCCTGTTGCAGAGGACTCATGTACAAAGTGACCCTGCTGATCAGGATCAAAGGGATGGTAAAAAAAAATCTCTTTGGCTGGATGTAGTCTTCACTTTTCTGATTGATGGCAGGCAGGCCTGTAACAGCACTGAGAAACAGGATGCATGGACACTCCCCACTTTTCGGATGTCTTTAGCAGTGCATCATTTTTGTTTTAAGCCTTGTGTTTGGTTTTCCCTCCTTGCACAGTTCAGTGGGATGCAAATAACTAAAATAATCAAGTGCTGGAATTATTTTGTGTCAACCTGTACATAAACAGTAATTGAGTGATTTTGAGTGGGGCTGTGCAAAAGCAGGGGAGCATTTGAAGTTTAAGTTACTGAAAACCTCCTTTTCACATTACCCACCACTAAGGGCATGGTTTGGTAGTTGGGGAGGAAGAATTGTGATAGACTAGAACATCAGGCATGAGCTTAAATTTCTGAGACAGAACTATGAATCTGAGCTAACACCACTTCAGGGGAAAACAAACAAGAAAAAAGCTGAGCTATTAGCACCATTAATTTATTTCTGCAATAGCATCTCCTCATTTGACAAAGAGCTCTGTACATTTTGCATCTGCTTGTTTCAGACACAATCATATCCTTCACCTTTGTAATTATGGACATAGTAGCTGAAAAAAGGTCTGCTTCTTGGGTTTTGTGGGATTTTAAAAATATTTAATTGCTATTTATGATTACTTTTTCTCTGGTCGGTCTTGTGTGCTCTGTTGTTCCTCTCATAAGACCCATTCTTTGGCTCATCTGATTCTAATAGTTGTCATCAAAATAATTGAGAATTTAATGTTTATATATATTTTCTTTTTTCCCACTGGGTGTTTTTACTTGGAGTTGCAAACATCCCAAATTTCTCTTTACTCATAAGAAAAGAACTCTTTCTCTCTGTGTTCTCTTGTGGATGCTGGGGGAGATATCTTTGCCACCCCTCAGGCACTGTGCTCCAGCCCTGTGGGATAGTCCACTTGTTGTTTTGGGATCCTGACTCTTATCCTCCATGGCTGTGACAAATTTTTGTTCCTGTACAATACAGGATTTTATATCAAAATAAATCATTTTGATTGTTTTTCATTGTTCTTGCTCTGTGTTAGTTTTTTTCACTAATTTACAGTAAGAAAAATATTTGGGCTCCTTACTTTTCTTATGCATTATCTTATAAATGCTTGTTTTGTGGTTTAAAGTAAAAAATTGAGTCAGGACCTCTGACTGGCATTGTACAAACCCCTTAAACAATTCAGTTGTCTCTCACATAGATGGGCTATCCTATGCAGAAAGGAGAGTTTATTTAGCAGAGATGTTAAAGTTACCTATAATATTCTTTATGTGCTTATGAAAGTGAGAAATATCACTGACAAAAAATGTCATGAGTTTTTTTTTCTTTTCTTATGCAAAATTGTAATTTACTTTGTTGGGTATTTTTTGAGGAAAATGGATTTTTTTTTTTTAACTGAAGATATTAAGAGCAAAAATGCACTTTTATGTTAGTAGACAAGTGTTTATCTGTAAGTTAAATTTTGAAGCTGTCTCTTAATCCCTGAAAAGGAAATCGCTAAGGAAAGGAAGACTGATGAGTTGAAGCTGTTTATCTTGTGTGTGCAGGGGATTTAAACATGTGATTCCGATGTATTTTAATTTTTTGAAATTGTTGCTGCAATAATGCTTTTCTATTTTAATGTTGGATGATGCATATGTACATAGAACCAACAGAGTAAGTTTCTGAGTTTAAAAGTCCCTGGTTGCAACTTCTTGAACTCCACTTTTCTGTGGACTAAAACAGGTGCTTAACTTGTCTATCTGCCTCTTATCCTCCAGCCCACATGCCTCTGAAGTGGGCTGTGAAATGCTGCAGCAGCAGTTGAATATAGTTATTAAAGGAAATGTAAGGAGAGAGACTCTTGCTTTAGCAAGCAGGAGTCTTTGTGTTGTGGAGACCTGCTGCACTCACTCAGCTACCATGCAAAGATCAAGTCATTTTAAAACACCATCATAAAGGAAAATAGTCCTAAATGGTGGACTTTGCTAATATTGATGAGTAGAATTAAGAGATGTTGCAAAAGGTCTAAACATACCTGGATTTATCTTTTCAGTCTAACAGGGGCTGATCACTGTTGTGTTGGAGCACTTAAGAACAATCCCATTCTGACAAGTCAAATGAAGGGGTTGTGTAGTTTCCTGATATTTAATTTGGAGGAGAAAGCTCAAAAGTGTGGTGCAGAGGAAACTATATCTGATCTGAAATTATCCCCAGTGAGTGACACTTTATGCATGAATGTACTATTAGAAGTCCAAGATGTAGCAAAAATGTGCATTTCCAAAACTGACAGTGTTCAGATGTGTGCAAAAATTGATCAAATTCCTTCTAATCCAGAAATGAGGGTCCAGTTTGCTGGCTGTTTTTGTAGGCATTTTTGTTGCACCATTACCAACAGAAGGCTGGCCCAGCCTTACTTAGCCTGTGAACTCTGAACTCAGTAAGTAGAGCAGACTTTTCGTCTGTCAAGTTTTCATTAAATTTTAAAATACGTATGCAGGTTTGTGGTGTCAGCAGAGAGAGGAATTTCTTCTGGCAGGATCCAGCATCAGGACTTTGTGCTCTAGGATAACCCTGCTTGAGCAGGGAGGCTGAACCACTGTGGTCTCTTCAAGCCTGACCCATTCCGTGCCTCCAGAGCTTCAGTACCTGTGTTGGTACATCGCAAATCTCTGCAGTGTTATTTATATAGCATAATACCTATTAACCAGGAGCTGAGGGCTCTGCTCCAATGAAGGCAGATTCAGTGTGTGCATAAGATGTAAACCTTGTGATGATCGTTGTCACAGCACTTTCAACACAAAGGGTTTCCCTGCCCACAACAAGCAACTCTCGAGCTCACTGCACATCTCTTCCTGACCTCCTGCTCAGCCTTGATATTCTGGCACAATGGCAGATACTGCAGCTGGTTTCCTTTAATGAACTGGAAATGGCATTACACAGCGGCAGGCTTGGTGTTAACCTGTGATTGATGTGTTACTTCACCAGGTAACTTCCTCTGCATGTATTAGTGCAGAACAGACACGTCCCACTGCACACAATGGGTTCATTCTTCCCTGGATAAATATAATGTGAGTAATTGCAGTTCATTATGTAAATACACCTCTGTATGAGACTTCTATGGTGTAGTAATGGATTTGGCAGAATATTTTTCTCCTACATAGAATGCTGGTTTTTAAAACAATGTAACAGTGTCCATCAGGGAGGAGGCGTCTAAACCTGCAATTTAGAACATTTTGTTACAGCTTAGCCTAACTTGAACAGGAGAAAACAATCCTGATTATACAAACTTCTTACTGCCTACTACTGAAAGGTGAAAAGCTGTTTGGTGTGATAACTGTATTGTTATTTTACTATTTATTAAGTATCTACATCATAGAAGGGGAACAAGGGTGGAATTTAAAAGGAAAGAAACATGCACCCCTAAATAAAGGGAAAGAGATGGGAGGGTGAAGAGGAGAAATCAAGGTCTAGAGGCACCATTGCTTGTGGTAGTATTGGAAAAATGTCTAAAATGTAGGAAACTTCTTTGTAAATCCTAAATTTATAGGGTTTATTTCAAGTATTTCTTGCCCTGTGTTAGTACTGCTACAGAGATAACAACAAATATTCAAATATAATAACAGAAGAGCATTCCAGTGTGAAAAATAGGAACAGATCTTCTGTTGGTAAAGGATCATTAAGAATGAAATATTAAAGAACTGAAAGATATCCCTGTTAACCTGACATTACTTTTTTTCTGACAGTATGGTTTTAAATCTCATCTTGCATTTAACTGCAGATTTCTGTCTAAGTTTTGAGTTCTGGCTTGTAGAAAAAACCTCAGTCAAATGAAAAAAAAGAGCTGGCAACTTTCACACCTCAGATTGCAGTGGTTATTTTATGAATCTTTTCTACTTGGAATAATGTGGAATGCCCTTTGTTTCTGGGCAATAATACGTGAAATACAATATGTGAAAATCTTATATTTTATTTCTGTTGAGTTATTCTGTTTTGCAAATAGCAGTCTTTGATCCTTACCTTGACTGATAACAGGAAGATGCAGTTGTGTCAGTCAGCTCTGTGAAAAAAAAGGTTGCCCAAGTTTGTGAAGACAGATCTTTCAGTTGTGTCCTGGTGAATCCCAGCCAATACTGTAACATATGTGGAGGGCCCTGACAGGCTTCCAATCTAGCAATGTCCCTAAAACACTGACCTGTACAGAACTGAGGCCTTTGTGTGCTTTTCCTATGGCTGAGTTCCCTGCATACTGAACAAAAACTGTTAATGAGGGAAATAGTTTCAACATACTTAGAAAACCAGCTCCAGTCTATAAATGAATGAAAGGAAAAGCCAGATAACACAGCTGCTCTATGTAATGGCTAGTCTGTCTTCAAACAACTCAACTGTGAAATGATGCAAGCCTTGAGATTATTACTTTTCCCCGTTGGCAATTTGTATGCTTGAACAGCCTGTGCTCTACTATATTTCAGTCTCAGGATGGGGGTGGCAGGATGCTGGGGGGCGCATATTGTGCCAGTTGTGGTAAAAAAGGGCAATTAGGGCACTCCATTTTTTTAAGATAAATCCCTAGTCACTTCATCTACAATTCTTCAAAATGCATAACACTGGCTCCCTGGGTAGTACAGCTAAGGCAAGATGCCCAGAAAGATGACATGTGTTGTCTTCAACTACTGCAGTTTCTGGTCTTACTGCTTCAAGAAATATGTAACTGCTGCTCTAAAAAGTGCTCCTTGAAGTGTTGGCTGTTGTCAGATCTGCCTCTCGCTGCCAGCAGGCTGTGGGATCAGATGCTACCCAGGGCGCTGTGAAAGGGCTCAGCTTGGCTGAAGGACTCTAGTTGCCCTGTGCATCTGTAGGTTAAAGACTGGCCATGTACTGATTATCCAGAGTTAACTAAATACTGTCTTGGGAAACTGAAGCTTTTTATTTACTGGATTTGGGAGAGCTTATCTCTTCAGAGCTCTACAGCTTCTCAGCTGTGTGTTATGACTGTCTTGCTTTCCCTGGGAGTAATTAGTTTGGTTCAGCAAACCTACCAGACTACTGACTACTAGGACAAAACTGTTAGAAAGAGGTGCCATTGAACTGTTGCAGTTTTCCTTGATAACAAAAACATCATGGTATTGCTTTCCTTTCATAAATAAAAAAAGGTCTGACTTTAGATTTTAAAGCTTGAAGCAAAGTTAAGGAGCTTCCTAGAACAGCTGCTTGGGAGGAGGCATTTAAGCAGCGTGAGGAGATGACACCTCAGGTGGAGATTCCCTGGGGAGAAGTCCCACCCCAGGGAATCAGCAGTGCACTGCTGGGTCAGGGGGTGATGGAGGGCAGTGGTGCCCTCAGGGGCTTGTGGTTGTACCCCTTGATTACGAGGCAAGTGTCACAGGAGCACAGAGCATCACTTCAGAAGCTTTTCATGGAGTTCTGGCACCTCCTGCTCTGGAGACTGAGCAGCTTTTGCAGTTCAGGTTTATGGTAATTTGAGAGATGTATGATCTAATGTGATTTAGATGGCTGTGTCTTTTCTAGAGGCCTGTAGGAATGGGAAGGGTATCTAGGATGAAATAGGTTTCACTACATTTATAAAGGAGGATGGAAGCATGGAATTTAGGAATCCAAATAGCTAGAAAACTGTTTAGGGAATTTGATGTGTTTTTGTGAGAAAATGGGCGGTACCTTTCTGTGGTTTGGAAGAGTGGATAAAGGTGAGAACTGGAAATAGAAACAGAATGCAGTGGAAAGCAAAATGGTGGGGGAATAAATGTATTGGAGGAAAAATAGGGAGCCTTAATTTACAAGTACCAAATTATGTACCAGGTTGTATAATGCTCAGAAGCTCTTGGGGTCTGATGCCTTTTCTATGTCCTTCTTGTGTGGCTTTTTTGTAAACATTGACAAGATAGCCTATTGCTTTTTTTTCCCCTCAGCAGCCCTCAGCTAATTCAAAGAAATACCAGTTTGAGGAAAGTTAAGAAGTTCATCCACCCAGTGGTGGATAGAGACAGTTATTTCAGTAATGGCTGAGAGGGGGAGGACTGAGAACTGCACAAACTTTTATTCTTATTTTTGAGGTCACTGATAAATGGCACATGTAAGAAAACATCCCCTTTGGATTAAGGGGTGGTGTCACTGGCCTTTGTTCAAACATTGCATCGAATCCATTATCTAAACCTACTTTTTGGCGCCAATTGAAGATTAAGCAAAAATGTTTTCACTGTATAAGAAACCCTGAACCAAACCAACCCCCCCAAACTCCAGCCCTCCCAACCACAAAATATTGGGGTGGGAAAAAAGTGAGAATAAGTTTGACTCAGAATTTTTATTCATTTTTTCTGTATTTTTCTAAAATCTATTCAGTATTTTGTGCTTATAACTAAAATTGTAGTGTAAATTAGCATTTGGGTGGCGATTTTTTCCTTTTCTTTTTATGGATAAGAAGGATGACTATATTATAGCTTGAACTTGTTAGTATTAATGTTTAAAATGGAGTGATGCATTAAAAAGTAATAAGCACAGCAATCTGAGTGTGTCTGTTGCAATGTTAGTGACACTATGATGGATTAACAGCCTGTAAAATAGAAATGCATGCTCTGGCAAATATTTTACCTAACACTTATTAGTATATTTATGGGTATCAATTTTGCTTTTACTTTGCATCTTTTAAGCATAATCACACTTTAGTATACTTTTAAAACCCACAGACCTATAAACCTTCTATTCTTCTGCAGGTGTGAACTTTCCATGATGTGTAATGTCAGGTTATATTATTAAAGGAGAGCATTATATACAAGCCAGAATTTGAAACCCCAGAATAAGAAATTATCTGGTTGTTTTGGTGTTTTTTTCCTGTGATGGGGTATTTTGTGTTATGCTGGAATCATTTATTATGCCCAAGTCCACTTTTCCACTTTGAAATGTTATAGAAGTGCCTCAATAATAGATGGTTTCATCTGTCTATAGCACCCAGGTTTCAATTAGTGCTCATCAGAACAAGAAGGCACTTGCACTGGTGGGAAAAAAAAAATGCAATTTTAGATTTGATTCTTACCCAAGGTGACAGCAAACCCTTAAGAAGTGAAACTTGATTTGCATAAACCAGCAACTCTTAAATAGGTTTTATCAGGTTGCTGTTGTGACCATAAGACAAATTATGACTTGCTTATGCTCTTCTTGAAGTTAAATCAATGTCAAACTCTGAAAAGTTAAGAAATCTGCTTAGTGCTTCCTAGTATTATTTTAGACCTTATTGAAATCTGTTTGCCTTCTGGTAGTTCCTGGTGGCCTTTTTCTACACTTGAGATTGGCTATGTAAGTCTAATAACCTCACAGGACACTTTATTCTGTTGATATATATTATTTTTCCTTATGCAAAACTTTGATGGAATTCATTACCACAGTGCATTACTTTTTAACACATACTATTTACAGTTTGATATAACTTTCCTTTTGAAATAACTTTGATTTTCAGGATCAGTCAATGTACACAATAAATGAAAAAGGCTCAACAAAGTGATAGAGCAGAGGTGGATCACAGGTTAGCAACTGCTGCCATGGAATTATACAAAATTAATTTTCTGTTACATCAAGAAGCAGAACTGTGGTGGATATCAGATCAAGAAACTGGCAATTGTAGTCAAGACTTCATAAAAGTCACATTCCCACCGCAAAACTCATACTTGTGATGCAGAAATTTATCGGAGAGTGACAGAATTATGGGCCTCTGAAGTAGCTTATGGCTCTATGTAATTCCTTGACATGGCACTGTTTCTTGGATTAAAAGCCATGTTATATTTTCCACTTGGCAATAAGAATGTTATTTTGAAAATAACATGCCAATCTCAAATTTGCAGGTTGCTTTCAGCTGAGTGGTTGGAACCTTGACCTCCTTGATGACAGTGGGTTCACAGATGTCACTTCATCTCCTGCTGCAAAGGGTGCCCCTTTGGCAGTGGCTGCTCAGGACTTTTGCTCCTCCCTCCCCTCTTGAATACATCATTTTTGGCACCCTGTGTTTGTGTCACCAACCCTGCCAAGGTTTGAATTAAAGGCAATTTCCCAACCCTTGAAGTCTGTACTTAGAGCTGCAAGGGTCACTTCAAGTGGGTCTGAGGAATTTGTAAGATTTGGGGGGGGTACATTCACAGGCCATTACAGACATGACCAGGGGCTCATTCTAGAGTGTAGACAGAAATAGATTCACACTCAAATACACTGTGACCTCTAGTCGTCGTGGTTTTTTTTTTTTTTTTTTTTTTATTATTTTCACAGAAAGGATGCTAGATAGATTTGTTTCCAGAGCATTCTGTCCATTGTATCAGAGCTCTTAATTACAGTTTCTCCTTTTTAAGTCCTATCTTCAGTTTGCAGGTATTTTGAATTCATTGAAAGCATTAACATTTACAACCTAGCACCAGCTTTGGGAGTAAAAAAATAGTTTATTTGCTTAGAGAAGAGTTCATTTCCCAGCGTGAAACACTTGAAAGAAACCAAAGGCAGACTTTGTCTTAATAGTTGAAAATTCAAAATAAATGAAGCTTATGTAAAATGGCAGTAACAGACTAGAGCTACAGTGGACTGCTGAAATTGGATTTGGGTAGCTATAAACATAATTAGCTTAAAGCATTCTAGCTTGCCATGCAGTGTGAGCTCTCATAGGCTGGGATGTGATAATGCTTTGCTCTTTTGCATTTTAACTCCTTGTGGAAATTCAAATCCAGCTGATCTTAGGCTTTGTGGAAGCTAAATTAACCACACGTTCCTTGGGGGGTTATGGCAAACTGTGAGGTTTATTGGGTATTGAAGTGTGCTAAAGATAACGTGTCAGTAACCTAAAATGCTGTACTCTCAACACACTAATTAGGATTATATATTAGTATTTTTAAAAATCTTTAGAGATTAGTACTTCTAGTCATATAAATGATTGATTATATGTAAACATTGGTTGTGTATGCTCTTAATGCTCTCATGGATGAAATACTAGTCCTTGATTTGACCTATATAACAATACCATATTATCATCTTGTTTGTGTATAAAGTTACATATAAAAAATACTGATGTTGTTCAGAATTTCTGCAGGATTTTTATTTCTCCAAAATATTAGCTCATGCCCATTATGTGAAGTTGTGCTCATTTAAGCTAGTGAGTGATGCTACTTGACCTCAATCTTTGCTGTAAGTGGGTTGGAATCAGTCAATAACTTGGCATTCCCACACCCGTGGAACACTTAGATTTGTACACTTGAGACCTCCATAAAATCCTAGGAATACATGTTCAGCCTATCCAGAATAGGCCTCATGTGCAGTCTCCTGCTCTTCCTTGGA
This sequence comes from Sylvia atricapilla, assembly GCF_009819655.1. NCBI lineage: Eukaryota > Metazoa > Chordata > Aves > Passeriformes > Sylviidae > Sylvia > Sylvia atricapilla. The sequence goes on along the minus strand of NC_089150.1, from coordinate 14,072,168 downwards.
TGTACAGATCACTTGAAAGAAGTGAGCCTGTGTTCTCACAGCAGGCAAACACTACCTGATGAGTGCTTCCACCACTGGCTTGTTTCCAAATAATAAATTCAGAACTTTCAGGTTTTGCCTTTTATCTGACAGTCTCGAGCTTTGCAAAGCTGAGATGATTTTTGTTATGCCTCTACTTCTCCTGTTTCTGTTTTCCACAAGTAAGTGTATGTGAAACACAGAAGTAAGGGAAAGTTTCATTGAGTTGTTAAAGGCTGGAAGGATTTTCACCATGGGACATTATATTAAATGGTTTGCTGCATGAAGTGAATCTATATCCTTTTACTTTTTCCCTTTTTATTCTCCCACTGCCTTTATAAAAGGGAGACTTTTTAAAATTAAGTATTTCAAACAAGAGTGAAAATGGACAATTTAGTCTGGTAAATGAAAAAAATTCTCTGTGGAGAACACTTCTGAGGATTATAATCTTAGTATTTAGAAGTGCAGAGGAATGTAGTATAAAGCAAGTATTAACACCACATCATGCAGAGTAGTTACAGTTTTCTATTTTTGCAGTACCTGGATCTTTTAATTTATGTGGGATATAGATAAACTGATGTATTTCCTTTCTTGTATTATTTTGAAAATATTAATTTCCAGTGGAGGTGGCTTACATCTTCAACAAGGCTTTTAATACTTCAGCCTTCTGCATTTATTACTTCTGTTTAGAACTCATTGTAGATAAGCATCCAAAAAAAGAAATACAATAAACATTTGTGTTAATTATATAATTTCCTCCTACCTTTCTCCCCTACACCATATGTTCTCTTCTCTGTATGCCTCTCGATTGACTTTTATTAGGATTTGATATGTGTCTAATCAGAGACCTCAAAGTAAGTGCTGATGATGCAGTTGTGACCCTGTTTCTGCACCCTTTCATAAGTGTAAATATACCTGGAGGTAGAGGAAAAGAACAATGGGAGTAATTAATCAGGTAGTTATTATGTATATTATATTTGCCTTATTCTGTAGTCTCTCCTTCAACCTTTGTGTCATATCTCATATTACCCCTTGACCTGGATTTTTTCTTTGTGAGTTGGTTTGATTGTTTTTTTGGTTTTCCTCCAATTCCTTGTTTATTTTCTTGAATGTGGTCCTCTGAAAAACCTTTGGGGATTCATCAAGTTTCTCTTCCCGTCTGTGGCTTTCTGTTACAACATTTGATTCACATATCCAGGTTTTATTTCTGCTTTCATGGGGAAACCAGGTTCTTTCTTTTCCTGTGAGATACTGAAGTGCACCATTATGCTGGATCATCAAGGACATGGGAGAAAATTAGTTGCCATTTTTTGTCCCTTAAAAATGGGAGGCCAGGAGCAGGGAGATGCTATTTAATACACTTGTCTGGGGAGCTCTACTTCAGAGACTAGTGGCAGGTAAGGAACTTTCCTGCAGTGTCTACTGAGATGCACTTTGGTTTCAGAATGTATATTTGCTATGTGCATAAATGCTTTCCTTCTCTGGTCAGTTATTTGTGCATACACTTTTCTAGTGGGACCAGAAATTATTCCAGATTCAGCAGTTGTCTATAACAGCATAAGGACATGATAGAAACGCCACATTACTTCCAAAAGATAAATTCATTATTTTGCTTTGAAACTTTGCTTTCTTCTGCCTTTGCTCCAGGATATCACAAGGCTGTAGCAAATAATGAAACACGTTGTTCCATCCCCAGTAAAAAGGACTGAAATTCTTCAGTAGAACTTAGCACTTCTTTTTCCTGTTTTCCTTGGTCCTTTGTTATTATGCAAACCCACTTAGGGGGTTCCTGCATCCTGATGGGAGCAACATGGGAGAAATGCTAACACAAATTTTGAATCCGGTGTCAGGACTGCAGTGATCTGCATATCAGGAGTAGTCAGTGGTGGTCGGGCCAGGACACAGCTGCAGACAGATTGTGGTGTCAAATGTTTGTGACTGTTATGGTTCAGGTTTGCTTTCCATCCACTGAAGGGTCGGGAGGAGCTGATTTCCTGCATGGACATACCCAGTGTGCATAAAGGAAAGGTGCTCAAAGCACCTTGTGATACAGTGCACACAAGTGTTTGTGAACACAAAAGCAGCTTGTCCTTTCAAGCAAAAAATATTTTTTCCAAGTGAATTTAGTTTTTTAGACTAGCAATAGTACAAATACGGTTTTGTATTAAACAAATGTGAGCGTCCAGTTTTGGACACACCAGATGCATAAACTGTAGGTCTGATATAGTACTGAATGTATGATAAATGTAAACAAAGTCAAGGTTTGATGAATGACTTTATCATCTTTTCTTGACAATAATTAGTGATGGGTTGAATCTGTGTTAAATTTTGCTGGCCTCTTGAACACAGGCATATTGCGTGCTTTCAAAAAGTTTCTAGGGCTTCCAGCAATGCTTTCAAAAATGAAGGTAAGTGTTGTCTTCAGGGGACTGTGTTGGCTTGAAGCAGATAAGAATCTTTGTTAACATAAGAACTGTTTGAATCTACAAAATGAGCTTATGAATTTACTGCCTGACAGTGTTCAGCATGTAAAAAGAAGTAAACAACACAAGTATTGAGACAATCAACCATTCCTGTTTTATTCCTGGCTTTAGAAAGATAGTACTGTTAATGTAATATGTTCAAAGGAGCACATAATTGATTATATACTGTTAGTCAGCCATGTGCATTTTTACATTTCTGCCTGTAGGTAAGCTGAACACCTGGTGACATGGCAGCATGTTTAAAACACTGCTTAGGAAATCCACAGTAACAGCACAGATAACAGGACTTTCAAAATGGTTCAGTGAAACACAGAATAAATGTTCCTTTTAAGAAATCTTTTCTTTATTGTCTCCATACAAAGGTATTAGAATAGAGGGAAATGTGATCTATTTGCTGTTCCTGGTGGGGATGGCTGGTGGGTGGTGAAAGTTGCAGGGTGCTGTGCTGCTCTGTTCTGCACAGTTCCCCTGTTAGTCTTTCTATCTTTAAACTTCTCGTTTCTTCTGAGAAAGCAGGAAGCTTTTGTCAGCTAGGTATTGAATAGAAGTTTTGATATTTAAAGCAAACTGTTCAGTGCTCTTAGAGATGCTAATGTAGAAAGAAATACAGGTACTGCATCTCGAGCTTCAAGACAGAAAATGTTAAGAACAAATGAGACATCTGTCTAAGACAGAAATGTTAAGTGTACAAAGGCAGGGTGAATATTTTGAGGTGTTAATTCTAACTACAGGGGGAAGAAACTAGAAATCTGGAGCGGACACTGGAGCTGTATTGTAGGATGCAAGGGATGACTCAGCCCATGCTCAGATCATGGTCTTGCCATACTTGTTTACATTAAAGTTCAGTTGCTATTTTAATTCTGCACATTTAGCGGAGAGGAAGGTGAGAAAAAAGCACAGGGAGAAGAATCAAAGCAAAAGGAGGGAGGGTAGATTTTAAAACGCAACAACAACAAAAATACCTGGACCAATCCCTCCTGCTCCGTACGCTGCTCTCTCAGTGGAGGAGCTTGTAATCCTGTATTTGCTCTATCAAGACGATTCTTCTACGAGCACAAATTAATAATTTATTCATAGGCTGGAGTCAGCCCGCATTGATTTACTTATGCTGCATTTCTTTTCATTCATAAGCCTTTGCCGGTCCCGAGCTCTCGGAGAGCGACTCGCTGCAGTGCTCCGGAGCGGGAGGAAGCAGCGGAGGCGCCTTTATGCGCAAGGACGTGCTCCCGAGGACTCGGTTTCATGTGCGAGGCTGCCCGAAGGCCGGGGCCGCTCCCGGTGCCGCTCCCGGTGCCGCTCCGCCGCTCGGCTCCCGGTGCCGCGGCCGGGCTGCTGCTGGCCCCGCACGGCTCGGCTCCGAGCGGCGCTCGCCTCTCCGGGCTGTGTGACAGACAGGTGCTTGTCATGCGGCCGTGCCCTGCCTGAATGCTCTCCGGTGGGTGTGCGCGGCCCCACGCCCCCGCCCCTGCCAGCCCCGCCGAGCCCTCCCAGGCTCAGCCCCCGGCAATGTGCAGCGCCGTCTTCTCGCCTTCCTGGAAGGGCTCAACTGCACTTTCAGCCGCTCCAGACTTTCTCTGCTTTTGCCGTGCCCTCCCTCTGGTCCAGCTCCTCCTGTGCCTGCCTCTCTGCCTCGGCGCTATCCCGTTAAAAGGCTGCTGCTCCTGCTCGGCTGAACCAATGCACTGGCTGGCTTGATCCGGGATGAAGGCTGGAGGTTATCGGCGGGGGAAAGGAGAACTCTAGGCAGCTTTCCATTCGCAAAGTGAGCAGTAATTGCGAGAAGACAGCCTCCCCAGTTGGAATCAATAGTCTGCTTTCTTGCTGCTAAGGGCACTTTGGAGCAGCAGTAGGTCACTGAAGTAACTTCAGCACACTGCTGACTGCGGAGTTGTAAAGAACTACATGCAAGCGGCTGCAGTAGTGCTGGAAAACGCTTTGCTGTTACCAGGGACACAATAGTTTTCAAGTCATTAGAGCTTCGCTTCTGGTCCGCTCCTTGCATTTCACAGAGAGGGTCATTCTTTGGAGGAATGAGGATGGAGCTGTGAATTTTTTTCCCCAGTGTTCCAGTGTCCCCTTCTAGTAGAAGGGGGTAAGAGTAGGGGAAAAGAAGCTTTTAGAAGCAAAACCCCACTGCTGCTGAACTCAGCTTCCCTTGAATTTCCCCAAACCTTTCCAGGCACAGAGAGGCACAATGCCAGAGAACCTGAATCTTCGGGCTTTTGGGGGTGTTTTCTTTATCTTCTGCACAGCTTTTCACACAGCCTTAGTGGATGTGGTTGGATCGGAGCAGCAGATCCCCTTGTCAGTGTAAGTGCTTTCATGCTATTCCTCCCAGGACCATGTTCAAGGATGAGAACTTGGCTGCTCAAGTTCTCCTGTTTTTGTATTGCAGATATTTGACTGTTCCAGGGCACCTTTGCTCCTCTGTCTGCTGTGTTTAAAGTGGTTGTCTCCAAGGCGCTTGGCACTACTTTGATTTTATTGTAGGAGCATGTGTTGGTGGAGTATGTGGCTACTGAGTTTTAAATGCTTGTGTTTACTGAAATTGATGCTGTTAACTCTTTCCCATATCAGAATTTATCATTCAGAACTGTTTTGCCATTTTATCTGCTGTTTTCCTTTCAGTGGATATATGTCATGCTGTGCCAAAGCGTGTTTCTGTACAAGTTAATTCCATAAATTTTAATGCTTCAGGTTGGTAGGTTTCATATCAGAGGCCTTAGCTTAGCACAAGGTCTAGTTTGTGCTTATACTTGTACAGCTTCACTGATCTTTTGCTGTGCTTAGGATCCTCAGTGAGCTCTCTAATGCAAAATTGCTCGGATCCTTCTGAGTGCAGCTGAAGCTGTTTCAGTCTCTGTTGCTTGCTATGACATGTGTATTACATTTCTTCCTGTCTCTTTTTTTTTTCTTCACAGTGTAAAGCTCTGGGCCTCAGCATTTGGTGGAGAGATCAAATCTATTGCAGCCAAATACTCAGGTTCCCAGCTCCTACAGAAGGTAAGGATTCTTTGGTTGTAATAAGGAAGGTTTTAACAGAGAAAATGGAGGCAGATTTAATTTTTTTAAATGAACAGGGAAACCAGTGCTGTACGTGCTTTTGTCCAAGATCTATTTTTGTATTGCATACTAGTCCCTGATGACTCTTTGCATTGCACTGCACTATCTGTGGAGTTCTTGCTTAACCTGATATTTTTCTGTTAGGATGACTTCTTTTTTTCATTGGAAAGTAAAGTCCAACACTTATTTCTTGTAGCCTAGGCTTCTGCCCAGGTTGCGGGTGTTTAGTCTGGTTGCTGCATTGTGATGATGATGTTTCTGTGCAGAAACAGCTGTTTCTTATGAAAAATGGTAACTTCATTCAAGGGCAGAATTAGTGCATATTGTATTATTTTCAGCCTGGGCTGTATGTACACAATGCACTGTATCAGGAGAAGGCGGCTGCACTGTTGTTTGTCATCTCTGCAGTTTTACAATGCCATTATTCCCCCAATCATCTCAACCCAGTGCTGAGATGTATTACATCATTACAGATAAGAGCAATGAATGTGGTTATCTTCTTGCTCAGCTGCACAGCTGGGTAATAAGGTAGTGAAGTATAGCAAAAACTTGAGAAATTGGTGTAAGTCTACATAATTGGGGTAGAGGGTAATGAAAAAGCAGATTTGAGTATTAGGTATATATCAAGGACTCTGTTTAATTTAAATATGCCATCCATAGTAAAATACTGTATTGTGGGCATTTTTTTTACAACGGTTGCAAAAAAACATGAGAGACTAAGAGGAATATGTTAGATTGAGACTGCTGTTTTGGGGCATTTAACATGTGATCCTCAAAATGCAATATGTAAATGGAAAAACATTGAGACATTCACTGCTCAAAACCACTCATTCAACCTGTATATTAAATTTCTGCTGATTTTTTTGTAAGACATGATTTTTAGTTCTGAGTAACACTAATTTTATCTTTTGCCTGATTGTGAAGGAAATTATTCCTTGAGCTTGTAACATTTATTTCGAAAGGCTTATATATGTGTGAAATTATATAACAGTACGTGTAGCAGCTGAAATAAAAAGCTTGTGCTATCCTTTAAAATGAAAGCAACTGGCTTTAGTAATTACTGAAGACATATGAGTTCTTTAGCACTTATCTTTTCAGATTTGTATATCCAGGACTGTAAAACACGAATTTCACTAAGCGAAAATACAGAGCTATTAAGAACAAAAATATTTGCGGTCTCTTACTGCCTTTCAAGGCCTTTAAATGGCTTCACTTCAATATGTTGGGCAAACTTTCATTTTATTATGAAAATCTGGACACTCAATATTTATGATACTTCCAGCTCACATCCTTTAAAGTCTGTGTAGTCTTACATTGTCATTGTTATTTATGAACACCTTAAATTCATAAAGCAGATGGAGCTTTCAGTTTTGATTAGTTTATAATCAAGTATTATTAAAGACCTTTATTTTTTTTTTTATTGAGCCATAACAAACAAATATCTTTATTTAACTTTGGAGCTGTTCCATGAGCAGCCATTTTTGTGCAAAAATGGCTTTAGAAATGAAACCTACCCAGTACTGAGCCCAATATTTGCTAGAAGAATATGGAATGTACCTTGTGTGGCAATCATGCTAAAATCCACAAAGAATCAGTATGGAATCCTTAATCCTCCTTCTCTTCCTCATAGTAGATGCTGCTGTCATCCCTTCTGTAATGTATTTTTCCCTATGAAGTAGCAAGATTGTTTCCTATTGGTGGTTATAATTGTAGGTAATTGGAAGCTATTCATTTTACCTTTTCATCAGCATCCTTTCTGTTTCGCTAACCAGTCTGTGCTCCTGTTTTTGAAGGTAGACAGTGTATGTTCTTTCCAAGCTACTCTGTTTTTCTTTCTTGCTTATATTATATTTGATTATTTAATGAAAGAGAAAAGACAAAATGCAGGTGTCACAGGTATTTAAAGCATTTTTATTCCTCTGTCACCTACTCCATTGTCTTTTTTATTTTTTTCTTCCTTCTATTTCAATAGTTTTTATAAGATGTTGTTGTTTTTCTTTTCTTTAGAATTCCAAAAGATCTCTGTTCATTTAAGCTTGCTCTATCCTGGTGTTAATTGTGGCAAATGAGCCTGGATGACAGATGACTTTAGCATGTACTTTTTTATATTGCTATAAAGTCTATTTCTTCTGTAAGCTTGTGTGTATAAAAACATACCAAACTTCAAGATCTGCAAGTATTTTCAACATACAAAGTCAGTGACAGAGGTTGTCACAACAGTTAAGGAGGTGATAGCACAGGAGGGTTCTAAGTACAAATGCCTTTTTTTCCCACCCCCTCCCTCCCCACTAGCCAGGCATCAAGAATATGTTTGGTATTTACTGTGAGCTCTGGGTGATCAGAATCCATGTCATTTTAAAGTCAAGATTCCACTTTTAGAAGCAGTGAGACTTCTGATATTACCGGAGGAGCCCACATTTCCTGATTATGAATTAAGCATCCTTAAACAAGTGGAGATATAAAATGTTGTATGATTATGGATCTGGACAGTATAGATTCCTCAACTGTCAACTGCTTTGGAGTGCCATTTAGCTTAATACAGGCTTGCTAAATGAAAAATTAATGTAAAGGTTACTTGATTCATTTTGTCAGCACACACAGTGAGTGCTGCTTTCAAAGCGATGCGCTCACAGTCGAGGCGTGATTGACAGTCTCTGCTGCCCAAATGTTTTGCACATTGAGTCATTTGACCCACACTAAAATTTCATTGAGCAAATTAATTCATGTGAGATACTCAGTAAAGAAATTTTTCTGCCAGTTTACAGTTGTGAATATTGATGGAGTTACTGCAATTCTTAAGGTCTTGCTGTACTGTGAACATCAAGTCCGTGACCAGCGCTGGTGTCCTCTTGAGTTTGTAAAAGATGTGTAAGAATATTTTGGTTGCTTTTTGAAAGTATCTTTTTAATCCACTGCTTCTCATATCTTAATTGAATGTTTCATTATTTTATGTCGATATGATAACCTTTTCCAAGTATTTTGTTACACCTCCTAAAAGAATCTGGGATATATGACTTTTCCCAAAACTGACTTTAGATGAAATACAGATGCTTCAAATTGCTTGGAAAATAATGGTTCAGTAAGTAATTTCAGAAATTGTGATGAGGTTTTAAGCATAATTAGCACTTAAAAATGTTCAACTCCTTGCTTTCAAAGAGGTGGAACACCATTAAGTGTACAAGAAAACATCCAGAAGCAAACAGGACCATATTATTTGTAATTCATCTGGTTTCTGGATGTTTTACAGTTGTCATATAGATTTGGAGAGGCTCCTTGATGCTGTAGAGATGTTCATACTCTTCACTTGCTTAGCAAATACTACTGGGGCTTAAGAATTAATTTTAATTCTCTCTTAGGTGTTGCTTTTTTTTCCTTAGACTGTCAAAAGACATCTGCCTTATTTGAATCCTGACGTTTTGGATTTTTTTTCTTTTGTGTACACTCTGCGCTTAGTGGGTCCTCTACTGGATGTGAGAATGTAGCCCACTGGCAAAGCCAGGCTTCAAATATGGGATGCAAAGCAAGGGTTAGGTGCCAGGAACATATTCACTTCAGCTGCTGCAATTAGAGTTTTGGAAAACAGGCTTTGGGGAATGCTGTTGTCATACAGTAAAGCTCTTAAATCAGTGCAGTGTCTGTTTGTGTGAAAGTGCAGCATGGTCTGTGCTTTCTCAGGCTCCTTTTGATGAGACTACTCTTTTAAAAAAAAAATATTCTGAGCTTTGATGCTTCTTCATTTCCTCCTGAATCGTCAGTATTATTTATTGCAAATGTAGGAACAGTTTCCAGGTGAAAATCCCCATAATTTCTTGGCCCTTCCACAACGGTTTGTTCCTGACGAGAAGCTTGTTTAAGGCTCCCTCAGATCTTTCTTATGTAAGGTGTCTGCTGGAGCCCTCAGTGTTATGTAAGCACTGCCTGCCTTGGTCTGAAGCAGGCTGGAGTCTGCATCTGCCTGCCCCTTTCAACAGATCCTTCCTTGTGTTGGGAGTTCTCAAAGCATTGTTTTTTCAGAGCAGTCAGGAGAGCATTCCTGTTTTTAAAGATGCAGAACTGCATTTTATCTCCCTGACTAGGATGGGGTGCTGTATCTTGGTAGTTTCTTGTAACTGTGGAAATGTCAGTGCAAAAATTAATATAATGGAGCGATTTAGATTAATTAGCATTCAGCCAGTGGATCTGATTCATACAGTATATCTATCTTTAGTTAAATTGTATAATAGTGACTTAAATTCTTAGGCAAGTTTAGTGCAATCATCTTGACATTAACTGCCTTTCTTTTACTCACCCTTATGTTGGTTTTCGTTTTGGTAGGCTGTTTCTTTGCCCAAGAAACTGCAAATGCTGCTTTGAAGGAAGGGTAAAGTAGGACTGAGACATGCAGGTTAAAGGACAGGCATGGACCGACTTTTTTGATATCAATTTAAACTTTTGCTAGCTGAGCAATTCTAAAACAACAAAACCAATATATTTTTAAAATCAAAAATAGGGAAAAATTATCAATGAAATCTGTAGACATATGGTTGTAAATAAATACAAAAAAACCCATCAAAGGAAATCCCACTACCCCCTGCAAAAAACCCAAACCAACAGCAACAATCTCCTTCTCCCACCAACCAAACCTGACACCTACCTCAAAGCCAAAATTCAAAACCCCATCAGCCACGTAAACGGTGTAGTGCTTACCAAAACTGTTTTCAGAGTTAATTCATTGTAATTTGAAGTCTGGTTTATGTAAAATGTGTTTCCTAGCACTGACTTAAAATCAGTCCTTATGAAATAAAAGAAATATACATCTGAGAATCTTAAACCAGCGTAATTCTGATGATTAATACAAACAATGTTTTGGAACTTGCCGAGCTTGAATCTCCATCCCCTTTAATTACTACACATCTTTGGGCTACATGAATGACAAGATTATTCTCCATGCCAGGCTAGGTACAGAACATTTCAGTGTGCTTTGAAGTATTTAATGTTATCTGCAGACATGAAGATGTAAATTCTTCTTTGTTCAAGAATAAAAAAAAATCAAACACGTTGCTATGCTACTAATATATTTGGTGGGAAAACCTGGTGGGTTCCGTGCTAATTTTCAGGTGGTGTGTTGATCTGTAGAGGAAAGAATTAGTCTTATGAAACTTTGAATACTTTTTTCTTTCTCCATAACAAAAAAAAAAAAAGAAAAAAACACAAACTTTACCTTCTTTTTTTTTTAATTAAGTTCTTTTTCTGGAGGTATTGGAAAAACTTTTCTCTTCTGTGAAGTTAGAACTGTACCTTGAGTGATCTGTGATTTGCACTCTCCTCTCCTGTTTGAATGTTAAGGCAGGAATAATAATGTTTTTAGTGTCAGTAATGGTTTTAAAATGTAGTCAAATCAGCTTGAATATCAAAAATCATGTTTTAGATTTCACTTGGTCTAAAAGGAAAGCCATGCTGAATTCATGTTTTTCTTCCTTCAGCACTCTTTGTTTCACAGTATGTTGGTTCTTTCTGGGTTTTGCAAGCAGTGTGATCCTCTTGTATTATTGAAAGCAAAAAGTTCTATTGCTAGCATGTAAGAGGAATATGAGATGGCTTTAGTAACTTCATGATACGTGCATTACACTTTCAGTAATGTCTTTTAATATGGAAATTATTGAGCAGACAATCCAACTGGAAAAAACATCAGATCTTGAAAGGAAGAGAATGCTAATTCTTTTGCTTAATGCATTTATGGTTGTTTGTTTTCACATCCTGTATTGGAAAATGCTTACGTTTCAAGGTTAAAGGAGCTGCTCTCCATGCAAATTATCTTGACAGTGAAGGTATGTAGAGCATGAATAGATGCTGTATTGTAGTGGTGATTCACTCTTAAGTAACTGCTAATCAATACTCCACACTTTCAAATGTCATTACTGTTCTGTAGGGGACAGTTTTTTGTTGCTGATAATAAGTACTAACACATTTTACAACACAAATTATATATTGATAGGGTAGATGGTATTTTAGTTTCTGTAGAAACTTCACTGACAGATTTTAATACAGCAACTAAGATGTGGTTCTTGTGAAGTTCCATTTTGCATTTTTGCATATAATTTTTTTTGCAAAATTACATGAATGATTTATGGTCGTGTTTAGCGTCCACCAAGTTAATTTGTGTAAAGCTGAAGTACTTTCTTAGATTCTGTGATCAAATAATTGCAAGATTTGTATTAAGAAGGAAGTCTTTGTAAAAACACTTAAAATTATAGTTAGAAAGAAGTTGGTAAGGGTCTTGGTAGCTTTCCAGAAGTGATTAATTCCAGAGACAGGTAATTACTGAAGATATCCTGCCCTCAGGTCTCCCAGGACTTTCTAGGTGAAGTTACCCATGATACGAAATGCTAACCAGTACACTGGTTTTAAAGACAATAATATAAGACATGAGGGGATTGTGAGTGCTCAAGGCACTCCTTCACATAGGAGTGAACAGATTCTGCATCCAGAGCATCAAAACCAGGGCAATAAAAATTTGTTCCCCATATCCATGGTAGATGTATAAGAACTGGTCTTTAAATATAAGAATTAATTTTTTGTTACTATCTATCTATTTATTTATTTATTTTACTGAGAGAAAACCTTAGAATAGTGTGGAACTCCTGCAGGTTGGCTATTCAGAACAGGTTCCTGGCCATTATGTAGACTTTGTCGACCTGCCTTATGTTAGGGAGATGAGCTACGTCCTTTGTTTTGGACTAGCATAAATAAGAGTAATTGTATTTTTTCTTTGATTTCTATCTATGTTATCTATGTGCTATTAATCTTTGTGTCTATATGTCCTTAAGGCATAGCTGGGGTGTCCTTTATTTTCAGAGCAGAAGCAGGTTATAAACAGAGTTGTCACTGCTGTACAGGGTAAACAGTAGGCAGACTGGATGAGGACTTGCTGGTTTTCCCCTCCCCTTTTAAGCACACAAACAAATGATCTTTTATAAAATATATTTTACTATAGAGGAATAAATATGTCAGCTATAATAGACTAAACTTGTTGGAAAAATATTTAGGCTGCTCAGATCCTCTTTTGTTGGGCTTCCGGTCTGACAAGACATGAAAAGATATCAGCAGGGTGAGCTTTTCAAGGTGTTCCAATGTGTTCTTGTGTCAAATGTAACCATGAAGTACACAATGGAACTTCAGTGAGGCTTGTAAGACCCTAGGATGTCCCAGTGAGAAAGAAGGAAATGATCAAATGTAAACTCCCGGTTGATTTCTTATGAACCTGCCACAGCTTCTAGTGCTTTGTTATCAGCAATTGATACTTGTTAAAGTTTGTTCTTCGCTGTTGTTATTCTTCCAAGGAATTTTCCTGAAGCATTTCTTCCACTGAAGTTTTGCCTCTTTAAGTGAAGCCTGGTTGGTTGGATGGAGTTTTCAAAGCATATAAATTCTTGGAGTGATTCTTCATCAAAAGAGTTTGACAAGTGATTTCTTCTAATCATAATTTCTGTCTGTCAAGATTCCTGAAAGAACTATAAACAGTTAAACCAATGCATTTCACTGAGGCGATCGCAGAAAGTTATAGAATTTTAGAAGGTGTTTTCTTTGTCAAAGTACCTGCTCCTACTTGTGTGTTTTGCTTTTACTTTTCTTGACACATTTTATTGTTGTCTTTCTTTCTCTCCCTGTCTCTTTCTGAACCACCTTATTTATCTTTCATTTTAGTCTTTCTGGTTTTTAATGGCAATATTTTCTAGAGAGAAATGTTTTCTTCTGAGCCTGATGCCAAATGTTTTGCGTAAATAATTTTATAGTACGGGGGGACTTAGTTATTTTTATTTATCCTTCTAGATTGAAATCTTAGAGCACCAAAGTTAAGGAAATAAAAGGTAAAGAAAAAACTTGTTCTCAGATCCATTAACAAACCAAACTATCAGGTGGCCTAATCTGCATCATAAGAATAGGGATATAAAGGGAGAAATGTGTGTGTATGATTCATTCAGAATATCAGGGCTTAATGCATGGATCCTATGAATTGTTGATGAGTAAATTTTTTCATATGTATAGCTGGCAGTAATTTTCTTGAACCATTCCTCTTAGTTTTCAGGAAAGGGTGGAAGAGCTTCTATTAGTCTCATAAAATGTTTTTTCTCAGTGCTCTCAAAATGTGGATTTGACAGACTCCCCTGAATTTTGTGCAGGTGATGGATTATATGTCCTGTTGATAGCATTCCTCTACAATGTGCAAGTTGAGTAGATTTCTTTTGTTTAATGTTGTTCTGAATATAGTGATACTGAATTAGAAAATTCTAATTATACTCTAAGAATTGAGACTTTTGTGTTTGACACTAATGTCTCCACAAAACTGGTTCTGGAGCCCAACAGTCGTCATCCCCTCTATACAAAGTCTTCCTGTCTTCAGCTGTGGAACTCTGCTTTTCATTATGTCTGGATTCATGGAATAATTAATTCTGGAACAGGATTTAGAAGAACTTTTAACTCAGATTCTTATTCAAAGTGCGGTCAAAGATAAAATCAGTGCAGATTTCTTGGGTTTTTGAGTCTGATCTTCAAACTCTTCAAGGACAGCAGTACTACAACCTCTTTGGTTCCAATTCTTGTCTCTAGTCTGGGAAAGAACTTGAAATGGAGCTTCCCATTTTGATTTGACTTCTGTGTGTCACTTCCACCTCCCTAAATACTGTTGGTTCATCATCTTCGTATCTTCCTGGAAGGCATGGAAAGGCACAGCACTTTGTCATGACAGGCATTTCTGTGGCCCCAGTCATAGACAACACTGTGGAATTTTTTAGTTGTTTCGTCAGGTCTCAACAGTTTTTTTAACCTATTATTTTAAAATAATAGGTTAAGTTCTCAGTAGCTTTATGGGCTCTTAAACTGAGCTCTCTGCTCTTTGGTATTCAGGTGGGCTTTTTACCACTCACAATAGGAATATGTAACCATTCCCATAATTATGAAGTCTCAAGAGTAATTTCCACTTAACTAATTGCATGAATAGGAGAAGACTTTTTAATTTGTTGTGGGAACACAGGAATTTATTTTCTAATCTAGGGCTAAGACAAGCCATTTAGCTCCCAGTTGCTTTATTAGCCATTTCTTTTACCATTTTTATCCCCCCCCAGTATCTTAAGTGAATGTAGCGTTGTACAGAAAGAGTCTGTCAGCTGGTGAAAGGTTTTACGTCTTATTGTCTATTTTTACTTTACAGAGGTTGTCAAGGGATTTCTTTGTGCTTTTATACATAAACAAGGCTTTTACTTGCTTTCCTAAAAAGTGGGACTAAAAATTATGCAGTCATAGTATCTGTAGCCTGTTAGGCAATAGCACAGTGAAAATGCTGTTTGGAAAGCACGAATATGAAAAGTCTGGTCAGGGCCCCAGCATGCAGTGTTCTTATTGTTCCTCCAGGTCCCATTTCAATACTTGGCTATTCAATATACTTTGAAGATTTTGTGTCAAGCTATCTGAAATAGCTAACTTTAGAAACACATGCACGCAAAAAATCTACATGCTATGGGTATTAAAATTTGATGTGTTGGGAACACATCATTGGTCACAAAATTAGATAATTATCTTCTAAAGTAACAAAGCTTCCGAGATAAAAAGCAGGAACATTCAAAATTTGGCTTTACCTTGAAGCTAAATGTCTATCATCTCCTGACAGCTGTATGAAATGTATGAATACAGAGCTGTTTGGACATGATGCTATCATATTACATTAATAGCAATTTTCACTGATAATGAAAACTGGTAGGAGGCTAAGAGCAAAGATTTAGATTATGACTTGCAGCCATTGACTATCTGCATCCAGCAGATTTATTACCCCCTACGCATTGTGCCTTTTATAATGTTTTCTGCCATTTCTTCATCAAAGTACAACAAGAAAGATATTATAGATGGCATGAAACAGAAAAATATCTGGGTACTCACTTCACATTTCAAACATATACTCATTACAAACTGCAATGCAGTTTTGCAGTAAAAGTAGGGATAAATTCTGGCATAACCCATGAAAGCTTTGTGAGGGAGAGGAGTGTGAATGAAAAAAAAAAAAAAAAAAAGGAGGATTTTTTTGTCAACTCTAATTTTCTATGTATCTGGCTTTTTATCCTGGAGCTGTGATAAACATTTCTTGATGGTTTTCTTAAGTCCTTTCATCTTGGTGGCCAAAACTCAAAGCAGTCCTTAAGCACAATGCTAATTTAACCTGTAATGACACAGACAAGTCTGGTGCACACAGTAGGGGTAGGATTTCAGGGAGAGTGCCAGAAACCTTAAAGAAACTCCCCCCTCTCCCCAGCTGGTGGCATCTTTTCCTGTTTTTCTGTGTAATATGGGCCTAGTAATACCTTCTTTTCCCTCAGATTTTAAAACATTGAAATAGAATTAGTGGTAATGCTTCATTATAGAGAGTTAGCATATAGAGAGAATTGGCTGGTGAAAAACACCTTTAACATATGGATATGGAAATGGAGGGAAGTGGAATGGAATGGATCAGCTCTGGAAGCTATGAGGCATTAATTTTAACACACATTTAAATATAATCTCTAGCACTACTGAAAAATAAATGGTTTCCTGTAACAGTCCTGAATAACTACAAAATTGATAAAAACTCTTATTCCTGTTGTTGATATTTGGTGGCTGTAGCTGGCAATAAAACTCCATATGGCATTGCACTGGCAAGTGAGATTGAACCCTTTTTTTGTCAGAGGATGAATCCCTGCTGTGCTTTGAATACAAGGTGATATGCTCTGCTGATATCAGAAAGTAATTTGCAAATTTGCAAACCTTTTTTTCTTTCCCTTATAATTTTTTCCATGCTGGTATTTCTTTCTTATTATCCGTTTTCCACATAACTACAGTACTGCACTACTTTTCCCTGTCTAGATCCTTCAGACTTTTTCTGACCTATCCTGGTTTTCTTCCAAGTAAGATCCAACCAACAAGACTCTCATTGGAATCAAATTCACAATTGTTAAATGCAGCTAAATTGGGAATTGAGCAATTTTATTTATCATTTTGAGTGTCATTATTTCTGTCTACGTTTCAATTATCACTGAATTTTATTTTCATGTGGTTTTTTTTTCACTCTCTCCTTCTCTTTATTCCCTCTTGTTTACAGTCATTGCTTTTTTCCTTTGGAAATTTTTGCCATTTTGTAATTTCTCTTCCTTTAGCGGCTCTAATCATAATGTTGCAGTAAGAATCTGGTCACCTGAGAAAATGATGCAGAAATAAAATGAGTAATAGCTTAGTAATAATCTCACACCTAAGAATTGCAAATACAGCTGTTTTTCTTCAAATCTTTTCATTAAATTATGATGCACAAACCCTTAAAATGAAGAATAAATAGATTAGGATCTATTAGTGCACTTTATACTCTGTGAATGTCATTGGAAAGGGAGGGTGGTGGTTATTTCCCCAGTAACAGCCAATCTACTTTGTTGTGCCGTGGATGGCATGTGCAGGGGTGGGAGGGACAGAATTCCCTCCAAAACCAAAGGGAAATTCTGTCATGCCGGGTGAGGCAGGTTTTGCAGAAAGGAGTCGGCATTAGGAGGCTACTGCAGGCTCAAAAAGCAGCTAAAGGTGAGAACAGGGACACATAAAGGCAGCAAATTGAAGAGGATTCAAACACACTGGGAGCAAAGAAGCAGAATGACTGAAAAATGATGATTTTTTTTCTCTGTATTTTAAGACTATTGAAGAAGAAATATATTTGTATGAAATGCAAGCAATATCTGTATTCTGGTGATTATTTTTGACAAATCTATTAAATAAATATCATATTAAAAATACATAAGTCATAGAAGGTCAAGCTTAATTTTCTTGAGTGCACAAGGTACCACATGATTTAAAACTTCAGCCAAGAACTAAAAACAAGAAGAAATTATATGCTAAGAAATGTAAATTCAAGTCAGGAAAAGCATCTGAAATGAAACTGGATTTTGTAATGACATAATTCTAACTTTTGTATTTTGCTTCTCAGATGCTTAAAATTGGAATGCTTAAAAATGTTTAAAAATTTGTAGATTGCTTTGCCAAAGTCCTTCATTCTGTAAAACCCCAGTAGAATAGGAATACAGTTCAGCTACCTTCATAAATTGGCACTGCTCCTGTCCAGTCCACCTTAAGCATGTTATTAATGTAGATATATATTTGTTCAGTAGAACTTCCTCAGCATTGCAAGATGTCTAGGGAATTTTGTCTGAAAAAGGATGGTAGAGCACAGCATTATATGAGGGATTGGGACCTATACTTATGTGTTGGAATAATTCAAACCTTAGTGTATAGTATTATTCACGTAGGCCATATTTATCTGATTGCATGCTGCTTATTTATCTTGGTTTATAAATATACAGGAGTCGAATTACTGAAAGCTCTAATTATTCTGAACATAATTTGTCAGACAAAACCAGCTGCTAACTCAGCTCTTCTCAAGAATCTTCAGTAAAACGCACAACCTAAATAATAACGTCTTGAAAAGTACAGAATTCCCATTCCTCACACAAATCCTCTCTGCCTGCTGGGTACCTTCCCCTCCAGAGTCTACTAAAAGCCTAGGTTTTTCTGATGTGACTGAAAGGACCAGAAATCCAGGCAGACTGTACTGTGGCTTGCATTGCTTGGATTTTACTTATAGCAAATTTTTCAACATTATTTAACCTGTAGGTTGGCAGAGATGATTCTTTCCCATCTTGGCTGAAATGTTGATATGTTCGTTGTCTAGTGCAGCCATTAAGCTGAATTAAATAATACTCCTGCCTTCAAAGCCTTCAAAAAACCTACAGTTCTAGTTTGCCCCTGACCTGGTGATTAACCTTATGCAATTCAGTTTTGAAATATCTTTTTCCATGTATATCAAGATGTGGAAAGTCCTCCTTTCTGTCTGCAGTTTAAAAATGGCAACTTCTGTGCAAATTTGCTTCTGTGGGGTGTGCTTTAATAGGTATGGTATTCTTTGTTTTGTGAGTTGGGTAGTTTTTTAAAATAAAGTGAGGTCATATCACAAGTAGGTATGGATGAATGATTGATCTAGTCAACTGAACAGGTCAATTATCTGTAACTTTGCATCTATAGCAATGCTGTCATAAAAAAGTGAACCATCTATATGGTACATTTAGCATCTGTTTCCAAAGGCTGAGGAGCTTGAATAAAAACAAGGTGTGTGCAGGATTAATGTTATTATTTCAGTCTCATTTGGAAGTAAACTGATTACCATAACATTTGCATGCACACCATTTTGGGGTCGACTGAGGCCAGTGCAGGTGGGAGTTGCTTCTCCTGTCGATGTGAGTGGCACCTCTGCAGCAGTCTTGTGCCTGTAGTAAGGTTATTTTTGGGTAGCTTTTAATGAAAAGTTCTTGTCTAAAGTGTTGCGTATCTCAATTATTGTCAAAGAATAGCAGATTCTCTGTTGAGGGTCTAGGGCTAAAATCAACACTGCTGATGAGAAATGATGTAAAGAAGAAAAGTGAAGAAAAGAACTGCTGTTGACTGGCAGGTAGTTAAGGCATAAAACAATTTCCACATATATCTAGGATATATGAGCAGGCCTGCATCTACTGTGATTGTCTGCTGCTGTGCAAGCCTTTAAACCAGTTCTCGGAATGCTGAATTTTGTATAAATTGTAAAAGGATTGGATCTTCAATCTGGTAGTTTTCTTTTATATTCACAATAGTCGTACACCATAATGAGACTGTTATCTGTGATAAAACTATTCTCTTGGAAAAAGGTGGAGAATGTTTAAGGGGGCAATGTTCTTCAGACTAGAAAAACATTATGGTTTAAATATGAAGAGTAATTATAAATCTTCTTGATGGCTTCTCATTAAGTCAAGCTGTAATTTATTTCACTGCAAAATATGTACTTTGCTGATTTCTACTTTTTCTCCTTGGTGGGTAGGAGGTTAGAATTGAAAGATGGCTTTTGTTTCCTTGTTTAATTGCCTAAAAGGAAAAGTGACTGGAATAGAATCCCATTTCTTGTAGGGGAACAATAAAATGAGATTCTCTCACCTACTGATTTCAAAGTATGCACTTCTTAATTCTTCTGTTCTTTGCCTCCCACAGGAGCTGGCAATCCTTCTGTGACACCAACTCTTCTCTGTCCTTGTGTCACGTATAAGGAATTGCTTTTTTCGCTTTTTAATGAGTGGCTTGATATACAAGCATTTTTATTATACAACATCTTTTGCCTTAAGCATTTAGTTCCATTCTCCTTTCTAATACATTTAATTTCCTTCCCCCACAATCTTCTGTCCTTGCTTCAGACTTCTGATATTAGTTGATAATTGGCTTTTTCAAAATACAGTTTATTTAATCCTGTTTTCAGATTTACTCATGTGTGTTACCTCAAATTTTTAATGTACATACACATATAGTAAAGCTGTTAGTACCTTATCAACTCTTGAAATTACCCCAACATCTGTCTGAAGAAATATAAAAGCTAATGATGTACAGAAGACCCCTATGGGGGTAGTGACTCCACTAATTCCCTGGGCAGCTGGTGCCAGTACTTGACCACTCTTTTAATGATTTAATTTTTCCTAATATCCAACCTAAACCTCCCTTGGTGCAACCTGAGGCTGTTTCCTTTTGCCCTATCACCTGTAAACGTGGGGCTCTCTATCTCTGCCAGTGCCATTCAGCCTCCTGAATGCCCCTTGGTTTTGACTGCATTTAGTCAAAACTCCTTGGTTGTAGGATGTGATTTCTTCTGGAAAGTGCAGATTATTCTCTGCTTGTTCATTGTGCATGAAACAGCTCAAGGTCATGATTTGCTATAGTTGCAGGAAGAAACTGATCTAGTTGGCTGTTTTTTAATGGCAACCACCCTCATTTAAAGAGAGAGACACTGTTTATAGGATTTTACAACCGCAGGCTAAACACTGTGCTAGAAAGGGGTAACAATAGCATTTGTATAGTTTTATGTTTCTTTTTTGATTGCATGTTTAAAATTCCTGTTCCATCTTTTTTCTCTTATTCCTGTTGGTAGATTTTACAAGATATGTTCTATACATATATACACAGCCATATGCCATTCTTCAAAAACAAAACTCCCAAAAATCTTGTAAAACCTTGTATTACGTTTGACTGTAAGATGTAGCTGTATGAATCATTATGAGATTTGGTAAAAAAAAGATATAGAGCTATTTGAATACACCTTATTGTCTGAGATGGTGAAATTTATCATTAATGAGTTACATACTGTATTGTCTATCCTTTGTTTACTCTGTCTAAATAGTCCTTAAAATCATATAGTAGAATTGTGATATGATTCCAAGTCTGGATAAGGTTTACACAGTAAAATTTTTATTTTTTTATAACATGGTTATGCAGGAGAACAAGAAAAAAAGGCTGATAAGAAAACACCCACCTGTACAGGTGCCCCCCCTGCCACATATTCATTATACATTCAAGGACTGTTCTACCTGTGCAGAGATAAAAATACCCAAGCACTGCAGCAAGATGTTGTATTGCAGGTGGTGTTTGTCCAGGCACGATAAAACCCTTCCTTACTCTGGTTTTCTGAGATGTGGAGAAATTGTGAACAGAGACTTGCTTTGTTTTGCTACATAACTATTAGCAGTTGTTTATTATGAATTAGAGAGGCAGAGAAGGAAGACAGTAGGTGAAGCTGGATACCATTGTTCATTGTCCTAACAAGCCAAGTCTCTTGTCTGATGTTCTAAGAGCAGGATTTAATTGCTGTTTGTTTGTTGGTTTAGTTTGGTTTTCTTTGTATGATACTGTCTGGATTCTTCTTTGACTTTTTAAAGAGATGAATCCCTTCCATATTAAAGTATCCTTGGCAAATTCCTTATAATAAAGTTATTTCATGCTTGTAAGTGAAAAATAGAACGAGAGTTAAAAAACACTCCCAAAGACATCTGATTTGCTCACAGCATGCCATGAATGAGATCTTAGCTTTACTTAGTTACTTTTGGTGTATGTTTCTTTTGTTTGAAGTTTATTTTTGTTTTTACCTGAGGTTTTATAAGCTGTTGGACAAAGTGGGGATTTGGTACTTAAACCATGTACATCCAGTCCCATGTAGAAGTGGTACTTTAGTTGTGCTTGGCTACTGCCTGGGGAGCTGCACAGCCCAGAGCTGCTGCTATGTCGGGTGTTCAGATAGAAAGAGCACTAAAAAAATCAAAATCCTAAAAATAATCATTAGTGTATTTTGGGGGAGGACAGGGTACAGGTATAAAAAGCTCTCACTTTGTTTGGTGCGGTTAAACAAATCCAAAGTAAACCAGAAAATTGTTGAGGAAACTTGACTTGTGGAATCACCTTAATACTAAGGTTGGGTGTGTAGCTGGTATCAGAGAGAAAACAGCGGAAAAGAGCTGGAAATGCAGGAGTTTGTAGGCTGGCCTGGGAGCCAGGTGTAGAGGCAGGTGTGCCATGGTGGCCATGTCTTGCCCCAAATCTGCTGAGCTGCCTTCTGAGGAGTCTTTGCCGCAAATGCTTTTGAAACAATATCAAGCAACTGCTCAAAGGGAAGTAATTCTTGATTAAAAATTTAATAAAATTAAGATTAAAGTTTTAATAAAAGGGGAATTTTTAAAATTATCTATTCCATATTTTTTTATGTGTGTTGGCTATTGTGTGTTAGACACAAAGACAAACATGTTTCTGAAGGTCAGTGTGGCTTGGGTGCTCATTTCCTCAGCTTTTCTGTTCTGGAACTGGGAATGGCAGCACAGTAAGGCAACAGTAGGTGTTTATCCCTTTGTCTATGCATGGTTCAGTCCTTTTTTTTCTTTTTTTTTCTCCTCTCACCAAACGTAAATGTATTGTAAACATTTTTGTAAACAATTGAATTTTAGTTAGTTGGCTGATACTAAAAGATAAACTGCAAAACTTTCAGAGAGTTTTAAGTCACACTGGGAATCTAGTTGTACTGGCTGATAGTCCCAGCAAGGAATCTTTGGGGTAAAGCTCTCAGTCCAGATCACACTGGACCTATGAGCACATCCTTACCTGGACTTAAATAAGTTTAATTCTTCACTGTGGAATCAAATTAATGACAAACTCCTTCCCCCCACCACCCACCTCAGCCCTGCTGCTTTGTGGATGAGCTGCCAGAAAAGTTCCCGTATTCAGATTTCACTCTCATATGTTTCTCTGCTGAGCTTTTCTCATCTGGTTGGAATAATAAGCAATAGATTGTTATTAACAAGCAAACTACAACAATTGCAAACAGGCAAAATATTGCATTGTACAGACTGATCAATATTTCATTTTCTACCATTTTATTGATCTGTTTTGATTGCTGAGGATAATTTGCCCTCCTCTTCCAACTAAGAGGATGCAAATTTTCATGCAAATGACTCCACCCTTGAGAAGGTTGTCTTTAACCACTGCCATGTGCAAGCCAGAATTTTTAGGTGATCTATCTCAACTTTTAAAAATAAACCCTTCAGCATTCCTGCAGTTGCCTAAACATTTTGTATCTATGACATATGCTTTCTTAAAAAAAAAATATTGTCCTGTTTCACACAATAAACTTGGTCAACACAGAAAAAACCAACCAAATCTCATGAAACTCTCTTATCTTTCTGGGATTTATTACCATTTGGCAGAATTAAAACACCTTGAGGATATTCAGTTCAGCTTTGACTCTTTGTATGCTTCTGTCCTCAGGAGTGCTCAGCCTAACGTGGGGATTTTCCAGTTCCCTCTAATTTCATGTGTTATGGGTACTTTATTTCATCAAGTCAGGAGAAGCATTTTAATCTCCTGACACTCTGCCAGGAGGCAAGGTGTTTGAAGGAAATGTTACCTGTTACACTGTTAGAGCAGACAAAAAAATAAATCATACGGGATCCATAATAAGATTTTATTAGCTTGACCTATTTAGTAGCTTTTCCTACTTTTTGTGACAATTTCTGTAATAGAGATCAGGAGACGTGTCAGTTTTTCACTGTGAAAATGGTAAGGCAATTACACACAGCTCTAAGGCATTGTATTTTGAAGTTTTATGTTTAATGCAACACTTTCTTCTAAGCTTAAAAAATGGGAAGGAATTTCAGAAGTGTTTTGATAATGGTCTGGGATTCTTCTGCAGAACTTTTTTCTTGCGTTTACTGTTTTTTGTCACAGGATGGCAGCATGAGTAAGACCCTAAGAAGGTATAGCAGGGAGTCCTTTTTGATATATTTTAAAGATTTCTACAGGGTTAGAGTTGCTGTCCTTCAAAGAGAGACATCAGCTATAATTTTTCATCCTAAATACTGATTAAGTTTGCAATGCTAGTGCATCATCTCATGATCTGGAGGGCAAATTATGAAGAGATAAGTGGATAAGCTTCTCATTGGAAAGATAAAGTTTCCATTCAGATCAGGCTTTTGAATAGTATTGACTTTTATACATTGGCATTTTATTTTCCAAATAAGAATCCAGGGTTCATTTTTAGCATGCTTGTATATGACTTGGAAATTTTTTTCCTTTTTGTCACTGGACTGACAACTTCTGACTTGTCAGAGTATTTCACAAAGCATATACTTTAGGCTGAATCAAATGCCTGGATCCCTAAACTCTGATGCATCTTAGCTTTTAGAACTTTGTAGGTCAAACCCGTTTTTAAAAAGAGTTATTCGATCATTGTTTTAACCAGGTCCTGGGGAAGATCTCTCACAAAATGGGTGGGTTTGCAAGACACCTACTCCTGCTAGACATGCCCCTGTCAAGTGCAGTGATTGTATCTCAAATACCTCATCTGGAAAAGCACCTGTTTTTCAGATTAGTGATTCTTGAACATGTACATGTGATCCGATGTGTACAAAATTGAGTTGATTTTTCTTGCCATCCATTGCCTTTATCCTCAAAACTACTTGCTTAAAAGTGTAGAAGGAGGAAACCCAACTTCTCTTTGTGACCTAATGATTTTTCATTTTATTTGTTATTCAAATCTAAACTTTCCAAATTTTACAGCCTTAGTTTCCATTGAATTATATTCTCTGATAGTTTTGTGTCCTGCTCCACTGTTATATTTTGGAGTTTTATAAGTGAAGATTCAGACTTTTGATGCTTGTTCCAATATTGAGAGATATGTAGAAAAATCTTTTCTTATTGAAAACTCTCTGCATGGTAGACTGAATTCTTCACCCTCTTTCCATAGATTAATTCAATACTAAGATCCTGGGATGTATCTTCTTGACCAAACTAAGCCTTGGAAGTTTGTGGCCTGGGGACAGAGAGCAGCTTGGGTTCAGATAAGAAGAAAAAATTTCAGTCTGAAATAAACCCAGTATTCACTATCATATTCTTACAACTTATAGGTATTAATAGTAAATGCAGAATGGTGAGAGGCAATAGATGGAGATCTACGAATTCCTTTTTTTCCTAGAAGAACAAGAATTGTTATTATAGGGCATTGTCAATAGAAAGGGGGAATACAAGAGGAGGGGGGATGAAGTTTGGTTGGTACATGTGCTGATGTATCACTTGGTGTGATTATTCTCACTATGTAATCTCTCTTTCCCTGCAGACTTCTTTCATATTGGATCTTAATTTGCCACCACAGATAATTCTGCTATAAACCACTTAGAGTTGTCATATGCTCTCACATAATGCTAATGTCAACCACAAAGCCAACAATGCCTTTGATCACTTGTGGGGTGTTTATTAGTCACTTTCCTTTCAGGAATTTCTGGGGCCTTTTGAAAGCTTTAAAGAATTCTACTCCAATCCTGCATCAAACCAAGACACCCTTCAGCTGAAGAGGGCTCTGCATTATCCCTGCAGATGCCATTGGTGCTGGTTCTGAGTCTACAGAGGAGTTCATGAACAGCACTGTAGTGCTTTTCTGCTACTGCTGGGGAGCTAAGCAAACTTATACTGTAGTGCTCCCAGCTGCCAGTAATTTTAGAGGCTTTAAGTATAATGCTCACTATGCAGATTTACATTTACAAATTCTATTACTTTGTCCATTTTATTCTGTGAGTGGTTCATGTCCTTCCTATTCGTTTTTCTGTGTATCGAGTGTTATTTCAGCTCTAATTTGTTTGACATTCTTGGTAGTAGTATATTTGTATTCACAGAAAAGCATGTGAACAATTTCATCTATTGATGCTGTACAATGTGCCTATTAGATATACAAGTAGCAGTTGAATATATCCCCCGACCATTGTTAGGCCTCTTCAAATGATAATGTGCCCACGTTCCTCTGTGAGGCTGATGCAGCATAAGAATGAGTCTGCAATCTTCAAGGACTTGTGTGTTGTGCTAGCAGTGACCAGAAATCGAAAGTAATTACTTCCATTACTTATGCAGTGAATAGCAGGGAATATGTGTAGTTTCATTACGTTCATCAGTTTTACTTGTAGATTGTAGCCATTAGCAAATCACAGAGTTGCAGTTCACCTGGCTCAGCTGCGGAGCTCATGCCGTTCCCTTGGTGGCATCATGAGCAGAAATGGAGTGAAGAGTTCCTGGTCATTCTCCAGATATTTCCACATGAAGTGTGGAATCAGCCAGAGAGTGACTTTCAAAATCTCTAGTTATTCAGTAGCGGTTCCTTCACTAAAAATGCCTTTGTAGAGTGACACTTATTATGCAATGATAAAAATAAATACACAAATCTTCTTATTGGCCTCTCTTTAAAGAGCTGTTTCTGCATATTTGGAAGAAGTATGAGCATAAGGAGATTTAGTTTCAATATCGCAGGAAAGAGAAATTATGCTTATTTTGTCCTTTTTGGTTAAAGGTTCTAATAGTAATAAGCGATATTACATAAAGGTTTCTCAGTGTAGCATAACTAGAGAGTCGTCAAGTCCATGTTCTAAGATCCCCTTGAAGGCAAGAATTAAGAATGACAACTTGTTAACATTTATTTCATGAGCTGAGTTTTAGGCAAGTCGATGCGTTTTACAGAAGCAACTGTATAGAACAGCAAGCATGTGGGTGTTCTCAGCAGGATCACAGTGTGCTGCTACCAGCAATCTCACTAAAAAATTGTGATGAAACAAGAAGGCAAACAAGTATCTGCTAGTAATGTATATGCTGGTGAATGAGCTTCCTGATATAAATAGCTCAAATACATCACAGCTGCAAAATGGAGCAAGATCATCCGAAGTGGCACGTTAATCGGGCAGCTTCTTTCGACTTGTGTAGCTCCTCACACCACAGAGAGAACTGGGGAAATTCCTGATGCACAGCTCTTGAAATGTCTGCTTTGACGTGCTTCTGACTTAATGCATTCAATAGATAAGATAAAGTTAATAGAGAAGGCAAGCTCGTGGGTGGCTGACTATGGGATTTTGTCACGCTGTTTTGGCATGGCAGCATTTTTGAGGCACTTATGGACTTCAGAAAGTGAAGTGAGTAGAAATCATGTGACTTCTCTGTGTCGGGCTTTTGAATTTTCTCTCAAACTCAGAATTTGCTTGAGCAAAATGTTATTTGGTTTGAATTACTGAAACAGCATGCTCAGTTGGCCTTAGAAAAAATAAATAGTGCAGTAGGTCCTTGCTGTGCTGTTGAGGGTAGTAGCACTGGATTGCCATCTCTGTTAACTACTGCATAAATGATCTGAAGTGTGGAGGTGAATGCAAGTTCTGTGCATGAATTGAATCTGTACTGATCATCTTTTATTCCAAAGGGCAGGCACAAGGTTGGGAAAGTCATTTCTTGGTACTGTGTGTGTCTGCGTGTCCCAAGGACCACAGGCAGGATTCTTTTATCGTGTTTGTTCACCCATATATCCTGTGAGGGATTGCAGAACCAAACTGTTATACTTTGCACACAATACCATTAATCTAAAGTGCGTTATTTAACTGATGCCGGGGTATTAGCTGTTAACCTTGAAAACCAGTGAATAAAAAATGAAAAGTATCCTGATGTCAAGCATTATTTCTTGAAAATGCAGTGCCTGGATTCAGTGATTGTCATTAACAACAGAAAGGAGACAATGCCAGCTAAAGTATTGGTTTAGATCACCTGTTAGGTAGTAAACAAAGTAAATGGTACTATCATACAATTTGGGAGCTTGAAGGACACTCTCCCCCTAACTTTTTTTTTCTTCATCCTCACACACACCAAGATACTTTGGGGTTTAACCAGCAACTGGACCTCCCCCCACACACTCACCATTCTCTTTGTAGTTTGGATTCTGGAAATGAAATATTTACTGAATTCATCATGCTATTAGGAAAGGATTATGTGTGTTGCTTAGTAGTGGACAGAGGAAGAATTTATTATTGTCATTATGAACCTTAAAAATTTTCTTAGGAAAGAATGAATTAGGGTTATGTGCACATGACATACCTAGTGATTGAAAGCATGATGGGGAATTCAGATAAGCTAATTGATTTCTTAATATGGCTGATAATTGAAAAGGGGAATTCTTCAAACAAGATGGGCTTTGCATTAAGCAATATATTTTACTATGTAAGTAATATTTTCATATGTAAATAATTTTAATTGTTTTACACATATCTTTTCAAAGTAACTTTTTCTGAGGTTTTTATTTAAATATAGACGTTGCTTTTTTAAAACGAAGTTTAACTTTGGAACTATGATTATTTTGGTTTTAAATTAAAACTTTGAATTTAACAGGTCTTATGTTTTCTCTGTAGTTTAATTTCTGTCAAACTGTAATGTCTTTCATGTAATTTAAATTCATGAGTTCTGAAACTCATGATCATGTGAGTCTTTCAGTTACAGGGTCTATAACTGTACTGGAATAACTGCATAAAGGAAAAGTAACTCTGAGCTTACAGTCTTTCAATCTGTGAGAAAAAAGTAGTGTTTGAAGAGCAGGGGATTTTGTTTTGTTTCACTGTTTTGGAGGAGTAGGAAATGTCATATAAGAGGTTCAAGTATGGTGCTACATCCTTCACCCCTTCCATTATTTCTCTCCCCTCATGAGAATGCACTTTTTTGGCTACTTCCTATCATCATGTACTTTGTTTTGAGGCAGAAAAATAGAAAAACTCTTGGCTGGCATTATGGCAGTGATTGCAGTTAGTGGATACCAGCTTCAGCTGGAGGGATTTTGTAAAAGTTATTTATTTAGGGTTATTAAATTTTTTT
Source organism: Sylvia atricapilla (assembly GCF_009819655.1). Lineage (NCBI taxonomy): Eukaryota > Metazoa > Chordata > Aves > Passeriformes > Sylviidae > Sylvia > Sylvia atricapilla. The sequence continues at coordinate 14,043,579 of NC_089150.1, read as the reverse complement.
CTTATCTGTTTTGTGGATATGGGCACATTAATGTTTTTAAAGTACTTTCTGAAAATTGAGGGAAGGTGTTTGAAAAGCATAAAGCAGAGCCTTTCTCCTGTTCTCTACCATAGTCTTCAAAAGGGATTAAACTTAAAGGCTGCCTGGTAGGATCAGTTCTGGGAAAGTAGCACAGTGTTTCAGCTCAATTCATATGGCTCAAAACTGGGGAGAGGGTTTTCAGATCACTTGTATTTCCAGAGCCAGGCTTAGCCATATTTGTTTGCTGTGTTTTGTACTGAGCCATAAATTTTTCTTTCACCCTAGAGAGCTCACACACTATTTCATATTTTTGAGTGTAAGAAGGGTCTGTTATCACTAATAACTAAACTCCAGCTTTTCAAAAAGTACCATTCTCCTGAAAAGTTTTCTCTACTGGATACCATTCCATGTCTGTAAAGCAAATTTTTTGTTGTTTCTGAACACATTCTATCCCCACAGAATATCCTGATGATCTGGGGGGGGGGATGAGAAGCCCCCCGGGTGACCTGGGAGTTATTACTGTTTGGGCCTCTTTGCAAAGAAGTTTTGGGTGTGCTCTAGGCCTAGTATTAGGTACATTATAGATCAAGTTAGTGGTTTAATTGTTTTCAGGGAACAGTGGGACTAAATGTAGAGAATATTTTAGGTAGAATATTATGGAAAAAAACCCTGATTTTTGAAGCACAGGGCTGGGATTTCTAAAAATCACCCCCCCCCCCTCACCCCCCCCCCGATTCTGGTGAGAGCTACGGGTCTGCCATAAAGTGGCTTCTGTTGTAAGAAGGAAACTGCTACTGCTCAGAAACACTTTCCTCTTCAGGATTCCTGCCTGCCATGAAGTCTGAGCCCTTCCAGGATAGGCACTACAGGAGAAAAAGAGGTTTTCACTTAATGGTTACTAGTGAACCCAAAGAAACATGACTGTGTTGGCATTGAAGATGGATGGCTGCAGAAAACAGGAAATGTAGCTTGAAACTGCAGGGCAGAACACAGACTGTTCCTTTGGGTTATCCTGTTTGTTGGTGTTCTTACCAATGCAATCTATACTTTCTGGAAATATTTATATCCTTTTAAGGCAGGCATGTGATATAGGGGTTGAGCTACGTTGCTATAGCAATTTAAATAGTTTGGACATCTGAGGAAAATACTGTAAAATTACAAATACTGTAAAGGGCAAACTTTAATGCAAGCAACCTTTGGTATGGTGCAGATAACTCAGCCAGGCATAACTTTTCAAAGTGGTTTGAAAATATATATCTGTGGTTTCTCTTCAAGCTGGAAAGAGCTTTGAAGGTACATATATGGTAGGACTTCCTAAAACTTATCTTGCATCAATTGGGAATTTGCCCCAAAACATTATTCTTTTCCATAATGTAATTACACTACTTAATCCTATTTTTTTGTTCTCTGTGTTGTGTATCAGAAACGGATAAAAGTTGTAGTGTTTGACTAAAATGAGAAAATCTTTGCTAGGACAAAAGCTGTTTAAAGATTTAATGGTATGTATGCAGAGAATGTTGCAGCTGAAACATCTGAGAACTCTTACCAGGCCATCAGGTTGAGACTTTGAGGAGCCCTGCACAATTTAAATAATTCTGAGGACAATCACTTGTTACTTTGTTTTTCTTAAACCAAACTGTTTTACTTTAAAAAAAAAAAAAAAAAAAAGTGTTAATCTTTAGTTTTCCTAGTGACTTGATGTATTTTAATATTTTTCCTTACGTTTTAGCATGGAATGTCTGGCAAAGAGCAGGGAAGTGTCCATGGTACTGGCACAGCAGTACAGCTCAAAGCAGCAGCTACCCAGCACTGCTGTCTGTTTTCAGACATATCTTTAGCTGTGTCAGCCACTGAATTTGAGTGGTACTATGGAAATACAGCACTGCTTGCACAGATCAGACATTCTGTATTCAGTCATAATCATGGTGCTGTTCTGGTCCCAGCTCCATACAACCAGTCCTTTTTTCTTTTTTATTGTCTACTCTAGAAGTGAGATCCATTCAGATGTTGACCATGTGCAGAAAAGAATCAGGCTTATTTTATGTAATATTTTAAATCCTTTGCTATTTTTTCTGGATTCAAGATATGCCTCTATAGAAATGGAAATAAGGCCTAGCAACTGAGTGGTATTGTGCAGTGAGTTCCATCAGCTGCATGAGTAAGTGAATGAAAAGATGAAAGAATTTGAAATGAGCTTAAAAATATCTCTTCCTATTACTTTGTCCCATCTAATTTTTGAAATCTGTCATATTTTATATTTAAAAGTTGAATTGAAACAGTACTCACCCTTAGGATGGTATATTTTAGTGGATTCTTAAATTTGAAAGATTTAAAAGGTGAACGGTTTTCTTTTGTGAGCCTAAGATTACTCTTGAAAGCAATAACTCCTTCAAGAAGTATAGTTAAATGGATAATATTCATGTGACCAGGAGCAATTTTAAATGTGCCGTTGGCTATATGCCTTACAATTGGAAAGGAGAATAATACAGAAATTTTGCAATCCACTGATATATTCTAATACATTCAGTATTACCTAATTCAAATAGCTACAGTTTCTTAGAGTCCAGAAGTGTGCTGGAAAAGCAGAGTAGTGGAGTGCTACATTGCAGTTGTGTTCAGCTAAATCTCAGTGTTGTCTTTCTAATGCTGAGTTGAATCTTGCAGGCTTTATGCTGCTTAGTTAAACAAATGATGGGGTCAGTCTTGATCTCTGCAGTCTTAGAAAAAGCATCTCTGTTTTACAGCAAAACAGCAAGTTTGGTGGTGCAACTGGGTCCTGTAGAATCATGCTTTGTGCAGAGTGGAAGTCCAAATTGAAAAAGACGACAGTAAGAATTGATGGGAATGGGACAGAATGAAACCAATTATTATGCTAGGCTATTCATGCATGTTGGACTCAAATCTTGAATAAAATACGCAGGGCTTATTTTCGATCCCAAAAAGGTTGCAGTAGGATGAGAAAAGGTAGAGGCAAATCTTTAATATGCTGCAATGTACAACACACCTTTGCAGGGTGATATTAAGACCAGCATACAAAAGAAATGAAAAGCAGAGAAAGGATAGTTTGAAAGCTGTGTAAAATCACTGATGACAGGAAAGAAATGATCAAGAAATTATTCAGTTTCTTTTAACAAAGGAGTTGAAAAGCATCATATGAAATTCAGTTAAAAGTTTTGATATAAAGGAGATGCTGTTTTCATTAGACATAATTAATCTATGCAATCCATTGTCATGGGATATTATAAATGCCAAAGTATAAATAAGTTCAAAAAGCAATTAAGCAAGTGCACAGAGGAAAGATTTACCAAAGAGCATTACAAATTAAGTGGATACAGATGCTACTTTTATCTTGAAGTTCTTACATTACAGGTTTTTAAAGCCTAGGAGAATATATGTGGAGCATATTAACACCTACGTCTTTCCTCTTTATAGCATTTAAGCATCTGCTGCTGGACACTGTAGCAGTGAATAATCCAATGTGACTATTCTTGTGTCCATAATGATTATTGTAGGCTACATAAAGCATACCTTGTTCATTTATGCTAATTAAGGGTGACAGCATAAATCGTGGTGGTTTCAGGATGATGAAGTTTAGGCGTAACTTCCTGTGCTGAACAGAAGCAATTTCAGATGTGTCATTGGAGCTCTTACAAATAACTTGGCTGTTTTGCTTTCCATTATAGGTGTGTTTTGTGTCTTATTTCCTTGTTGAATACAGTGTAAACAGTGTGACTTCAGCCTGGTATTGTGAGTTTTGGTACCTCTCTAGGAGAAGAAATCTTTGATCTCTGCACACTAGGCTAAAGGAATGATTTATTTACACTGCTTGTCTCTTGAACTGGATGTGGCATCTTCAATACACATGAAAGGAAGACAATAAAACATAAAGTTGACAGCAATATCAACCACACCAAACTGTTCCCTCCTGCTGATTCCACACATAATTTGCTGTGTCATTGTAGATTATATTTGTTAGTTCAATTACTTTAAAATTCCTTGATAAAATAATTTGTTACTGTTACTATTTAGAAAGGTCAATTAAAATTACTTAGCCCAGAGAAATCAATTTACATCAGAAAAACTGTTTGAAGACTCCATTCAGTGCCTGATTCACTGACAAAACTGGATATACAGTTAGATTTGAACCCCAGATGTGGGCACCTCTCATCTACAGTGAATTTGCACTTTCCAGTTAGGAATGCTGAAGATATGAAAGACTCCCTGAGTTAGGAGTTCCATGGCTGAATGTTTGCTCTTGTGCCATTTCACTTCAGTTCCTTCTTATTTATTGCTTTCAATTAATTTTTTTTGTTGTAAAACAGCTGAAAAGAAAATTAGAAACATAACCTGTCATAGTAAATCTTTGCTACAGAGTCAGCATAGCTTGTAGTCTGTTCCTCTAAATAAACTGTTCAACTGATTAGGCATCAGTAGCTTCTTTGTGTTTTGTCTTTACAGCTAAAATAGCAGAAATAGGCACAGCTAAAATTATTTCAAAAGATCACGTTACAATGTGTACACCTCTCTCTCACCTCTTTTACCCTTTGTTAATGGTTAAGAGCAGTAAATCGACTTGAAATTGAGCCGAACTGACACCTACAATTCTTATGCTGTGCTTATTGTGTAAGAAACTAACTGTAGCATCATTAATCAAGCTGTCAGGTACAATGTGAAAGTCCTGCATTCATTACATAAAGAGGAACTCCACGCAGAAATGGAACTCCTGTGATGAATAGGCAGTGGACACCAATTATTGTGGTGCTATTAATCATTACAACCAAAGTTAACATAGACCAGGGTCTGCAAACTTAAACCACTGTGGGGGAGAAATGCACATACGCTCACATTCATATATATGGTTTTGTGAGCTTTGTAATCTTAAACATTCACTTGATGAGATGACAACTAGAAGTGAGTGTTGCCGAGCTAACTTAGAAGCAGTTCTGAAGGCAAGCATGATCAATGAGGAATGTTCCTGCTCTGGGAACACGTGAATCACACTGACTTTCACTGCCTCTCACAGTCTTCTTTGGGAGCTTTGACGTTATTTCACAGAGAGATTTCTCATATTTAACCTTAAGGTGATTGTCTTGTTTCCAGAGTTGGAAATTTTCTCATTGTATGAGAACATGAAAAGGATATACTTGCAAATTACAGGAGTGGTGTGTAATAGCTAAAGAACAGGTTCCCACTGATAGAAGTCTTTGCACATTTATGTAATGAGTATCTATGATTGAAGTATGTAAAGAATTGTTTCCTTGGATGACAGACATCATCCTGATTTACAGTTTTCCACATAAGTTTCTGTAAGTAGCTTTGTGCCAGGTACTTTTTGGGGGTTTTATTCCTACTTCCTGTATTTCATGAAACTTTCTGTCTGCAATCAAAGCTTAATGAAATTGATGAAAAAAAGCAAACCCCAAAACTGTAGAGGCACTGGATCTCAAAGTAGTTTATTGCTGTGTAGAACCATTGCCAAGCAGCATCTGTTGTTGAAATGATGTGCAACACGCACAGTGTACGCTCCACTTGGGGCTGCAAAAAATAATTCACAGTCAAATTGAAGATTTTTTCAGAAAATACTGTGAAATCAATAATTTTTGTGGAAAATAGAGACTTCCTCTGAAGCAGAAACTGTACAAAATGGGTTTGATCCTGTATGTATTTGAAAACTCTTAATGAAATGATTGAATCTCTGAAATAGTATTTCTTTTACCCTTATGTCTTTTGCTCCAAAAATAACTCTTGAAAGCCATTCTTTAGTGTTGATTCCTGTTTCTGGAATAATTCTCATTCATTTCAGATGTTTTGAACACAAAGTAGACATACTTATTTGGATGATAAGTGACTTAAACTAAATAGTGAGTTTTAAGCTCCTCAGCTCATTTGCTTCACCCTTCTCTTGCATTTTCATAGATACCTCTCTGAGCTCCGGCAGAAATCTAAAGTTGACTTTTACCCTGATGCATAAGAGAACTGTTCTCTGCCATTCTTTCTTTTTCAGCAGAATTTGGGTGGAAACCCTGTCTGCTCCTTTGCTTGGACTTTTCAAATTATCATTTGAATCCTAAAGAGTCTTCAGGATTTCTTATCCTTTTTTCAGGCTGTTGAGAGCAAATGTTGGCATCTCAATGTTTCACTGTAGAGAGGAAAGGAATTGCATGAGGCCACTTTCTGTACAATCATCACGGAACATTCAATCAGAATTAATTGCTAAAATTATATAATTACAGCTGCACTGAATGAGACTGAGCCACAGCATCTGTTCCAGTCCCAACTGAATTTACTCTTGCTTTTTGGGGAAAAGTGCAAACTAGGATATTACCTTTTCTGTGCCATTTTATGAATGCCTAAATAAAATAGTCGTTTATTTTATGGGAACCTTTGAAGTGAAATAGATAATTTAAAGCTGCCATATGGTAATAATGTTACCATAGGAAGAGAAGAATTATGACTTAAATTATTAATTAAATCTGGAAGGGCTTTTAGGTTTGGTTTTCTCATCTTATGGTAAGCTATCTGAAGAATTGTCATAAAAGAAAACAGTAACTTTAATGGAAGTTCTCTAAATTGAGCTCAAACAAATTAATATTGTGTTAATGATTGCATGAGAAACAGTAAGTTTACCTCTAAATATCAAGCAATCTTTAGAAGGGAAAGGTGTATAGCCTTTTACAAAGCAGCAAGAGGAATTGAAGCTTCACAAGACACAGTGAGAAAGGTAAAAGCCACATTTGAGTTCCTTGCTGCTGTGACTGGTGTTGGTGTTCTGTCCATTGCATTTACTTCAAGGCTATTGACCAAGTAGTAAGGAAATATTTCCTTTTTGCCAGTCCTAAGCCATCAGAAATTTTGAGACAGTTCCCTTAAAACAAGAGGTGGGCTTGAACAGAGTACATTCCATCTAGTTGGTCTACTAGTTCTTAATCTTGAAGCTGACCACCTTCCAGAATTTAGTATAAAATTGTGAAATTGGCATAGATAGTTTTTCATCAGAACTCAATTTATATGTAATAACTTTTCCCTCAGAAAGTAAACCTTTAGAAATGCATAAACAGCTTGAGATTTGCAATCATGAATAAGGAAAATTTGCAGACACTGTTCTGCTATGGAAATTCTGGGAGTTCTGGGTTATAACAGAGCATTTATTAAAGCTAATTTATTGTCAAATATTTCAGAAAACTTAGATACATCAAACTGAAAAAGAAAATAAGTTATATTCCAAACTGAAAAGTTTGAATATAATATAGCTATAGTCTAATATAGTATATATATGTTTGAAAAGAATATAACTGTGTATATATCTCACAAATATTTAATTCATGATTTTTTTCTTGGTATCCCATCCTTTTTTAGAAATCTAGTAGCATGTCACTGAATCCTTGTTGCTCCCCGTTTTTATGTTGAAGTCACTAGTTTTGAGCGTGGTTTTTGCACATACTAGATTTGTTAATACAGTCTAGTTTAAATGTTGTCTTTCCTAAAAGAACCAGGCAGCATGTTTGAGGCCGTCATTTAACACAAAATATCAACTAAAAACTGCTGCATCAGTCCCGTGAGTTCATTTACTGCTCTGTCTTGGCTAAGAAGGCAGGATTGGGGTTTTTTTAATATTTCACACATATAATAAGTCTTGACAATATATGTCAAAAACTTTTTATTAAATGAGACAGAGATAAAATTGCATCTCATGATAAAAGCAGCACTCAAACAGTCTCATTTAGAATGTATAGCCTTTTCTGCAGTGCCAGTCTGCAGAGCTGTTTGGTGATGAGTTCTGCTTGTATGAAACAAAATGTTTTACTGTCTGAATTGTTAATGTGCTTAATTTCCAGCATCCTTTGAAGATGCATGGAAGCATATTGTGATAATTACTAAAATGGCATTTTAACAAATTTTCTTGTTTCAGGACTTATTTTATGTTCAGGTGTTAACTTCTCTCTCCACTCTGAGTAAGACCACATTTATTTATGACCAGCTGCTATACAACAACACAACTTAAACTAAAGTCAAAATGTAATATTAAGGTGATGAATAAGCAGTAGGTTTAATATAGTAATAATAGTTCTATATATTTCCTTCCTATTTCTAATTACTGTATGTGGATATATGCATGTGGTTTCCATGTAAGGGGTAAAGTCACGTGAAATTAGGTTTTATGTGGATTGGACAAACTGACACTAGGCATTTCTACTGGGAAATTGATTTTCTTGGTCAGGAGACTGCAGCTGGATGTGGGCCTTCGACTTAATAAAATGCCGTGATGGAAAAATGTAGTTTGTATTATTTCACATGCACTAACTTAGGTGTTTGCAGTTTTATTTGGTTCATAATAGTAGCTTCAGAAGGAACATACATGTTAGAGAAAGTATTTTCTGCATTGTAGATATCTAGTAGTTGAACTTCAGAAGCAGCTTCTTAGTGCGCATTGATAATTAAAGGGAAATCAAATAAGGAACTGCTTACAGCTAAGTGGGATTTTTGTGCTGTTGAGATTCATGACTGAAAGATACTTTGATGAGAACCTTGCTATGGCATTATGTGTGATTAAATTACACAGTGTCAGCCAAGCAGCATTGCCTTCAAGAGTATCCCTATAAATTACCTTTATGCTCTTTGCTCTGAGAGTCTTTGCAGTGCTGTATTTATATGCTGCTCTCTGTTCTTGAGGGCTCTTCTGTCATAATGAGGGTGCAGCTCTCCTCTCATGGTGTTTGATGCAGGCATGATTACAGACACAATGCAGAAGGTTCATATAATTTGCTTTATTTATTCTACTGCTGAAGATATATATTTCCATTTTAAAGATATCCTCCTGTGATGTCTTTATGGAGATTTCAGTAAGCAAGTATAATTACAATTTCTTTCCAATTCAAACAGTGATTTTCCTGTTGGTGGGAGGTTTTTAAAAATGTGTCTGTCTGGTGGTTATTACATCCAACATTCCTTTGTTTATATTTAACCAGTTTGAACTTAGGTCTCCTTGACCTGGGGTCTTAACCCACTGGAGACTCTGGTTTTGGCCCTACAGAACTTTATTGCTCTGATGTCAAAAGGAAAATTTACAGTGTTGAGCAGCAGGAAAAATAGGGAATGTCAGGATAAGTAGCAGCCCATCTTTGTCCATGCATCCCTTTTGTAACTGGAACAGGTTGTGCAAGCAAGGTCTTCTGCTGAGCTGCCACTGAGGCTTTGCCTGCTGTTGAGTTGTTGTGTCATTGGGAGGTTTGCTTATGAACATTCTGGTGCCCTTTTCTTTGCAGTCTGAGTCATGTTAAAGTGACTTGTCTGCACTTAGGCTTTGTTGAAACTGAGAGATACTTGGAAAGCACAGGTATTTCACTTTTTCATGGTCTCTCAACTTAAAGGTAAATAGAAAAGAAAAATTTATTCTGACTACTTGCACTGGTGTTTTTTGGGTTTTTTTGGGGGGGTTTTGGTTAAGCTAATTTAGATGGTATAGTGATGCAATGTGAAAGAAGCAACAGTTCTTGAAATCGTTCTTGTAGGCTGGTTCATTTCACAGGAGATATGTAAAGTGCTACTATTTGGGACATGAGTCTTAACAAAAGGATCACACAAGAAGATATGCTGTAATTAAAGTGAAACATTCAAACTACATTTACAACTAAAAGCCTTCCTTTTGAATGGTGAAATGATGAAATAAGACTAGGAGGTGGGTGATCAAATATGTGGCTGTGGTGTGTATTGGTGTTTGTCATACCTGCATGGGGAATTAAACAAAATAACACAAATGTGCTTGAAGGTGACAGAAAATCCTACTGAATGTGCTCCATGGTGTGCTTAATGTAAGCTTCTTGGAGATCTCAAAGATAGCACTTGTTAAGATGTGTGACATTACATGACTTAATCTAGCTGCTAATGTCCTGGATTTCTGTGAGAAAATATGATCTTTATTTCCCTCGAACCATTAATATAAAACTTTATATCTGAGTACATATGTTTCAGAATGTGAGAATCGTGTTACAAAGCCCTGGGCATGTACAACACTAAAAACCAATATGAAGAAGTAAAGCGCCCAGTGTTTCAAAGGATTCTGCTTATGTTATTTTGATTATGTGTTAAACACATTTCAAAAAGTTGGAAAAAAACCCCCAAACAAACAGGGATGTGAGTTGTAAAATAGCTGTAAAAACAGTAATCCTTGTTTTATGCACATATTGTACGCTGTATTCTGCATTCTTAGTGACAGGTAAGGTGCAGATGGGGCTGATCAGTTTGAGTGTAGTTGCACTAGAGTGTTCCTTAATTCTGAGGAGATGTGTTTGTGACAAATTAAAATTCTCTGTAATTAGAAAATCTGCAAATTTCAGGAGAGTTTAAATAATTTCAGAGGCAAAAATAGGGAAATAATTAGAAACTTGGAGGAAAACCTATTACCTGGCTGTGGCTGTGTGTATGCTGCCAATTTTTGGGACCTGGGAGCTGTCAGGGTGGAAGGAGCTGGGACGGTGGTGCTTCAGGCAAACAAAAACACCTTGAGTTTGGACAACACCAGAACTCACGTTTCTGTCGTGCCAAGGTAGCTGCAGTGGTTTCAGTGTAATGGTGGGTGATTTCTTGAAAATGTTAGCAAAGAGAAGGCTTTTGAGATGTTAATTTGCTCTTATGCAAATTAACCTGTCAATGGCACACTGAATGTGGAAGACCCAACTTCTTTTTCTAGAGTGGTTCCTATGGTTTCAGAGGTATGCCTTCTCAGTTGGGAAGATATGAATATTTATGGTACACAACCTCCCCTCATCTGTGTTGTAGTTTCTATGATTTTTATTTAATTTTACATTAAAAGATGTCATTTCTATCCAGTGCATAGGTAAATGGCTTCATCAGCAATCATTTTATGCATGCAAGAGCTGGCCTGATTTACAGAATGCTAAACACAGATGGGTTTGTTCCTAATGCTCTCTAGTAGCTACTGTAGGAGAGAGTGCACAGTATATGCCTAATACATTATTTACTGAAGATAAATGCCAGACATGATTATGGTAAATTAGACCTTTTGAATTATTTATGAGACTCAGTGCTAAATGTTTTTCTCCTCCTTGTGTTACTATAAAAGCTGTTATATAATTGTTGGTAAACACTTTTTTTGTTAATTATTCAAGATACAGGAAATAAAATGTTTGGTTAAGTGAATCTGTTATTCACTTAAAGCCATCTGGTTGGTGCTTTTTTTTTTTTTTTTTTTTTAAATGTATTTCAACATTTATCTCTACTTTTTGAGGTAAAAAATTAGTGCATTATCAGATAGCTTTCCTTGTAGTCCTGTTGTCAACTAGATAGAGAAACTGAAAAGCAATGTATGGAAAACCTTTTTTTGTTAGTATTACTTTTTTTTTTAACCATCACACTTCTCTTGAATATTTCCTGAAAATGTGAGTGGAAATATGTTCCATGATATGTGGCTATTCTTAATTGAGTGGATTTGTGGCAAAAGTTGGGTATTTTAGCTTGTGCTCTGACTTGCACAATGATTGCCCTCTTTTCTGTTGAAATATTTGAGTTCCTGAGGAAAGTAGGTCTGTGCACTACTGGCATGATATTTTGTATGTTCCAATCTCTAACTGCTTCATTGGTTTCCAGTAAAACACCAAATGAAAAAAATCTGAACTGAATTAAGTGTTCTATACAAGGAAATTCCTCCTCCAGCCATTTTAATGTTTGTGGAGTTACTTTTTCTTTTTCTAATTATATTTTGAAATAGAAATTCTAAGATGCCACCATTCCCAAAGGCCAAATGAACATAATCTATTTGACAGCAGACTGGCTTTTGGCAGCAAGGAACACACTGACAATGTGGGCATGTACATCTTTTGTCAGTTTTTATTTAGCATGCAAAATATATTTCCCATGCTGTGAGCGTCCTTCTGCACCAGTCTTAAAGCTGTGCTGGCAATTATGTGTTAAAGTCTCATTCTGCATTTTTCACAGAGACAATACCCACTTATGTCATCCAACTGGAGCATCTTTGGAGTAATTTGTATTGATTTTGATACATTTTCTCTATTATTTTTTTCACTCAGTTGGGATAGCAAAGCTCACTAGTTTGTAGTTGCTTGAGCACCACATTTGAATGTGTTGTAAGGCACAGCAGTTCTCAGGTGTGGAGATGTCATGTGATTTTGGGAGAATTAATTCCAGGAAGATTTTCTCCATGCTTTGGATTTGCCTTATGAAATACCTTATTGAATGCAGAGGTATGAATGGACACATGCTGGAAACACATTTGAGATAGTTCTGTAATATGTGCCCAGGTCCCCCTCACCATATTTCTGAGTCTGGAAGAGAAAACAGTGAGTTTGTGGAAGGTGGAGAAAGTTTGGTCAGGAAATTTTAGGGATAATGCACTCCTGCCATCGTGTATTTCTTACCAAATTAAGAATCAGACGACTTTCTTACCAACTGAGATATTTTGGAAAGCTGTTATCATTTCTTCTTTCTTGCAGTGGATTAAATTTCTCTCCCCCATACTTTTCTCTTGGATTCAGCAAGAAAAATGAAATACTATCTTGTGTTACCTTTAACTGACAAGTGTTTTTTCAATTGTTTAATTTTCTTCTATTTATAAAGCATTACAAGAACTGTGGTTTATTTTGCTATTTTTTTCTGGAAAGCTTATTCTTCTGTAAAAGGAGAATGGACAAATCAGGCCTAAATATAAGCTATACATTTGTTTCAGGGAAGCTTTTATAAATAATGTTAATATATGCATTTTGTTCCATTAAAGGGGTAAAGTGCAAAATGCTTTGCACTTAAATCTGAGAGTAAAAATGGAAAAAAGCAGCTTTGTTTAAATTAATTCGACTTTAAGATAAATTTCTACATGGGTCCAAATTCTGTCTGTTTGGTTTTTCCCCCTATAAGCCAGTGAGTTAAAGGAAGCAGCCCCAGTGTGGTTTGGCCTGTTCCTGTGTGCACATTTTTCACAGTGCTGCTGGATGTGTGAGTCGAGACGAGATGGTTGAGAACATGCTGAGCAGTGATTTATGTTTCTCCTCCAGCCATTTACCAAAGGAATAGGAGAAGAACAGATAACGATTTGTCTGTGCATATTCACATCACTTGACTTATTCAAATTTTTTCATTCCTTGTGATCTTTTCATAAATGCAAGGACTTGAATTTCAGATGTGATTAAAAAGAATAGTTATAAACCCTGAGCTAATATACAATAGAGAACAAAATACTTGCAAGGCTATAGAAAATATTTCATATCACTCCTGAAAGGCAAATTCAGCCAGCCAGGGTTAAAAGTTGGTGCTAGTGAGGTAGTAATTAGCATTAGTAAAAAAACCTGAAAGCACTGTAATGGTTAGAGCACTGGATTTCAGTTTCAAATGGTGTAAGGGCCAACTTATCATTTCTAACACTGCTTGTTTAGGTATCAAACCCTAAGATTCTGTGTCAGCTTTTACACGCAATTTCTGAATTTCTATTTTCAAGGCAGATGCAGTTGTGGGGCTGATGTGGGTGCAAGTAGTGAAATAGGTGTCCAGGTTATTCAGAAATAAAAATTTCTGATGCAGACCTTTGAAGGAGACGTATTAAAACCTTGCTACAATATAAAAAATGCCTTTGAGTACTATTGCCCCGTTTCACTGAATTTCATGCCAGATGTGCCTAATTTACTGGAAAAAAATAAAAAGGGGTTTGGGGCTGTATAATTTCCTTGGCTTGTGCCCTTTCTTTATCAAGTAATTTTGTGCATCCTGACACAGTAAAACTCACTGTCTTTATAATTTCATTGCTATAATTTCATTCATTTCACAAAAACTATGTATTCAAATGTTTTCTAGATTTTCACTCTGCAGCTAACTGTAGGAAAAAGTTGAAAAAATCCTGTTATAAATTAAATATTCTGAGCATAAGTCAGTTTGGAATCCATACTGTATTTAAAGAGAATTAGTTAGATTTCACTATTTATTAGAATTTGAATTTTGTCATGAAAACTAGTTTGGAAAATGTCCCCATTCGTTCTGTTTAAATTTTGGTCCTATGAAGAAAAGTTAAGTGGAATTTTTTATAATTTTTTTTCCCCTTTGAGTTCTATCAAGTGGAATTAAATATGGCCCCTTTGTTTTCTCCTAATCCACTGACTGCCTGCAGTTTTCTGATAAACAATTAGAGTAATGATTTATCTAGAGGGAAAACTCAAATGTTTAAAAGTTACATTATCTGGAAAATTATTTTAAAACTAAATAGAGAAGCAATGGGCCCAGAGGGCATGATGATTTAAAACACTACCAAGGAATAGTTCCAGTGAGGTTTGTAAACTAAACAGCCATCAATATTTACAGGTTCAGACAAATGCTGATTTATTGTACATGATTAACTTGTGCTTCAGCAGAAGCCCATTTGCCAAGACAGAAAGTTACTCCATTTGCCATTTGTTTGAAATAGGACAAATTAAATTTTTGTGGCTGAGAATAACAGAAATGTCTGCAAGAAGTTGGAGAGCTAGTCTCTAGCTTGAAAACACCAAACAAACCAACCCACCACATGCTAAAAACCAACCCCCAGAATAAAACGAACTCGAAGTAACCAATCAACAACCCCAAAAGACACAACCCAGGAGCTGTGTGTAGTGAGATACCAAGGATCACACATGAGATGCTGATTTTTCTCAACTTTCTTATCTTTAACAAGACGTTGCAGGCCCCCAGCACGATGTGTGCTTGGAAAGAATGGCTAGCAAGGGAATAACATGTCCGTTAAATGGAAAAATCGTCATCATGTAGTGGAACCTTTTTGTTTATAGGCACTCCTGCTTACCCCAAAGGGTTAACATCTTCATAGCCCCAGCCCTCCCCAGAGCACATCAATAAGGCATTTAAAATTCATTCCGGGGCATTTTCTCCTTGGTGCCTGTGTTTAATGGGGGCGCGGAGCAGAGCCTGTGCACAGACGATAAGAGACTTCCCCGTCCTGTGCCCGTGCTCAGCGCTGGGTTTGTTGACTGCACTCAGGATTCTCAGCCGATTTCAGGCGCTCCTGGAGCTGAGCAGCAGCTCTCAGCCCCAATCCAGCTGTTATTCCACCAGCTGACTGCAGGAATTAGGATTTAGTTCGCTGCGTTCCTCAAATCCTAGGGAGAAAAATTGGCTTTAGGGGCATCCTGTTATAACAGGGTTAGCACTGAAATGATTTGGAGATGAATGGAGCTGGGTACTTCCAAAAAACACTTTTCCAAGGGTATTTCACCTATAGAGAAGCATAAAAATATTTTTATTAAGAAGCCAAATTATTTTCCTAAATATTCAATTTTTTCCTGATGTGATTTCCACCTGCTTATAGGAGACAGGCTGAGGCAGGTAACAGCCTTCCAGAGTCACCAAAATCCCGAGCATCCCTTTGCTGGCTGCAGGTGTGGTGCCCACTGGCTGCTGTCCTGGGGGATGATGAAGGATGATGAAGGCTGCTGGGAGCACAGGCAGCAGCTGCTGTTTGTCTCCCTGGTGCTCCATTCATCATCTCCTAAGAAAGGAATGAGCTTCCTACCTCCCTTGCAGTCCATGTGGGAAAACCTTTTCCTTGTCATATGGGGCCCCTCCTTGGGAAACAAATGACCTGCTTCTGCCTCTCCTGTCTTAGGTGGAAAAGGTGTTTAAGCAGGAGATGAGTTAGACTCAGTTCTGCTTCAATAGTGGCTTCTGCTGGCTGTAGCAGGGAAAAAAATTGTTTTGGATTTTTATTACTCTGAGTCCTTAATGCCTTAAACATCTAAGCAAGTGCTACTGGATAGTGGGCACTGTTCAGCTCTGGTCAACACTGAGTTTTTCCTACCTGATATTCAAGCACAAATTTGGAACGATCATCAGTTCTTGTGCAGAACCTGAGAGTGCAGCAGAACTGAGGGCAGCCTGGCTGTGACTCCACTAACCACTGTTTCATGACTTTCATCTTTTAGCTGCTCCCAGTTGTGTTTTTGTAGGGTGGCAAAGGCTGCCTTCGGCTATTTTTAAGGGCTGATTTGTATTTTGGCTATACCCAAGTATAAAGTATATGTCAATGAACTAACTACATGGATCATATATTCTATGATCTCAATTAATTTAATTTGTCAAAGTTCCAGTGTAAACAAATCTCTAGATGTATTTGGAATGCTTCCTTTCTTTAATGAGAGGAAAATTGGGACTGCTGTGTATTAAATTCTGTTTCATAAATAATCATGGAAATGCACAATTTTCTGAACATAAACAGTCTCATTGGCCTCAGCAGAAATGTTTAAAGTGACTAAACTGATTAGGAGCTGACTGCTGTAACTGAAGGCTACAGTCACTACAAAGGTCTGTGCTTGGCCCCAAAAAGTCTTCTGTCAAGCATTGTCAGCTCTGTGTTCTGGGAATCTGGACCCATTTCAGTATTAAACAAGTTGTGGCTCAACCTAAACTCCAAAAATCTGAAATATATCTGAAAAAAATATTTGTACTGTACAAACGGGGCTTGGTGTGGCAAGACACATCAAGTGCCCTGTAGTTTAATACAGATGAGAATATATGTGGAAAACATGCACAGCCTATAAAGAGGAGCAGGAACATGAAATAAGAAGAGACAAGACCTTTTCTACTATGTCTTGAATAGATTTCAACAAAATTAACTTATTATAGTATTACCTTTGGGGTTTATTAATTGCATGTTTTCATTTCTATGTAAATACAAAAATACAAAAGAAAAAAGATATAAACCCCAAGTCTTTTTAGGAAGATTCATCTCAGGCTTCCCAGCTTTCCTCAGTGTGCTCAGTTTTCCCAGCTGATCAGTGGCCCTGGTGTGAAATTGGCTGGACCTGCAATACCAGCACAACACCAGACAGAAGCAGGTCCTGTGCCAGTGGGCAGTGCTGGACCTTGGAAGTGTTATTAGGGAACAGTTTGAAACCTGCAGAAAGAAGCTGCTGGTGATAATACCTGCAAGGAGGCTTTTAGGGACAGTAGGTTGAATAAAAAATACTATGATGTCCATGCAAGCTGTGTTCTAGTAGAAACACAGCTACCTTTTTTTTTTTAACTTACATTTCTGCTAAAATATTATCAGTGTCATACAATGGTAGCGTTTGGAGATCTTCTTAAACTGAGCTTGATATTTTTAGCAATGTGCAATGTTTTCCTTAATCCATTTTAATAGGATTTACAATCCTTTTTTTTTTTTTTTTTTTTATCAGAAGCTTCAAGCCTTTCTGAAGCTTCACTAAAGCAATAATTGTGGTAAAGACAGAAGGGTTGTATGAATTTGGCTTGCAGTTTCTTGATGCAATTTATATACATTCCCACCAAGGAAAATAGAAATAGCCCAACACAATATTTGTAGTATGGGTCACACCTGTTATAAATAAGTGGTCTTTTCTAGTGGTTTGCAGTTAACATATTTTCTCTATATTTGTCTTATTTTCTTAGAGAGCTTATTTAAGAACATTTTGAGATTCATCAGTATATAAAATTAATTTCCTAAACCACCGAAACTGGATCCTGTTCAGAGAACTTTGTTGTATCCCTCATAATGAAGTGTTAGCCAAATATTTTCTTTAACCATTACCTTCTTTTTAATCCTCTTAATCTGCTGTGAGCACACAGTCCCCTTTCAGCCCAGGTGACTGGACCACATGCAGACTTCTCCCATGAGGGAAATCAGAGGCAAGTGGACCAATTTAGAAATAAGGCTCAGAATCAATAGTCCCGATGATCAGATTTGCACAGTACATAAACTTGCAATTGTTACATAGATGTATTAGCACAAATGTGTTCTCAATGTCATGTAAAACTATCCTTGCTACCTGGTTATATAACTTGATCTCAACACATCCTTTTTTACACAGTTTGCTTGGTATAGAAAATAGTATTTTTAAAGCAAGGATTAGGAGTAGTTAGGGTTTAAAGAAAGCATTTTGCACCCTTTTGCTCACAAAGAGGATTATATTTAAGATATCTGACTTGACCTGATTTTCCCACATGGGAGAAACAAGTCTTTTCCCAAAATGCTGTGCAGGTGTCTTTGGCCCTTCATCCACATAGGACAACCTTGGTCTAAATGGTAAGTCCTGTAGAGCTTTCCATGGAGCCTGCTGGAATTATGTTTAGAATCTTGAATAATGTTATCTTTGTATACTTATTTCTCTTATCCCCTTAAATATTTTTGCCTGAGAAAAACACAAAGTGCATCATAACTCAGCTTTCCTTATTAGCTGATTAAAATCTTAGGTTTTTGTTATTATGTCTGTCAAAGTTGGTCACTGATAACATCAGAACAGCAAAAGCAGAGAATTCATTATAACTATCTGCTTCCTCTGAAATGCACTAAGCAGCAAAGACTGAGACTTTGGAACAGCAGTAGTGCAAGAAAAAGATATGGTAATTACACTGGTGATGTTTTATAAAACTACTTTCTGCTATTATTTTCTGCATATCCTTGGGCTCAAAAAGCACTGAGATGAATGTCATTAAAGACGCTGTATTCCCAGCTGTGCCAAGTACAGTGTTCAAGAAATTCCTCCTGTGCGTTTTGAAAAGTGTTTCAGCTTGTATAAAATCTATTTACAGAAAGGATGAACCAGAAGAGTGAGTGGGGAAAATACTTTGGGAAAAAAAGATTGTAAACAGAAATGAATACATATTTTCCAAAGAATTTTGGAATAGCTGCAAGGTAAATACAATAGTTCAGAGAGAAAAGGTTTTAGTGTCTACTCTGAAATAGGGCTTTACTCTGTCCCCCTCAACCATTTGTCCATTTTAGGGATAAAGTTAAATAGGTAATCACTGGGGGAGGTTTTTTTGAATCTGGAATCTGTAAAGTGCATTCTTGTATTGCAGGTCACTGCAAGAAATCAGAGATTCCTTGTACCCTCTGTCATATTTCCTGTTGAGCTCTAGTCACATGAATGCTGGATATGTTCGATTTTTTTTTTCCAGTTGAAGCCATGTTTAACTTCCATGATTGCCAGATATCTGATCCAAATGAATTTTATTGCATAGTTAGCTTAATCCAGTCACAGTATGTTGTAAGGGTGCTTTAAACTATTTTTCTTACTGACTGTAGGAGACTACAGCCTTGTGGCCTCATTAAACCTGTGTTAGTTGAGAATAGCTCATGTGAAAGAATAACCTGGCGTTGTATTGTCTCAATAGACTTCCCTTTTTGCAAAGGAAGGAGTTTAATAGATTACTATCGCACTCAAGTTTCTAGTTTTCACAGTTAGAAGATTGTATATCAATTACTCTTTAATGTATTATTTATCCAATTTGTAGAATTCTATAGTCAAATGTTTTAATTTGCTGCCCTGTTTAAAATCATAAATTGAATAATTACAGACTATAAACCAGTGTTAAATTGGATAAGCGTGGTTTAAAAGGTCTATCTCTATTTCATACTGCCCTTGATTGCTGAAAAGTTTTTTAGAAAAGGTAAATGCTGAGAAATTCCAAATTCTGAAACAGTAGAATTGCAGTCAAGGCACTGTCCCTCCCCACCTACATCCCAGAGCCAGAATAAACCTGAATAAATGGGATTGCAGGATTCTATTGGGAAGGCAATTAATCCCGAGAGAGAGATATCTATTAATATGCAAATGAAGATCATGACATGGTCAGCATATTTTAAAAGGTTTTGTGTCAGTGACAGGCATTTCCATTGAAACAAAGCAATTTTTAAGAATCTGCAGGAAAAAGAAGTTCTGAAAAAAGGAGTTTATAGAGGCTGATACTTTCAGAAGTGCCCCTTTGCTGCTTGTTCCTGACAGAAGCTGCAGCAGCCCAGGCACCAAAGCAGGGAGTGCTGGCAGCCCAGAGAGCTTCAGCCCTGGACACCTCAGCACCCGGGCCCTGGAGCTTGGGTGTTTTCTCCAAGTGTTTCTTTGTGCCCCACAAACAGAGACTGTCAAGGCAGGGCACAGATCATGCTGTTTCTAGTCGGCTGTGGGAAGGAGGAGCCAGGGATACATACTGTAGAGAGATCAAGATGTTTGCAGTGCAGGGCAGGCACCTCTCTTGGGTTTTGGCTGCCATTGGCATTGCCTCGTTCCTCAGCTCTCTTCCATCCTGTCAGGGCTTTCCTCTGCCCTGGGATTCAGTTCTCCTGGATAATTCCTGCCCCAGACCCTCTTTAGCTATCTTTGCAGAGTGCCTTTCCTCCGTCTTGCACATTCTGCCCCTTATTTTCATCCAGAAATTTGAGGCAAACATCCTCCTTCCCTCAAATATGTGAGCCAGAAGAGGGGCATGAACTGCCTTTTAAAGAGTGTTTGATCCCCAGCTCTTGAGAACATCAGTGTTACTGAGTCGGTCTTCCAAAATCACTGAAATGTTCTTAAGGTAGACTGTTATGAAGGGGCTCTGATGTATTCTGGCAGTTTAATATTCTCTTTATAAATGTCACTAAAGGGAGGCGGTCCGTCTCCCTTTAGTTATCTTTGGTTAGGCTGGAGACCACCAGCTCTTTGCTGAAAGCATCTCATGCTTCTGCTCAGGACCTCCTATGCAGTGAGGGTAGCAGAGCTGCTTTTAGCCCCTGGCTTTCCTAAAAGGAGCCATGTCCTGTCTCCAGGACCTCTCCAGCTCTTAGGAGGGTCAGTTGTGCTGGCACAGCAGCGACCACTGGCCCTTGAGGCAGAGATGATGCTGGGGACAGTGCCCTGGTCAGGGAACCTGGAATTTAGAGGCTAATTTGGAATCTGCAGTGGGAGTGCTGACCTGCAAATCTTTGAGGAAGCATTGAAAATTATTTTAGAATGCTGGATCTGGAACTGCAGACTAGGAGCCAGGCCAGATCTCTTGATAGATAAGCACTCAGAAAGACTGTAAAGCTGGAAGAAAATTGAGTTGCTAGTGGTCTCTTAAAAGGCTTTCACCTACTTAAAATCTTTGTGGAAATAAACACATAGTTGTGGGATGTTATATTTTGTTTCATTTGTAAATTTTTTTTACATTTATGGCTCCAAGCCACTTTCTGAAAAGTGAGGGAAAAACTTACTGTGTGCAGCTGAAGAGGTATGAAAGACATTTTTGTGCAGAAAATCCCAGAGCCTTCAGCAAACATGGTAAAGCAGAAAGTAATAGCACATGGAGGATTTTAAGTTGAGAGATTAAAGAAAATAGCCATTCTGTTCTGTGATACACAAACAGTAATAGTTTTGCTCATAATAAAACACTTTTTGCTACAGTAGCACTGCAAGAAACTCAGACCATTTTAAATTCATCAGAGAAAATATCATGAGACAGTGAAATGTTGAGATTGTGCAAATTAGCATTGGAAAATAGTTTGTCAACCTGATTTTATGACTATAAAATAACAAAAATATTTTTGTGATAGCCTGCAGCCTACACTGGGACTAGGGCCTCAAGGGAAAAGACAGCAATATTTCAAGTATCTCTTTAGTTTGTGACCAGCAGCAAAACTGACTTTTTATCATGAAAATAAGAGAGGTGCTAAGAAATCATTGAGTGTCCAAAAGTGCTTGATCCAGAATGATAGTCTGTGAATTTGTGTAAAATGCAAAAATTGGTGTAAATTTGGCTAATTATTTTCTAGGGGCTTACAAAGATCTTGGGTGTGACATAAAGTATTTAATGTGTCTATTTCATAGGTACGACATAACATTTATTTTCAAATCCTCAAAAGTCGGAGAGTATCTTTGAAAGGGTTTTCATAAAGATCAGTTTTTAGTGGGAGAAAATGTGATGGTGGTGGGACCCTGGCACAGGCTGCCCAGAGAAGTTGTGGATGTCCCATTCCTGGAGATGTCCCAGACCAGGCTGGACAGGGCTTGGAGCAGCCTGGGATAGTGGAAGGTGCCCCTGCCCATGGGGGTTGGAACAAAAGTATCTTAAAAGTCCTTTCAAACCCAAACCACTGTAAGGTGTTTGACTAATGCAAAAGATTTGATTTTACTTCCCCTTAACATTTGCCTTTTGATTTTTGCTTTACTTTGCTGTTTAGGTTATATTTTGGTAGGAAATGACAATTTTGTGACAGAACATAGTTCAACAATATTCAGCCATATCTAGTTGAGGGATATTGCTTATTTCATATGCTATTTGATGAATATTTGCCACTATTCCTATGTTTTATAAAAGGAGCAGAGGTATTTCAGTTTATCAAACAATGAAAATGTAAGAAGAAAGAAAAAGTCATTTGAATTATAATGAAGTGGTATAAAATTCACAGTACATTAGTTTTCATCTGTGGGATCTTATAATGAGTATTATTCTGCCAGGCAAAAAATTAATGTTGTGAAGAACTCCCCTCAAGTGCTTTGTGATGTTTCATATCTTTTCACTGTGTTAACCATCATAGGGTTTGACCCTGAGTTCCCAAATGTATCTCATTAACACAGAGATTTCTGCTTTAGTTTAGATAATAAAATCGCTGTAGCTGATTTTCTCTGTCAGTTTGTCAGTGGGATGGAAATCTCTAAATCTCTACTTTCTACAAAAGTACCTCGAGAGCACCAATACTTGCCAAAGAACCTTTGTTGACATTTCCTGTGGTACTGTACAAGTGTAAGAGTTTAAAGTTGCATTTTCTGCAGTCCTATCAGCACAAATCTATTTGACAGAACTGGGAGGCTGCACCCAGAAAACAAATCACTGTCAGGTTGCATGTTAAGCACTGGGTTAGAAGAGTACAGAGACATTTTTTGGCCACATGCACATTCTTGGATTAGTTGTGCATGCTGTCTTTGAAACTGAAGATACAACCCTTTACCTTCACACAGGGTGTAGAAGGCTCTTTTTGTGAAAGTCACAATTGATTGTGGGAGATGATCTCAGTGATAGAATTAAAACACTAAGCGTTTCTTTTTCAAACCAAATATGCAAAGGCAAGTCTTTTTAGGGGTGTATTTTCTTAAGAGGTTTGTAGGAGTGCATAGGATGCAGCTTTTGCTTTTATTCACACTGTTTCAGCTGTTGGAATTAGTGTCTGGCGTTCTGAGGTTCAGCTAATGATTCAAATCTACATCTGGAGTTATAAAATGTTGCTGCATCCATAGAAATGTTTCCTTGATGTGAAACATTAGAACTGAATAGAAACAAAAAAGCAATTAAATATAATAATTTTACATAAAAAAGCACCATCACAATTGCAAAATTGCACATTTGAAACCTTAATTTGTGAGACTGAGAGACCATCCTGTGCACTGGAAGTCACTGATCTCATGAGGAAAGTAAAGTTTACATCCTAAAGTGTTTGTACATGCAAGCTAAAATGCTTTTGCTTTTTAAACGCTAAATCGAGTTTCTTTTAGTTTACAAATGCTCGAGTTTGTCAGATAAATTGTTTTCCTTAGCAGAACTCGTTCATTTGTTATTCCCCTGAGGGTTTTTGTTTGCTCGTTTTTAAAGACAAAGCCTCAGAGAGCTTCTTGTGTTTCCAGCCCCACGCACCCCGGGGCCGGGAGGATGTGAACGCTGCAGTGGTGTGAGCACTTCACCTTTGGCATTTACAGCGGTGGCCTGTGCCTTGAGAGGGGGATGAGCCTAGAAAACACATGGATGGGATGTTACCTGGGCATTGAACCTGCCGGGTGACTCTGGACTCTGCCTGCCCTTCTTCAGCCGCCCTGGTCCCTCCCAAGGGTTTCCAGCCCTTTGTGGCAGTGCTGGAATAAATAATTCCCACGGCACACACAGTCCCTGTGCTGCTGTGGGAATGATCCCAGTGGCCACTGCCCAAGGGCTCTGCAGTTCTCATCTCCCACTCTCAGCTCTGGCAAAGTAGCAAAGGAAATGCTGCTGATAATCCAAGAAAGTGAAAGGAGAAGCTCTTCTCATATTGCTAACATGAAGTATCTCGGTGAAAACAAGCACACTATAGACTGTTTTCTTGTCCTTTGAGAATATCAACAGCTTTGGCAGCAAACAAAAGCAGTTCTAACAGAAAAGATCAAGCCAAACATAGGGGTTGCTGTCTTTTTCTCCTACACAGACTTGGATTTGGATTCCTATTTGTACTCAGGAGATTATTAATTCAGTAATGGTATAGTGTCCTAGAAATGTAAAGTATTTAATTCTTGCATTTTCAGAATATTTTTTAAAGTCAAACTTCAAACACTGAGCTGTCTCTGGACTCCACTTCTGTTTCCCAATTGACATCTGTTTTTTCTTTTCAAAATGAAAGGACAAGAAAGGCATAACTCCTCTTGACACAAGCTAAAGTAATTTATTTATCCGCTGGGCTAAGAAGCCTAGTATTTTTCTAATTTCTGTAATATGAATAACAATACTGGCAAGAAATCTGAGGTAGAACAAAAATCAAACTTTTCACACTGTGTGCATTTTATTGAGTAATTTTTACTTCTTTGTTTTGGAACATCTCAGAGTTCAGTTGTGTGTAGTTCATGCAGGCAATGGAAAGACAATTGCAGCCCCAGAAGTGTAAATCCAGCATGAGAGAGAACAGCTGGACACTGCAGCAGCACAGGTGCTCTAGGAATAGTGAAATAATTGTGATTGCTGTAATAAGGGGTGGTCACAGCACACCAGCTGTCTCACCAACATGAAGCAAAGTTTCAACTGGATCAGGTATTCATGAGTTTGGCTTCTCTGGTTTGCTGTCATGAGGCTTGCAAGTGAATTTCTTACTTGACAGAGGGGTAAATTGTTAGTGGCTGAAATAATAAGAGAACGTATCTTGGCAATGTGATTGAGAATAGTCTGAAGATAGAAGAATGACAACAAATAAAACTGTTTGACTTTAGAAGAAGTGTGATTTTTTTTAACTAGTTGAGGTAATCTGCATTTATATGTGCTTCAAAGTGACAAATGTGGTAAAAACTGGAATTTGAGAGATTCATACTAAAAGGAAGGGAGCAGCTTATTTAACACAATGCTCTGGGTATGGAAGGATTAAAAAATACTTTGCAGACAAAGCTTTGTTGCCATTCAGGGTTCAGTTTGCAGTGCAGTGCTTACAGGTTCCTTGGTTGCCCATGTCCTGTACAATTGATGCTGGAATAAATGTTATTTGTCTATGTCAGATGAAGGTTAAATTTAGTTTGGAATTAGTCAAATTCTCTCTCTTCCCTGTCTGAGCTGCAAACACCTATATGTAATCAGAGTTAAATGCATTGCACAGCCATGTCTTTTGTGTCATGGTGAGAAATTATTAGTTTTCTCTTTCACATTTTTTGAGGCAGTTTTTGTATAGCAGATGAATAAGACTCGTACATCCAGAGTATAGCACCAGGTACTCTTGCTAGCTCTTCTTCGTAGTGTTTGCCTGTAAGTATGTTATTTATTTACTATTAGTTTAGCAGTTTAATTACTTTAATGAGTGAAATGCCTTCAATAGTATGATTGCATGTCTAATGAGGTGTTTGGATGAAGAAAGTCTTGAAAGCACTTTTCAGTCTTGAAAGCACAAACACTTCCATCTCTCGTGTCTGCAAATAATGTTGCAGTGTATATAAATAGTGTATGATCTTACAGAAGTATTAATTTCTTCCCTTTCAAATAACTCTGATTCAACATATAAGAAAATATTTTGTGGCAAGTGCATATTAGAAGACAAATGGAATGTTAGGATTTTTTTTTTTTTTTTTTTTTTTTTTTTTTTTTTTTTGTTGTTGTTTTGGTGTTTTTTTAACAGCAGTTTTAGGACAAGGTATTTCAGCCTCAAACCCTTGAATTTCATCAGGTAAGTCTCATGCCTTAAAAATGATGACAATTATCTTATAAATTTTAGTAGATTATTTGTCATTCTAATATCACACAGGGAAAAGTGTAAGTCATTAACATGAGTATCCACAATATACATCCTGAATTACAATCTTTGCCTCTCTCGAGCTGAAAGCTGTAAAGACTTCATGTGACTGTAGGGATAAAAAAGCAGAGCACTTAACTGCTACAAGCTATTTCTGCTGAAGACTGTTATTTTCCCCTTGTAAGTCAAAGGAAGCAGGACTGCAGATCCCAGTGAAATCTGAGTTCCAGGGATCTACAGGCTCCTAATGCACCTCTCTTTAACCAAAGGAGGAAAGCAGGAACATCGTGGTAAAGGAAAGATCTTGATGGACAGAGATTTCTCATGATGTGGCTGAGTTTGGAGACTAACCTGTTTTATTTCAAATACTTTTGAAAAGTTTTATAAAAGAGCCATTTTTATTAGTATGGAATATCAGGCTATGACTGGTTGAGTATATGCTACTGCTGTCCTGAATTCGAAAAGATTTGTACTGATTGTAGTAAGAAAATTAATAAAGATAAGCCTTTTACTGTAAACTTCTAGACATTTTCGATTTTAACTTCACAGGGTTTGCTACTCTGGTTTTTTCAATGAATTTCAAAATGCTGTGACATTTAGGAACAATTGGAGGAAAAAAGTATGTTGCCCTTTATTACAAAACAGTAATTCTGCACTTTTGCTTATGTTTATATTTGAATTAAAAGAAATGTTAATGTTTGCATTGAAAGCTGGACCATTCTGAAACTGCAGATGCACTGTAAGCAGGAGAGAAAGATTATATAACTTAGACAGAAAAGGTAGAAATGGCTTTGAAATTGCAGGTACACTGAAGAGGTGAAGCTTCCAAACTGAAATTGCATTGACATTTAGCAGTGGAACAATGGGCTTGCATCATGATTTGTTCTTATATAAGCAGACTTTAAAGTTATTTCTCTGAATCTTTCTGCTTAAATTGGATTTTATGACCCCTTTATTCATAAACATAAACTGCCTTAGTAACTGAAGAGTGAGTAATAGAATGAGCAGACCTGTCCAAACTTTACACAAAACTTCAGCAGTTCTAATGACAATTGTATGAATTGAGACTATCATCTTTATTAGATACTTGACTGATGGAGAAACAAACATCCCAGCAGGCAGCTTAATAAGAGAAAAATATGTGTTTTATAATAATTCTTGTATTAAAAACCTAAAAGTATTTTTTGTCCCACTTTGTTGTTTTGGACAAAAGGTGTTTCCTCTGTAGATCAGTATGCTGGTCTTGAAAAGCTGGAGATTTCTGTAAGGATCAAATGAAATAGGAAACTAGAAGATGGTGTTTAATGTATTTCAGGGCAGAATAAAATATTGTAGAACTTCATTTTTCTGCATAAATACTTTTGATAGGTTTTAGTCTCTTGACTGATCAACATCTGGCAGCTGTATTTACTGCACATACTTCTACTTAATTCTCATGAGGGTCGGGTATAAAATCTGTATATCTCCTAAATTCAGCAGTTTTTCCCAACAAGGCTTGTTCCATGCATGTGAAGCAAGAATCCCTAAAAAACATACAAACCCACAACTTTGCACTTGTTAGTATAAACATACTTAAAAAAAAAATATGAGTGTATTAAAATCTAACTTAAGTCTGCCAAAAGTCCACTAACCAGACTGGCAGCAACATAGATGCTAGAGAACTTAATGGTGGTTGCAATATTTGGTTAATCAGGTGTGCAGCCTCAGCTCTGGCAAATGGTTTGGGGTTTGTATTTCCAGTGCAATTATCACCAGGTTTCTCTGCATGTGCTATGTGTTACTTACATACAGAGTAGCTGCTCTGCCTTTGATCTCCATGTTTATGGTAGAGAGAAAGCTGGTTGCAATGGTAAATGTTTATGTAAAAGCACACACTTGTTTAAATACTTTAAATACTGACTCTACTATAAAATGCTGGTGGCATTGCATTTTAGCATTTGTGTACGTTTATATAATAAATTAGTTTTTAATATTCAGGCTTTTTATATCTTACTTGGTCATCCATTTAAACTCTCTCTTGTCTCTTTGTCCCTTTCTAGTATATCTAGACATATGAAACAAGACCAGGGAAGATATTTTTACTCTGATGTAGCAGTGTCACATCTGCTGTGCCAAGTGTTTAACCTTTTACCACAACTTAGTTCTCATATAAGTGGCATTTTATGCCCATTTTACAGGAGATTAATTTTCCTCTGCTTGTTGTCAGAGAACTGTTGAGTTTCACAGTGCTTGCAGTCATAGTGCCAGCAAATTTCTCAGTTTTGAAAGTTGTTTCTGCTATGGCTGAACAGAGATGTGTCACACATCCTGTCTTGCTGTAACAACATGATGTGTTTATTACAACACAGAGTTGTGTTTGTGTTGAGCCTCAAGGAAGCAGTTTTTTCCCAACTCCATTCATGCAGTGCTGTGGATTTTCTTGTGTATGTAATAGGCTGCTGTTTAGTCAGCATGAAATCCAAAATCAGCAGTCAGTGTAAGTGTGTGCGCCTCCACAGGAACTGTGTCATTAAACAAAGGTTAAATCAACTAAATGTTGTGGGAAGAGAAAACTGAAATTATTCAACATAGTCTGTTTTGTCCAAAGCAATAATATGAAACTGAATCTATAACATGAAATCTATAGAACCAAGACAATCCTTTGGAATAATATTCCATGCAAAATGTCTAAGAATTCTTAAATATTTTCCTGGTTATTTGTTACAAATCCTGCATATCTGTGCATAGACCATAGGTGGGAGTTTCTCAGAGCATATCCTTTAATGTGTTGCAGACTTGAAGGAGCTCAGCAGATGGATTGCTCCCTGTTGGTAAAATCTTCAGGTAGGAAAATGTAAATTGGTGGCTTGTAACCTGCATACAAGCCTTGGTCTCCTGCAGTCCAGTAGGAGATTTTAACACCAGCAAATTGTCTCTAAGCATTAACTACCTCCAAAGGTTTCTGGCACTTTGAAGGGAGCCCAGCCTGGGAACATCATGGCAGAAAGAGTTGCTTCAAATCTGTAGAAACAAACTGAATTCCTTTGCCACTTTTTGGTGAAGGTGACTGATGATCATATTAAAATGTTAAGATAATTACAAATTATTAAAAGTATCTCTCATTGCTTAATAACATTTTCTGTCTCTATCAATAATAAATGTCACTATCAACATTTTAATTATATTTGTTAATATGTAGTTTTAAATGATATAAACAATATATGAACAATGCAAAGGAGTGAGATGTGCTTTCTTTTTTTTTTTTTCTGTGGTTTATCAAGCGACTATCTCACTGGCATTTAAAAATTCT
Organism: Sylvia atricapilla; assembly: GCF_009819655.1. Lineage (NCBI taxonomy): Eukaryota > Metazoa > Chordata > Aves > Passeriformes > Sylviidae > Sylvia > Sylvia atricapilla. The sequence continues at coordinate 14,014,561 of NC_089150.1, read as the reverse complement.
TTTTTAAAAGCATGATTTGTTGAAATAGAATGGACTAGCTCAGTGTTAATGGTGGCACACAGGCACCTCGGGCGTCATTAGCTATTTCACTCTGTCAGCTATTTGCAGAGGGCAAGGATTTTATGACATTTCACTCACCAGCTGTGCATAGCTTTTGCTCAAGGAAGTTTGCTAAAACAGATAATATAATGATGAATTAAAATTCTAAATTACGAAGACATAAGGATGTATACCCTGAGTACAGAACATGCATTTGGTTTAGAGGAGATCTGCCTCTTTGGGAGTTTTCCTGTAGGTTCTAAGTGACCTATAATTTATAGTTATTTCATAAATACTCTTTACTGTAGTATTTTGAAAACATACTGTCATAAAAATTTACTTGCATTTTCAGAATACACAATTCTCTGTAGGCTGCTTTTATTCCTGTATGTGAAGCCTGGGGTTGTAGTAGCTGGCCCTGCTATACTCTGTACCCTTAGCACAGGATAAATATATTTGTATGGAGAGCATGGAAGGAAACCACCTGTTCTCTAAAGATGTGCAATCTGCTTTATCTGGTTTTGTTTCCTGGGTTCCTGGGGGTAGTTTTTTATCTTGACTTCGTAAATTTTAGACATACTGTTTGGAGAATCTTTTCCCAAGATTTCCTTTTTTGGAGGAAGCAAAATGTGCAGTGACAGTACAAGCTGCTGGTCATTCATCCTTGCAATGGTAGGGTTAAAATACGCTGATGCACATTCAGAAGTCAGTATTTATCAGAAGTGGTTTGGTCGTATCTGGTGGTTGTGGTTCTTTCATGATTAAACTTTACAAAACTGTGACAGTTGTAGCGTCAGGTGGCTCATGCTCTAAGATTTCTCGAGCTTTAAGATAACTGCATTTGACAGACTTTGCCAGCTGTTAATCCAGGAAATGATTAAAGCATCTTGGATGAGCATAGATAAACTTTCTGATTATATCATTAGTGTGGAAACGTAATCCCCTTGAGGAAAAAACCATGGCAGTATTAGTGACATGGAATTACGTAGTGCACAGCTTAGAGGGTATAACTAGACAATATAGAGAAAAACTATTTTTTTTTGCTATCTAAAGACTTAAAATATTTGACGTTCTCATTCTGTTGGTATTAATGGAGAGCTCTGGATTATAGGCCTGATCCTAAACATAAGGGGGTAAAAAAGAAATTTTTTTCTTGTCTTCAGTGAGGTGTGAAACAGATTCTGGAGTTTCCTCATTACAACCAATGACAGATTAAATATGGGCTGTTATTTAGTATAATAATTGTTCATTGTTTTTTCTTACTCTGAAAATTTTCATTTCTTTTTGCTCTAAGCATCTTGGCTTCAAAATGTTCCATATTATTAAGTCTGGTTCTGAGACCTTCAAGGATTTGTAAAATACACTCTTAGCAATTAAATCTAAATTGAAGCAATTTCACCCTGCAGTCAGAATTCAACCACACTCCTTTCATATTTCAGCTTACCTTTTCATCTGAAATACCCAAATATTTATGCTAATCTTATCAGGAAAATAATTTTTAAAAATTCTTCCAGATTACTGTAGTACTGAACTCAGCCTCTGTGTTTAGCCAGAGCAAAAGTGGAATATTTAAGGTCAACTGCTGTATCAGATGCCAGGAAATCTGTTATCAGACAGAACATTTCACACTTCAGTAAACTCCAAATTAATTACATTGATGGTACATGAATACCAAAAGAAAGTGAGCGTAATTAATGCTGCTTCAGCAAACATCAGAGGAAATATTAGAGATTTCCAATTGATGATAATGCTAATGTGCTACATAAAAGTATTTTATTAGAAATGGTATAATGCTGTCTCTTGCAGTGCCTGTGTAATGTGCCAGTTTATTAATTTAAACATGTTTTTATTGGCAATTTAAGATTATATCAGCATGCAAATGTGTTTTAGTATAGTCTTAATTACATTCAGTTTCCTTGCAGGACAGTTTAGGTGTGAGAACAGACAAATCTGAATTGAAATAAGAGCATATATGAAGATATTGGAAGACAGCAAACCTGCTACCCTAGACTTGTGGAGGGCAGACGTTGGCCTCTTTAGGAGACTGATTGATGCAGTCCCTTGGAAGGCATTCCTGAAGGGCAGGGAAGTCCAGGAAGACTGGACATTCTTCAAGAAGGAAATCTTAAAGGCACAGCAGCTGTTTGACCCCATGTGCCAAAAGATCAGTGAAGGGGGAAGACTGTCTCCTGCCTGAACAGAGAGCTTTGGCTGAAATGCAGGAAAAAAAATAGAGAGGGTTTATGACCTTTGGAAGATGGGACAGTGATCTCAGGAAGATTGCAAGGATGTCATGAGGTTGTGCAGGGAGAAAATTAATGGGTCAAATCCTAATCTGGCTACTGCCATAAAGGATAATTAAAGAATGTTTCTAAAGGATGTTGACTACCAAAAGGAGGCCAAAGGAGAATCTCCATCCTTTATTGGCCTTGGGGAAAATATAGTACACAACTCTGAGGAAAAGGCTGTATGAATGCCTTCTTTGCCTGTCCTTAATTGTAAGACCAGTTGTTCTCCAGGTACCCAGGCCCCTGAACTGGAACAGAGGGAAACCCAAATAACCCAAAGGGAAATGGTCAGCAACCAGCAACCTCCCACACCCCAGAAACACACAGACTGTGGGACCCACCCAAGGGTATGGAAGGAGCTGGTGGAAGCACTCACTGGGCCACTTCCCATTATTTATCAGGGTCTGAAGAGGTCTCAGTCGACTGCAAGTTGCCAAATGTGATGCTCATCTACAAGATGTGTAGGAATGAGGACCCCAGGAAGGTCAGGCTTGTCAGTATGACCTTGGAGCTGGGGAATGTTGTGGAGCAGATCATCCCAAGTGCCCTCACATGGCACATACAGGACAAGCAGGGACCAGACCCAGTCAATGTGAGCCAGTTTATACAAGGCAGGTCCTGCTTGACCAACCTTATCTCCTTCTGTGACAAAGTGACTCCTTAGTGGATGTGGGAAAGGTGGTGCTTGTTGGACTCCCTGGACTTCAGGACAGCCTTTGACACCATTTCCTGCAGAATTCTCCTGGACAAACTAGCTGCTCTTGGCTAGGGTGTGTGTACTCTTTGGCGGAAGAAAAAGTGGCTGGGTGGCTGGGACTGGAGGGTGGTGGCAGTGGAGTTACCTCCAGCTGGGGCTGGTCACCAGTGGTGTTTCCCTGGGATTTGTAGTGGGGCCACACATTTGCCAGTGATCTGATGAGGGAGTTGAGGGTACCACAGTCAGCTGCAGATGACTCCAGTCATCTGGAATGTGGGTGGGAATGTTGGCTTGCTGGAGGGCAGGAAGGCTCTGCAGAGGGTTCTGGTGAAGGGTCTGGAGCACAAGTCTCACAGGGGACCTGGAGGTGTTTAGCATGATGAAAAAGAAACTCAGGGGGACTTTACAGCTCTCTACAACTACTGACAGGAGGGTGTATCAAAGTGGGGGTTGTTATTTTATCTTCTCTCACATAACAAGAGACAGGATAAGAAGAAATGGCTTCAAGTTGTGGCATGGGAGGTTTAGATGGCTATAAAAAAAACCTTCCTCAGTAAAAGAGCTGCAAAGCTCCCTGGGAGCAGGCTGCCCAGGGAAAAGGTGGAGTTGCCATCCCTGGAGGCATTTAAAAGATGTGTAGATGTGGCATCAAGTGATGTGGATTAGTGGTGGCTTGGACAGTATTGGGTTAATGGTTGGACCTGATGACATTAAAGGTATTTTCCAACCTAAACTATTCTATGATTCCCTGTCTTCTAGGGTTTATAGTGCAACATTAAAAGCTGATGCTATCTCAAAACACCATCCGTAATTCAGTGACATTTACGCAAAAATATGCCATTAATGGTATTATGCCTTCTATTGTTTACAGTCTGAGCCATAATGAATTCCACCCTGCCTATTGTAGAGTACTGTAAGAGCAGCCACTGTAAAACAAGCTGTCGGCATCCAGAATGCAGTTTCTCACCCAGAAACAATGTAATAAGAAAAATAATTAGATTCTGTGATTAACAGAACACAGTGAAATTATATAAGGTGGTTTTGAATTTTTTTGCAGATGTTAGCACTTTATAAATTTGCATTGGAATCTTATTTCAGCCACTAAGACTGACTTTCAAGCAACAGTAAGCAGGCTATAGTTAACCACTGAAGCAGAAATTTAGAGTCAATGAGTAATTATTAAGAGCTTTCCAGAATATTAGCTGTTTCAGTTGCTGCAGTGATGGAATAGTCCATTAGATATTTCTGTTTCTGGCAACTCCGGAGAATTGATTCTGATACGAAACAATGAGCCATTTTGATCAATACTGTAATTATTCTTATTGATGGATTGTTTTACAATGATAGTCATCACTGCAATGTGTCTGCTCAGGAGGCATCAGGACTGTCCGCTGCATGCAGTAATGCGCCACAAATATCGGATTCAAATCAACACACTATTGAGGCTGGGCTGACAAGCGTGAAATTAATTGTTCCACTTCATGTAAGACCTGCATTCTTCTTTTGAGAGAGTAATTTGTTGCTGTGTGTAGCCTGGGAACAGTACAGCTTTGGTGCCATGTTAGGTGTGGCTTTCTTGGTCTTTGTCTTTTCCCTGCTCTTTGCAAGATCAGTTCTTTTACTCTTTTTAAAGCAAAATCAAAGGAATTTGTGACTCAAGAGCTCTGGCAAAGTTCATATTCTTTCAAGTTTGTGAGGATGGAATTGCATATCATGGTAAAGAGAAAAATAGGCTTTATCATCCAAGCTATAGAAATATTTTAAAATACAGGAGTATCACTGTGAGGTGAGGAAATTCAAAATCCTTGTATATGGAAGTATAGCAGAACAAGATAATGTTTCAAAAGCTGTTTTTGGTTTTGTTTTTTTTGTTTTTTTTTTTTTTTTTTTTTTTTTTTTTTTTTTAATTCATCTGAAATGTTGCATCATTACTAGCGTGGGTTTTTTTAAATGGATATTTATATTGAAAATGTTATCTTTAAATTGCCTTGGCGGAAAAAGAAACTACATTCAGGGAGAGAAAATATTTAGAAACATAAATATAGATGTACTGTGCCACACCACTTCAGTTGATTCATGGTTGGTTGGACAAATGGCTTATTAATAAATGGAAAGTAATTAATCAATGCATTGTGATAGTGAAGTGACAGTTACTAGTACAGTTCCCAAAATTGTGTTGCCCTTACACTTGTGTGTTTCTACTTTGAGGAAGTTAATTTTCAGTTTAAGGTTTCTAAAAAGAATATTCATGATATTAAAATACTTGAACTTAAAGGTTTTTAACTTTATCTTATTCTGCTTTATCATTTTCTTCTCTTTTGTTTAATTTTTTTTTCCTCAAATAAAAGGCAAAGATTGTTTGTTGCCAACTGGCATGGTGTGTGCACCCATGCATGTGTAATTTTTCTTCATCTGTGTAAATTCTAACAAAATAAATTCATAGCTGGCTATGAGTATACTGGTTTGAATATGGCAAATATAGAAATAGCTGTGGAACTCAATGGACATTTCTCAATCTACCATTCTGTTTAATAGTGTCAGACTTAAATGTCTGAGGATGATGCTGGTATTTCTGTCATGAACAGCTGAGAATAACCTTCTTGCAGGAATGAAGAGCCCAGCAAAAAGTCCCTGATTTATTTTCATAAATATAAAGGCTCCTGTCACTTGTCGAAAAAATGTCCTGTCCTAGTGCTGTTATTCTCTCATCAGCACAGGAGACTGTCAATCTTTTTAAATACTGCTTATCTACTTGTGACCATGGTGGGTTTTCTGTGATGGCACTTTCAGAGCTTTAGAGATACCTTGTGTTAAAGGATGGTGGTGAGAGGGTTTTACTTCTGAGGGTTTTACTTCTGACTTATACATTCTGTTTGTATTACAACTTCTTTCTTATCCTTTTCCCAGGGAATCTTCCAGTGATGCAACACTACCAACCGGTTTTTAGTGTGCCCTGAGCAGATGCACAAATGGTTTATATTTCAAGGATACCACTTAACAGACAAACATTTTGTTCTTGCAAAAGGAAAAGAAAAAAAAAAAAAAAGCTGTTGAAGGGCTTGACTTGTACTCTGACAGCATTTATCACACTGATACTGTATCTCCCCTATGTCCCATGTTTCACATTTGTGATGTGTCTTAGAGAACCACAGAATGGCTTGGAGTGGAAGGAACCTATGGCACCCATTGCCTTGGGCAGGGACCTCCCACTTGCCCAAGTTGCCCCAAGCACTGCCCAGCCTGGCCTCCCCTTATGCTTTAGTCTGAGCAGTAACTCACAGCTCTTGTCTAGTGTACTGATTTCCAAAATCCTTAGGTGCTGATAATCTCAGTATTACCTGTCAACAAACATCACAGATCCCGTGTCTCATTGAATCACTCTGGCCTCTCCTCATACCATTTAGGTGTTAGTAGTGTGTATCAACAAGACCAAAGCATCAAGCATTGTTTAGAAGTGGGAAAAGTGGCTTGTTTAAATCTACTTTCCTACATGGAAAGAAAGAAATATTTTGAGTTATATAAAATAACAGAAAAAAAAAATCAAATCTTTAATGAAATGTTTGGCTCAAGATTTGCCCTGTGCTAACTGAGGTTTGTTTGTGGGGGTTTTTTTAAACTTGTTTAGATGTTTGGTTCTTTTCTGCCTGAACCAGTTGAAGTTTATGCCATCATCTGAATTTCAAATTGCATTTCCAGGATGCAGGCATGAATCAAACACAAATGAAGGAAGCCCAGGGCCAGTTGTGGCTCAACTCTAGCAAATACAAAAAACCTGTCAGGGAGATTTAGCTTTGTGTTCTCTTTTTCTCACGTATCTGTACTGCCGCAGTCAGCAGGGAACTTAAGCTTTAAAATATTTCTTGAGACAAAACTTTTGCATTTCAATTGATTTTTTTATTTTCTTATTAAATTCACTTTTATATATCTGTCAGAAATAATGCCCAGAAGTTTGCACACAAATTAATCAACTATAGTGGTTCTTCTATGAATTAAAAAGAAAAAGGAAATACACCTTCCCCCTAAACACCAAACTTGTTTTTTTTTTTTTTTTTGAAGCTCATTGTTTTTTGTTGAGTTTTGACTTGTTCTTTGAAATAGTTTTTTTGCAATGAACTCGCTGAAATCTAGCATTTATCTTTAATTCATCCCTAGGCTAAACACAGAACAAAGCTCTTTGCTGAAGAGAGATCATGCCAGAACAACAGAAATGTATCAGACAGTTCTCAGAAACTCAAAGAACTGCTACTTGCTGACTTTCCAAAATATAACAGATATTTTATTGATCTGTCTCCTTCTTAATTACCATAATCCTGTCTGCTTTATTGCTATTATGGTGTGTGATCTGTGATCCACTCGAATTTTATTTTATCTAGGGTATCAAATATAATACAACCTCAGTCACTTACAGTTTTGGGATTGTTTCTGCATGTATTGATTTTTCAGCTTGTTTTATTAAATTGCAAGGGGAATAAATTCAAAAGCTTGCTTGCTTGATAGATGTTTACAATTTTACTTTCTTGTAGGATAGAAATCTCAGCCATACAAAGAAGGACAAGACAATCAGAGCACATGGTTTGCTTTTAGAGATGAAAGGAGGGAGGGCAGAATAGTGGGTATTTAGGAGCAGGCACCCCGAGGTGTGTTGCTGTTGCCCCACAGATGCAGATAACAGCAGCTTATCTTCACTCTGGGTGGCTTCACCTGAGCCAGAAGTTTTCTGGGCAGAGATCATAACTCCTGCTCCTTGAATTTCAAGTAATGCTTTCCGGGTCTAAATGGCAGAAATGAGTTTCCTTCTTGAAATTCTCTGAGATGCTCATTTTTGGTGGCTCTTGTGTTTGCACAGTATTTCACAGCTAGTTTGCTACTTCAGGTTTCTCTTTGTGTAAGGTTTTGTGCTGGGGTGTGTGTGGAGCAGTTGATGAGCCCAGGGTATTTTTCAGTATTCTTTTAAAAACAAAGGATTTTATTAGTTTATGCCTAAACATCAGTATGTACAGTATTAACAAAAACTGGTTATTTCGTCTTCAAAAATTAAAGTCAACCCAAATTAAGATAAAAAAACCCCAGAACTTGCTATTTTCTGAGCCTTAGCAGGGAAATGTATTTACCTTCATGCTGAATTTTAAAAGAAAAATAGTATTTAAAAATATTAAAGCATTAAAACTTCTGTTTATTTGATGCTGTTTGCTGTGTAAAAATTCTGTTATCATTTGTAGCTAGTGTTAATGTAACTACTGTTAGGGATATATATATGCAAACTTTCATGTGATAATCACCCAACATTCTGTAGGCTTAACTAGTCATTGATTCTTTTTATTTGCTAATTTCTTTTATTTGTTCTATAGCGAGGGCTATACATTTAGCTGCTTAACATTATTAAATGGAAATATTATGTGAATCTGAAATTGTGGAAGGTTTTTTATTTGTGTGCTGCCCAAATCTTATTGATAATTTAAAGCAATAAAGATTCTCTGTCCAAGAGCTTTGCCTGGTATACCTTGGCATTTTTCCCCTTTGCAATGTTAATCTGTAGCTGAAGTCTATTTTGCACTTTGTTGCACAGTGGAAATTCACCCTTCTTGCATAAAACACTGCCTACTTGGAGCAGGTTGCTTTAAAAAAAAAAAAAAAAGAAAAGAAAAAAAAAAAGAAAGAAGCAGCTATAAAGAAAAACAGCTGAATACTTCAGAGTGGGAAATACTTGGGCAGAGGGAAGTTGTGGCTATTGACACCCTGGGTCTGGTACAGTTATGAACCTCAGTGTGTTACTGAAACTGAATCAAATGCTGCCTTTAAAACCTGAAATATGTCTCCATTCCCAACAGACATATTTGAAACAGCAAGTGCTCAGTATATAAATGCTTTGATCGGATTAGCAGATTTGAGGATTAAGTTTGTCTGTTTCAGAACTGGAAATCACTTTTTCTTAAAAACTCATATGCCTGCATATGTATGCCAGTTTTCAGAATTCTCCTTTCTTTCCTTATTTATACTTTAATCCCGGATAATATAAATGTAGGCACATATAATGCATTGTATGATTAAAACTTGTGAGAAAAATGGATAAAAAGTCTGCTCCCATTCACTTGAGTCAACGGTCTTAAATCTGTCTCTCACAGGTACTGGTTATTCATCTGACATGGTCACAAAATACCCCGTCAGCTGACAATACTTAGAGACTGAAGCTTAGTCTATAAGTAGGAATTACTTCCCCTTCCCTCCCTGCCCCTCCCCTTTCTCCACGCATTTGGGGAGTAAAGCTGAAGTGACTGAATTTTGAAAATCTGGAGTGCTTGCCGAAAGCAATTGGGCATGTTAGGGCTGTAAAATCTAATGGACACTGGAGTGTTGTGCTGCATTTGGTCTGTCCACAGGAGGAATGAGTTGTCCTCCCTGCTTTGTTCCAGGGCTTTGTCCTTGGGCTCTCTGAGATGGATTGTGGCACTGGTGTGGGATTGCTGGGAGTTCTCCCGTGGGCACCGTGCCGGCACCGAAGGCACCACACACAGCAGTGTGTGCCTAAAGCGCTCAGGACACACCCTCAGCCTTATGCTAGGAAATTCCTGGTTGGATTTCCTGAGCCAGAGCCTTGCTCTGACCCACAGCAGGGACAGAACTGCCTCAGCTATCTTGTCCCCAGGAGAGCTCCCCAGCAGGGCTGCCTTTGGATGGGGGATGAACCTGTGCAGGTGGAACAGCCACAGGTGCAGTTACAGTGAAGTGCAGCTCAGTCAGCAGCTGAGAGATAGAATGACAGTGCTCTGTGCCACAGAGGTAGATTCAGATTTTATGTTTTTTATTTTTATCCTCCTGATTCAGTTTACCATTGAGCATTCTTTAATCTGATTGATTTACATGTGGATAGCTGAAGGTAATGCATATAATCTAGTGTTCTGCTCTGTATAAGTTGAAAACCTTTAATTCTTTAATGGACTTAGTGTCAGACCTGAAAACAATAGCGAAACAAGTTAACGTGTGTGTATTATATAAACACACATATCTATATACTGCATTATGTATCTGTAGTTTTTACAATAGTTCAAAGCTGGGACTTCACCATTTCTCCTTTTCTGTGGGAGAGCATAAAGAATTAGGACATGAAATGGACAATTTACACTGGAAGGAAGAGGAAATATATAGAAAAGTGTATGTGAAAATGAATCTGGTTGTTGCGGTTTGAATAGCAGCCATTGTGCCTGTGTGTGAATTTGTTTCCAACAAGAAAGTTTCAGTGGCAGGTTTATGGAACAGGTAACCAAATTGTCATGGGAAAGTACAGTCACTCTGGATCTGGGTCAATACTCCATAGAGAAAATACAAATGAATTTCTGTACACAGATGACTGAAATTTCAAGCTAGAATTTAAAGATTCTGTATCTTCAGTGGTTTTTCAACAAGAAGATGGTTTGGTGCACTTTCAGACTTGTAGTTCTCAAACAAAATTGCAATTGAGAGGACTGCAGCCTCCATAGCAATTGGAAATACAGTATCAGCTCTGAAAAAAAGAGCATGATTTTCACTAGATTTATAATTGTTGGGTAAATTCTTAAAAACATAATAAAACTGATTTTTATGTTTTGATTCAATAGAACCCAAATCTGAAATGCATAGTTCAATGAAGGATTTTAAATGTATTATATTTTAAAATTATTAGAAATTTATGCCAGCAGTTAAGTCAAATTACTGTCCTCTGGTTACAGGATTTTATAGGAAAACCATGTTTTGAAACCTCTCCTTTTTCATCAACTGCAGTGAGCAAAACCTTCAGATGGGTGAATTAAATTTTAAAGGTTTAGCAAATAGAAGTCATATTAAACATTCTTGTTATCCCTCAGTGAAGTGCTATGAAATACTGTTTGCAGCAGTACCTCTGCAGGTTTGGGGCTTCATGTAGATCACTCACAGCCTTTATTTGGTTGCAGTAGCATTCTGCTCTTTGTATTATATTGCATTTGGATTCTATATAAGCCTGATTCTTGCTGCTGCTCGAATTAAAGATTATTATATTTCATATTACTTTAGCTCTTATGGACCTTTTATTTCATGTTACCTACATAGGCTTTAAGGTGTAAAATCTTTTTCTGGGAACTGCTTCTCCTGTGATTACTGTTTGCACAAGTAGGAGCTGCACTGATGGCAGTTTGATCAAGTAGGTGAAGGAGGGTTTGCAGGAATGTATCACATACTGTATGCAAATTTCTTTTAATTTAAAATTATTTAGAACACTTGCATACAATGCATTAAGCAATTCCCCTCAGATTTATGGGGGAAAAAAAATCCTAAAAAAAGATTCATCCACTCCTACCTGAAGGTTTTTATGGGCTAATTAAATGCCTTTTTTTTCAGGTCCCTTCCCCTCTCCCCCCACATTAGCATTATGAAACAGGTTGGTAAAGTCACGGTTTCTTCCAAGCTATTTTAATAACATTAACTTTACTTGGTACCTCATTTTCACAGAGATTTTTGCTGCAGTTTATAAAAAAGTTTGTTAATATTGAGGCTTAATTTGGTAAATAAAGTGAATATTTTGTCCACTTTTGGCTTGTTTATTGTAACTTCCAAGAAACTGAGTATAGACATTTTGTATTTCTAAATAGAAAATTAAAGGAGAAGCAAATAGTTTGTGTGGAACTTTCTGTATTATTTTTGGACTAGAGAAACCTGACATCCAAGAAAATTCCTTTTGCAGTTAGATTTTTGTTGTTTCTCCTTTAGGGTGGACTACACACTCAGGTTTAGAACAAAAGAAAAGATGATTTATGCAGCATGTAATGGTCCAGGGGTAATGAGTGTGTCACTGCGTGCTTTGTGAAAATAAAATTCAGGGAACCATAATGTACAGAATCTACAGTGACAACGATGAATTAGAGACCCGTAATTCCTCTGAGGAGTTCTGGGCATGACATAAACTTCAAACGTGAAGCTTGGATGGTTTCTGGTGCTCTATCACTGGAGCTCGGAAGAAGAATTAATTCTTGTTCAAGGCCCTAAATTCCAAATTAATGAGATTTTTCTTTGCTTGTTCAACATGTGAACCTCACCTTCTTTACCATTTTAATGGGTATTTCCCTACACCTTTCTATCAGGACATCTAACGTGCTCCCAGTGTGCTCCCTCTTTCTTGCAAGCTTATGGAAAAGAGCAGTGCCACCTTTCATTTTCAAATTACTGCAAACTGACATTTCAGCTGTACTTATAATGGTTTTATTGTTGTCTTGTTTAAATGTCCAAAGCTGCTCATCAGTCAGGTTTAAAATCTATGACCTTGTGCTTGATAAAAGCTCTTAGCTCAATATGTGTATGCTTTTATGGAATTTAAAGAGAAAATAAGTGTGTTGTGGTTCTAACGGCAGTTAATTACTTGTGGAGCTGCGCAGCTTTTAAATGAATGGTTGGAAAATATTTCTTTATGCAGTTAATCTCATAAGAGTTCTTTGGGAAAAATAAAAATAGGGAATACATACAGAAAGTGGTTGTTTCTGTTTTTATTTGATATAAAGTGCTTGTGATGCTTTATGATACGTATTTATCATAGGCTGAAAAGTGGATAGCTTGTTACAAATTGAATAACAGATTATGTACATAAGCATTTCAGGGAAGATAAAGATTTTCTTATGTTCGTTTCAATGTATCAGTTCTTCAGAGTGACAGGTACTGAGTGCTCTTGCTACACAAAGAATGTTGCTTCTTAAGCTGTGCATGTCTCCCTTGCATATGAATTATGAAAAGTACATTTTGTTTAATCAGATTCAAGTTTTAATCAAAATTGTGCATTCTTTCCATATTTTAAAAACTTGCATCCACACAGGCTGTATCTGCTGAAACTATAGTATTGTATTAAGAAAAACAAATACTTGTGTTTTTATATTAGGTTTGAAGTTTGCTAGTGTTATTTTAACAATCAATGTAGAAAGTCTTTGTCTTTTGTGCAGATATCATAAAGACGACACAAATATTATTGCTGGAATTCTATTATTACTGATTTTGTTTTTACTGTAGTTCCTAGGATTTTTGGTGTTTGGGATCCCACAATGCAAACTGAGACTGATGCCAAGGCTTCAGAACAGAAACGTACTCCTGAAACAAATTGTTCTTGGGGCTAAACTACTGGGGCCTTTCCCAGACTTTTGTTTTCTTCCTGATTTGCCAGAGAACAAGGTGAAGCTGACCATGGAAATATTATTATCCGTGCTTAATACTTTGAGAAGAGAAGCACCAAGACATTAAGTGACTAATTCAAGGTTATGCAAAACTCTGTGGCAAAGCTGGGACTTGAGCCCTGTTTTTTCATGTCCAAGGTTAATATCTCAACCACCAGACCGTTCTTCCTCTAAGAATGTAGCTTTCATTTTAACCCAAAATTTCACTTATGCTAATTTTTCTGCAAAACCAAAATCCCTTTGAATTAAATTTTCCATAGTTACTCTCAAGTAACAAGGGACTTAAAAACTGCTTCTGCAAAGTCTGACTATTATTAAGCTGTATTTGTTGGTAAAATAACTGATATATGAAAACATGTTTAAGCTTAAATAGTAAGATTTCTTATGCTTTCTTCAAGTTTTTCTTTCCTCTGCCACCTAATACTATAGATAATTTTACTGTAACAGTTTCTGGAAACTAGACAGATTGCGTCTGTCTCAGCAATATCTGAACTATAAAGCATAGTTTTCTATTTCTTCTCTCCCTCAATATATATATAAAATGGACGCTGAATTCTGAAGGAATTATTAATAATGTGATAGTTCAATATTCTAAAATTTAAAGCTGCTGTAGAGGGACAATTGACATTAGACTTGTTTTATATTGCAGCTCTCACTTAAAAAAATTAAAAGTATAGTATTCAAGACAAAAAAAATGAAATGTGAGTACATGCTATCTGTCTAGAAGATGTTTTATCATAGAGCAAAATTATTTCTTCTAATGCAACTTGTGAAACTTCATCTGGAATTACATGGGAATTGCTTTACAGTTCTGCCCTGAAAAAGGGTGACAAGCCAGGACAAGTAACTGGAAGAATAACAAATAATTAGGAGTGTAATCACAGATGCTATAAATTATTGGGAAAGAAATGGAATATTAAAGAAGTCCGAAGTATTGTATATCTAATGTGTGTGCTGCCTTAGGAAACAAACGAGCCTTTTATTTGCCAAAATATTTTCAAGGGAACTCAACTGTCAGATGCAGCTTCAATGATCTGGTTTGTTAAGATGCCAACTGGGGTAGAAATAAATGTAATGGCACATTTAGATATTATTCATACTTATTCAGTTTGCTCTGCACTGTATGCTAATGCCTGGTCCTCTTAAACTAATTCAGGAGATCTTGTAAATATTTTAGTGAACAAACGAATAACGTATTTTAAATGTTTATACGTCTTACCCATATAAGGTTATTGAAGAATTATAACAATTTTGGCATCAAACTATTCCTGAAACACAAATTTAATTTGTTTTACGAATGAAGAAATGAAGATACAGAAAAGTTAAAGTAATTCCATCAGAAGGCTGCTGCAGTGCAGAGAAGACAGCTGCAGTGCTCAAGAGATTTGTGTTGTCTTCCCAATTGTCATTTAGCAAGTGCTTTGTTCTGATTCAGTGTACTGTGCAAAAGAGGACCTTTTTATCCTTTCTCCTGATCCAGATATATAACCTTTAAGCCCACCTCTACCTTCTTACACCAAAAGAGAACCATTACATTTTTATGGAAAATATGCAAAAGTTAGGCTCTAATAGTCATGGAATTGTATATATTTTGTAAACCTATTGATTCTTTCATATGCTGTTAACTGACATTGTATCGAATTTGGATTATGGAAGAAATCCAAGGAAAGCCAGAGATGGCCATCTGGTTATGACCTTTACTCATTTGTTGTTATAAAATTTGTGAAATGTTTCTGCTCATGAGTGAAATTATTATCTAAGAACAAAGACTTTTTCTGGGCAGGATTATAGCCATTGCATACTAATTAATGGAACAAAGGGATGAGGATTACAGAAGCAATAACAGTAAAATATCCAGGAACAGTTGCACTGGGACATTATCTTCCTGTCAGCTGTGCTCTTGTGTGCTTTGGCACATCTCCTCTTGTCATCCCACAGTAACCAGAGACTTTTATGAGGGCCTCACAGAAAAAAGCCTCATTCTGTCCATGGGGCTTTTCTTTTCCAGAAGAAATCCTGCCCACTGGGTCAGCAGAACCAGATGGGGAGAGGAAAATAATGCTGATATTCTGAGTGAGATGTCAATGATTGGCCAAAAGGGGTAGAGGATGGGTGATTTCTGTAACCACTAATTGTGAGAGAAACTGTTCAGGGTGAAGTGATTCACTCTTTAAAAATACATGGTGGCAATTTGAGTATCCTCAGTCTGTTCTGGCATGAAATCCTAATGTATGGAGAGATTTTCACAGCTATCAGGATCATCAGTGAGTTCTAAATCTGGTAACTGGTAGTTAAGTTTTTACTGGAAAACATGGCAATATGATAAAAGGTTAGTTTGCTGAAGAATGGTTTCATTTCTAGTACTGAGTACCAGAGATCAGATATTCTTAGCATATTCTCTATATATTATGCATTTTCTTCAATTTCTACTCCACTCTTACATTTAGAAATATTGTCTTGTCAGGGCTCCTGTTGGCTCCTTTTAAAATTTATCCTATCTCCCACCTCGAGGCCCCTACACCCTGATTTTTAGATAGGAAAGCAAGTGGGTTCATGCAATTTTTCTATTTGTTGTTCTGGGAAGAAATTTCTGCTGACCACAAATCTCTTCTAAAGAAATCACCAAACACTTCATTTGAACCAATAATATAAAAGGGCTAGGGGTGTGATCGGAATATTTGCATGCTTATTTTTTGACTTTTTAAAAAGTGCATTATTGGCAGGAAAGCTGCAAAATTGACAGAAATCAAAGTAACATTCTTTAACGCAAACTGTTGCAAAATTTTCTATTTTATTGCAATACATGCTCCCTTTCACTGTTTCCTATAAATGTGTAATTTTATTTTTCTGACTTGCATGGGTGTCCTGATGCAGTGATTGGCGGTATTCCTGTGGCTTGACTTTTCATCACCAGTTGGAACAGGAAAGCTATGACGAATGAGCCAAAACCAAATTATGAACAGTGCAGGTTTTTTTATTTGTTTTAAAGGCTGGAAAACATTCCCTTATCAGCTAAGACATCGTTCTGCATCCATCTGATTAGGGTGTTCTAGAGACATCCAGGGATGCACGACAGCACCAGTAAAGCATAAATAAAGCTCAGGAATCCACACAAGGTAAGTGTTAGTTAAGTGTTGCAGGCAGGCTTGGGCCTCTGCTGCAAAATTAATTTTTCCATGTTCAAATGCCCTTTAGGAGAATTTGGGTGTAGGTTCCTGTCGCGTTCCACCGCGGGGAAACTGCGAGGAAGTATTTTAAAAATGGATGTTTGGAAACGAAATTAAGCCAAACGAGGCAAAACACGGCATCTGAGAACCGTTTATTGGCTATGAAAACGAGAAGGAAAACGAGTTTCCCAAAGGAAGGAGGGCTGGAAGAGACAGAGAGGGAAGGAAAACGCAAAAGGCCTGGGGGAGAGGGGACGGAGAGAAGGCAGAGGGGAGAGGAGCGCGTTCCCTCCGGGGCCGGGGAGAGCCGGGGGCCGCAGCCGAGGGGAGCACAGGGGACGGGAGCTCTGGGCTGGGCTGGGCACCGGTGACTCAGGCAGGGACACAAGGACACAAGGGAGGCAGGGCAGACTGGAGGGAGAGAGCGGGAGTCTGCGAGGGCAGGGGAGCCAAAACGTAGGCTGGGGCCAGGGCAAAAAGCAGAGGATTCAAAAACCCCTCTCCCCCAGAAAGACGAAAGCATTAGCTCCACAAGCCCCAGTCCAAAAGCCCACGCTCAAAAAGTCCGGCAAAGCCCCCGAGGCTTGTGACACGGTCACTGTTATGTCCCCGGCGCCGCCGAGGCCTGCCTGCCGAGAGGAGACCATCGGCCCAGCCAGTGTCCCGCTGCCGTCCGTGGGCAGAGACTTCTTGGCACCGATTGCAGAGTGTCTCTGGAGGGTTCGGTGCCTTCGGTGTTCCCCTGCTGACTGCCTGTCCCACGCCAGACGCGGACTGTGTGCCCGGCAAAGTCCCCAGAGACAGAGCATGGCACACGAGCGCCGCTCCGCCGTGTGACAGCCGGGGCTGGGACAGATAAATCGGCTCCTCACGACACCAGGGTCAGTTCGGGTGCAGGTGTCAGTGGGGCTGCTCTGTCTGTGCGGGGCTGTGTGGGGATAAAAGCCCTTCTGCCTGTGCATTGGCAGCGCCCCAGAGACTGAGCACAGCTGGAATCGGTCTGTTCCCTGTCGGTGCTGACAGCTCTCTGTGACCATGGCTCTGCACTCAGAGGTACTGCAGCTCTCAGAGGTACCTGCTCACCTGAGCAGTCCCAGGAGGAGGTGTTGAGGCAGGAGGAGGTGGGCTGGCTGCTGCCTTGCTGACAGTCTAATCCCTCTGGCTCACCCGTCCTCCCACCACAGCTGGGGGTGGCAGGAGGAACCTCCTTCAACTGGGGACTAGGAACCTCCTGAATCAGCAGCATGACTTGGATTTGAGAGCGTTCTAGCCAGCTCAGAGGTTTAGATGTCCTGTGGGTGCAGTTGCTCATCTGTAAAATTTTGCCCCTTATTCCTGAAATAAAAATTCGTGAGGTATCACGGTTTTGAAAGCGGGGTTGTATTACTAAAAACAGATGGTAAAAAGGGAGCTTTATTTTGAATGAATTGAAGGCAGCCTTTTTTGTTAATTCTTTAAAGGCACTGAAGAATAATACTTATTTTGACAGTGAAACAAAACTGTTGATTTGCTTGATGATGCCCAAAATGAGTGATTGAATATAAAGTTGGTTTTAATTATGCTGTAGGATTTTCAGTTATCAGAATCCTTCCCAATTTTGATACCATGATAGGAATACAAGCTTTTTCAGAGTCAGGAATTTCTACGCAAACATTGAAAGTAAATATAAAATAAATTAATAACTCTATATAACAGGTTATGTGGTGATAGTACAAGTCAGATTTCTAGAGCAAGAAGAAACGTGTGTCGTGCATCCCATGATTAAAATGGTCCTTGTGAATTGTTTTCAGTCTGTGTTTAAAAAAAAGAGTAGGTGGTGTTCTATTGAAGTCTTTAAAGATATCTCGCATCTTTTGCCAGTGGCTATTATGCATTCAGGCACCTCAGGAACAAAGAAATGACAGAGAAATGGATGGCCTGGGTTTAACTAAGTAGATGATGGTACAGATGAGGCCTGATAAGCTTAACACTCCATCTCTGTGCTGCCACTGTGGTTTGCAAGGAGATTAGAACTGTCTGACTGTGAGGAGGGCAAGCTCCACAAATTCACTCATACATGGCAGTTCTGTAATGAGGTGATACTTCATTCCTTAAACTACTGAACTAGAACTGCACAAACAGATGTGTGCCTCTGGCAGTGCTGTGCAGGCAGCACGGGCTCTGCTGTGCCTCCAAATGCAAACACAATGTCCACTTGCCACGATTGTATTTTATTGGTGTACACTCTTCTTTGTATGTTTGTAATAATAAGGGACAAATTATGTTGTTGTGAAATTGGGAAGTAAATTTAAGGATGTTCTTAACACGACAAGATTTGGTGTTGGAAATTGAGAGCACCTTTCTGTTGGTTATTTGCATTATGTTGTTCCACAGAAGAACTTTCAGAAAGCTCACGAGATGGAGATGTGGCTCCACTATGAGTGTTTTATACAGTGAAAAGCCCAAGGTCGGCTCAGACTCAGAACTCAGCTTTTCTGTGTTTGGGGGCAGCAATTCTGCAGAACCATGGAAGGATGTGAAATGACCACTGAGACCCTAATTCACACAGAGTTATCTTTATGTGCTGACTTGTTCTGCCTGCTTTAATAGCACCACTTGTGATTTTAACTTCAGTATATGTTAATTACTCTGCTGCTTAGAGGTCTGAATGCAGTTCACCAAGGTCATTGCTTTGTGGCGCACACTGAGGAATTTATCAATAGGTTGCCTCGCAGTGACCTGTGATTGTGGTGCTTTTGTTTGATGTTTTGAGGTTTAGTGAAATTGTGTATTTTTATTAAGCAATGAAATAGTAGCAATCTGCTGATGGCAGTTTGCTGAACATCATCACGAAGAATATGTTTTAAAAATGGAAACTTTAATTTCTGTGTCTGTGAAAATGTGCTGTTAATTATAACTGCCTAAGGTTTACTTTGTACAAAAATAGTACTTAGAAGAACTGTAATGCAATGAATATTAAAATTATGATCTTTAGAAAGCAACAGCATTCGCTTTAAAACCAGAGAACCAGTAACTTTATCTTGTTTCCTCTCCTAGAAGCTTGCTGATCCAGAGAAGGTCTGTAGGATTAACAGGACCTCCAAATGTTTCTTTTCCTAGGAAGGGGAAGCCTCTATTAGATGCCAATCACTTAAACTTTGTCTTTTTTTCAATTGCAAAGAAAGGGCAGTATTTAATTAACAGTGGAGTTGAATGAAAAAACCTAAGCTGCAGGACAAGCAAATGTAGTTTTCAGTGATGGGATTTCCAGTGTGGGATACTGGACCACAAAAGGCTTAGAACATTTCTACAGGTGCATTCACTAGGAGAGTACTTGTGCTGCAGGAATGTAATTTTAGGCATTGGTCATTTATACTAATGAATAACCCAACCAGAGCAAGATCTTTTATTTAAGAAACAAACTTTCAAATTGCAGTACTCGAAAAAATCAGCTGGTATGTGCATATGCTCCCAAAAACACAAGCTGTTTTCTCTATGCGCAAATAAAGTAATATTTTTTTAAGTGCTCTAAACATATGAAATGAAAAGATACAGTAAGGAGACAATAATACATGTTCATTTTATAATTAAAATTTTTTATATGATTACCATGTTCTTCTACTTGCTTCCTCTCATGTGTGAAGAGTGCAATAGTAGATTAATTATCATTAGCCTGAAGGAGAGCACACTATATTCTTTACAAGTTCATAATATTGATTTGGCTGTTATTCATGGCTTCTATTCTCTGCTATGCAGATTGATGCATCTTTAATTCATAGATACATTATCATTAATAGTGGTTTATTGACCAAGCAAAACAAAGCTGGTTTTGGGTCCTTTCTAGTGCCAAAGCTCTGGACTTTTTCTGATAAATGTATTAGTTTGTGCAGTCTCTTGGAGTTAGATGGTTTGTTTCTGTACACTAGGGTAATGATCTGTTGTGGTGCTGTAGGTAATATACATATTTTGTGAGGTGAACTCTGTTGGTAATGTAATGAATTCCTAAGTGACAAAACTCCCTTTCTGCTCCTTTTGAGAATCAGAAAAAAAGCTGAATAAGCATCTCCTTGTTTTTGTACATATTTTACAGCTAACTGAGCATAGAAAACTCTGTAAGTGATAGAAAAAAGAATATGCCCTGCATTTTAACTTGAAATTGGTTTGGTTCAGATTTTATTTGGGCGAATTTCTTTAGGTTTTCACAAACAGCACTTAACTGATGATTTGTTGAAATGCTTCCAATGTGCTCAGATACTGACACGTGGATACACAAAAATGAATCTATTCTAGCTTTGTAGCCAACTTTGTTGTTTAGTTTTTTTGGGGTTTTTGAGAGAGGGAAAAAACATAGGTTTGTAATGCAGGTGTGAGACTATACAAATTTCTGAGTAGAAGGTCTGAATCAGGTTCATTTTTGATTATAGGTTTTGATGAAGGCGATATTATTAGGCAGCTCTGGACACTTAATAAAAAGGTCTTGAGTTTTCAATTTTAGGGGAAATAAGGGCAGAGACTGGAGCTGGTGTACTTCAGTCCTCTCTGCAACGTTTGAAATTGCTCAGGGCTCGTTTACTCTTTGCAGTGATGTTTGGGAAGATGACATGTGGGTACAATATGGTTCCAAGATTACTATTGTCTAGATTATTCATCCAATTTTCATAAAAAACCAAAAATGACCAACCAAACCAAAACTGAACACAAACAAACAACCCCCCCATTCCCTCAAACTCACTAAACAAACCAAAGAAAAGCTACAAACACAACTCTGGCTGGGATTTTGATGCACAGGACTTTTCCTTAATGAGGTTTCAAGTGTTGTTTTTCAAAGTGTTATAGAGTAAAAACTCTGTTGGGGAAAAACATATTGAGAGCCAGCATGCCAGATGCCAGTCTAAGACTCTCATAGCTAAATGGTCCAAAGAGAGAAGGATCTGCACAAGTTCTGCTGTACAGGGCATTAGTTTATATCATATTCCAGCCTTTCAAAGGCGGTTATTAAATATTGGATTAAGGGTGGTCTGGCAGGTGAACTTTAACCCTTCATTTGTCCTTGTCGGTTCACCAGTTTGTTTTAGGAAGCTTTGAAGGAAATCACGATGGATATGCTGCTCTCCATAAGGATACAGAAAGGCTGGCCATCCTTACTCTTTCTTGTGAAGTTTTATAAGTGACTGGGAATCACATATGGAAGTGAAAAGCATTAGCTTGTGTGGCAAAACCACAAATATGTTTTCACACTTCCAGACAGTGCCAAATGCTATAGTTAGGTTTCCAAATATTTTTTTTTTTCTTATGGGTAACGCTGAATTCTTCTCAAGACATCTGCACTCAGACCACATGCAGGTGGTCTGATTTTCAGAGATGCTGAGAATAGACTGATGTTGCTGGCTTTGATGTGGCTGAGGGGAGTTCAGGTTTTTTGAAACATAATAATTTTTAATATTCAGTGGTGAGATGAAGAATTGGGAGCCTAAATTTAGGCCCAAATTCAGGTATTCAGATGTTATGCTTTTTTTTATTACAAGTCCCCTTTGATCTGTAGCGTTCTGACACCTGTCTGAAACCCTAAATCAATATAAATACTTTTGTCAGATGCATACAGAAAAGTGCAATGATGAGCCAGAGCAGCAGAGATCAATGCCATGTCCTTCAGAGTGACAAACAATGAAATATAAAGCTCATTTAAGAGTTAATGTTGAAGGTTCTGCACAATGGTCTAGAGGTGTCCAAGCAGACAAACGTTCGTGATAGAGAACATTGCAAAACATAATTTGTGTCCTGAGGAGATTGTGTTTCTTTTTCTGAGGTACAAAACCCATTAACGATTCTTCAAAGCAGAGCTTTTGGACCTTCTCAAAAGGCATGGACATGATTAAACAAAGGTTTGTCTTGGAACACACTTTTTTTTTCTTCTTTTTTTCTGCATACATTCCACTTTATTTCAAGTTTTCTTGGCTGCTCATTTTATTTTATTGCTTGCTTAGGGGCAGCCATGAAGGGTGTGAAGACAATTATGTGATTTTTTTTTTAATATGGAAAATAAATAAGTGTCGTCTAATAACAGTTTGTAGAAATAGCAAAACCAGTACAAGAGCTGGGTGTAAGGCAGACATAAGTTAAGGGGGAACATTAAGGAGAGAAAGACATTCAGTGATAAGAGAAGTCTAAAGAGGAAAAAAAAATTACCATATTGTCTGATTGAAAAAATTAGTTTGTGGTTGTATCCTGTGACCTTACACCACAAAGCAAGCTACCTCTTTTGGCTGTTCTTGTTTCCAGCAACCATAGAGGCTTTTGGAGAAGACTAATGCAGCTTTGTGTACAAAAGAAAATGTTGTAATATCTCATCCCTGCTGAGAATTGATGATGGTAGTGAGTTGTCCCCTACTTCTGAATCTTCAGTGGCTTAGAGTGTCCAGGATGAAAGGTTTGCATTCTCAGATTGCTTCAGTGTTTTGTGAGGAACAGATTAGTTGTACATACTTTTAGTATACTTACTTCCACCTGAAAATGTAGTGAAGGCTTTCCCTTGGATGGACATGTCCTCTGGATTATGTTTAATTCTGCAGATTTATACTGATGGGTGTTTTGTTCCTCATGTAAAGCAGTTCACATGAAATACTGTAGTGAGTTTTCAAGAGTATCAAGAACAGCCTTATGGAAAAAGGAGTCTCCAGGGCAGTTCCAGAATGTTCTTTTTCAGTTTAAATGAGAGCTTTATGTTCTTTTCTAAAATAGAAGCAAAGGTGTGGTAATTGTATAGGCAGTTTCTGTGAAATATATTTCCAAAGCTGCTTTTAATAGCCTTTGTTAACTGGCTCATGAAACATCCTTGCTGGCCTATGGAGATGTTTCAGATGTCTGAAATAATTTGCAAGACAATAGCTTGCCTTTTCAGCTATTTTCAATTATGATTAAATTCATATTCAGGAAGGCTGGTGAGGTAACCCTCCTGTAAAAGGAGTCCCACGTGCCCTTGGCCTCTGCCATGGGGCTCTGGAGGCAGCAGCCAGGCAAAACTTCCCGAAGATTTGTTATTCTGGTTAGCACTGACCAAAGCAACTTTGTTAAAGGGAAGGATGGGAATGCATTTCAAAATTCTGTTTGCTTGGAATTAGATTGCCTACCTAGTTATTTGGATTACCCATTTTTTGGTAATTTTTTTTTTTCATTAGCTACTTTGAGTAAAAAATAAATACGGAATTAATCTCAGAGAGCAAGCATTTGAATCTCCTGGAGTGTGTTTCCTTATCTTTTCATTTCCTAGATGTTATAATTTATGCATCACCAATGTGGCTGCTTTTCTAAAATTGTATTTGTGATGACAAGTACTCTGCGGTAGAGAAGCTTTTATCTCCCCCCACTAGCTCAGCTGTTTTAACCATACTTGTATTGAAGACTCTTCTAATTAATGCTGTTTACGTGGTATTCTTGATTATATAGATGGTATGTATGTTTATATATAGATAGATATAAACATATCTGGTTGTGAAAGGTTCAAGGAGACACCTTGTGTGGCATTTCATAGATGGGGCTAAATCAGGAGTGGAGTTGTTTGGTTTTGATGATCATTCAGCTTAATGCTTTAATGGATTTGGTTTTGTAGCATTTACACACAGCCATGAGGTAAAAATAGGTCAGAAGTAAATATCTTTGTAAAGATTAAATATGCTGGGGGTATAGTGCCCTTGCAGTGATTTCAACGTGTGAATTATTTTGCAAGGAAAGCAGTAACTATCCTTGTCAAGTCTGCTGATGATAACAAATTTCCCAGGATAGCTGATCTTTGGTTATAATATACCAGGTACAGCATTGAGTAGCTAATCACAGTAAAGTAGTATGCAAAAAATATATTTTTTTTAAGTGTTCCTTTTGTGAAGTGACCAAACTGGACTTTGAGGCAGCAGGAGTTCCTCAGACAGCAGTTTGTGCAAGAGTCAAATGTGTGGGGGCTAATCCAGAGCTCCGAGAAATGTTTGATGAAGTGAGTGAGAATTTCTCTGCAGAAAATGAGTGTGCCATCACATTAGGCATTGCTGATGGATTTCATCAACACAGAGAGGTTCAGAAAAGGTTAATAGGAGTGTGTAATGTGGTGTAACACAAACTCTCAATTACTAAGGAGTTCTCTATGTCAAGGTGAGGAGCAGTGTGCTGTTGTGACTCACCTTGCCATGCAGATCAAGAGGAAGTTAACAAAGTTGACTGTGGTTTATTGAGCAGGGCGTTGCAAGAATAACCAAGAGAACTTGCTGTCTTTGTAGTTCTGACCTGTTGTGTGACATTGAGCACATCACTGAATTTAAAGATAGCCCAGTATCCTCTTCTGCATGGAGATTTTGATAGATATATGCTTTATAAACTCTTTGCAACTCTGTGGATGAAAAACTTTGTACAGACTCTGAACTAAAGTAATTTTGTTCAATAACAAAAAAACCAAAACAAAACAAAACATAGTTGTTTATTTTTTTAAAGTTGCTCCACTGAATGAATACATTTTAGAGTCAGGAGGACCAGATAGCAGCATAACAGTGGCACTCTAACAAAACCACCTCACCACGGGGTCAGTGTGATAAGGGGAAAATACGAATCTTGTACGAATCAGCGATTCACAGATGAGTCTATCAGAGGAGTGCACCATCTGTATTTGATATCTCTGCTGTGCCTGTGCCATCTGAGTACCCTTCTGCTCAGTGGAAAAGCTCAGACGCCCACTCACATGCACATGTGATGCTGGCGCAGGCTTTTTATTTGGCTTCCAGTCGGGTTTATTCCAGCAGTGCGTACATGGTTAGTGACCCCTCAGCTCTAATGAGGCATTCAGAGGCTGTGCTGGATAATTTTAAATCTTCTACTGGGAATTGCTCTACCATCTCCCACATGCAGAAGGGATGTGTGCTATATGGTAGAGCACTGCAAGAGCTCATGCCACATAAGGTTTCAACTCTCACCAGTTTTGTCCTACCAATTTGAACATGGATATTGTCTTTTAAAATGTTGTGATAGACTTTCCAGATGAAGAGTAATTTATATTTGTTTTGATTCAAAAGCCCAAAGCCATGTTTTGCTATAGTTCCTGCTCTGTGCATAGCTTTTTTAATTTTAACAGAACTGTTAATGGAGTAAGGCAGCAACTAATGAGACATTTTGAGTTTGCTCCATATATAGGGCAGGTTTTGGGTTCTATAATTTAAAAAGCTCACAAAACCAAAGCCTATATAAAGTGCAAAGAGGAAGAAGTGTTTTTAAAACACCCTAAATAAATGACATTTTAAAAAAATTTTGTGTAGTTGTGCTCAAAAAATACATGTAGAAATCATTATAAATTAAAAGGAGCAAGAAAAAATGAAGGAACTTAATGTTAGATTGCAATGAAGAATAGATTAAGGAAAGCAAAAAGAATTTCTTTATGCATAGAAAGTAGTTTATTATCAGCCTTCTGATCTCTACAATTTAAAAGAACTCGACATAAAAATTCAAGGCTACTTCAGTTAGGAAAGTCAACTTGAGTCATAAATTCATGCTTTTAGGGGTAAAGGATATGGTCAGAACTGTGGCATTACTTGTGACTCTGTAACTAAAGGAACTGCTTTAAGAGCTGCAGATTGTGTCAGCTGTGAGCTTTTTGCAGCCTTTTAGTGTCATTAATTACATCTGATTGCTGGGGCATCTCAAACATAGAATCAAAATAATCCTACTAAGTTTATTAACTGCTGTAGCCCTTCAGTCCAGCACTGCCCCTCTGAAGGGAGTCACTGTTAGGACTTACATGGCAGAGGGAGAGAAGCGAGTCTAAACAGTTCAACCACTGCATAGCACAGCCTTTCTGCTGGGCCAGAGATATTAATTGAAATCAAAAGTTGGTGATTTAATCAAAAGTGTATGTTTCTGCAATCTCATTTTACATTCGCAGTGCTGAGGCTTCAACATCTGAAAGTGGTTTTTTGAAAATGGCATGGAGTAAACACACATTTAATTTTTTCATGGAAACAATGGATAGATTGGATATTTGATCTGCCATTTGCATGCTGGTTCTGCTTTTTCATTATAAAACATAAAATGTATATATGCACATATAGTTTTAACATGCCTGTGACAAAATCTCTCAACCAGCAACATTTGTGAAGTGTGTGCAAGAGAGCTACAAATGCACCTCAGAGGCAAATAACAGTTCCAAATATGCAAGACAGAGAGATGACTTCTAAAGTATTATTACAAGATTCCTGTTGAATTCCTTTCTTTAATCAGGATGGTAGTGGTATTTACTGGCTCTGAAAATCCCAGGGAGTGGGAAGAATTTTCATCATAAATGGGTGTAGTGTTCTGCAGATGTACAAAGCAACCAGAGCCCTTTTGAAAGACTGAGACTAAGGACGGTGTACACACGTGTAAGTAACTTGAAATATTTTTTTATACAGCACAAAGATTAATATCTTGATTTTGATAAGACTTGATAGGAGGAGATACAAATAGGAACACAAAGACCATGTTTCTCTTTAGAATAAAAATGAGGAAAAAAAAATCGAGCTGCAGCCAACAGTCTTGCTTCAAGAGTGAACTTCTTTTCCTGCCTTGGTCACTCAAACTCTTTGAGTTTTGGTGGTTTGGCTTTGTTTTGGTTTTGTTTGTTTGGGGAATTCTTTGGTAATTTTTTGTTAGCACTTTTTGGTTTGTGTGTGTTTGTGCTGTTCTTTCACTGCCAAATATTTAGATTGCATTAAACACTTCTGAATCTGAGTTTTGTACAGATTGCTTTTTGGTTTGTCTTTTCTAGATGATCATTTACCAAGAAAATACTCCCACACCTAAACCAGTGAAAAACATAAAAGCATTAAGGGTTTTGACAGTGAAATACTGTCTGTCTTTCCCCGGTGCTTATGTGAAATGATCTGGCAAAACAGATACTGAAGAAATAATGTATTTTTTGTGGGCTTTCTCAAATGATAAATGTTCTTGTCTCTCTAGAGGATTCCTTACCAAATGCTGATTTTTGCAAGCAGTCAGAATCAGCATTTCAAGTATTTTTTAAAAATAATGCAGCAAATCAGAAGTTTTATCTGCTTCATCTTCTAGACAATTGGAAATTCAATTATCAGAAGAAATTTCCAACTATGACTCTAATATTTTTGAAAGTAAATCAATTGTTTATAGCAAAGTTGGAGCTCTTTTCTCTCCTTTTACTAACAATACACATGTATTATTGCGCGTGTTACAAATTATGAGAATTATCAGTATCTCTGAATGAAGTAAAATTAGGGAATATTGAAAAAATCTTAGGCTTAATTATTTTTTTTAAATAAAACAAAGTAATAACTTTATCATCAGCTTCATTATTTTTACATGGAAGGGAAATGGCAATTTAGGGCACTGCTTGTATGAGCACCTTCATAGTAGCAGTGCAACAAAGTAGTTTGCAAGTCTGGAGTATAAAAGGTGAGCTTGGCCCAAAAGCTTGTTTTTTCCACCATTCATTTTGCTTAACTGGAATGATAGTGCTATGTTGCTTTCCCAGGATGACATAAAAATGAAATAATTTCATTTAAAAACAAATTTAAATTTATTCCGAAGAGACAATGTCTTTGCTGTTTTAATTTATTGAAACTAACCCCAGATTTAAGATGTAAAAATTTAGTGGTGGGGAGAGGATGAGGGCCTAGAGGTCTGACAGCTTTTGCAATGAAAGGAAGAGAATGCAGTATTAATGATGGCCTTTGTTGCGTTTTTCTTGTGGCTTTGTGTGTTTTCACTACCCTAGGTGATTCAGGTTTCTTGCATTGATAGTTGTTATAAAATTGGGTTCTCATAGATGGAATCTAAACCCCCAGCACCCTGCAGTGGGCACTGAGAGCAGGGGCACAGACACACCCAGCTCAGGCTGGTGCCTCTCCCCTCCGGGCATGAGGAGAGCAAAAACAGCTGGAAGTTTTTTTCCAACCACATAGTTTTCCTGTTTTGGAACCTTCCAATATTGGCTAAAAATTTGATAGAAGTGCTTCTTTATGGCGATGGAATTCCAAATATAAAATACATGTTACATAAATGTCTTGTTAGCCAGGGTCTTGCACAGAGCAAGTAAGCTCTCCTAGTTTTGCTGCAAATGTTCTTGAAGGTTTCCAGCAACTGAGTAGACTTGCACTATGCAAGATGTGGGGTCTTTTCAAATAGATCTGAAATAATATTTTGTGTTTCTTCAAATTTATTCTTTTGTGATGGAACTTTGGTGTTTGAGTTATGAAAAAATGTGTTTATTTACTATGAACTGGCATAATTATAAGATCATAAATTGCGAGTTAAGAAATCATTCACATCTATTTTGAGTGCAAGTTATTTTTAGTTTGCAAAAGTACCAGTTACTCAACATTGAGAATTGTGGCTTTTTAATATGCTTTCACAAGAGCCTAATAGACCATGTGTTAGGATTCTGTGTGCCTAGAAAATCTTGTGGATTTCAACAGTGCCATTCAGCTTTCAGGCAAACGCAGTGAAAAATTGCCTGGCTTTCTTCACTTGATGGCAAAGCTTAAATCAATAAATCTGATGACCTGAAAGCTGTCTCTTCAAGTGATGCATTTTAGAATACTTTCTAAAAACCCAAAGGTCAAGTCTAAAGGAAACATTTTTATCAGGAAGTGATATGTTGAACATGATCTGTGCAGCTGGAAATAAGTGACTCAAATTTGTACCTGATTTATTTTAAATTCTCCAGAGCTTCAGATCCTGTGGGATGTGGACAGACATTGACATCATTAATTAACTGGCAGTTTTCAATTTACTCATCGTTTACTGCATTTTATCATGGTATTTGTTGCAATAGCATTTACCTCTCTTGTCTACTGTGTTCTTATATTTTCTCCAGTGAATAAAAAACAGAAGCATATTTTTTTTATTTTAGAAAAATCACTTTTATCTCTAGTAATGACATAAATGGACTTCAAGAATTGAAATCAGAACTCTGTTGATGCTATCTAAGTGCAGATCAAGGAGAGGAAAAACCCCAAATTTCTCTGCCTACCTCAAGGGAGCAGAATGCAAGGGGTTTGTTTGAGGTTTTGTAGGTTGCTAGATTGCTATGAAGGTCTCAGACTAGAGATTCATGACAAGAAATAATGTGGAAAAATTAAATTATTTTTGAAATTACATGTATAAAAATTTACCTTAAATATTTACTGACAACTTTGTTTTTTTAACTTTGTTCTGAAATTGTCTGCAAATTGTGTTTTATTAAATATTGTTTCATTATCAAAACATTCACACAAGTTTTTACAGAGAAGTGTAAAATTTAAAGGAAGTATAAAGTGTCAGTCTACCTTGAAAATCAGTTTTGTTGGGGGAAATGGGTACAACATGTGGAGACATTGTCTTAACAAAAGAGTCCTTTCTTGCATCACCAGCCAGGACATACCTATTCCTGACTTATTCACTGTTTTGAGCATTCTAATATTCATCCAAGTGCTTTGAACCACTATTTTTGGTCACCTTACTCTCCCTTGCCTCTCTGTAGTTCTCTAAGAATCAGCATTCTGCAGGCAGATTTTAATGATACTTTTTAAAAATGATTTCATTTTATTCACTCACATTTAATTTCATTTTATTCACTCACATGCTGTGAGTTGTCCCAAGAGTCTGCTGTAGGGGTTTGGGTGATCTTTCTGGCATGTGGGGCTAATTGGCAGGAGGCAGGGGTGCCTTCCTTCTCCCTCACTGTGTCATGGAGGGGCAAGTTTGTGACCAGGTGAAGGGGTTGCTGATGGGCAGTGATTACAACACAACTGTGCTTGTCTTAGAGAGAGAGAAGCAAACAATAGCCAGGAGTGGAAGCCAGCAGTTCTTAGAGTACAGGCTGCAGCGGAATAATGTGGGGGAGAAGAACGTTCTCAGCATTAAATTTTTTAAAATTCATTTTTACAAAGTTTCTTTGTAAAGCTTCCTTGATGAGGAAAAAAGTATTGATATGCAGAAAACAGAGGATAAAAATTGTTTTGAATATATTTTTAGTGCTTAGGCATTCTGAGAGTTCTTCACGTTGTGAAACAAGGTAATGCTCATCATACTGGATAAAGGGTGCTTTGATGCTTGTGTTTGGATGAAGGCTCATGTTCATGTGCTTTGTTCAGGCTTTTCTTTGCATAAAACGTTAAGCATGTCTAGATAAGCTTGTAGTGTAAGTAATCATAATGGAAGCATTGTATAAAGCTTGTGATATAGGCATCTACAGGAAGTTCAGCTGAGGAGGAGGAGGAGGATTCTACTTTGCCAAGGCACAGGGATTGCCAATCGTATCACTGTTTTTTACATGATTTTTGGAGGCGATACAAGCGGTTTTTGTTACTTTTATTGGCTCTTGTTTAGTTGTGGGGAAGACTAATTTAAACATTGTGAAGGGGAGTTATCGTTTTCCTACAGTGCATGAGATAAATATTTTTATTATTTTTTAAATGTACTTCTGGTTCTAATCCAGTTGTTCTCTCCCCATGACAGCGTCTTGGCACAAAGCAGCCTGCTGTCACGCAAATAAAGATCAAATAAATGAAGAATGTCAGCAAAGTGTAATATAAAAAGAATAATTAGTTGTCAAAATTTCAGCTGGTTCCCTGTGAGTAACTTTTCCCGATTTTTCTTTTCTTCCTCCAGAAATACAAAGAATATGAGAAGGATGTTGCAATAGAAGAAATTGATGGCCTTCAGCTTGTGAAAAAGTTAGCAAAGAATATGGAAGAAATGTTTCATAAGAAGTCTGAAGCCGTACGGGTAAGGAGCTGATCAATCTGCTATTTCCTTCTATGATGTAAAACTAAATATATAGTTTAGGCTGTGTTCTGAAGGCTGTACTAGCAATTGAAGGTGCTGAAGTGGAAATGCTAAAGCATTCAGAAGTGTTTTAGGAACATTGTTCAAGAGAATAGATTTAAATTATTTATACCGTCAACAGATAAATGTAAGAGTGTCCAACGAGATTGGGACTATGAATTTCCAATATGAGTTTTAACATATCACTTGTGTGCAGTAAAACTCAACTGCATATGGTTTAAATGTTAGATTTTAAAATATCCAACCAAAGCAGACTTAATTTCAGTGCTCACTATTACAAAAATAGTATTGCAGGGAAATGTCGAGTTCAATAGCTGTCCTTTAGTTTAGAAAAATATGCAAACGCTTCAAATGGTAAACACTTTAATTGTGACAAGGACTACATCACTCTTCAGGCAACTTGGTAATGAGCATTGAATAACTAGATAGCTCTCTGTATATCTGTAACTTTTCATGCCTTTTTTTTCCTATCGCCATTCTGATCCTCCTTTTTAATGGCTTTGGTGTCTATTAGACTTACTATAAAACCAAGAAAAAATTCAGAATTTTATGTTTTCTTATGTTAAATAGGAGTTTTTTGTAGCACATGTTTTAAAGAGTAAGAAATCTTCCTGTTGTAGTTTTCCTTTTGCATTATTCTTCGCTAGAAATTGAGGTGATTGCCTGGAACAAGAGCTCCTGTGGCATCGCCCCTGTCCGGAAACTCACAGGACATTATGGTGATGCTGTTGACCATCAGCTGCTCTATTTCAGCCAGACTTATCTGCTCAGTTGAGTTGAAGATCCTCATGTCTCCTCTGTAGAGCTGGAGGTATCACCTGAGGATGGGGATTCCTATTGTGTGACTGATGATACAATTTCACCTTCAGCCTTGTACTGTTTGTTATGGTGCAAATGGAGGAAAGAATTTGGCTACGTTTAAGAGGTTGAATTTTTAGGGCTGGCAGTGAAGTAAAACATTTCAGCTTGTAAAACTGAGCACACTTGGCAGGGAAGCAGAGAAAGACAATAAACATGGAACCCCGCAATGCTGTTTTTACAGTGTGTTTTTCAGAGGAAAAACTACACTTTAATATGTGTGCAACAGCTTCCAGAAGCCTGAAGAATATTGACTTGGGGAAGGGGGAGGACTCTTTTCCTTGTTTCTTAGCAGAGAAAACTGCTCCCCTGAGATCATAATGTGAACAAAGCATTCTTGGAGCAGCATTTGTTTAGAGCGAGAAGTGACCAGCGAGCTGCACACTTGGCTGGTGAGGGAATAGAATTCCATCAGTGAGGAGTGCTGGTGGGGAAGAGCAGTTTGTGTCTCAATTAGAGCTTCATAACACATGTTTAGAACAGGTTTGGTCTCTTCATACAGATGGTGTTTTTATCTAAGGAGGAAAAAAATACAAGATCAATATAGACCACCACGCTCTGAGTGAAAACAAGCCCAAATTCTGTGAAGTTAAACCATGCGTGTAATCTTGAGTGAATGGATTTTAGTGCCGGAAAAAGAGACTGAAATCCAGAGCCTTCTTTGGAAGGTTTCCATCCTTGGAAAAAAAGCTAAAAGCATGGTTTGGACAGGGTCACTTCTTTTAAGAAATGAGCTCTTTAGTGTGCTTTCTAATTTAGTTCCTAATTTATGTATAATGATATAAATTAGTCCTTCTTGAGGTTAGAGATGGAAGGAATGACCTGTTCTGTTCTGATAGTAAGCAGTGCTTAGTTATTTGCATCCTGAGAAGTACAAAATCCTTTGGTACATACAATGCAGGTTTTGCATAAGTTTCATCCTTGGTTCATCACAACTAATTTTCCCCTCATATCTGGGGAGATGAGATTGGAATTAGAAAGCTGCTGTACACTTAAGAGCTCTGTTCCATCCTGATACGGGATCACCTTCTCTCTAAAATACTTGGATTTTGACATAAGCTTTTGATGGAAACTTGTGCAAGAGCAGTGAAACGTAGAATTCAGAATAATATGTCAGCTATATTGGTGGTGATGTTGGAGGAAGTATTAAATGAAGAATCCCTTACAAAATATCCCTCAGCCTTAGAAATAATGGGGACATAACTGAGAGGCTGCAAATCCAAGGATTCAGAAAATGTGTTCCAACAATAGCCCAAATAACACTACACCACTGAGTGAATTAGCTAATTAGCTTCAAGTAGATATCAAAATCCATGGTTGATTAAAACGCGTTATCGAAAAGCATTTTGGGTTAAACATATTTCTTCAAGTTCTAGCAATTGTAACACTCTGAAAATGTTCAGAAATTCATAGTACATAAAGTATTTGATTTG
The DNA here is from genome assembly GCF_009819655.1 of Sylvia atricapilla. NCBI lineage: Eukaryota > Metazoa > Chordata > Aves > Passeriformes > Sylviidae > Sylvia > Sylvia atricapilla. The sequence goes on along the minus strand of NC_089150.1, from coordinate 13,981,129 downwards.
TAGAAAATGCCAAGAAGAATGACGTGGATATATAAAATAAGGATGGCTTGGATACGCCTCACTTGGGGTTTTTTTGGTGTTTGGGGTGGTTTTTTTTTTTTTTTTTTTTTTTTTTTTTTTTTTTTTTTTTTTTGTGGTTCTGCTTGATGCTTTCAAACATATGAACTTACTTGAAGCTACAGAGCACATGTGAACTCTTTTCCCTCCTCCCCCGTAATATTCTGGATGAATTCTTATCTTTCTGTCTCATCGCTTTTCATAGTGATTAGTTGGTTCGGTGTGATTTTTATCATATTCACTCCTGTTTGAATTACCCTTCAGTATGCAATTATCCTACCGCAGATTGTCCTATTTTTGTTCTGTCAGATACATAAGATAAATGGAAAACTGAAAGTATTAAACCAATTATATAACCTTTTGTCATCTACTTACTGATGGAAAACCTTGCAAGCAACATTTTTCCTCCACTCTTTCTCCTCAGTGTTCACTATTTACCTTGGGTTTATATCAGTTCAGGATATTCCTGTTAACCATTTCCTTCCTAATGCTGCTTCACCGAATTGAATTTTAGGCAGGCAACTTCGTATTTTATTTTGAAGTATTTGTGACATGAATTAAGTTAAAATCCCTGTGCTATGGTTTTGATTCAATGCCGCTGGTGTTGTTTCTATCTGTGACAGAGGTAAATGTTTCCATTTGCTTTTAATATTATGATGCTTAAGATGGGAAAAATCTTACTGCCCATAAGGTGACAGACACAGAAATCTTTCCTGCGCTGTTTAGGAGCTGTTTTAATTTTACAGCCAAACACAAATAATCCCGTTGAGACCCTTGTTTAGTCTGCTGTCACTTGAGGTATTGCTGCTTTTCCTGGACCTTTAGTTATTTCACTCGTAGGAAATTTACTTGATCAGTCTTAAAGTTACCTGTGATTTTTTAAAATACAATTTTTAGAAGGTTTTATGATACTTCAGTGACTTTACTAATTTGAAACTGAATGGGAATGAGGCACTGTGACATAATGCTCAGTTAAAAATGACAATGGTAACAAATTTGATAGTGAAAAAGTGGTGGAGTTAAAATTGTTCATTTGATGCTTTCACTTTCCTAGTTATTGGCATATTGGGAAAAAATTGAAGGCTAGAGAGAAGAGAAAAAGATAGCAAAATGAAAGATAAACAAGTTATTAGGGAATATTTGAAAAGCTATAATTATAACTTTAGCTTGGTACTAAAACTTTGATTTTCATTAATATTTCCTTGCAAATAAAGAGATGCTATAAAAATGATTGTTGATTCACTGCTAAGATGGCAAATCAAGTGTTAAGGATGGTTTTCCTTTAAGGCAACTACACTTGCTGCAGTGAAAAATGCAAATAAGAGGCTTCTTTTTATTAACTTTTCCTACTATAGCTACCTGGTGTTCATTGTGAAGCTGATTCTCATTATAACTGTACTGTGAAAAGTAATTGCTGTTGTACAGTAATTCAATTTCAGTGCATTCATGCATCAGTAAACCAGCGGGGTTTATCTAGAGAAACCTGGGACTCTAAGGCTTTTTATCATGAAATTCCACATGCAGACAAATGTTCTTCCAAGGAGTAGAATATCAGCATTTACATTTAACAAACATTTGCAATGAAGAGAAATGGATTTTTTTCCACTGATGATTTTTACACCAGTCTTTAAGCTTTCTTCCAGTACTATTAGGGTGATCCTGTTTATGCACAGTTAAAGTATTTTATGTGTTTGAGATGTTTGTACTTAGTCATAGGCATAGGTGCTATGCACATGTATATTTGTGTGGGTACAGATCTTTAGATGTGCATTTTGGGGTTTATACGTGCAGTATCAGCAGATGCAATTTACTATTGTTTTTCTGCACGTATATATACATATATACATCAGCAAAGTAGTAAATAACATGTACTGTGTTCAGATATCTCCAAGCAAATACTGGTAAAATGGTGTCCTGGTCAATAAGTTAGTTATTTAAAGTGATTTGTTAATGAGTCCAAAATGAACCTGATTTGATAAGCACAAAGATCTTGGCAAGTAATTGAAAGCTGAGAGTAAAAGTTGCAAGAGACTGCTGCTTTATTCAGAGCACTACAAAATAATTCCATAGAGTCTATGAAAGACTAGTAAAAAATTGCTACTGAATACTGCAGTCAATAATTGTAGCTTTTATTTATAAACCGCCTCCAAGTAATTTAATCTTTCCTTAGGTGTACTTGGAATTTAACTCATTTTTAGCGTGTACCTTACTGGTGAGTTCATTCCTATGCGAGGCAACAGTGAGGAATATTCCAGGTGAATTTTGAACTTCTTTTTTTTTGTTTTTTTTTTTAAGACTGTTTAAAATGTGCACTGGCTTGAGTGCCCGCTGTGTATTTTATTGCATTGTATTTTCATTCTGATTTTCTATCACTTTGATCAAGGCTAGATCGGGAATGGCATTCTTGACAAGAGAAGCAAACAATCATTCATATTTTATATTCATATAATATAATAGAAATAGATCTTTAATGTCAAAACATATTACTTTTCTAGGCTCACTATTTCAAAGATAGAATAAATGAAGTTCCTTCATTGAGCTAATTTGCATCTGTAGAATTAGAAGAAAAATGAATATCAATGTGCACTCTTAACAGCTGCAGCTCAGTGGGGGCTTTATTGACCCCTGACTTTTTTTTTTATAAATGCAGTAAGAAAGGGTTTTTTAAAATCTGCAGATGGAAATGAAAAAAAAACCAAAAGCCTCAACATTAAGTTTATAAAATTACTGAGGGAAAAAATTATAGGTGGTTGTGGGTGGAAGGAAATTATGGTGGATCAACCCAGTATCACTATAAATAGTTTTAACTGACAGAATAAAGACATAATGAATAAAGCAGAGATGGCTACAGTTGTTAATTACTGCTACCAAATTAAAGGTTTTCAGCAATATTTTTGTATTCACATTTAATATTTTAACTGTAATTGTTGCTATTTAATTTTGGTGTCATTTAAACTTGCTCATAGTCTTACTGGTCTCCTTCATGTGTCAGTAACAAATTTGTGTTCTTGAAAGCGTGAAGAGCTTTATTTTTACTTTCTTGAAAATTAGAATACATTGGAAAATGATGAGATGGATAGCAATCCACTGACAGTGGTGTATTCAATTCCGTAATACAAAACCTTGATAGTCATAATTTGGACAATATTTAAAGGCACAGTAAATATTTTTTTTTCTTTATTGCTATTGGGCTTGAAGATTGCTTTTGGTAAATGTGTAGAATTTAGGACATTCAACAAATGAGGGATTGGCAAACCTATTCTAGTGCAAATCATCTAAATTCCACTTTGCTGTTTTGCTTTTTAGTTCTTTGAGTTTGTCAAGGAATTTGTGTATTTATAAGCAGATACTGCTATGAGTTCTGAAAGGGGGGAAATGATCTATTTTTATTGGAGTGTGGGCGGGCTTCTTTTCTCTTTAACCTTCATTCCCATCCCATGGCTGTGGTGTGAGAGCTCAGACTGTCCTCAGGTGCATTTGCTGGTAAACAGGAGGAATTAACAAAATCAGTTTACCTCATTCCCACTCTATGTGTGTAATGGAATAAATATGGAATAGACAGCTTTAATGGAAGCTCTTTCTTTTTCTGTAAACCTCTCTGAGTCATAGCAGGGAGCCCAAGTGCATTGATTAAATATTTAACTCCCATATATCCTAAAACCCAGGTTAGCTGAGTTGTCAAAACCGGGTCCTGGTAGGGGAAAGAGGTGAAACATGGAAAAGCTCAGTGGGAGAGAATGAAAAGAAAACTAGTGAAAACTTCAGGGACATGTTTCAGGCGATAGGTGTTTGCCAGGATTTCCAGGGAGTCATGTACAGGATGCGCAGTACCCAGGAATTTCTGCTCCCAGCTTATCACTCCTGTAACACACTCTGCTGCAGCTCTGCAAATGTGGAGCTTTCATTATCTGGGTACAGTGTGAAATAAATATAAACAAAAAGTAAAGCAACTTGAACCATCTTGTATTTTTTGTCTGCCTTTAAAACCCTCATGTTTTTTATGCTAAAAAAAGAGAAGAGTCCGTGGTCTAGTCAGTCAGGAAATTTAGTGAATTTCTTGAAGTTCAAATTTAGAAAAAAAGAAAAAATAATCATGAGATAAAAAGGATGAAAATTAAGACTTTTAGAGAAAACTTCAAAGCATTTTCTGCTGGAGACAATTTTGATGGTCTTACCTCCAGTGCCAAGAAAAACTTGAAAAAGTATTTAAAGACAGTGCATTTAACTATGTAGCATTTATGTGAAAATACAGTGAGGAAATCCAGCCACTTCACAGATTACTTCTTTTATTAGACTTCACTGCAACAATACATAACATTCAGTCTTTGCAATCAACATAAAACAGTTTTTCAGACAGCAGAAAAAAACCCCAGTAAAGTAGTTTGGAAAGAATGAAGTAGGATAAATTAGTCTCATTTATCCTTCTTTCTTATCAGTGTTTTACGGTATTAGCATATTTTAGTACTTTTCATTAACATTCATTATTTTAACAAAATTGTTCATATTGTCCAACTTTCTGTTCAGTGTGGGATTTAAACTAGTCACTTCAAATAGTAATGTTTTAATTAAATCTTAATTTCATTTGCACAACTGTCATCTTCTCAATTTCCAATTAGAATTGATGTCATATTGTAAATACATATCATTGAATCTATTTGTTGGAATTTTAAAAATAAATACTGATAATTTTATGTCAAAGAAATGATAAATGTTTGGTGTCATTATTAATTTTAGAGGGTTTACTGATACCTATTTTTAATTGATTATAAATATTCTCCTTAGAAGATGCACCATAACTTGCTGTTCATGTAACATTAATATATTTTCTAAAACCTTGTGCTCATTTGCTTTAATACTTAGGTGATAAAAAAAGATCTCTTCCTTTAGAGATTGCTCAGCCTTCATCTGTGCAGAGCAGGTTTCCAAGCTGCTGCCTCCTTTTTCCATTCCATGAATGATTCCAGCTCCTCTGCTCTGTCTGTGGAGCGTGAGGCAGCGCCAGGAGCAGTACTGAGGAGGAGTCTGTTAATAGCTTTCTTGGAGGGATTTAATGAATGGTCATTTATCAATATTTTGAGGAGGAGGGAGACTGTAATCTCTGTGTGATTCTTCATTTTGAAGTGCTCAGAAGCATTTCAATGAAAAGAGGTGTAAAGAGAATTCATTACTGTTTTTTATGAGCATTAACTCTTCCCTCTGCTCTGTGATGAGGCTTCCAGCAGGGACTGTGCTAGGTCAGGTGTGTTGGCTCAGCCTGACCTGCCTCTGGAGCACCATTGCACGAGAAGAGCCTCCTACACAGATAACTGAGGGCAAATACACCATTTACCCTCTTCACTCTCACCTTTCTTGAGTTTGACTCCAGTGTAATTATTAGGAAGAAACCTGCTTACTCTAAAATACTTCCAGCTTAGTTGATTTTTTTTGTCTCTAACAGCTGATTTCACATTGCAAACGTGCCCAGCAGTGGTCAGTGTGTGTCCCCGCTCTCTCACCTTTTGGATTTTTAACACCTACTGCTTCAAAAATTATTTTGCCTCATGTTACTTTCTCTGCACGCTACAGTCTCTTGTATCTTCTAATTTGAATAGAATTATACTTTATGCGTTCATACAATAAACCCACTGTGCTCCTTCTCCCAGCTGAACAGTCTGTTTAAGACTGGAGAGCTGCACAGACTCTTGCAGCGTGCTTTTTATGCTCATGGGCTTTCAGATCACTCCAGGGAGCTGCTGACAAGGGTGGGGGTAAAGAAACTTCCCAGCAGCACTGAATTTCAGCTGGTCACAATTTCTGCTGGAATTAAATCAGAACATCAGGATTATCACTGCTGGTGGTATGTGAAACTGTTTTGGGAGAGCAATAATGAGATAAACTGCTTCCTTTTATTTTATTTTTTTTGTTTCCTGGAAAAGCTGGGGCTTGTTTTGAGAGTGAGTTAATCAAACATTTAGTTAATGTTCTTGTTTTTAACTGTATTTTACCAGCTGTCTAAAATACAGTGGCAATAAAATATCAGATTTGATGCTGTAACTAGAATTTCAGATGTCCAAAACTGATCTACCTTTTGATGAATACCAAGAAAAAGGCTCAAGTTTTGTTTGCTAACATTAGACTTCTGGATTGTCCTGGCCTGTACTTCGATGTGCTTGCAAATTGGCAATGGCCCTTAAAAAAGAAATCTCCCTTCTGGCTTCCACAGGTGCTTGCTCACATCTCCTTTCTCCTTTATTTTTGCTCCACTGATCTCTGGCAAAGCTGTGCAGAATAGTCTGAGGATTTTAAGACCAAAGAATTACATAGAGCAGAAACCCCAAACCAAAAAGCTAGGAGAGGCTTTCTTTCCCTTAGATGAATTAGAATCTTGTTCGTTGAAAAACATAAAAAATACTTGTAAGAGTAAGGCCCAAGAAAGAGATGGGAGACAGGAATGGGCTGGATCATATGACGGACACTATTTTTATTTTCTCATGGGAGTGGTGGTGATGACTTAGAGATCACATCTCTGAGTGGATTGGAGATGACATCTCCGCATTTGGATGATTTTTTAAAACTCTGGTGACTCTGCAGCTGTTCAGGGAAATTGTCTAACGATAGGTCACTTCAGGTCTGGTGTTTTGCGTGTCTCTGGGCTAAATGTGCTTTGCTGTTGCAGCTGTACTGGAGGGTGAGAATCTCCTCCCCTGTCTGTAGGTGATCAGCTCCTTGTGTGTGGTGGCTGCAGAAAGCTGAGCTCCTGGCTCAAACTGCAGGTGTCTGAGCAAAGATGTTGCAGATCAGTAACCTGAATCTCTAGAGCTTCGGTAAAATATAAACAAGACTTAAAATTTCATTTTCCTAAGGTAATAAGGTACTTCACACATGGCACATATTGATAGATTTGAGATTTTGCTGGACGAAAGGACTCATCCTGAGTCTCACAGGGCACAATTCTGTGGTACTTCAGTCTGTGACACTGGAGACCAACAAGCTTTAGGGCTGATAGGAGGGGTGGAAAGACTCTTACTAAAATAATAGTCTTGCTGTTGATCAATTTAACTAATTGATCAAATTATGTTTAAAATTAAAATGTTAATGGATTTCAAATTACTTCCAAAGATGGACTTTGAATGTGAGGTTTTGTGAAACTATCTAGGCAAAGCTTTCCATGTACGCAGCCAAAAGCATCCTAATACATTTTTGTTGCAGATTTAGGATTTGTGGCAGGAACAGCTGAGGCCCACAGCTCTGGTGAGAACTGCAGCACACTTTGGTGAGAGCAGGTGCAGAGCCTGACACCTGGGCTGGAGTTTGCTTTCTGTTTTGAGGAGACACAAAGTTAAAAATTGCTGGGTGGGGGGAGCAAAAGTGGGAACTTTGATTTTGTGGCATTTTATGTTTGGTGGGAAGAATATTTTGTAGCTCACTGTGTCATTTCGTGCTGGGGCCACAGTAAGAAAAAGTAGTCGTTTATTTCAGGAGCATCTTGACTTCAATGCCATGTAATTATGCCACATTACCTTTGGTATGTTTTAAAATTATTTGCAGTGAAGGGGACAAACAATAACTTATAGAGATCACTTTTTAATTTCTTTTACCTCCATATAAATAGATACAAAGCCATGTATTTCTCTGTCATTTAAGCTAGCGCAGCATATCTTGGATGATTGCTTCTGGTGCTGTGCAAGTGCTCCTGGAGGACAAATTGTTTGAGTAAATCATAACCAAAAAGGTGTTTCATGTAAGAAATAAACAGTTCCAAACTAATACTATAAATTGAAATTTTATTGATTAGTCTGTTGTTTTGTTTTTTTTTAAATATAAAGTCTAAATTACAGCAATCATTGTGCACAAAGGACTACAGAAATGCTACATTACAGAAAAATCTTGTGCTCATATTTTCAGTGGGTCGTTTACAAGCAATAGTATATGGCAAGCAAAAAGGAAAGAACTGCTCTGCACCCACCAGTCTTTGTTTTAAAAATAAGCTGGGACTGGAGAAGCAAGATATGCTGCAGCAAAAGGCACAGCAGAATCTGTGTGCAGAAAAAGAGTTAGGGAGCATTTAGAGATTTCCCGTAGCTTCACATCACCCTTGCCAGGTGTATCATAACATGGACTATACACTACTGCCTCCCCTACAGGATTACAGGGCAACTTTCTGTACATCAGAAAAAAAATTCAGGGACATCTCAGGTTAATTTTTAATTTTTAAGTGTGAGAATAAGAGATTGTTTAAAACCATTGTAACTGGTAAACCTTTGGCAGAGGTTAAGGGAGAACCCTGGTAAACATCTTTATTAGCTGGTTTATACCTTGGTTTCTTTCATCAGTGGAGTTTCTGGTTTTGAATGCCGCTTGGGGCTAGCACAACGTGGGGATTTTCTCCTTTTTTGACACAACTGAGCAGGCTAGAATAACATCTGTTATTAAAAAAGATTGACTTAGATTATAATTTTCCATTATATTGAAAAAACTGGGTTTTGTCAGTAAAATCATACTTTCATCCCTCATTTCTCATAACTTGTAGTGAAATATTAGCTTAGCACTTTGTAAATGTGCCAGTAAATCAGTAATTCTTGAATCATTAATTTTGCATTTATTTTAATTGTGTTACATCTATGGATATTTATGGAATTTCACTTTTTTACACTTGAAAAATATTACTACAGGGTTATTTTTGAGATGGGTTTAAGAAAACTAAATTATCTTAATGGAAATATTTTTGACATATAAAAATAGAAATTGTGCCTTGATTTGTGAGGTAAGTAATTTGTCATTTAAATGTCACTATGAATTGTTATAGAAAAGGGAATAGCTATTTTCCTTTTGCTTTTAGATAACTCCATGCTCATGATCTAGTAATTAAATCCCTAGCCTCTTGATCTTTATTTTTGACTGAAGTTCAATAAAGAATTGGATAAATTCATAAAAGATTAGTTCATAGTTGGCTAATTAATATATTAATGGACAGCATTTAAATCAGGAAGCCCATAAAACACTGATCACCATAAGCTGAAATCGTTTACTGAGAAAAAAAAGACAAAGGCTTTTGTCCTATTTGTCATGTTCTTTACTCAGCAATCACTGCTGGCCACTGCTGGGAGAGAGTTTGGGAGTTCTCTTGTGTCTCGTTGTGCTGACACTCATTGCTGAGATTCTGTTAATGACTTGAAGAGTCAAACTGAAGAAGTTATGATATGAATGCTGTGTTTTTGAAGGATCAGGCAATTTGAGCTTATGACACAGTTCTTTGGGTGATGCTGTACTTATTTTAAAAATCATAATTTTTTTTTTTGAAAAAATGCTGCATGCTTATGGCTTTTTCACCTCCTCATCTATCACTTTGTTTTCCGAGCTCAGAGTGAGCCATGCAGGCAGCACTGGCCTTGTGCAGACCCAAAGAAATGTTCAGGAGAAACTCAGACCTTTTTGTACGATGAAAGTGAAACAAAATACAACCCTAAAATATAAAAAAAATTAACAAACTCCAGAGAGATGCCTTCGGTTTAAGGTAGTCTGGGATCTTCAGTGGATTTTTTTCCATCTTCTCTTTGTGTGGTGAAACAGCTTTGTTACACGTGAATGTTGGTGGCTGTGAGCAGAAAGAAAAGATGTGAATTTTACTCTAATAACAATCAAATATTGTTCACCTCTTTTAGCCAGACCTACATGTCTGTAGGACACAGGCAGTATCCTGCATTCTGTCCCTGGCTCCAGGTGGCAGTTTTGCCCCCAGTTCCCCCTTCTCCATTGGAGGACACGATTAACTGGGAGAAATGCGTTTTATTACCTCACTTCTCTCCCGATGACTGTAATGCAATATATTGAAATAAACACTCCAACAAATGGCTTGCAGTTTTTCATGGCAAAGAAGGAGGCCTGTGGAGCTGAAAAGCTGCAGCAATGGAGATTAGTTAGTTATTTTAGGCAATTCCAAGTGACAGTGTACACCAAAGGGATTATCTGTGCCTTGATAGACTTTTTGAAGCCAGAAACTTTTTTAATTCTTGCTTTTGGAGTTTCATTGAAATTTTTTTTTTTTAAGCATATGTTTTCTTTTAAAAATACTATAAAATTCCTAATCACTGTTTTGTGTCTTTTGTTCTGAACTCTGAGGCAATTGGTGTGCTTCCTCCAAGCTATGTCAATACTGTCTGACACTTTCTTCCCATATCCTGTGTGGTCTGGCTGTCTCCTTGCCAACATTTGCTACTTTTTAAAGAATTTCTTCTGCTTTTCTAACATTTTATTAGATGTTTTAATTTTGCTTCTTGATTTTTCTTCCCTCTTTCTGTTCCATCCTTTGTAAATTGGACGTTTCCTTAATCATGGTTAAATCTACTTTGAACTGGTGGGTTACTCATCGTGTACTTCATCTTGCTTTCTGCTCTATTTACCCACTGCCTTGCCCCTGAGATATTTTTAAACTGTGATGGTGGTTTTGTTATTTTCGCCTATAATTAAAAAAATTATTTATCTTTGCCATTGAAAACCTGCTGAAATCAGCATTGACCTGATTTCACCTTTAATATGGTGAATAATATGGTATGTTATCAATGTAACATACCATATTAGACTTACGTGTTCATTGTGAGCATATAAGGGAAACACAAAGGGATTGTTTTGTGCTTGACCTGAGGTTAAATTCCAGGAAAACTTTTCATTTCTCGTGTTTGAGTGTGCAGTTTGCTATAGAGCCAATGGCTGTAAATCCCTGTGGTGCTCTTTGCTTTCAGTGCATGTGTTTGCAGACCAGTGCCTTTCCTTGGAAGAAACAAAGACAAGGGGAACTTTACAGCTGTTAATAACAATGAAAGAGATAAAAGGTCACAAGATGCATTGTGGGTATAAATGAGGTGTTTATTTTAAAGGTAAGGATTTGAAAGACTTGTACTCTTTCGGAGTACTAGAAATGATGATTGAAATGAAAGCAGTTAAATTAATAGATTGTAGCTAAAGCTACTTGGATTTCCTTCTACAGAATACTCAAAATGAAGGCAGAGTAGTTTGGCTTAGTCTGGTAGCACTAGCTTTTATATTTCATCTGTCCTCTAAGTGAGCAACCGAGAAATTTGCAATGATTCCAGCCCCTCCCCATGTCTAGAACCAGATTGTGTTAATTTCTTTTTTGCAACCTACATTTTAAGCATCAATTACTTAAGAGTTGTGCTACCACTTTGGAAAAGCTTTTGTGCAACAAGTCACTTACTAAAAAGATCTTAAAAAAAATAATTTACTAATGACTGGATTTGAAATCAGTTTTTATCATGCGAATATAACCCAGACTGAGTTTTGCAAGACTCCTTTCTGTATATCTGTCTGTCTGTCTATCTATCTATCTATCTATCTAGATATATAGGTAGAACAGGTGAGAGAATGTAGTTGTGTCATCATAGTCTGATGATAGTCAGGTGATGGCATAGAAAAGGATGTAGTTTTTTTACAATACTACAGAAATAGAAATAGAGCATACTTTAAAAATGATTAAAAAGTAAAGTACAAAACAATGGCTTTTATGTTATAGGTTCTTAAAACTTCTTTATGGCACCTATTATTGTGACAATCTGTAGGTCTATGAGTTTTTACTGTTAGTAGCTTGTTAGAATGTGGCAGGTAAAGGAGAAACATTATCTTCTGTAATTACAAAATTGTAAAAGTCCAGCTGCCCCTGCTGAGGATTTCCCCAGTTAAAGAGATACAGGATGTAGTCAACACAAACTCGAGGTTTTCTAAACGACATAACTAAAATGTTTCATCTAAAATGGCAGAGCTAAGACAAATGTAGAAGCCTTTCATATATTATGCATGAATGAATAAAGTCTTAAATAGCTTCATCCTGCAGCAGGGAAGATGAGAATTGTGGTGTAACGTGGTGTTTCCTCTCATAGACACAAATTGATCTTGCATTACTGTGATCATGCCGTAGAGCAGGGCTCAGGAGGATGCTCAGCATTTCAGGTGTAAGTGTAATGTTGTTCTGGAATTCAGAGACTTGGCATGTATAGTAGGCATAAACATTGTGCATTTCTTCCAGGAGAATTTCGTGCCAGTGCTGGAGCAGATGCTCCATTGGTGTAGCACTGTGCTGAATGTGCTCCCATACAAGATAAATCCACACTTGTGTTCAAATCGCACAAGACAGGGACCCCTCTGGGTGCTGATGTGGAAGGTGTGCTTGATTTCTGGTTAATTTTAATTTGTTGAAGTAAAAGCCTTCCAAGGCACTAACAGGGCAAAATAAACTCACAGACAATCACTCATTGCAACCCTGCAAAAGTTTAAAGCTCTGGTGTAGAAAAACTTAGGATGCTATATATAAAATATATTCAGATTAAAAATAAAAGCACTTCAGTGTTTTTTTTGGTTTTTTTTCCCCCTTAATATCACATAAAATGCTCTTTTGTGTTATCATTGCTGCTGGTATAAAAGAAAACATCTTGGACAGTAAATTTTGGCTGCTTTTCTTTTCAATCTACGTGTGTGGTGACAAAAATAATTTAGTTTCAAAACCTGCTTAATCCCCTGCATTCACTCTGTCACAGTTAATGCATTGACTGAGCCATCCTGGCTGCAATATGGACCTTTGTCCAGACAGAAATTATTAGCACCAGCAACTGATTTCACAGCGGGCTTGGACCAGCCTGCAATGGCACATGTGAATTATTGCTAATGGGACTGAATTTAAGAAAGTGTTTTGCAGGAGAAATGTCTTCATTATCTGTTATAAATGTCTGTTATTTGTTTCCCCTTATTTGTGTTACAAAGCACTAAGGCTTTAAGAAGTGAAATGAGAAAGTGCTATGGTGATTTTTACTCCAGAAATTAATAGCACTGCAATCTTCAGTGGCTGAACATTTAATTTCAGACCAAAGTGCAAGAACATAAAATTAAATCCTGGATGAAATTTCATTCAGTCTGAGTTCAGTATTAGTTGCTTATGATTTGGAGACAAACAAGTATTTCCTACTGGCATAAAAAGAGCCTATAAAATTTAATAAAAACACGAAGTGGTTAATATACTTTTTTATTGGGGTGAGATTTCATTTAGTTGTTGAATTTATTTTACTTCCATTTTTCCTTTAAAAAGGGCATTTTAAACTCAATATTTCCTCTTGTACAATTCTGCTTCTTTTGACAATACAGACTTCCTTTCTAGTACTGCTGTTTATTTATGAAGAATTGGGAATAGACAAGCAGGACAAGGGCTGTAGTGTTAGTAAGCTAGTTTAGTCTGGTAGTACATCCTAAATGAATTCTTAAATGAATTATATTATGAAAATAATTTTAACTTTTTTTTTGGTGCAGTAATCATAATAAAATTAAAATAACTAGGAAAATGAATATTTGTTTGATTTAGAATAAAAAAGAAAAATGTAACTAAACACTTTTAATTTGCAGTGTTGTATTTCACTTGCCTACTCTTGCTTTTACATAGCTTCCGATATACTTTCAAACGTTTTACATATTATCACATTTGAGGTTAAAAGCTGTGAAATTGTTCCCCTTTCCCTTTCTCTCATTGGGGAATTCGAGTACTCTGAGCCAAAATTAGCATTCAGGTCATTACAAAGACACTGCTGATATTGTATTTCATACTTAATGAATCTTTATTGGCATCTGGGTCTAACCTTGGCTCTGCTCAGTGAATCATAACTTGGCAGTCTCTGAGTAGGTGCTCCACTGTTCTATCAAATTCCAGCAGAGACAATTTGGTCTTTCCCAGAGACTTCATTGTAACATGCAAAATTGTGATTAAAAAAAAAAAAAAAAAAAAAGGAAAGCAAAATAAAACTTCAAAATAAAAGTTTGATTTAAATTTTGTAAAGTTAATATGATCATATTGTTATAAAGGTGATGTTCTCATCTTTTGTAATGTTCTGCTAAAACCAAGCTTCTCCATCTCATCATCCTTAAAGATCTCGAGGCTTGGTATGAACCTCAGAGTTTCCAATAATGCAATTAGTTTTTAGCAGAAGAGAATAGAGAAATTGAAATGTCCTCTATGTGCAACAACTGAGAAGGAGCTTGTTTCCAAGTCTTAACTTTTAGTATCTTAATGCAGATCTGGAATGCTCCTCATCCCCTTTATGGGGTGTGGGAAGCACTTTCAGTGTTTCAGGTGTCTTAACCAGTGTCTCTCCTGTAAATGCTTTTCCTCCTCCTTACCCAGTAAGGCTATATGGCACTTCCAGTATTTCTGTTCTAGTTCCTTTTCATCTCAAAATAAATAGTACAGAAGGAAAAAAAAAATTTAAAAATGCTGGGGTTCTGAACTGATAGAAAACAGAGAGTTAAATATGTTTTTAAAAGATAAAAAACATTGAGAAAAATCCCATTTTTGTAGAAGTAGAACCTCAGAGAAGGCATTTGCAATCCCTGAACACAGATTAATATTTTTTTATTTTCAGAAAACATGTATGTTTCAGTTAGCTGAATGCAAATGATCCTGTGATGTGTAGTGACTGGCTCCAGGAAATACCATGTTTTTCCTGGTGGTGACCAAGGTCTCACGGTCCAGGCAGGTGGCAGCAGCAGCCTCAGGTGTTTGCCCTCCAGGCTTCACCACGTCCCCTTTGAGCCTCAGAGCCCCATGGTTTGGTAGCTGTGTTCAGGTTTATGCTGAGGATTTTCACCTCGTGCTTCTGGGTGTAATAAAGGCCCTGTGAACTCTCTCATTTCTGTGTCAGCTGTTTGCTGATACCGTAATTCACAGCACAGCTGCAAGTTCAGCAGCGCAGCTCTCAGGTCTGAGAAAAGCAGTAATGGACTTGAAAAGCTCAGAGGAGAGAAGCAAAGGCAATCGCGGGTTGGAATGTCTGTTGCAAGAGGATTCGGTGCATGTGAATTCCTCACTCCTGAGAAGAAGAGCTGTGGGTGGGAGAGAGTAGAGTCACAAACTGGAGGACTGGAGAACAAGCAGCTGCTCTGTTTTCCCCTGCAGTGCCTAAGGGAGGCTGCTCAGCTCTCCTCAAGTCCCAGAGCTGCAGGCTGCAACCTTGGCAGGGCACCCCTGGAATGTGGATGGTTACTTTGTGCTTTTCTTCCTCGGATTTCTTCTTCTGGCCACTTGTGAGGCAGTTCTGGTCTAGATGGGCTCTGTGGTCTGAATGCACATACTTTCAGGTGCAGGAAAGGAATTTTAGTCTAGCTCTGGAGTGCTTAGAGCCTGGAAAGGACAGACTCAGCAGCTTCCTAGCAAGGAAAGAGATTTCTGTGTAGAAAGCTAATTAAATTAATCCAAAGTAAGAAAATTTCAGTGCTCAACAATTTCTGTTGTAGGGAAAAAGGTCAGGTCAAATCTAGAATCCATCTATCCAAATAAAAATTTATGAATGCAGTTATCCAGATCTTTGGCTGTCAGGTATTCAGAAAACTCCCTCACTTGTACCAGACTTGGCCTTCTCTCCTTTGTACACACACACAAAAGCCTGACAAGTTTTTATCTAGTTAATTTTTGAAAAACAGCTCTGTGCTTTTTGTTTCCATTTGAAATCAAGCTCTGCTTCTAAACCTTTTTTCTCGTTTTTCTTTAGTTTTGATGTATGTGCAGCTCTCGTACTGACCCTTTTGAAAGTTCATAAAGAACCATTTTTTCTTCTTCAGAAACTTGCCTTTGGCAAGAGACACTGTTGTAAAGTGGTCCCCAAGCTGCGTTTTTTATCCTTTTCTCATTTTAGCAATAATCTGAATTTTGCCATAGGGAATGCCTGGTATTTCTACTCTGTGGATGTTCCTCACAATTCAGAATATGTCGTGATAGGTACCGTGTGATATAGGAGGAAAAGGTTGAGAGCAACGGATTTTGTGGGATGTAGGTGAAATGTGGAACACTGCAATCGACAGAGAATATTTAAATGTCTCACTTAAACTGTCAGGCAAAGTAGATATGCAGTGAATGCATATGTTCTGAGAATATCAAATCTGCTCATGTGCTACCTTCAAAGAGGCTTTGAAATAGGAATTGCAGCTGAAATTAATTCTGTATGGCACTTTCCCCATCTTCTGGAATTGGCATCAAATTTGCCTCAGAACAAGACAAAAACTACTCAGACATATAGAGAGCTTCTGGAAGTGGTAAAATCCTCACTGGAATTGTGGAACAGCAAAACCAGTAATAAGATTTGGTGTATCCTTTAATTTTAATACTTCTGTCTACTCTGTAAGGATGTCACTTAATTAAAAAAGAAGGAAAGGAGCACCACCAAGGCATTTATTAATTTTGGGGTAAGCTGTGTGAAATCTGTCAATCTGAGTTCACCATATCTCTGTGATTCATTTTCTTTGGATTTTAAAATAAACCTTAAACCTCAAGGATGAAATGCCACTATGGCTCATTTCATTACTTCCAGCAGACAATAAACCAGCCCAGAATTAGCATTTCCCCCACAGCTTTCCCTTTCCCCTGTAGCCTTCTGTGGAGGGAGGCTTGTTAGCAGAGGTCTCTCCCATTTCTGTAGTTCTCTGGCTGGTTAAGCTCTCTTATGCCCAGGAAGGATCTACAGATCCTTGCACTCACTCTCTGGCTGGTCCCTGATAATTCCATTAATACAAATACAGAGATGTACCTGGGATATTAATCTTCCTGCATGTTAATAAGCAAGGCACAGTATTCCTAAACCTCCCTCCTCCCCAGTGCACTTTCTCTGCCACCTGAAGGAGCAGCTTGTTTGGTTTTGTTTTCTTCTCTCTGCGGTCAGGTGTAGACACAGTAAGCTCTGTGTTTTTTCTCTCGGATTGAAGGACGGAATGAAATGGCTTTGAAGCTTCCAAATCTGTGTTTCTGAAGAAGAGATCTGCCATGAGTGACTGTGAAAGGGAGCCTCTGTGGAAGCCAAATCACTCTGGAACCAGAGTGGTGCTGGCTGGGTCAGATGCCTGCTCTAAAATCCTCTGTTAGCACTTAACGTGAAATTGAAATTGGAATGATTCCCATCCCTCTGATGGAACTAGCTTTTCTCACTGCTGTTCAAGCACCTGTGTGGATGATGATTTTGTCCTGGTACCTCTTAGAAAGTACTCTGAAATCTAAGAGTATTATTACATTCTTAGGGAACCAAAATGAACAAAGCAACCCAAAGACCACTGAATTCTCCAAAAACACTTACCAGCAGTGTCTGCTCAGACAGCATGTGCAGATTCTCTTATGCCAGGGGCTGCCCAGCCCTGGTGATAAAGAACTCTCTGCTACACATCAGGCAAATTCCTTTCCTGTCACCCTACATAAGTTGGGAACTTGTAAAAACCAAACATTTGTAATGATTTTTGAAAAAGTGGTATTAAGTTTGGCTTTCTTGATTGAAGTTTTAATCAGTAGGCAATGATTAAAATGGGAATATGAATAATGGGAAGGGACTCATTCCCTTGATCCCAGAGCAAGGGGGTTCTTGGTGGTGTTTTGTCTGGCAGTTTGAAACTTCTGAATCCTGATTTGCCAAAGGATGAATTTGAACTTCTTGAATGAATGTGTGTTGTAGCTCATCCTGACCACTTTTAACTTGCCCTCTAAACTCTTGGAATGGCAAAATACGTGTTCTGCTGGATGCCATTCCTGAGATCCCTGACTGAATTCCATACTTGGGGGACCCTGGAAAAAGTAGCTTTCACATAGCTGTTGGAGACCTGCAAATGGATGTGAGTGTCTATGTGATTCCATTGTGAAGAGCATCATTAATGGCTTCGTTTCTCTGGTGCAGTGGAACATTCCCCAGTAAAAGCTTCTGGGAGGTAGGTTTACCTTTCACAGGAGTAGAATGAATTCTAACAGGAATGCACAGCAAATAACCTCACATTTTCCTTTTGGCCTCTTCAGATACAAAGCACATTCCTTCTTTCTTGCTCTCCCCACTGTATGCAATGCTAATATATAGGATAGAATAGTGTCTGAATGACTAAAGAGTAATTGTCAAAAATCAGCACCTTCTCAGGTAACATTACTAAAATTAAAAATAAACAGTGCATATTTTTTTATCTTTTGGGACAAGGAAAAGGTTTTATTTGTGACAAGCTGGATATTGGCCCACTGCTCACACCCCTTACGGTGTCAGGGCTGGTAAAATATCCTGAGTCAGGCTTGAGATGATCAATTCAAGCTTATCCATACTATAAAGCAAGCTAACTTGCTACTAATTAACATCTCTTGTAGTTTTGGTTTGTTTTAAGACAAATCAGTCAGTAGATGTAAAATTCTCATTCTTAGAGTTGTTAAAAAATCTGTGCCATAGTAGTATTAATATATGGCTTGAAAATGCAATGTTCCTCTGCATTTGAATTTTTAGAATAAAGGTTTTTAAAACAGTTGCCTTACAATCATGTGCAAATACAAAGTAGACTGAATAAAGTAGGATTTCTGATTGCAAAAAGTGATGTGTAGAGTCTGTGGTGTTTCATAATGTAAATGTGGTAATTGCTAGATGCAGGTTAGTTGGAAATGTTTCTAATATTTGATTTGTCTTTAGCATGAAAGAACTTCATAATTTATAATGTTTTAGACTATTAATTGATGTGGAAGAAATCTCTGTAAAATCTGTTAAATGAGCTGAGAGCTAAATAATTCCAAGTTACTTTGGGGACATCAATAGTTAGACAACTTAGCAGAGCAAACCACATACATTTTCAAGGTTTGATCTTTAAACGTAAATAATATTTGAATATAGCAGTTGCCACACAGAACTCAAGAATTTAATACCTTAATGTGAGATGGCTGAACAGCTATTTTTGTGCAGTATTACCAGGATACTTGCAGCAAACAGTCAGCTGTCTAACAGAGCTAAGATCTCTTTTTTATACCTTTAACTCTTGAACCTGAAACAAAACACTGTCCATTTTCAAGAAGTGATACTTCCAAATAAAATTTAGCTCTTGATATATTAAACCCAAAAGAAAAAACAAACAAACAAACAAACACCCAACAACCCCAAATCTGAGCTTTATTTCTAAATTTCTTAGTCTGAGTAAGGTGACTCAAAAAGAGTAGCTTTGCACTGTGTTTCAGGGAAGATGACTATCCTACTAAGGTTATTAGAGAATTATGCATTTCACCTTTCAAGTGTTATCTGGCACTGCCACTGTGCTTATCATTAGCATATCCTTTCATACTTCCATGGCATCAGGAAAGACATAAACATAAACCAAAATAGAGAAGGGACTCATAAACAAAGCAATATTGTTGCTGTGTTGGCTCACTCAGAGTGGTAAATTTTTCTTTACCTTTTCTGCAGTCTTTTAAAATGGAGATAAAATTCTTTTAAGAACAGTGCAAACTTGTATCACAATGTAAATGATTTGGGAAATGAGCCAAGCCACTGTAGTCTGCATAAATGAAAGCGTTATCTGTGAAACTGCATATGAGGGTGGGACAGAAAATGGTCAAAAATAGTAATATTGGGGCTTTCTATTAGCTTTTAACCTAGCTATCTTCTTCACAAACTTTAAGATGGGTTTTTCCATTGATTAAGATGTAGATTTGAAGTAGCTGCTGAAATGCTGTGGGATAGTAACTTTCTTCCTTTGGAGGTCACCTCTCTGTATGGGCTGGAGTAAACAGGGTAGGGCTGGAGTTCCAGATCTCCCTGACTGTTTCTTTGCAGGTGTTAAAAGTTACTATATACAAGTCATGTATAAAAAAGTAAAATTATGACATTGTGTCATTCTTCCCTTTATCTTGCCTCAGCAGACAGTTAAGAGTGATGGTGGTCAGTGCAACTTTTGTATCAAAATGGGATCTGAATTAATCAATGCCTGTATTTATACAGGGGAGTGTTCCACTGTGGTACTTACACTACCCTACTATTTTAATACTCTAGAAAGGCTTATTCTTTGTTTTTTTGCTGTTTCTCTTAATGAGGAACTGAAATATTTTCCTAGATGTGTCAGTGGAGATCCCTGGGGTTCAATGCCTGTTTTCGAAATCCCTGCTGAAAGTCTGAAGAAGAAAGCAATATACCAACTTTCAAAAACTGAGGATTTAATTGCCATTTGCACGGTCTGTTACACATTTGTGTAATAAAATTGACCTTGCAAGTTTTATTAGTGTATGGCTTAGCCATCATACATACTTCTTAAAGATTCATGGGAAACATCTTACACATTTTTTATTTGAATATCATTTGGCAGAGAGTTCAAACACCTATTGGAAAAAGACTTAACTTGAGCAGAGTAAGCAGCATATGCAAAACAGCTCCTCAAAATCCCAAAACAACAATAATCTATCCCTCCCTCCACTCCAAAAAAGTATCTCCCAAAATGCAACACCAAAGGAATTCAGAGTTGACGCTGCCAAGATGATACTGTTTTACAACCCTAAGCCCAGCCTTTATACCTAAGAGTTCTAAAAAAATGGTTTCCTTTACTTCCTCAATCAGTTGAAAACTATCAAGGCTGAGGGTATTGCAGACATTAAGCCTGACCACCAGGATGTGATTTTGAAAAGACTGGAAATGGCACATTCTTCAGCAGGCCGTGTAATATGTGCAGTGGGAACATGGCAGTCCCCATATGGAAGTCCTGCTGACAGCAGCAAAATAGTTTTAAGCAGCATGTACTGTTATCCTGCTCCAAAGAGCTGTGAATTGTGTGATGTGGAAGCCTGGAAGCCTATACCATATCCCTCTCCCATCTGTGCAGGATGGCTGTGGTGCCAGACAGGTAGTAGACTCTGCTGTGCTCTGCTACCCTTCATCTGCTTTCATGACTCCCACTAGTAAAAGCAGAATTATACTGTTGAAATTTAGTTAAATCAATGAAATTCCATATGGCAAGGGATTAGTCACTTGTTTTCAATACCGACTTTGAAAGGGCTGAGCTTTTAATTTTGATGATATTTAGGTTCTTAAAATTATGAGTAGGGTGCTGTTCAAGTTCCTGGTTTTAATAGATTATGTGTTTTTAATACAATTAAAAAGGTACCAGCAACAACAACAACAACAAAAAGACCAAGCTAAACCAACAACAACAAACCCCCAAAAAAAGGCAAAACCCCAAAACCCCAAAAAGCAAAAAATACCCCCCCACCAAAGCAATAAAAAACCCCAACCAAACACCCCTCCACTTACCAAAAACAAAACAAAACAAAACAAAACAAAAAAACACCCAAAGCAAAACAAAACAAAAAACACCCTCCAATATTTGTAGAAGAAAGATATGTTTTTTTAACATGTTGGTAATGTAACTGATTTTGAGAACAGATAATATTTCAAAATTCTATTTTCTAATATAAGGCTATTTTTTTTTGTGAAATGAGATTATTTTGTTAATTTTTTAATACAGCATATGTGTCTTTCTTAATGTTTGTAAATTTTCCCCAAAGTCAAACTAACCAAATGCCCCTATAAAATGTTTAATTCCTTTCCTCCTCTTGTTTTGATAATTCAGTGCCAAGATTACTCACACCTGGTGCTTTTGTTTCTCCTCAGTATTCTGATTGCCTCTTGAAGCTCTTCACAATTTCATTCTTCTACAAATGGCTCAGCTGTCTGGAAAAAGGCCGATTGCTTTTGTGAATTTCAGCATTGAGAAGCTCAGTAAAATACTCTTTTGATCTTTCTATAATTGTTTTAACAAAAATATATCTGCATTTCTGTGTTCATTCTTTAACTTTGATTTCTTCACATATTGAAGTTGCAAATTAATCTGGCTCTATCAGTCTTATCTTCGTTCATCTTTTCAGCTGTTCTGAGTTCTGGCTTTTACATTATCTGGTGAAAATAAAATCTTGGGTAATTTTTTTCCCCATGCAGCTGATTTACCAGCTTTTCTCAGGCCCTCTGTTGTCCTGTTTTGGTCCTTCGTTTGTCTCTGTATTACTCCTTACTATTGGATCTCTCAGCATATTTCATACTCACAGCATGTTTCATTATGAATGTTTTCTGGAACCTCTAAGGACTCTTTTAAAGCCTCAAGCCATTCTTGAATTATTCCCCAAGAGTTTCTGTCCATGTTTTAGAAGAATTTTACCTGTACTCTTTTGCGTTTCTCAAATGGTATCCAAACATTTAATACATTCTGGTAATTTATTTTGCTAATTCTTTTGCCTTGCCCAATGAAAATGGTGATTGTGACACACTGCTGGTTGGTGATTCCACTATCCCTGATTGTTTTTTGCATCAGGTACATTGCCTAATATAAAAGTTTTTCTGTTGAGTCCCTGAGAGTATATCCTTTGTGCTATATGATGGAATCTGGTTTTACCCCTTTTTATTTTGGCTACTAAAAAAGCCCCAACACTCAAAACATCATGAAAAATCCTTGTTTCCAAGGTCAAGCATTGAAAAAGGAGAAAATACCATGTAACGTTGGCAGTAGGTTATTTATATTCTGATACATTCTAATTATTTAATAATTTTTCTTTAGGCCTTTTGACCTAATGAATAGAGCAGACGTACTCATTCAAAGGTTATATCAGTACTCACGGAAGAAAAAAAAATTGTGCATTAAAAGAATACATTTTTATGTTTAAAAAAATGAGTTTTCCTATGCAATATTCAACTTTGTGTGCCAGAGCTTTCTACTCAGTGTCCTGAAAAAAAAACAAACCCTAGGTCTGATTTCTCTGATTCCATGCTAAAAAACATATGTTGCTATGCAACAGTCCTAAAAGTTGGAATTCTTTCAGGTTGGCTTCAGTTAAACCCAATATTTTGTTCTTCACTTTGCTGGATATAAGATGCTAAAATAATATAATAAAGATGTTCAGTGGAATAGGATAATTTACGTAAGAAAACTGGAGGTTTTTTTGTTACAGACTATTGCCAAAAGGTGGCAGTCTTTGTCCCCAAAATCCTGTGCTCTCTAGGAAATGTTATGCATGGCAAACATAATTTATTCCTAGCTACACCAGATAATAAAAAAATTACTTTTTGAGCAGACATAGAGGGTAAAACCTCCTAAATATGAAAGTTTAAGGGTGACATAGCTATAGTTATATTTTATTTTGACAGTGGAATATTAAATAACAAAGCCTGGAAGGGAGCAGTGATGGGGAAAGAGCACTTCACAAGTAGACTGCTAATGAGCAAAAACTACTTAGGTCTCAGATTTGGTTAGTGCCTGCAGTACTTCAGCTTTTGGAGATGCTGTTAGGATCTGATGCTTTAGATCGGTAGGTTGCTGTGCTCATCAATCAACCCAATGAAATGAATAGAAACAATCTAGTTCCATTAAAATTCATGTTCAGGTTGTTGATTTTTCTTAGACTTTTCTAGATCCAAGTAAAGCACAGATTGATTTCTTACAAAATAGTCTAAAAACTGTGACTGATGATAAATGATGACCTTGCTAAATATGTGCAAAAATACTGCTGTATTTTTTGTGTTTTAAATTGTATTTCTTTTTGCTCTGTTCTTGTTGTTCTGTTTTTTTATTGTGAGAGCTGCTCAGGCTGTGAGGGGAAGATGAGTTTTTTGGTAGGGTTCTGTCAGACCTTTAGTAAAGCAAGGGATTCCTCTACTTAGCTGAGGACATACCTGGGTAGTCCAAGAAGCTTGTGAGAGTTAGTAACATCAGCATCTATTACATTATTGAGTTAAAAGTCAGAAAAATGAAGGCATTTTAGAACTTACCAGTATTATACTCTGAATTCCAAAGCGTGACAGGCAAATTTCTTGTCACCAATTGAAGAGTACGGAAGGAATGTAAACTGAGTTGCACCTTGTGTTTATTATATATGCAATATCTCTGTATACTCTCTGTCTAATTTTCTGAATCATTCTCCCAAGGTTTTTATGTTAATTGTTCTCTCAGATCTTCTGCCCATAGTTACAGAAGACCACTGAGATGTTTTCAGATGAAAGAATTCATTGCTCTGTCTTTTAAAAATTTTTATGTCTGTTTATTGGTACTTACATTATTGAGGTCTTATATAATTTATATGGATTGTGTGAGATACCAGAAACAGAAAAAGTCCAGTTGGTGAGAACTAATTCTGAACCATTTAAGTGTTACACAGAAATGTTCTCCATTTCAATTTGCTCTTTATTTCTTCAAGGGCCTATAATGAAAGGCTAATTACTGAGCCTGTTTGACTCATCTTTGTGTTCTGGTGTGGCAAAAACATTAATTATAATGGTTTGGTCATAGAAAATACATTTATTTTCATCTTCTTTTCAGTAGAAACATAGAGTGGTTTGGGTTGAAAGGGACACGAAATATCATCTCATTGTGCCATACTGTGGTCAGGGACTTCCACTATCCCAGGTTGCTCCAAGCCTTGTCCAACATGGCCTTGGACACTTCCAGGGATGGGGCAGCCCCAACTTCTCTGAGCAACCTCTGCCAGGGCCTCTCTGCCCTCACAGAGAATATTTCTTCTTCATATCTAACCTAAACCTGCTCTCTTTCAGTTTAAGGCCATTACCCTTGTCCCATTGCTACATGCCCTTGCACAAAATCCTTCTCCAGCTCTCTTGTAGGCCCTGGGGGTACTTTAGCATTACATGTTTTTCATGACAGATAGTGCAAATCACTTTATTCAGTTTATTGCTTAGGAATGAGCAGTAACTGGTAAAAGGGCATGAAAGACTCTTTTAAAAAGCTAAATCTAATAATGTGTAAGTCTTTGAGAGGTTACTGAACAGGTTTAATAAACCAATAGATGACAAATTTTACAATCTAACACTGGACAAACACACCAGTTCTATCATGAGCCCCTTTCAGTGGTACCACTGGGGTTTCATGATGGTGTGGTAAAGGTGAGTGTTTGATTAAGGTGTCTCCTGCTATCACCCCACAAACCCTGGGCTGGAGGAACAACCCTGCTTTTTCATCCCTGCCTTTGGCTCTGCTGTTGCCATGCCAAGGACAGATTTATTGGAGTGTACAAAGTCAAGGTGTTCAGGGAGGCTCCAGCCTGCAAAGTGTAGGCAATTTCATGGAATAAAGATTTCATAAAAGGGGAGCCTGCCTCCACATGGAACCACTGAGTTAGGCTAGGTCTTCCCATTCTCACTGTCTGTGAAACTCCATCAGTGTGTGTGTGTTTTAGATTCAACAGCCACAGAAGGCAAGGAGCATCAACAGCTACAGATCTTTGTGACCTTATGGTTTGTTTGTGGAACTGTTCTGCACATGTTTCTCAGGATCAGAGGTGACTGGGACTTCAAACTGCTTTGTAGCAGCAGTAATGACCTCAGGTAGTTTTTGTTTGTTTGTGGTTTGTTGTTGTTGTTTTTCCCTTGTTAGGACTTTGCAGGTTGGAGTACATCTTCTGGTTGTAGGTAAATGCGTGGTGGGAGAACCAGTGCTGGTGGGAGTGGGATTTCAGCCAGTAGAGGAAGCCAGCAGTGTGGGGTGGTTCACGATTCCCCTATAATCCAAGATAAACGGAGAATTATTCTTATAATTTACTCACTGCCTCTGCAAACTTAAGTTAATAGTTTTTGTTGGCTTGGTTGTAGTCTTGCTTGTTACTTTTTGAACCTGCAGGTGTTGGTTAGCTCTGTGAAGACTCTTATTGTTCCCCAGGTGCATTTTAGAAGCACTTTGAAAGTCAAGAGAAAAAAAATTAGTAAGAAAAACGGGAGTATGCTATGAAATGAGTTCCCTGGGCCATACCAAAACCTAGAGGTGTGTCAAACTTAATGGAAATTATGTGCTGTGTTGCATATTTTACTTCGTTTTCCAAATAAATCTGCATACGATAATTAAATGGTGAATGTTTCAGTTGATAAAAACTAATTAAGAGGTGAAAGTATAGCAGTCTTTTAGTGACTAGGAGAATACAAGTTACAAGACTCTTCTTAATAAGGAACAAAACACCCACTGGATTTGAACTCATTACCTTTACAAAGCAAAGCAGATAAGGTTTTGACTATGCAATACAGCATTTCTTTTGGGTTTGGGAATTTGCAATTTTCCATTAATTACAAGGGCAGTTTAATATTATTCCTAAGACAGAATGAAAAATACTATTACTACAAAAACACTTATTTAAAAAAATAAGTAAATGAATAGATGGAATGGAGTCTGTCCCTGAAAACAGACTTGCCAGTCTGTATTTAATCATGACTTGGGCAAAGTGATACACCTGTATTCCCTGGGACTTCAGCATTGATCTGTAGGGTACCAGCAAAATCTTTCAGGTACATGGAACTGATGTCCAGTTACTAAGTCTGGACAAATGTCCACACCAGGGAGTTCCAACATAGTCTTTTTTTCCTTTTTTGTACCAGACCAGCTAGAATATACTAAACTATGAAAAGACTAAATTATCATTTAGTCTGAAAGTTCATTTTGTAATTATTTCCAGTATTCTCAGCAACCAAATCTCCAGAGCTATAAAGTATGGTTCAGGAGACCAAAGAAACTTGGAATTTTATCTTTGAACTTCATCTTTTTACAAGAGAGAAACTGGGGGAAATGCATTGGTTTACTCTTTTAAACATAATACTGATGTTCTTTTCATTAAGACTCTGTAGCACTTCTGTGCTTGGGAACCAGCTCTCAAAATTGGCAGGGCTGAGGCCTTGAGACAAGGTTTTCTTCGAAATTCTGTTCCAGCTGGATCAAGTTTTTAGCATTTGGAAACTCCACACATGGAGGCATATGGCCATTAGGAATGTCTCACAGCAAGACTGTCTGCAAGTGAAATCTTTGAAAGTTCTTTGCACTGTGAATTTTCTGTACAGGGTTGAACAAGACTTTCCCCCAGCTGGATCATTACTTTCTTATTGCTTGAGGCAGCAGCAGGCAGGGGAAACAGTGTCTCTCTCTCCTGAGGCACTGTCAGTGTGCCCATGTGCCTTCTGGACCCAGGAGAGAGTTCTCATCTCTCTGTGCTCGTGTTGGGCACTGAAAATTGGGAGGGTCAGCAGCCAAGAGAGCTGTTGATGGGTTTGGGAGAGGCTGAGGAAGGTACT
Source organism: Sylvia atricapilla (assembly GCF_009819655.1). Lineage (NCBI taxonomy): Eukaryota > Metazoa > Chordata > Aves > Passeriformes > Sylviidae > Sylvia > Sylvia atricapilla. The sequence goes on along the minus strand of NC_089150.1, from coordinate 13,954,241 downwards.
GCCACAAGGAGAGCAGAGACTGGAGAATAATGAGATGGTCTAAAGAGACAAAGGCAACAGAATTAGACTGTGCTAGTGAGAGTGCAGAGGGAATAGGGAAAATTGGAAATGCAAGTCAGCAGAGTGGAAATTGGTAGAGTCCTAGAAAAGACTGGTCATGAACATGCTTGACAGTGTGAACACCAAAGCTGTTATGAAGAAGAAGAAAGAATAATTGGTGGGTGCTACAGAAGAAGTGGAGAGTAGTATGAAAATCTTTAACTGTAGAGTTTGGGACACTTAATGTGATGTGAATGAGCTCAGGATATGGGGAGAGGAGTGGGAAAGAAATATGAGGAGGTCTAGGGCTGTGCTCAGTAAGGGAAGGAACAGGACTAAGCCATGGCTGTGTTTGAAGGCAGAATTTGGTACATTCTAGGATTGAATCCATGCCTGTTTCACTTGAGATGTAACATTGGATTTCTAAGTCATTGGTGAATGCTTGCAAAATCCACTACTGATGCATTTAGAAATGGATACCAACTGCCTTCTTCACATCTTCCCAATAATGTTCTAGTTGCCTTAATATCTATCTTAGAGAATTCTACTTGCAAGAGAAAGCTGGGAAATTTTTAGTTGAAAACTCAGTGTTTCATTTTCCTTTCCGTTTTTTAGAATTTTCCTTTTCAGTTAATCTATTGGCAGCTGATATCCTGACCCTTTGAGAATTAAAAACCAGTCCAATGGATGTTACATTGCTTGGTTTGAAAGTGAAGACAAGGCTCTGTGCCTTGTGATCGAGTGCTGGGCTAGACAATGGAAGTCCCTGCAAACTCTGGAACTGACCTTTGTTTTGAGTCATAAATCTTGAGGGTTTTTTTCTGCTGTTGTGTGACAGTAATCTGGTTGGAAACTGAAACGAGGATAGTATATCATGACTGGTTTGGTTGAAGTGGACCACAAATTGCAAGTTGAATTTGAATTAACTTGGGGGACTGAGCCTTAGTCCAGAGGTGAGGAAAAAGCTGAGTGAGGGAAGAAAGCAAACACAATTGATTTTGCTTGGTGCTTCTAAACATAAACAGAACAGAAACACCTTGGCTCGTCCCAGGACTCCTGTCAGGACAAAGTGTTGCTTCAAGTGTCCTTTTCCCTATTGAGTGAACACAGGAATATTCCCATTTCTCTTTAGCTGATTTGTGTTGCACATATGGTGTGGGATTCATCTCCCTTAGTTTCAATCCGTTAAACATCTAGTGAAGAAAAAAGTGAAGGAAAAGTTCCAAAGGTCTTTCTGTATCTTATGAGCTATTTTGGAATGGAACATGCAGCACCTTTGGAGCTTTCTGTCTCTACATATGAAGGATGTTTAGGAAACTTCAGTGGAGAGATGATTAACTTTGAAATAGATGAGGTTAGGTGAGATAAATCCTACCAAAGGAGAATTTTGCATTAAAAGAATTAGCATGAAAACACTTATCCCAAATCTTTCTCAAGCAAGACCTGCCAATCATCCAGCCGTGGTGCTGAGAGCTGTCAGAGCTGAGGGAGAGCTGTTTTTGCTCAGCCTATACATCCTCACTGTCCTCAAATGCAGAAAAGACAGAGTGGCATTATCCAAGCAGGAGAGCAATTGTGACAGTCAGGTAAAGAATATGACCTGTGGCACCCTGAATGTGTCAAACAGATTAATAAATCAGATGTTTTAATCTAGTGGTTTCAGTAGAGGAGAGGGCAAAAAGGATAATGACACTTACAGGTTCCTGTTGACAGTATATTGAAAGGTGTGTGTAAACAGATGGCTCCATGGACTCATACACAGGCCTGCTTCCCTTGCTTTTGGAAGGTGTTTCACAAAGTAACATTTTGATTAGATTTTTAAATTTATGTGGAAGAGAAAAATGCACTGGTTGTGAATTACTCATTGAAAGTAAAACTTTACAAATTGTATTGCTATGTTGCCAGCGAAATTAAAAGGATGCATAAGGGTATTGCCAGAGAATTACACAACCTTGGGTGGATGTGTGGTTGGTGCAAAATGCTGAAGAATCTTCCTCTTGGCCCCGAGGCAGGAGAGGTGGCTGAAGGAGCTGGTTGTTTCTGTACCCCAGCCAGGCTAATCACATTTTAAATATCCCTGGAACAGCTCTAAGTTGTGTCTGCAGCTGAACTGATTCCTTCATGTCTGGGACATACAGAATTAAAAGTATGGAATAAAACCCTATTTAGCACCTCATTCTGCTCTGTGCTAGACATAATAATATGGTAGGAGCAGATTTGATAATCTGCATATTTTATATCTGATATATTGGCTTTGTGCAGCCTTTGAGCACTGAAGAACTTGGTGCAAAGACAAACGTGTTATCTTCTTCATATGGAGTCTTCCTTCAATGCCCTAGCAATCTCCAGATGCCATAATTAAATATAGTGTTGGCCTAGTTAAGTAGAAATGCATCTAATTACTCCAGGATTGTCTTAGCCACTGTTATGCAATGTGTGAATTTCACGTACTTTAATCCACTTACAGTTTCATTTCTGTTTTGTCCAGCACTGTGCCAAGCTGAACTCTCGTTGCTTCAAAAAACCAGCTAACACTCTAACAACAATCAACCTGAATATCTGCCAGTTTTGAATGAATATAAGTGGATAATTGAAGTTATTTGCGATAATTGCATATGCTAAGCTTTTAATTTATTTTTATCCTTTATTTATAATTTCTGCTTTGATTGTGCTTTGCTGCACTTAGTGTGGCTGAGCATTGTCTGGCTGTGTTGCAGTGGAATTTATTCAGTTTTTGTATGGCATTAGTTGCAAGATCGGTATCTATCTTAGGCAGACAGATAACTAGGCACTAGGAATTTGAATAGCAAGGTAACAGGCACTAAATAATTTTGGGTGCATCTTAGTCACAGCAACAGTTATTTTAAGTGCTAAAATTTCCTAGAAAATACCACACAGCTGAGGAGAACAATCTGGGGCATAAAATACACTGCCAGGCCTTCTGAAAAGAGGCCTTTCTGAATTTCCTTTCTGAAAATTCTGTGTGGGTTTGTGTGTCCCCATCCTCAAGGATGGAACCTGTCAAACTGCCAGTCTGGTATCACTGCCCTGTTGAAAGCCTCGTGTGCTCCTGAGAGGAGCAAATATTCCTCCAAGGTCAGCATCAGGGTCTGATGCTTCTCCATGAGTTACGGCAAGCACGTGCAAAGCCTTTTGTGATAAAACATTGAGGCTGGGAAGCCTGTTTGCACATCGGGGCATTCATTGCTATCTGATATGATTCTGGGTTTGGGCATGGGAAATAGAAGTGAGACTGAGGAACAACATCAAAATCTCTCCTGACTTTACCTTGTCTGCTAAATGAGCTGTGAAAGGAGCAAGCCCCAGAACTCTGAAGGAAGTAAGGAGGACCTGCAACAGAATTAGCACCATGCCAGAATATTACCTAAACTCACTTAATGCTTATAAATCTTGTTCTATCAAAACAGCCTGGCCTTTTCAGAACTTTTTAAAGCACCTGCAGCCTTAAAAATTTCCTGGAGAGGAAAACCCCTTTTTCACATCTGAAATGAACCCCAAAATGGGGAAGTCACAGGAAGGTACCTGGGTAATGTTTCTGAAGTTTAGTGATCTATTGCTGTGTGCTCCCACATGCACGGCGTAGGCTTCTCACGGAAAGCCAGTGAGGAAAATTGCTCTGATGATGGAAACACAATCTTGTTTCTCTCCCAGGAATACTTTCAACTGCTGAACTATGTTTAAATAGTTATCTGGCAGCACTTTAGGAAATATTTTTGGCACATTCACAGCTCAATTACTATAAAGTTTGATTGGAAATTAGGCATGCAAATCAAGAGTAAGGTTATTAAAACTGCATTGAATATTTCACCTGAAGAAGGGTCACTACTGGCAGTTGTAGGTATTTTCTGCTCACAGAAAACTGATGTTTCAGTGTACAGAATGCTGCTGTTTTTTGGCTGGTACCAAGAACCTTGCTATAAGATATGAAAGAAGTAAGGTTATAAAAACAGGCACAGGTTTTCCTTTCTCGTTATCTGCTGTTTTTCTTTAAAATGTTCATTATATTTGATTAAGACAGAAATCTAGGTTACGATTCCATACATAGGAATCAGAGACAGGCCTGTTAAAATTACACAAATGATTATTATTATCTTTTCTTCCAAAACACATCTCAAATCAACCTTGATGTTTTTCAGGAATCTCAAACAGATCTGATGCCATGGAAAATCTTGAGAGTTTTTAGGGTTCAGGGCTGTTTTTTGCTGTTGGTTGAATGCATTTGATGCTAGAATATAAGAGCAGCTACAGGTTTGTCTACACTTCTTTAATGACTGTGATATGCCTGTGCATTTTTGAATGAAATGTTATTAAAATGATACTATGGAATAAAACTATTTATGTTGTGGACTAGGATGATACCAGTACTTAGCTGATACTACTTATAATTAAATTAGAGATATCTTCTCTCCTTTTTTGTGATTTGTAACAGTTTGGTTTTGAGAAGAGGAATTTCAAGAAGCATTTCTGGTTTTATGTGTTGCAGTTGGTTCACAGTAGAAAAATAGAAAGGAAACAGTGTAATATATATATATTTTTCAAGATTTCACAGCTGAGAAGAGAGAAGGGCATAACTTCAATTCTCTGGGAATTTTATTTATGTTTATAACTACAAGGTTGGTCAGCATTTATGGATAAAGATTAGTAATCCTTCACAGTTCAGGGGTTCAGAAACTGTTTCAAATTTGGTTATGCTTATGAATTTATTTAATCTAACTTCAGAATGGGATTTTAATGAAAGAAAATCATTGAGAAATAATCTGAAACCCTTAAAAAGTATATGAGAAGAGAATAGATCTCAGAAGCTAAAATAATTAACCTAGCCTCTGGATGTTGTGTGATGTCTTTTTCTTGAAATTGTTATTTGCAACTTTTATTTTCATTTTTTTTCCATTTCTGTTCCTTTTCACCCTTACTTTTTGTTGGATTCTTCTTGTGCCTCATCCATTCTGTTTCACCTTTCTTTTGCTCTATCTATAACAACCTAATTTGAAAGAGAATTTATCTGGAAATATAAGTTCACTGCAATTATAATATCATTTGTCAAGAAAATTACCTTGTTAGGTAATTTGAGAGATAGGTTAGTGATTTATTAAAAAAAAAAACAAACCAACCCTACTGTGGGGTAACAAACATTTTTTTTTATCTCTCAACTTTTTCTGTGTTATTTATGTTATTTATCAGTCCCACTGAATATTCAAAACATTGACCTTATGTTTTGGTGACCATTTTGAGGGTTTTTGTGGTTCTCTTGTTTGTGCATCTCCTGCTTCATGTCGTGTTTTTATCCATGTTGCATTGTGATATTCTGGGACAGGCAGTTCATCTTTCTCGTGTTTATGTGTATTGGAAAAGTTCTCAGGATTAGTTCTTAGGGGAACCTCATTTGAGCTGTACCTTAGAAAATTATAATTACTTGATCTAAAGATTGTGTGCTGCCCTTGACCTGCCAGTTCACGTGCACACAGACACTTTTACACATTTAGGGCTAAATTTTTCTAAAAACACCCTTGAATGGTGTGAGTGTACCACTTCTCACTCTGTGTTTGTAATTCATTCTATGTAAGTGCATGCAGATAACTCAAGATTCCCTTCAGGATAACCACAGCTTGGGAAGCATTTATTTGCTACAGCAAGGATTTGAGAATATGAATGAAAACATATTGGCATTTCTATTAAGAGTGTCATTATGAACTATTAAGCTAAAATTGCTGATCCTGCTGATGTTGAGACTCATTGCTAAATAACTGCTCAGTCATTAAAATATTTTAAAAGGGATTTTTTTGCCTCCATTTAAAAAAGTTACAGTATTACATGTGGTGTTTATGTTTTTGCCTGCAGAGTGTTAGGGAATTTTTTCCATCGTGCTTCATCCCTTTGGGGACCTCTTTAAAAAAAAAACAACCAAACAAACCCCCCTTCCCCTCCACCAAACACTACAAAACCCCATGAAACATTTGCATTCAATTTCTTCATTCCGATATAATTTGTGTATATCCAGTAATATGTAATTTTGTGGAGTTGGGCTTATTGTTGGCTTTCCTTTTCTGTAGCTCTCCCAGATTTCTTGTGATTTATTTTATAATGGTGTTGAGATACTTAAGGCAAACTGTGGTTAAGGAGTGATACATAGAAAATGCAGCATATGCTTGTATTTTTTTCATTCAATGTACCAAAAGTTTAATTTTTTATTTAGTTTTGTGAGGGCAAAACACAAAATGTGCTTACATATTTGCTTCTATAGCTTCAGGAAAAATTTCTGTCAGTAGCCACTTCACTTCTTTGTCATTGAGTTTGTTGTAGAAAATGTACATTAAAAAAAAAGTAACAATTGAAATCTTAATGAGTAATTCAATAAAATATCAAGCAGTACTTTTCATTTCTGAGCTGCCCTTGTTACCAGATGTTTCTACTGTTCCCCATCTTATGCTTCTCTCGTTATTCCTTACATGTGGGGATAAATCTTGGTTTAAATTTATTTCACTGAGGCAAAAATGTAATTGAAACACATTGGGATCAATACAAACTATATAAGAAGCCGTGAATTATTTTTCTAGCCTGCTAGGTACTAATATCTAATATCGCTGGTATCTCATGAAATACTATAATAATTTTTCTTTTGATGATTAAGTAAGTATTTCAGCACAGAAAGAAAAATACGGTTTTCCTTTCCTTGTATTCTTTTCTGTATGAAGAATTTTTTCGATCCTTTCACTTTTCTACTCTCAAACTCATCAGTCACGAACTTTTCTATCAGGTGAGCACAGAGTAGTGATACACCTATGGCTTTATAATCAAGGAAAATACATCTGCAGAAATGCATTGAGTTAGAGCAGTTATTTTACATAAAAGGCCTTTTTCATGCTTGAAAAATGAGGGCTATATTTGTAAAATCCTTTCAGCAGGTCGCTAGCGTGCTGACTAAAGATGGGCTTCTGAGAATGTTCAAATGTGTGTGGATTTGTTTCAGTTGCTGTAAGGCTTCCCCCCGTCAGAGGAGAAGATTTGTGTTACTTCCCCTTTTAGATCCTAAAGACAAAAAACTGTGGCTCAAATGAATGTTCATTAATGTTTCACATTGCAAAGTCTGTTCTTGGTACTATTGAAATAGTATAGGAGTAGTGGGAACAATGACACAGAAGTTCACAATTGAGTTTGAAATATTTTTCCATGGGTCCCCCTCCTGCAGTGGGTTGGGATGTTTTGTTATTTTTGGGTTCTTTTACCCCTGTACATAGGAAGGTGAGCTCAGACATTCTGCCAGCTCAGTTCTGGATTGATTTGCCCAGTGCTGGAAGCAGCTCTGTTCAGTTCCAGTTTGGGTCAGATGGGTTTGATGTGACTAGCTGGGTTTTCACAGGACAAGATGTTTGAAGCTGGACCCAGTCCAATGTCAGGGAGGTTCTCCCAGCACAGGGCTCTGGGAAGGTGGCCTTTTGCTTCTCTGTATCAGCCGAGGTATCAGGAGTATTTCCAGGATTTAATTGTGTGTTTGAGATTGTAATTCTGTACCAAAGAAAAGCCTGGAGAGGCTCCCCACGGGGTGTGCAGGGAGGGGCAGAAGCCCAGCAGAGGCCCCGGGGTTTTAGGGTGGTGCTGGGAGATGGGATGGAGCAGGAGAGGAGGCTGCAGACCCCGGCCAGCACAAACCCTCCCTGCAGCCACCGGGGCTCTGCTCAAACTGTCAGCATTCTGCTCAGCCATTTGTTCTGCATTGGCAACCAGAAATATTTTTCTTGGTTCAGTTTCCATTATAGCTCAAACTGTATAGCAATCAATATGAATTCTGATTTCATTTTGATTTATATCCAAAGACTTGATAAATGTGCAAACAGTTATGAAAAGGGAGAAAAAATGTGTGCATGGCTGCCCACTCTGCGTAATGAGAGTCTGGACCTTGCTTTGTGATGCAAAATATCTGAAAATGTGTGTACCAGTGTCTGATAGAGCAAAGAAAGTAAAAGACACAGAGTATTTTGTTTGATTTTGGCTTGTACATATATGAACGTTCAGGTAGATTAAATGAAAGCTAGAAGGAGTCCCTTCCATGGTTAAAATACTCTGAAATATAAAGAACCCTGAGTAAAACCTTAGAAAAGGTATAATATCATTTCCCAATAGAATATCTGCAGCAAACTCCTCTATGAATTAAATGGTTCAGGTAGCCGTGTTTTGGTGCAACCATGTTTTTTCCTGTCAGATAATAATGATGAGGAACAATAACTCCAGTACAAGGAGTTATGGATATTATTAAGAGGGCAAAAATACTACTGAATTGCTGCTATTCTGTAAATGTTACTTCTGTAATTGCAGAAAAATCTTGTGATAATGTACCACGTTAAGGTAGTATTTCAGTCTGCTCAGTAAACAAACCTAGGCTCTGTTTTTCTTATCATTTAGAGTTGGTGTGTAATTTAGAAATTCATTTTTATGTCAGTTTCTTGAAATCAAGTGCATTATTAGGGAATACCTCCTATTTTAATGTTAAGGAAGATTTGAAAAGGGCTCCTATTTGCAAAATAAAATCCATGTTAAATCAACTATATTTTTGTTCTCTCAAAAATAATTTCAGAATGGGAGCTACGGGAGGCTGGACACTGGTGAAAAAAATAGATCTATTTATTTGTTTGTTTATTACTGAGTGAGCTGTTTTTAGAGTTTTGTACCACCAACAGTGGGTACTGAGGGTTTAAAAAACTTGGTCCTTTATTTCTTTTTTTAAATCTGGATCGTATATTTTATTCAAAGAAGTATGAGAGCAGATAAATTGCACAATTCTCAAACAATCTCTGTTTTTTTACCGAGTTATAAATTGGTATCCATTATTTCAAAAACATGCCTTTTTTTTTTTTTTCCAGCGTCTTGTTGAAGCTGCAGAAGATGCTTATCTGAAACATGAATTTGATGCTGACTTACAGGTAGTAAATAATTACCTTCTTGAATGTTTATCATCAGAGTATATAAAATGGTTTATACAATAGCTTGCCTGAAGAACTGCTGTAGAAAGCCAAGCATGTGAGTAAGAGAAGGATGCTGATTACAGAAAATGGAATTGTGAGAAATGACAATTAAAAAAATTTTAAATTATTATCACTTTAAAAAATTTCGAATCATTAAACCTTGACAAAATACAACGAAGGACTGACTAAGGAGAAAGGGCCGGGCGCTGGGATGTCGCCATGTGCCCGTCTACAGAATGGCTGCTGTGCCTTTTATGGCCCTGGGGTCACATCAGCCAGCCCTGACCCCTCCCAGGGTCTGTCAGACAACTCTCCTTGGCGCTCCATGGGTGGAGGCTGCTTCCTTGCCACTCACCTGGAGCTCAGGTGTTGTCCTGCTGCACCCCTAGCAGGAATCCTTCCCCATTCCCAGCCCTTCCCTCCTTCCCTCCAGTGTCGGGGACAGCCTGGGCTGGTGGCAACAATACACCGTGGGGAGAACTGGGGACATCAAACAACAAACCACAGTAACACAAATATACATCAGTAAAGCTTCTCTGAACATACACACAATACTCATCCCTTAACTGCGAGAGCCAATCATCCCATTGCTCATCTGTAACAGAATTAAAGAGGGCTGGCTCAGTGTTTTGATGGGTTGTGTGCTTAGTGCTTGTGTGTTGGGACACCAAGCAAGTGCCTTTAACTCTTTCAGAGATTTCATTTAAATTCCCTTGTGTATCTGTGCAGGTCACCTTTTTTAACACATCAATTAGTGTTGTGTCTGCAGTGTGCTGGTAAGGAACTGGTTTGCAGAGAATCGAATTTGCAGATGGGGTGAGATCCACAGGGATGGAATTAGCAAGACCTGCAAGTGGTTTGTGTTTGAATGTGTCTAGAGCAGACACTGGTTTTTCCTGGGAGCCCTTAGAGATGCACCACTTGTGTGTTGCCTTTAGTCATAATGTGGGAGGGAACAGCATCGTGGCAGCTCACGGCTCAAAATGTTTAAAACAAAAGCCTTTGCCTAAAAAAGACATACACATGCGTGCAAAAAAAAAAAAAAAAAAAAAAAAAAGAAGTCTTAGTCAATGCTTAGATGAGTAAATACCTCCTTACCTTTAATTGAATTCCTGTATCCATGTTTTCTTGAATGCCATGTTAGGTGGAGTTTTGTCTACTTTGCCTCTACCTAGTTTTAATTTTAAAACCTTCTGTGAATATTTGCCATAAGATTATTTAAATTTTGGGCTTAAAGAATTAAAGGAAACAAAGATGTTTTCCATAGACATTTTCCTATACATTTATCTAAGAAATAAATAGATCTGTTAAGTTCTGTTTTCAGATTTTGCGTGGTTACTTCCAGTAATCAAAACCCACTTTATTTTAATAAAAATATGATACAAATTACTGATTTATGTGCAGAAAGGAAGAAAAAACAGAGTCAACTTATCAGAACCAAGCATAAAAAATTGAGTTTAGAAGGCTGTGATACTAAAGATCCGTCAGCCCAGGCTGGAGTAAGGATAAAACGAGCCCACTGAAAATGATAATTCACATTATTGTTGTATATTCGAGGAGTGCTGGGTTCTGTATTCAAATGTGTTAGAGTTCTATTATACTCCAGCCTTGCAGACATATGCTGCTCTTCATTTTGTTGAACTTTAAGCCTTGGAGAAGTAGGAACTATTGTCTGAATACATCAGAAACACACTTTATAGAAGATGTTTTAGAGGGCTGCAGTAAATGCTTCTTCACTGCAGGACAGTTCTCACTTTGACAAAGTCCTTCATTTGCCGGGGCTCTGGCGATATTAACACTTTCAGGAAGCCAGTTAAAAGCCATTTGTGTCAGCAGCATTAACAGGACAATCAAATCTTTGTGTGGAGCTCTGTTGTTTATTACTGTCACGGTCCATTAAAGCTAATCAATTGTTAATCTTGGTTTCAGCGACCCCTTTGCAACCCTTGCTGGGTGATTGTTGTTCTTTATCAAAAATCTCATAATACCATCTGCTCAATAGAAAGTAATGGCCAGGATGATTTGATAGTGTACATTCAAGTGGAAGGGGACAGAAGGCTTATATAATGTGCAGTGTATACAATTCTGCAATCAAAGAGGAATTTTTTGGCATTTGTGTTGTTTTGGCTGACGTGTGGAAGACAGGATTAAATGCTTTGATTTAGTGATACGTGGTACAGCAACAGCCTGTGCTCTTTGTGCTCAGATATTCTGGAAATTCAGAAAGGACGTAAAGAAAGTGGGTTTTTTTTTTGCTTTGGATAAAGATAATAAAGAGGGTAACATCTTCTGCTAGGAGATGTTCTATTAAAAATCAAATAATTTATAATTATTGTTAACTGAAATTTGGCCTCTTGATCTTTTATTACCTCTGTGCTTGGGAGTGTGTTTCCTAAGATGTGAACTGCTTTGTTATGGTTCACAGAAACACTGTGGTGAAGTTGGTCTTCTGTGTCTTGAGGACAGCATAGACAATATTGTTTTAGTACATAAAAATGATTAAAGAGAGAAATAAAATATTATTAATATTTCTATCGACTAGAGAAAAGCACCCACTTAAAGAAAGTAATAACTGTAAGACTTCACCTGTTAGACTGCTGGTATTCTCTTCAGCAATGCTGAAACTGTATTACTTGGTTAGACTAAACCTGATTCCTTCTGGCCATTTTTCTTAGTAACATTATTAGTTTTGTCCTTAGTTATTCCATAGGTATTCTAATCAATACACTGTAATTCTGTGTAATGGTCTAAGCACTCAGCCATCTATCCCTGGATTGAATTTGTGGGCACCACCAACCTTGTAGTTATAAACATAAATAAAATTCCCAGAGAATTCAAAGTAATAAATCAAAACAGGCGATGTGATGTTTAACTCATCAGCATTATACATTGCATGTTTGAGTAATGGCCAAACTATGAATCAGTGAAAGCAGACCTTAAAGATTTACCTTGCAGTATTTGGGGTTTGGGAGTTTTGTTTGGTTTGTTTTTTTTTTGGTTGGTGGTGTTGTATGTTTTGTTTTGTTTTGTTTTGTTTTTCCCCTATTAGGAATGTGAAATTATAAGGAAATAACCATCTAAATGCTACTTGTATTTGAATCTCAGTCAAGGGTTTTCTTACCTCATGGGTATGGGTGCAAGTCATTCATTGTTATTAAATATTATTTGCAAGTTCGTAAGTGGAATTTCTTTAGTCATGCCTAATGTATTTGGGGTTGTAAAAGAAGTTACCATTTATATTACTATAGCAAGCTGCCCTGTCACAATATATTCACAGGTGTAAAGAATTGTTTCTCTTCCTTTATATGGGAATGGCTCTGTTCTCACCTCTGTTTAAAGTGAAGCCATTCCCCTGGTTTTGTGACTTTAACATAATGGAAAAACCCCCAGGACAGAGGTAAACTGCCTTCTTATATACCCAGCAGGACTACAGGAGTATTGACTGTTGCAGGTTTTGAAGTCATTCTACAATCATCCTTTAGTTTTCTTGGCTTAGCCATTTGCCAGAGAAAAAAAATTGGAGAAAGATAATAAAGAGGGTAACATATCTGCTAGGAGATGATCTATTAAAAAAACCTGACAATTAAAGTAATTTATAATCATTGGTAACTGAAATTTGGCCTCTTCTTCTTCTATTACCTCTGTGCTTGTGTTTCCTATTATATGAACCGCTTTGTTATGGTTCACAGAAACACTGGTGGGTTTGGTGTTCAGACCCCTGCAAGAGGCTCTGAAGAGGAAAACTCTTCCCTGGAGCTACCATGTACCTAAGAATTTGTTGCATATGCAGCTGATACAACCACATAGGTTTAGAGACTTTCCCCTCCCACCAGATTTCATCAAACCACTGGAAACTGGACTTTTAAACTGCACCAAAGTTTCAGCAGCTGCTGGCCTCCAGCAGCCACAGGGCTGGGGTGGCTCCTGAGCCCTGGGCTCGCTGTGCCCCAGTGTCGCTGTCACTGCTCTGTGCACACAAACCTGTGCTGGCACCATGTGGACAGAGGGAGGGCAGGATACCTCTCACAGGGCTGGGCTCCTTCTGGGTTTCCAGAATCTCAGGAGGTGGATGCTCAGCGCTGGGGCTGGTGCTGGAGTTCTCAATGCAGCAGTAAAAATAACTTGTGCTTTGTTTCTTACAAACAGACAAAAAACTCCATTAATTTTAGAAGAAAGATTTATAATAACTTAGTTGGTATCCAGTTTTTGTAGTTCTGACCCCAGTGACAGGACGAAGTAACATAAAATTTTGTCATGACTACTTTTCATTTGCTGACTGATTTCACTACAAATACACATCTGCAGGGTAGTTCTTTTATTTTCTCTATGTTAATTAAGTTCATTAGTTCATTTGCTTTACATTCCTGCTAGGTTTTTTCTGCATGTGTGTGATGTGATGATAAAAAAAGCAAGGTTATTTCTTTCTGCTAGAATCAAAGCTGGTGCACAGTTGATGCACTGGAATGACCAGATTTTATTTTTCAGACTGTTGTAGGTTTACTTCCTGCATAAGATAGGAGAGGTTCAAGTGCCAATGTTTTAAGATGGTTGACCTTATTTCAGTTTTATACCTGGACACTAGAAGAGGATTAATCAAATAGTTTTTAGGAAAATATTAGTTTCTTTTAAGAATACTCCTAATTTAGTGGGATAAAAAAGGAATACTGGTGTAAGGCTGTTTTTCATTATTCATTTTTCTAAGATCTATAACATATGGCTGAGCCTTAAGGAAAAGGTTTGCAAAACTATACCAGAGTTAGGTACCTGTCTGCCAGATTTTTCTGTCTGTTAACTCCAAATTGCATTTCGTGTCCTTGAAAAATCACATCCTTACTCTCAGACTATGTGTGTTGGCTACATAAAAAAAAATCTTGTGAAATCAGCAGATGGACGGTTAAGGAGTTTCCAGTGGTTTACATATGTGAACAGTGCTCTTTTTTGAAATACATATTTTTAAAATCTACAAAAATTAAGACTTCAGATGTTTAGGAGTAGGCACAAATAGTAAAAGAGGACTGAGGAGCACAATTAGTGCAGTTCATGTGGTTTACAGCTTCTGGGTCTAATCCTCCAATTGTTAATATTACTCAATAGTTTATTGTTTAAGGGGAGCTGCCTGCCTTTCTCTAATTTTGAGATTTAGCTGTTAGATGTAAAGCTTAAATATAGATATAAAATCATAACCTAAATTGATACTACTTTAAAAAAAAATCTGACCTAAATGTTTATTTAGTATAATGATACCAGGCAAAAATTTAAAAAGATGGATTACTAAATGCTTAGGGATTTAATAAAAATTTAAACAAATAAATGATAATTACATTGACATCAGGTGCTGAAAAATACCAGGATAAAAGATAATTGAGAAGAGCTATTATACATAATCTTATGAAACTCCTATTATAACACATGCATTGCTTTTATGTTAGTATTTCAGACAAGTCTGTTTGCGTATTTATTGTCTCACTAATATTACATGATGCACATGATAACTGGATTTACAGTCTACTAATATTTTTCTGGATGTTATAACAATGTCCATTAGCCTGAAGTCAGCTCTTGAAGGGTTCTGAACATCCACAATGGGAAAGGGAAGCCTGTTGGACTTCAAGCCCTTGTAACCAGCAACTGAAATTACTTTTTGAAAAGTGTATTTAAAATAGCAGTGCAACATCTGAAGTTTGACAGACTTCGTGGATTATTTATCCAAGCTGCTTATTTTCTAAATCAGAATTTAGTTTGTCTAAACTGTTAAACCTGGAAAAGGAATTTACCTTTTTAGATTTTCTTTGAAACATTTTGCTGGCCCAAGTCCTCTCAGCTCTGTTTGTGTGGGATGTGGACACTGCAGCTAGAGCTTCAATAAGGCAAGGGGAGGAAGAGATCCCTAGCTCGCCCAAATCTAAGCTGTAAACTTCTGCACAACTCCTGCAGAAGTAGTTGCAGGGCACTACAGTTTATTCATCTGTAAAATCTGCCTCTGGAGCTCTTTCCCGAGGTGCCTCACCCAGGAGCTGCTCTCAGGGGGTTCGTCTTATTTCACTCTGACACTGGGGGTCTCTGTGGTTTTGTTCATCCAGCTGGAGGCAGAGTTTGGATACAGCTAGGATGTAAAATGCTGCCAGGACCTGCAGAGGTGTGGTTCTTATTCAGAATTGTTTGAGTTTTTCCATACCGATCAAAAGATAAGGGAGATCAAAGAAAAACAGTAAGCATAGAATTCAGAATGTCCTTATAAACTGACTGAAACACCAAAGGCTCAAACTCTTAAGAATTAGTGTAGTTTAAAAGCTAAAAGGAAGGGAAAAGTGCACAGGAATGTGTCTAGTGAGCTAATGAACTACAAGGCCCAGCAGGCCACATTTAAATCATAACAGTGTCTGTTAGAGTTTTTATTTGATGTTATTTTTTTCCTTTGGTATTTTTTTTCTTTCATAAAATACTTCAAATTTTTTTCCCGAAAGAGATAAAAGGTTCCTCTTTGCAGTTCTTAGTTTTGTATTATTCTTATTGATTTCTGTGAGCTCAAATGAAGGACTTCCCAACCGCTCCAACACTGCAACAAATTGATTTTCAGATTTTTAGCCTTTCCAGTGGAAAGCATTTTAGCTTGTATACTCTTTCCAATTTATTTTTTGAGGTTGGCAAGAGGAAAACTGAATTCGATATGAAACTATCAAGACATCAGTGAATTCAGATATAACTGGTTAAAAAATGCAATAGAATTCAGGCACAAAGTAATCTTCAGAGGAAGACTTCCATTTGGCCTTCAATCTGCATGCTTGGCAGGGATTAAGTATCAGAAAGGGAGTGCAGAGAAAGAGAGGCCCTGCACCTTTCTGGTTATTTTAATTTCAAAGCTTTTATGCTTTCTGACTCTGTGGCGAGTGGAGAGGAAAAGAGAAACAAGGTTCTGTGAAGCCAGGCTAGCAATATTTTAGCTCATCTTCTAATGACAAATGACTTAATTAATTTTTTTCATTTTGGAGTTTTGTAGTTTGGAGATATTTGAGCACTGAGAGAATATTTTTGATGTTTCAAGAAGATTATGATTAGTGGATAATTTTTATTACTTTTCCTCCTTCCACACATTTATCTTGCTAAAGAACTGTGTTCTCTTACTACAAACAAATGTAATGTAAATAACTAGAATGATTTTATTTTTGTTTGTTCATAACTTCTGTTGACAAGGAGTGACTTTGAGCACAGAAGAGCAATGTTTATCTTGCTGTCTGAGAAGGAGAGATGCAGGAGAGATGATTTCCCCGCAATTTTGTAATTTTAGTGCAGTTCTGCCTTATATAAGAGTCCCATCCAAAAAGAGCAGTAATTCTCTGTTCAGTAGCTGTCCTGTCTACACGGAGTTTGACAGCAGAGGAACCAGCAGCTCTGGTCTGAATTTTTTACTGCAAAAACTGTTCTCTGCTTCTGTGGAAGTTTGGCACAGATTTCTGGAGGTTGGTACTTCTCACTTCAGCTACAGGACTTGTCCTCTTGGTACCCTTAAGCCAGAAGCAGTTTCCAGACATTTCTGGATTTGTTCTTGCCAGCTTCTCCTGGAGTGGCAGTCTCTATCTGAAGTGTGTGAGGTGTGTGCTGTGTGTGCTGAAGAACACTCTATAAATTCAGTTCTACCCATCAGAGAACACAGTGCTTTTGTCTCATGATACCTGCTGTAAATTACCTTACAGAAATCTGAAACCTGGAGTTGTCAAAGAACTGTATGACTGGGCTGATAATGCTGTTTTCCTGAGATTTTAGCTTTTATATTTTTTTGGTCCTTCATTATGTTTGTTTGCTACCAGCAATGAGAACAAAATAGCTTTATCATCCCATGAGTGTTTTCAAAATTTCAGGTTCTCTGATTAAACATTGAGACATCCCAAAGGTTTTCCTGAGCAAGAGAAACCTCTGCTTCAGAGCAACTCGTAATCACTTTAGGTGGGGCTCTCAGGATATGAGCAACCTGTTCAAGTTGTTTCTCTAGTGAATATTAAATTATTTGTATTATGTGAAACAATTCAGCAGAAGAGTTAGTGAGACACTCAGCTCAGAGAAGCCTGATGGATGGGGCAGTCGTTTTGGATCTCAGAGGCTCTAGTCTGAGTGTCTCTCCTACTTGATTCAGAGGATAGCTTTGAACAGCAGCATAAATCTTCTCCTCTCTGGCACAATTCTGCAAAAAAGAAATGTGTTTTCCAAAACTAAGGAGATTAACAGGTCACATCTAACAGCGCCAACAAGATGGAGCAGCAAGTCTTTACATACAGATAGTACCTATACAGTTTCTCCTTTCCCATTCTCGAGTCATTAAGTTTGAGATTTGAGGCTGCCTTTTAAATCCTCTTTGTATGCATCTTGTAAGTATTAGAGCCACGTTTAAAAAAACTAAAAGCTTAGATTCTTGCATATTCCTACAAACTCATAGGTTTTATAAATAAAACTGAAATTCTGTTTAGAATAGTGATAAAACAATCAGTTGTTTGCAACATGGAATTCTTTCATTTATTGTTTTTGCAAGGCAATACTTTAACTTACTCCAGTAGAACAGATAAATTAGTAAACAAGTATTGTTCAGATAAGGGGACACGTTGTACCAGAACAAACCAGTCCCTTGAATATGTTCATTTTCAAGCAGGTAATAGGGAGAAAAAGAAAAAGGAGAGAGACAGTATAAAATGAACATTTATCAGAAATTCAGTACTTAATCCTTAAAATTAGAGTGAAATTTCTCATACCAAACTTGAAGTGAGGGTAAACTTCCAAGAACTTTACCTGAGACTCCAAAACAATTTATTCTGAAAATGCTCAGCGTTCCTTCCAAGTTTGCCCAAATGAGAAATAGATTCAGCCAATATTTTTGCCTTTCCCCCCAGTCAGAACATTTCATGCCACAGTTTACAATTGAGCAGTTGGAGGCTTTCCTGCGTTTCAAAGCAGGCTGTGCTTTGGGAAGTGATCCCACCCTGCCCCTGGTCCTGCCCTGGGCAGGGGTGTACCAGTTGGCAGAACAGCTTAAACGAGGCAAACTTTGTTTTGTGAAAGGAAGGATGTGGAGGATGCGGAATAAAGCAGAAATGGTGCAGAAAAGAGTTAGGTGCCAGAAGACTGTAAAGTGCAGGGAAGAAGGATGGAGAAGGAGAAATACCTAAATAAAGTGTAAAGGCAAAGCTGTTAAGTGTTAATATCATAGTGTTTCAAGAGTACTGACAGTAATCTTTTTGCAAGTCTCCCTAAGAGCCATTACCTTTGCTTAAAGAAAGGCTAAAATGGAGAAACCATTTTCAACCTCTTAAAAAAAGACCTTTGGAGAGAGCAGAAGAGTAGGTCACATTCAAGCAAAATTTTAGAACAGGTTTCAGAGAAGTCAGGCAAAACAAGTATGCACTGGCGGTGAGGAAGAAACGCTGCATAGATGAGGAAAAAAGATCAAAATGTTATTGAAAAACATGCACTCCTTGAGATTGCCATAAACCTTCGAGAACTTGGCTTATCGTTGTCAGAGCAGACAGAGATGATGTGTTTAATAACGTGTCTCTCGTAGATGTTTATGGGCCTATCAATTTCCAATTCTAACTAAGCAAGAAAGCAGCTAAAGAGCCAGAGAAATAACATACAGGGTGAAGTTAGAGTTGCCAGTGCTTAATGTTTGGCATAGTGGTGATAGCAAACAGGAATTTGACATTGAAATAGTAGGCAGTTTTTTGACTTCCTTTGTTCAGATTTGTGGCTTTGAAAGTACTGGACATCCCTCTCTCACAGAAAAAAACCAAAAAGCTTCTCATCTGAAAACGCTTTTCAATTAGATTTTAGCTTTGTACTGCAGACAAGGTCAGCAGAACTCCCAGCCCTGTGCCTTTGCCCTGCCCTCAGTACTGGGCAGGGTTCACACTGGAGTCAGACTTACGCCTGCATTCCCAGTCCTGTCAAGATCTCGGAGACAGTGTTAGGAATATGACTCTCCTTGGTTTAAGTGATGCCAAAGGCAAGTGACAGATCGGAGGAGTTTGATCCTATCAAGATTTATTTTGAAAAATTCTGCTCTGGCTCAGCTTTCCTTTATCCGTGGATATTCAGTACATATCCGACAGCACGAGGAGGAGGTGATGTACAGGGATTGTTGTTTTCTGATTTGTTAAATCTTCAACAAAGGCACACTCAGTCTCACATCAAAGCTATGTGTCTGAGATGTGTGTTCTGCCAGGATCATGTGTTTTCTGAGTTCCCTGAAAATTGTTTTAAAAAAAATCTATTTGAAACCCCTATTTAATTCTGCACGTACTTGTACTTGTATCTGAAACTAAATGCAGGTACAGAATGTTGAAAGTGCAAGATGCTGAGGTGCTTAGGGGAACAGGCAGTGCTGGAGTTAATGCTTTTATTTATAAGGCTCATTGGTCAATGATACTGAGCTCTCCTCCAGGAAAAAAAGATCCTTAATTCACTCTTACAAAATTCAATGCCCTATTGTTCTCACTTTTCTGAAGTCACTGTTTATAACATTGCTCTCCTCTCCCCTCTGAGGAATAATATAATTTGTTGGAGCAGTTCATTCATAGTCTATGTGATATCTATCTTTTGGGACAGAGATACCTTTTGCATGATGTACACACCGTTAACTTCAAACTCTTCCTGTTTGCTTTATGTGCAAGGGTTTGTAATCAGGAATATTTATGCATCCTGGTGCCCAGTTGTGCTGTGCTTGCTGTTTTCTGCTCTTCATAGAAAATTAAACTTTTTTTTCTTTTTGGCTCACACCTACCTGAAAAGCAAAAGATTTGAGAATATTACCCAATGGATTTATGATTACTAGGCAGATAGCCAGTAATAAGCAGTGATATCTGATACTACAGCCCAGACATTCTCTGCTTTTTTCCACCTTTTTCCTATTATCTCTAGGTTTAATAAACTATAAATGGGAGACATAAATGGCAGACCATCTTTTCTCTTTTTGTGCCTTTTTTTTTCTTTGGAGGTGCTTGGTGATGAGATTAAGTTAAGGGTCATATATTCTTCCAGCTTAGTATTTAGGAATAGGCAAATTATTGAAAAGGGTTGGAAGTGATCTAGGCTTATTCATTTTTGTGGGAGAGCAGCTTTTTTTGCTACACAACAATCATTTTAAATGGAAATAACAGTATTATAGATAGAGATTTAATGAATATATATGAGAAAGGCATGATAGGAGTCACTAAGCAGTTCAGGGCTTTAGATGAGGTCACGTTTCTGACTTGTGTAGTATGCAAGTGAGTAAATCTTAGATGATCATAGTCGAAATATTTCCAGGGTATTGTACATTGTACTGCTTATTGTGGGAAAAAAATTATTTTCTTGCCTCTGGCTTATAAGAAAGATATTGAGTGAAAACCAGCTGCATTTGTACCTTAACATTTCCATTGCAAGTATTGTGTCTTTGTTTCTGGATCTCACGTAATTGCTGACTGTGAAATTAAAATACCAAGCTCATTATTTCAATCCTGAAATATAACTTGCTTCAGACTTACGCTTTTGTCTCTAATTGTAGTGTCCATGTGTTGAGCTTCATTAACTTGAAACAGAAGGAGCCCCCACTTTTCTGTTAAAGTTAATTAAACCTGGTAATGGTTATTGTCTGAAAATTTTCTGGGTTCAAGTAGGTTATTTTGCCTCTGTCTCTATATTCATGCATCATTTCATCACTTGTGGTTTGTCAATTCATAATATACAGGATTTGCCTGGACTCAGTGAACTATGGGGTTTTTTAATCATAAAAATACACTTGCATGTTTAATTAATGTGTAGTGGGAAACTTCTCCTTGTGAAATAGTCACTGGTGACTTTTAAACTCAGATTAAAAAAAAAAAAAAAGAAAAACAAAAGCAATTATTTTTCTGTGAATAATAGGTGACAGCACAACACACAGTAGTTGATGTCAAGGGCCACAGTTAATGACTTTTAGTTTTTTTTTAATATGAAAACTGAAAATTTCAAAATTTGACAAATCTATGATGTGTAAAACCTTCAGACTTATAAATACAGCCTTTTGAGCTGTACTCCACATAGACTTGTGGCCGTGACTGAGAAGAAGTATTAAATATGCCCATTTAAAGGCATATATAGTTTAGTATTTATGCTTTAATAATTTTGTTCAAAGTTCTGCAATTCAACTTTAAGTATAATACATCTTTATCACTAGTTTTGTGGGTTATGCTGTGGGAGATATCCTCCTTAAAAAATACCCCAAAAAACCTCCTAGTGAAAAACCATGTCTAAGATCAAGTCATGGGCTTTGCTCAACAAAGCTCAGTGATTAAGTGCATGAAATAAAAGATCAGGAGATGTACTTGCCTGTGGGAAAAGAGTGGGGAAAAAGCAATGGTCTCTTCCTTGAAAAGTCACGCAGCCAGGTTTAAGTAAGTGTTTTGTTTGTGATTCACTAAAAAAGAAAAAGACAACATTTAAATAGCAGTAATTTTATTTAATATTACTTTTCATGCATTTTAGATTTCAGATTTAAGCCAGCAGCTTTTCAGCTAAAGCTTTCAGTCAATTCAATTGAGATGTAAAAAAAACCCCGATTTTAAATCTTATTCTGTGTCCAGTTAGCTTTTTGAAACGAGGAGCATGTGTTCAGAAAAATATTGCTGTGCATCCAAAAAGTACCAGTCAGAGATATTAATTAAAGGTTTAATGGATGTTCTGTGCTGTGTGAAGCTCATGCTGACAAATTCAGCTCAAGAGCTTTCAGCATCATATGCCAACCATAATTTTGCATCAAAGAAGGGATGAGTAAAGGGGGATGTGCTGTATTGGAATGGACCATGGAGGTTTTGGGTATAGGGATGGCAAAGGCCCAGCTGGTTGACAACGAAGTGAGGAGATTTGGTACAATTTTTATGGCTTGGGGAAGCTTATGTTGGATTTGTGATTATTTTTCTTTTTTTGACAGGGTATATGGAATTGCAGTGACGTAAAATGGTCTGAACAGAGGCCATCTGAGTTTATGAATGGCTGTGAGAGGTTTTGGAGGCTGTGAGATCTTTCCAAGCCTTTCTGCCTAGCCCAGTGGCCTTGATACCCTTGCACAGTTCTGAACTGCTCTCCATGGTCTTCTCTCCTTTCATTCACACTCCCCTCTCCCCCGGGGGGCCTGACTCACTTTTCCCTCTCCTGCTTCAAATTCTGCCCCCATGGCAGCAGCAGAGAGCCCTGGAGCACAGTCTGCTGCCCTGGGCTGTCTGGCTTGTATTCACAGAGTCACAAAATCACAGAATGTGTAGGTTGGAAGAGACCTTCAAGATCATCGAGTCCAACCCAGCCCTAACACCTCAACTAGATCATGGCACCAAGTGCCACATCCAGTCTCTTTTTAAACACATCCAGGGATAATGACTCCACCACCTCCCCAGGCAGACTATTCCAGTATTTAATCACTCTTTCAGCGAAAAACTTCTTCCTAATATCCAACCTCTATTTCCCTAGACCCAGCCTATGACTGTGTCCTCTTGTTCTGTCAGTTGCTGCCTGGAGGCAGACCTACCCCCAGCTGTCTACAAACACCTTTCAGGGAGTTGTAGAGAGTGATAAGGTCACCTCTGAGTCTCCTCCAGGATAAACAACCCCAGCGTCCTCAGCCGTTCCTCATATGGCTGGTTTTCCAAGCCCTTCACCAGCTTTGTTGCCCTCCTCTGGACACGCTCAAGCATCTCAACATCCTTCCTAAACTGAGGGGCCCAGAACTCACACAGCCCTAGCTGCTGCTCCATCATGTCTTACACAGGACCTGTCACAGAAGGCTCAGCAGCACTTCAGATCCCTGTGTCTTTCCCCATCTCAAGTGTAGCATCTTCCAATGTGTTCAGTGCTGGGGAAACAGTTGCTTCCTGCAAACGCTTGGGAAATTAATAGTCCCACTAAGTATAGCAGTGTTGCTGCCACAGATTAATGACAGGGTAGAGATGTTCAAAGTTAAGTGCAAACTTCTCAGTAAAGGGGCAAATCCTACATTGCCTTTTGAAAATTTCCCCTATTTTCACTGAAATTCCTATACAGGTAAATGTCTATTGAGGTAGCTGTCTAAAACTCAAATGATTATTTTTCTCCTAGGAAGACCAAAATTTCCAGGCTTTAACTACATGTTAAATGCCAATAATATGAAAAAGCATAATAAGGAGCTGAAATACCAGATGGTATCATTATGAGAAATTATTCAATATCTATATCCGCTCCCCTTCTCTACTCTGTTTCATCCCTTAGAATAGCAATTTTCTGCAGATTTTATGGGACCTACATTCATTGGGATCTATTACAGGTTATAGAATGAGAAATCTCTTGAAGATTAATTGAAATTTAGAGAATAAGAATGTGTAGCATGTGCTATAAAACCACTTGAATCCCAAAATGCTTTTTCATTTTTGATCTGAGTTCTGCACTGAACTCCTTAAAAATAACAGCCCTAAGAGTATCCACAATTAACCTCATAGATAAATGAAATTATTCTTTTTTTTAATTTTAATTTCTTGGTAAATACCCTACTGTGTATTTCCTCCAAATAATTCCCAGTCCTTGACCTTTCTACATTCAGGCAGCACCAGTGTTGCTCTTGAGCAGGGGTTGCTGGGCTTGTGGAGAAATAGAAAAACGCAGATTTTTCACCTCATCTTCCTGTTTTCCCTCTGTGTGTGAGAAGACAAAACCGGGAGGTGAGATTGTTGTCAAGGCCAGTTTGGGTGGATCCAGTTTTATTTTATCCGGGTGACTGGCCTGTGTCACTTGTGTAAACCAGGAGAGCCGCTGGTGTGCCAGGATAAATCAAGAGAGAGACAGGAGGATAAACGAAGGATATGGGATACAAAGCTGCTTCATTTGCTGCCTTGCCCTTACTCTTCAGACCGCAGCTCAGCTCTCCTTTTGACTGATAAAGCATTTCTGCAGTGACAAATCCTCCTCACAGCCGAGGATGTGCCTGATGGTTTCATGAGCTCTTTGCCACGGTTGCCTGGCTCCCCGAGAGTGCTCAGCCGTGCACAGGCACCTCTGCCCGGGCTCCAGGTAACCCTGACATTCCCTGGTGGATGAGGGGAGCGTGTGTCAGCCCCTGTGTGAGGGGACTCCACAAGGACAGTATAAAACCTGTGTTTTCTGATCTGGACTTTACAGTGCCATAAACAGTGACATCATTGTACATACACACAAACATATAATGATGACTACAGCAAATGCACTCTTGCACGTTGGCTGGAAAATACATGCTCCAGGCCCAGATTTAATAGGGACTTTCATATTCCATTCTTGGAATATAAAGCCAGCATTTTTGTCTATTTTGACTTTTGCATTAATAAAATGAGGTCAGGAAATCTGTTAAAGTTTATCTTTAAAAATGTTTTCAACCTAGTCACCTTGTTTTAAAAATCATTTCCGTTGGTTATCTGCACATTTTAAGTAGATTGTGTTTCCTTGTGATTGAGTCCCTGAAGGAATGCACTAACAGATTCCTGTAATTGATTATACTTTAATGATACATAATGGCAAGTTCTGTTTTTCATTATTGTTACTCTACAACCTGAACTGTAACTGCTGCGATACCAGAATGTATATTGATACACAATTGATTTAGTAACATTTTACCAGTCGAAATGTCTTGCATTAACTAAAACCATGTCTCCACTGCTTCAGGAGAAGCGGCCATTCACACATGCAGAGATCTGGAGAGGGTCCTTTCCCCCAGCTCGCTGCAGCTGGCCAAGGACAGCACTGCAGTCACTGTCTCTGGGTTTGGGACCCGGCCGTTCTCACGTTTGCAATGTTTTGCTAATCACATTCTTTTCTTTTTGATTATCCTTTTTCAACAAGTGATCCACCGCTTCTCCCTCCTGCTCCCACCCCCTGCAAACCCTGGATGGTGGATAAAGTGGTTGATGATCTGAAGGTGTTGCTTATCTTCCTGATTGGGATAACCTAATTATTTATGGATGTCCCCTGACGGTATAAGTCTTCTCCCTTGTGTTTAGGTGGAAAACTGGAGAGCGGGGATTGCTTTGCCTGCTTGCACCTGGCGGTGTGTGGAAGGGCAGTGAGCACACCCGAGTCCTGATCTTTGCTCACACAAATAAATGGTGCAGTTCTGTTCCCCTTTAGCTGGGGCTGTGACCTCTGGGCACTCGGCCTGTCCTAACAGAAGGGTCACAGGGAAGTTCTGGTGAGTGATCGAGCACACAGAGATGGCCTGTGTGGAAAAACCAAATTTTGAAAAGCTAATTTAAATGTTGCATTTTGCAGGTGCTGCAAAAAGCCATAGAACTGTTGTGTTCTCTATAGTCCTAGAATATGGAAACTTTAATAGCTAGAACATTATAATGATGTAAAATTGGTGATGTATGTTCAAAACACTGGATATAATCACACAGCGTAGTCAGATAACATACTGACTGAGGCTTTGCTTTTGCCTAGATTTTTAATTTTCTTTACTGAGAAGAGGATGGTACTTAAAGCTTGCAGTTCTGGCAAAGTTGTGCTAACAAATCTCATTTGTTGTATATTGCAAGTCAGCAGCTATATTATCAAAATCCTTTATTTTCCAAGAATTTAAATCTAAGCCTTCTAATAGCATTCACCATATTAAGCTGGTGACTGTTCTTAACCAAAATTGAGGGGAAAAAAGAAGCTAAAAAAATGCTGTTTGGACTTGGTGAATGTCAATGTCTGGCAGAATGATAATACTTTCTAAAAATCTGAAAATTTTTTTTTTCAGTTTAAAAATGAAATTTTAGCTTTAAATTTCACTTTAAATTCTGAAAACTAAAAAAAAAGAAAGTCACTTCTGAAGTAAATAGAAACTTCTGTAAGTTGAACTCAAATGCAATGACTTGCCACCATGCAGAGATTTTTTGGTTTATTCTCTGCTACGTGCATTTTGTAATGTTTTAAATTACATCACTGTATATATATGTATTAGCATTCAACACTTGGATTCTGTTTAATATAGGTTAAATATTAGTTTAATGGCTTTGTGTCTGACACTGATTACAATTCAAATCCTCCTTGCATGCTGTTCTGCTGATAGTAATAGCAGCAATTGTAATGTTCAGTCATTTGCCATCCAAGTCATAAACAGTAATATCAATTAATATATACTTATACTTGTGTGATTACTCTGTGTGGGGGTAAATAGAGAAATTATTTTTACTATCAGATAACCATTTCAAAGAGATGAGAATGGCAAATGCAAGGCAGATGAAGTTACTTAAATGGCCTTTTCAGTGGTGATATTTGAATGTTTGTAGCGTCTCACAGCAGTTTTGGAATATAATACACAATTTAATTTCCTGTATATTTGTGTTGTAGAGGAACAGTTTTTGGACTGTGAAGGAAAATTTATGCTCTAGTGCAATGTATTCTCAGCTCACCCCACATTGCAAAAGAAACCTCTACACATTTCTTTAATTTAAGAAACATGAGTTCCTAATTAGTTATACATAGACAATGGTGGAATTTTCCAACTGCAAAATGATTAATAATACGTAATTAAAGTGGAACCTGGATCAAAAACTCATCAAGTTTCCCTAATGCCATAATACTGTACCCTTTCCTAGGCAAGTGATCCTTCCCCAGGGGATCTGAATGATTCTCTGGAAATGCATTCCTGCAAATGCACTGTCTGCTCTCATAAGGAACTTACAAAATTTTCAGTTGGGGAACTTTTTTTCGATATTTTCATGTTAAAAGCATGTAACTTATGAGTATTAAGTAAATTTTGGAAAATACGTCCAAATGCTTATACAAGGTATGAACCTGCTCTATTAATATGCTTTATAGTTGGAAGTCAGGTGTAAGTAAACGAGCACACATGAAGAACCAACCAGTATTAATCCTCTGGTTTTACTGAACATTTTCTGAAAGACTGTACAATTTATTCCTGCCAGATTAAAACAAAAAATCCCACCTACTTGCTTCTTAGAAAAGTTCCTAAACAAAGCACTGATGAACGAGAATAAAATCTTTTTTACTTTATTCCTTTCCTTGTTAACCTCCCCACTCCCCCGTTCCCCAGTTTTGCCATCAAGGACTCGGCAGATACTCAGTTCCAGCCCCGAGGGTTGGCATGAACACCGCAGAAAAGCGGGTCTGGGCTGAATCCCAGCTCTTTAATGGGAAGAAGCACCGTAACGCTGGGAGCCACTAGATGCCACTCTTGTCTCGTCCCAGTACGAATCTGAGAGCATTTGTGGTTGTTTAAAAAACCCAACTGTGCCCTCCGACCCCCAAAGTCCCTTTAAAGATGTTCCTTTGGTATTTCAGATATTTTGCCTTCTATTTTTTTTTTAATTAAATTTACAATATGACCCTATTGTTTATGGTTTTCCTTCCCTCCGCTGTAACGCAACACTTGTTTATAAATATTTCAAAGCCATCCCTAGACAATATTTTTGTTGCTGGACTCTTGCATAGCTGTGCTCTGCTCTATCTCCGTTTTCTCTTTGAGTGGGATTTGCAAAATTCTGACATAAGTATTCATCTATGTTTGACTGATTTCACAGCCGCTTATGGTGTAAGAACTTCTAAACCTAATTTTTAAAAAAATTCTTCAAAGAACTTCACCTTTGCATTTTTTTTTTCGATACCAGATAGAGAAGGAAGTTCTTGAACCTGTTGTATATTCAGATTTTGCCATTGGTGACCTTTTTGCTGCATTTGTCATGGCATTTCCAAACAAGTTGCCTGACTGTAGATTCCTCAATTTTCAGGATATTCTTTGCCAGATAGTTGAGGAAGAATAAGTTATTTAAGGTTATTTAAGACAACAGAGGAAAAATTTAAAAAGTAAAGTAATCCATACAACCTTCAACATAACAAAATTGTAGTGTTCTATCTGCACAGTAGTAAACCTAAATTTATTTTGTTGGCAAGACTGAAGCTGTCCTCTTGTTTGTGTGAATTGGACATAGACCTTGCAATTTCAATACTGCTTTCCATACAGAATCAAATATATAAGATGACTTCCATGTACTGTAAGCTACCTGTATGGCAGCCAGAGCTGATGAAGTCACTTGCTTGAAAGATAGTATATATTCTGTAGGTAACCTGCAAAAGCTTGTGAATACCATAGCTGAATAATGACGAAATATTATAGGTGTATAAAGACATCCTGCACATTCAATTAAGTTAGATTTATCTATTTTCTTGCTCATCTGGAATGCTGTGAATTAATACAAAAGTGCAGAGGGATAGATCCATGGAAAAAGACTTTTTATACCCTGCTTAGTTTCTTAGAGGTGAGGGTTGGTGGAGCTCCGTGGAGAGAAATGTGATTTTGGAACATCAAAATGTGAGAGTAGAAGGAAGAGACGGTAGTGAATAAAAATATGTCAGTAAAAGGGAAACTGGATTATTTAAATGCAGTAGAGCTACCTTTATTGAGAATTTGTAGACTGTATGCCAATAAAAGCTATTAGTCTGGGTTTTTTTTTCAGAAAAACTCCAAAAGTATTAGTGGTTTATAGAATTAACAACCACACTACATGCAGACCAAGGTCCAGAGCTGAGGTTGCCTGTGGAACCTTGACTTTATTACTTCCATATCTCTGAATAATTACTCTGCAACTTGAAAGTTCCCTTTTTGTCATTTGCAATGGAATGATTTAATTTATTTGAGTTTCTGTGATGAACACTTAATGCCTTACACATGTAGGGAAGGGTATAGTCTGTGACTCAGCGCCTGAGTCTCTCTACAGCGTGTCTGCACTGCTGCACTGAGGAAGCTTTTTGTGGTCATTAGCAAAGGCTGACCTCTCTGTTTGTATACAATGTCTTGACCATGCAATTGTTGAAGGAAGTTTAGGGATGTGGTTGAATTAGTCTGTAATTTTATTAACTCGCTTGGGACCGTGGCAGTTATTTATTGCAGGTCACTCTGTAGTTCTGTCCTCCTCTACTATCAGATCTTTCCTTTGTAATCTCTTCCCAATAAACTCCCCATTACTTCCCTTTCCTATGAATATTTGAGTGGTGATGGTGAAAAGAGAGTCTGTATCAGCTTTTCCAAAGCATGTCCTCATGTGGTGCATCTGGAGAATATAAACCCCTCACAGAGCTATATGGACTTGCAGAAATGGGAGGAAGTGTTGAGTTTCTTTCTCCCCAAGGGACAATGGCTGGCAGTTCTCTTTGTCAAGAGTAATTCCATGCCCTTGCTTGGAGAGTTCCATGTCAGGGGTTTGTAGATGCCAGTTTTACTCAAGAGCCACCATCAGCAGGATCAGCAGCTCCTGGGATGGGCACAACCCTCTGAGCCACAGCAGCTCGCTCACACCACATCAATCTCAGCCGAGAAGTGTCCATCTCCCAAGGGAGCCCTGCTCCCCACAGTGTCCATCCTCACCTCTCCCAGCAGCTGGAGCACAAGGACAGCACACCTCTTACATCTGCTGTCGGCACTAAGATAGAGAAGTGTGAGTATCCAGTACAGTTTTCCTCTCTGTGGTGATCTTCAGGTGATGTCTCCTTACCCTGATGTGGGCAAGTTGCCAGTATCAGGAAATGTCTGGCAGTAAATGACCTTGGCTTGTTCTGCCTTTGAGGCAATTACCAAGGAGAAGGGGCACTTCTGGCGTGGGGCTTCCAATCCTGTAGTTGCATCCCAGCTCCTGCAATATTTCTTGCAGTCTGGAGAAGTGCAGGCACAGGCTGGGCCTGGAAGCAGAATAAGCAGGGCAGGGCAGGGCTGCCTTGGTGTGATTGCACCCGGATCTGCAGCAGGGGCCAGGCCAGCACTGGGTGTTCCTCGTGGGAAACCTCGGGCACAGCTCGTAGGGAGCCCCAGAGTGGGAGAAGACTGGGATGAAAGGATGTCTGTTGTCATTGGGGGGGCTCTGTGCATATTTTTCCCCCTAGTTAACTAGGGCTTTTTCCCTCTCTTCCAATATTAAGTCAGGATGTTTTCCTCAGATGTAGAAGGGCAGACATTTTGAAGGAAATTAGTTTTAATCTAATAAAGTCTGCTCCAGGACAGAATTTGCAGTAAGCATAACCTTTTATAAATAAAGGAGGAAAAGTAAAAAACCACTGACTTTAAGAGAAAAGAGGGTACATGTTATGTTTTTTAGAATAAATACTGGGACAAGGAGATTTGTTCCCTCATTAGTGTAGGTATATAACTTGGAGGCCAGTAAGTGCCAGATAAATATGGACTAAAATATAAAGGGTGTTTAAGAGAGATATTTTATTTTCAGTTTTTACACCCCTTCATATGTTAAACCTCGTTAAAAAATAGTTACAACAGAATGACAACTATATAATAATTGATGAGCTTATGGATATAATCAATGATCTATATGTTTTTTAGCTGATAAAAATTATGACATTGATAGAAAGTGATTAGGGACAATTTATATTAAAGTCAGCATAATGATAGTTATTATCAGAGTAGGAAGTTATGATTAGAATGAGGAATGTGTTATGAGAACTTTTAGTGTTATGAGATATCATTTATAATAGAATTTGTGTTTTTTTTTTTTTTTTTTTTTTTAAATGTATGGAATGCTTCTTTTTAGCAAATCACAGTAAGAAATGGGTAGCTCAGGACAGTTTAATGGGAGCCTTGTAACTTACTGTTGGGTAAAATGATCAGAAAATCCTGAATCCAGTTTTTCTCTGACATCCTTTGGGGCGCTGTAAGATGCTGGTCTATGTGGTCAGCCCCAGGGCCATGAGGAAGCTGTCGGCTGGGGTTTTGATAACAAGTGCTCTGTGTAGGATAAGGCTCCCTCTGTGGTCATAGGCTCTCTTAATAAGAATTCTAATTAACTTGGGCATACTACAGTGTAGGTAAGGAAATACAGCTCCTAGCTCACTTTTTTCAGTCTCTGTACTAAGGAGTTGCTGCCCTGGCTTTTTCTGTACAGCATTGTACTTAATCACAGTAATTTCTGTACAGCATTGTACTTAATCACAGCAGAGGTCACACTGAATTTAAGGCCGAATGTAAGGTTTGTGAATGAGAATTAAATATTTAAGTCACCCAGGCATTTATTTTTTCCATTTCAGTTGTCTTTTCAGGAGGCATGTGGAATTTTGGGCAGAGAACTAAAGCAATAATTCCTTTTCCCATGCTTTATTCTCTATATCACTTTTTTCCTCTGTTATCTTGCTTTCACATAAATTTAATTTCAGCATGGTGAAATACACACCGAATTCAGAAACTGGGCATACATTAGGAATGTATTATTCTTGCTGATTGCAGGTAAGTAAACACCAGTGAAAGACTGTGCTTGCCAGCCCTTTCCAAGCCTTATGTTAGAACTTGTGGAACCATGCCAGGCACTGATGGACTTCAGCTATCATTAAAAGCTAAATTTCCATGAGATTTTTGCTAAGGTTCACAGAACTCCTCAAGCAAATTTGAGCCTTATGGTGGTAGTCTAAGGATTGATTTATTGTTGTGTATCAAACTCTAAAATGGTTTGGGTTTCATGTTTGCAGCATTACAAGTAAACTTGGAAGCTCTGATCCTGACGCATAGCTGAGTGCAAAATCCAGAGTGAGCCAGAGGAGAAATCAAAACTGATCCTTCTCAAACCATGCAGATGAAACCTGCAGATTTTTTCCCTAGAAGTCTGTACTATGTGCCTTTCAAAGGACTGATAATAGCTTGTTCTTATTTTACAAATATAGAGAGATAAGAGTTGGCAAACACTCTTGTTAGAAAAGAAAGAGAATGGAGGAAAATAGGTACGAAGAAGCTGTGAGCCAACCAGCCCCAGAACCATACTGTGAAATGATACGACTAAAATATGTGCATGGTAAATAGTGTGACATTGAAAAATGAAACATTCAGTATTACAGCCAGAGAAAAAAATTGCCAGCTCCCAAAATTGGCTTCTGGCAGTATGTTCAGAGAGTCAAATAGGCATATGCTTGATTGCAGTTTGGGTGGAGAGAAAGGAGATTCACAGAGCTCTATTTCAGTTCATTCTGTATTTTCCCACACTATGAATTAATCACATCTAATACTAATTATATACTTGCAACATTCTGAATTCCTGCATAAACTGTGGAAAAATGTGGAGATGTTTCCAAGACTGGAGCAGCTCTAACAATGAATCCCTGTATGTGCTTTTGCAACTGTTTGCTGTGCGTCATATTCAAACCCAGTTATGTTCTGCAGATTTAGTCTTCTGTACTTTGATGGTGATTTACACTCCTAGGGAAGCAGTTGGGTGAAACCATGTCTCAGAAATGTGGAAGCTTAATATAAATAAATTAAACCCAGGCACTTGATTTCAGTGAATCACAGCCTTTTGACGTTTATAATTTCAACACATGATTGTACCCAGCTACTCAACCTCTGACTCATGGTGATGCTTCAGCTATTGGCTTGATAGAAAATGTAAAACGTAAGGTTGGGGTTTTTTAGCTATTCTAGGATGCTAAAAGATCTGGATCCACACAACTGGGACACATTCAGACACACTGACAGCGTGTTAGGAAACTGTCTAATCATTCTGATTTAATGAGGCCTTGGTTATCTTGCCTGTAACCATTAGGCCAAAGGAAGGGTTTTCTCCAGTCTTTGAGATGCAGGTGTACTTTGTTGCTGTTGAAAATAGAGGCACAGCCTAACTGCAGAGGTAAAATTATTTCAGGAGGTAAATCTGAGAGAGTTAAATTCTTCATGTTGCTGGGGTTGCTCTTGCCTGGAATTAGTGTTATGCAAGCTGCTGTGAGAAGGTTTCATCTGAAGGGATCCCATTAGGGAGCTGAAGTGGTGTGATCAGGAGCTGCAGGTGCTGCACTCAGGAATGGGGAGTTTGAGCTCCTCTGTGTCAGTGTGGCCTGTGGGGAGCTGGGGCAGGGACTTCGGGGTGCTGCTCTCTGTTGTTCAGATGGGATCCATCAGACAGAGAATCTGAGGGCACAGAAATATCAGAGATGCTCTGAGGGGCAGGTAATGCTGTGGGGATTTTTCATCAGGCAGTTTCAGTTCAGCAGGTATGACAAATGTGTTAATTCCCATCTTGCAGCTCAGGAATCAAAACTGATCTCTCTCATAAGATATACATAATGAAGACTTTGGTGTAGAAAGATGTAGATAAGCTTGATTTTCTGATTTGAAGTAAAAGAATTTGCTTTTGGAGGAGGCAAATTTGAAGTAGGAGGAAAAATTTTAACTTTCAGAAACAAGATTAAAATTTCCCAACTTCATTAACCTACTAAATTGCAGTTAATAGCAAAGACACAATTGGTAAGACTCCAATCCAATGAGGCTGGTGTAAAGTATTAGGTTTCTCATTTTATTTGATTTTGCTCAATTTTTGACTTCTAGCAGCCTGGTGAAGATATATTTACTGCTTCAGTTTCCTCTGCATTTCTTATAAACTAGATTTAAGAAAAAATAGAAAGAAACAAAGAATGAATAGAATTAGAAAATACAAAGGGTGAAGCTCCTCATCTGTCATGTTGCAGCACTTCAGCAGATCTGCCCAGTGTGATGAGCTGTACAGCAGCTGTCTTTGGAAATACTCTAAAGGTTTGAGAAACAAGGCTATCAGAGCTAATTGGGAAAGATGTCAGTGAACTAATCTTGCTGCTTTCCATGGAGAACTGTAAAGCTGGCTGTATTTTCAGGGCTGTTTTCCCTATTGCCATTTGTTAGTATTTGCCTGACTGAGTCCTGCTTTTCAGTAAGGCTCAGGTAGGAGAAACCCAAACTTAACGTTTGAACTCTGTCGGGATGATGCCAGCGTTCTGTGTTGATACTTTGAGCTGGGGGCATAAGAAAATGTGTTGGATTTGTGGGTCATGAACTCTCAGCACTCTGGTCTCTTTCTGAGGAGTGTCTTTAGAGCAGACCAGGCAGGTGGTTTGATCTTTGGCCACTGCTCACGAGAGTGCCTGGGAGCTGAACTCTGCCAGAACAACTGCTGCAGAGAAGCACTAAAAACCAGACTTATTTCACCTCTTCTGGCACAGTCATACACAGGATTTGGGGAGTGGGTATTGAAATGTGCAGATGCAAACCCTCCTAATTCTTGTGTACATAAAAGTGGTATTGTAGCAGATTAACTTTTTAGTCTTGTGTATGCTCCAAGAAAAATGGACAGCTGTTGTTTTCAGCTGCACCACCCACCATTCACATCAAAGTCTCTGCATAGCTGTACAGAGATGAGAAGCTTCTTTAATCGATTGTGTCTCCTTTCCTTCAAGTATTTATGGCTTGTCACTGTCTAACTGAACCCAGGATGCTGACAAATATGCAAGTCACTTGTAAAGCAGTTGAAGTACAGGATATATACATAAGTAGAGACATTCTTCTGATTGGAAAATAATCTTGTAATAGTAATAAGTCTTCCTGTTGTAAAATTCTTTCTAAATACAGTAATATTCTGAATGAGAATTAGAGATATTTCAGGGATGACATTTCATTATTTCCAATCAGCTTTACTATAAACAAACCCTGCAAATTTTCAGTGTCAGCATATAGCTTAGGTAAAACTAAGCTCATATTTGTGCTCTGAGTACCTGAATGTTTGCTGAGGATTTATTCATGACCTATTTCTGTTACAGGATGATATGTGTTACATTAGGCATTTTGAATGGTATCCATTAGCATAAGCCCTTCTGTCTTTGAAAATATTTTTGTCACTAAAGTTTATAAGTCTGTTTTAGGTCTCTATGTTTGTTTAAACTACAGATCAGTAAATGGCTGAGATGTGTGTTACATTTCAGGGTTTCTCCATGATACGTTGTTGTTCAGATCCCTGTGTGGTCCAGTCATGCCATATATTATTTCAACAAAATAGCTAACGACAAGCTATTGCTTAATGAAGTGCTGTCATGGCACCTTATTTAGGAGGAAGGGGTTTTTTTTTCTGGCAGTTGGAGGCTTTTGTAACAATATCTACTGTAATTTCTCCCTTGGAATCCACACAGAGTAAGTCATCTGTGCAGTAAACTTATGTCCAGGAAGCCTGAATTAATAACCTCTGGGTCAGCTTCACAAATTTCTCATTATTCCAAATACCTTTTCCTGTTGGCTAAGCCTTTTGTTCAAGATGACCCCGAATTGCAGTGCTTATAGATGGCTTATGACCTGGAAAAGGCTATTGGCAATACAGGTACATTTTGTTACGGACTTAAAGTGAAGCAAACATGGAACTAAAAGACATTAAATGTAGTAATTATCCATGAAAATAGCCATTACAAACAGTAAATATGTTTATATTTTTACGAATATTGTTTTAGCTTTTGCAATAAGCTCAGAGCCAACACATTCAAAACTGATACATCTTTTTTATAATCGAGTAAATTATATTAGCACTAATCTTTATTTCTAAAATAAATATATAAAGGCAATGGAGGATTTTCTTGCCAATCATAATTAACAAATTTGTATAATATTTTTATGTTCAACTCTTATCCTTCAGTGTAGACAAATGCAGTGGAATATCAGTATATCATCTTTTCCATTAAGAGGATAGTAACAAAAGTAAGAAAAAAAAAATCTATTTGTCCTTAAAAATGTCATTTTTTAGATGATGTCCTGGTAATAAAAGATGCAGGATCTCAGATAAACATCTGGTAGGAATAAGGGCTTCTTCATGTTTTTTGTTAGATGAGCATTTCAGACTCATTTGTGACTGAATGATACTGTATTTTCTCTTGTTATTTTCAATTTATTCTTTACCAGAGAGACAGGAAGGAGCAGTGAAATAGGAAATTAGGATGTTTAGAGAGAGTAATTAGAGAGAGCTAAAAAATGTTTTTTAAACTGTTTAGATGGCTGAGAGGCCCCTGTGTGTGTGATCTTTCCTGCTGAGCTAAAAGGAAATGCACAAATACAAGATGTACCCAGTCTGGGCTGCCACTGTCTGCTGGGGACTTCATTAGCTCTCAGCAGATGTTTCACGCAAAGCCCAACTTAGGAATGTTTCTTGGATTCTTCAGAGTCTTTGGGAGATGTTATCTCTCTTGCTTCTTGAGCCTAAACTTCTAATGATTGTAAACAAGACAGAGCAGCAAACTGGATTGTGGGGTAGTTGATTCATAACCATCAGTTATCCCATCTCCCAGATGGATTTCAAACTAGAAATTTGCCTCTGGTTGACTTAATTTGCCTGATCAGCTTTTTTAAAAGTGATTATCTCTTTTAATTTAAAATAGATAAAGTTGCCATAAGAGCTAGAGGTGGAACATGGGAATGGTGGTAGTGTTTCTGCAAATCTCAGTCGTTTCTTAAGTTGCATTCACAGTCTTCCCCTGTGCTCTGGTTTGACCATAACTCTGAAGTTGTACAGGGGATTCTAATAGCAACACAGTCCACAGCTCACTGAGTGTCCCAGTAAATTGTTCTGTGAGTATGTGAGAATTTAATATAGTGAAGAAATGTTTGTCCAGACTCCAGATAGTTTCATGATGTTGCTCTGACAAATTCACTTTATGTAATGTGTTCTATTGCTGCTGTTATATTTGCCATTGTTGGCCTGTCTTTGCTTGATGTGAAAAATAGTTAGTAGTTGAAAACATAAAAGAAATGGTTTTTGTATTTCATAAACTTAACTCTTGGGCTCTACCACTCTCTTATTTGCACAAGTTCAGGACGGCAATAGTGTGCAGATGTTCATTTTACCCACACAGATATTTTTCAATATCCAGGTTCTTAACTTGCTCCTCTTTCCAACCTCCCCTGTCTCCCAGCTCTCTCCTAGGGCAAATAAAAACTCATATTTGATGTAAACCTGCCTGAGCTGGTTTATGTGGATTTGGAATTTCTGTATGTAGGACTCACGCTTGCTGAATGGAGTCAAGAAAAAACTTTGTGTGACATAAAAAAGTATTTTCTTTGTGTCTTTTTTTAGACTTTATTAGTACAATCAGTACTAAAGCAAAATGATAAAGAATCAGAGAAGTGTAAGTGCATACTCTGTGATACTCAGTGAGATGTTTTTAAACACTTCAAACTTATTTTATGAATAAAATAGATGCCATTGTCCTTCCCTCTTTACTCTAAAGACATGTGTTTCTTTTATTAAATTAACTCATCATCATGGTTTTGTTATTTCAACTGTGGGCTTAGCTGACTAAATTTCTATATTGCTTGAGAGAGTCATTAATCATTTGAAGAGGATTTGTATATGTTCAGTTGCTTAACATCTCATCTCTCACTTTACCCCCAAATAAATTCAATAATGTTGCACGTGTTCTGCTTTCCTTTTTGTAGTCAATAATATTAATTTAACCTCCTGTGTGTTGGTGGGTGGTTGGAAGTAACTAAACAAAGATGGGATTGTAGTGAGCACCATGAAATTCTGTTCTGTTCTAGTTCTTCACTATTTAATTATTTTGATTATCCCCTGTTGGTTGGAAAAAAATAAATCTGGTAAAGTACATGTTTAATTCATCATTCAGGACCCCGGTTAGTGTTCAGATGTTGACTGCTGGATATGAACTGCTTGTTACTTTCTGTATTTGTGGGAACAGTGTTTAACCCCCAGCCCAGCATAAGGTTATATATAAGCTGTCCTGTCCCTGAACATGTTGTGCTGGGGAGGCTGCACAGCCCTGCACAGCACAGAGCAGCAATATATGTGTGCTTTAGACTGAAGAGTCTGGGTTAAAGTTGCTTCTCATGGGAGACAGAGAAGATGCAGAGCTCGAGAAGTATTTTTTTTCTTCCTGCTTGGAAGTAGGAATGAGGCACTTGGGGCATGTGATTGTAGAAAGGCGCAGAGAAGTCACATAACGTCTCCATCAATAATTAGAAGCAGCCTTGAGGTTGTCATCAACCTGAATGTGTCAGATGAACTGAACATGCAAGAACGACACTGATTTCACTTTAAAAGTTTTCATCTTATCTGTCTGTGAAATAGTTTGCTTTTCTATCTTTACAGCACATTTGAAACTGTATGGATGGTATTTTTTAATGTTCTGTATTGAACACCATTCACTGGTTGCCTCGTGGTAAAATGAAAAAACATCAGAATATATTAATGCATTGATTTTGAAGCAAGTCTGTCATTTTGCTCTTCTCTTTTACAGAATTATTTTGCAGAAGTTGTTGATCCTGCTTGTTCATTAGCTTGGTATTAGCCGTAGGGCTTTCAAAAGAAATGAACAAATCCTGTGGTTCTAGCTAGTAATAAAAATGGTATTAAAATGAATTAAAATCTTGCAGGTTTTTTTGCATCTGTAATGATACACATACGGTATAATTTTTTTAAAAGCTCTGCCCCATAAAACTGGTTTGGGGAATATATGAGCTAGTGGAATTTAGAAGAAAGACATCCTGATAACCTGTTGGCATGTGTTTTGCTCTAAGTGTTCTGCATCTGGGATTTGGCCACACCTGTATCAGTGGGATACTACTTCTAACCTCAAAATAAAATGAGACATAGTGAAGGTTTTTAATGTTCTGAAAATATTATGAATCTAATCATAACTTACTGTGTAATGTTTTATCTTGGTTTTCCTAATTTGAAAAAGGAGGATCAACCCTACTGCAGGATGGAAATAGTTGCAAACATGATACAAGTGGGTTCAAAAATGTTTTAACATCCTCAAGCCTGCAGAAGTACCTATTAGTCTTGTCTTTTCCTTGATCTTGCATAGTTTTAGGCTAATTGCTGCTGCTTCCAAAGTGTTGTTTAAATGAAGCCCAACAAACCTCTCATGTTTATTAGTAAGAAAATGGAGCCACTTGTAATGGTCTGTTTCTGAATTGGAAGCAGTAAGTGCAGAGCCCTTGTCCGTGTCCGTGAGGAGAGGGAAGAAACATCCTCAGCTGAATGCTGAGGCCAGAGTGGAAGAGCAGGAGGGAGCTGAGAAGGGGCTGCCCCAGCCCCAGAAGTGTTCCTGTCCTGCTCTCAGCACCGTGTGCAAGGGATGATAATCCTTAGCAAAGGGCCACACTGCCATACTGTTAGATTTGCCAGGTTGGGTTTTTTTGCCTTTTCACCCTTTCCCAGCGTTAGACAGTAACTGGGCTGCAGGTTTTTCCTGTTCATTGACTGGACCACAGGCTCTCAGGGATTGGGGGTGATTTTGTGTATTTGAAATGCTCAACCTCCACAAATGCCCAGATTCTACAATTATTGTCCTCTGGTTCCTAGATGATTCCCTGAAGTCATGAAAGCTTTGTTTAACGTTGCGCTAGAAATTTTCATTAAATTTATTCCATGGTTTGCTGCATCTCTAGGATCACGATCCCTGGCTCTGAACTCATTCGTGCAACTGGAATCTTTTTAACCTGCACACACTGGGAGAAGGGAAAAATTATGATGTCACCAGAGTAGGGATTTGTTTTGGTCTTTAGCAGAAAGTATTCCTTGGAGTTTTCTTATGTGTATGAAAATGAACACACTGAATATTTACTCTTCTAGACCCAACAAAAATAATAGATATCCAGTAAGGCTTGTCAAGGTGTCCAAAATATTAAACTAAAAGCCTGTTGCATAAATGTTTTCTCCTTCCTTGTTTTATTTACTAAATTTTAGTGACCAAAGAGTTTTTGTTCAGTCTTGTGACAAAGAAGAGACTCTTGAGAGCTTTTGCACGTAAAAGTAAATATTTTAAAAGTTATTTATTTGTAAAAGAAACTAGTAACCTAAAATGATATTTTTTAACTTTAATGGATGATTTAAAATAGCCTTCCTAGTAACTATCTACATTCAAAGAACCAGTTAATCCTTACAAATCTGAGGCCTTGATGTCTTATCAATTTACTGCTATAATAGATTTTACACTATAATGAAGTATTATTTATTTATCCTCTTTTATGGCAATTTTAATAGGGTAATCATATTGGGAAGGAATGTATAGCCTGGAGGAAGGTCATCTTAATTTGATTGTGTAGAACACAGATCAGTTGTTTTGTCAAGGATGCAAGTAATATTTCTGTACTATTTCCATAATTAAAGTGGGACTGATAACAGCTTTTCAAATCCCAGGTGTTTTTTGAGCCTTGCTGCTGAATAAAGACATAAAAAAGAGGGGGAAAAAAAAGTGCTGAATGTTCCTACAGAGGAGCAAGGAGGAATCTTCAGAGAATAATTGGAAATTATAGAGATTGTCTCACAACAAGAGATGCTGTTTTCTCAAACATAAAAGCTTTTTAAAATTCAGAAGTTTTTATTGAATGAAGCACTTTGCTTTTATGACCTTTAATACCTGCTAAACAGACCAAGTTATTGAGTACAAGAGCTTTAATCATATGCTTGAAAACAGAGATTCTCCTTACTGGACAACTGCCAGAAGAGATTTTTTTGAGCCTTAGAAACAGATATGCATTCAGATGTTTGCCACTTCTTTAACTTGGGTACCAGAATGGGGAGCACTGTCTCCAACGTGTCCTTAGTAGGGCAGCCTCCCTTGGAGTGGATAACTTTCCTCATTTTGCTTTTCTGTTCTCCTTAGAGATGTTGCTTATTTGTCAGTCTTGAGAATATAAAATTTTGTCTTTTTTGTTTAAACACTGATGATAATAATTATTTTGCTGCAACTGTTGTAGATGTTTCAAAGATTTCTAGCTGTCTGTGTTATTTCATGGTAGGTTTTGCTTGCCCCTTAATTTTCCATGTTATTTGATGCTACTTCATTTTCTCTGATGCTCTTAACATTTTGAGGCTCAATACAAATGCCATAAGCTTTCCTTAATTTCATTTCTTTCAGATACATTTAACTTTCTCTTTAGATGAGTTGCAAAGTTACAGAAACACTGAAAATGGTTCTTGAGTAGTCAAGAATTATCAGTGTAATCCAAATATTGTTCTAATGGTGCCTCATTAGTGCAAATCATTCCCATTTACACCTTTCTGGTCCTCACTGCTCTGTGAATGAGACTTTTTTGTCTTGGTAAAAAAAATTCTATAGTTTAGAAAAAAAATAGCAAACTAAAATTGTTCTGTTAAAACCCCAAATACTTAATTTTAAAATGCAATGATAAAAACTGATACTTGTTTACTCCTATGTGCCAAATACTCTCTGAGTTGCAAAGGCAGTTTGCATTATAATTTATTTTTAAGTTGAATAGTAAAAATTTATGTTTAAATAAATATGCTGTTTGCAGTGTTATAAAATACTTGAAAAAATACTTAGGCATCACTGGATGTCTATTTATGGAATGATAAATGTAAAAGGCAATATAGAACATCAGTCTTGTACCACATTTTGTACAATATTGCAATTATGTGAGATGTGCAATACTTTTCAATGCTGCATTTAAATTGCTGAAGTTTTGTTTCAGACAAGTATTCATTGTTATCAAACTTGATAACATTGTTAACGTTGTTATCATTGTTATCAAGGTGCTTGTTTAGCTGAGGCATCCTGCCAAAATAAGTGGCTAGGCTGGAACAGAACTTTGAAGATATTTCCTTCTTGCCTTGCAGATCAGTTCTCCTCTCCAACCTACCCCTGTGGTTCTAATTGCAGGCCACAAACTTTGCACTTTCCTCGTTTTCCTATTATTTTGACCAAACTGATTTCTGTCATAATTAACATAACATCTTTGGCAACCAGCCTAAGCAGTCACACAGCACATTTTTTTATTGTGGCTGAAGGTATCTTTTGTTTCAAAACAAACTTGCTTTTGCTTGTCAGCATGAATGATGCTGTATAGCAATTTTGTGATCAGTTCTGTACCAGCCCCGTAAGTCTCTGTCTCCTGTGGTTACAGGGAATGGCAGAGCAGTACAGGGTTCTGCAGACTGTCAGCAATAGGATTATTTGAGGTGTCTCAAATATGGTCAGCTCCCTGTTGGGGCAGAATGGTCCAGTGCTGGCCACTGATCCCTTTACATTGACTTGCACTAGGAAAAATTTACAGGGATAAAACTGAAAACTGGAATTTCTATTTGCCTTATTTTTATGATACAGTGTGGGCTTTCAAAATGTCAGCTCAAAGATGCAGAATGATGCAGATACTGCGAAGGAATGTACAAGAAAAAATCCCCAGTGTATTTACTTGAGCAAATCTAACTGCACAAAAGTCTAAAAGCTGATTTTTAGTCCTAATGATTCCTAAAACAAGTGACATGAAGGACATTTCCTTGCTCACCTGCAGGTCTCTAGGTAAGGTTGGAGTAAACTCATCTATTGGACAAGTCACACTAGAGCTGAGTCTGCTCCTAACCTGGATAATGATCTTGTTATTTATTAGACTAATAACCTTCTGGTGTGTTATACTGTGTGCACTCAGAACTCACCTAGTTAAGGTTATATCAAAGTCTGACCTCCATTGACAAGATTAATTTGAAGTCATTTTCTCTAAGAGCTTAGGTAGAGTATTTGTGTTGTCAGCAAACAGGACTTTATCCTCTTTCCCTTGGGCTTTATCTCAAATGCAGTGTCAGAATGCCAGATGGATTTACTTTATTATTTTTTTCTTCAATTTTTAATATTCTTTCTATCACCTTTGAGCTGTCACAGTCAATAATTTCCTTGGAAAGGAAGAGCCGAAAAGAAGCCATTGTATAACAGCTCTGCTTAAATGCCCATCTTTTGCAGGAGTATTTTTGAGCTGCATACATTGCCTTATGTTTAATCCTTAAAACTTGCAAGACTGTCTCAAATATGCTATTTTTGTAGGCTTCTCACTTGCAAAAAAACCCTGAACAAGCTACAGCCCATTGCTCCTCTCCCCACCACCCCTCAAACAGAAAAACCCCCAAAGTAAACAGGAAAATATTAATAATCTGCTATAGCATAAGGACTAACTTATGCTACAATTTGCTTTTAAAAAAACCCAAACATAAATCATATTATTGTGTATACACTGGTAGAATTGAGAAGAGGAAACACAGACTCTGACCAATAAATCAATGGCTACTAAATCAACTGAAGAAACAATCAGTCCTAAATATCCTTAATTGTAAAATAAGTGGTTTCTTTTTTCCTTTATTCTTTTTAATATGGCAGATTTTAGTAGTTGGCTAGCCTTGCCACTTACAGAACTTGATGAAGGAGGTTATCTACTAATTAACTTCTTTGGAAAAGGAAACAATCCACTGAATGAAGTGAAATAATGTTTTTTTGGAGTTGATTTCAAGTGTATTCTGACATCCTTACTTGAAATTTGTCCATTTTCCCTTCCATTTACAAAGTATTATAAATGCCATTGGCAAATAAAATTTACATCCTTGAAATTACTATGCCTGTATGTGAATTTCAGTAAAAAATACTCTATGATACATACCTTCAGTTCAGTTCAAGAAGAACAGTATACTTTATCCACAAATAAACATAGATTTATGTTTAAATATTATATGCATTTACTCTCAAATGGATATTAGGGTATGGACTCAATGTGATTTGTCAAAGACATTAAACTTTTGCCTCCTCCAGTTAGGAAGCACATCACAAATTGTTGCCAAGGGTTGAGGTATTTAAGAGGTTAAAAAGTAGTCTGTACTGTTTGTTGCTTCTAAAGCTTACTAAAATTTCTGGTTAAACTAGGTCATAAAGATATCAATAATTTTATCTAAATTGCTTTTGCTTATCTGGTTATAGTTCTGTACAAAACAGGCCAAATAGTCTTCAGGAATCTTTAACAGGCAGACAATTTTTTGTTCAGAATAAGTTACTACTAAGTTTATACGTCCATAATTAAGTATGCATAACTTACAAGGCCAGCTATGATGTGCATTTCTAAAATTCAGTATAAAGCAAATAATTTTTAGGAAATGTCGGTCGGCACACATTGAGTACACACTACAGCTGTAGTTAATACTCCTGTGAAGTAAAAACACTTTTAGTTTGTCAGGGAATAAGTTCAGCACTGACAGCAGTTCTTGATCTGCTGGAAATAAGCTAAACAGAGATCATAATTAAGTAATCATCCAGAAAAATATTTAAATTTTGAAAGCTTTGTATTAAAAATAGTACATACGTTGTTTATGGCTAGAGCTTTTCTTGGACTGCCCTTAATATTTTCAGGGCAGCCAGAGAACTGAAACAATATGGGATTTTCTTCAGATGTATTGATAAATCTGTTTTTGTGAATGTACCTGTA
Organism: Sylvia atricapilla; assembly: GCF_009819655.1. Classification (NCBI taxonomy): domain Eukaryota; kingdom Metazoa; phylum Chordata; class Aves; order Passeriformes; family Sylviidae; genus Sylvia; species Sylvia atricapilla. The sequence goes on along the minus strand of NC_089150.1, from coordinate 13,910,246 downwards.
TGAAGAGTGTAGAGGGGATCCCACAGAGGATAAAAATTTCTTGTTCTACTCATCTAGCTGGAGATGTTAATCATTGGATTGATAGAAGTATTAAACTATTCAAACCACATTTGTATGCTTATTGTGCATTCTGAACAGAGAATGTGGGTTTCTGTTGCAGTATGAATACTTCAATGCTGTGCTCATAAATGAACGAGATGAAGAGGGAAACTATCTGGAGCTGGGGAAGGAGTTCATCCTGGTGCCAAACGACCACTTCAACAACTTGCCTGTGAACATCAGTCTGAGTGACGTCCAAGTGCCCACCAATATGTACAATAAGGGTAAGGAAAGAGCTGCTTTATTTCATCATTCCACTGGCCAAACAAAAGCACACCCTTGCTTAAAAATGAAGCTGTTGATTAACTGTGTATTATCTGTGTTTTTCAGTTGGCAAAAATACTGAAATTTTCTGTGGAAGAATGTTTTAAGCATGACAGTTCTGTAATATCTTTTGTTTTGTGGCAATTTAGCAGTTTAATGAAGTTAATGATTTGCATATGAGGCTTGCATGAGCTCTGCCATAGAGTATGGCAGAATACGTTTATTCTAGTGAATTATTTTTCAGAATCTTCAAATAATTTGAACAGAGCTTGTCTTGTCACTAGTTTTATACTATCTTTGCTGAGATCTAGAATTGTCTTTGAAATATATAGGATAGGTTGGAGGGGAATACTTTATTAGATTATTTTGTGATGACAAAGTTGTGAGAATATTTCTAGCAGTGTATGTGCCATTCTAGCTCTATACACAAACTCTGCTGTGAGTTTGCAGATAATATTTAGAAAGAATAATTTCTACTCCCCTATTCGATGTAGGTAGCACATTGTACTAGCAAACAGCAACATTAGATATTAGAAGTGATGGACTTCAGTCTAAAAACTTGGAATATAAACTAACCTCAGGTACATATTTACTCATTTTTCTTTTGTCATTTCTCTTTAATCAGACAGCAGGAATTTGTATTTTTGCAGTGCTTATGCAGCACCCATCTATTTATTTTTCTCAAGCCAGTAATAAAAGAAAAATTAAGAAGGAAAGCACCAAAGTTTCCTAACAATATTTATGGTATATTTGTCATTGGTCTGTAGAAATCTGCCTAATCTCATTATCTGGTTCCTCTTCTATGTTTTAACTATACTACAAGATTTCTAAAAGGACATTAAGCGCTTTCCTCTTAATAAATTCCAGGCTAGCAACTGGGGTAATTCATGAAAGGATATTGTGTAATAAGGCAAATTAGTTCAGATAAGTTGTTCTGGTAAGAGAATCAGTGAATATGGCAGATTCTTTTCAAAGTTAGGATTCTGACTTGAGAATCCTGAGCAGCCAAAACTCCTACAATAAAGTCTTAAACTAGGGATGAAAAATAAATCTTCCTAGAGAGTATTTGAAAGGTTGTGAAATGATTAATGCAGGATATTTTGAAAAGACTTGGAAAATGCTTAAAGCTTCTAAAGATACCAAATGACTTTTTTGTGCAAGTGCTGATATTTATTTAATCAAGGCTGTCTATAAATTAATTCATTCCAGAATTGCTAAGGAATATAGAGATCAAGCAACTATGCTTTTCTGGAGGAGGAAATTATCCTGAGTAGTTTGTGAGGAGAACTAAAGAACCTTCAGCTATGTGATATGTGTTACTGCAATGTGTTGAATGCATTTTGTATGCTGATGACTTATATTTAAAGGCCAAAGGGCTTGCTACATCTTGGTTTGGCCTCTCATACAGGGATTTTCTGTAGAGATGGGGAAGATAGAGTTCTGTGATGATTCCTGTTTCTACTTTGTGTAATTCAGACCATCCAGAATTGTCACTTTATGCAACTGCAGGAAAAAAAGCATTTTTTTAATCATTTAAATGTATTCCAACTGCAGAAATATGGTTTGTTATTGGCATTTTCCTTGCACATGGACATAATAATCTTGTTTGGAGCCTGTCAATATTTGGAAATAGTCTTCTTACCAAGAAGAGAACTATATACTTAAAATTTTTGTTGCCTAGTTCTGTAATGCAGAGGGGTGATAACAAGTTAATTTAATCCTAGCCTGAGGGTACAAGCAGTAGATATTGATAGGTTTACAACCAAGTGTCTGCAGAATACCATTTCTTTATAAAGGGCCTGTTGTTCATTTCCAGGTTATGTTTTATTTTATTGAATTACTAGGGAGAACCACAGCCAGAACTCACAGTTGAAAACAGACAAGTGTGATCACTGAATAGTTAAACACAGGCCTCTTGAGTCAACATAGAAAAAAAACCCACCCTCTATTTGTAGGCTAATTCTAAACTTTTTCCTTAATTTTGGTGTTTTTTTTTTTTTTTTTTTTTTTTTTTTTTTTTTTTTTTTTTGGTTTTTTTTTTTTTTTAGTTGCACAGATACTGATAATTTGCAATGGATTCAGAGAAGAGTCACAGGACTCATCAAAGAATTGGCAAATGTGCTGTGGACTGAGACCACAGGAGCTCAATTCATTAGCTTATTCAAGAGATGATTAAAGGCTTAATTAGTTGTTCTGTAGTTAATTACTAATACCAGGCTCTATAATCTGGTTGCCAAAGATTGTAAAAATCCCAGGGCTGAAATCAGGTTCCATTACTTCACAAATTGCACAACTGTGGGCTCAGTTAAGCTTTGGGAAAAGATTTGGCCTGGTCAACTTCCATGATCACAGTGATCCTGCCCAGCCGTGGAATCACTGGAGTTCACAGTCCTTAAACTGGGCACTAAATGAGATTGGCTTAAAAATCTTGGTGCATAAACACATTGTTATTCTTCATATATCTTCTGGCTCTTTCAGCCTCTTCACAGAAAAGCTTAAAAATATTGATGGCAATAAAAGGATTAAATAATTCCCATTCTAAGGACACTTGCAAGTTTGGAATCTGAAAATACAGAGCAAAACCAAATTCATTACATTTATGATGAAATAAAAAAATGAAAAAGATGATAAATATCCAATATATGATGTTAAAATTCGGTGTGGAACATTTAGAAAAGGAAAATGAGAGCCAGTAAAAAAGTCTGCCAACCTAATTTGTAAGCATACACTTGTGCCATCTTGGAGTATAGAGTGCATGCACTTAGTATAATATAGAAGGAAAGATAAACTAATGAATTTAACAGACAATCACAGCTTTGCATTCACAGTGCTCTAGATCATCATGGTAAAATATAGAGAGCTAATCTGGTTATGGCTGTGCTTTTATACTTTTCATTTCCCTCTTCTGCACACCCCTGTTCCCTGCTTTCTCCATATCTTAGAACGGTGCATTGCTTTGGCACAGCCTGGTCTCTGGTACTGGGGATCACAGTGGTGGCTCCTGTGAGGAGCTGCTGGAAGCTTCCACCATTTCCAGCAGAGCCAGTCCCTGCTGGCTCTGAAGATGGACATGCTGCTGGTCAAGGCTGGGCCAATTAGAGAGGTTGTTAATGTGTCTGTGATGACATATTTAAGAGGAAATTCAAAAGAACCTGCACGGTTTGTTTCTAGTCAGAGAAGACGAGGTGACAACATGTGAGGCAAAGGACATGGAGACACCCAGGTCAGTGGCACAGGAGGGGCAGGAGGTGCTCCAGGCGCCGGAGCTGAGATTCCTCTGCAGGCTGTGGTGAGACCAGGGGGAAGCAGCTGTGCCCCTGCAGCCCCTGGGGATCCATGGGGGACCCAGAGATCCACCCATAGCCCCTGGGGATCCATGGGGGACCCAGAGATCCACCCACAGCCCCTGGGGATCCTGGGGGGACCCAGAGATCCACCCATAGCCCCTGGGGGATCCATGGGGGACCCAGAGATCCACCCACAGCCCCTGGGGATCCTGGGGGGACCCAGAGATACACCCACAGCCCCCGGGGATCCATGGGGGACCCAGAGATCCACCCATAGCCCCTGGGGATCCATGGGGGACCCAGAGATACACCCACAGCCCCCGGGGATCCTGGGGGGACCCAGAGATCCACCCACAGCCCCCGGGGATCCTGGGGGGACCCAGAGATCCACCCACAGCCCCCGGGGATCCTGGGGGGACCCAGAGATACACCCACAGCCCGTGGGGATCCATGGGGGACCCAGAGATCCACCCACAGCCCCTGGGGATCCGTGGGGGACCCAGAGATCCACCCACAGCCCCCGGGGAGGTGCCCACGCTGGAGCAGGTGGATGTCTGGAGGAGGCTGTGATCCAGTGGCAGACCTGGTGCAGAGACAGGGCCCTGCTCCCAGGCTGGAGCAGCCTGTCCTTGTAGGACTGCACCCCATGGAAAGAGAGACCCACATCACAGCAGTTTTGGGAGGACTGCTGCATGTGAGACTGGAGAAGCTCACAGAGAACTGTCTGCTGTGGGAGGGACCCCACGGTCTCACAGGGGAAGGACTCCTCTCCCTGAGCAGCACAAGAAACCCTTGGGTGACAAACTGACCCAAACCCCCGTGCCCTGTCTCCTTGTGCATTTTTCCCTCTCCTCTGCCCAGCTGTGGCAGGAGAGGGTGAGTGAGTGACTCTTGTGGGTGCCTGGTTTTGGACCAGTGTGAAACCAGGACAAGTGGACAGCCATTAATGTTAAGAAGTGTAAATATTACTGGTTTTTGGAATATAAAGCCTATGTAGTTCAGAAAATAAATATTTTGGTATTCCTATAATGCTCATACACTGAAGGAATTCAGAACAAAAAAAAGTGGGATAATTGTGCCTTTCAGTTAAATGTATGTCCATGTATGTGTGTCCATAGTGACCTGTCACCTTTAGGACATCCTTCAGAAAAGCCGGTGCTCCTTTTAAACTGCACAACGTTCTCCTGGCCTCCTTCCTTTTTTCCTGAAAAAGACTGCTCATTATAATGTTTTGTTTTAGAAATACTTTAACATACATTGGGAATCTAAATCTGTCACTGCATTATATTCTCTTTGAACATAGTGTGCTCATTACCTAGGTAATTTAGGTAATAGCCTCATTGCCCACAGCCACAGGATTTGCAAGGCAGTATCTTTTTAAACAATGCATAATTAATTAATTAAGACATTTTGTGATAACTGTCTTAGCAAGCAGTAGCTCTTCCATCCACAAATTTGGCAATTTCCAGCTGTGTATAGATTTCTGACAGAAATCAGAGAAAAGGTTCTTGGTGAAGTACTCATATAAAAATACTCACAGAAGAAAAATAAGGGAAGAATTAAGGTATTTTTTTTCATGTAGAATGAAACTTTAATTTTTGGAAGTACAGAATTAATCTGAATCCAGTTTGGGCAATGCAAAGGCAGAGTCCAGGTGTATGTGAGGCACTGTCTTGCTCAGCTGCTGGGCTCTTTTATTAAAAAAAATAGGCAAGTTACATAGTGGCACAAAGTGAGCTCTCAGAGGTCTTACCTCTGCTGTTTTTCTCTTAATTCAGAATGTAAGTGATCAGGGACATGCTGCTGTCTTGGACATATCTTGCATGTACACTTCCACAGCTACATATTCCTAAGAGACTCAGATACAACTTTCTACATATCAATCAGTCTATTTTAAACAGCTGTGGTAGAAGGCATTAGTAATAATGAAAAAAAAAATATTACTAATTTAAAGTTTGTATGGTTTCAACATTTGATTTATTACTTCCTGAGATGACAGTAGTATATTTGGAAGAATTTCAGAATGTGACATATAATTAAAAAGTCGCACATGGAATGTAGACTAGGCTACCTGGCAATCATCCACGGGGAGCATGGCAGTAAGATTGCCACTGGGGAGAGTAAGGTTCTGTAATAGATTTATGTACACAAGGAAATGATAAAAGAAGACTCAAAACTGAGCTTGCAGATGCTGACAGTGTATAAAAGAAAAATAGAGTAGCATTTTACCTTTTGTTAGTATGAGAATATAGGTAGCCAGGAACCCATGTGCTTTGTCCAAAGTATGTGCTGTATCTGGGATGAAGAACCTACTCCAGTTTTTGGATTTTTTTCCCAAGTCTGTCACCTCATATTTACTCCTACTTGTGGACAGCAATGACATATTTTCTGCTATTGAGTTTTCACTCAGTTTTTCCATGGAAGAGACTTATGGATAAATGTTGTTTTCAGAGGAATGTAGATGAAAACCAAAGCCAAGGTGAGGGTCAGTGTGTCTTGGTGACACATGTTCAGGCAGTTCTAAGTTATGGCACCTGTTGAAAAGCAAAGCCTAGTGTAGTACAGTACCAGAGGTGACAGACAGCAGGATCTCATCCACTTACGGTAGCTTTGCATAAAATCTAGGAAACACACAAGGAAATCCATTGTCTCAATATTAATGGAAAACAACTCCTGGTTTTGGGACTCTGCAGTTGGTGTTTGTTTATATGACAAGATAGGCTTTATGTTTGGAGAAAGGGCGAGAGCCCAGGTTCTCTTCTTTTCAATGATTCAGAATATCAGGACAGGATGCAAGCACTTCTCCTTGCCTTTTAAACTCTATTTCTCAGTGTACCAGTTTCTTCACAGTAAGAAATTTAGAACTAAAGAGAGACTTCTGTGCCTGAGAGCTTTTTCATGTGTAAAATTATTATTTTTTCTAACCTCTTTGCATTTTATAAAATCTTACAATATCTCTGCCTCTGTATTTGGTGTAAGATTGAGATTTTGGACTAAAATATTACACACCCAGAGACAACCTTTCTAAATGTTTTTAAAAGCGAAAATGCCTTGTAGAATGAGCCAAGTTTGACTTTGCTCATTGGGTATTTTGACAGAAGTAGGGTAAAGGTGACCAATCTATCTAGCAGCCAGGGACAGTATCTCTGAGATGTGGTGGATGAGGCAGACATGTGCCAATACAGGTAGATTGGAGAAAGGATATTTCTTTGTTTGGATCAGGTCAGATGCATCTTGAGAAGTATGTTTGATTTTACCTTAAAAAAAAAAAAAAAAAAAAGAACAAAGTAGAACAGTTTGTCTTGCAATAGAAGGGGAAGTAGGCTTATATAAGTTGATTTAAGGTAATGGGAGCTTTTTCCTTGGTCGTCATTTCTAGTTTACAGAATATATAATCTTGTTTTACTTGCTCAGTTTTATAATGGAGAAACATTTCCTAGAGGATAAACCTTCATCCAATTAACACAGCTGACAGTGCAATTAAGTGCATTCTACAGCTTTGCAAGACTTAGTTATCCACTGAATTTTTTGTACTTATTAAAAGTCATTGAGCAGAGTCCAAACTTAACTACTGGATAAAACCCCCAGATTTTCAATTTTAATTACTCTTAATTAACTTAAGTGTATTTATGTTTTCATCACTAGTGAATGTCTGAGGAAAAGATGTATGTATATAGATATATATGAAAGTATATATATTTATATCTATATCCATATGCATATATATATTTATATTTCCTGCGTCGTGGAGAGTGGTGCAGTTTTTTTCTCACACCAGAGGATGCTGACATATATGTGTGATTCACTGAAGTGTTGCAGGAAATATTATGGACACAAGATAGTTTTGTGACCATGGTTCTGCAACTAAGTTGTCAAGTCCTGCATCAGAATTTTAATTTAAGCTATAGTACAAGGGTAATGTCTCTATTTTCCTGCCCATGCAGAGTTAGTCAGATCACAGTTCTGCACTGCCTTCTGTTTGTACATCACACAGACCACTTCTGAGAGCCAGGAATATATTGTAACCAGTATTTTAGTGCTTGCCTGTTTTCCCAGTGTTTGTTTCTGCTGAGATTCCATTGTATAGCCCAAGGCACAGCTTCTCACTTTAAGCTCTGTGACTATTGAAGCATTTCAGAGCTGGCTCAGCACTCTGGTCTCTTCAGCACAGCCCCAAGTGCCACTGTCAACACAGAGTTACATTTTCATGGTCCTGAAATTCAACACATGCTCAACTACTGTGCTCTGTGTGGGAAGATTGAAGCCTGTGTTTCAGAATTCTGTGGAGCTGACATCTGTATCTTTTAGCTTGGGCTTTTTGCCATTTTTTTTCCTAGTAAAGCCCTCGGGTGAATATCACATGAACTCTTAAATGCCACTCGGAGGTACACACACAGCAGCACCATGCTGGTACAAATGAATAGACTTGTCCTGAACAGACTCAGTTTTGGAAATTTTTCTTCCCAGGCTGATTTACTGTGATGTCTGTTTGAATGAGTTTGAACATGGCGACATCCACTCCTGCCGTGGAACTTTGTGAAAAGAATTATTTACTGTCTTTGAAGAGCCCAAGGTGAAATGTTGATTGGTGTATGGAAAAGTGAGATGCAATGGGTAATACACAAAAGGACCATATTAACTTGTGAAGTCTACAATAATAACTGTATATCTTCCATGGCTTTCTTGGCACCTTCCTGCTTTTCCTCATTGCTCCAGCTGAATTGATATGCCAGTGTGAATTGCACATTCATGTGCGTTTTCTCCTTTTAGAAACCTGATAGCGATAACTGCCTCACCTAAAAGGCATCAGGCTCTGCTTCAGGGAGGATGTGTTCTCTCTGCAGGGAGAAGAAAATATGTTAGAATCAATTAGTGAATCTAATAATTATACATTAAAATAAAGCATAAAATTCCCCTGAAAGTGTTGGGTCTGGAAAGTTACTCTCCAGCTTTCATTATACTGGAGAATGGGGCTTATACTAATGAACAAAGTTTCAGTTTTTTTCCTTATATGAATACATTTTAAACTGATGAAGTTAGGTGAACTTTTAGCCCAGTGCTTAGACTGATTTCTTTTTAATGTTGACATGATTTATAATGAATAAATTTCTCATCATTTACTTACAACTACTTCTGACATTTCATCATGTATACCACTATAAAAGGGTGAATTTTCATATCCTTTCCTACATCTAGCAAGTTATATTTCATAGTACTGCCATGTGATTTAGAATTATATTTTGAAAATATAATTGAAAATATAATGTGAAAAAACACAGTCATGTTTTTGTGAATTTTGTAATTAAGTCTTTATTCCCTACTATAATGTATTTGAGAGGGGAGCAACTGAATAATATGGTTAAAATACGATCGTACTTGACATCCAAAAACTTCTCCCTAATACGAGTACCCTCTTCCCTACCCCTGACATTAGACTGTGCATTCTGCTAGATGCAGTTTTGGCACTAGGGAGGATTTTTCTTATCAGATTGGCTCTCTTTAGCAAATACCTATCAGCAGCCCAGTGGTTGGTTGGTTTATAAAATCTCTGCTATCATAAACTGCCAGGTGCCTCCATGAATTACTTCTGCATTTTTACATTGTCAGGCCTGGCTTTCTGTTAAGTTAGGAAATACATGTGTGTTACAGGAAAGAGCTTTTTTTTAAGGCATCTGGAGAGCAGTTTGTGCATGGTCAGGTGAAAAATTATTGTCTCCAAATCCTTTTTTTTTGATTGAGATTAAAAGAAGAAAAAAACTGAAAAACAAAACTAAGCCCAAAAGAAAAATATGCCACTGGATTACAGATTGTCAGTTATCTATCCAGATATATATAGAAAAAGAAGTAAATCCTTAGTGGAAGATACTGCTTTGTCTTTCGTGACAGAGTAGACAGAATCAAAACGGAAAATAAAATTTGATGATCAATTATGCAGTCGGAAGTTAATCTGCTGCTTTGAAAACTAAAAGCAATAATATAAATTTTAACGTAGAGACGTCTGTCTTAAATGTCTTATGTCTGTTCTTCTCATCCTGTTAGAGCTGCTGTTGTGGAGTTTTTGAAGTACAGGAAGCAATTTTATCAGTGCTTTCCATAACTGCAGAGTTTTTCAGTGATGGATGCTGAAGTCCATGAATATTTTCAAGCGTTTCTGTCAACAGAAGATATGGTTTATGTCAACTCAGCTAACAAACATAAGGCACACAATATGTTGCCGAGAGTCTCAAACTGTGTAAATCAAGCTGTAAAATCCATGTTTTTTAAAATTTCATGACTGTAAAATACACTTTAAAGTTCAATAATGAGTAAAAAGATAAAGAAGTCTTCATTAATGATAGTATAAATTAATTTTTCCTTAAATTAATACCACACATACTAATTCCATGTCTATGGATTTGGAATGCATTCAAATATTAACAACCATTTTGACTCTGTAACCATGATCACTCTGTGTAAATGTGGATTTATTAAAAAGTATCTTACATCTCTTAAGGTATATTTGTACTTCACTTTTTTGAGAACAAGATGAGTATAAATATTTTTGTATGGATTTAAATTCAATTCTTATAATTGCTCACATTTTCACAATTTAGCTCCTTTCCATGGGTTTTTTTTACATGGTTGCAATACTGTTTTGCAGAAAGAGGCTTACAGCTTTGCTCATGACATGATTCTTTGCAGCACATGTGCACTGTCTTTTGTGCCTCCCTTTGTCTCTGCCATGGATCATTTCACTGGCTGTTGAAAGTATAGATTTTATCATGTGACTCAAACCTTTGTTTAAAGACTTTCTGTTAGGATTATTGTTATTACTGCTGTGGAAAGTTGGCAATCAATTACTGTGCTCTTCTATTGTTCTGTGGATTGTAGATTGTGGAATAATTTGGGCTGGAAGAGACCTTTAAAGGTCATCTACTCTAATTCCCCTGCAAAGAGCAGGGACATCTTCACCTCGATCATGGTGCTCAGAGCCTGACCTGGAGTGTTTCCAGGGAGGGACATCAACCAACTCTGAGTAACCTGTTCCAGTGCCTCATCAACTTAATCATAAAAAAATTCTTCCTTATATCTAATCTGAACCCACCATCCTTTAATTTGAAACCTTTATCTCTTTTTCTACCGCAAGATATTTTCTTCCAGTTGTTTCCATCCTTCGCCTTTCTACCTTTATAATCACCAGTACTTTTAAAATTATTTACAAACAATATGAATATAATACAACTGTGAATCGTTCTGACCTCAATGTCTTTGGTACAAAAGACATCAGGTGTAACCTGTCTTTCTCTGCTTACCATATTTACTTCTTGAATGCTGAAAACATTGCAAAAGCAAATCTTAGACTTAGACTTCACAAATATTCTTTAAGTTTTGAATGAACAGTTTAGAGACTGGTAAAGAATATTACCTGTTTCAAATGGCATTTACATTTCATGATGCTCACTGCATGTTTAAAGATGAGTTTATGCACTACAAATCAATAAATGCAGACTCTAATCAAAAGTTTTGCTTGCATAGGAAAAAAATCTGCTGCATGTAATAGAGCCTTCTCTAAAAGATATTGAAATGTGATGAACCACAGCCATTTTTTGATTAAGTGAGGTTTTTTCAATTTGATACTTAAAAAGAGCTATGAATATCATTCAGTCATACTTTCCTATCAATGCCTTCCAACTGGCTGCCAAAATTGAGATTACCTATTTTCTAGAATATTAGAACCAAAAAAAATCATTTCTCAAGTGATGCAGAAAGATTATAATCTGCAGCTAGCACATATGCAAAACCATTTTCCTGTAAGGTGTGAAATTAAGAAATAAAATCTTGTCTGTTGCTGTGGTATATGATTTTATGGACTTTGCTTTTGAACATTCGACATCCTAGAGTTGTTAAATACTCATGGTCACATGCTGTCCTAGACCACTATGTTTATGTTTTGAAATCCTTCCCCTGGATTGTTTGTCTTCACAATTTAAGATCTCTAGGACAGTGTTTGTGCTGTCTTCCTAACACAGGACGTTGTTTAATTTAAAAGGAGTTTTCTTAGTCCAGCAGATTTAATCAAGGTTGCAGAGAATGTCCTATCTTCCCATATTTCTTTGTTTTAACTCTTGTTGCGTGTTGGATAGAGATGCACAGACTTCTCTGCTTCTTCCATCTGGTTTTGCTTAAATTCTGCCTCAAATCTGATTCCCAGAATTTACTCAGTCTGCTGCTTTGTTCTTGAAAAGGGCTTTAGCTTCACAGATTTTTTTTTAATTTTTTTTTTTTCTCTCAAGCCTCTGTCTTTAACAGCAAGCCTTTTGGAAATGTTGGCATAGCCACGCAAGATGTGTACTATGCTTTATCTTTGCTGTGTTCTAGTCTGTCTCTGGCTGTTGATCTAATCTCTGTGTTTCTAATACATCCTCGTCACCATGGCAACTAGATGTCAGATCCAGGCTACATGGAAACGTGAAGTATTTCCTCTAGAAAGCCCTACTCTCTCCCACTCCTGATCCAGCAGCTGTTGCTTAGTTACTCAGAGCTGGGCTTTGCCTTTTGACAAATGTGAGCCAGTGAATGTTCATTACTGCAGAGTATCTTAGGTACAATATTAAGAGGCTTTTTGACCTGACACACCTTTGTCAATCATGGTGCCACCCCTATTTCCTTGTTACTTTTAAGGACAAGAAAGTGACAATAATCCTGGGTTTCTGAAAGCCTTTAGGAGTGGATATGCATTAATTAAATGATTGTCTGGTGAAGTAAAAACTGTAACTTTACTACGTAGTGACGAAGATTGACATTTGACAAAGAATAATAATAGTTTATCTAAATATACATATTCATTTTGTCTACTGTTTTAGAATACTGTAAGAATTTGTTTCTCCATGCTGCTACATTACACAGACCTTTTTTTTTTTTCCTTGGGTATGTGTTGTGTGAAGAGGAAGGCGGCTTGCTCTTCTGTTTAAGCATTAGTATGCTTGGCTAGAATATAAACTGTTTCAAAATATTGTTTGGCTAAAAATGTACAAAGACATTTATGCACTATACTTTGTTTATTTAGGTGTCCTGCAGCTTTTATTTGGCACATTCCTGAAGGAGTAAATAGTGTTTAAGAATGCATAACTGATTTTGTAATGTACTCATCCCAAGATACATTTGTACATCTGCTCAGTGTTTTTAATGCTATCTTCAGAAGCTTTAGAACCAGCTGAACATTTTCATATCTTGTATGAGTAAAACTTCCATTTTACTCAAATTGTGCAGTCTTTTGTGCAAGGAGATGCTGCAGCAGGACCATAAAAGCACAAGAGAAGTAGGGGCCTGTTGACTTGAGAGGACAAGAGATGGTGACTTGCCATGGTAGTAGATAAGTGTGCTGTTATATCCAGTATTTGCACATTCATACTCTGTTGGTGCGTCCAGGAACAGAGCAGTAGAGATTTAATTTATTATAACCCAATACAACTGTGATGCATTTTATCTGCTAAAATATTTCTCTCTAAAGGTTTTCATGCCTCCATTTGCTGTATGCAAGAAGCATGGTGTGTTGATAAACACAGGATGACTTTGGAACCTCCTTCAAAGCATTATTTGTTAGTCCCAACGGCACTGTGCTGTGCCATTAAGTCAGCCTGCTTCTGTAACTCCGTGTCTCTGAATATCTCTGCAATAGGAATGGGACACTGTGTGAAGTGCTGTTTAACACGTTTGTATGGTCTTGTGTTTCAAATGGCTTTTGTAAGACTGGTGGATGGATCTGTCCCTGAAAATTTTCTGTAAGGATGACTTTTATTTCCAAGGCTGTGCCTTGCCTTTGGCATACATCACTTTGACTATAGCTCTGATAAAATTGTCCCTTTTGGTATGTTGTGCATTAAATATTTTACAGCACGGTTGGCTGGATTTAGTAGCAGTTGCATTTGCTTTCTTTCCCCGTGATTTGCAGTGTGTTCCACTGGCTTCCTCTATTGCTCATTGTGACACTTTTCCTGGTCTGCCACTTGCCAGAGGTTTGAGTTTCCTGGCTGCTGATAGTTACTCTTCCATCAGACTGTGCAGAAACTTCTTCTTGCCATGTGTTAGGACCGGCTCTTTTCTTTTGCAGTATTCATGATTAATTTTGCTTCTGTGATGAAAATGCAGTGGATATAAGGCCTCTGTTCAATTTGCTTAATTGCTGCATTCTCTTAATTCCTATTTTCTCTTTTCCACTTGGAAAAACCATTTATATCAGTGATTTTTCGTGTGGTTCACCCTTTCTCTTTACATTGTGGCATCTTAGAGTTCTGTGGTGTGGTATTTTCTTACTATCCTTTCATTTTTCACAGTCCTCAATTTGTATCATGCAGAAGTGTGGAAATGAGTATGTTTCACTGAAAATACATAAATATCCTACCTGCAGTACCATGAATTAATTTATCTGTCAGGATTACTGGGTTCTGACTTTAGCTCTCAGCTCAAAGCAATTTCTGGGTGGGCAATCCCCTCTATTAGGAGCATGTTAGAGACAGGGCTAACTGCCCCATATACCTGGCTCCTGGGACAACAGCTCTGTTAAAGCAGCATCTTTCTACTTCATCCTGGGATGTCCTTGACTTCAGCTCTGAGTTTCTCCTTCAATTTAAAAGAGATTATAATATTCTGTTTTCATTGATGGTGCTGTATGCTGTTCCAGAGCTTTGCTCTAACCTGCCCCACTGGTCAGCCCCCACACTGAATGCCTTTAGCTATTACATATAAGAAGTTAAGTGAAGTCCAGCCAGGCCAGTACCAAATGGGTGAAGTGAGCTCAAATCTCCAGTGATTTGCTGCAAGACAAATTTTCTATAACTCATGAGAAGGCAAGCCCTTAGGACATAGAAATTAGTCTCTATCCCAGAATGCTGTTAGTGAGGAATTTGCAGCTGTAATTCTGGCTTTCAAATGAGCTAAAGCTGAATCTCAGTCCATCTTGGTAATTAAAAGAAAAAATTAGAAATCCTTCCCCCCGAAACAAAAAGGACACTATCTCTGCCTCTCACCATAAAACAATACAAAGCATCACACAAATGCACTCATGAAACTCAGCATAAAAATAAACACATCTGGCCATACTCCAGTTCTTCTACTGCCCCTTCAAAGGAGAAGGGTAAAGTTATTAGGGAAATGTTGGAAGATGAAGGCACTAAATGCCTACTGCTATGCCTTTATACAGTCACCTACATACTTGAAGCCTTTACCATCCCATATTCTTCCAAGGAGGGAATGTGATTTCTGACATTGGTGAACAGTTTCCAGCACATGAAGCAAAATGGGCAAACACCTTCTTTTATGTCTACGCGTGGCCAGATGCTTTGATCTGCGAGCTGATGCATCCACATTACCCTGGAGTCAGAGAGAGGGGAAGAGAGGGAGAAAAGTGAAGGCTGTTGCCAAAACTGGCATCCAGCCCCAGCTCTTGAATATGCTGGACCACCCTGAAAAGTATTCATCTTAGTGTTGAGTAGTGTAATTATTAGATTGTTGGTATATGTCCCAGAAAAGTATGTGATTTTGTTATTCTTTAAAATATGACCAGACTAAATATGTTGTCAGTGTCATAAAAACTAAGCTAATATTGTTGCTATCTCTGAGCCAGCAAGAGTGCTGGGTTTTGCATTCCTTTTCCAGTGCTTGTGCAGTAGGTTGTGCTTGTATTGCTTCATGGTGTGACAGAACTGCTCTGCCATGAGGGCTGTCAGGAGGGAAGATCATCTTCAGTGCCAGCATCTTTGACAGCTTTCCAGGGGAAAGTAATGATTATATCACAAAAGCAATAGGAAAAAGGGGAAAAGACTAAGGATCATCAGTAACTTCTCTTTTCTTGATAATAAAGCAGAGTATGGCAAGAAAGAAAAGTATTCCACACTTTCTTCACAGCTACTGAGTTCCTCAGTGGTTTCCCTTATTTTCTGTAAAATGTGATGCAATGATTGAAATGCAAAATGGGTTGTGTTGGTATTAATTTTGTTCTGTATGCTTAGAATACTCTAGATACTTCTGTGGATTCTGTGAACAACAAAAAAAAAAGTCATTACCTTTGGCTGTTGCACTTCTTTTAGTCTGTGCACCTTCCTTGCCTTTGTTGAGACTTCAGTCTTATTTGGGCCAGCAGGATCTGTGACAGCTACTTAATTGCTACATGAATTTGTTCTGTTCTTTGGCAATCTCATTTCAGTTTCGTGTCACTGTACCTGTTTTCCTGGAGCTTGGTTTTATGTTAAATGTCAGGAAAAACAGGTAACAGCTACACAAACAATGGTGGAGCAAAATCCCATGTAATTGCAAACTAGCTCATCTAAAACACAAGGGAAAGGAAATATTTTAATTATATTTTATCTGCCAGGAAGCAAAAGCAGAAATTATATTTCAAGAGCTGTAGTGAAAGCTATTTATATTTATTATCTTTGAGCCACATAACATCACATTAATGATTTTGCATTTATATTAAGCTTTACCTTTTTTTCCCTCCCTCACCAAATTTCTGAATATTCACACAGATTAATTTACCACTATTGACATTTAACTATCTGGGGGATGCAGATGATGTTCGCCAGTAATTGAAAAACTTAAGAATACTGTTTCTAAATGAAATACTGGGGGAATTTTAACAGTTTAGTGTAATTACTAAGATTAGAAATTGCCCAGAACAAGTTTAATATACAGGTTATTAGATGATGAGAGTGTAAAATTTTAATGAGAACATAAGGTCAGAAATGCAGTTGTATTTGGGATGGTACACGTGGACAGAGATGCACCCACACAGCAGCATTATAAAGTTCAGTACAAAGAGCCCCAGTGGGAAATCCTTCTGCCTTCAGCAGCCAGTGGAGACTCACGATTTCCAGGTCTGGTCTTTGGTACTGTGGCTACATTTGTCCCTACACCCCTTTTCCTCTTATTACAAGGATCAAAGTGATTGTAGCCTTATTTGCTTCTTTTATTAAAGTGGTTGATACCTAAAACATAACTTGATGTATTGTAAAAAGCAAGCCAGAATTACAGACAGACAGGGTGTGGGAAGGCAGGGAATTGCCACCAGCTTTGATCTTGAAGGAACACAGTGAATGTAGGTCACATTTTAGTTGTGCCGTCTTATTTAAAATGCCTGATTTATGCTCCTTCCAGCTAAAAAAAATAAATCTATTCGTTTCAGAGTCACTGAATTAATGTTTAGAGTGATTAGCAGTTGGATGATTAGTTTTGTCAGCCTAATGCAGAATATAGACTCCAGTCTCGTTCAGGGAAAATTTCCTGATTTTATTTCCATGGAGTTCTCTAATCTGTAATACAGAAATACAGATATATAAACATGTTAAGTGGCTCTTCACAGATGGTTTAAAAAAGTAATCCAAATATCCATGGATATTTCTAATATATATTTATAATTTTATTTATAATCATATTGAAATGATGATTTTTAAAGTGATTTATATTTGTATTTTTTAACATACAAACATATTTTTAATACACTACTGGAAGGACTTCAATTCAGAACTTAAGAGGTGAATGACTAAAGTTGTGTCACGACCTTATAGAACTGGAATGCATATAGAATTCAGAGAAAATTGTCATTGGATTGGGAGGCAGAGGGTTCTGCCCATGAGTGCATTAGAGCTCAGATTCATTAGGAAAGGACATTAAAAATTAAGCACTGAGGAATCCAGGATAGGAGACATCCAGTGAATTGATAAAACTCTAAAATACCAAGGTACAATGGGCAGTCTTGGAAGGACATCCAAACATAAGTTGCTAAGAAGTACTGCAGGTTATTTTAAATACAAATTAATATGGAATTATTCTGTTTGATTTGTCTGCCTTTTCACTAATCCTGATAACTGAAGGGCATATAAAGAGCCTATAGCCCTCTAGAGGCTTGAGAAATGGTACCTTCTCTTTTCCTCTAAACAGAATTTTCCAGCAACAGCAGGAAAAGTAAAAGAACAAAACCCAAACCCAACCCTCTGAACTTGGTTGCTCTTCTCAAAGATGAATTAAAATTACTGCCTTATCTCAGAACTGTGATGCTGAGTCAACAGTGCCACTGCAATTTGTTGTGATTTGGATACTCTATTAGAAATGAGGAGCAGAATCAGAATATCAGTTTGAAGTGGTACTGGGAAGTTCCTGTGGGCTGTGGAATAGAATTTGCATTTTAGTGCTTCACATCTCAGGTAATGTCTAAATGCTGAACAATGGGCTGATATTTTGGAATGCTGACATAGGAGCATATTTTTACAAACCAATGATCTCAGTCTTGAGAGCTGATTTGTGATGTTTTGGTTGCAGCTCATTATTGGGGTAACATCAGATTGGGAAACAACTGGGCAGTGGGTTTTGCTAGGCAGGACTGAAGCAGTGCCCTCGGACCAGTGACATCAGTTTGTTTAACATGTGTCTGGTGTGACAGATTTTAAGTGGATATTTCACCCTCTAGAGAAATAAGTAACTACACTTTACTTTATATAAAGCACACGTTTTAAAAACAACATCTGTTTTGTTGACCTTGCTTTTTCGACATTTCATCTATATATAAACTTAAATATTTAGGTGAAAGCAACATGCAAAGTTGTGTAGCTGAGACATTTCCATTTTTCTGCTTTTCTTGATGAATGCAGGGGAAGATAACAATTTGCCTTTTTTCCACTCCATTAAAATCACATTTAAAGTAGTCTTCTGAAATCAGTGTAGTGACATTATTTTGCAAGCTAATGGCTGCTTTATTTCAAATGCTTGAGCAAATGTTACTGTGTATTCATGTATGCACACTTTTGCAAATTAAATAATATGTCTGTGGTTTCAGTTCTGTTTTTTTCTTTCTATTCTGCTGACTTCACATAAGATTGAACTGGGAATATTCTGTATCTTAATCGTTTCTCACCTTCCAAAATTCATGGTTTGAAATCCAGTAACTAAGATGTGTTCATTGATTTCTCATTTCCCACTATTGAACCAAATCTGCAGCTTAAAAACATACTTGGGCATCCTGGGGTTTTAGGGAATGATAGATGGGGATGTCTTCAACAGAACAGTTTCAGCATCAAGGCTTTGCTTTGTAGTTCTCTTTCTATGGAAATAGAAACTAATTGGTAATTGTTGTGGAATGTGGGTTCAATGCTTTCCAAATAACAACTAGTGGAATTTGTCATGAGATGTTGTGTTTTTATGCAAATCATAATTCAGCTGTGAAACAAAAGGTATTTCACTTTCTGTTCCAACATGAAAACTTTCAAACATTACCAAATCTAATGTTTAAAAAAATAAAGTGTTGCCATGAGACATTCCATGCATTTAGGGAAGGTACATTGAGCAAATAATCTAAATTAGATTGACTTATTTATGTTCTCCAGAAAAAGTGATGTGGTGTTTCAGGACTAGTGCTCTAAAGAGCAATTTTAACTTATCTAAAAAGTAGTTGCAGGTTTTTCTGCTCTATTTGAGTTGTATTTCTGTTCTTAAAGTGATTTTTTTGGATGACTTATTTGACAAAGGAAGCTAAAACCATTTTGCAACAGTTTTCAGTCAATAGATTTTTGGGTATTGTTGAAGATGGTAGAGTTCATGGGATTCTACTTAGGTAAAATAACTTTTCATTGTGTGCATGTGTATGTTTTATATTTTTCTTTTCCAGATCCAGCCATTGTGAATGGAGTTTATTGGTCAGAATCTTTAAATAAGGTGTTTGTTGATAACTTTGATCGTGACCCTTCTCTCATCTGGCAGTACTTCGGAAGTGCAAAAGGATTTTTCAGGCAATATCCAGGTAGGAAGAAGAGAAGTTCTTAAAATACATTAAAGAATGCAATGGCTGCATTGAATATTGTCACAAATCCTGACTGCCACAGATATGTGCTGGTTTGATTTTACATCATCTAGATCTCAGAGAGATTTCCAATCAACATTATGAAAATTTTGACGTTTTTCTACCTATTTCTATTTGGAGGTGAAACCCTCATGATAAGTCATGTACTCATGAAAATTCCTATTCACATAGACATATGCACACATGTGAAAAATAACTTCTAAACAGGCTGTGAGGAAGGAGGGAAAAAGGATTAGAGCCTTTATATAGTACTAAACTTAAATTTTGTGCTCTATCAATGCACGCAGGAAGACTTCATCATTATTTGTTGTTCTGTTTTTAAACTTCGACTCAACCTGGTAGATTTACATTTCAAGATTTAAAAAACTTGTTTGAAAGTTTGTTTTCACACCAATTGTAATAAAATGCAATCATATACTTTCTATCATTTCTATAGAAATAGATTGAAACCTACATTGTTGCTTGTTAACTTTTATGTTTAATCCTATGCAAAATTTACCACATTAAAATAAACTATGAAGTCAAATAAACTGATTCTCAGCCTCTGTAACTTTGAATCAGGCTCATAGTGGTATTGCTGCTTTGGCTGATGAGGGTTAGCAACCCATGTTTCTCTGAGTTTGGAGTTTAAGCAAGTTCACTATAAGGCTGTGTGTCTGACAGTGGCTGAGAGAAATGGCTACTACATCTGTGTTGGTTTTAGATTATATTTCAGTTCCCAGGCTCTGCTATATTTTAAATATTAGTCCTTCTTTTCAAGGCTATTTCTTGTTTTGTGTCAGAAAATGAGTGTAAAAAGCAGGAAAAATTCCCCTGTCATCTTTTTCCTTGGTGATATTTTTATCATGTTTCTTCTGACCTCCAACCAGGAGATATTACCTCTTTGTAGTGATGGTAGTACAAATTCAGAGTGTGACCTGATGGTGAAGCAGGCAGTGTAATGAGAGCTGCTGGAGTCAGCTATGGGTAGGAAGTGCTCAAGGTCTGGAAAGGACTTGGCAAGATGTGATAAAGCTTGCCAGCACCAAAGACCAAGAATGGCAAGAACTTTGTGAAAATAGTGCAGTGAACATAGTAGGACTGAAGAGGTTTCACCTTACAGTAGACTAAAAACGAGTGAGGGGAAAGAAAATATTTCTGGTTGCCCTGATTAATGAACTTTTCTTCCTCAATATTTCCTGTGTTATGATAGCACTGCTTGTTAGCAGTGTGAAGTATGAAACTCCATTAACTGCTACTTAGTCCCAATATCACAGATAAATTTTGAACAACTACTGTGAAAATTTAATTTAATATTTTATTCTCTATTTATTTTAAACAGGAATTAAATGGGAACCTGATGAGAATGGAGTCATTGCATTTGACTGCAGAAACAGAAAGTGGTAGGCAATTGATGACTGTCAATGTTTAAGAAATTTGAAATGATGAAAAGTTCAGTATTTAATAGAAGTTTTGTCTTTCATCTCAGGTACATCCAGGCAGCAACTTCTCCAAAAGATGTGGTAATTTTAGTGGATGTCAGTGGCAGCATGAAAGGGCTTCGCTTGACTATTGCAAAGCAGACAGTTTCATCTATTTTGGATACTCTTGGAGATGATGACTTCTTCAATATAATTGCTGTGAGTGTCTCAGGATTTAGTGTTTTTTTTAGTATTTTTCTTCCATCATCTCTTGCTATCTGTCAACTTGAAAAATGTTGCATACAGGTGATGGATAAGATGACAACTGAACCCACTGGACAGACTGTGTTTTTTCAGTGAGAGATTCTTCAAGTGTCAGAGATATTCGATTGTTTGTCTATGATTTGCAGTTTGAAACCCCTTAAAGAAATAGTCTTCAGTCTGGGGTTGCAAAGAATACTAATATATATATATATTAGTTTGTTTGAACTCTGTATTTTACTTTAACTTTTGACTTAGGGGTGTGTCTGCCTTCCCCCCCTGCTTTTCCCCCTCAACTTTGCAATATGCAAAATGGGTAAAATGTAAGAATTAATAGACTGAGATTTGAGCTTTTACTAAGGCTTCCATGGCATGATAAAATGCCAACGTAACTCCTCAATGGTCATGTTCTGGTCTGAAATGTATGTATGTGGAAGTTGTGTAGAAGGGTTGTTAGTGTTTGCTAACAGTGGGGAAATCAGATCAGATCCTCAGTAGCTCCTCTTGTGTATGGTAGTGAGTTTTCCATGGTACAGGTACAAATTTTAAAGCTATGACAAGAGGCTGGTTTTACTGTACTTAAGGGTAATGAGATTAATCTTGTAGGTAAGGATGACTTCAACAAATCCAAAACTGACATCAGAACTATGATTTGCAGGGGAGGGAAGGGAGGAGGACTTGGTTGTTACATTAATTTTCTTTTGCTGGTATCCTCTTGCTAATACTTTATAAATAAATGCTTTTCTCCAAAGTGTAAATGTCTTCAACTTCTTGAATATAAGGAAGATTTTCACCTTTTATGCCTCAAGGGAAGTATCCTTGTACTAAATTAAATTACCCCAGAGACACTAGTGTAAATCACTAAGATTGTGTAGAAAATGAAGTATATGTGCATGAAGCATATGTACATATACTGTATTTTTAATGTATAGCAAGCAGTTCAGGCTATCTTTCATATTAGTATCTTTGCATGATAATTACATAATTAGCAGAAACTCATGTTGTATAAAGATATATTACATACTTTATAAAGAAAAACATTTACTGTCCTTAAAAAATAAGTTATTAACTGTAATCTAAATAACTTCTGTAAGTTGAAAGAATGCTTCAACTAGAGTAATTACTAAGATGCCTGACCAGCCATTTTTTGGTGCATAATCTCTGTTTATCAGTAATTGTAACAGTTACTGTGAATTATCTAGGAAGAAAAAAAGAAAAGTTGGTTTTTTAAGTGAAAATTTTACTGTGGGAAAATCAAAAGGCTCATCTATAACAAAAAAAAAAAAAAGTAAAAACATACATAGCTTGAATCTAAACTAATGATTTTGCCTAAGTAGTATAGTGGATATACTGTGCAGATACTTTTAAAAAAAGCTTTTAAGAAGTAGCTTTTTTCATATTTTTTAATGTATGCAAACACTAATCATCACTTTTTTCCAATTTAAAGTTTGAAAATGAACCGGGCTGTGTGTAAAACAATGGAGTTACAGAACTTTTTACGTAGCTTACTGTCAAATTACACAAACTTCTGATCACTGATTTTGTGTTGAGACAAGGAGAGAATCACCCACCTGAGCCTTTCCTCCCAGCTGCCCAGGCTGAAATTGTGCCCAACACCTCCCTGGGGCCAGTCCAGCACCTTTGCTGCCCTTCCCGTCTCTCCCCTCTCAGGGTGAGGTGCAGGAGCACCCGAGGCAGCTGAGCCAAGGGTTGGTTTCCAGCAGCAGTTCTGTCTTTGCAGCTTCTCCCTGTCCCTCCTGGCTGAGCCTTCCCTGCTCCTTGTTGTCCCCTTCCTCTGAGTCACCCATGGCCACAGTCCCTCAGGGGTGTCCTCACCCTGGACATGGGTCACCCACAGCCCCTGGTGGCCAGCAGCACACCCCTTTCACCATGACAATTTCCCAGCTGTGTTTCCAGATGTTTCCAGCTGCTGATGGAAACAGGCGCTACAGCCCCCAGGCTGCTGTGCCTGCATTTGGGCACCTTGCAGTGTCTGCAGCCATGGCTGGTGCTGATGGGAGCTGACTCTGAGGGCACAGGGCACTTTGTGGTCCTCTCCCACTCTGCAGCCCTCCTGCACTGCTTGGCTAGTATCAAAAACTCTGCATTTTTAGAAAGAAACCCAATTACTGTGATAATTACATTATTTGTCTGAGGTGATTTTTTCCTCTGTAGGTTCTCTCCTGTCTAGAACCTCTTTTAGGACTGATATTTGTGTGTTTGTTTAAATAAGAAGAAATAGCAATGAAGAATGCATTTTTAAGCCTACCAGCTCAGCTGTTTAATTTCATTAGGATGTTGATGTGCAAATATGACCATGAAGGTATTAATTGCATTGAAAGAGGTACCACAGAAATGTGGGGGGAACAAGGAGGGCATGACAGGAGTCGTGGCAAGGGGATAAAGTGCTGTCCTGTTCCTTGGGGTTCTGCAGAAAGAGTTTGCAGGGAGTTTTGTACTAAATTGCGGAATCATGGAATATGCTGAGTTAGAAGGGATTCATCACCATCATCAAATCCAACTGTCCAAACATTCCTTGAACTCTGGCAGGCTTGGTGCTGTGACCACTTCCCTGGGGACCCTGTTCCACTCTTCAAGCACCCTCTGGCTGAAAAATCTTTTCCTGGTATATAATCTAAACCTCCCCTGACTCAGCTTCCTCTTGCTGTCTCACAAGGCAAAAAATAACAGTGTAAACAAACAGAAAAATTGTTTGCTTGAAAATGGAACAAACTAGCAGGAGAGACCTGTGCTGTGGAGAAGGGAGTGGGCAGTTCAGGGTTTTCACACAGCACATTTTGGAAGGAGCTCATGGTTCAGCCCCAGCCTACCTGTGCTATGAGGAGTGGCACAGGTAGGCTGGGGCTGAACAATGAGCTGCCTTGAAAAGGTGCTGTGTGAAAGACAGAGAGAGGGGCCACAGCAAAGCTAGTCACTGTGATTTATGTTATCTGCAGAAATTGCTTCCGAAGCATTGCTTTGACCAAGTGCCAGCAGGGCAAATGAAATTTGTCAAGAACGGAGATATTTTCAGTGATCAAAACACGAGACAACATAGCCCACACAAGAGGCTGCATGGTGTGAAAGCACTGAAAATCCCATACAGCTTTTATCTGTAGACAAATGTTGGAGTGAGATTGTATCGTACTCTTTGTAATTCAGGCATAGCCTGCTGATGTGACAGCAGTTTCATTTGAAGGTAAGATACCCATGTGTCAGTCCAAGAAATGCCCTCTGTATGAGCAGATCACCTCTGTCACAGCTGTCCAGCTGTGCAGGGTGTGCAAAAACAGATCTGCTGTGCCCAGATGGTGGAGGCTGAACCTTCAAACACTGCTCTGAAAGGCCACTCCAAATTCTTGCTCTGTGAGGGCTCCTGGGCATCGGAAAGTCTCAGACAAATGGCTGAGTACCTCCCTCTCTTCCCAGACCAAAATCTGAGGTGGAATGAGAGTTTTATTAGTGTGGGAAATCTGGACAAACAATGTGTACTTACTAGATGAAGCAAAATTTTAACTTGAATGACTGTGACTATCAGGATGGCTTTATTATGCACAGTGATTAACAGAATGAATACTTGTATGTATTTTTGTTTATCTGTGTATATATATATAAAGATATAAATGGATATATATTAGAAAGCAGAAAAACTGTAGGTCCTTCCAGAGCATAAGCATATAAGGATAATATTAAAGATAATTTTAGCTTTCATGTGTGGGTTGTTGCAATATCCATCTGAAATTGATGGAGTAGATGATTGAATTGCAAAAAAAAATATTGAAATACAAGAGCGATTTTGTGCTGCCTATGTTAAAATTTAAGGTCAGTTCACTGGTAAATGAACAGAGATATCTGCAACAACAAGAGAAAAGGCATATTTTTCCAATTCACTTTGAAGTATAATTCCAAGTCAAGCATTAAATTAACAATATTATCATAAAATGAGTACTAATTTTGTCAAATGCTGAAAATTTTAAAACGCTTTTATACAAACTCTACATTAAATTAGCAAAATATCATCTGAGCCAAGAGTGTTAAATTAATTTTACTGCTTTAGACACAACCTTTTAACAAAATTGATTAGAATAAAAGTATTTTTAAATTCAAAGCACAGTAGTATAGCTCCCAGTATTAATATGTAGAATTTTCCAATACAAATAGTCCTTTTTTTTTTTTTTTTTTTTTTTTTTTTTTTTTTTTTTTTTTTTTTTTTTGTTCCTACAGAATAGACCATGGATAAATTTACTTTTTAGCCTGCCTGAATAATCAGATTCTGTAGAGCTGATCTGTGAACAGGCTGACAAAGTGAGGCAGCCAAAATAAACCTCCATATGAAGTCTCCAAGCAGTGGGTTGGGTTGTGCTTGTATGCCACTTTTTCAGCCCAGTAAACTATGGAAACACCAATTCCTTTCGTTCCTTTTCTGGATTGACTTCTTAGGCTGGGCTAAATTTGATAGCTGAATATGCTGTAATATAATGTGAAATATTTTATCCATGTATTGTTGCACAACAAAATAGGAATTTAATTTATTTCTCTGGACCTTGTGCCAGGCAGCTTAAATGTGACAAAGAAGAAACCTGGAAAATGCTAAGGAAAATCTATACTACTTGTGTAGGTGTACTAAAATCATATATCTCATTTTCAGAATGTGAATTATATCTTATTATAGAATGTAGGCCAGCAGCTCTCTAAATAACTCTGTGGTTTCTCTTAGTCCACATTTTTACATTTTTATGCCTATTGTGCAAAGGAACAAGACAAAATAATGTGAAGTAATAAGACACATAACTATAACTATGTAAATAAAATAATAAATATCAGTGTAATTACATGTTTAACTTACAAGAGTAACCCGGGATTTTTGAAGAAGGGCTCAGAAAGAAAGGTAGTGAATTTTTACCTCCCTCCCCTCAGCAAAACAGACTATTCCCAGCTATTGTGCAGATATCAGCTCTCCCAGCTACTGCTGTCACTACTGTCACGTGCAGAGATGTCACATGCCAGGGTATGGAGGAATGGGACCTGTAACACTAGGAAATGTGAGAAAACAGTGTAATGCAAGAACTCTTGAAAAGCCAAACCCAGGCTTTCACTGAGGTAAATTAACAAATCTATACTGGGCATTGCTGGTGAAGGCCGCAGTTGTTAATCAGATCAAGGAGTTCTTTCACTAAATATGAAATCTTACATGTCAGAAGAAATGCAGGAGTAAGTCCAAATTACTGATGAGGTAATGGGGAGGTGGAGGGCGGGAGAATTTCTTCACTTCTTGCACTTTCAAGATTTGGCACTGTTAAAAAAGAAAGGCATCACCAATATCACTGTAAAACACCCTATGACAAGGGCAAAGAAATCAAATATATGCTGTGAAGCACAAGTTAGGTGTTTTACTAGAAAATTACAGTTGTACTGAGGATCTTATCAAGTGGACATACAAGTTTAAGTAGCAAACGCTGCTTGAATGATTTCACATTTACATTAGAATTCCAGTTTTTGTGGACTTAGGCAGATGCTCTTTCAGGAATTTTGTTAGGAATTGAAATAATTCTATCCAGTGAATTTTTCCATCTGTTTATATTTGAGATTTAAAAAAATAATTAGAAAGTGTTTCCAATTAGAAAAGAGATAAAAATTTAAATAGGTCATTAAAATGCACCCTTGCAAGAATTCAAGCCATTAGAAGCTTCTATACCTTTTTATATAAAGATTTTTCTTACTGTGCTTTCATTTATATCTGCAATATATCCACAACACAGAGAACACTTCCAAGTTGTGTTTGTTATCTTGGAGCACCATTACATAATATATTCCTTTTCACGTGTTGGCATCCAGCTACTTCTGCCATATATGCTACATTGCTTAACATATTTTTGGTAGGAATAATCTCAAGGTGAATTAGATGCCACAACTGGAAACAGTGCCACAATTTTTCTGGGTTTCAGAAGGATCAATATCTACCTTTTCTATGTGGTTGTGTTCTCTATGTGAGAATGAAAACTTTGAATTATCCTTTTCTGAAGCAGGTTGCTTCCATGAAAAGGGTCCATGAAGGGACTTGAAGCACATCCTCTCTGAGAGTGTCCTTTATCCTGCACAACACTGCAGACTTAATGGGAAACTACTGGGAATCCCTCTGGGTTTGGGTGCAGTCTCTGTGTATAGCCTGATAACATGAGTTACTCAGAATAGTAGTTAAATATTTTAGAAATCTAGTGGACAGAAATTACATCTATTTACATGCAAGGCCTGGTAGAGTAGGAAGTAGTTTAATTTATTTACTGGTAGTTATAGACATTAAAAAAAAAAAAAAAAAAAAAAAAAAAAAAGTGTTGTTACCACAACATCAGTAAACCTTGAATTTACTTACATTCAGGTGTTTAAGCCTTTAGCATTTTATTGCATATTGGCAGACACTGTGCTTGGTATGATATAAAGATAAATATGTATGATCTTCTAATTTCCGATGACAGCTACAGAGATAAAACTAAGAAGAAGCATAACTGGAAAGTATCATGATTAAAGAACATTTGAGAGAAAACCTGTGTATGACCAGAAAAAAGCTCGGGAGTAGGGGCTGATGCACCAGTCTGTCACAGATTTTCAGTATTTTATTTTTAAAAATAGAATGGAGTATGGTCTTGACTTTGGACTATAATAGGAGATGCTGTGTAGATTTGGCATTGTTATTTTGCAATGACTTTCCGGAGATAGATTGGAAAGTGGTCTGAAGAGAGAAACTACTGGGGAAAGTACAACACTTACCAGATCAATAAACTGTTACGAGGCTGAGATTCACATGGGACACTTGGTGACTCTAAACTTCTCTAGAAGCCTTTGCCTTGTACTTTGTATTAACTATGGAACAATAGAAAAGTCCACACACTCTCATACATTGAAATAACATTGATGGCAATAAAGCAATTAGGGAAGCATGGAAATCTGCTGTAGAAATTATGTGTGTATACCTTTCAAATATTTTATTCTTGTTTCTATATAACCAGTTCCTGTGCTGATGCTGATATAAATGATCTGTATATCCAGTAATAGCGAGTTACTCTGGGTTTATATTCCCTTATAGCTGAGGACTGAGTCTGGCACAGTGCCTTCATGCAGTTCAAATTAAATACTCCTCCCTATGCAAGAGTAATTATGTGGTGATGAACGCGGTGAGCAGTGAGAGCACCGCTGGAATGAATGGTGACGACAGGGGTCCAAAGCCCCGCAGTATGCAAATTACACACCACGTATTGTAGAAAGAGGAGTGGTGTGAAATTGAAGGGAGTAGAGCAAATTTGGAGCTACAGACAGACACAGTGAGAATTCACAGTGACAGAGACCCCTGTCTAGGCAGTTTTCTGTTATGAGTCATTCATTGGAGAGCTTTCTCTGTTCCCACTGGAGGTGGAGGAAGAAGGGCGTAAATTGTTACATTAGTCTAATGAAATCTTTTCCCTGATTGTTTTTGTGTTGTTTTTTTTGTTGGTTTTTTTTTTTTTTTTTTTTTTTTTGTGGATGTTCTGATTCACTTAACCCTTTATGAAAGCATGAAACCACCTAAAGCCTAGATGCAGTGTCCTTACAGTTTTATCAGTGATAACTTACAAAGTTATCTAGTTCTAAAGGAGATTAAATCAGAGGGAGAAGGAATGCAGTTAAGGTTCTATCTAGAAAATTATTTGTTGCAGGTACTTCTTTATTAATTTCACCTGTGTTCAAAGGTTTAAAAGATTGAAACAAGTCCAAATTTCAATCAGTCATCCACTGCAAGTTCTACTGACTGCAGATGAGGTTTCTTTTTATGTAATGCTTAGGACGCTTCTGAATGTAGGACTAGGCTATCTAACTTACCTACACCTTGTGGAAAAACCAGATAATTCCTTCAAGATCTGTGACATATTCGTGACTTTATGCATAGTAAGCCACTGCTTGACTGAAATTTTGAAAACTGTCAGTCATTTATAGGATTAATTGAATTTACAGATTTTTTTGGTGTAGTTGTTCCAGTATTAACCTTTCAAAATCTAAGACAGTGCCACAAATATTTTTCAGGACTTTTCTTATATGTAGAAAGGAACTGGGAGTTCACTTTGTGATGCATCAAACATGATCTCTTAATATTATCCAGATTTGAATTTGAGGGATATTTTTGCCAGCTAGTGGTATGTAGTAGCCTTAAATCCACCTGAGTTTTGGCATCCATTCAGTGCTTCTTTAGAAGTATAAACCTCTGAAAAATTAAGAATCATGTAAAAGGAAAAGAAATACCACAGCCAGCATTTAGAAATGAACAAAATCCTTTTGTTCTTGCTTTCTGTGCATATTTCATTCACTGTAGTTCTAAGTCATTAAATTGACTTGTATCTTCCAAGCTTTTAATTAAATTTTTCATCATACTTTGTATTTCTCTCTGTAGTATAATGAAGAACTCCACTATGTAGAGCCGTGTCTGAATGGAACATTAGTTCAAGCAGACAGAGCCAACAAAGAGGTAAGGAATGAAAATAACAAAACAGTGGAGAGCTGGGATGCAGTGGGTAACAATGTGCTATAATGATCTTTTCCTAGTACAATGCATTCTATTATTAAAATTTATTAATTATTCTACTCATACCATTTCAAAGAAGTTTTATATGACTCCGTAGAAAGAAAGAAATAATCTCCTAGTCAATTTGGTGGAATAAACTTAATGGAAAATTGCAGGAGCCATTGAAAATATACTGTTAATAAAGTTTGGTAATTACTTTAAGTAAAATATTTCAACCACTTTAAATTGAACTATCATTCTGTTAACAAGAATTACTGAGGAAGAGATTGCATTCTTAACTCAAAGTCATGCTAAAGTTAAAGCAAAATCTGCAAATAAATGTAATCCTATAAGAATAAAAGAATTTAACATTCCAAACAGGTCTGTTAGTGTCATAATGTCCTCATTTAAGAATGTTCTGTGAAAATGTTCAGATTAGTTTCATCCTGGTAGCATTTTTTAGGGAAAAAACCCATTATGATGACTACAGTGCAAATTTTATTTAAAGAGAGATTACAGTATGAATCTGTAGCTTGAAGTTAAGTTTATTGCCTGACAGTTTTCTGCAGTGGTTCTGTGCAGACACACTTTAGGAGCTGAGGTAAGATTGTTTATGCCATGTGATATTATGAAATAAGATGGTTGAAAGCTCTGTGATTCTTGAAGGGGGAAGGCCTGTTAAAATGAGCCATGTCTGTTATTATAGAGCTTCTTCCTTGCTAAGCCTTCCTCTCTTCTTAAAGTGTTTTGTCCATCTGTCCTGAGTCTTGCCTATGGCTGAAAAGGGCAGCAGTCATATGTCTTTTTTAAGTAGTTTCTATTTTCACTAAAAGAAAGTAAACAGGAAAGTTTCACCTCAACACTGAATTCTGCTCAACACCCGAATGTGCTGGTTCATTTGTGCTCTCCTTGTCATTGGTGTGTTACAGGAAGTAGAGAACACAGCTCTGAAAACACCCTTTGAAGCATGTTAGTGCTGGGTGTCTTTATGTTTACCAAGAGAAAATTATTTTTGATGATGTTATGCTCATGTTTACTACAGTTTATTACTCTTAAGAGTTCTTTGCATTTTATATATGTCCTACAGAAATTATTCTTCATGGGCATCTTCTTTTTATATATTTGATATTTACCACTGTAGGTATCTAAATATCATTTGGTTGCTATGTGGGAATTAATTGTTTCTTATAATTTAATGTTGAAGTCCTTATTTGTGATTGTGATGCAGCTTTCTAAACAAGCACTTGATTGTGGGTGCCTCAAGTAAGCCACATGAAATCTGTTCAAGTTCTAGATGAAGACCTAAAGATTGAAATGTATTGCCCAGATGTCCTGTCTGGAAGGGATCCTATAGTTAACATTTCCATCATTCTGCAACTGATCAAAATGCAGATTACCCCACACCCATATGTTACTTAATGTCAGATTTATTTTAATTTAATTGATCAAAAAGTTTTTATGCCACCCAGATGATGCTCAGATTTTATGAACAGACTCAATTTTTCAAAATAACTAAGTAAAAGTTCATGTTTTGTTTTTCAGAGTAAACACTGATATAATTTCAAGTTAATGAAATTACTCTTCTATTTATTTATTTATTTACAGAATAACGTTGTTCTTTGTCAATAAACTGAAAAATATATGCAAGGATTGGGGGAATAAATAAATATGAGCTTTTTCTAGTTGGTTATATTAGTGAAGCAGTTCATATTCTTTCCTTGAAAGGCCAGAGCTAGAGAAAAAAACCTGAGAGGTTGCTTGTAATAGTTTGGTGCATTTGTATATACCATGACTTTGCCAATCTTAATTTCTTTATTATATATGAGCTTATATGTTCTTATATCATTTTTCTAGACACTGTAATGAAGTTAAAATTTATTTGCCTGAACACTGGAAGGCACAAAAGTTCCATTGTCCTCACTACAGCTCAGAGTACAGAGTAAAGATTGTCCAAGGAGGTAGACAGTCAGTTAATCCTACACAAGTAATTCAGTTATCATACTCCTGAACCCAGTTAAAAACAGCTTTCTGAAATATCTGATACTGTTGTAAGATGTGATACCGTGTGAATTGACTGTACTGACGCAGCAAATTTACCTGGGGGCCTCATCAAAATCTCACTGAATTAACTGGAAAAGTTTCTCTTGAATTCATAGCTCTTTGGTAAGGCCCATAGAAAAAAAATGTCCTAAAATGTTGTTCACATGCCCATTCCAAGACTGGTCCAGAGCTATCAGAGTATTTAGCTGTGTTTTGAAACTCATCAAAAATATTCAATGTTTAGGTTATAACTTTTATTTCTGTGAGTCTCACAGATACACCAGACTAACTCCTGTAGTCTCAACCAGTCTTGTAGGGTAAATACTCCTTTGAAAGGTCATTGGTAAGAATATTAAATCTTTCTTTTGTTTATTAAATGATAAAAAACCCAAGAAGAATATCAAGACAAACACTGTGTTTTGTAGCTTTTCCAAGCAGTCAGTATCAGCATATGACCATGTTTCTGTACTGGCAAAGTAGAGCAGGAGATTGACAGACAATATTTTGATATAATCTATTGTTGATAATCTGTTGATATAATCTATTGTTTCAGTTTACATATGCCTACAGTCTAGATGTGCCTGAGATTTTTGAATTCCCACTTGGGTCTGAAAATGTAGTGATATATTTAGTTCTGAACTTTCTATCCTTCATTTTTATGTCATATATTCTCCTCAATTGTATAGGTGCAAGGATGATCACATCTGTTACTAACAAAACAAGCTTTACTAGCACCAAAAGAAATACAAGTATTTAAAAAAAGTTGGAACACTTTTTCTTTAAATATCTATTCTCAAGTGATAACTTTAAGTAGAAATAATTAAATTTTGCTGTAGTGGTATTTTATATTGCTATAGTTTTCTTTTATGTGGAAAAAGATGTATGAGGCTGATGATTGAAGGGACTAAATTTTTATCAGTTCACTCTACTACGCTTTTCTGTTGCTTTTAATAGTCCTGACCTTTCTTAAGACACATATCACATAATACAGCACTGTGGCTGGAAACCTGCATGGAACCAGATAGTTTTCCCAAACTATCAGCTTATGCTGAATAAACTTGAATTTCTATCATTTTGGCATTGTATTTCTCTCTCTCTCTTTCTCCCTCTCTTTTTTTTTTTTTTTTTTTTTTTTTTTTTTTTTTAACCATAATATATGAGTTTCAATATAAAAAAATCCCATTAAATGATCCTTAAGGAAAAAATCCCCCCTGTATCATACACGGATGCACACCCCAGTTCTTGCTAACTGCATCTGGGTTCACCTGACATCATTTGTACCAAATACAGACAGTTCTTAGGAGCAGAGGTAAGAAATTACTCTGAGATGTTTGGAGCTTTCAATCTCACGAGGAAAGCATCTGTCTCAATAACTCCAAATAAAAATTGCTCTCCCAGGGTCAGTAACCCCAGTCTATATTTGTCTTGAAATTATTTGTTGCAGAACTATTTGCTATTTTTCTGCAAGGTTCACATGTTTTCAAACGGGATCTTTCCACTGCTGAATGGCGTTCTTTGAATCGTGTTTAATGTCGCAACTTTAACAGAACAACCAGTCTAGAAGAACAGCGGTCCTTCTCTCTTGCGCTTCATTTGTAGAGAGCTAAAGGTCAAACCAGGCGTCTCAGCAGAATCGATGGGGTAAAATTCTACTAATTCCCCGGGGCAGCCGGGGCTGGGTGTGGGGACAGACCAAAGCCCCCCTGTTCAGAGAGCCCGGGTGATGTTTGCTGCGGGCAGCGCTCCTGGTGCCAGCCCCGCTCATCCCGTCACTGCCTTGGCTTCACAGGGTTCGGGCTGGAGCCTTTCCTGCTCCCGTGCCTGTTAGGTGAAATAGCTACAACCAGTCCCGGGAGCGTCTGCAGAGAATGGAAGGATTTTTTTTTTAAATTTTATTTTATTTTTTGTAGGCTACAGGAAACCACTTCAGCCTCAAGGCTTCTAGCAGCCTGGGAAATGAGTGCTTCTTAGCGGCGGCGATGCTGAATATTCAGTGGGATTAGGGGTAGCAGATAAACATGCTCTTTCACATTCAGGGATGGGTTGCAGGAACTCTTATCCATAGTGTTCAGGGAATGGAACAGGCTTCCACAGAACCCGACTTTCAGAAAATTCAATTAGTCGTAGAAAAGGAAAAAAAAAGGAAAAAGAAAAAAGGAAAAAAAAAAAGAAAAAAAAAAAGGTAAAAAAAGGCTGTCTGGTTTATACATTTTCTCATTGAAACACTGTCACTCTTGATCCCCTCCCACCTCTTCTCTTTTTGGGATGGAAAAAGTATTAACACAGTGTTAATTCCACACACTGGCTCTAGAACACTTACCATTATTTTCTGGACTACAGTAGTAAGATAACTACTTAGCTAAAAGAAAAAATCCACTTTCATTAAGGTGTGAAAAAGCATTTAGAGCGTTGTAGCTCTCCTTTATCCACTCTGTGGTGACACTCTCCCTTCAGCAATGTATTTTATTTTCCCATTGCAAGCACCAGGAAATATATTGCAAGGCCAACTTCAGTTCCATCCCTCTCCTTTCATTTTCCTCTATCTTTCAGGTAAGAACACATATCTGACATTAAAGTAAAATCTGCACAAAGCACACACAGAGGAAAGAAGTTGTATTTCTCTTTGAATAGCATCCCAATTGTTATTGATGAAGCATTCTTTTCCCTAGAATATGCAGTCTTTATTCCATTTGCATCTTTCCTTAAATTAAGAGTTAAGATTCAACTGTAATATCTGAACTGAACTCTCTTCTCACAGCTATATTAGTAAGGTTAGACTTAATTTATGTGATAATGGAACTCAAGTTAGCCAAAGATTCTTGATCCTGCATAGTTTTATCAAGTAAAGAGAACAGTCAGACAAAAAAGAAAATGCAGCATGATTACTTTTACCTCTGCAATGTTCAGCCTTGCTAAATGAATGTTTTGAAGACAGGTAGAGATTTCATAGGATTGGTGTAACAAAAGCAGGAATGTTTTTTGAGCAAGCCTAATCTAACCCCTGACAAGTTAGTACTTGATCAAGAGCACTCCTTTATTAAAGCATTAAAAAATGTCTGGTATATTACAGTAGATTTTTGAGGGACACTAAATACATTTAATATCATTAAGCATTTTAACATTTAACACATCCATGCATTTTTGTGAAGGGAAAGGAACAAGGGTTGGAGAAAACATGTTTTCAGCCCCCAGTCTCCAGCATGTAATGTGCTTTTCTTTAGAAAAATGTGAAGATACTTTGAAAGAAGTAATGGTTCTAAGCATCTAGACCTCCTCCCTGCCAGCTTAAAGAACAGCCAAGTAATGAAGACTTGAGTTGTAAATCTTCATTTAACTTTAAGGGTTTTTTACTGCTAGCAACAACCTACAAGGAAGAGATGTATAGATGTATAGGAGATGTATAATTAGCATAATCTGTTTAGAAACTTTCCCAGGTTTTCAGCAAGTTGTTCTATTACTTTTCTGCAAAACTGCTCTAAAAGCTACACACAACAAGCACTTACAGAAGCAGCAATGAGGATCTAATTGAACCTTGAATTTCTGTCAGGTACACTTCAGAAAGCATTCTTCTTTTCAGAAATCTTATTGAATGGAGTTTGCTTGGTATAAGGAATGTGAAAGACAAAGTTACAACTTCAGGTATGACAGTGATGTGAGTGGTGTTAATACACGTGCCACCAGTTTTCCTAAGATACACTTTGACATCCCAGTACTAGAATTCTTCCAAGATAGAGTGTTTCAACTTTCATTTTACAGTAAGAGAATATGGTAATTTGTTTTTGGAATAATAATAATGTCAGGTGATATGGCAGGTGTCTCTGTGTCTCCACTTATTTCTAGAAGTTTTCACAGCCTAGCAATTGTCATAGTTTTTTGTGTTGGCACAGACCTACAGTGAAGTTCAGTTTAGATATGTGCATATTGTGAGCTATCCCTAATTTGCAGAACTTGCTTCAAGTTTTGTTTATCACAAAAATTAAATCTGTAATTACATTGGGTAGCATAACTGGGGTTGAAATTAATCTGTGATCCTAAATGTGGTTTAGTAATATAAAATATGCAAGGTATGTTTGAATTTTACCAGACTAGTTTATAATTTGGCATTAGTGTTAAACAGCTGTTACCTTGAAGTGTATCAATTTGCTATACACAAATTTAAAAAAGAGTGGGATATAGTTCAGACACTATTCTGTCACCGTCTGCACTTTCTCCACAAATTACAAACATGTGGAACTGCCTATTTTAATACTAGTTTTCTTGAGCCAAGAGGTTTTCATCTTTGAGAAACTCCATGTTACAATTTACCTACCCCAAAGGAATTGGATGACAATCTGATTTAATGTAACTTCAGATTTAAAGTAACAATATTACAATATACATTCCTCTTTTATATGTTTTTTTAATGTACTATATATGGGTTGAGGACATTTCTCTGTAAATGTTTCCAGATGAAATATATCATCTTCTAGATGCACAGATAGGCACAGTAACTCCAAACTAAATCAAGAACTTACCCCAGTGTAAATTCGAGTGACAGAAATAGACAGATGTAATGTATAACTTCCAAAAAGCTTTTATTTTTCTATGCAATTACGAGAAATTAAATAACCAGAAGACTGATTCAGCAAAGAAACTGAGTGAAATTGCCAGTAAGAGGTTGGTAAATACAAATTTTGCATACTGAATTTTATTTAAGCAAATTACTTTTGCATATTTATCTATCCATCTCTGTCAGATCTCAAAAAACCCAAAAAAAACCCCCTGCATTGCTTGGCTGTTAAAACCCCCAAAATAGTGAAGTCTCACTAAGGTCTACTCTTATTTTAAAACTGTCAGGCTGTTATAGACCCTGAAAACTTTCAGTAGCCCCCTGACCACTGAAATTTGGTCTGACATTTTCTATTGCAGTAACTAATTTACTTAAGAAGAATTTGGTTTTAAACTGAGTGTATTGAATCTTGAGCTCTTCATTCAGCATTGTTTTTATGATTATTTTTTCCAAGAAAAGCCCCCTTCTTTTCCAATACAATGTGTTAGGAAACAGAAGGAGTTGGATAATCATTATAAGGTAACAGTAATTGCCTGACAAAGGATTTGGAATGGGGTGACGCCTAAATGCATTTTACACATGTGCTGCACATTCATCTGTCAGTACATGTGGGTAAAGCTCCCTGTGACACACGAGTGAACATCACTCTCCCACCTCACACAGGCCTTCTGACTGTTTTTTTTTTCTTTCTTGTTTATGTGCTGATGTAGTCCGTCCTCACAAATCTGATAAATCTTTGCCAAGTATGTCCCAGGACCATTTGGACTTACAGCATGCATGGATAGGCATGGGAAGTAATTCTAGAAGTAGCAGAGACTTGCAGTAAAGCTGACAAAGAAACCTGGAGGAATGCTGAACCCATTAATGATGCTTTTCTGTAGAAAGCTCAACCTTGTCAGACAGTTAATAGCAAATATCATGCTTTTCCAGTGTAACTGTATAACTGCTCTGCATATGTTAGTTGTGAACTGTTCCTTTTTGGAATCAGTGGGAAATGCTGTATTCATTGGCTTGAATCCATGGTCCTGTACCCAGTCTCATTTGTGTATTCCTACTCATAAGTAGTACCTTATTTTTGGTAAACAGAAGTAGGCTCTAATAAAACATTAGTGCAAGGTACTGGGGCTCCTGTGTAGCATCTTGGCTTAAAAAGAATGAAATCAAAACTTTTGTGGTTGTAATAAAAATTAAACTCAATTAACTAATTCTGAAGCCTAAAGTAAATAAAAAAAATTAAAAAATGCATTCTTTTTTTTTTCCTAGATAAGTAGGAAGAGTAGAGATGGGGACTTGATTTGGCCAGTTTATGAGAACAAACTCGCTATTGGTTTCCCTCTGTTTTGTCAGTACCAGAGAGAGATAATATAAAGGAAAACAGGTTTCCAGGACTTCCGAGAGAGGAATCTGCTATAAACCATAGCAAGCTCAGCTTACTGAGGGATGTATCTCTGTGTGTGAGGCTTTAGGTGGTGTTCTCATGTTAAAATGCATTAAAGCAGCCTGTGAGTTCTTGTAATCTGTGTGCCAATTAAAATGTGAGCCAAGCTTTGTCATGATGCTGGGGAAAAAAACATTGGCATAATTCTGCAAATGTTTTTTACAGTAAACATGAATGCTGGGCATTTGGGATTGCCTCAGCTGACATCTTCTGTGCTTTTTTGTGTGTGTCTGAGATGGGCTTGTCACAGCTCTTACCTGGAATTGGAGAATTGGAACTCAGTTCTCCGTGTTAATGTGTTATTACCTGCTTTCAGATGTGTTTGTTTCCTCAGATGTTAAATGAAGATGGCTGTAGTTTGTTCTTTTACTTTTATTCTTGTTTGGAAGTGATAGAAAACTTTGAAGGTTATGGAGTATTCTCATATTATTTTGGTGGAGGTCGAAGCATTTCCCTGATGGTTGTGCAGAGACTGGACTCTGTTGTTTGCTTGGAGGGGGACTACTTTCCATTTGCTTCCAGAATATAAAAATATGTCATCTTCTTGTGATCACCAGTCAGCTTGACTAATCTTAATAAACCTTGTGAGGCCATTAGAGCAGCCTCTAGGATAAGAGGAATTGCCTTGGAATTTCCTGAAAATTGCCACCAAATTAGCAAATTATTCTTCAGGTTTTGTATGGCTATATAAATCAGTGTCTGATTTTGGCCATAAGTTTGACAGTGTCTGCCACAAAGGAAAAATCAGATTCTGGCCTTCATCTCAGAAGAATTTTTAAATTTCTTGCAATGACTTGGAATCAAGAAAGGAGAATTAAATTCTTGCCTGTATTGAGATTGCCCCCTCTACCTCCCTAACTTCGCCTGTGTTCTGAATCATGAAAAGTGCTCTGAATCAATATCAACTCCCAAGCACAGATTTGCTGAAATGAATTTCTTAACTTGAATTATTTGAATTCATTGGCTCTTAAATCCTCAAAAGTAGGAAAGTAAAAAAAGAAGTAACAAAAATGCTAGTTGCTATCATATTTTGAGACATAATTTTACTTAATCCCTGAAGAATGAAAACTTAGTGTAGTCATCTAACAAAGTATGATCCCAAATCCCTACAGCTGTTCATTTAACTGTGAGGCTAGAAAAGGGGAATACACTAGGGTGTACCAAAAAATGCTTTCAACAACCTCTTTACAAGAGAAATTCCAAGTTCAATCATGATAATTGGTAATGAATTTGTCCTCTTGTTCAGTTATGCCAACGCCATATGCAACAGTGGTGTGATTTTAATGTTCTGTGTAACTGTCCCATGACACATAGAATATGAAGGACCTTAAAAACCATCCTGGGTTTCTGCTCATTTAAGTTCTGAAAGACCTCATCTGATTTACCTGCACATGTGGATTTGTATCCTCATTCTCTTCAGCTCATGTCTTTCAGACACTTCTGGATGATCACAGACACCTGCCCATCTGAACACTTCCATGCTTCCTCACACAACTTCTGTGGAGCTATGACCCTATAATTTTGTAATCAGACATCAATGTCTGATTGTCATAATTGTGTGCCTGCTTTGCATTCAAAATTACCAAGATTATGCATGTCAATTAGGTATATGAGTCTACAATTAGATATTGCACATTCTTGTATTTGCACATGGAAATTAAGCATACAGTTGCTCGGGAATGTTTGTGCACACAATTCGACAGATATCCCAGTCAAACAAGAGCCTCAAAATGAGAGCAAAAAGAGACTGAGATAAACCAGTTTATTACTAAAAAGACCTCTTTAAGCTATAAAGTTAAAGTATGCCTTTTGACTCATTAAGAGTTGGGGACTCCAGCTTTTTGAGATCTATTTGGTTTTTGAAAGTTACTGAAAGTGGAATTGAGGTGGTTTATATCTCATTCTGAAATCACATGTTCTTGTTCTTTAAACTGATATTTCAGTGGTATATGTCTTGCCCTGACATCTTTTCTCTACTAGTTGGATTGAAATACCCTTTTCTTTTTTGCATTTCTTTTGTACTTTTTAACGAGTTGTGAAGACTGAAATAGCACTTTAAAAAAACATTTCCTCCTCTGCCATTTCCCACCACACAGGTCTTCATTTTCTTTTTACAAGTCAATAGTCTCATCTTCTTGTGTAGAACAGTTTTTAATAAATCTAATATTAATATTGACACTGATAAACTCCATTTATACTTCAGTGACCTAATGATTAGAATCTACAGTCATTTAGAGCTATGTATTCTCAAAGCTAAATTTCAGAAAGAATTATTTTTATTAAGTATCAGATTCCAAAACCTAGAGGGAAAACATTTAGAAATTATATAAAATTACTATACGAAGTGAAAAGAAAATATTAAGATCTATAAATAGAAACATAAAAAACCCCCCAAACAAAAATATTTGATTGAATTATTTGATTGAATAAATAGCCAAAAATATATAAAAAATGTGATGCCTTTGCATTATTATTATACTAACACATCCTTAGTTTAGTATTACTTAAAGAGCCAAAAGGGATTGACTGAAAATTATTTTGGTAATTAATGTATGTGGTCATTTAAGCCCAAGATGTAGGTCTAAAATATTCTGAGATCTTTAATCATTGACAGGTCTGTTGAAAAAACATTCCGACAAATGAAACCTTCTTGTTCGTGTTTCAGCATTTCAGGGAACATCTTGACAAACTTTTTGCAAAAGGAATTGGAATGCTGGACATAGCTTTAAATGAAGCTTTCAACATGCTCAATGAAGTAAGTTCATGCTTTTCAGATCCATTTTCACCTCTTTCTTGTTTTACGTTTTTTCAACTGAGTTTATATTTGTGAAAATGTTTCAAAATGTTTCCTAAAGTATAATCATGTATTTTGTGGAAAAAAATATTAAAGTGTGTTAGTCTGCTGGAACATGAAAAAAGCCTCATCTAAACTTAGTGGGAAAATGTCTTTTGATTGAAGGATGTACCTTGGAAAATAAGAGCTCAAACCCAAATATTCTCAAAAAAAGTTTGACTTGACAAGTATGCCTGCCTTTATGCTGTGTGATCCTAGATTAATTAATGGTTCTAATTCCTGTGTATTCATCTTGAAGAGCAATATTGATTGATTCTTTTCCAGGCATAAAATCCTAAAATGAAAAAAAAAGTTTCTTCTTCCACCCACTGCTTATGTGTTCAGTTAGACAGTGTGGAACTAATGCCTTCATGTGGTGCATGCCAAAAATGACAATGGGAAAAGGTGCATGAAGTAAATGATGCTGTAGGCTGTTTTTAGAGGTTTTATTAAGAATTGTGGGCACCAAATACAGTCTTGGGAACCAGAAAAACAGTGTGAATGCCTTAGTGCAAGAGATGTTCTATGCTAGTCTTCCAAATCTATATAAGCTGAAAAAAATCATATTGCAGGAAGTGAAAGAGAAGAAACAAGATCTGTTTTGCTTTGGTTTAAAATCTGTGAGGTAACTGAAGTTACAATGATGAATGTGGTATAAAAAATCTCATTAGACAATCTGATAGTTTTGAGAATAAAGGGATCTGACATCCCATGTGCTGAATTGTACCCAAGATGAGAGATCTGTAAGATTGTGATGGACTATGCTACATGTATGTTCAGCTCCTTTCAAGGTGCTGTATTGATTGCTTCTATTTATACTTTAAAAGGAAGTATAATAGGTTCAATCCTTCTTGCATATAAACTTCCAGAAATCCCAGCATAAAAATCTTTTCCATTATATACAGGTGTATCTGCAAAATCTCTGGGAGATTCAATTAAGCAGCCTAAGCCAGAGGAAAAGCTGCTAAATCTCCCCTTAGAGGAGCACAGCAAACCATTTTCCACTTTGTCTACAGGATGTGACCTTTGTGTGCCAGAAGCCTATTCTTTGAATGATGGCTTAACTAAGGATGTCTTTTCTTCATTAAAAAAGAAAATAGAGGGTGAATGAGGAGGGGGAAGGAGTGACTGGTGGTGTAGGAAAGGAAAAAAAAATAGAGAAAGCTTTGTGTTACACAAATAGTCTATAAAAATTCTGGTTGGATTTTAAAATGGTTCAGGGGTTACACTAATTAAACTGAGTCAATTTTGCCTTGCAATTACCTTCCAATATTTGCTATGGTTGTCAAGACTTGAAGATGTTTGCTACTGATATCTTTGAAAAGCTTGTTTAAAAATCCACTTCCAAATTCTTTCCAATCGTCAATTTATGCAATGTACAGACAGGGCAAGAATACAGAAGTGCTTGGTGCAGTAGATAGACACCTACTATGTCATGTGACAACTGCAATTATCTCTTTTGGTGACAAATGTGCTCTTTGCAGTGATTACCTTTAAAAAATCATAGCCAATTAAATAAAATTCTGTGACATTTCAAAGACTGTTAATCACAACCAAATGCTGTAAATGTCAGGATGCATTGAAATTTTTGCTGCTAACTGATGAATCACTGAGTTAATTGTAGTTCATCATAAGCCCCTTGTCATTGTTATTATTATGGAAAACACTTTCATCACTCTTGCTATTCAATAAAATTAAAAGTTTTAGACAAATATGAGAAGATATTACTCATCAAAGTATTTGAATTTAATCTCATTCTTCAAAATATTCAGATAACTGTGTAGAATAATACAGATGCATACTGAGTGGTGTTTTAAAATAAATGTACAAAGGCATTTCCCCTTCATTAATTTTTCTTTTATGATACCTTCCCACTTTTAAAATATATTGTCCATGTGAGGAAGATATCCCTAAACAAAGTAACTTCACCTTTATGAGAAAATAATGTCTGTAAGATCATGAAGGAATCCCACTTAAATAATCCTGGTTCTGATTAAAACTGGAAAATCTGTCATGATGGGAGAATTTTAAGGAGTGACTGCCTTGCAAATTACACAGAGAAGAGTTTCCACCCAGGCAGTCATCACAGTACAGTTGACTGTAAATCCACATTAGCTGACATTTAAGGCAGGGTGTTTCTGTTACTGTTTGCTGAGGTTTCTGTTTGATGAAAAAGAAGCTGATTTTGAGGAGAGATGCAGATGATAGAAATGGTTGTTGAAGTGGGTGTGGTTACTCAGATACAAAAATATGACGGCAGACAAGACAGAGGACTTCTGGAACCCACCACCCACCCTTTTCTACTGCAGGCATTTCTACAGAGATGAAATTTTTAGGAGAAAATTTTTAGAAAAAGTGGGTTTTAGAGTTTGGAAAAACTCTAGAATATGTAAGTTTGGAAAAACTCTAAAATATGAATATGTAAGGGCGAGTAGACTGTGGAAAGCTTGAAAGGCAGAGTTGTTGGTGGTACAAATCAAACCAGAACACTCTGAATAATTTTTCATGACTGCAGGAGCAGTCAGAGTCTCTGCAAGGTAATGTACCTATGAACATAGGTACTGCTTTTTAAATGGGACTGCCCTATTCTGGGGCACAGCAGGGCTGGTGAGGTGGGACAAGGTAATTCTTTCTTGGCTTTCTTAGCATCAAGACAGAAGTGATAGGATGAGGCCTTGCCTGACCTCAAATGTGATAATGTACATGAAAACTAGAAGTGAGTAATTGTAACATTCCATTTATTGACATTTTTGTAGGTTTTTTTAAAGTGTTCATACAGAGCAATTAAAAATCAAACAATTTTACAACTTTGCTTTTTTTTTCCTATTGCTAAAAGATGGGTGTTTCACCAAAGTTTCTTGAATACATAAGGTAATACAGAGACAAATAAGAATCTATTCTGCAACAAAAGCAAGTGGAGACACATGGATTCAAAGTCAGAGCACCAACTCCAGAATGAAGAGATCAAAGCTCCTATTATGACTCAGTCCAATGTGTTTGCTCTTTGGAGAAAATCCCATTTGTATGATGAAGCGTCCTTTGCGTATGCCAGAGGATTGCTGATTGCTATCTGAGTACCTGTGCTCAAATACTGCACTTCAGCAGCCTGAATTACTTATATGTATTCATTTTGGGTAATAGCAGCATCTCAGAATATATAAATATGAGCTGAATTCTCCCAGATAAATATTTTAAGGAAAATAGCATATGGAATGTAATCCTGAGTGAATATGAATGAATGCCATATGAATAGTCATATGTCTCTCA
The DNA here is from genome assembly GCF_009819655.1 of Sylvia atricapilla. Classification (NCBI taxonomy): domain Eukaryota; kingdom Metazoa; phylum Chordata; class Aves; order Passeriformes; family Sylviidae; genus Sylvia; species Sylvia atricapilla. The sequence goes on along the minus strand of NC_089150.1, from coordinate 13,866,455 downwards.
ATGAGTTGTGTATATCCTGTGCTTCACAGAAAAATCATCATTCATTACTTCTTTTTGTGTAATGTGTTCTTTTAGAATGATATTTAAACCAAAGCAAACCCTATAGATGCATCAATACTTATTATCAATCAAAACCAGGGGAATACCATTTTAATTTTGGGTAGGGCTATATTTATGTATGTTTCTTATTTTTCAGTTTACTGAGAACTTAAAATCCATGATAAAAATTTTTCAGCCTGAATATTTTTGACGTCTTCTAAGGATGTTAGAGATTTGACAAATTCTCCATTTATCCATTGTGATCCTATCCATCTTCATATAACAGGAACGTGCTGCTCATAATGATTGTTTCCTTTTGCAGTTCAATCACACAGGACAAGGAAGCATTTGCAGCCAAGCCATAATGTTGATCACTGATGGAGCTGTGGACACCTATGATACAATATTTGCAAAATACAATTGGCCAGACAGAAAAGTAAGTATGTTATCACCTTTACTGAATGGAAAACCCAAAGGTTCATATCAAATCCAAAGTCTATGTCTATTGAAAGGTCAGTAACAATCTTTCTAATGATCTATAAATGATTTTGGATCACTAATTTTAAAAAGAAGCGAGATGCTTCTATGGTATTGCCTGAGGATAGAGATGGCCTTTTACTGTGGTAATGAACTTAGGTTAATAAGATATAAAGGCACTACTTCTCTCCAGGTTACATTGTTGAGCATTATATAATCCTTCCCTAGAGACACCATCATTAAGCATGAAAAAATTTTCTTTTTTCTTCTAAAATACACATTAATAATTCAATGATTTTTCAAGCTCAACATGGGAATGGACAGTGGACAGTGACTGGTTTACTATGACAGGAGAAAGAGCAGATGTTGTACTGAGTATTTTTAATTCCTTCATTGGCAGTATGAGGGATAGAGCTGACAGTTAGTTAGATTTTATTAAAAATTTATTTGGCCCTATTGATCTGTATAGAGAAATTTGCCGTAAGTTAAATTGCCTTGTTATATAACATGTGGAAATTTTACAGAAGGGCAGAAATGCCTTGAATTTACCTGATGAGGAAGCTCTAGTGGACCTTGTGTCTCTATGTGAAATAATTTTCTTCTACATTTCATCTTTTGCTCAAACAAGTTTCAGGACTATTTTAGGAAGTTTTTGTAGTTTTTTGGCATGTTACATGCCTGTGGAAGTAACAACCACACATTTTGAAGTGTTATTTGAGCAAGTAATTATTAATATGACAGTGCTGCATGGGGTTCTGTATTCTGTGGAAAAAAAAGTAGTTGTTTTAATTTTCAGGTTTTAGTCATTTTTTTCTATTATAAAATTCTGTCTATTTTTGGGTAACTTCTCTAGATCTGTTTTACACAAACATAACATCATTCCACTGGAAAGATGGCCTAAAAGGTAAAAGTTTTGTGGCCAGTCCTTCCTCTCTTACTCAATGGGATGCCACCTAATTTAAGTTGTTAAGTTCTTAAATATTCCATGAGAATATTTAACTTTATCTTGCAAAAACTGGTGTTGAAGGAGATTCACAGAATCTCTCAGAAGGATGTGCCTCAGATGTGCTGTATTTTCTCATTCTTTGGAACTGGTTCCTCTCTTAAGAAGAAGAGACTGTGAGGAAACTCTTATCGTAAGGAATCAGCAAGGAAAGAATTCTGTGAAAGAGTCAGCTAAGTATTTTCACTAAAACATGTGTCGTAGATCTTTCATGTGCTGATCCACAGCTCTAGCTGAGATAACAACGCTCAAGCACAGCTGTTGCAAAAAAGCAGCAGAGAGGTTTCCATTGGGAATGTCTTCTGCAAAGACCCAGCAGGGAGAGTCCTGCCTTGTTTAGCAAGGACGTGGTGTCCTGGGGAGCAGCTTTCAGTTAATATGCAATATTCTACTCAACTCTTCTAAAATATTTAATGTATTAATACAGCCTTGTAAACTGTATTTTAAGAAACATGTATGGGGGGGAAAAAAAATCGAATCAGTTTTTCTTCTTTTCAGCCTGAAATGTTTCAGTATGAAAAATGTAAAAGATTTCCATATGTATGCTTTAATGCATTAGAGCTTTGAATGTCTTTGTTGGATTTGTTATTCTAGAAAGGAAGGCTTATTGAAAATGCAATATCCTACATATTTGCAGTGTCAATGTGCCTAGAAATTAAGCATGCCATGCACTTGAAATTCACTGCCTTTGCATTACACCCTCTGTTCTCTCCAAAGCTGGTTTTTATATTTCTAAATCACACCTTTGAACTGCTTGATAGGTTTTTTTCATGTTCATTTTTTCCCTGTTATCTGTGTATTGCCCTGCCATCTTTCTTGTAATTTATGTTTTCCCTGTCTTTTGATACTGTGGTGCTGGAAAAAAACAGTATCTCTAATTGAGGTAAATTCTGAAGTTTCTGTTTACCTCAATTACCTTGTCAGCAAAGTAGCAATTCTAATTATAGTTGATCTAATGTAAGATAATAGGAAATAGTTTATAATTAGTTGCAACATAGGCATCTTGTTCTCTTAAAGAAAGGAAAAATATCTTTATACAACTGTGAAGACTTCAAAAGTTTGTCAGTGAGAGTCTCTAAAAATGGAGAATGAATACAAATTTCCAGGATATAAACAACAATTCATATTTTCTTCTTTTTCCCAAACCATTTGTATCTTTGCAAAAGATAGTCTTAAATAAATAAATAAATACACACCATGTAAACAGGGAGAAGATCACTTTATTACATATTATTGGAGATATATTCTGCCTAACAACAGATTAAAATAATATTCCTTCTGATAATGCATTAAAATATGTTGCAATGATTAGGAAATGGAAAAAAATAGCTCCGGTGAAATCCCCAAAGTAGCTTAAATTAAGCAATTGAGTTTTTTGAACAAAATCAGTCTGTATTTTTGTATGAACTAGAAAATTATGACCATCAAAAGAGTAATAAAAATAATCTTCTGCACTGTTTCCTTGAAAGAAGGAATGCTTCCATTTTACTGGTTTTTTTTAATGAGTCTTTGTCTCCTTCAGAAAAGGAAAAAAAATTCCAAAATATTTCCTCATGTTTATTTAGTATCTTCTGCTACTTTAAATGTAAATCTAGTAGATGCTATTTTTTAACACAGTGTATTTTATATGACTAGTTGTTAACATCTATTTTCTTTTCTTTATGAGGCCATATAAGTAACCTTAAGGAGCTGATTCTCACACATAGAAATGAGTTTGTGCTATACCCATAGCTTTTCTCATTCATGAAAGTTACATTCAGTACTTTCAGATTTCTGTGATTCATTCACGGCAACTCCACCACATGAAGTACCAAGAAGGGAATAATTAATCCATGAGAGTAAATAAATCTGCACATCTCATTTAAAAGCCCAGCTTTCGTCACATAGCAGAAATAAGTATTTAAAAGGAATAGTACCCAGGAAATGTTTGCTTACAATGAGAGCTATAAATAGTTGCAATAATTTATTTTTTAAGATGTCCTATTTTGGGAGAAAGCCTTTTAAGTCTCAAAATATCTTTTTAATGTCAATTATACCAGAATCATGCTTTTGTTCTATATCATTGCTCCTACGATGAGTTCCAAATGCATTATCAGAAATCAAGCAAAATATTGCACTTAGGTATTTCTCTATGTCCCTTATACTAATTTAGGAGGATGAAAGGCCACAGGTGGGGAAGGCAGGCAGACAGATAGATGTGACTACATGGAAAGATAATGCTTCAGGTCTGCTCCCAGAAGATAGTACCACTAATGATCTTTTCTTATATAAAACTGTCCTACTTCCTTTCTAGTGAAAAATTCTAACAATAACTAATGGAAAATTCCATGAAGATTAGCCTTGTAAATGTTGCTGAAATGCCTTAGAGCGTCAAAAAATGAAATTATTATGAGATTAGAGATATTAACAGAGCTTCAAGCTTTGTCGGGCTCTCAGCTGAAAGACATTTTAATCACTAATTGAAAATCAGTAAACTTGGAACAGAAAGTATCTACTTAACTGTTACTTAACTTATTTTGTAATTTTAAATATAGCAAGACTGTTCTCAGAATATTATGATATTGCAAAGGAAAATAATGCAGTAAATTCTCTTGCATGAATGGGTGAGGGAACAATTTTAAACCCTATTAACGCATTGGCAACTCCATGTTTTTTCTCCACTGGCTAAAATGACCCAGTGCCTGCATATTTGAAGGTCTTTTTCTCTCCTCCATTTCCCCATTGTTTTCATGTGGCTGTTCTCTACTTCTACAAAACCTCTCTACTCCTTGTTTTGAAGTAGCCCAAAAGCCTTTCTTCCATAACCAAGATTGAGAGCAGAGTCTAAAATCTCGTTGAGATCAAGGGAAAATCTGTATTTCAGTTTGGGTACAGATTTTTAGTATTCTTTTCTCATGTGGGTCAATGCAGCACTCAGGTGGTCAAGGAAGATATCAACTTTGTGATCTTTCATGACTTATGACAACCAGGAGGAGATGTTCTGCTCCTTGGCCTGAGAGGTCTTTGCTTCACAATATTGTACCATATGTAGAATCTGGAAAAGAATGCAAAAAGAATCGTTGAATTGTTTTCACTTTATCCTCCCCTTTGGGTGTGTCTTTGAGTCTGAAAGGCATTTGTTTTCATAATTATGTGAAATAGCTATGTGCTGTGGTAGATATATGCAAAACCAGAAACACTAATTCCTCACTAAGTCAAGTCAAATGGAAACCAAAATCCCACCTAAAATTTCCTCATTTTCTAGAATCAAATCCAGCTAGAGAATCTGGGATAAAAATTCCTCTGTATCCAGTTACCTTGTTAGTTATTCTGAAGCCTTTCTTTTTCTGGGCAAGCAACAGGGGATAGAACTTCATCTGTCTGTGTCCTGTTATTCTGAAGGCTCTGGGTAGAAATAATTTTGTATGGCACAGAAATATTTTCTTTATGTATGAACCATTACAACAGGGCAAAGATTTAAGATGGTTTCTATCACTGCTAAGACTTCAAGTAGGGTGAATATAAAGCATAACTGCAATAACATCTTTATTCCAACTGCTAAATGATTATGGCGTAGAAAGACCTAACAGCCAATGCTGCCCATGTCTGAATGGAACTGCTGAAATTCCAATATAAATAGTTCCATGACTTTTAAGTGTTTATACCTACTCTTAGATCTGCTTCACAGGAAAAACTTCACAGTCTGGCAGGTCTCTGGATCTATATACAGTACTTAAAAATATAATTGAATCCAAAGAGCAACACCTTAAAATTTGCTGGATTTAGATTTGATTTCATAATAGAATATTAGATTTGTAGGCAGTAATAATCAGTAAATAGCTCCTTAATTACGTGGGACTTCCATGCATACTTTTACAGGATCAGTATTTATAGTACATTTAATAATATATGGCTTTCTTGAATATTTAAGAAAATACTTGGTCATTCCTGGTGAGAACTGGTCACTTGGTCACTAAAGCTCTTAATTTCAATCTGTTCATTTATATTAGAGATCTATGAAATAAAAAATTACATTTATTTGTTCTACTTTTTTTTTTTACTAGAAACCTATTTTGTGAGTTTATTTAGTGATGCACAATCTCTTGGCTTCAACTACTGTATATATGAAATAAATGTCTGAGTTTTGAGTATATGCAAAATTCCCTGAACTTTTAGATTCTGCCACAGGGCAGGAAAGGAGGCTTTCCTTACCCTCCTTTAGCAAAGGAAGATGAAAACATGGCATGTTTTCATTTTCTTTGTCTGAAAGCTGTTCTAGAGGAATTAATGGCTGCTGTCCAAAGAGGCTACAAGGCACTGGGTGGCTGCATTGTGGCACCGCCGTGGTGCCAAATCATCTTTCTCTTCATGTCTGCCATGCACAGGGTTACAAACCTTTGTGCAAATCTTTAACCAAGTCTGTAGCTTAGGAACGTGGCAATGTTGGCAACACGGGACATTCGTACAGCAAATTGAATTTCTCATGTGCAGTCCTGTCTGGATGTTATTAAATGGATTTTTTTCTGAAAAGTCTGGAGTACTTTGCAGGCGGATGCCATTACTGCTACACAAACCTGGTGCTTTATTACTGGTTATCTCAAGAACAAAAGAAGGTCCAGACACTTTATAGGCCTTTCAAGCTATGACGTAACTTATATTAATTACTTATCTTTTTAGGCACTCCTGTAGTATGATGAAAGATGGGGTATGAGATCAAACAGAAGTTTTTGATTTCAGGATAAAGAGAAACAACTCCTCACAGCTAGATTCCTGCCCCAAGTGTGATTTCATTTGGGGAAAAAAAAAAAAGGTTTAAAAAAGGTTTTATTTTGCCCTGTTACTTCTTCTCTAAGAGAGAAAAATAGGCTGGTAGGTCATGTTTCAGTGAGTATTTTTTTTTTGGTCAAAACTACCATAATGATTTCTACAAATTTGTCACTAGTATTTTTACTTAAATTCTTTTATGTGACACTCAGAGTAGTTAAGATTTCTTTTTCAGTCACTTGTCAATTTAATTTGCCATGAAGAAACTTATCCTGCAGTGTTTAAATTGAAAAAATGGAGAGATGTTTTTTGTGAAGATAAGGGTAATTAAATATTATCCTCCGGGTATATATGGATTGCAGAGGAAGGATTACTGCTTCTTGTATGCAGTCAGTTGTTGGCTAGAATCATGGAGGGGCTAATGCTTTCTGAATGTTGGAAGAATTTTAGATGGAATGATAATTGATACCCAATGAAAATGCATATTTGAAATGCCCTTGCCATGCTAATTTTTGCCATATAATCAGAAATAGATACAAAAGTGAATCAGCCATGAGACATACAGAACACCTTATGAGTAAGGGACAGTCTAAATGGAGAATAATCCACAACTTGAAATAGATTATCCGAAGTACTCTTTGTGAACTCAGGAGTATCAGTAACACAAAAACGATTCCTTTTCCTTGTAAAAAAGGAGTTAACTTTTATGTAGTATGTAGATATAGAGAGATCCAAAATTTGAGATATATAAAAATATATATAAAGTAGGTGTCCATAAAACGTGCCTAGATGACTACAAGTGATCATTATCTGTGTCTGGCATAAAACACCTTGTTGCTGAAATGTTCGGCTGATGGCCCTTATTAACAAGAGAAACCAAAACATAGTGAATAAATAATCATAATAAGAACCTGAAATATTATGGATTCTGTTCACTAAAAAAACTCAAACAACCAAACCTTCTCCTGATATTTTATGTGCTGTAAGGTCTTAGTTTTTAAAAACTAAGTTACCATGCCAGAATTAAGACAGTTAAAGTGGGCACAGTAATTGCACAAATATGCCTGTTTTGTTCTGTGGACTGTATCTGTTCTTGAGGTAATGTTTTCCTGTGAAGAATCATGTCATCTGCTTAAGGAAATGGTGAGATCATTGATTCCTTGAAGTTCTTTAACAGCATAATAAAAACTGTATTTTAGTTTGTGTGGTTTAAACTGAGAAATGGTGCAGTTGTCCTAAAAGCCAGGATTCAGTTTATAGACTGTTTTTAATTCTCTTTATAATGTATGCATCTTCTTAAACATGACAGACAGAAAAGAGATGTTGAAGTTTGTCAGAACTGTTCTATTTTAGATGAGTAATAACAATCTCTGTAAAATATCAAGAACGTATATTGTTAATTGTGAGTGACCCACCACCAAGAAGATGACCATTAGCTGCATATATAAAACCCATTTGGTTGCATTGGACAAAAAAGGGATAATACAGTACTCCAAACAATTATTTTGGATTAATATAATTTAAAAAACAAGTATAGATAGTAAAAAAAGTAAAGGCTATGCTGGATTGAATGTTTTCTTAAATTGCCTGTTTGAAGTTTGCCTTTTAGAAAGAGTTGAAATAATGTGGTTTTATATTAAACGTTACATTATAGCCAAGAGTCATGGTGAAAATTAAGTTGGTGCAAGAGATTAAAGTAGTGTTATGTCCACTCATCTCTGGTTCCTTGACCAATAGCCTGAAATTAGGATATAAGAGATCTGCAAACTTGCTTAATAGGTATTTTCTGACCTGTAGAGCACAAGTTACTAAATGAAAACTTTTCACTGACTTTACAAACAGGGAAGAGTGAAAAATTCATGTATGTTTTGGAATAAGGTTTAAAAAACTGTACTTATGATGTTCTGTTATAACCCGATTTTTTAAAATGGAAGATTAAGCTTGAATCAAAACCAGTACTGTATAATGGACAAGCACTTTAATAGGATTAAAGATGTTTTTATGACTAAGAGGAATGGTCTCAGTTTGACACAGGAGTAGGAGTAGAGGAGACAATGCAATTGTGAGGCTTGAACAGGAAAATGCAGGTTATTGCATCTTTTCCTAACCAATAGATCAGATCCCTTGCTAGTTCTGGTGAGGTATGGCAAGCCTAACAGCCTGTAGGCAATTGACAAGTGCCCTGGAAAACTAGGGACCACATAAAAAACTCCTGTTTTCAGATGTTTTCATCTGAGTTCTGAACTATATTTCTACCTAGTTTGTATGATCCATTCTTAGTTCGTTCTTTATAATTTTTCCCTTAATGAAATCTTCATACACTTCTATTTTCTGTAACTCTCACTGTATTAAAATAAGCCATAGTGTGTTGTTTCATTACGCAGGAAAACCTTAACTTCTGTTGGATATTTACATTAAGTTGAGAAGGTTGGTAAATTGCATTTTAAATATCAAATCTCAGGAGATGTTGGAAAGGGAATGTTACAAAGAGAGGAGTTAAATGTTTGGTATAGTATTCTCTTGCTGCATCCCATTACTATAGCAAAATGGTATTTCTTGCTCATTATACTCTGAGAGGCCAAATTCTGCTGGTTTGGAAGTACAACAGACGTTGTTTATATGAAATTATTATTCATATATACCATTTTCCCAGAGTACCTCTGTTATCCTTCGTGGTGTCTGGCTGTGGAACAATCCCTCAATGCATGCACATATATCAAGGCAGTACGAAAGATTCATTCCATGCAGGGGCTCATATATGTCTAGTTTAGTATTCATTTCAGTGAAATGCTTACATATGTGAGTTATTACATCCCTGCTAACCAAAGCAATGGATTCAGGCATACATTAAAGCGCTTTACTGAATTAAGAACTAAACAAGTTATCCAAACAATTCCATCTTTAGAACTCTGTTGTGGGTCTGCTGATTCTTTCTGAGTGGTTGAATCTTTAACTTTGTTAGTGGTTATGCATTTTATAGAATACCCATTTAAAGAGCACTGTTTGTTTATCTCCCTGTATTTATACCTACTTTTTCTAAACTGGCATAACAGCATTAACTGCATTCTGAGACTTCTGCAAAACATGGCAGCCTCTGTAGACTTAATCTTTGTGTTCTGTTCCCATGTGCAGACATCTGTTGCAAAACTGATAAAAACCTATTCTTTCCTATGAGGTTCTAAATTCCATCATCCCATAATCCTCTCTACTACCCTTACTATAATTGTCTCTGTGCAGAACTGACAGAATGGGATTTACACATCTGAATAAATGTGTTCTCTTTCTGTGGGATATCATTTGTGCACTGACTTCTGTTAAGATTTCAGTTCATTTGCAGAGGTTACAAGTTCTTGAAAGCTTTTTGCTGGATCTTAACACTGAAGCTGAGTTTAGTGCATTGTTAGAAGACAGAAGTCTTTATTCTGCCATCTTACATCACTAGACATATCTTGAAAAAACATGAAGGACTTTGAATCAGCCAGGACTTGTTATTGAAGAACGCTTTAAAATCCATTGTAGTAGTAAAGTGAATATGCCAATGACTGCTGTTTGGCATGTTACTATGAAAATAGGAACAGCTATAAATATTTATAAAACATTTTGAAATATGTGTTATATGAAGGTTCATAAAATAGAACACCTACAGAGCCTGGACAATTCAAGACAGAAGTCAGTTAAGGGCTTGTTCTCCTGGAAAATTGTTTCTTTCTCAAATTGTACAGTCAAGTTCCTTAGCTCACACGCTTCAACAGGATCTGGAAATATTCAGCAACTTCTGGTAACATTTTTATTTTCACATCACCTATTTTAAAAATAAATAAAAAAGTTATCCCTGTGTGAGGAAAAATACCACAAACACCCTTAGAAGTATGACTGCTCTTTCTTGTCATGACGCCTTAAGGAAAATTTGGAAGTTTGCATGAATGGAGACAACAGACAAATCTTCTAGGCAAGCTGGACAATCCCCTTGGTAAGAATAAAATACAATGGCGTTGTAAAATATAGTAATTTTTCCAAGAGTTTTCAATCAAATGGTTCAGTATTTCAGCCTCTAATGAAGGAGAATTCTTTGAGGTTTTAATAATGTCTAAGGTAGTATTGGATGTTGTCTGCTTCTGTGCTTTTTAGCTGATTTAATAATACAAGATAGTAGTACAACCATGATGAAAGTTTCCTAAGAATAAAAAGCATAAGATAGAACAATACTGGCTTATCAATATTTCAGTCTAAATCTTTCACTATTGCTTAAAAAAAAAAAAAAAAAGTCCCATGGCATCTTGTGTATTCTATTAACTTAATCTCCAAGAGTGAAATTAACAGAGTATACATTTATTGAGTTTGCTTGTCTTGTGAAAAAGAAATGGCTGAATTTTTCCTAACATGAGAATTTTGTCCAAATACTGAAACATCTGTGGTAGGGATGGGTGAAAGCTGTAAACATTTGCTTTGGCTAAGTATGCATCACATTAGGGGGTGAGTTTTCATAAATTATTTGTGCTACCAAGTTTTATAGGCACAAAAATTTATGGAAGATGAATTTCATCCTGTGTGCAAAAGCAACTCTGGTTAGACTGTCCTTCTGTCCATCTATTTCTTATCACTTGCAATTGAAAAACAGCCCCTCATCAGTCCCCAGTTTGTGGGAGCACCATTGATGAAACCTTTTTGCAGTTGTACTGCTGGCAGTTTTGAGTGGGAGGCACATACTCTGTCTAGGGAATGCTGTTAGTCTGAGATTCCCATTGTTTTCTAGTGTAGAATTTGAGTACCGATCCTACAGTTTGTCTTGTGCTGGGAAAGGTGTAAACAGCCCACCTTTCAGAAATTATTCTGGACTTTTACTGAGACCAAGTTCTTTTCTCTGTTACTGTGCTGTGGGGTGAGCACTGCTCGCATTTGTTCTGTGCCATGTTGGGGACACGGCAGAGGATATCAGCGTGTCCCCTCACAGCTTTGGTGGGTTCTGCTCACCAGAGGCATTCAGAGTGCTCGAAGTGCAGTGTTTCTGTCTCTGCTGGGCCCATATTTGGGACCCCCAGTATCTGAGCTGGGTGTGCCTTGCTTTGCCAGCAGATCTGTGCTCTCAGCTGTGCTGTCCTGGGAAGAAGTCTGGCACGTGGGCAGCACACACAGCCCGAGATTGGATCAATACATCAATACTGTGTGTTCAGCTCTCCTGGAGGAATTTCTTTCGAAAATAGCTCTAAGTAGAGATCAATAGTAGTTTTCTCTTTGTCTCTCACACAGGGGGCAATATTTGCCAAGACAAAAGATCCTGTTAGCTGCCTTGAGAAATAAGATTTTTCTTTGCTGCAGGTAGTTTCTAGCACTGTCTTGGGTGTTATTCAGTATAATCCTGTCAAAATGGGACATATGTTCTATTCTGGAGCTATGTCCCTGACTTATCACTCATTCCATGATGAGTAGTGCCCACAGTATATAGCCAGTGGAACTGTTTAGAATTTTTTTGAAAAGGATGACAGAACTCAGTCCACAATAGAAACATAGCCTACAGATGACTTTAACAAAAATTATATCAGCATTATTCTAATAACTATGAGAGTAATTTTTAAGAAATGTTTTGATACATTTAAGCAACCAAACCCAAATTTTTAGAAAATATTCAAATGTGTGCACAAACAGCATGAGAAAACTGTGAGTACAGAGTTTTTAGCACCATATATGATAATACTGATTTTTTGGCTAAAAGTTTCACTGGCTAAGTACGTTTTGACATATGGCACCCCATTTTGAATCAAACTTTTATTTTGGCTGACCTAAATTCTCCTTAAAAGGCCATGTATGGAAACTAGAGATGAGCCAGACATCTGAGGATGCCTTTGTGGTACGTAATGCTTGTGTCACTTCAGACAGAAAAATGCACTTGGCTCTGAATTTGTGTGCAGCAAACAATAGTTAATAAGCCATTGGACCATCAATATAATTGATGGGTGCTTCCCTATGGTTTTAACAGTGTTATATACAATAATCAGTTGTATGCAAAGGTGAATGTCAAAATGAGGTCTTTGTGCTCTCCTTTCATTAGGCAATGGGAAATAATATATAAAATTTTCAAAATCATAGTTTGGTTCATAATAAAATCTTCACATACCTTCCCCAGATTACTAGACATGGCTAGACTGAGGTCAGGCCATTTTTGGTCACACAGCAGCAAGGATGTATGGAATGTCTTTTCATCCCCCTGCCCCTTCACGGCCTTGACAAAAGTAGCTCAGAATGACAACAGCCATTAATCATTGGCAACCAGTCAGAACATACTTCTCAGTTGACAAATATTGAGCCTTTAAGGGCATTAGCAAATTCCTTTCCTGAATCCCTCCATCAGGGTCCTGAATCCATCAAGGGAACTCTGGTAAGAATTGTGCCACTGCACCAGAGCAACTTTCACATGTGCTCGTCCAGAGACTCACTTCCATAACTACTAATAATTATCTTTAAGGAGAACTGGTTAGAGGGGATGGACAGGATCTGTGCACAATGTGAACCACAGGGACTCTCAGGAAAAGGAGAGGAATTTAGCACAGAAGTGCTCATGTTGTGTAAATAACCACAGCTGCTTTTGCTGAGGAGGGGGAAGAGAGTTGAACTTGAGCTCAGCTCTAATGGTTGTCATGTTGCCATATCCCACGCATTTTCAAAACTTCATAATTCATTAGAAAACTGTCCATCATTTAGTGAGAAATAGATGAGTAAACACCTGCTTTAATTATGGTTTAGCGTGCTGCTTTTTTAAATGTTGGAGCATTTAATAGCAATAAGGGAATATTAATGTAAAGGAAGCCACACAGGTATATTACAAATACCTGTAATGAACTTCATGTTCATTTATATACATACAAATACTAATAAACTTTTTTTTTTTCTACTCGTGTACAGACTTGGCCTTTCCAAAATATAGTGGCTCAACAAAAGAGCCAAAAGAGAGTGTATTTTCTTCCTTTCTCCAAAGTGACTAATTAATGGGTTGTTGAGTGGCAGAAGAGCCTGGTGTTCACTCCCACATTAGTATTTAATCAAGCATTAACAGCACTATAATAGCTACATGATCCAGAGCTGGTCACAGGGGTTTTTACTGTTTGACCAGTTTTTACTGGTGCCAGTAAAAAGTGTAGTTGCCCTCTGAGTGAGGCTTGATTATGAAACTAGAAGCATGGGCAAGATTATTATGCCATCATAAGCAGATATCTTTGTACTTCTATTTTTCTCCATTATTTTTGCTGATTTAATAGTAAAAAGTTCTAAGTGGGTTTAATTGTCTGTGTAAGACTGCTTAGATTGTGATATATTTCCCACTAGAGATGTTTCTTTTGTGGCACAGCTTCTTGCAAATAGTTTTCTGAAACAGCATTCTGAAAAGAGACTTGAAAATTAGTCTACACTGTGCATGCATTTCTCTAAGTTTTGTAAGAGGTACATGAAAAATTAGTAAGATTTTGGAAGGAATTTTGTACAATAGTGTAATTTTATAGCTGGATGTTCTCATTCATTCTCTAATGTGTTGACTGAATGTAAACATACTGTATTACATTCTTTCTGAACATGCAGAAGAGTCTTTACCATGGGTGCAGATTTAAACCCAGTTTTTAGGCTGTGCTGTGTTTTTGTTATTTTTGTTTGTGTTGTTTTAGGGTTTTGTTATTATTACTTTTTTTGTCTGTTCGTTTTGCTTGTTGTCTGCTTTGTTGATTTAGCTATCTGATGAATCTGTAACTGATTGAAACACAAAATCATAAGGACTGGACTGTGAAAGTCTCTCCAGCTCCTCATGCCCGTGTTAGAAGCCCTTTGACAATGGAATATTAAATTATTCCTGTATTGCTGAAGTGCTCTTTACATGCTTTCAGTGTGGATTAGGTTGCTGATGTATTCTGTTCAAATAATGCCTGTACTTCATGGCAGACACAAACAAGCAGTTCTAGTGTTTCTGACACTTGTTTGTTGTCATAAACACTTGTAATATTTTATGAGTGTTGTACTCTGATAATTACAAAAGTAGGCAAGATCCTATGGTAAAAATAAAAATGCAAGAGAATCTGGACTGCCCTGCAAAATGTAGGGCTTAAAAAATCTAGAATACTCTGAAGTTGAAGGGGGAATTGTCTCCCTTCAAGATAACTTGAGTCTTAAGCTTCCTTATCCTATGATTTATAAGTCTGGATCAGAATCTTGACATTAAATAGAATCTGAGAGATGGTAATATTTTATCAAATTTTATGAATTCCACAGCATTTCACCTGTCAGCACTGAACAAATATCAGGAAAAAATGGAAGAGATTCTTTTATGTAAACATGTCATTGGCAAATCTCTTCCATTTTTTCCTATAACTGCCACAGTCAATGCTGCTTGTATGACAGAAGCTGTTAATAAATTAGGCCCCAGCCTCTTGATGGCAGTGTATTTCCTTCTTGAGTTCATAGGCTTTACAGAACATTTATGTCTCATTACAGCCAGTACAGCAGTTTATGCCCTAATAAATCAAGGGAGCTTTGCAGAGATGATCTTGACAGTAATGAAATCTTTCTGTTGGCATTTCCACTTCACAGACACAAATAATGAAGCAAAACTGCCCCATCTGGCCACTCAGTGAGAGTCAAATCACAGTGGGGAGCTGTTTTCTCAAGCATGACAAAGGTCATTGTGTGCAGCAGGAGTGAGCGATAGCAGGTTGTGCTGTGAGTGACAGTGTAGAATGAAGCCATTTGTGAGCTTTTATCATTATAATTGCATTTATTAGCCGTGCTGCCAAGATTCAACCCGCCCTTCTACCACGTCTGTGTGCTCTTGCCTCAAAAGCTGCCTTAACTGATTCCTGCGGCTTATTTGGAGAGCTGTTGGTTGGTTATTGCACAGGAATTGATTTCATCAGCTCGATCAACTTGTGAAGTGGTGTTATTAAAGTCTCACACAGTAATATTTTTTTTTTAAATTTCTGAAAAGGTACTGCCTAGAAAGAGCAAAAACTGGCAAAATATGCTGTATGCTAGTTACAAATGAACAGATATACCAGGATCACTCTGCTTTAGGAGCATATGGAAGAAATGCAGGGTATGTCATCTCAGATTGGCTGGTGGGTCCACTGAGCCTCTTGTTTAGCCTTTGGCAGAATGTGAGCAGGTGATCTTTCCACCTGTTCTAAAATCCTCAGTTCTTGGGTCTGACATTATTGTTACATTATTCAGTTGTTAACAAAGTCCTTGCAGCACAGAACTTGGATATACACCAAGAATCCTTGAAGGTTTTTTTCCAGGGCCCTTCACAGACCACCTTCCACATTTTGGTTTTCCACAGCTCAACACTAAACAGTATCTCCCAGCATCTCTGTTTTGAAGCATATTTCTCCCATTTTGATCTTTTCTTTCTCGATAAGACAGTTGGGTCCAATTTCTTCCTTTGGTAAGATAAAGCACTTTCCCTTGCTTTAGTTTGTGGTTTTTACGCTGCATCAAACAACAGAACTGAAAATCGAGTCTTCTGTCAGATGGGAGTTTGGGGCTGCTTTGATTTGTTAACTTTTTTTTTTCCCCACATCTATTTCATGCCCTCCTCCTTCCTTCTCAGCAGTGTGTTAGTCCTGCACACGTGGTGTGTGCCTGTGGCTTGCTGGCATTCCAAACAGAGCCACCACCTGCCACTGAGGAGATGTCACTCAGGTCCCTGCATGGCTCAGTGGTCCTTGTGCTTTGGGTTTGAACAGAATAATTCAAGTAGCTGTAGGTGCATAGAATCATTGTTCTGCCTTGAATTCTTTTGAGTTCTGAAATGCTGTTGTTTCTGCAGGCATAAGTTAGCAAATTGATTTCAACTGACATGTGGCAATTCCCCCTTCACCTACAACACAG
The DNA here is from genome assembly GCF_009819655.1 of Sylvia atricapilla. Classification (NCBI taxonomy): domain Eukaryota; kingdom Metazoa; phylum Chordata; class Aves; order Passeriformes; family Sylviidae; genus Sylvia; species Sylvia atricapilla. The sequence goes on along the minus strand of NC_089150.1, from coordinate 13,850,332 downwards.
GTTTATACTGTAAAGTGAAGGTGTACTTACAGGCTGCATATTTAGGTATGTCTCATCCTTCTCAGAAATGCAGATCCACATTCTGTACTGGCAACATGACACAGCAAGGATTTTTTTATTTGGAAAGTCTCAAAGTTATTTTTTCCAGTTGATATTTCACAAGGGTTATGTTGCCCTGTGAGAAAGCAATTGCCTGAGTACAAACCTGTTGAGAATACAGACACAGTCACAGGCTTGTGGGAAGTGCCAAGTGTTTTATAATGAACTGTACACTGCAGGTACTGTGTTTTTAATGAACATAGGTCAGCAGGACTCACTTCTGTTTTAAAGAATATTAATAATTAAGTCAAAGGAAGAAGTATATTTCAATGAGATTGAGGTGCCAGGCAGATGACATCTCTCAACAATATGGTCTAAGAATGAGATTAGGTTTATATTTACAGTTCAGACAGGAAATGCCAAATTCCTGTACAGAAGAAACCAAAAATTTAAAAGATTTTTTTTCAGTTGAGAGTAAAGGTAGGTGTGAATGAATGTACAACAGTAAGTGTTGTATTACTCCTCTTACACGTGGTTAGACTCCTGATGGTGAAACCAGTAATCTCTTTTGGAAAAGAGGAGCTGGTTTTCCATGAACATACTGGAGGTGGCACACTTAGTGTTACAGACTGAGTAAGGTGCTGCAGCAGTGTTGGAGACCTCACTCCTTTCCACCTTTGGTTGCAAACTTTGCTTTTCCTTCCTCACCTCTGTCCTGAGCCCTTTCATCCTGTTCTGTCCCTGAACTCCCCAATACCTGGGATTCTTCTCCTCCTGCTGCTTCCTGTTGGAATCTTGTTTCCACCTGGCACAATTGCACATTGATATTTCCCCCTGTCTCTCCTCATGCTATGTCTATTTGGGAAGTCTTTTCTGATGCCATTATTCTCTCTCTCTCTCTATTTTTTTTCTAAATTCTGTTGGTTTGTTGTTTGTTTTCTTTGTCCCAAAGACCTCCAACAATCATATCTGTATTCAGATTTATTCCAAAGCAAAGTTGTGTTTTTGTTGGTTGGTTGGTTTGGTTTGGTTTGGGTTTTTTTTTTTTTTTTTTTTGTTATTTGTTTTGCTTTGTTTGCTTTGTTTTGTTTCCAGGAGAGAGGAAGATCAAGTGCTGAAGTTCCTTTTTAATAGGAGCATGCAACTTTTCCCAATTGATACAAGCACTGAAAAGCTTCAGGCAACTTTCTTGCTCTTTAAGAACAAGAATCAAATGTAGAAATCCTAGGCTATTTGTATGCTTTTTCCTGTTCTATCCTTTCTGTTTTTCCTTTTCTTTCCACACATGAAGACTGACAAGTTAGAAGATTATAGCTTTGAGCTGCAATCTTGACAGATATTTATCTGTGGCTTTTATTTTGTCTGTCTTGTGATGAGACTCACTACAAAATTTCAATACCTTGTCAGCATCTGTGAAATGGAGGGAAGGAAAAACACTTCTGCAGTTTTTGTGTCATAACAACAATTTTGATTGCTGATGTCCAAGTTGCCTTTTGTAGTACAGCACCACTTCAGTCTGCTTTTTCTTACATTCAGGTGTTTTTATCCACTGAGTGCTTATGTGCTGGCCTGTGGGAAATGTATGGAATCGGTGCTGCATGTTTCAGCTGCTGTGAAGGTCATGAAGTTTCTCTATAAATTCAGTTACTCTTTTTTTTCAGTTTTTTCAGTTTCAAAGTTGAGAGAGAGGCTCAAAGAAAGTTCATAAAATCAATGTTGCATCAATTTGGATTGTATCTTTTCTGGCTTTCACTAAAGTGTTGCCATTTGTTGGCTCCAATTCTGAATGAGAAAATAATTTCTTTAAAAAACCTATGGACTGGTGCCTTACAGAAAGACCATATTTTTAAATAATTTTTTTTTAATTTTACGTCCCAGAAAGTATTTTTAATCAAAGCACTTCTCCTTTTTATCCTTTTCCTCATCACCTTTTGTATCTTAGAGTCAGCATAGATCTGGCTCAGCTGGTCTCTCTCCTAGAATCACTGGTCCTCCATCAGAATAGAACATATTCTGCTTTCTCAGGGATGAAGTAGCAAGAATAAATTTGACCTCTGGAGAGTTTACAGTTTTAACTCTACACTTCTTATGTTTAGAGGGGTTTGCCACATGCTTGTCACTCTCAGATATTAAAAAGATCTCTAGCTACCATTGTATTAGCAGCTTAAACCAATCTAAGACTATAGTGCCATTATTATATTTGATCCCACACAAAAATGTACAAATAATGCAAAATACTTTGGGAATCTAAGGTATCATGGATGCCCCTTATCTTTAGTATGCTGTTACTCATGGCAGTCTGTGGTTTTGAAAAGAAAAATTGTCTGCTGGTAAAGTTAATAACGTTCATGTTTGACTTAAGAAAATGTTACGTTTGTTGTTGCATTAAGATGGTTTATGCTGTAAGGCTTCAAAGTAAAACTAGAATGCTGAATTATTTGGTTACCAAGAGATATATTTTCAGCTATATTAAAAGAACTGTTTGGGAATTGCCTATTGAAGTAACTAAGAAATGGAGACTAAAAAGCTGTCAGTGTTTTCAGGAATACATGAAAATGATTGTGGGAGAGAGACTTACTTAATTCAGATTATTTGCTGTTGTGACCAGTTTCTGTCCTGTTTCCAACTAAAAGTCTCTGATTCTGAACCAGGCATAGTGTGGACCACGTATAGTCACCTTTATTCCTCACAAGAGATACAGGAGATATATCCCTAGAAACACCCAGGTGCATTCAAGAGCAACTGTGAGTGTGCAAGTGTGGGATCTCAGATGCTGGGCTAATGAGACCCTCAAAACCTGAATTTCCTGGGCTGTATCTGTTAGGTACCATGCCTTAAACCATGCTGAACATTAGTAGTAAATGTTACAGTAAATTTACATGCTTACTGGAGTAACTTGGTTGCACAAGCCAAATTATTTTTCAGTTCAAAGATAATATTTCCATTTAAATTAGTAGGGTTTGTAAAATGTGACCTTCAGAAAGAGGTTTATACCACACTAATCTCTATTATCAAATGTTTGTCTTAATATTTTAGTTGTTTTAAATATGCATTGGTTTAAGTGGGTTTTTATTAGTAGCAGTATTTATTCCAAGTTAGAAAGTGGATGTCTAACAAAACTCTCACTGTAAGAATGTTTGGAAACGTATGCGAAGGTTTTCACAACAGCACTGTGTTTTTGTATATCCTATTTAAAGTGCCTGCTGGCAGGAAAACCATTCCATTCATCTTCAGGAGATCAGGAAGTCAGTATTCCTCCCCTTAATCACACCAGATCTTGGAGAAATTCCTGTGTTCAGAGATCTTTTAAATATATATTTGTGTTGTTCTTTATGTTATGGTGTACTTAAGACATCTAAAAACCCACGGTAGCTTCAATCAATTTTACTTTCAGCTGGAAGGAAAATTAGTATTAGGAAAAGCAGTAATTGCAATTAAGATAAGCTCAAATTATGAACAGTTTGAAATATTGGCAACCTCTCCCTTTCAGTGTTTAAATTGCATGATAACTAAATTATTTGCTCTGCTTACAGTTCAATAATTTTTATTTGCTTGCAAAAGAGCTAAATTTGCTTCTGCTTCCAGGATAGAGAAAATATGATGTTTCCTCACTATCTCCTATTACATGCTCCCTGATGGAAACATACAGAATCCTTGGGATATGTGCAGATCTGGCAGCCTTGAAATGCAGAAATGTTTCATTAAATTTGTAAATTGAGTTTGGGCTGTGAAATACTTCTAAATCATCAAGTCTTACTATATAATGCTGCTATTATAGTTTCTCTGAAGTAGGATTTCTATTATTTGGGATATTTTTCTCTTTTTACTGCATTTTTTAAGATTTATTTTTTATATATTTTGTCAAATCAAAGAGATGCCTTAAGACTTTCAAAAATCCTTTTATCCCAAGAGAAATTTTTCAAAAATGCTGAAAACCTCTGCAAATTCAGAAGACATTAAATAAATCCCTTAGTATTATATGATACTTAGTTATCAACAATTGAGTAAGATGTTAGAGGTAAGAGAGACTTTTGCATCCTTTATGCCAGGTCCCATCTACCTGTGAGAAGAGTCTTTTAGGTGTTCTGCTTGTCAGTTGGAGGAGGTGGGATACTCTGCTGTTTTAATTTTTCATCCTATCACCCTACTTCAGTTAAAGTTTCTGAAAGCTTCCAAGTTCTTTGCTTCCCATTTCTGACTGGCCCTGTAATCTCTGAGCTGCCATTTGAATGTGGCCTCAGAGAGGTGAAGGTTTCTTTGGATGAGTTGCCTGATCAGTAGAACAATTCTACAAAGATGCCTGGAATAAAAAGGAAGATGGTGTGTGTCTTGTACTGAGGTATTCAGCTGGGAAAACTTCCTTGGTGATTGCCATTAGCATATTCCTGAAAGCAAACTTTCTGCACAACTGATGCTCATAATCTCTGGTTCAAAGCATGTATTAAAATAATATTAATAGAAGTTAATACAGTAAGGCAAATGCACTGCTTGCATATCAGAGGGCTTGCTGCTGCATCTAATTAGAACAGCTTTTTAAAATTTTGATCTGTTAATAAATTTGCATGCACATTAAGATGGTAATATTCATATTTGATTTGATTTTCCGTTGTTAACAATCATAAAGCTGCTTTTTTTTTTAATTGATTGAAGGAGACAACTATGTCTGCATCTCACCATTATTTAATTAAAGCATTAGTTTAATTAATAGAAGTAAAATTGCTTGTTACCTATACAGGAATACTTTCTACATCTGTTTTCATGCATGTTTTTTCAGACCCAACGCTTTTGTTCCACACATTTTTTTTTTCTCCAGATGAATTCTGTCTGCTTTTCATTTATACACCTTCATGGTCGTCAGGAGGGATGCATGCTAAAGGGAAAATTAGACTGAGCCATAAATAAGGCAGTGTGGACATTAGAAAATCATGTTAGCATATAAACTTAGTTAGCCTTTCTTTGGTGTCACCTGTAAATGGGCAATGCTTCCCTTGGCACCCAAGTGAAAACACTCCGGGATGCAGATAGAGCGGGTTCTCTCAAGAATAAAAGGATCTGCAAGAGCACGTGTACAAATTCTGTCATTTGTCCTCCCACATCAGAATAAGCTGGAAACATGATTGGATTACTTCATATGAACTGAAGGTGGAGACTTGCCATCTCCTTTACCTATTAGCTCAGGTGAGCACTTGTGAAGTCACTGCACTTCGTAGAGAGTAAGGCTCTTAAGGCATTCTGTTGATATTTTGTTTTTTAAGTGGTACCTTCTCATCCTGTACAAGTTTAGGGAAATTTTTTTGCACAAAAAGTTTTGCACCTTAGTCTTATAAGTGTTATGCTTTTGTTATAAATTGATGTAGCTCAAATTTCTTTTGGATTACATCCTTTGCAAGAGACAGACTTTTAACACTGGGACTAACAAAATAAAGGAGGGACCAGTGCCAGCTGTGAAATAGCACATGAATTCAGCATCCTTCTTATATTAGATCTTTTCATATGCAAGCATTATCTTTTATCTTCCATCTGTAAGGCTTATGAAGAAATGCCTAAAAGGGAACTCCTTGAACTCTTTCCATTTTCCTCAAGTTTTGGGCCCAAGGGTGCATACAGGAGTAACACTCATAAATGTCAGCAGGCTGAAGAGCCACTGTGCAGTGTGAGAATCTTACCCATGGCTTTGAGCCCTGCTGTGCTGTTCAAGTCAAGTGTGGAAATGAGATGACAGGCTGCTGGTTCTTTCCATGTAGTCTTATCTTACATTTTGAACTGATTTCTACTGTGCTTGGCTGGCTTTGGAATACAGTGCACAGACTTAACCGTGAAGTGTGTTCCCAATGTGCAAGGAAGGTCTTGAAGGAAAGTGAATAATAGAATCTCTTGGTTTTCTGTTGAGTGTTCAAAGCTTCACTCCATGCTGTGTAATATCACTGTAGGATAATATAGCAACAGCTGCATTTTACTGCTTAAAGGTTTGCTCAGCTTTTAAAAATTATTTAGGTATCTTTGCATCTGTTTAGGAATCAAAAGCCAAAGGAACACCAGTTAATGCTGTGACACAGTGTTGACTTCCTTTTTCCTGGAAAGCTCACTTCCCTCTGCTGCATCAGAAAGGAGTGGGAGGAGTGTTCTCACTGACCTGCTGGAACCCTGGGCGAGCATCAGCCATTTCCCAGCTGTCCTGTTGGTGGTTATGATGGTGTTTAGGAATTATGAATGCTTAACATGTTCACAGTTCTGCACAGTGGCTAAATAGTCCTTTTATGTGCATTTAGTGGCATTTTTAAAAGCTCTCAGAAATCCTACATAGAGGATGCCGTTTTTCAGAGTCACAGTGTCACTCATGTGAACCTTCAGGTAGCTTTGAAAAGCAGTTCTTAATTCAGAGTGGGAAATCTTACTCTTCCATCTTTTTCTTGTAAGTCAAATGGAAAGAAAACCCTTTCTTTTTGTAACATATCATTATGATACTGATGCATTTTTAACTGCACGTTTTGAGTGTCTGCAGTGTCACAATTTCTGTGTACTTTAGTCTTTTCAAACATAATGTATTAATTGACAGCAGTGTATTTTTTATTCTTTTTGCAAAAGCACCAACTATGGAGAAAAATTCTGCACCTTATCACGTACTGTTTTAATAATATATTCTGTATTTGAATATTCAAAGATTCTTTGTCTTGTGGTCTGGTTTGGTGTTTATCTTAATCTACTGTGTAGAAAGGTATATATAAAAAATAATAGTAAATATACACATGCCATTAGATGTGCTGGAAATTGACTGAAGTGGCTGTACAAAAGTTGAAAGGGAAGTGTTGAAATGTGGAAGGAGGGAGAGAAGAATCCAAAAAGGGAATAAGAAAGTCGTCATGACTATTAGGAAAGGATTGAACATACAGTCAGGGCTTTGTTGACAATGAGAGATCCAGGAAGGAATTCCAAAGAAGCTGTCACATCTGTGCAGCATTAACAAGAGAAAAGGCAAGAAAAATAAAGGAAAATGCATTAAAAAGGGATTTTAATTTTTACTCTGATGTGTGTGTTTCGTGGAAAATCAGTGCACTCCATGCCCTCTGTGCACTGTCATTGCACTGACTCCAGAGGGCAAAAGTGCTGCTTGAAAATGACTTTTTTTGTCACTTTCCATGTGAAAAAAGTATGAGCAAAAAGAAATGAGAGATACCATAAAGTTTTGATAGTTTGGTGAGAGTGATGTGATAGGGTACAGCTCCTTTTCATAATTTTCTTAGTAAGCATGAGGTTTGCAACCATATTTTTATCAGTGGCAACTGCTTCAAAGAGCTCTCTTCCGTCAGTTCTCCATTTTACTGTGGCCAGACTTCATTTCATCGTGATGGAGAGCAAGCCATCACTGTCTATTTTTTCATCTATAAACTAGAGAATTATTTAAAGAAAATGGCACAAGCTGGCCTTTGCTAAGCTACTATTTGTAGAAATATATTAGAAATTGCTAGTTAGTAATTTTATTGTTAATTATCAGCTGATATTTAAAAGAAATTTGAGGAGCTAAAGGATTGATAATGCATAAAGGACTTATTCTCTGGGGTGGTACAAATATGTAATTCTTCAAGGAAAACCTACTTGAATATTTACCTTTGTCTTAGTTAGCTGGCCTGTGTGGCATAGAATGGAAAGGGTTTTTTTTACAGCTCAGTTCCTCCCTGTGGCAATAGAGGAAGTTGGATTCACGTATTTTGTATTTGTAGATCCACATATTTTCATATTCTTAACTGCAATTATTCTTAGTAGGAACAAAATTGAGCTTTAGTGAATAGGAGAAAGTGTTTTTCTATGTTGGCAAACGATATTTCTTCATTTATAAAGTAAGAAAATATTTATGTAATGCTATAGATTTAATAGCTTAATTTTCCATGTGATGCTCTACTGTGGCAAAGAAACAGAATTTGGAAACTTATTGTATTGCATTTGCTTTGACATTGTCATGTTTCATTGAGTAATTTCTAGAGAAACTGTTACATCCATAAGGTATTAACTGTAACTTTGCCATCTACTGAAAATGAAAATTTATTACTCTGTTCTTTCTAGTCTTGCTGGAGCCTGGGGTGGGTATAAGTGAAATAAAAATAAGGTATAAGGAACTCAACAAATGGAGCACCAGAGGAATCTATAAATTATTTTCAATGGTTTCTTATATTAGGAATTCAAGAAAGTAGAAGTTAAATTTTGACACACACAGGTTTTGGGGACTTGGGATAGACTTAAGGATGACTCAGAACTCATCTTGCCTTTGGGTGATTGAAGGAAATGGCTGTCTTATCTAAGAAGAATGGAGTGTAGCAATATTTAACTGTTATCATAAGCTTTCTACTCACTTTGTTGCTATATTTGCTGGTAAAAAGTTTGCTAAGCATCTCCAATCTTTCTAGTAATTTTTTGAGGATTCTACTTGCAATTTTTAATATACATAAAAATTGAATATATAAAATTATTCAAATATATCAATATTAAAATTATGTAATGTTTTTAAATATTTTTAATAATTTTTAAAATAATGTAAACGTTTTCTAGTTTCTCCACAGTAGGCAAAATCATTGACTTGTTTCTCTAATACTTTTGTGTTTTTCCAAGTTAAAATAATGCTTTTAGTTTTTGTGGTAGATTTTGTTTGAGTTTCATATAACAGCAAAAGGATACAAGGTTCACAACTATCCAAAAGCAGCATATTCTTGTCAGTAGCCTGATTTAAAGTGTCACAATGGAGCTGTTCCTGCATAGCCTAAATTTACTTAGTTTCATGAGTGAGGTGCTCAGAGCTGAAGGGACAGGCTGCTCATTGCCTGTGGATGCAAAATTCCACTGTTGTGTACAACACTTGGAGCACTGCTCACTGTCAAAGAATTTTTCAATTTGTATTTGTTCTTCATTAGTTTACAATGTTGCAATTATATTCAGGACAAACACATGGTTTATTTGGCTTACCATCATTCTTTCTCATGTTTCTGATTTTGTGTGTTTGATACATATGCAGTCAAAAAGAGAAACATATTTATACTGATGGTGAAAATCAAATGCTTCAAATTTTAATAGGGATGTCAAAATTAAAACTAGAATGAAATCCTCTGGTTCTGAATGTCACATAGAAAATTGTCTTCTTTAAAAGAGCACTGGAATTCATCAATTAAAAATTATATTCTCTGTACAACTAAAGTTTTGTGCATATTATACATTTTTATTAGAAGCATTTTTCTCTTTAGACTTTTATGATAAACTGAATAAAATACATCTTCTAAGTGTTCTAAAATATCTTCTGAATATTTTGATTGCCATGGAAGTTTTCACAGTTGACCAGATCATAGTGACGATAATGAGTGACTGTTCAGTTTTATGGAATGTTTGTATCTGAAGTCCTCAGAATACTTTTTTATTTCTGGCTTATGGAGAAAATGCATTGCAGAGAGTTAGAAACTCATGATGTTTAAAATTCATGAAGTGGCAATAGCCAGGATCACATTCCATTTGTAATGACTACACAATAATAATAGAGCTGGAGGTGCAAGACGACTGCAGCTTTGATGAGAGCTAAGAAAACTCTCCAGGAGACAGTGTAGCTGTTGAAGTGCATTGCTCATCTGTTCTTCTTGGAACTCCTTGTACTTAGGTGATTTTGACCTTAAAGTTTGCTGAACCCTGCAGCCTAATGAGCCCTCTTATAACTGGATATCTCCCTTCAGTCCCAAGGGATGAAGCACGTGCCAAAGGTGATTCTCTGGTGGCCACAACCACAGCGGAGAGAACGCTCAGGAGGGAAAGCATTCCCAGAGCCAGCTGTGGTTCTGGAGGAACCCTGCTGTCCTACCTGAGCAAGGCAGGTGCTGCTCTGAGCCCTGGGAGAACGTGGCACTGCCTGCTGCAGCTGTGGGTCACACACTGAACTTTATCTGCTGCTTCCCTGTTGTGGCAATGACTCCACTCCAAATCCTTGTGGCATGCCATGACATTTTTGAAATTTAGGAAAGGTTTTGGGGTGCTTCCTGAGGGTACAAGCACTGGCAGCACTGCAGACAGGCCATGCAGTGCAGGTTGAAAGCCTCCTGCCCTGGAGGAGCTGGGAATGTTGCATCCAGTGTCCAAGAGTTGGTGAAGACCCGTGGGGAGCCCGGGGTTGACTCTCAGAGCTGCTCTGTGTTTGTGCTTCTGCAGTGTCTTTGCTACTGCTGTGCTTTGGCCTCACTAGATTGAAAAGTTCTGGAGTATTTCTATTTATGTGCAGCCCCTTCTACTCTGCCTGAAGCATAAATCTGCTCTGGCCCTTTTTTGACTGCTACATTGACTTTGGGTTGGAGAAGAAGGCAGCTCTAGTGGGTAGATGACAGGGGGATAGGTGACTTTCTGTTGACTTCTCAAAACCCAGCAATAGGTTCTGATTGAACCCAAAGGTTTCAAGAGGGTATTCCTGTTAGTTTTCAGTATTTTACATTTTCTGCAAAGCTTGATTTATTTTTATTTAATTGTTTAGATTTTGAAGGTTTATTCTATTAATTTATAGCAGTACTGGGGGTGTCCCACGTCTCACTCCTTTGGCATGAAGTGTGGCACTGGAGTTTTCCCTGCCACTGCCGTGTGTTGCTGCTCCCTCCAGCTGATTTATCAGCCCTTCCTCTGCACTCATGTCTGAGCCCATGTCTGTGAACAGGGTAAACTCGAGCAAGCCAGGAGACTGGCAGGCATTTGATGATCACCTCAGAATACCTTGTAATGCTCTGTTCAGCACCTTGTGTTCCCTCAGCAGCTTTGAGCATGTTCAGCTGCCAGGATATTGATTGGTAGTGTCCACTGGCCACTGCAAGTGCTGTGATACTGTAATTTCCAGCCTCTGTTTTTCTGCTGTCATTTAGAAAACTGTGCACAGTCCAGATTGGGATTTTATGGTCTGCTGCCCCCTTGGACAGTTTCTTCCTATTTTGATGGAGGAAACCTTTGAAAATGTCTGTAATCTAGGCAGTGTATAGTTGGTGCATAGTAATGATGCTATCACAGTAAGTGAAAAATTGATAGGGGTCATTGCTCCCTTGGTAACAGATGAAAATAATGCAAACTTGCACAGGGAGAGGAAAAGCAAACAGCCCAAACTGCATATAATAGATCAGAAGGTTCCACTGGTATGTTAATGTAGAGCTCAAGTTTTACATTGCATGCTTGACATTTTGAAGGAGTAGGAGGGCAGAAGGAACTGCTTGGGTTAGTACTTGTCAGTTTTGATGGGGAGCCTTATCCTGCAGCAACTTTGCTCATAAAGGGTGGAGGGAGAACTGCATTTTTCTAGTGGCTCCCTGAAATACATAGACAGGAACCTGTTTAAAAAGTTTTTAAACAAAAACCCTGTTTATGTGATAATTAAATAATAGCAGGAGATTTCTCAAACCTAATATTCATGTGATTTGATGTGAAGTAGTTTTGGCTAATTCTTGAAGCTATAAATTGGTCACCAGGTAAATAGTCACTGAAGCAAGCAGTGAGCAATGTTTTGTCCCATTGGGAAGGTGGGATGGAGGAGTGAAGGGGGTTTGCAGAGTAGTGGGAAGTGGTCTAGGCTCTAAAGACAGGTAGTTTTCAACATTTGTGGGTTTGATTCTTGCTGGTATGTACTAAGCCTTTACTCAGCTTCAAGCTGTGATTCCGTTGTGGTGTGTTTTTTTTTTTTTTTTTTTTTTTTTTTTTTTTTTCATAGTTCAAACTGTTTAATCTGTACAGTTACAAAAAAAGAGGAAAAATAGTGACTATTTTTCATGTGACTTTTACATATTTTGCTTTTAAATTTTTTTATTCATATTACCTACAGCTTTTACTTCAATAGTTAATTAATATTTACTTTTTTTTTCTTAAAAGGCATTATTCAGAAATTAAGAACCCTTAATAGTAGATGTCATTAAAAAATCGTGGCTCACTAATCCAAAATGAGGTGAAGATACATCTTAAAAGATACTGCTACATTGCTGCAGTCAGTGGAAGATTACCCAATGTTCACATAATAATGTCCACTGTAAATTCAATTAATTAACAAGTAATTAGGAGAGAAATGCAATTACTGTTCATTAATTACTCATGATTATGAAGCATACATTAAATACAAAACCAAGTGCAACTGATTCAGTCTTAACTTTCTTTTTATTTATCTTTTGACATTGTTTCTGTTTTATGTTAGGATGAGCTGAAAAGGCTTAAGTATGTGCTTAGCTTTGTGCACTGGGAATATTCTGAGAGTCTTCTGTGAAATGCATTTTAATTTGTGATCTTGTTTGTTTACTTGTGTGTGAGTTTGCCATTTCGATAAGTAATTTCACTGAGTCCTAAAACCTTTTAACCTTACTGTCCTCATGAACTGCCTAAATTTTATTTGACCTCAGGGTGCCTAGAAATAATCTGGCACCACACACTTACAATGGAAGGGTAGTGATAGGGCAAACCATTTGAACCTTCCACATTACATAAGTTTTAGAAATAATACTGTGGCATTGACAAACCTTTAGGACAAAGCTGTGTGTCAGGAGACTGTGAATTTCTCATCAGCTCACGTATCACTGGCAGTTCGACTCCATGATGGGATGAAGGCACTGGATGTATCATCCCCTCAGGATGCAGAGATTGCATCAGAAAGTGATGCAGGATCTGGGATCTTTTTCTGCTCCACCAGCTGCCCAGCATACAGAGTATCTGAGGCCAGCTTAAGGTCTTTCCCTTCTTGTTCTTTGCAAGGAAAAATAAAATCAGAAAGAAGAGGTGACATTTCTGACTTTTTGAGAGCAGATGAAAAACTGGGTACACAGCAGGCATATATAGCTCAGTGGCCTTAAAATGTGCTTGAAAAACTTCCTGGATGAACAGACAAGGAAGGACTGGGTGGAGAATTTGGGTTTGTACAGTGTATTCATGAAAATAATTCCAGGTGATTAAATGAAATATTTGTGTATATCTGTACAAAGTCTCATGACCAAGATTTATGAATTCCAGTATAAAGACCTTGTCCCACTGTCTCTGAAGCAAGCAGCAGTGTTGCTCAATATTTGGAGTAATTATTTGATACAATACATGTAGTTGCCAACCAGAAAAGAAGTTTCTACTTTGCAGAAAGCTTCCCAAAATTCTTTGTCCTTTAATGTTATGTTTCCTACAAAAAATTCTGTGCATATATATCTCTATATTTACCTAAGTTTATTTGGGAGCCTGATACCACAACCTGTAGATTTTAAGAGAAATTTCTCATTCAAGTTCCCCTGTGATACATTGTGATTGTAATCTACCTTGTAAAGTCAGATAAAAAATTCCCAGGAGAGTTTGTGGTGAGGAACTTCGTTCCTGAAAAACTTCACACTGTTCCCTTTATGTGTTCTGCTCCTTAGTTTCACCCAGATGTTGGTGTTTTGTGAATTTTGTGGATTGCAAACACTATATATGAAATCTTCTCCATGTATAAAACACAGAGTATTTGAACAAATAAAAGGCATGGAAGACCCTGGCTTAGAGATGAGATCTGACTTTCTGTCCTGCCTTGTTTTCAGGGTAACACATTGCTTAGAGCCTTTGAGCTTTTGCATATCTTGGCTTTCTTTTAAATGAAGGGATGAATAAACCCACCAATTTTGCACATTTTTTGCAGTTCTGTGTGTATAAGTTCATTTTATTTATCTTCTTGGTACCCCAGTTGAATGGGCAACATGTGGGGAGTCTGACCTGTTGAAAATGAAGTGGCACATGGAGGCTGTGTCAGTGGAGCCAAAGCTTTGCATACGAGTTTTAATATATGATTGAAATGAATAAATAGTTGCCTGTAGAGTTTAGATTAGTGGTGCATTTGATTCTGAGATCTCTACAGCTACCAGAGACAAAAATCACCATAAAAAATAACAAAAATAAACCTGACACTGAATGGATAAACCTGAACAAAATGTCTTTGATTGGAGCATTTGGGATAGCTGCCAGGCTGGACTTTGAGATGTTTATAATGGGTTATGTGTTGATTGAGGAGAGGAGCATGAAAGGTGCAGTTTTAGCACCCACAACCTATGCCAAAGTATGCAAGAAGGTGGGGACTGCTATTTGGACAGGGGACAGATCAATTAAATCTTTTAGGACAGGATGCCTTAAAATGCATGTTTGTAAGTTAAGACATAACCTAAACATTTTATTCACAGGAGATTCTGAAGTTTTATCCAGCTGGTGAGTTCTTGGTGGGGAATCAACATTGAAACAGACTCTCCCAAGTCTTCAGCAATTCTTTTATTTTCAACCTCATAGCTTTTGAATTGGCTGAGCATTTAAAATTCTTCCCCCCCTGCTAATTAGAGACCATAAGGAGATGTGGTGATGCAGCTTTTCTTTTGGTTTCAGATCAGACACAGTTTAACTTTGAATAAATTCAACACATTTTGAATCCTTTTAATGAAATAAATCCTGACAAAATGTCATGGTGGAATTGTAATCTTAACTAGAAATACAGTTTTAACATACTGATTCTCAAACTCCTAAACAAAATCAAAGGTTAAAAAGGCCTTATTATTTAAAGAAAGAGATAGGCACAGGCAAAGGAAAACTGAAGAGTAGATACATTATTTTCTCTAGCCCTTAGAGATAAACAATTCAGCTGTTTCAGTAGTTTCATCAAACAGTGAAACCTGGACTGAAAATCAGCTGTTACTCATTTTGTTTGTAAAGTGGCTCTGGAGTTAGTAAATGAAAGCACATTGGTAAATTAAAGTTTTGATCAATGCCTATAATGGCTATTTTTATATGGAAATATTCTGTGATTTGCTAGGTGGGAGAAATGGCATGGAATAGCAGTGGTGATTTTAATCCTGAAGAAATAAGGTAAAATTTGGCATGAGATATTTGACATGAAGTGTACATGTGAAAATTTGCTTCCTTTGCTTTGTACTAATAGCATAATTGAAATCCTGATTATCTGGCTTTGGGTTATCTTTTGGAAACTAAATTTATTTTTTGAGAATTGTAATTTTGACTGTGAATTTTATTCTTAAAAGACCTTAGGGCATTTGTGTAGTTTTCTAATGTGAGACATATTGGTTTTTATGTGATTTTGCTATTTAGGGGTTTGGTTTTTTGTGAAGTTTTGTGTTGTGCCATCCAGGACAGCACAGCAAGCAGTTAAGCAGATAAATAATTCTACTGAGTACTCAAGGGCAGAAATATCATGAGTGTCAACAGAAAATTACCTCAGTGGGAAAAAAGGGCTTTAACAAGGTGAGACAATAGGGCTTGTGCAAAAACAGATGAAGAAAATGTCTATCCTGATAAATGTAAATCTGAGTACAGCACTTGCAATTCTTTGTTGGCAAAATTAAAGTTACTAATTTTTAGTTGAATGGACTGGAAAAAACCAAAGTTTTAAAGCAATGAGCAGGACGAAATTGAACAATCTGCTTTGAGATCCTGGAAATAAACATTAGACTGAAGAAAGGGTGAAAAGTAAGGATTTCTTTTTAAGAGTAAGGGAGAAAATGCCACACATTATACAATCAGATGGTAAGCTCAATTCTGCTTTATTAGACACCTTAAAGGCTAAAGTGGCCCTATAAAATCCAATGCAAATAAAATTTATCAGATAAATTATTGTTGCTGATAACAAATTTCAGTAGGAAAGTAACATGAATCCATGACTGCTTGCTTAAAATAGCTGTCAAAACAACAGACTGCACAATAATCTGAATTTTTTATAGCAAATTCACATGTGGGTTCACTGGTCAGTACTGAGTACCAGTATCTAGGCACAGGTTGGGCTAAAATTCAAACACTGAAGTACTTTTCTTGTTCACTGTTTTCATTTGCCTGAATCCTTTCAAGTGGAACTGTATTTTTTAATTTTTTCTGTGAAGGATGTTGCATCTTAATTTTAAAATAATGGTTATTTAAAAAAACCCATTAGTTATTATTTTGGTTTTATTTAGCAGTCATGGAAGTGGATCAATGTTAGCATGAAGTAAGCCAGAAATAGCATCAGCTACTTAAAATACATTTCTCTCTTGTAGTGTCACACTGGTTAATCTTCATACCTACATGCTGCTCTGATAGTCACAGACATTCTTGGTAGACACAAATTCTGTTTTTTCATACCATTCTTTGTTTCTGTGATGTTTAGTAATAATGTATATTCATATAAAAAGACAGCCCCAAATGGGAAAATTTGCTCCTCATTTACTGAGTCACTGTGAACAGGACATTAGACAGACCTGTGCAGACACTTTCTGTACATTACCATCAGGAAAAAGAACAGATTTTAGGCCTTTGAATCCCACATCCCTGCATTATTCTTTATTGTCTGGGTGTCAGTTTTCTGAGTGGTGTAAAATTCAACCAATATCTCCTGAGGCAAAATGTCAATGAATTCACCTATCCAATTATTGAGCCTTCTATAAAGTTGTTATTACATTTTTATTATATAGGTAATAGTAAAATGCCTTGGGCATCCTTGCATAAACCAGCTAAAGCAATATTAAGTTGCCAGCAGAACAGCAAACTCTTTTCCTGTCTGTGTGTGTTTGAGGGACTCACTTTGCTCAAAGTCTCCATAATAAGGCTCTTCTATTATGTTTTTATGAAGGTCATTGGTTCTGGACAATTTCAGGCTGATGGTGGAACAAGAGTTTCTAATGTAAAATGCTCTATTGCAAACCTCCTGTGAATTAAGGTCAGGGCAGCTTCAACACTTTTACAAGTGGAGTAATCCTGATGAGACTCTCAAATAGACGTCGTTCAAATTATTGGGACTGAAAGATTCAAACTTCATTTTGAAGTTAATGTAGAAATTATATTCTTTATTGTCCTGTACTGTTGAACTGAGTCAAGACACTTTTCTGTGTGGAATATGGTGCCATAACCTGGCTTTGAGAAAATGAGTGATGGTAGAAAGGGTAACATCTGAAACAAATGGTAGCAATTCCCTGGCTAGCTGCCCGTGCAGAAAGCTCTCTTTGCATGGGCTCAGCTGCTGGTTCCAGGGCAGCTGGGGGAGCTGGTGCAGCCCCTGAGTCAGTGATGTGTGTGACAAATGTAGGAATACACTGCAGGGAAAGGGAAGACATCCTTTTCTGTACATAAGCTGGCTTCTTCCTTGAAGTGTACTGGCATCTTGTGAGTCTTCTCCTGATTCAACATCAGCCGGCAAAGTGTCAGCCTTGTCCTAATCTGCCTCTGCCAGTGGCCCAGATAATCAATAGCACTGGCTGGCTGAGGAGAGTTGAGGCAGGTGACTGAGACTAATGGCTCCATATGCACAATCACAACAAATAAAGGAAAGTGCTTTAGTAGTCCACGTGCAGCTCCCCTGCAGTGCTAACATTTTTGGGGTATTTAGAGACCTCTTGTACTTCTCTTGTCTAAGGAATGCATTGAATTTTGTTTAACACTTATATACTTAATCTATTTCTAGTGTTGCTTTCAGAAAAATATTAGTTGAGGAAATCTGCTGTTATGGGAAATTACAGAATTCTAGCAGCATACCTCATCTTAGAAAATGTCTGACATAGAACAACTACACTGAAAGGTGATGTTAAGAGTTAGGAACAGGAACACTGTTGGAGAAGGCATTTGAAAATAAAAGCTCTTCAATAGCTTTCCAGAAAAAAAAAAGGGTTTGGAAAGAGCATGCAGATTGGTGTGTGGCTTGTATTTGCAGTAAGTGTCACCTGACTATAGTGGGTGCTTCATGTCCATTCTAAACTGCATCATTAGGGCTGCTGGGTTGCTCTGAAAATGAAATCTGATGTGTCAAAGTTGGCAACTATAAACTGAGGGATGAAAGTGTCTGTATGCTGTCTCAAGTGAATGCACTGTTATTTGAAAATTGTATTTATTCTTCTGTGAGATTCCTGTACTTGAGTGATCTTTGTACGTGTTCTGGTTCAGCAAAACACTGGGCCTCTATCTCATTTATTGGATTTCAGCATGGTGGAGCTTAAGAAGATAGGAAGTTTTATTAAAGTGGATAATCTTCAAGTAATTTTTTTTTTTTTACTTTGAATAAATAAATAAAAAATCAGTTGTCCAGAAGAATCTGAGAACACAAATTCTGATTTCAGTGACTGTAATGGTAACATAATTGTGTGCTTCATGTCAGCAGGATGGCTGACGTCAGGGTAAATGTTACAAGGCCTAAATAATAAAGGTGCTTTCTATCCCCCTTCTTCCAAGGAACATTCAGGGGATTTACGAGTACATGTTGTATCTTCTTAGCACAGAGAGCACCACAGGCTAAGTGTGGCAATACTGAGAAATGTCTATTAATAAAAATTTGAGTGAGGTTTTTTAATTTTTACATGCAGGTATCCTTATCCTTATGCCTTCCAAGGAGATTAAACTGATAAGATCTGAATTTGTACTCTCAATTAAGTTTCCATGTATGGGTTTATTCAAGAATAATTGTTGTTTTCAGTTCAGATATCTTTATTTCAGATCACTGTTTAAATATAGCAGTCCTTAAATGCTGTGCGTGATGGTGACAGGGAACAGTACAGACACCAAATGTTTTTCCTGTGGAGGGAAAGGCAGTGGCCAGCCCAAAGGAATTGTGGACTTGGACACAAGAACAGGAAGGGGATAATGGACAGATTGGCAAGCAATTTTAGTGGAGCTATATTTTTCTTGCTCTGGCATCAGCCAGGGTTCCTGGAGCTTCATTGCCCCCAGCTGGTCATTCCTTTTCCTCTGGCTCTCACCTGCATTTCTTGTCTCTTCGGGCCAGGGTGAAGGATCCATCCTGCGGGATCCACTCTCCCTCTGTGCCAGCTGTCCCTACTGCAGGGCCCCTGAATTCTCAGGTTCAGCTGGGCAGGGATTTAAATCCATGTGTTCAATGTCGTCTGGCTTAATTAACCTAATTCTACCTTTGATTAAATAACCCCTTTTCCTCTTTTGACTGTCTCATTAAAAGGTTGAATAAAATCTGTCTTAATCTGTTGCATGCTAGTTTTCCCTTTCCTAAGGCACACTTTATAGAAAAAGCTTGCATGCTTACATGTTCTGTTCTCTCTTCTGTGTTTTAGTGTTTGCCTGTTGCTCTCATTTTATATGAAGTCATGTGTAGGTGTATATATGATGTCATATATATATATATAACGTAGAGAGTACAATATAATTTTAGGCTCAGATCTTGACATCCTAATCTTTTCTATTGCATTTTGTTTGTGTCTCAGTTGAGCACTGTGTCCTTGTGTTGCCTGATATTGCATTAATGATGTTTATTCTTTTCATCACACTAAGAGCTCTCAATGTCTCAGTTTCAATGCAGTTTGCAATTTTTACAACTCTGCCCTTCACAATTCTCAGAAGTACTGTCTTCCTCCTGAAGTAAACTATTTTATTCTATAATCCTGTCTTTGTCTTGTTTTCCAACTTCCATTCTTTCTCTTGTCTTCTTGGCACTGAGGGCATTACTCTGTTCTTTTGTCTTTACATTCCTCCAAGACTCTCTTAGTTTTTCTGCAGCATTAAGATACTGCATTAAAAAGTTACAGAATGATTAGAGGGATTTTAGGTATGTGTTAGAATGTATTAGAGCTGGGAATCGCTATTTGATTTTAGATCTTGTAATGGGCATTGTGATGGAGGCAGTAAAATGTCAGAAAAAGGATCTTTTTGAATAGATTGAGTTTTATTCTTCAGAAAAGATTGCTTGAAGGAAAGATAAATACAGTGATGTAAAATGTCAGGAAGATTTTAAAGAAATCAGTTTCTCAGCATCAAAAATCTTCCTGCAAAATTAATTATTTGTATCCTTTAATTTGGAGTTCCCCATTTTTCACCACTAACTTAACTTTCCTATGTCTCCTAATGTCAAATGCAAGTTCAATGTAAGTGTGCTGGTGCTCAATGTCCTCATTTTGGTTCTCGGTTCTCCTTCTTCCCATGTTTCTCTAAACGAAGGAGGAGGAAGCACTTTGTTTAGGCTACATGTTTTAAGACTGAAGAGTGTTTATAGAGTGTTCATCTGTTTTTTCTTCTCCATGATACATATGGTGACATCACTGCATACTTTTAGATGGTTTGGACAATGGAAAACCAGCAGTGAAAACGGAGAGAGCAAGCAGAACATGCTTTTATAATTAACTACAGGACTTAGAGCATAGCTTGTGAGTCACGTTAGAGAAGAGGCTTACTTAGTTCTGAACTCAGAGGATGAACCTCTCTAGGCTGCCTTTCATATTTAATGTCCACAGTAGTTCAAGTCTTCATTCTTGTTCTCTCTAGTATCAGATTAAAAAAAGCCAAAGTATTTCTTCACAAACAGCTCAACTGCTGTTGTTGATGTTTAGCAAGCAAATATTGGAACATGGAGGAATTCAAATTGACAGGTGAAAACCCTCACTGTTTTGTTTACAATGTAAAAGGGTTAACCACAGTACCTGGGGTCACCCTCAGGTAAAATCCTTAAATGAGTTGTTCAGGACACAGTCAGAGAATGATGAAGCAAACCTGTTTTTTTTATTTAACTAAGATTACCATTATGTTACAATGTCTATAGCCTTATGTAAAATGTATTTTACTGTTGGATGACATTTTCAGTTACAGTGCTTTTAATATTACCTAGGATAGCTAATGGTAAGTAAAAAAAACCCCGTTCTTTTGTACATGCAGGTTTCCTCCTTTATCACAGACCTTTCTAACTGTCTTGGGCCCTGCAGTACACACTAAGTCCAGCTAAAGCTTTTTTTCAATTCTCACTTCCTTTATCTTGCATTTATGTCAAGTACATATTGCCATTTCTTTTAGGGCTACATCCAGGAAGTGTTTGATACTTGCTTTTATTGAAGTGCTTTGCCATTTTTGACTCACAATGAATTTCTTTCAGAAATCTAGATCTATTTCTGCTGCTCCACTAAGTTCTTCCTCATCTTTAATCCATGAATTAGAACTTTCCCTCCTAATGACATACTTATTTGACACAAATTTAATCCTGTTAATTTCAGACTGTTTCTGTTGCTCCCAAATACTATTTTGAATTCTCACAGAATCACAAGGTTGGAAGCGACCTTCAAGATTGAGTCCAACTCAGCTCTAACACCTCAACTAAACCATGGCACCAAGTGCCACATCCAATCTTCTTTAAACACATCCAGGCATTGTGACTCTACCACCTCCCTGGGCAGACCAGTCCACTCCTTTCATAAAAAACTTTTTCCTAATATCCAACCTGTACTTCCCTTGGCGCAGCTTAAGACTGTGCCCTAACATTCTCTCAGTTGAGAGACCAACCCCAACCTGACCACAGTCACCTTTCAGGAAGTTGTAGAGAGTAATAAGATCACCTCTGAGTCTCCTTTTCTCCAGGCTAAACAACCCCAGCTCCCTGACAGCCTCACTGCCTCCTCTGGAAGTGCTCAAGTGTCTCAATGTCCTTCCCAAACTGAGACACCCAGAGCTGGACACAGCACTCAATGTCCTTCCCAAACTAAGGGCCCCAGAACTGGGCACAGCACTCAAGGTGCAGCCCCAGCAGTGCTGAGTACAGGGCAGGAATGACCTCCCTGCTCCTGCTGGTCACTCACTATTCCTGACACAAGGCAGGGTGCCATTAGCCTTCTTCTATATGGCCTAATTCTATATTCCAAGGGGCATGGAATGACTTCCAGGCTTCATGTCATTTGACAAATTTTTAAGAGTTCCCTTCATCTAAATCCTGAATCAAATTATTAAATTGCACTTGGTACTGGCCAGATCTTTCCCCACTCTTCCAAATTCTCTTCCTAACATGACAATTATAAATCCACTTTGAGAGCACATCTGTCTGAGAAGTGCCTTTTCCTTATGTTCATTTTGTTAGGCTTGGAGTCCTTGGAGGGAAACAGCATCACTGAGCACATAATATGCTGTATCTTATTTTTATCAGGCCCAGTTGGAAGCTCTCATGGATGGTATGCTGCCCATGAGTCCAGGATTGGTCAGGATGGCCATACTTCTAAAAATATTTAGAGAATTTAATCAGGATATG
This sequence comes from Sylvia atricapilla, assembly GCF_009819655.1. NCBI lineage: Eukaryota > Metazoa > Chordata > Aves > Passeriformes > Sylviidae > Sylvia > Sylvia atricapilla. Next base: position 13,828,323 of record NC_089150.1, on the reverse strand, counting down.
TTCCTCCTCCTCTTTTCACCTGTGTAGTACAAAAGACACTTGTTATGAAAGGAAATAAGATTGGTTAAACAGAATCACTCTTAGATTGATGCTGGCCGTTTCTTTCCACATTATTGTGTTGTATGTGATTGCAAATTAATTGTTTAATCACTTCTGCTAGTGTCTTTTTGGGTAGTAAAATTTAGGAAGTGATTCTACAATTCTTCTTCCTTGGCTTTGACAATATTTAAAAACAAGTTTCCCTTTTCTTGTCCTTGGCATTTCCTTTGCTACCCACAGATCTTAAAAATTATTCACTATTATTTTAAAGATTATTTCATTAGTTTCTTCAACAATACATGGGAAATCTCATCAGGCTTCACTGATTCAAACACATATTACTTATCTACCAGTTTTTCCAAATATGACCTCAGCTCCTAATCCCGTAGTTAAAAATGCTTGTGTCACAGTAACTACTCAAATTAAACTGTCTGGTGAAGACTGAAATAAATAAACCTTTGACTAATTGAACTTTCTCTACAGTTGGATTCTGTACAATTCTTGTTAGGATTTGCTTGCACACACATTTTGTTATGGCTTGGGCCTCACATGTACTTGCTGAACAAAGCAAATGTTTTTGACTGTAAAAATTTGAATTTAGATTTTGGTCCTAGATCCAAGGTGTCCTCTGGCCAAGTAATCCTGATTAGTAAAAAGAAACTTTGCACTGGCCCCTATTATTTCAAGGCATATGTTCAATGGGCACAGTGCTATTCGTGTCAGCTGGGTTATGGTCATGGTTTATAAAACATCAAAATGTGGCCTATGAATCACAGCATCCTAGAGTATTTTATAATACATTTAACTCTTTGAGAACAGAGTTTTTACACTATTTAGTATTTCAAAGATGATACCCAGTATCCTCAGTTTCATGTGGAAGTGAGTTGGCAGCCTGTGTAGGTTAAGGCAAAAAAAAATGTAATTGTCTCTTTTTGATTCCACAAGTCTGTGTTCTTACAGATACTTGAGAATTCTGCAAGTATCATTTTCATTCTGCTGCCTGAAAGATCTTGCTTATTGTCACATTGCACATGTTTGGAGAGCAGGAGATGGAGTTAAACTTTCCATACTTTTCTCAAGTAGGGTTGTTTAAAAAATCAGATGTCCTTTCTGTCATGTGAATTCTACTCTTTAATGTGATTCCTCTGAATTTACCTGTTTTTCAGAAAAAAATCAGAATTTTTCCAAGATTAGACAAATAGGAAGAAATAAATCATAAGGTCAAAAGACCACACACTTCCCTTTAGCCTGTAAATGATGCTGCAAATTTTGGTGACCTGGTTAAATTCAAGGGTTAAACAAAGTGCTGTACACTGTTTCTGTCTTTAGACATTTGTTCTGTATCCATGGACTTATTTTAATGTAAATAGTCACCTCGACAGCTGTGTCGCCTTAAGCACATTTTATTTAGCAGCTGGGTTGTACGCGTCACTTGGCAGCCATGGATTTTCAATTTTTCCCTGTGCCAAGGGGGCAGCTGGAATAATTTGAGTGCTCATTAATTTGGGAGAAATATGAGCTGCAAGTCAGACGACATGAGTCTTCTGTATGGTGTTGTACAAGGATAAGCGGATCAGGGTAGAAGCAATTTGCCCTGTCCCAAGGGGGTCTTCGTTTTTTAATAAGCTGGTTATGAAAATTCTATTTCTTTGCAGTTTAAGGAGTCTAATTAGAGCCTGTAATTTCTCTCATATAACTGGAGTGGATGAAGGTTAACATTAGGCCTCCAGAGTCTTTTCACATTCATTTACAGACTTAAATCAGGTAATAGTTTGTAGCTAATTAGAATGGTGTATTAAATATTTAGTTTGACTTCACTTAACAGTGAGAACACATGGATGCTTTAGGGCTACAAAAATTATAGAGAAGAAGTACATTTAATTTTTAATCAAAGATAAACTTAAAGGCATAGCAAATTTAATACTGACTGGTATATTGTGACAGTCTGAGCAGCAATTGCCTTCAGTTGGTTAAAATGTCAAGATAAAGGAATTTCATGTCTATATTATGTTCTTGCTGTAGCACTTTGAAGGTTCAAACAATTCATGGGTGTATATACATAGTGTCTGAAGGATTAAATATTTTTCAGCATAGCAGACAGGTTTCGTGTAAAATCTCATTCATTTTTCTATCCAATAACTCAGCATTTTCAGAAAGATTTTCTTAAAGAAGTTCAAGTGTTTCTACTCACAGGAAGTCCAACAATAAACATGCATTCCTACCAGAGTTTACCAAACAGTGGGTCTGCTCTTCCATCACAGCAGCATCTGCATTTACAGCTTCTTCTGCTTTGGCTGATTTTGTATTTCAATAAACACGTAAAGTGATCCTAAAATTCTATGCACAAACTTTTTCCTGTTCTTGTGAGCCTTCAGTTTTATTCTCAGGAACATGGTGTGATTCTGCAGCCCAGTACTTGGACTCTGATAATCCTTGTGGATCCCTTCCAGCTCACATTCTATGATTCGGTTACATCTACAATTCACAAAATTCTTTGCATTCTCTCAGTAGACTTCATACAGTTTTCTGTGCTACATTATGAAAATCTTTTTGTTGCAAGTTGGATTCTTAGGACGTGAAACTTCTACTGCTGAACTCAGTATAAAACCTATCATAAAATTCAGCTATACAGAACCTAGGCTTACAGAGTGGAGATCAGCACCACATTGACTTTTACCTAAAATTATTGGCTCCAAGCACAGACCAGGGGGATTTATGTCTCCTTTTGCTGAAGGAAAGCTTGCTTAGTTCAAGCCTGCATGAAAAAAGACAATGTCTTGGTTTGGGACAACAGGTGTCTGCCAGGGAAAGCTGCAGTTTCCCTTGGAATGGAGAATGCAAACCACCCCTCCTTTTTCCAATTATAAATTTGCAGTCAGAGGTTTTTAGGCAAAGATTTGGGGATAGAAATAGCAGATCTTTACTAGTGTATATAGCAAAGCAAAACAAAACCAACAACTACAGCATTAATAACACAAACAGTACCAAGAACCTTGAGGGCTTTGCTTTACAAAAAGCCCAGGGCACTTTGGTCTCGGTGGCCCTGCAGGATCCTCAGAGCACCAAGCTGGAACAGTGGCAAAGTCCTGGGCTGGTAGCTGGGATGGCAGGATGTCCTGGCAGGCAGGGGCAGGGTGTCCTGGCAGGGCAGGGGGTGCAGGGTCACACTGTAGCAAGAGGAGCAGTGCCGAAGAAATCTCGACAGGGACAGCAGAGCAGGGCTGGCCCAGCTCCAGCAGGGCAGGTGGAGGAGCTCAGAATTTCCAGGGCGAGCAGATGATGGTAGATTTCCCAGGACTGTACCCCTTTGGCCACAGTGAACTCCTCTCACAGTAAGCAGCAACCCAGCCATCCTCTCTCTCCACACGCTGAAAAAACCAGAGTGCCCAGCTGCCTCAAGCTCTGTGCTTTACCTGCCCCAAAACTCCCATTATCTCCCCCTCTGAGCTTTGGCCACCTCTTTGTTTTGGTTAAGTATCCAACACTTGGTCTTATTGGTAGTTTATGGGGAAAAAATTCTTTAGAGTAAAAAAAGGAACAAACCTAACCCCCAACAGACAGCCATCCTGAGCCATGAAGTGCAGAACCTTACTTCAAAACAATTTTGTAAAGCTTCTGCAAATGGATTGTATTTTATTAAACTGGATGTTTTAGTAATGCCTCTTGGTCAGAGCAGGAGTGTCTATGGATTGAATTTCTCTGGCTTCATTTTAATGATTATTTTTGGTGTGAAATTTATTCTACAAAGCAATTGTGTTGATTAAATATAGAGTATCCAACTATTGCTATACACCTGCATGACAAAAAATGACATTGCACAGATGTAGCTGTGATGTACCAGAGAGCCCAGAAGCACCTTACAGCTTTTATAATTATCCTTCTATATTCTGATGTTTACCAAACAAAAATTACATTCTGTTAACTTTTATCTGGTGAAAATTTTGATGCCATTTTACCACTTTGCAGGGCCCATATTTATTTCCAGAGGGAGCTGTGTGTGCTAATTCCCTTGACTATGAGTTCCTTGGTACTATTGCCTGTTTGACTGTGTGTAAATGCCATTTTAGTTTAGACTGTATCCTCAACTGCTCATCTTCCCAAGCTTTCCCACAGTTTCAGTAAGCTGATTTCCTTAAAATGAGTGCAGCTCCCCTTTGTCTTATCTCATGGGTCACTTACATCCTCAGTGATTGGTCTGGGTAGCAGTGAAATCTCTTGTTCATTTTTGAACAAAGCTAAAACTGAAGTACCAAAAGTGATGAAGTATTTCAAGTTGAAAAGGGGAGAATCCTGATAAAGAGAAGAGGTGAACAAATAATTGAGACAAAATAAAGAAGAAATGTGCTGTATATTTGGTAGAGAAAAAAAAATACAAAAAGGCATCTGTAGCCTCAAAATAGTCAAACCTTTCTGACTGTCAGCTTGTTCAGGCCTCAGATTCTTGGCTCGCCATCTGTAGCTTTAATCTCAAGTTTCCTCTCCAGCATTTTTTGGATGGTAGAAACTCTATTGGTAGAAAAATCAGTGATAAAACTTCTAAATATCACCTTATTTTCTTACACTGCTTTCCCAGTTGCCAATTTTTATAAAATGGTTTATGACTGCAATAATCCCCTCAAAATCAGCTGTTATGGGAGATAATAGCCAGTTGTCAGAGCATTAACCACCCTTGACTTCACTTTGGGCCATTATGTAACAAAAAAATGAACTGGTGGTAAAGTTGCCAGGTGTATTAAATTATATGATGAATTATAGAGACTCTGTAGTGGAGATTAGTGTCCAAAAGAGACTACTGGGGATTGCCAAACCCATTATCTGATAGGACTGCAGGCTGGATGAAATCCCAAGGGTGAGAGGCCAGTGCTTTATCCATTATGTCATCCTCTAATCTGTGTCTGCACCATGCATGGTGAAGTACACTGTAAATGAGTTACCATTGTTCTGTGTTACATCCTGGAACTGTGTAACAGCAGAAGTGGAGACTTTGGCAGTATTTGGTTACTTAGAATTTAGTCTGATTTTGATCTTTTCTCATGGATTCCTGCAAAATAATTAGTTGATATATAAGAAAGTTGAGTAGAGTAGTAGCAGAAATTGCATGAGCCTGCTTTTTCCACAGGAGCTACAGTTAGGTCCAAGAAAGTCGGGTATGTCATGGCTTCTGCTCTAATCCCAACTCCTTCTCTCCATTCAGACAAATTAATTTGCTATTTTGCATTTAAGGAAGAAAATGTATGTTCTACATTTCAGCAAACCCTCCAGGATTTTAAAGAATGTCAATATTAGGTATAATTGAATTATGCTTGAGTACTTCATTTAGGCTTGACGTGTTAATGGTTTGTAAAGACTGACCTGGAATCTTGCAAATCAAGAACGGAATAAAAAGTTTCCTTTGCTTTTCAGATGATGGCATAGAATTTGTTCCTATCTCCAATAAATCTATTTCGTTTTACTTTGAAATAGTAACATTGTTATGGTAGAAAACTTTGTTTTCATAGTTATGAACAGGTAACATTTGAAAGTTTAAAAAGTGAGTTAAAGTTTTCCTCTCCCTCCTATACTCCATGTGATTGAAGTCATTGTACCATGGTTGGATGAACCAGCTGAATGATACAAAAAGCAGAATAAATATTTTTTTTTAATTCAGGAAAATATTTCTAAACCAATTCTTCAGTAGTAATTTATAGTACGTATACAACATTTGAAGGTGCTCTATAAAGATTTTATTCACACTCTTTATATATCTGAAATATTTATAACACAACCCATTGGGCTCAAAGTAATTTGTTACAGTTATGGCTCCTGCTGAAAATAGAAGTTACGTTGAAGGCAACAAGTTGATTTGGGGTAATCTCAGGTTTCTTGGGTTTCTTTTAAGAGTGGTCTTTGGGATGTTATTTCCTAGGCGTGGTCTTAGCAAAAGGTTTAATATTCTCAAAATCTGTGAAAATCGCTTTGCTAAATTGACTTGTTCAACTGCTAAGAAGAGTTTTGTGCATTCAAGTTACACATTGTTGTACCACACTTAGTGCATTATTGGCATCATTAACACATGCTGCACACTAAGCAGGAAAGAGAGCTAGAAAGGATTGCATGCTTATTAGACCTATTTTGTGAAAGTTTTTTGTTTTGCTTTTAAATACCAACTCTTAAATTGTTTATCATTTAGCCTATTTTCTCTGCCACATCTTTACATATTATTTATTGTTTAGCTCCTGCTGTGCAGTTTGTGCCACCTGTGAAGGAACTGATCTTAATCAGTGTTGTGTGACCAATAACTGAAGATGTGTAAAATGACTAAAAGTTGTGCCCCATGTAAAAATCCCGTCTTGGTTTTTTTCACAGCTATATCAATCATTAAACCCTTCTAGGGAAACAATAAGCCCTGTGCTAATATGCCTTGAGCTGGACACTTTCTCATCACCTCCTCTGTCCTTACACAGTATAAAACAGCATAATCCCATCTCTCCCTGATAGAAATATTTCTTATGTATTGGGTGAATTTTCACAGTGGGAAATTATTCTTTATAAATCCTCAGTTGTATTATAATTTTCTGTAAATCAGCGAAGTATGTCAGCACATTTTCAAGGCTAGAAGAAATATCCTCACTTGATGTGTCATGTAAAACATTTGGCTTGTTTTAGTTTTCCAAAAGTAACTCCCAGCAGCTGCCCTAGACCTAGAGAGCAGGTCCAGAGATGCTCCTCACAGATGAGTGTGACACAGTGCTGCTGTCCCCTGACCCCAGGGGATTAACTGCACCACTCATCTCCTTTTCTCCTGCTTGAATTTTCTGAGGTAGGTCTATGCCAAGAGCTGTTGGGGGTGTGGATGTTTGGAGAAGCAGGGCTCAGCTTCTTGACGAGTGTTTTTCTTGCAGTCTTTGCCTACAACATCTTGTTTTTCAGTGACATAGACATTTCAGTTATTTGGAGTTTGTTTTTGCTAATGTTCCTATCCATTTTTAGAGTACCATGTATGGAGTTTCAATATCAGTATAATACAAAACATTATTATAAAAAATTGTCTGAGTGCAGTGTGCAATTGCAGGAAGGAAAAAAATGAGGAAATGTATAAATGTAAACTTTCCCAAAAGAGGTATTTTGAATACTGCAGGAGGAAAATTAACAATGAAGAACCTCTTACTGAGTAACTTAACATTTCAGGATTCAATTTCATGAGGTAATGTCTTCAATTTCATGGCTTCCTTGCTCTGAGTGCACTGCAAGTTGAGGCTTTCAGCACCTCACAGGGCAAAGGTCTCTAATAGGACAGGAGATACTGGGGTAGTGCTGTCTTATGTTGCATCACAGGGCTTTGCACCCCTCCTCAGCAGAGTTTTCTGTGCTCATTTAGATAATTTTCTTAATGGAATTTCCTGTTAACTTACCAATACAAATAGATCCTCAAGTTGTTTTGTTGCCTTTTTTTTTTTTCCCCTTTGGTGATACTTCATAATAAAAAATGAAGATAAAAAAAGTTATGAAAACATTTAGAGATAAACTGAAGGTTCAAGAGTGACTTTGTATTTCTATTTCTCTTTTCCTATCCCTGTTCACTGCCCTGTATATTATGCACTTTGCAAGAACCAGATGCACTGCCTACACTTGGAATTTGTGTTTACTTTTGGATTGATTTGTGTGTGTGTCAGTAAAAGTTAGTGCCTATTATACATCTCTCATTGATATATTTCACAAGTTCAATCTTTTTCCCTTTTTAGATTTGGAAAGGTTTCTTGGGCAAAGACCTGAGACCTGTTCAGATTTTTTTGTTGTGGATCTTACTGATTGTGATGAGTGAATCCAGTATGACTCTCAAAATCCTTTATGGCTGTATCCAGACTGCTCCTTCCAGGAAAATGTGGGGTTGTGCCATCTGCTTAACACAGGGAACAACAGAAGCATCAATTCCCCATTTTCCCACTGGTGTCTTCTGAGGTGAGGTGCACAAAAGGACTCTGGAGAGAGGGAACTAGGAGAATGAGATTATGTGAAAAAGAGTGATATTGAAGACAAATCTGGAAGTGGTGACAAGCACAGTGTAATGTTGGGTGGGAAGCATGAGGTGCCTATGAAAAGCTGTCTTGAGAGCTCCCACCATGAGAGCCCTTGTAACAGTTAAATCAATTATTTTTTGTGAGGCTGCTTAGGAGTTCACATAACCACTCAGTCTCACACTGACCCATTGTTCCCAGTCAGTCCATTTGCTCCTCTATGCAGAGAATAGCTGAGGTGTTCCTGGACCACCATAGATTATAACTATGGGAACATGAATTTTGTCCCTCTATCTCACTTAAATTCCATCGCTCTTGCCACAGGATTATTTTTATTTCTTACTGAGCCAGAAAGGAAAGACTACTTTGCTGAAGGTGTCCATGAAATAGTTTGCAGCTGCAAACAGAGGTCTGCACTGTCAGCTTCAAGCAGAAGTCCCATTTCCCCTCCCACACGGTATTTTAAGTTTCTGGAAATACTGTTTTACCAGCTGTTTGGCACGAAGATGTGAATTCACAGTTTCATTGTGTAGAATCTTGCAGACTGACTTGTCCTGCTTAACAGAGATGGGAGAAGGTCCCTGTTCTCTTCCCTATGCTGGCAGTTCAGTTCAGTGACGTTCCAGAGGTGAGGACAGTTCAGGGACTGCAGATTGGCCCACACATAATGGATGGAACTGTTAAGTGGATATTTCAGATGAAGTGGTTAGCACTGAAATAGCTGTCATTTAAGTCATCATTCTTAGCTTTCCTCACTAACACTTGAGTGTATGCATCTCTGAGATTTTATGTAAACCTTCTGTCTGGAGTTTAAAGGTTCAAACTTCAGAATATTCCCTGGCTGTAAAAGCAAGAAACTTACTAACAATAGTCTCTTATTATTCAAAATTTGAGGGGTTGCAAGAATGAGTAGAGAGCAACCCCTTATCCAAACCATGATCTGTGCTAAGGTAAGGCAACAAAAATGTAAAAAACCAGAGACTGGAAAACCAAAGAGAAAGCAAGATAAAATTACCAATAATATATACAGTTATATATCTGCTTTTGCTTTAGGTGTTTTACTCTGTATAAGATTTATGCTCAGTTTTGTCTGAACTACTGAGCTTGGAGGTTCGATGCCTTAATATTGGTTAATTCTGCTGTGTAGATGGGAGTAGTTGCCAACACAGCTTGTGACAACTGCTGATGTGTTGTGTTTCTCACTAGTTTACTATGGACTGCTGGTTTGGACCAGAGTCCACAGTCTTGCACACAGAAGCTAACCATCATAAAATGCACTGTTGAAATTAGTTGGTTGCATAATATGAATTTGATTCTACAGTTTGGAACCATTTGAGCTTTTGTAGCAATCTTTTAGTGAGAAGAAGAACTGAATGGAGTCTCTTTCCAAGAAGTGTCCCTTCCAGTCAGGAATGAGACGTAATAAGAAGGTAACATATGGGAAGTTTCCACAGCTGCTGTTTTAAATATAATTAAAATACATTAATCTCTCAAATAAATCTTTGCCATTCAATGCTTCCTTCAGAAAAATATGAAGTGAGAAAGTCAAAAGCTCTGTAAAAGTTTCTAGCTCCATTGTCCTTTCAGTTTCTTTCAGCTTTCACTCCATATTCTGTGAACATTGGCTAAAAAATAGCAGTCTGTGGCACCTACTGTGCAGAAGCAGCAAGTATAATTGAAAAGGTTAAAGGTTAAAGTTTTTGCTTTTGGAGTAAGTTTTGCTTCGTGTTTGGTGAATCTGACATCTACAATTTTCAGTTTTGTAGTTAGGATATAGAAGTTCAAGACTAGTGCATCTCTGAGAATATTTTCTTTCTCCAAACCTAACAGGTCATGATAATCCTTTATACAGTGGATATAATACTTTGCAGGTCAGAAATAGAAACTATTTCGATTCAGGTATCTCTTTCAAGTATCTTGTAAAGCTTTCAAAACTACCCAGAACTGAAGAGCTCTCTTTCTATAATGTTTTTGCCAGAGAGGTACTTACACCCTCTGTCCAATTCCTTCTCTGATGGAAGTGGTCTCTTGATTCAGTCACAGCACCTGGATATCCTAAAGTGTTTTTCTCATTTGGCTTATACCCAGTTAGCCAGAGTGTATGCAGACTATGTAAATGTTGTTACTGGATCTTCAGGGATGTGCACATAACAACATTGAATTTACTCAGTCTCCCTTGACTGAAACATTCTCTCCATATGATTCAAAGGAATTTTTAGTGTCCTTACTTTATGCTGTAGCATAAGATACTGACATAGGTGCATCAGTGTGTGTCTGCACAGTGCATATACCTATTGAAGCTGATAGTTTCTATTTTGTTATTTGCTTCAAAGTCCAATACAAACAACAGAATGAGACAGACACACCTTATACTTCCTCATCTATTATTAATTATGGAGATTTCAATCATATGCCTCAGTACTATACATATTCATCAGCAGACTACGTAGTATTAGTGCTATATAAGGGTTGTTGTAGTAAAATAAACATTTCATGGAATCATTTTGCAGAGCAGGACTGATTTGACACATTTTCCATATGCCTCACATATACAAGAAAAAAATGTGCTGGTCACTGTTAACAGCTTAACCTACCAACATGTATCTTGCCTGAGATCTGAGAATATGGATGGATATTAAATCTGATCCCTCGTGTTGAATCGAAGTACAGTGATAATTTCAGTGATTATTACAATGCTGTGTGCCCTGTTTTGCACCATTCATAGCATATCACTGCATAGATCTCATCCATGGAAGAGCAGTTGAAGTGGTTTGAACTTATCTTGCCAAATTACTGTAGTATTTCTGTAATACTGAGTTAGTTATATTTTTATGTCTCTGCAGTAAAGAAATCTGTGGCCACAGTAACTTTTTTCCTGTCTGTTGGTATTATACATCCAGAATTATCACACAGATTACCCATACAGAAGAGTAAAACTAGTATAAAATGCGTGTAGAACCAAGCTTGTTTTAGTGTAGAATTATTCATGTAAGTTTCAGTTCTAATAATTTATTAGGTAAGCCACTGCTGTGGTCTCTGAAAGCAGAAAATAAAATGCCAAATCTTTGTTTTATAAAAGTGGGCTGCCTAGGCAGCTGGTGAAGTCTCCACTCCTGGAGGTGTTTAAGCAAAGCCTGAATGTGGCGCTCAGGGCCATGGGCTGATTCACAAGGTTGGGTTGGGTCCGAGGTTGGACTCAATGATCTCAAAGGTCTTTTCCAACCTAGTTAATGCTGTGATTCTGTGATACCTCTGCAGTGTGTGGTTAATGCTTGTCATTGCAAGCTCACAGTGAATTAAATTTATGCTGATGGGTTCAATGACCTGACCAAATGAAACTTTTAGAAGTAGAGAAATAATCAGAATTGTTTTCCATCGGAACAGATCTTGAGGATTTTTCTTGAGGATATTCTCAATGAAGTATTAAAGAATATTTGCAATACCTCTTAATGTGTCTTTAAGGTCAATGAAGAAGGAAAACTTGAAAGTACCAGTGGCTTTAAATTTTAACTAAAATACTTTCCTGTGATCCTGTCATAGCTGTTTTCTTACAATACTACCACGAATAAGAGCCATTCTATTAATTCATGAGCAATATAGAAGGAGTATTTTAAAATTATAGTGTAACTTGTATTTCACTGTATAAAAGACTTTTTACTTCATGCTGATGATAGTAAACATCACTTCTATAACATGTACCATGGAAAGTGTGTAGAGAAAATACACAATACCTTGGGACAGGGAAGGAAACAGCACTTCATAAATTTGGGTCACTCACCTTCTAGCTCTCTGTTTTGTAGATTTTTCAAGTAATTACAGTTAGCAGTATTTTTATAATGCTTAAAATATTTTCTAGCAAAACTGCTAGATACTAAGTAAACTAGATATAGAAAATATACTCAGCAAAAAATCATTGAAATCCTTGCAGCAGTATCTCAGATACAGCCCATTCCTCACAATGATCCATGTTACCAGTTTGTTGAAATTTTATTTTTTGTGGTTATTTTGCTGCCTGTGCCTGTTATCATGCTTACTGCTCATCTGTTTAGATAAGGCTGGTCTCCTTTTATTAGGAACACAGTCTAGTTTGATTCATTATAGATTAAAGCAGATCATTAAATATAAATCTCTCAGAGTATTCAGTCTCATCATAGGCTATTTTCAAGCATCATTTGCAGGAAGATAAAACATGACAGTGATTTATGCTGTATTTTGAGAGTATAAATCTCACTGTGCATTTTCATGTATCTTTGTAGAACAAAGAATTTCTTTCTTAATGCTTTCATAATAATCAACAAAGTATAAAAGCACCATTCTTTTGTTTAATGTTGTGTTCTTTAGAGTCTTGGATTATGCAGGCTGTTGGACTCAAACTTGCAACACTACACCATCAGTGTGTAGACTTTTTAAACCATATAAATCACAATTCAGTTCTGTGCATATTTTATGTTTGAGAGACTGGGAAAAGTTTTGTGATTGGAATCTGGTCTCTAGGCATGATGATAACACAAAGCACTATGTATGCCTAGAGACAGGATGTGGCCATGAAGAAAATGGATAAAAAGACAGTGAGAAAATAGAGTGTCACAACTGACAGTAAAGAGGGAGACATTCAGAGTATTTTAAAACTACTTCTGTGAGAAAAGAACAACCTATGGGAACTTAGCATAAAGTTGGTATATTTTACAAATATTACCACTTGTTAATCAAGAAAAATGCTAATGCAAAAAACTACAAGTCTTTTCTTTAAATTTGAAAATTAATTAAATGATTGTAAAGTACTACCTCTGAGTACCTGTCCCTGTGTTGACAATGATAGTGTCATATGAACCTTGAAAACTAGGGGAATTTGCTTGCCTGGTGTTGCAAATTCTTTATTTACAGAAGTATTTGCTAGTTAAGTGCCTCTTTCCCTCCATGATAACAATTTTCTGAATTCATAAGTGCAGAACAGATTGGTCTGAAACATACCATTTTGTATTCCAATGGTTTTAGTTTATTCCTAATTACACATTAAGCATAATTGTAGTTAAAGGTCAGATATTAAACACATTCAAAAAGATCAACCATTCTATTACACAGAAGAAAAGCCACATTTTGTCAGGAAGACATAACTGCCAGAAATACTTTTTATAACCTACTGTACTGCTTAACCAGTAATACTTTCTTAGAATTCCTGTGAACTACACATCTGTATCTGAGGTTCCACTGGATATGTTTAAAATCCATTATTAATTGATTGATCTTCTGCATTTTACTTTCAGGTCCGTATTTTTACATATCTGATTGGAAGAGAAGCTGCATTTGCTGATAACTTGAAGTGGATGGCCTGTGCTAATAAAGGTTTGTCAACCTTCTCCTGTGAAATCCTTGTTTTCAAAACCCCTGAGCTGAGCCTTCCTGCACATCTGACCCTTCTACAGATACGGTGTTGTTGGCAACTAATCACAGAGGATGGGTTGTTTTCTTTTTCCCAGAAAATGAAAATACTTAATTATCTTGTAACATACAATTTAAAGAGGAAAAAAAACCCAATTTGAAATTTTCTTTCTTAAAATATGTATGAAGCTTTAAACTATGTGGCCTTAAATTTTTGTTCAGAGAACGAACTAATTTCAAAGCATTTGTTCTCTTCTGTCTGTTACTACTCAGAGTGAGTTTGGTTTCTAAGAACTTTGGGTACAAGTCCTGTTGAGTTAGGAATGGTATGTAAAACACCAGACATCCTGTCCCTTGAGGAACTGACAGTGTAATTGAAAAAAACTGGTTTATATCCTTTAAGGAAAACAGCATTAAAACATTTAAGATGCTGAGATGCTGCAGTAAAAGGATTGACTAGTATGAGCAGGAATGATTCAGGAAAAAAATAGCCCCAAACCCCAATTAATCTTCAGGTTTTCCTTTTTCTTTCCTCTTTAAAAAAAAAAAAAAAAAAAAAAGTCTTTTTTTTCCATTGTGCCACATTACATTATGATGAATTGCATCAGGTGCTATCCATTTAGTCATTATTTCTTTAACTACTGTTATGTCCAGCTGATGGAAATTACTCAGTTTGAAGTCTTGTCTTAATCAGCTAATATTACACCATAATTTAGTTTAAATAATAGTATAAGAATCCTTTGAAGCATCTTTTTTTGAAGACAATTTAATCAACAAAATCTTTTAACTTTTTTAGCCCAGCTCCACAAATTCATAAAGATCTAAGTACAGCAACTCAGAAATTAGGACCAGGCAATGGAGGCTGCCTTAGCAGATCATCTGGTCCACGTCTTCCTTATTCCCAGAGGGGAATAGTGGTCACCTTTGTCATTCTTCAGGACTACTTTGTTCTTTTCAGAGCCATTGCTTTGAGTCAGTCATACTCATATGAATCAACTAAACAGCTTAATGACTGTTACTTCTATAAATTTATTTCCCTCTCAGTTTAATAGTTACAATACCTGCTCTCTGATAGCTTATAATGTAAAAATCTTCTACCTCTAATCATTAATTAAATATTTCTTTTCAGCTTTGAAAATCACAATTGGAAACAGCATGTCATGGTCAGACAGTTCAGATTTAGAGTCTTCCTTGCAGTTTTCACTTACAGCTTGTCCGTTTTATTTCAGTGAAATGAAGGATTACAGCACAATAGATGAGGAGTGTAGTAAAGCTGGGCTAAAGACTGGCTGAATAGCAGGACTGCAGTTTACTCCTTGTGTGGGTGGGCCAAAATATGTTGTTGTCACTGAGGGTGAATGACCCTAAAATCAATTTTCCTTGCAGTGATTTTCCTCTTAGAAGCACAGCATAGATGAAGGCTGTTTGCAGGGTTTCCAGCTGACTGGACTGTGCCCAGCAGCCCTTTCCTTTAAAACAGGTCACAGGCGAAATTCACACCACCTTGCAAAACTTCCTTAGCTTCTTAGTTCTGATTGTGAAACCTTGAAAAACCCCCGTTTCTGGTACATTTCCCCCATAAGTAGGGTATATCTAGAGGGAGCTTGCTTAATGAAGCAAAACACCAAACCATTTTAAATACATTAAAATATTCAAGATCCCCCAAATCCCTCTAGAGGGGTTTGTGAAATTTGCAGTGATTTACTCTTCTGTATCATAAGCAAGTGCACATTAAGGAAAACAAGACTTACTAAGATGCTGAAGTGAACAAAGGTGAAAATTTCCTAGTGCTTATTGTGCATATGCCAGATGTTAGCAGTAACATCTAGAACTAAGAAGTGACAGGCACTGCTTTTCCCTGAGCATCACCTCCAGCAGAAAGCTGTAGAGATAAAGCTGCGAGTTAATGCCTTACTTGCTAACAAAACAACTGGGAATATTTTCTTTTCCTCAGTAAAAATCACTATTGCGGTAGCAATTTGACAGCATCTGTTTTACTAACTTGGTTTTTTAAACATTTTGTCCTGGTCATCACCGTGGTTGGCATATTATAAAATGGACAAAGGGTTGGATTCATCAGTAGAAAGGAGCTGAAGCTGAGAAAGCGATGTAGAGAAAGAAAAATGCTTCTCGAATGGGAGAGCTGATAGTGGCTGCAGCTCAGGCAGAGGACAGATGAGCCCTGAGGCAGGTTGTGCCCCAGCTGGAGCAGTTTCCAGACTATTGTATCAGCAGAGGAGAGCTCTGTGCAGGAAGCCCCATCACATCCATTCCCGTTATTAGCATGACCCCAGCCCTCGTGCGCTGGGGCTCCGGGGTGGCAGGCAGCCAGCTCCAGAGCTGTTCACCTGCTCCTGGGGCCTCCTGTGGGGGAACGGGGAACCTCCACGGGAGCTTTCCAGCTGCACTGAAACAATGAATTCACTCCTTAGTCCTCACCCAGAGGATTTTTAAATTCTGCTGTTTTATTAGTTGCAAGAGTATTGCATCTCTTTTGCACACTGCCCAGGAAACGAAAAGGGCTGCGCTCCATGTAAAAATCAGTCGGAGGCATTTTGAAAAGTTATCAGTCTAATGGAGGACATTTTAGAGAAAAACAAGGCAAACATGCAGGGGCTGTGTAATGGGGAAAGGCAGCCCACATGCAGAGCCTAAGTGTCTGTCTTTTACCACGTTATTATACATCTCTCATGCTTGTCATTACCAAATCTTACCCATTTCCTTCATGAGTTTTTTCCTGCTGAGGAGGAAAAAAAAGGTAGTGCTGACTGTGAGGGGGCTCTGAGGTGGCATAATTCACACACCAGGGAACTGAGAAGTGGTGGTGGAATGCAAAAACTGAAGCATGGGTTTGCTGCTCTTGCTGACATGGCCTCAGCAGCTGTGGCCAAGGACTTCTGCCCAAGGCTTTGTGTGGTGATTCAACCTGGCTGTAGGAGCAGTGAGGGTTTTAATTCCATGGTGCATCTCTGATCTCTAGGTGAGAGATGTAAACTCAGCAGTGTAGGAAGGTAATTCTTATGAGTTACATATAGCTAGAGACACATGAATCGTCAAAAAAACTAAAATTAAATTTAAAAATAACTAAATCCATGTTACCTAATGTTGTTCCTAGCTATAATGTAGTAACTTTTGGTCAGGTTTTCCCATTAGGAGAAGATCAACAAGTATTTTCACTTGTCTTTGAAACCTTTATTTCTTTACTAAGATTATACAAAATTAATTCAGACTTACTGTCTGAGGAAAGTTTTTAGGCTGTTTTAGTCTTAGGCTGGTTTAGACTGCTTTAGTCTTAAGAAATTAGGCAAAAACCTGTTTTTCTCTATTGTGCAGTTTGGACATACGGTTTGCAATACTACAAGAAATGAACATGGTGCCTGGAAATTTCTTTTAAATTTCTTTTAAAGTTATATTATGGCAACATTCTCATAAATACTGAAAGAGAAATACCAAAAGTAATGCATCTTATGAAGAATACCTTCAAATAAGTGCTCAAATAGGTGTCTCTGCTCACACTGGCTGTACCCGGTCCACCTTCTTCTGCTGAAAGAAGAAAATGCAGCAGTACCAGTGTCTTGTAACATGTATAAACCTGTATGGCACAATACTGAAGTGTTTCAAATTGAATTCTGTTTTGTTTATTTTTTCCTTTTGTTTCAGTAATCTAGCTAAATTTTTTTGCTTGAAATTGTGACATAAAAACATTTTGGGAGACAAAAAGGATGCTCATTTTACAGCAATGCATTCTTTATCTCAGAGGTAATTTATAGGCTGTGATTAAAGAGATTTCCAGGCATAGGCATGAGTCTTTAATGTTTTGATTTTAGTGAAGTATGATAATAAAAAGAGTTAACTGATTCTAAAGTGTATGGGTAACAAAGTGCTACTTGATTTAAAAAGCCTTTTCTATCACCTTAGATACAATATAAACTTTTTCAAGTACTTAATCTCCTCTGACTTTTCAGACATTATATCACTTTCTATATATATGTAAATTATATATATCACATAATATGCTCATGTGTACTAAGTATCTGAGAGCAGGTGAGATGATATTGTTCACTGGGTACTGCTCTGTGCTAACAGATCTCTGCTTCAAATGCAATTCTGAAAAGAGGCACATCAAAATCCAGTCACTCTGAACTGCTTTAGGAAAATGTAGAGCCTATCTGCAAAATGAGTGATCCACACCGTTGTGAAGTATTTTGGATCCCTGATTAAAAGCCTTATAAGCCACAGTGTGTACATGTACATGTGTTTATATACAATTTATGAGATTCTCTATGTGAATAGTTGGCCAATAGACATACTTTGACTATGTATTGACATTTTCACCAAATTAAAAGGACCAAATACTGAAATGTTGCTCATTACTCACACAACAGAGAAACCCATTCTTTGAGGTCCCAGAATGGGAACAGGAAGCATTTCAGAAAAAGTAACATATATGTTGCTTTTCTCATGAGTCTTCTACTGATCCAAGAAAGTACACTATATTTTGGGATTTTTTTTTCTTAAACATAGGATTCTGCTTTTTCAAGTACAAGTTTCCTAATTAAACTTTTGTCAGTCATTTTATTCCATGGCTGAAAAAGCTCTTAGAACCTTTAGACAAATAATAGCCCTGTTCAGAAGCATGGGATAAACTTTAATATTATGTGTGGTAGTATTGTCCACACACAATACTGGATTTAATAGAAAAAATAATATACCAAATAAATAAAATTCCTTGAGCAGAATATTGAATATGTTAACAGTATAAATACTATACTATGAGTAAGAATGCCATACTAGGAACATTTGAGGCCATACTATAATCAAATTAATTAAAAAAATCCACAAACAATGGAGCACTTCTCCGTTTTATTATCAAGTTGAAAATATGCATTAGTCTACTACTATGACTTGTTTAATTTTATAGATCTCTACTATAAAGCCTGTTCTTTCACTGTGCCTTAATTAACACATAGATAAAATTCATGCAGAAACATCCATTTTGTAGCGTTTGAATTATGGGCTGATGTATTAATTCGGAAAGTTCTAGATTCAGACAGACCACCTTTACTGTCTTGCCAAAATTGGTCCCATCTACAAAAACACAGCTCAGAAGTTGTTTGGAGCTGCCACGTTTTCTGCTGAAGCTTAATAAAGCCTAATATTGCAGCCCCACAGAAGCTGTGATCTTGTCAAATGATTAAAATTGCAGTGAAGCCTCTTTCATGTTGGTCTTTTCTCATTAACGGAAAGTAAATGAAGGCAAGTGATGCATTTAAATAAGGCCTGATGAAATTTTAGCCTTGAAATTTGTCAGTCCTTCATCACTCTTGCATGATGTGGACTCTAGATGCCAAGGTTGTGATGTATAAAGATACTTGACATCTAAGCACTTGAAAAGGGAGTGGTGACAGCTCAAATAGCTGAGGCTTCTGCTGTTCTCAATGCTGTCAGGTTGGAAGAAATGCTTTCAAGGATTAACCAGGCTGTGATCACCTAACCAAACAATTCTGGTTGCAGTCTACATTTTTTGTGACCTGCCATTTTTTAAAATTACATATTGCTTTTTTAATTTCAGTCACATTGTGTAGGGATGAGTATTTCAGAACATGTGCAACGACCATTCTGTTACTGTAGTTCTACTCCATTGTGTTTCCTGAAATGGGAAAAAGGGTATGAGATTTAGTTGGACAAAGATAATGCCAGTTCTATATTTTAAAGCAGACAACATTAAAAGAAGAAAGCCCAAACCATTAAATTAAAAAAAAAAATCAAAGTCTTGAAATCAAAGTTAAGTACAGACAGTGCAGTGGGTCATAGCAGTGTTGGAAATCCTGTCCTTGAGGGCTGGCCAAAGGTTTCACAGACATCTGTTTTCACCAGTTATTACTGTTTGAGGCTGCTTCTGATGAAACATTCCTCTTTTGTATTTTTTCCTTTGGAAATAAGCAAAAAACATGACAGACATAAACCACACCATACTTCTTCCTGAAAACTTCCTTTATTTGTTCTCTCTGGTTTATAACTTGGATCTGTGTGTTTTCACAGGGTTTTTCACTCAGATCTCTACCTTGGCTGATGTGCAAGAGAACGTTATGGAATATCTCCATGTTCTCAGCCGACCAAAGGTCATTGACCAGGAGCACGACGTAGTGTGGACTGAAGCATACATTGACAGCACTGTAAGTCTGCATGACAAAGCCAAAATACTCTGGTAGAAACACTCATCATGAATCTGCTTTCTGTTGCTGGAATGTGCTAACTCAGTGTAAGAATTGGGACTTGGTATCTTTATGCTACAAGCAAATAATTCAACATTACTGAACTTTAGCTGATTTTTATATGTTGTAATTACATAGAAAATACTGAAACAAACATAAGTTACAGAACAATTTTGAAGTTTATGATGTCTGAGCCTACATTTCTTTCATTAATCAAAAATGAGTATTGAACAGATATTAATTATATTCAGTTAAATTTTTTTCGGTATGTTTTAAAACATGTCAATGAATATGTGGGTATAAACACACAGATTGACAAGAATCAATATTTTTAGTGTAGAAAGGCAAGTAAACATCCAGGGGTCAACTGGGATATCTTGGGGAAGAATATTGAGAAGATCCTGCCTTTTAAAGTGTATTGAATGGGTGATATGTTAAAATAATTGTCATAAATATCCAATTTTAACTTGACATCCTTGTGAAATATTAGAGTTAAAGCACAACTTTCTGTTATGCAGTGACTGAGCTCTTGTGATTCTTCTGTAGGATGTGTGGTAAATCATCAGATTTGCAGGTAAAGGTTGTTGATTTTCATGGATTGGTCTCCAATAGAGTTTTATCTATTTTGTTTTTTAAATTACATTTCCTTTGTTCTGATTAAAATTTTTGGTTAGTATATTATCCACAGAATAAGAGTTTTTACAAATGTCTGCCATTTAGTACAGGAGATGCCAAGTATTTAATATAATGGATAGACTATCAGAAATTACTCATGACACAGATGTTTCTTTCTTTATGTTTTAAATTTTTACTTGATGGGTAAGGTGGGAAAATTTCACCAGCTTCACTCTGTTATTTGGTGGGTTTTGTTTGTTTTGAGTCTCTGTTGCTGCTAGATGGTTCAGTCTTAAATCTATACAAAACCACCCTGGGAGTAGAGCTTTTATTTAATTTTTTTTTTTTCACAATTGCTTAAGCCTTTTCTGGTCTTCATTACATGGGTAATGTAAAATAAATACTTAAACTGCAGTTATAAAGGAGAAACAAAAAGTTAATTGCTTTAGAGGGAGTTAACTTATCTCTGTGTCCTTTTAAAAAATAATGTTTTAATCCAAAGTCTCCCCTTTGTTCTCTTTCTTTTATTGAACTATAAGATAAGATGAACAAAAAATATGTGTTATTACTGTGCCTTCAGGGCATCCCACGAAATGGGGAGATGACCAGGAAAATCTTGTTCTCATTCACTCTTTTTTTAAACACTTGAAATAATCAGTGTGAATGTTGAAGGGAGTTTGTGTATTTGCTAAAGGGAGTAGCAGGAAGACATTCAGGTAAGTGATGTCCTGGTGCAACTCTCTTCTTTTGCCTGTGAATCGTCCATTTAAAGGATTGCAAACAAAATCTTCCTCCTTCCTCAATACCAAGTCATCCCCTCTACCCACCAACAAAGTAAAAATTGCTGTGTCAGAATTAATTTGAGACTTTACTCTTACTTTTGCCTGTAAATCTGTATTTCCTCGATCTTTGCAGGGAGAAAAATACTCACAAAAATTAGTCTAACTTTCAATGATTCTCCTGTAGGTTATGGAAAAGCTAAGGGAAATTAACAACTTAATGTTGTGTGAAATGCTAAGTGAATACAGCAGGGGTGAGTAAATGCAAGTGAATTTAAGAACACTAGAGGGAGTGTAGAGAGGGAATCTTGAGAAAACCGGAAAATCAAAGACAATGGAGCTGTTACAGTCTTGAATCATAGAACTGCTTAAATCCAAACAAAAGGTCTTTTGATGCAATCAAAACACTTCCAGGTTCTTCTCTTTATTTTCTCTTGTTTTCCTACTCTCCTGACTAAACTAATCGATGTCACTGTGAACATACAACACACACACACACGTGCACTCATGTACATACATGCACACATATGTTTTAAGTGTATGAAAGCTCCATTCAGACCCTAATGGGTTGGATTCTGTAAGAAAAGATCAGAAAAATAAAATACCAAGATCTCCTTAGTTGCAAACTACCTTTTTCCTCCCTCATCCATCATTCTGCTCACACTCCCTCCCGAAAAAAACCAAAAAAACCCCAACCAACCAACCAAACAAAAAAACCAAAAACAAAATCAAAAGCAAAACAAAACAGCAACAAAAAACACACCAAAACAACAACAACAACAATAAAAAAACAGGCAAAGGAACAGGATAAATTAGGATAGTCACATACAAAACTTGAAAATAGGAATGAAGGGAACCTTTTACCAAACCAGGCTTGCCCCAGCTAAAGCTGCCTGAGTGCTATGTTCAGTGACTGTTTCCTTGGCCATCTCTAGTGCTTTGACATTGGAAGTGCTGTTAAAATAATCCTCTCCATCCCATAACTTGTTGTTTTTCAGAGACAGTTTGTGTGGCTGCTGCTTGGACCTTTCCCAGTTGGAAATAATTGTGTATTTACAGATAGCTTAAATGTTCTTATTAGCCAGCAGTGTCTGAACAGCCAGGGTTAAATTCCCAGGGCTGCATTTACATGGTTGCACTCAGTGTCACTGTGCCCTAACAGCATGGAATATTCTTCCCTGTTCCCTTCTCACCAAACAGCTGAGCTCATTGGCCAGCTGTGCTGTTTCTGAGCAAGCAACATTAGGCTGGAACATTCTAGGATCCAGACAGAAAGAAGCTGGACAGTAATAGTCTTAAGGTACAAAATACTTCCCCTGTCACTCCAGACTGTTCTCATCCAGTAATTGTGCAGGACAAAGTCATCTGTGAAAGCCAGAAGTTAGTTCATTAAAGTGTTTGATACTGTTTAGAAATAGTCCCAGAAGAATTTTGCTACTAAAACAAAGCATCTAAGTCCTGTGTCTGCTCAACTTTCCTGTAAGAGGATGTCTGCAAAATGTTCATACAGCTGCCTCTTCAACATGGCTTTGGCACTCTGAGGAGCTTCACATACTATTAGAAAAAAATATGACTTTTATAGAAGTGGAAATCCCTGGCAAGATGTCATCTGCAGAAAGCATGACGTGGAACAACCTTTATGTGTGTCAGGGCTGTGTCCTTTGGCACAGTCTGGACTGAGACAAGGCCTCTCTGGTGACTCCTCTTTCCTGTCCCTAGACTTTCTTCTCTCCCCAGTGTTTCCTGTCTTTCTGAAGAGGTAACCAGTCACCTTCTACGGTCATTTTTAGTTACCCTCCATCAGAATTTTTTTTGTATTTATTTCCTTTAAACCCAGGATTTCATCTTGGAAACGTGGTTATCACTGTGTAAAGTCTCATTTCTTTCAAAACCAGGACTTTTGTCATAGGAGCGATACAATTTTAAGAAGTGTTATTGGCTCTTGGGGAAACAACAGATTTCTGAAAAAAATTAAATTTAGTTCTATGGGGAACAGAACTGGTTGTACTTGGTTCTGGTATTCAGGAAACAGTCTTTAGAGGATTATCCTGGGCTAATTCTAAAGTTAGCTTCAAAATAGTTTGGAATGCCTGTAAAGCCCAGTAGCTCAAGTGCTGCAAATAACTTCAGGCTAAAATGTTGGAATTGAAGTATGTGATATGTACCAGCCAGCTTCCCATCTTCTGATTCAGAGTCCCCTGATTCCAAATTCCACACCTTTCCTTCAACTTGTTCTTTTTTCCATTTGTGCTTCTCTACTCAGCAGTCTGATACACAGTACAAGTGGGTGAGCTTTGCTGGATCTATGGAATTCTGTGAGAAAGGGTGTTTGGGCTGTCAAAGGTGAGGGATCACGTGGAATTTAACAGGAGAAGAAATTGTCTTGCTGCCTGTTCCTGTTCAGCTGTACAACGCAGAGATGCTGTAGGAATAGCTCCAAAGGTTGCAGATGGGATATGTAGGCCCATAGACAGTGAGAATTGGACATCACTCCTATAGAACAGTCTCAACATAACTGTTCTGCTTGAAAATGGGTCACACTTGGATCTGATATCAGTCCTTCAACATTGCTAAGGCCCACAAGCATGTGATGGTTCTGAAAATAAAATAATCCTAGTGAATGCTTTAAAAAAAGGAAATTTCAAAGTGATAGCTTTCAAATGTAAACAGAAAAGAATTCTAAAACTATTACAGTATTTCAGGAAGGCAAGAGTTTTAAAGTAGTCAACAACTTTTCAGCATGTATCTACAGCGAGTCAATAAAAGTGAATATTTTGGAAGGAAAAGGAATATGGGCTGGGCATTAGAATATTCAAGTGCAGCAATACCTAGAGGTCATCTCTTGGTATTGTGGATAATCATCTGTAGACCACAGAAGCCCTTTACTCATTCTTATAGTCACATTTGGAATGTGATGAAATATTACCTTTTATTCCTGTAGGAAATAAAAAAAGACGGGTATGGCCCCTGTTTGGTGTAGTTTGGTATGGTATAGTTCCCACTGTTTAAAAGCTTGTGATTGAGAATCTGTCTATTGGGCTGCCCGACTGGACTTACTTGGGCCTCTGTTAACTCTTCCTGGTGGGATTTGTTTCTCAGTAGTGTACCTGAATACATCCTCTGGGTCTGATGTGCTGTTGAGTTCATCTCCAGGCTGTTGGTCTCCAGCTGTGAGCAGATTCAGGCAAACATTACCACGTTGTCTCTGTTCCATTTCCAGTCTGAGTTCTTTGCTTAAAAAGAGCAAATTACTGTTTCACTGAGTATTTTGTGATGACTGTCTGATGCTCCAGAATTTAAGAGTTCATTTTAAACAGCAGTGTTCTGAGTCATTACAGGTCATGGTTTGTCATCATATGAATGGTGAGTGCTTTTGCTCTTTGTAATTTCCTTCGGTGTTAGAGTACCATGTGTTGATTCTTCATTTGCATTATCCCCACATTAGCACAGACATACATTCCCTTATGGCTTTTAGTTCCATTCTAGTTCAGTTCTACAGTTACTGTTGTACGTGTGTGTTTGTAAATAGAAATATATTTCCCTCATTTCTTTCTTTTTTTGAAGGAGGTAAAACTTGAAAGTATTTCCTGATCAAGAGATTGATGCTGTCCCAGAAAGGCAACCAAGAACCTTATTTCTCCTTATGGGCAATAAATTGAGATAGCTCCACAAAGCAAAGCCTTTAGTAGCTATTTCTAAAATGCTTATAATGGGTGTTACAATTACATTATTACATATGTGGTAAAAAAAAATCAATTTATTCTTCTTCATCCTTAAAAAAAATCAGGTACTGTGTAGGCATACTTTTTACTCTGATCCAAGCTCTTTGTAGAAATCCAGCAGCAATTATAGGCAGCTCATGCCTCTCAACTGTCACATCAGACTCCAAATGTTTTGTCCGTGAAAATTTAAATTCTAGGATACAGTTCTTCTGACAGAGGAGAATTATGAACCAGAGAGGTGCTATCTATCTATCTATCTATCTATCTATCTATCTATCTATAAATATATATGAACAGAGATATAAAAGAAGATCCTCCAGACAGAAAGCTGTTACGCTGGGCATATTTTTCTGTCCAGGACTTTCTGGTGAGGTATTAAAATTCTCTTTAGTGCTTCTTTCATTCACACAGTTTTCTTTGTTCAATGCACAGAAGAGCTTTTATGAAGTAACAAACTACAAAAATAAAATTGTACCCATTTTCACTAGTTTCTATTCCCAGAGAGATCTTCAAATAGTTTCGGTGGCACAAGTTAATTGTGCTATTATAATAAGTAGGTATATTTAGCATTTCTATAACAGTAAAGGCCTCTATTTCAAAAAAGTAACTTCTAGATTGCAGTACTGGTAGGCATTAAAATGCATCAGTGTGTTCAGAATGTCCAGATATATCTAAAGTAAGTAAATAGTAATCACTGCAGAACTGAATGTCAGCAAGTATCATTAATCAGCAGCTGAGATAAGAAAATCTGCACACAATACTTTTTTTTTTTTAATACACTAAGAACTAGAAATCTGTGTTGCCTTTTTCCAATCCCACTTTAGATTTGGTTACATGCTTTAACCTTCCCTTTGTTGCCAGCATCTCTTAATCTCTAAGAATTTACAACTCTCTATCAGAGAATGTCATCACCTCCAAGCGCCTCTGAAGTTCCCATGGGAACTTCCTTTTCTTGCTTTGACATTGGAGTGAATTAGGTTAGGTAAGGAAAATCCCGTGCATGGATATCAGGCCTTCCATCAGGTAGGCTTGTTCATGAAATAAGGTTCTTCAAGCTGTGCTCCTGCAGATCTCAGTGGTCTTTTGAAGGTTCTGATATGGGAGAAAAGCAGAAAGTAGCCCAGGAAATGCTTTTGTATCAGCACTTCAGTTAGGATTAATTTTCCTGGAAAAGTACAACAGTTGTGACCATTTCACCTTGAAGCTTCCATGGGAGCACAATTGAAGTTCAGAGCTGCAGCAGTGACAGTCTCATGTGTCTGCAGTGGGACCTTGTAGATCTGGGACAGTGCTTGAGCCATTGACAGTGCTGATCAATGCAGCTACTGGTGCACACATTTAAAAACCTGTAAAAACTGTTTATACACGCATTTATAGGGAGGTGCAATATCCCTTTATGCTGATGTCTATGGAAATCTTCATTGACAGTCTTATAAAAAAAAGAAAATATTTGAGCCGAGGCTTTTATGAGTTCTGTGGTATACTTTTCAGTTGCTATAATTAAGTACTCTCATTTTCTCCCAAACAGTTCTAATCTGTTTGTTTTATTGCTGGATCTAGAATAAATGAATTATCATGAAACACATGAACTGTTTCAAATTCAGTAGGATCTGTGTCAATTGTCAAAACATAATGAGTTCTGGAGATAGTCAATGAATGAACCTCCAATTCATTGCACTCCAATTGTCTTTCAGAAGCAGCTCAAAACAACAATGGATGTTTGTTCTTTTATGCTAGGAAATTATTATCTGATTTACTCCTGCTCAGTAGTAGGGTGCTCATCAAAGCAGGGAATGTTGTGCCATTTATATTTGTGCTTAGATCCCACATTCACACACCAAGACAAGAGTCTGGGTGTAGTGTGTCCCAATGAAACACACAAGCTGAGATGCCTGAAATCCAAACTGGGGCATGCACAGGAAAATAAAGCCTATAAGGACCTCGTGGGGATATGGACATTTAAAATAAGAATGATTATTCCATGGAAACAGAGTACATGTAAATAAGGCTTCATCACAGAGAGCTCCTATGCGCACATTATGTACACAAGAATGTTTATCTTCCAGCTTTTTGAAGGAAACTGCTTCTTTTGATAAATTACATGTTTGTTTTCCTCCACTGCTAATGCTGGAACTTACAGTATTAGGGCAATTTCCAATTATTGCATTAAGCAAAGACTGTTACTACAGAGAGCTAATTGCTAGTTGTCAAAGTCACAGAAAAACTGTTGTAAGGAAATAACAATACTTAGTTTAATGAATTAATACTTTTCATGTATTTTGCTCTACATGGTATTTACACTGTAAAATGCTGTAAGTGATACATCAAAAAGATGTTTAAAATATCAAAACCAATACCAAAAGTCCTACACTTAAAGAGGAACATAAAATTTCCTGCTGGGGATGTGGAACATGGAATGCCATCTGTATTACATGGCACTGAGAAAACTGATTATGTTTGGACCTCTATTTCATAGCAGATGGGTTCATTAAATTTAATAGCCTCCAGAGCCTTTAGAAACAGTGTTAAAACCATGTGGAACATGCTGAGACACTTCACTTCTCGCCCCACAGTCATTATAACTCTGGCACAGACTATAAATATTACACTACTTTATTTCCATTGAATCGGATTACTATTATAATTATTTTTCATAGGGTACATTTACATGAGAAATGCAGAATGCAAATTGTTCTTCAAACTTTGAGATATGCAGTTGACGTCTTTAAATGCATTTTACAGTTCTTTATACTTGGAGGCTTTTATATAGAACTTATTTTTATCTTCCTGAGACATCAGCAAGAAGCTGTAATGCTGCAGCAAAGCTGCGTCTTAAGCAGCTCTGCTCCCAGTGTGGTGCAAATAAGACAAGCATTATGTTAAAGCATTGAAGGGAGACCACAGGAGTGCTACATCTTGGCTTCTAGCTATGTACTGCCAAAAATTTTCTTTTCTACTATTTTATTATTTCATATGATGGGGTAACTTCAGTTTTACCTTGGTCTCTGTTGATCTTTTATCACTGGATAAAAGAGATTAAATATCTAATTTTGAATCAGATTATTTCCTACAGAAATATTTCTTTAACAAAGTAAAATGTCATCCCTTATTGAAATATTTGCAGTATTTGATAAAGCATTATTTTGCTATTTTTTATTTTAAATAATATTTCTAATGAGAACAAGTAAGTTTTACTGTCTTTAAGTGCTTTGACACCTGTATAACCTTCTTCCACATCTTTATTTACTACATGTTCTGATGTTTAAACTAAATTATGGTTGAAGAATTTGTCATCCTTAATCATGATTCTTTTAAAAAAATAACTGCTTCGCAATCACCATATGAGCTTGTTCTTGTACAAAGTAATTGTCTTCTCCTTCCACTTCCTTTTCTGCAGAATGCTGTGACTATCCACACTGTCTTTTACTGTTTTCCTAAGGTCACTCTTGGTTACTGATAGTTTTAATGTGGATTTTCTCCTTCTTCATATCACTGAATTCAGCTCCAATTTTGACACTGATATTATTATCATCATGACCTGCCAATTTTCATAAATCACCAAAGTCCTGCCGCAGTAGATGATGGATGATGACAGGATTAAATAACGATTCCTTCCTCATATAATTTACATTTAAAGTAATAGGTAAGAATCACCAGTTGCTTAGAAAGGCCAGAGGATGAAAGGACATAGTAGGACAGGGTAGGTCAATGCATTAATTGATTACTGGTCTTTCAAATGGTATTGTCCACTTCTACAGATTTCCCACACAAGTGTCTAGGTCTCAAGATTCATGGAGTTCTTGCTTGTGTTCGGTTGAACTTGACTTCATGGAATTCTATTAGGAAAAATATTTTTCTGATATCCAGTCTAAACCTCCCCAGGTGCAACTTGATGTTGCTTTCTCTTGTCCTGTCACTTGTTACACCTGGGAGAAGAGACTGACCCCTCATCTGGCTACAATCTCCTTTCAGGTGTTGCAGAGCCATAAGGACCCCTGAGCCTCTTCTCCAGGCTAAACACCCCCAGCTACTCCCAAGGAGACTTGTGCTCCAGCCCCTTCCCCAGCTCCACTGCCCTTCCCTGGACACACTCCAGCACCTCAATGTCTTTTGTGTAGTGAGGGGCCCAAAGCTGAACCCAGGATCTGAGCTGCGGCCTCAGCAGTGCCCAGTACAGGGGACAGTCACTGCCCTGCTCCTGCTGGCCACACTATTGCTGATACAGCCAGGATGCCACTGGCCTTCTTGGTCACCTGGGCTCAGCTTCACCTGCTTTTGACTTACACCCCAATGTCCCTTTCCACCGGGCAGCTTTCTAGCCACTCTGTCCCAAGCCTGGAGGGCTGTGTGGGTTTTTGTGACCCAAGTGCAGGAGCCATCACTTTACCTTGTTGAACCTCACACCACTGGCCTCAGCCCATCAATCCAGCCTGCAGAGCTTTCATACCCTCCAGCAGATCAACACTCCCACCTAACTTAGAGTCATCTGCAAATTTACTGAGGGTGCCCTTGATCCCCGCACACAAAGCATTGATAAAGACATTACACGAGACTGGGCCAAGTACTGAATCCCAGGGGAACAGCACTGGCGACCAGCTGCCAGCTGGACATAACTCAATTCCCCACCACTCTCTGGGCCCAGTCATCCAGGTATTTTTTTACCAGAAAACAGTGCACTTGTCTAAGCCATGAGCAGCCAGCTCCTCCAGGAGAATGGTGTGGGAAACAGTGTCAAAAGCTTTCCCTCATTGACCCTTGTTCTAGAGAGGTGTAATGTTTTGTAACTTGCAGTCAACTGGGTCCTCCCTGGTTAGCCAGAACTGCTGATAAATAATTGAAACTGGCTTCTGGGATGAAAACTGATTGGATGTATTTGAGTAAGAATCTGTACAATTACAGATGTCAGTAGGTTTCACCTGCTGGATGTTCTCTCACCAGTTACTATGTACAAATTACAAAGAGCTGCTCTGCTGTTGAATTTGATTAACAGGCGTATTCATGCCAAAAGGGTATTGGTCCCATTTCCAGACACCTGCACACTAGAGATAGAGCAGCTTGGGACCATTTCCAGCTGGGATCTGCCAATGCCTTACAGTGCCTTTGAGAGGACAGAAAATGTTTTGCATTTCCACCTTGTTTCACAGGGATTTTTCTGGTTTTGTTGTGACACAGAAATAAGATCAAAAGATGACAAGTCACAAACTAGAGAAAGAATTTGTTTCTACATCCCTACATGCTATGGTGAATCCAGCATTTAGGAGGACAGTCTATCCTGAGTGGAAATTACTTAAAGACATTCACAAATGATAACTGCCTATCTTCTATTTTACTGCCTCTACTCTGAATGAAATGTAGTTAATTATAAGGAAATTGAATGTATTTTGTCAGATATAGTATCTTTTTCTGACATGTCTTTGTCTTTAGTTTTCACATAACAGATTTTTTAGGGTAAATGATAATGTAGGAAAGCAAGGAACTTAGTATAATTTACCAAATCCCATCCTTTGATCTCATATTTATCATTCCTTGACTTACTTGAAGGAAGAGGGCAGTGAAGATGAAATGTAATTTATCTGCACTGCTGGAGTAAAAACCTGCAATAATAAGAAAGGCTTATTAAATTATTGGTACTATTTGAGCTTTGCTGCAGTGGCAGAATTCAGTTCAAAAAAGGAGAAGAAGAAACAGAGAATAAAAGGAAATAATTTTCTCTTTTGTCTATTGTTCTGCAGATATGGAGGTCTTTAGTTATTTATAGCTCTTCTTTGTACCATCAGGAGTTTTCACATACAAGTCAGTCATATGCACAATAAACACAAATGTTGAAGTTCATGTTTATCACAGTCATTATGACTAGTATTTTCTTTGAAGTTAGTAATTTGCAGAGAAATTATTCAGAAATATACTCTATTCTACAAACAATAATTGGATGTTTTTTACTGATGTTCTTGCTGCTTGACAACAAGGTGTTTGGCCTTGGTCCACAAGGTCCACTGTATTTTGTCAGATCCTGTATTTCCAAGCAGGCATTTTCATGAAAGATTAGTTTAAAGATGATCTATCCAGTTGGTAAATGATCCTCAGCAACATCAGTGCCATCAGGAGAAAGTTTAGAACTCGTAAACATTTTTTCTGGAATTTATAACAGCCATTTCACCTGCCCTGATGTCAGTTTTTGTGGGTAGGAAGATGTATTCACCCTAAATATTAGTTTACATTAGTTCTAGGAATATCATTAAAATGTGCAAGGGCTCTCTAATGAGTTGCAACAAGGATTCTACAGGGCCATTGCATTTAAGCTCTTTTACAGAAGAGGATTTTATTTTTTTTAATACTACCTTTTATTTAGTGGCACATAAATACTACAACAGCATACACATTAGAAAATGTATACTAATACCAAAAGCCAGCACAAATTACAGAGCTTTCTAATGTCTTTGTTGTTGCAGCCAATGAACTCTGAGTAATAATAAAGGCCTCAGATTTCTATGTTGACAGGTTTATTCCATAAAACTGTTCAAAAAAGTAAAAGTAAATTACCTAAGTCAGCTATATGCTTGTACTCCATATGGGTTACATTTATTGATTATTATTCTTCCTTATTTTACTCTCTAGTAAATCAGTAGTATCTCTCTTAAACACCTGGAGTTACACTGATGTAAACCAGAACACATATCCATTGTGTCAGTTACAAAAAGAAAAAAAAAATCTTAGTTTAAGGTACTTGGATTATACTTCTGTTGACTGAGGGAACTTTCTAACATTTTGTATTAAAATTGAGTTACAGTGAACAACAAATTTTATTTGTAGGAAAAATAAGTTTAACCTTCCCTACCTCCTTCACCTTGTCCTTTCTGTTATAATTTAGTTTAAAAAATGGAGATTGTTAAATCTGATTTTGCAATAATCAAGGGGTTTATGTTCATTAAATTTTTGCCATGTACTACAAGATGATGGTATTTATCCCATTTTAGGTTCTAATTTGTCTAAAAATTGCCTCAGGGTCTGCAAACAGCTCTAGCTCTGAGACAGGTGAAAGAATTTTGAGACATTTTCTTGTGAGTTCTTGCAGTGAAACAGGGGTAAGGTTTTTTTGACCTGCTGGATAATTCAATAAAAGAGAAGAGAGGAAAAGGTGATAGGTAACTTTGCCTTAGGACAAAACATTTCCTTGATCTAGATTTCACATGCAGTGTATTAAAAAATGAAAAACTGCATATTTTAATGTAACTTAGATCATCTAGAAATGCCCTCAGATTTGTGATCTTCCAACAAATCAGAGACTTAATTATTTGCCATCAGGTCACGTGGGCCTTTAGTAAGCTTTGAACTTTCAAGATGTGCAGAGTAACAACGAAAAGCTTCTTACAAAATAAAACAGCAAGAGAACTGTTGCTCTTTCTGCAGAGTGAGTGAACCTTTATAGAACCCGATGAATTCATCCTGTAGTATGAAGAGTCCATAAAATGCTCCATGGTTCTTTCAATAAAGTGTATCTATAAAATCTCAATGTGAAACCAGAATGGTGAGATGCATTAGCTATGTGCTTATTAGAAGGGCATGAGAACAGAATCTGGTCCTCAAAGCAGAGCTATTGACCAGGAGGTAGCACTGGTGATGCCACTTTGTCATTTATGATGGCAGCATTAACCATGTCTGCAATACCAACCTCTCCACAAGATGATAGAAAAAATTTATAGAAAAAAGAATCTGTTTTTAGATTAGGAGCTTATCCAGCTAAGAGATTGCACAACATTAAATGATAAAGCGTTTTTTAAGATTTTGGTTTTTTTCTTTGTTTTATCATATAGTTTAAAAATAATGCTTTCAACAGTTAGAGACTTAAACCTGCCTTTTGATCTTGTAGATCTCTGTTAGCTAATAAAATCAGTTGCTTTGTTTAGGCATGAAACCACATGGTGGTCACCTTGCTATTAGAGCATAGTATTTTAGGATAATGTTCATTTATTTCCAAAACACACATTGGGCATTTGATTCTCAAATTTGTATACAAAACCTGGACAAAATTTTTATGGAGACTTGTTTCCAGTTTCCAAGAGTACCTCTCTCCCTGAGAAAGCAGAACAGCACTTTTAAACACCTACCTGAGCTCAGTGCCTGGGTTTCATGTAGTATTTTTATACATTGTTTTTACACATAATTTGTTCCTTCTTTTTCTTTATGCTTCATCTGAAATTTTTCAAATGTTGTGTTGGTTTTGCATTGATTGTCATTTAGACCACAGATGTGTCTTGAGATGGACTCATCACTGTTTATCCCTTTCAGAGGCAAATTGCTAAACAAGAGAAAAGATGATTGTCTTTGAAAGGAAATGAAGCTTTCTGAAAGTTTTGAAGGTTCTCATTTAATTGTTGTGCATAAGCTGCCTTTCCTGCTGGTTTCTGGTACCCTTGATCTATTATCACATCTGTGGATTTCTTCTTCGCAGCAAATGAAATGATCCTAATATTTTTGTGCAGCCTTTCTTCCTTTGAAATCATCTCTTGTTGTTTATCAGCTCAAATGATCTTATAAGCATATGGTGTCTATCTTGTTCTGCCCTCCAGCCTCCTGCTCCACACAGAGCAGTTCTGGGCCATTGCTTACTGACATTGCCTTCAAGGTGTTTTGTGCCAGCTGAATACAAAATCTGCACAAAATTTCTGCTCATTCAGAAGCGATTAATGGGGGAGAAAATTTTCTTTTATTTCCCAATAAAATACAATAATTATTCTGAATGCATTTGTTAGGTAGCTAAGGAGATTGTTCCCTCTAAAAATGTCCAGTATTTTAATTATAGAAGATAATTGGTTCCAGCACTTAGAGCCTTGTACTGCTTCCAGTCTTTGCATTAAACTTCTATAATCAAGAAGGTAATTTTAAAATATTTTTGGAAGGACTTATCTTGAAGCAAGTAAGAGAAAGTCCCATTGATTACAACTTCCTCTCCTCCAAACCCAACTCCATTTTATTTTGCTTTGATATTCCTAGAATCTTTTGCAGTACAGATTCATTTCTTACAAGATTAATTTAGTCCTCTATTTAGCAAAAGCAGATGGATTAATTGTATACACAGCCTTATTGATGAGACTCTCAGTGGTGATTTTTTCCCTATGCCTGATTTTTGTGGTCATGTTTTCATATGCCAAATTTCAGACATTTGAAATCAATCAGTTATTTTTCTATTTTTCCCCATGTGTTTTGTGCTAAACATTTCACAGTAGTTTTGCAGGTGCTTTGTTTTTTCCTGGTATTAGCTAAAGCCTGTTTTTTCAATTACAAGTTCACTGATTTTATCATAAAGTAAAAAACCCAAAAAATAAACCCACCAAAACACGCTCCCAAACCAAAAACAACCCTCCCCAAAAACAAACAAGCAGCCAAAAAAAACCCCAACCGAACAACCAACCAAACAAAAAAACACCAAACCCCTACAAAACAACAGCAAAAAAACAACCCAGCCCCCAAACCCCCAAACAACTGCCACAATAAGAAGCTTAAATTAGGACAATGGAAAGCAAAATCATCCTGAATTAAATAATAATTCAGGTAAGGAAATAAATATACTGTCAGTCCTCTGATGTCAGGGCAGATATTTTTATTCTTATCCCTGAATCCTTGACACAAAATGATGTGTGAACTTTATAATGACTTAGTTTTGTCTTCATACATGTAAATAGTGTTCCCTGCAAGTAAGAAAATTTTTCCTTCTACAGGGAACTACTTGACATATGTAACTTGTCTGTTTCTTCATTGCATATTTTGTGGTCATAGTCCAAAATGCTGGGAACTTGAAATGATGCTGTTTGCATGTAAATGTTAGCAAAAGACTCTTCTTTATTCAGTGCAAGATCCACGAGGTAAAACTGTCTGGTATGAGATATACTTAATTCCAACTTTCGAAGCTGAGTTATACAAACCTTCTGTCATGGCAGAGACTTTCACTCCTATGAGGTGGTGAACTCCACTGCAGCAAAGGGGAAGTGGTCTCGCGTTTCTAAGAGGCCTAAAAGGCACAGATTGTTTGTGACAGTAGGGGAGAGGGACAGAGAGCAATGGAATGGAGAATGAGCCTGGATACACCTTCCACTGCTTCTGGCTGAGCAGTGCTCTGGACATACAGGAGAAATGGTATATATTACTTGGTGAAAAAAAAAATGGAGAAAAAACAATGGTTTGGGATAATTAAACTATACATGCTCTTATAGCAGTTCCCTTCTTAGGCTGTGTTGCATGATTGCAAAACAGATTACAGAGCAATTGTACTCTAGAAGTACAATTCCATTTAATACAACCAAGAGGAACATGCTAAAAATCACAAATGCAATTAGTAAATCTGATTTTTTAGAAGCCATTCTGGCTTGCTTTACACATTCATTAGATCAAACGCACTTTCATCTATCTTCAGACAGGAGTTATCTTTCGATGTTGGTCTGACATTGATATAGAGCAACTAAGATTTAATACAGTGCAAGATCAAAACCCCGCTAAACTCATTGACTCTATTATTACTGTGCAAAGCTTGGGTTGGCTTTGAGAGTTGATTTTACTGTGAGAGAAAGAGGATGTGTGATCGGCTCCTAAGAGCATTTATGATCAAGAAATGATTTTTTGTTTCTAGGACTGTCAAAAATCCTTCCCTTTTTCTAAAAGGGGAAGAGCATTTATGTGAGATGAAGAAATGAATGAGTATGTGTATATACACCTGTCTTCTGAGGTTGAATTTTTTTCCTTCCTTCTCTTCCTCCCTTTCCTTTTTTGTGAAATAAAAAGATAGATATAGAAATTTTAATGTGAATTGTATCCGTTAGTATCAGTGATGTGTATCTCACAACCATTAGTTTCGTTGGGAGTTGTCTATATTTAGAAAATTATTTCAATTCCATGAATTAATATTTGTGTAGTTTTTAATTAGGAAGGATATATCCTCTATATAGCAGACAACAAAATAGTTGTATCAGTAATTTCTATAGGTAAATGTAGTAATGTTTATATAGAATATATGTTTGCATATAAGCAGAATTAACTGTGGATAAATATTTCATGTCTAGGGGTATTTAGTTATAGGTGTAATGATGAAAATAAGACTTGTTCCCTTTATACACACAAGCATGAGGCCAAAATTTTGGTCATGGTGTGTGGAATGCTTGTGGCATGTCTGGTTCTGCTACTTTGATTTGTAGTCATGTGGCTTATCCATACAACTAGCAGAATTATTTTTAAAAAATTATTAATAAAGTTCCTAACCAAACTTTGCATTTAAAGTAATCACTTGGTTTAATTTAAGTATAATCTTTCCTGTAAATATTTTGCATTCATTAAAAAGAGAACAGTTAGTTTATACAAATAAAAGAATTATGGGCACAGACTCACAGAATTTATGAGTACGAATTTCTTTTCTGTTAATTTCCACATGAAGCTCAGAGAGCAGATGCAGAGAGACATGACTTAACTGTTTTAAAAGTTGAGAATATTTAGATCCTCTTCTGTGCTGATTCTCATTTTAAAACCAAGACTACTAGACTTCTTTAGGAATTCTTCAGTTATTTGCATTAATAAGCAGAAAATGTATCAAATCTTCAGAGCAAAGCCATTTTGTTAAAAAGTTCTTAAGTATATGTAATTTTTTTTTTTTGCTGTTTCTTAATTCTAATCCAATGCCTTTGCAGCTCCTGTGTGTTCTCTTTTTCATATTTCACAGGAGGTAAATTCGTTCCTTTCTGTCATCTATAGGAATTCTTTTTGAACAGGGAACAAGAATTGTAGTTTTCATCTATGTTTTATGACCATCTTCTCCATAGCAACATTTAAATTTCCTCTGACGGTGTAGTTTGCATGCAGAGCACAATCTATCCTTGACTAAAATGCTGTAGTTACTGAAAAATATGTAGTAGCATTGTAAAACAATTACGTGAACAATGAAGGATTTGGTGCTAAATCCCTTGAAAAATCAAGTGCATTTCCTTAGAGATGTTGGCCTAGTAAGCTGCAGGTTAATGCCAGTCTTTTAATATTTATACTGAAATCTTAATGTCAGTAAGATCCCAGTAGGAGGCTGAATTTTATTTCCTCCTCAGTGTGTACATACAATTTTCTATAATGCCTATAGTACTTAGATGGGGGGGAATAAGGGCATAGATTGCAAAAGACATATTGTCAAAATCATAATATTTAAATGCTGTATCTTATAGCAACTGAGTTAGAGATTTTAAAGCAGAAAGTTTACATTTTCTGCTCAAAACTGAGAAATTGAATATTCATTCTATTCTTTCCCAAGTTTTTGCTATTTTTGGGAAAAGCTGAGGAAAACCTGCTAGCAACATATGAAATGCTTTGCATTTTCTCCATGTTTGCCACAGCACTCCATATCTTTTCTGAAAATGTGTTTTTGAAAAGTAGAAGTTCTAAGCCATACATCACGTATCAAATAAAGAGTCGGTATGTGACATGGATGGGATGAACATGAACATTAAAACCACCATAAATTTAGCAATGCATTAAGGTTAAATTTAGTGCAGCTCAGAAAGTATTTATAGAAATGTCTGTATTATCAAAACCATATCCACACTTGCTGACTATTTAGTTACCTGTTTGCAGTTACTTTCTGTTGATTTGTATTGTGTCTGATTGTGCCACAATCAAGTCTGTAGGGCTGTTTTTCTGTGACTGGTGACTTTTAAAAGCTTGCTGGGAGGACTGTGGAAATGAGGTCAGTGAATGTAAAATAAGAGTTTTTCTTTTTTTTTTCATGTTTTAACATAAATAAATTGCAACAGTATGCTTTTTATAACAGTAACTCCATGAAATCATTAGAAAAATAAAAATGGAAAGTTAATATAATGATATATTTTATTTTTGTATCATTATTAATAGAAGCTTTTTTATAGTAAGAAATTGCTGAGTGCAATTTACTCTTGCAGAAAAGTTTTGTTTGTTATTCTTCAAACAAACATAAGGTTGGATTCTGATCCAACAGCACAAGAAGTCTGTAATTCTACTTTGTTTTTCTTTAAAACTTCTAGACTTGGTTTCTTGGAAATCTAGGACATGCAGCTACATAATGTCTTGAATAAATTGTTGAAACAGCTCTAAAATATTTAACCTTTTTCTTTTCAATTATCATGAAGTAATTCACAAAAGCAGTCTTTACAAACTTCTTTTGATAAAGGTGAAAGGAGATAAAACTTTTATGAAGTACTTATGAGGTACTACTGGTCTTATAACCTATTCCTCCTGCTCTGAAGACAGTGTTTCAAATCTCCAGGGTTTTGTTTGGTTCATTCATGTTGGTCTCACAGGTATCTGATCCAAAAATGGTGCAAAATCCTTGATGTCGGATCCCTTTGCCTGTCTTGGGGTTTTTTACCATGTTAGTTGTGTCTAATTTTTCTTTTTCTGGTAATACCAAACACATTTCCATGAAGGGCTTAAAACAATACTAGATTATTTGCAAATGTGGAAACATGACAATGTGTGCAACACCAGTATTAAAAAACCTCCTGCAGTTATTTATTCTGTGCTACGTTGTGTGATGGGACCCCAAGTTGACCTGAATTTAGACAAGGAATTCTCCACATGTCTTACTGGCATCGAACATATTGTGAACCTCAGGGGGCCTCCAGTTTCTGAGAGTAATTTTTTTACAATGCAAAATAGAATAAGAAGATGTGTTTAGTAAAGGATTTTTTTTTTCTGGTTCAAGGGAGTTTGAAAACAAATCCCACTACTTTTTTTACCTGTGTTCTTGCAATGCCCCATGCTTTAGCCTTTCTCTTTAATCTAAGAATTTTTTTAAGTTGCAGCAAAATCTGCATAGTTCCATCAAAGATTCCTAAGTCTGCTTTTTCTAAATCAGAAAATTCTCTTAGGTTTCCCCTCTGCTCACAGATTTGCAGGCTGCTGTCTCTGCTGTACCTGGCAGTACAGCAAAGGTCTCTTCCTAAGCAGCTTTGTGGAGCAAGGTCAAATTGCCTTCAGGCTCCTCCTGACCCAGGACTGGATGAACCAGGAGCCAAGAAAATGGCCAGATGTCCTCCCTGCACTTCAGCCACAACAATTTTAACAAAACCTGCTTCACCCAGATGGCAAACTAGGAGCAAGTTAAACAGCCCCTGTGTCATGTGTATTGTTTAGGGACAAGCACCTGAGGGAAGAAGAGACACTAATGGGAAACAAATAGGAACAGGAGGTATTTTGGTGTGGCTGGAGCAGAACAAAACCACCAAAAGGGCACCGTTTACCAGGGGTGTAGGTAGAATAGAAATACCTGCAGTGCTGGAGGGCCAGAGAAAGGTCACACAGTTTGCTGCAAAGCTGCCTCTTGGCACGGCATGAAGCAAACCACACCGATCGGAGGTACCTGCTGGCTTTGCACACAGACAGGCAGCTCTTACACTGTTCAGTAAAGGGTCAGACCAGAGGACCATCCCTGTTATTGTTTCCTAGCAAATGGCCTCCCAGAAGGGGTAATGTCAGACAAAACTCTGCAGCTTATTTCAAAGGAATTTGTAGCAAATATTAAACTGGTTTGCTGACATAAAGGACCTTGTAACAGCCAAGCCTCAAATGAAAATTAATCTGATGGGAACAAAGACTTTTTTTTCAACTGTTGTATGGGTTTTTATTGAGGAAAGACCTAAAGACTTTGAACCTGGATTTTTAAGCTTAAGTGAAATGTGTTGAGGATTCCAGCCCTGGAAAAAGCATGATGCTCTTGTCTCATGACTATTATTCTTGATTAGGGTTGTGATTACTGATATTTCAGAGAAAAAATACTCTTGATTTTATAAAGCATTATAAATTGGATTGACTAACTGAATTCAGCAGCAGATAATAAAGAGCTCTAGTTTGTAAATGCTTATTAATTTGTTCATGAAAATAATCTGAGTAAAAGCAGTAGGGGTTACTTCGTATTCAAAAGTGTGAAGCATCTAGTTTGTGTGGCAGTTATTAATAGGAAATCCTCACTTCAATCCAACTGTAACTCCCTCACTTGGCAAAACTTGAGGAAACTACATGTACCTGACTGTATTTGGCAAATTAAAAAAAAAAAAAAATCATATTACAACTTACTCTTGTTTGAATGTTAAAAAGTTTCCACTTCTCAGAGTCAAAGTAATTAAGCAAGTAGAAGGCTAACAAGTACTTAAACTTTCAGATAAGCTTTAAACTGCTCTAACCCATTACACAGTATTTAGGCCATGTATTTGCAATTCACAGATACCTGCATCTTCTGCAACAACCCTCTTATGGTGTTCAATATAGTAATTTATTTTCATAAAAAGGCTTTTTTTGAAATGCATATAGATCATACTTTAATGTGATCATAGTTTGTATTTTGGTATTGAATCACTGCAGTTTTAAGATGAAAGGATTTTACTTGTAGCAATTTTTCCTGCCATGAATTTTGTTACATTTTATGTTGTGAAAAGAGAGCCGTTTGCTCCCAGTATTTGGGAATTAGAGATCATGTGACAGTTCTCTTTCATGACATATACCATGTGGATATTAGCTTTTAACAGAGGACTGTGTTCAAGTTTGATGGGTTTTTTTCTCTATTTGTTTTTGTTCAGAGGAAGGGCAAAAGGTCAGTCAGAAGCTCACTAGAGATCTTGAAGGTCTTTTTGCATTTGGCATCAATTCACCTGCTTGTTTCCATGTTCAGATGATGCCTTTAGAGAAAAAATTTGAGTTGGACAAACGAATTTTCTGAGGAGGTAGATTTAGCACAAGGCTAAAGTGCTAAATAAGTGATTTTCTCCACAAGTATGGAGTAAGAGGAGAAGAATTCAGAAAAAGGGAAAAACTGTATTGTGCCTGCAACAGTTTGGTTTTCTGACTTCCTCCGCTACAATGGGTTTTCTTTTTTCTGAAGTGAAAACAGAACCCATCTTTCAACTCTTGATAAATAAGGTCTTTTATACGTGATGGACTCTGTTGCCTGCTCTCAATGCCTTTATACGTGAGTTGTTGCTTACAGTAAATACTGTGCACACAACCAGGTATGGCTACCCTTGTCTGATAACATCTGTGTGGTACAAATATGCATATATGCATAAACACTTACATCTGATTTGCATATATGCACATATAATCATACTTGTGTTTACAGCACAAAATTGTATTGTTCTATGCATATATTATTGTATATTATGCATGTATTGTAATCTGTTTGCATATGCAGTTACTAACTTTCTATTCCCGTTTTGTTTTTCTTTCCTCTGTCGTGGAGGATACAATCTTCTACTTCAATGTGATAATCTCTTAATGTCAGTTTCATTTAAAACTGTCTTTATGTTGAATTATATTTGTGTACAGGAAGATGGAACTACTTCACAGTTTCAGGTGTGATACCATATCTGATGAGGAAATAATCCCTTTCTTGGTGTGGTATTATTTAGAAATTTCACGCTGCCTTTGTGATACCTTGTACAGAAGCTGTCAAATCATAAAGTCAGTTAATAAGCCCTCAATAAGTTGAATCAATTGGCAATGTAAACCTACTTCCTCTAGTTTCTTTCCTTTACACTTCGTTTTATATTATGCTTATGCTTTTATTAATACAGCAACTAAAGTAGCTGTTCAAATTAATTTAATGTATAATTACTTGTTCTGTTTTGTTGTTTTCCAGCTCCCTCAGGCACAAAAGGTAAAATATTTTAATCAAATCCTAGTCATTCCAAGTAGTCACCAGTGCTTCACATTTCCATGGTGGTGTGAGTGCGGTACAGGTGGTGATCAGTGAAACACTTCACTGTCACAGGGGCTCTGAGCCGGGCCCCAGGAAGGTGCCTGGCTTTGAGCCCAGCTGAATACCTGCTGAGAGCAGCTCTTCAAACATATGAGTTAATTTAACATGCCAGGCATCCAGTAGCCTACAACTTCAAAACAACAAAGAGGCTGTATTATCAACAATTTGAAATAATAGTAGGGATTAAAAAAAACCCCAACCCACTCCATTACTCCATGTGAAACATTTCTGGATCTGTTGTAGAGACCGCAGAACCCATGGTACAGCTGGTACCCTTTCACTGCTCCCCACTGTATCTACCAACACACCCCTGAACACATTTGGCATTTGACCTCTCTAACAGGTTGCATACTTCTCATACAATGTGCTCTTGCCTTTAAACCACTTGTGCATCGATATGGTGTTACCAGAGTCAGCTCTGCACAGGTCAGCACAGGCACTGTGGTAAAGTTAAGGATGCTTGATGTCTGTTGCATCGTCCTTATGTATTTCACAAATATAATCAAGGCTTCTAGAAACTAGGAAACCTAGCTGGTGTTTTGTGCTTTTGGTAAAAAAGTATTAAATGTTAAAAAGGAATAGAATATGCTGGGCAATTGCAACATTCACTTGTCCAAGTCATTCTTATTGTTCTTGGTAAAGCACCTTCAATAAGAAATGTCAGAGCAATTAGTCAGTTTGACCTCACATTCATGGATGATGATAAAAGTTTAATTTTTAATGAAAGCTATAAGTGAAGTGATTTTTCTCTTTATAGCTTTCCAAGAAAGCTGAGGGCATCCACAGATCTCAGAACTTCACTAATGTATCTCAGCCACTTTTTCGTTTAAAAAGCAAGAAATACGAGGATGTTGGTTTTGCGGTTTGGCTTTTTTATTTTTTTTTTTTCCTTCTTGAAATAAAAGGCTTCAAGAAATATTTTGTGTGCAGCTTTCTGGAAAAGTTGAAGGACCAAAAGAGTGGCTAGACTAGCTAACTTTGGCTTTTTCATTTTCACCTACTTGTCTAAACGTTTGTGCCAAATGCTTCTCTTAATAGTTTGCAGAAGGAAGAGAGAGTCAGATTGTGGTGTGCTCGTGTAGAAAGTACAACCAGTCAGGCTGTTTGTCAGCTTGTGCCATGTGGTGCTGTATTACCTGTTCTGATGGCTACAATTCTGAGCTATTAAATAATATCCTGGTACAAATTACTAAAGTTTGCCGTTAGTGAACACAATTTTCATAAAAGGTCAAAAATGCCAATTTTCAGTGGTTTTACCCCTAGATCAAACAAATGCAGAACAAACCCCACATATTTTTATATGCACTCATAGCTGACTACAGTCTCGTTGACTTCTGTGCAGAGAAAGAGGAGAGGGGTGGGAAGGAAGGAATGGGATGGGGAGGGGGGACAGGTACAAGTAATCCTCCAGGTCTTTTGATAACTTTAGGCAAGAAATATGCCTTTTAGTAAGTGTGGCCTGGCAGCTTATGAACAAACCAAGATAATCTCTCTTGCTCTCTGCAAGGTAAAGGGAAGCAGCACAGGGTTGGTGCATGCCTTTATGAATGACTTAGTCACTGTTTTGCCATATGGTGTCTGAACTTACGCTGTAATTTTGCTGGAATCTATGTATCATCTTGCAAATGTTTTCTCTATAAACATTTCAAACAGTCATGTCTCTCTAAACATGTTCACTTTAATCTTTAAGTGATCCGAAAGAAAAATGTGGCATTTCAAGTTTACCTTTACTATTTCATATCTATTATAAATAGTTCACCATCTTGATGAAATGTGTTTTTTTCTTATATATGGGACACTTTGGCTTTAGACTTTTCAGTGTTTAGTCAGTGTTCTATGGTGATTATCTATTGAGTTTGAAGACCTGTAGGTTTTCAACTGTCTACAGCAGCTAAATAAAAATTAAACCTATTACATTTATGCTGTCTGCTCTTAGTCAAACTGGTGCAAATTCAGAATTGGAGAGCAGGTGAAATGAATAGTGATGAATTTATGATGTCTGTTGCACCATTATATTTGCCTTGAAAATATCTTTGTGGTATTCCCTATACTTAAAATAGAAAACACCATAGAAACCAAATCAAACCAACCACCCACCCAACAAGCCAAAAAACACCAACCAAAAACTCACCAGAGTTTCAGGCTCTGATTTGATATGGTTATGTTACTTTCAGAACAAAATACATACGGAAG
Organism: Sylvia atricapilla; assembly: GCF_009819655.1. Taxonomy (NCBI): domain Eukaryota; kingdom Metazoa; phylum Chordata; class Aves; order Passeriformes; family Sylviidae; genus Sylvia; species Sylvia atricapilla. The sequence goes on along the minus strand of NC_089150.1, from coordinate 13,784,637 downwards.
AGTTAATGTATCTAAAAGGAAGAACTGCTACCAGCCAAATGAAACAAATTTATCTGAATTTATTTTGTCCTCTGCATTTCTTTTATGCATGTTTTTAGGTAGCCATCCCACCGGGCTGTGAAAATAGCAGTAAGATGAAATAACTTATATTTACCACTTTTCAAATTTGTTCATTTTGATTTCCAAAATGACCTTCATCATTGAAACAGTTACGTTAAACAGCTTTTTGTATGCACTGAAGAGCAAAAGCCATTTTTCCTTAATAGTTCAAAAAGGTGTTTTGTTTCCTAGTAGGAAAGCTTTATTTGCTTTCTTGAGCTAACACAGCAGGATTCAAAAGCTTTTGCCCTACTCCTGCTGTGATGTTTTGTTCTACTTAGCTTGAATGAAAAGGTAGAAGTGAATAAATTAGGCACATAAATCAGAAGTAGAGAGTTTTTAGGAACATTTAAGAATTTTTTTAATGCTTCTCTCATGAATGGAACCTTTTTCCTCCATATAGAAATGTTTTAATGATATTGCCCAAAAGTTTCTGACAGCTTTCTTCTCTCTTTCTGTGTTATCCTTAACTTCTGTGAGTACTGCTGTGCCCTCCTCATATCTTGATGCTATCATCTTTCACCCCTTTTGGAGGATCATTTATCATTCCCTGCATCATTTACCTTATACTTTGAAGAGTTGAATTAACTGTCACTGGGAATAGAAAATAGAAAATTTGGAAAGTGGTGGTTTCATTGAAGTGCAGGACTAGTGATTTTAGCACTTTCATAAAATTATAACATTTAAGTGGAGTCTAATGGAGTACAAAATAATCATAAAGTAAACAGTTTGATTTAGCATTCCTTGGGATCTATTTCCCCCCCATGAGATGCTATTGTCTTTGTTTTGTAATGTATATTTGGTTTCTATTCAGAAAACCATGTTAAAATTTTCACTTACATGTAAATTGCAATCTTAATTTCCAAATTTCTCTCTCACACTCCTCAAAAAGCGAACTGATTTGTAATAACATTTTTGAATCAGCAATTTGCAAACTCCAAGTACTACTTTGCAGTATAAGGGACTTTTTTTTGTTTACTCTGTGTGTCAAAGACAGAAACATCTCTTTAATATAAGACACTCACACAGATTCCTGTATTGTCCCAGACCATAACTGTGCCAAAATAATAGATATTCCTTATTCTTTTAGTCCATATAAAACAAATTCCAATTCTCTGAGGCTTCCAGCCTGCCTCATGTCTCTGATCAGCACATAAATGTGCAGTGGTCACAGAAGACAATGTGAAACAAATCTATACAGAGTGGGCAAAGGAGGAAGGGGGGTTGGGTTGGGCAGGTGTGTCAGAACTTCTGGACAACCCACTGTAACTTGTCTCAAATTCCTCTTTCCATAATGGCAACACCTCAGAAAATGTTTATATTCTTTCCTGGTTCAATTCTGGAATCTGCCTTACTCTTTGCCCTGAGAGATGGATGCTAGTTCTGGGTGTGAGACTAAGTGGCTTAACTCTAAGGGGATGATTTTTATTTGTTTTTTGGGAAGATCTACTTGGGGTTGTTCTAGGGTGGGGGGGAGGGGTAACTCTGTACAGAAAGGAATTAAAGGGAAAATTGTTGTAGTTAAATCTATTTCTAAAGGGAGTTTTTCCTCCAATTATAAAACTATTATCACTAGGCATTAGAGAGCTGTGCCTTTTTCAGAGAGCAAGTTCTGGTTTTTTATTCTGAACAGCCAAGAGACATTTAGCCTGGGAATGCATTTTTTCCTCAGTCTTGAGATTTATTTTCTTTCAAACGTTTGTTATTTTTTGCTAAGCATTTTATCACGCTGAGTGTCCATAGCCCTTGGGTAGTTGCCCATCTAAAACTGTGACCACCGTCTCTTTCCAATAGAAGAACATTCTGGGGTAAATCACTGATGCTGTCTCCTACATTCATCAGTTAGACTAGATAGTAACTACATTATGATGAGCAGTGACCCAGTAAAACATTGTAAATACAAATCCCTACTCATCCAGTTATTTGCTGACTCCACTTATGGAAGTGGTCAACAACCTGTTCATCTTCCAAACAAATAAAAAAATCAAACAGGCTGGATTATACAGTTGCAATTCTATAGAAATGATTGCAGCAGCCAGCTCTAGTTGGTACTTGTAGATAACAAAATTACAGGGCAATCACTCTTGCCTGCTTCCATAGTCAGTTTTGAGAGTTAATGAGCAGTGCTTTGATAAATTCCCAGGAACTCCAGATTGTGTGGGTTTTTTTCTCCTTGTAAAGAATTTCAAGGACCCTAAAACTCTACTGAGAGTTCCTTGGTTTTATCCTATCCATTGAATTGTTTCTAGTGATATCATGAGCGTGAGTGGACTTGTAAATGAATACTGTCCTGGTACTTGACAAAAAACATGATGTCAGAGAAAATTACCCAGGGCAATCATATAAAATCTCTAAGTGCCCCAAAATGTCACCTTGTAATCAGCAGAGTGCTCTTCCACTTCCTGGGCTCCTCTCCACACAAATCATGTCACTGTGCTTGACTCTACTACTCTGGCCAAGGAGTGGAAATTCCTGCATTGGTTTGGCTGCATTCGAGTTTCAAGTGCAACCTTTGAACCCACAATGTTTTGCCAAGTTTTGGGGTTTTGTTTTGTTTTGTTTTTTTAATAACTTACTTTTCCTTGATAGATCCAGGATTATATTAGGGTTAGAATTATCTCGTCTTGCTAACAAGGAAAACAAACATAAAAAAAGGAAATATGATCATAAGTTCATTCCACCTCATATCCCTAGTGATTCCTTATCAGATGTAAACCTTCTTAACTCTAAATCCTATTTGTGTTCCTTTCTAATGTCTGCAAACATTCCTTCTCACCATGAGATAGTTCCATGCCTCAGGTAATATACTTGTTTAAGAAACTTAAAATCCCCCTGAAGAAGATTGGGAGATGCAGGACATACAGTTTTCTAGATTTTGTTTTTCTGATTTGTTAATGTGGAATATGCTTCATAAGGTATCTTTATCATAATGTAGGAATTGTTTTCTGAGAATGTGGGGAGCCAATTGCTATTTCTTCATTGTAAGAAAACATTTGTAAACACAAACAAAGCAAAAAAATAAATTGCAAAAGTTCTAAAATGAAAAAAAGAAAAAAAAAGATATTAGAAGTTCTACCTGAGTGCAGAAAACATGACAGAGATGTAAGAGTGGTAGGAGAATATCACAGTTGCCACTGGGCATGAGTGTCACCTACAGTATTGCATAGCAAGATCATCCTTATTGCTGCATTCAACTGGCTGAATACAGGTGCAGCAAAGCAGAATTTATAACTGTAACTGTCTGTGTCACACTTTCACATGCTGGATAAACCTCTTCAGCTTTAATATCTGTCCCTGGGGACAGAAAGGGTTGAACAGTAACTCTCCACCTCCTGGTTGTGTTTCACACATCGCTGGGGTGTGATCGCCGGGCACAGAGCAGTGCTGGTCTGGAGCACCCCAGTGAGTTTCTGCCTCAGGGCAGAGGTTCAGTCTGAACAGGGAGGAGACAATTGAGCACTCTCACTGTCCTGTGGCCAGTGATAAACATCTTACATGTCTCTCTTGAATGGAACCAAGGTCAGGAGATCTGTTTTCTGCCTAAACTGAAAAAATGTATTGAAACATGATGTGCAGAATCAACTAATGCTTCACGGCACCTCTTTGTCCAGCAAATTGAAAGCAGCTGGAGCAAAGGTGCTCCTGGGACTGCCCGAGTTCCCTCACCCCTACAGTCCAGCCCTGGCTAGCTATGGACCTCGGGGGGAAATCTAGGCTAGAACGAAGTTAAAAGACATAAAGGCGCTCTTAATCCTCATGGGACACAGTCCCACAGCTTTAATGTAGAACCTACACCTTGGAGCCCAGAAGGAAAAAGGCGGCAACACCCCCCTGTGCAGGGAGTTTTAAACCCTAGGGAAGAGGGGAAGGGGGGGGTCTGTTGACCAGTGTGGATGGACCCAGGGAGAGGGAAGAGATAGGGGGTATCAGATGAAGGGGAGTCAAAGACTCATGGGAAGGTGCAACCGAAAAACACCCAATGCTAAACGAACTATTTCGTGCAATAGAACAGGGACCTTTACTGGCTGTCCCTTTGTGCTGCTGTGTGAGCTGAGATCTCGGTTTGGACCAGAACAAAGCACACACAGCTCATGACCTCTTGCTCTTCGCTGGGACAAACCAGCCCGAGGCAGCTTTGGCAGAGCTGACTGGGAGGGATGTGGAGCTCCAGCTGCTTTACTATTGCTCTTCCCGCTTCCACAACCATCTTAGCCCCTGCTCTCTCCCATGGCAGACTGCAGTCGGAGAGAGGATGAGGTGTCTTTCCTGTAGTGGAGGGGCTGGGATGGGCAGAGCTGGTTCAGTTCAGATGGGGCCGGGCTGGGCTGGGCTGGGCTGGGCTGGGCTGACTGCAGGTCCAACTACATCAGTGTCATTTGGATAAATTGCCTTAGCTCATTTAAAATGGAAATAATGTAATTGAAAATTGCAATCACATGCTTGTAATTGTCCCTTAGTTCTCAGAGACAGTATTTCTTTTTCATATATAGCTCGCTGATGATCAGGGATTGGTGTTAATGACAACTGTTGCCATGCCAGTATTTAGTAAGCAAAATGAGACTGTAAGTATTCAGATTATTTCTGTCATATGATAGTGGTGTGACTGATGTGAAGTTGCTTTCATGGATCTAATAAGATTTTAGCCAACTCTATTTTTTTTCTCTTTTCTTCTTATTTTGTCTGCAGTTAGTATTCCTTTATTAGAATAAAAATTTGGACAAAAAAATCCCAAATACCTATACTCTAGAAACCATGGTAAAATGATGAAACCCTGTCTAAGGGAAAATCTCAGATGACACTATGCCTTACGGCTTTCTTATTTCTGTATTAATTTTTTGTAGCAAATATCAAATATTCTATAAAATTTTCCTCTTTGCTCTGATATAACTCAGAATTTTATTAGTTTTATATCTATTATATGTGTATCTATTTATCTTTAGTAATTCAACAGATTGTTAAAGAAACTTAAGTGTACTTTCCCCTTAATGCTTCATCTTTCTCTTTTGTTTATCAAATAGTAGGAGAAATTGGGAAAGACAGGAAGAAATATTTTTAACAGTAGTTTTTAATTTCAAACCTATTTGCATGTGAAAGGGTTCAGTAGAGGGACTCACCAGCTATTAAAACCTTGCATGCCTTTTCTATGTGCACTGTAAATAAAGCAGAAAGGAGCAATATTATTGATTTAATTACTGTTTGATCAGCTGAGTTGTAACAGTGTCTGCCTTCCCCACTTTTTAAATAATTTGTCTGTTATCTGTTCAATTCTGCAGTGTAGCTGCAAGGTGAAATAAGTTGTAAGAATGTTTATTATTATTGTGGTTCTGAGTGCATCTTTTATTCTTTTCAGAGGTCTAAAGGGATTCTCCTGGGAGTAGTTGGCACAGATGTTCCAGTTAAAGAGCTTTTAAAAACTATTCCAAAATACAAGGTAATACACAAATGGTTTATATATAATTTATATTCAGTATAATGCCTAAAATATAACGTAATCAATTTAATATTTTGTTATTGTTTATACTTACATAGCTCCATTATTTCACCCATTTTCCTCTGGAATTTTACCTCTGTCATATGTGAGACCAAGTGCCATTTTTAAAACCTAAGTTAATATATGGCCTGATCTTCACATTTTTGTGGATCAGTGTGGGCTAAAAGGTAATAATAAACACTGTCCATATTAAAATAATGTAATTATAAACTCAATGAAGTTATCAAACTTTGAAATTTAGCCAGAATATGAGCCAAAATGACTAAAAAAAATCATGCTGAAAAATTGCATAACTTTTAATACAAACCTATCCTTAACGTGGCTTTAGGCTGTCTGTTTGTGTATAATTCTTCCTGTCCCAATTCTGTGTCTCCTGGAATTAAAGAAAGTGGCACATTGCAGGAACTTAAACAAGTTCCTGCTTCACCAGACTAGTGCTTCCTTCTCTCCTACCCAGTTTTTGTTAGATATTTTCCCCCACTTAGTTTTCCAAAGTCAGTGACAACTTTACAATAAAATTCTTAAAAGTGAATTATCATAAAAATTTTCAGAATTTGAACCACTATATCTCTTGTGAAATATGTTTTATTCAGTAAAAGTAAGCTTCAGGCAAACACAAAATATAATTACTTTTCATTTACATTTAATGCAGTACATTAGTACTTCACTACTTCTCCGTGTCTGAAATATTTTACTATAGTACTCTTCTACTCACAAAAATCAATTTTTTTTTCCAGTTAATTCCTAGTGGATTTTTTTTTTTGCCTGACTAACAAGCATGTAACACAATATTGTAGGCAGGCTTTGCTAAAGAGGCCAGCCACTGGAATAGCTGCATTTCAACAGCACCTGTACTGAGCATAAATTTGTATATCATAGAAATTGTCTTTTAACTGTCTGCTATGTTCTCGTTTAGTGATTTCTAAGAGGGTGGAGGAAGAACTGACTTGTGAATGCCTTCCAGTATTCTCAGACAAAAATTCCTCCTATCAATTTTAATTCTAATTTGAATACATTAGGATTTACCCAATTACTTTTTGAATCAATATACAGTAACTTGGAAGTTTAAATTAAACAAGAATTTGATAAAAATGAAGCATAAAAAAGAGTGTCAGCTATATTGATGAGGTGAATTGGAGTAAATTCCTGTGATCTGGATCCCACTAGCACAGGGGCTGGGCAAACCCAGCACAGAAAGGCTGTCCGAGGTTCAAAGAAGTTGGAGGCTATAGGAAGAGGCAGCAGGTAACTCCACACTGAAACAAGAGCAGAGTGACAGAGACACTGCAGTTCCCAGCAATAACAGGGAACTCTCTCAGTGCACAGACCACCAAAGTTTGCTAACAGCAACTTATGATATACTTCTGTGCATGCAGAAATACTGCATCAGTAGATGGTAGAGGAGAAAGGAGCAAAATTTGTTCTCTTGCTAAATTTGGAGCAATGGACACAATCTTTGGAGCTGCCTGTAAGGAGCTGTGGGGAGAGCAAGTTTCATTTGTAGTGAGAAGGAAGAACAATGTTTTGGTACCTGCAGAAATAAAAGCTTGGCTGTGCATGGCTGGATAGAAAAAGCCAAGTAACACTGAGGTTACTCCTAAATGATCTGTAACATTTGAACGTAGTCTGAATATGAGAATCTAGAAAGAGTGGGAGGCCCCAATAATGGGTATTGGAACAGACTGAGACTGCTTCAGAAAAGAAGTTTTTTAAGAATTAGTTTTCTGTGGAAGTAATATATGATCCTCTTGCTGAATATTAGACTTTTTTTGAAGGTATGTTTTATATTGCAGGATGTAGTGCAAGAGAGGATTATTACCAATATCATGCAATGCAGTTGGGTTAGTGAGATCACTTGAGTTATAACTTCCAGTCCCACATGCCCTAAACAAAGACTCTGCAACTGCAAGAGCATAATCACCCCTGGGACCCATTCCTGCAGAGGCAACACGTGACAAAAAATACACACAGGGATATAAAATGATGGTTGAAAATAGAAGTCTGCTGGCCTGGAATTCTCTCAGCTTGGATGAGGTGTATTTTATGCTGAGGAAGATGAATAATAGCAATAAGCTGTTTTCAGCAGTTGTTACCTTGACTAAACATCCCCAGATGTCAGTGGCAGTTTCTCCTGAGTAAGATGGGGTTGTATTTGGTAGTATTTGACTTCCATGTGACATTTAACAACAGTTAGAAAAAGGCTTTTTTTGTTCCTGAATCTGTGATTTAGAGACATAATTCAAGGTTTAAAATGGCAATGCTGCTGTAAGTGGTAGCATATCTCAGACACTGCAGAGACTGTGCAGTTTCACACATTGCACAGAACATGATAAAATTCTACCCTCGCATCCTGTGTAGGCCTCAAACAGGCAAATGCTTTTTTCCTGTGAAATATACCACCCACATTTGTTTCTTTACCTGACTTCCATTGCCTGGATGTCATTCTGCAGTTATCAACACAGATAATTACACTTGAGATCTGATATTTAGCCAACAGCTCGTTCCCTTGTCACACTATAATAGTTAAAATATGTCCATTGTTATTATTTTGGTTATCCCTCCTTTATGAAGAGATGCCAAGAACCTATCACCTTCTATTGCTCTCACTGAAGTTTATTGCTATAGGAAAACCACTAATTTATGAAACAATCTTCTGTGTGGCAGTTACAGTTGACCATATACAAGCATCCACACACAGACACTATAAATTAACCTGGAATGTTTTTTACCTGTGACCTTGCCATAATATCATACTCTGGTTTATATTTCCAGAAAATTCCAGAATCTGACAGGTTTGTTCTCCCTTTTGCCTCCTAGAAAGGATTCTGACTTTTCAGCCTTGCTCAAGTTGCTTCATGTCAGACAAATTCCTAAAGACCCACTTCAACAGAGCATTTAAGAATGCACTCAAGTGAAATCACAAGATTAAGTAGTGAGAAGTTTAAAGTAAATATCAAAGCAAGATAGTTCTGGATTTTCAAGTTCCTTTTGTTTGTTTTTTGTTTGGTATTTAATACCTCAGTGTATTGAGATGCTTAAATAAAAATACACAGGATATTATATTATCTGAAGAATTGAAAAAATATTTGCAAAATATACATAGTGAACATGTAGAAAATGTCTATATTAGCAGCATGTTCATGCTAAGAAGGGATGTTTGAATGAGCACATGAAGAATTTAAAGGTTCATTCATTGTGTTCAGTGGATGCAATCAGTTGTGTAGTAGGCATATTGTTAAACATTTAAAATATTTTTGTTTAAATAAGTACAATGCTAAATTGGGGCACTGTTAGGCCTCATCAAAAATCTCATTGCTCTCAAGGAATCTCCCATAGTTCCACTTGGTAGAAAGATGTAAACTTAGAGGAAATTCCTTAGCAGAAATAGCTGCCTTTTGTGGCTCAAGGTGCACTGCATTTAGCAGGGAGCCTTTAAGATGGGAAGATGTAAATATCATATTGACAGGTAACTGTTGCTCACTACAGCTGCACTTTCCTTATCTTTAAGTGGTTCTTTAACAACAAGTGAAGAAAGCTGTACACTCCTGGGAATAGGGCAATTTATGATATTCCAGTATCTCTTTGCCCTGGCCCATGTTCTTTATGCCACATGCTATGGCATCTCATATATAGCTATATTATATATGGATATATATATAATAATTGACTCTGTCACACATAGGAACAAGGATTGCCCTGGATAGCAGAGTTCTGGGACAGTGTAAAATCATTCTCTATGCTTAATTCATGACAATGACTCATTTGCAAAAAATGTCAAGGATTTTTACCTATGTTATAGCAAAACATTTTGTGAATAAGGGCTGTGAAAGTCAGGTGCTCGGGACAGCCAAATAATTGCCTGATTTTGTTTTGTTTAAAGTCTTACTGGAGACCATGCTAATTAGTATTTATTTCTCATTTACTTTTACAGTTAGGTATTCATGGATATGCTTTTGCAATTACAAACAATGGATATATTTTGACTCACCCAGAACTTAGGCCTTTGGTAAGAATGCTATTTACTGATCTGTTTTATTTAGCTGTATGTGTTGCATTTGGTTTTTTTCCAAGTGTGAATAGCCTTCATTAAAAATTAAATACAATGGAGCAGATACTTTATATTGTTTCATAACCCGTCGTAGTTCTTGGTAAACTTATCTCTGGAAACGACACTAAGCATGAAAAAACCCCTAGGAAAATAAATATACAAGTTGCTTCTGCAAAAGATGCAGACCTCCATTACTGCAAAACAGCAAAGCCAAGAATTGCTATAATTATGTTCATTTTACATTGAAATGGAATGTTGGAATGCTCTAGTGCTGTGTAATAAGCCCTATTTGTCATGCTAAAGTGTTAAAGTTAAGTTAATATATATGCAGAAATTTCAATAAAGCATATTTTTAAGCAAAATAGGAACACCAGGGATTTTCTGTACTAAAAGAGAAATAGCAACAAATTTTACCTTTAGTTTTCCTTATCATCTTGCTTGCACTAATCACAGCAACAAAAATAAAGTTGCTGTTTTGCAAATGTTTATCAAGTTAACACCCCAGAGGGCTGGTACATTCCTGGTTGCATCATTGTTTAGGAACAACACTGGCAAGTGTTCCATCACCACTGGTTCCTAGCAAAGCACTGGCATTAATGGTTTCACTGCTGCGTCCACATGGCTGCCACATGTGTGTCTCATGCAGGAACTCCCAGCAATGCCCAGTTCCAACAATATTTCAGTAGAAAACAGAAATATGAACTGGGTGGATAATTTATTTTGAAAACAAAATTATTGACGAGTATGATTTTTTATGTCATTAGCATATCTGAAGTCTTCACTGAGCAAAAGAATTTGTCTAAGATTTGGGCAAGGAATTACACACTAAATTAACATTTATATTTGCAATTAGTTTGGTTTTTAACTGGAGCAGAGCTTATGAGAAGTGCAAGAAAGAAGCTTCAATGGGTGAATCTGACAAAGTTCTCTCTCTACATCATGAGAGTTGGATAACGCCTGTCTTTGCTGTAGTGTCCCTTTCTCTTTGGGAAAATTACTTACTTTACTTACTTTGGGAAAAACTGTTAGTATTTATTCACTATATAATAGATATTTTATAAAACAGAAGGTAATGAGGTCCAGGAACTGTGGATAGTTCTGAGTTAGGCTGACTTACTCTCTTCCTAATTTCTGCTGCTTTGCTTTGGTAAGGCAAAAGGTGGTTTGCTGTTACTATCCCTCACCAAATGTACATCTTGAAGGCACTTACTTCATTACCTTATACATTGGAATCTCTTTTTAAAATCAAAATGTTGGTCAGTAGCCCATAAGCTGTCAGCTAGGGGAACTCATTGTGATATATTCATGGTCTGTTCATTTCAGGTTTTTGGAAGAGTCATTTTTACCTCTGGGTTCTGTCAGTGGTGGGTAATGAGAGTCTCCTGTTGACTTCAGTGAAGTTTTTGAGAGTGAAGTGATTGCTGGCCTGGGCCCTTGGTTTAATATTGCAGGCCAAATCCTGATACCATTGTAAGATTCCATGAAATTTGTGACAATAACTATGTGAAAATAGTGTAGATCTGGAATTAGATAACTCACTAAAGATACTCTCTAAAATTATTTCTGTCTTAGATTTACATTCAAGTCTCATTGATTACTGACTTGATCCACTCCGGTTTATCCTGTTAGGTTTTCTGGCAGTGATGTAAAACTAGAATATTACTGAATTACTGCATTCCTAACAGCATATCTGTTAGTTCTGGAGCTGATGTACTGCTTTTTAAGGGATTGTCTTCTGGGACACAGAGCAGAGAGGCAGGATAGCAAACAGCACAGAATGCTTCCTGTTAGATTTTTATCTAACACTGAACAGTGTCATTAAGCTGGCTGCATTTTTGTGCTGATTATTTTATTTGGTTTATATCTAAAAATGCTTTTCTGGGAGATTTCGTCACTTGATTCTTCTGCTGTTTCTTTGAATAAACTTGGCTTTGGTGAGGCTGGCAGGCTGGGCGCTCCCGGGAGGGATTGCACGGAGGAGGAAGGTGCCCCCTGAATCCTTAGCGGGGGCTGGAGCAGCCCCGGGCGCTTTCACCAGCCACCGTCCCACAGAGGGGCCGGGAAGCGCCTTTGGGCTCCATTTCTCACAAGACATTTAGCAGCGGGGCGATGAGCCGCGACAAACAAGCCAGTGAACCGCGGCAGCGCGGAGCGGGGCTCCTCCGGCTGTCTGAGGGGACACAGAGCCCTTCGGTGTGAGGGGACAACACAGAGCCCCGCGGTGTGAGGGGACACAGAGCCCCGCGGTGTGAGGGGACAACACAGAGCCCCGCGGTGTGAGGGGACAACACAGAGCCCCGCGGTGTGAGGGGACACAGAGCCCCGCGGTGTGAGGGGACACAGAGCCCCGCGGTGTGAGGGGGCACAGAGCCCCGCGGTGTGAGGGGACACAGAGCCCCGAGGTGTGAGGGGACACAGAGCCCCGCGGTGTGAGGGGACACAGAGCCCTTCGGTGTGAGGGGACAACACAGAGCCCCGCGGTGTGAGGGGACACAGAGCCCCGCGGTGTGAGGGGGCACAGAGCCCCGCGGTGTGAGGGGACACAGAGCCCCGCGGTGTGAGGGGACACCGGGCCGCGGTGTGAGGGGACACAGAGCCCCGCGGTGTGAGGGGACATCGGCCCCGCGGTGTGAGGGGACACAGAGCCCCGCGGTGTGAGGGGACACAGAGCCGTGGTCTGAAGGGACACTGGGCCCCCCGGTCCCAGGGGACAGGGCCCCGCTGTCCTGCGCTGCAGTGCGGGCGCCGGCCGGCAGGTGGTGCCGCAGCTCCGCCCAGGGGCGCTGCCCCGGGCCGGGCTCATCCCAGCGGGAGCCCCGGGAAATGGCCCTGGGCACCGGCCGGCCGGGCTGGAAAGCCTTTGCTTCCCTAAGGATTGTCTTCATCTTCTTTCTCAAACGATTTTTCGATTTTTTTCTTCTTCTTTTTTTTTTTTTTTTTTTTTTTTTTTTTTTTTTTTTTTTTTTAAATTGCCGTTTTAAAGTCTTTCCTACCGAGAGTAGCCCAGTGGGAAACTCCATAGACTATAGCTGGTGGGAAAGATAATTTTTTTATACTTTTTTTTTTTTTTTTTTTTTTTTTTTTTAATACTGTGCTGGTTTTTTTTTTTTCCCTGTTGTACGGAATACTTCTATATGCTGAGCTTGACTAAAAGTCTAGATTTTTACAGAGTGGCATTTTATTTTCCACGAGAGAATATTTTCAGTTGTGTGATGTAGTTTGGAATTTCATATCCCGTTGAAAACCACGACTTACTGCTAATAAAAATAAAAAAAAAATACTGTTCGGGAGTTCAAAAGTGAATTTCAGATTTTTCTTAACTTTTTGTCTGAGGCTCCTTATCTGTATTGAAATGTGCACAGGAGGACACAGTTTTTGTCATTTGTCAACTTGGCAGATTTAATCTGCTTTGCAGGAGCCTCTTAACACTTGCGGTGTGTGCCAGGTGTTAGACTGTTAGATTTTAAAATGAAAATATGTCATGGTGATGATGTTGCCGTTTGGCAAAGAAATTAGTTTACTGAATGTAAAGGAAGGATGAGAAACAAGGGATAAATACTTTTTTTTGTGTCATTATAAACAACCACCACATTAATGGTGGCTGATTGATCATCACTGCAGCTACCACTCTGCAATCTGTTAAAGGTGCCAGAGAAGAACGGCTTTCTTTGGGAAGTGGAGTGGGATTGCAGAGAGATTAAGGAATGTCCCTGGAAGATGAGTGTCTGCCACAGTCACAGATTGCCACCGTGGTGAACCTTATCTGGTGTTAGGGGTTTGTGCTTTGCCTCCCAGCACTAATGTTTGTGTGGTTTTCAATAAATAATAGCAAGGTTGCTACCAGTTTTCTCTGAAGTCTGTGGCTTTTTTGATTTATAGTTAGCAATGGGATTGTATTTTTGTTCAGGGAGTGGAACAGGGTTGGGTTTTTTTTCAGTAATTACTAGGATAGTTTAGGGTAGAATACACAGAGTTCCTGAACAGGGAGCATGAGTTTCTTAATTAAAGAAAATATGCATTTAAAGACAAACGCATATGTTCTTGAATAAAATTGTATCTTTTATTTACATTCTACCATTTTTAAAATAAATCTGAGTTTAAAAATGTGTTCTGATTTATTAATTAACATAATAACATCCCTGATTACTAAAGATTTTGTAATATTGCTGGGTTTAAATCAAAATCCTCTATTTCTGAGAGGATTGAGACATTTATTCCTACTCTCAATATAAGCTCTGGAAGGCTTGTAACAAGGTTTATGAATGGCTGTTTTGAATGTTCTTACTGTTGTAAATTAATTCAATTGATGCCTTGCTTTCTATACAAGGATGCACATCTTAACTTTGATCAGTCTTGACTGGGGAAGTTACAGCTAGAAAGCAAAGCCTTTGTATAATATTGCAGTGCCCTCACCAAAATATATTGGTGGTTCAGGTGCCTGAGTAAATTACCATTTCAGCCTCAGAATGGGAACTGTCACCATGTGCTGTGTTAAGCTAAAGGACCTGGAATGTTTGAAGATTCTAGATCAGTCTGAAGTCTTTTGTAGCTGTAAATTTTGATAAAATTTGTTTCTCCTAATACAGGAAAACAGAGAAATCCGAGTGTCAGGGGACACATTAATGCCCCACTTAAGCAGTGTTAGCCTTTCAGAAGCAGCAAATCTCATTTCTCTCTGGGGAGTCCCGCCTGGAACATAAGATAACCTACACTTACCCTTGCTTTATTCATTGACTCCATAAAACTCTACAGCTGTAGCTGACAGCAGAATATTTAAATGATTTGAGCAGTGTAAATGCCTCACGTTCATTTAAATAACTGAAGAATTCAATCACTTGAATGCCAATGATTATTCCTATTGGAGTTTACATTTCAAAAAAGACAGCCCATCTGAATCCCTGTGAGAGCATTAAATTGCTATCTAATTAGAAGTGCAAAATTACATATATTTAAAAGATAATTAAAGGTTTGAAGGCTGTTGAATAACTGGTCGTACATATAAATGAATCACTGAAAATTTGTTAGCAATATGTGAAGCTTTCTTTTATTCTTTGCTTTCAGCTTTGAAGTTAGGTATAACTGAGCTCATGGGTTTAAGTCTGGTAGTATTAAGATAAAAGCAGATGTTTTTCATTATTTCTACTCAAACCCCAAATAATTATAAGCAGCTGCCAGTTTTACATAATCCCAAATGATAAATCCCGAGAATGCAAATAAAATCCCAAATAAAGAGGTTGTTTTCTTCAGTGAAGTAAATCACATCCATGTTGCTGTGATAATTGACTGCAATCCACCTGAGAATGTGAGCTCAGCTCATGAACTTCTTGGTCAGGCTCAAGGTGTGTAAAACTGGTATTTTGTATTGACTTTGACTTTACCCTGTATATTTCCATATTGCTTTATAATTTTAAACATTACTGCACAATTTGAAAAGCAAACACATTTTAGGATGGTAAGGAGATAACTAAATACCTGTGGCATAAGAATTATTTTATTCTATTGTTTTGTTAGAGGGTTGTCCTGTGTACCTGAGACATCTAGTAGTTCCTACTTTTTCTCTGCCTCGAAACTTATAATTAAATTATTCTCTTTTCCCTAGCAAATGACATGGCTCCTGTATTCAGCTTTTCTCTGCAGTATTTCTGCAAATTTTATAGTGCAGCATTTTTTCACAGCCATCTGTCATGGAGAATCCATCCAAAACAACTGGTTTTTACTACCAACCATAACCTAGGAACTTCTAGATTAACATCTTAAATAAGAGATTGGTCATGAAAACCTATCTTTGGACAGGGAAGTTGTTTTTCCTATTTTCCTAAGAGAATCAAGGTTTTACCTTTTTAAGTATTAAATTAAGAAAGTGTGTATAGAAAGGAACTTTGGTTTTTGACTGAACACCTGTTAGTGTTCTACTGATTCAAGGCTAAGTGCAGATCAATAAGAGATCATTTGAGGTTGCAAACTAGATGGAAACCGTGAAATTAAAGTATCAGAAATGACAAATCAGGATCATGTGAGCAGAGAAAAAAGTACTCCAAATGAAATAAAGAGCTTAAAGGCCAAGCAGCAGTGATTTAGATTAAAATGCTGCTTCACATGTGTCCCCAGGCAGGATGTTTTGGAGCTAAGTAGCACATGGAGAATGAAAGCTCAGTCACTGGGGGTGATGCTGTATTATCAGGCTATAAGCTGGTGAAGAAAGGAAGGGGATTTTTTTCACTGCTGTTTTTGATTCGTTTGTTTGTTTGGGATCTTTTTGTTTTGTTTGTTTTTTAAATCACACTTTCTGCTTGCACAATCCCCACAGTGGGACAGAGCAGCAGCTTGTGCTGGGGGGGCTGGTGAAGGTCTTGGATGTTGCATTGACCATGGGAAGTCAGGTCTGGTGCAGTTCCCACCCCAAAACCTGCAGATTTTGCGTGACAGTCAAAGCCACCCCAGACAATAAATAAGTGGTAGCTTTAGTGTGCAGAGTCTGAGAGAAGGGAGGGAGCTGAATAACTGCCCAGACCAGAGAATTGCAGTAAATACAGTGTATACAATCTCTGCCTGTTTATTTTAAACTGCATGGAAAAGTGTGTCATTTTAGTTAATTATGCTTTTCCTCTGGTTCATTCAGGCTTTCCTATCAGACTTTGTAGATAAGAATACCTTTGCAGGGTGACTTAGTGCAAGTTACAGTTACAGAAACAGTTATATTGTGTATTTTATTATGTAGAATTCAGCCTCAGCAAAATGTATTTGCGTATGTTCACTTGTCTCCTTAAACAAAAGAAAAAGGAGTCATTCTAAAAGCCTGATGAAATTAACGAACGTGATGAGATTAATACATTATCCAAATTTTGAATTGCTAATTCAAAAAAATGGAACTTTGCTGAATGATGCTATGTTTTAAAATTGGAGGAGCTTTTTCATTAATTTCTTACTTTTGTACACATTAGTAGTTCAGCAATGGAGAGCTGTTCCTTGAAATTATTTTACCTGTCTTTTTACCTACCTTTTAGTAGGTGCTTTCTTTCCATAGTATTTTCTCACAGATGATTCCACATTTTGGCTTAGAAAGTTCACTAAAATCTGGTGATGCTTCCAAGGCTGCTATCACAGCAACTTCCTCTCTCCTACTTCCCCATTATCCAGATGGAGCACGTCTGAGAAATTCCAATCACCTTAGACCCAAGATTGCAGCTGTTAAGATGTAGCTTGCTCTGTCCTTGATCAGATTGCTACACTCTGACTCTATAAACACGTGGCTGGTTATATTCAATGCAGATGGTTTGGGACTACTTGTGTAAAAAAAAAAAAAAAAAAAAAAAAAGAAAATCAAAGCAAAGTTTTTAATCATGGCACATGTAAATGGTTGTGTACAGAGTGGTGAAAAAATGTGGTTCAGTCTTTAAGTGACACATGTCACATGTCTGAATCATCCAATGCTGTGAGAGTCTGGCCCCGTCTCAAACGAAAGATACTGAGTAAGATAAAGCTCATTTTAATGGAAAAACCAAATCATGTGTTTTTCTCACAAACAGTAAGTTAGAATCATTCTGTAGTTTTGAGTGGACCAAAAGTTTCTTCTTTTGCAGCCCAGATATTTAACACTTCTCAGTCTTTTTTTTTTAACTCCCTAGGGTTAACTGCTATATAGTATCACCTCATATTTTATACTAGCCAAAGATTAACAGCACACATTTTAAATCTAGCTCTTTTTCTCTTGTACTTCAATCATAGTAATTTGGTAGAATTCCTAGTTGCTATCTTTCCCAGTGGATCCCTTAATGATTTTTTTCAATGCTATATAGTAATCTTGCAGATGGGTTTGGCTTCAGGCTTCAATCAGCATTTTATAGTTTACCCAGGAACCTCAGAGATAAAAGGTTAGATTAGGTTTGCTACAAGAGAAGAATATATAGATGAATGCTGTTTTTAAAACCTGGGGAACTGCCTCAGTGTCCATGAATAACTTTTACTAAGTAATTAGTTAAGCAATAAAAGCAGAAAGAGGCTAGAGAAGAATGGACATTTCAACATCACTTTTATGAAGTATTTTATATCTGATCTGCTTGCAGTGGTGTTTGATGCCCTGTTTACATAATCATAATGTAAATTTACTGCTGAGAATAAGGTGATATCTTCATGAAGATTATGTATAAATAAATTTTGTATCCTATCCTTCCTGCAAGTTGGTTTTGTTTTCTCTGCTGTCCTTTTCTACACTATATCATAAATCTATTCTTTGCCTATTGAATTCCTGTGTAGGCAGTTAAAGAGTGGCCCCTAAATTGTGATTGCTGAATAAGATGTTAGATGTCTCAGTACCTTATTAGTCCTCTCCTAAGTGCATTTAAGTGCATTTGTATTTCCTTTGAATGCTTGTAGAGCCTAACTCTTGCATGACCACTGGGATTTTGGCTTGGTGATTTGTATTGATATTTAAGACATGAATGCTTCTGATTCTTTTCTGCAGAACTTTGGTGTTTTATCCAGGTCTTGATTTGTTTGTTTTGGTTTGTTGTTGTTGTTGTTGTTGTTGTTTTTCCCCTCTCTGAGTGCAAGATACAGAATCTCTATGTTTTAAATAAATACAAACCCCACAATCAGTATGACACTGATGATTTGCCTTGGGTTTTGAAGCCTCCTTCTGCTGTCAGACACACAAGATCAACTTCTCTTGGCCTAAGGATCTGCACATGTCTGAGGATGCAGTAGAGCCCAGAAGCTCTTCAACATCTGTGAGGGGGGATGTAATTAAACATTGGAAGCAGTACAGGAGCTGCTTGCTCTACCCAAATGATCCCAGCTAATATCTCTGTAACAATGTTCAGCTCTCAGTATTTCAGAGCTTGACTGTAACCATTTCTATAGTAGAATGACTAATCAGATCAAAGATTTATTTGGTTAATTGGTGCAGTCACAGAGAATAGATGTAGTTACTCCCTGTAAAGATTAAAGATAATATTGATATAGCTACAGCCATGGTGAAAGGCTTGCAAAACACAGCTACAGAAATCAAGCTCTGGTAATGAATGGGATGTTATCCTCTCATATGTTATTCTTGTGAGATTTACTTATATTGGCTTCAAATTTTGTACTTCATTTTGTGTATAGTTATCTCCGTGGCTATCAGGGCTGTCACATAGCAAGAATTAATTGTAGAACTGAGCCGCCTGAATTCACACTGTCTGGAGTGTGCTGAGAGCAGAAGTTCTTTACACTTTATATCTGTGGAATAGTAGTAGATGAGAAGTAGACAACCTTGTTACAGGAATAGGGTTTTAGCAGAGGGCAGGAAAAGCACATGAAAATACTTTTCAATTGCATCTGGATCACTTCTCAGAAACACCAATTGCTGAGATTTTTTATTCAAAAGATGAGAATTGATGTGGGATTTTATCCCACAGAATTTCCTGAAAGAACTGTCTGTAAGAAAAATTGGAGTGTCCAATTTTTTATAAGCAAAAATTTAGGAAGCTCAGTGAAGCCTGTACTAGGAGAAACTTTACATTGCTACCAGTATCTCAGAATCTTTTTGTGATTATGATGCTATTATAGTCAATATTTTTAAAAGTTTGTTGTTCAGGAAGATTTTTGTTGTTCCTATTTTTAAGCAGTGTGATCTAAAAAAGCAACTGTGGGATTTATATGAGAATTTTTAATTCAGAGTGGAAAACATCAGGATGGGAATAACCTTCCTAATGCTCAAAGAGCAAGGCTTTCCCTTGGTTTTTGTGAAATCTGCAGAGCATGATTGAAAGTGCCTGCACCACTGGCTGTGGTGATGAATTGCTTGTCTCAAATACTGACAGGTTTGGTTTATGGTCTAGTTGGTCCTGGCCTGAGGGAGGAGAATCAACTCTGTATATTGCTTTACAGGTACAGTTTCTGTCCTTCTTTTGTGCTGCTGAGTAGTTACAAAAGCAGTTTGGGGATATTTCACAGCATCACAATGTCTCCTGTCATATCTCAAAAAAAGTCTTGAGGTTTCTCATGATAAAAGACTGGATTTCACATTATGGTGATCCTCTCCCAGATGTACTTTTTTTTCAAATGTCTCCTAATTTGAATTAACCAGTCAGATTCTTTATTCACAGGTCCTTTCTACCACTGAGCCAGGTTTGTGTGGTTGCACTAATAGGCTGATTTTGAGTGTTCAGCAGAGGGCAGAATTCCCCACATTATAAACACCTCGGTGTCAAATTAATTTGTCACAAGAATGTTTATTTTAAATGTGCGATTTACAGCGTAACAGTGAGTAGTGATAAACCCCCCTACATTATCATTATTACTGTGTTACTTTTCCCCATGTTGTAGATAAAATGAAGTATCAGCAAATGCTAACACCATACTTCGCCAAGACTTGCATTTTATCTTGTTTGAAGTGAAATGGGTAAACATTTTGTTGATAAGATTATAGTAAATACAGCTTCCTGTACAGCTGAAAGAGCCAGTTGGAGATATTTAACATAAACTGCAAGACCCAAGGTCTCATGTATTTTCCATATGGGGAGAAGGAGGTACAGCAGCTGAGTTGACCTCCTTGAGTGTCCATCAAGAAAAGCTCTGCATCATGGCAAGAGATCATGCAAATAATCATGAGATGTAGGGGTTTAGTTCACAGGCAGCATTTATGCAGCAGTATGGTGCACTTTGTGTGAATTAAGCCACCTACTGCTAAATATATTGCAGACCATCAGCATGCATTTAGAGATTTCTTAAATCTTCTGATACAAAAATAGTTGTGCAAATAAAACAGGATATGCTAACTATTTTACCTTTTTCATACCAGTATGAAGAAGGAAAGAAACGAAGAAAGCCCAACTACAGTAGTGTGGACCTTTCTGAGGTGGAGTGGGAAGACAGAGATGATGTGGTAAGTGATGTGTTTTAAAACCCTGTCAGAAGACATTGTTGCATCCCAGTACTGTACCTGGAGACTGTTTAGACTAGTCATTTAGAGAGGCCACCTGACTGCTCTCAGGAAGGGAAGGACAATAGTCTCTTTTATTTCATTCAGAATTTTATAACCATTTTGCATTTCTTCTTCCTTACATATGCATATACCACAATCGCAGACTCTTTATTTTTGGTAAAACTCATCATCTTTGCAGTCTCCCTGCATCCCATTGTGTGTTTGTGCTGGATAGCAAATAGAAATGAGAAGCACTAGAAACAGGAATAGAATGTCTCCCTAGGGCTGAAACTCAGAAATGAGTTGAACTTTTTTCCATGAGATCCTTCTTTCCTTAATGGAAGTAATGGGAGGTTTTTACGTAATGTACAAAGTCAAAAAACATCAGATGAATAAACAAAATTGGATTCTTTGACCTGTGCGCAGAGCAGAGTTTCACTCCAAACTCTAATTTCAGACACATGGGTAGCTGCAGGAGCATGAGTCCTGTGTCTAGCACACAATGCTCTCCATTAAGCTCATTTTTCAGTGCTCCGTCTACTCTGTAGTTCACTCTTTATCTTATTCTTTCTTACCTCTCAGGCTTAGCCTTTTCTGCAGTACTGTATCAAAAGCTTTCCTTATGTCCATGGCTTAACCTTTGCCTGTTCTTTCTATCACTTCCTCTATAAATCTGATTTGTTAGGCATGATTCGTTTTGTGTGAATCTGCGCTGACTGTCCCTAATTAAATCGTAACTTTCCAGGTGTTCACCTTTCTGTCCCGTAATTTTGTTTTTCCCAGAAGGTCCCTCCTGCCAAAGTCACGACTGCATGTCTGTATTTTTCATAGATGTCTCCTCAATCCCTTCTCAAATATCAGTCCTGTGTTAGCTTCTCTCAAGTCCCTCATACCTCAACTTTTCCAGAGGTTTGAATACGTCCACTGAAGGTTCCCATATTTACTTTGTCATGTCCTTCTGAAATCTGGGATGGATCACGTACAGCAGCCCCCGGAGTCTTGTCAGTCTTCAGATGTCCTAATTTCTTGATCCCTGTTCTGACATAAGTCTATATTTTCTTTCTCCCTTACAAAATATATATCTTGCATTCCTTGCTCTCCACCCCCTTGGTGAATAGTGAAACAGTTCATCTATGTTTTAAGCAACGTCTGTTTCACCAGGTGATAGATCGTCCTCAGCCTCTCCTCAGAGGCCATTTCACTTCCTAAGTTGAAGTTTTGTGTTGGAGTGCACACACAAATTTTTCAACGTTTTTATAGCTTTGTGTCATTTTCTATGCACACACTATTTAAGGTTTCCTCATAAGATTTTCATCTATTGTAGCAGCCTTCTGCAATCTTAGCAATCCCATTGGCCTCATGTTTTATACACTGCTTTTTCTGTTATCTTTGATCACGTATTAGTCTACCAGTTTCTCTGCTAATGACCTTTTAAAATTTTCTCTGTCCTTTCAAATGTTATTGCTGTAGTTACCCATAGATTTTAAACCTTCATGATTTTTTGTCTTTAAACTTTCATGATTATTCTTCTTGTTATTTCTTCTTGGTTTGTTTTCTTTTTTTTCTTTACATCTGCTTAATTTTCACATTTTTAATCCTCTCTTTTAAATCATATTTTAGGACAAGTTCAGTGGTTCAGATAATGGAACATTGAACTATTTCTGTGGTGTTGAAAATCAAGTTTTATTTTATAAATGAGATTCTGAGTACACATGAAAGTCCAGATTCAGCTCTCTCTAAGTACTGCCTTTGATTGTGACCCCTAAGGTCTGTCACTTGTTCTGAAAAGTTCTTACAAAATTTGAGTTTTGTCTTACATGAAGGCTGCAAAAATTTTATTTTAAATTTCGATGAAAAACATATACAAACATTTCATCTGAATCTTTCTTTCACCTATAAAACATGTTTCTTAAAAATTAATTTTTAACTGTAACACAGAAACAAGCTACATGTGGCTCTGCTTCACCTTGAACTTGATGTTCTTGATTTTTTCCAAGCTTGAGTAGTAAAGCATTGTTTATTCAACTGCAGAGGGAAAGAATTAATGTATTCATATAGCTGCTTTTAATAACACAGACTACTACTGGTATATTTTTCTCCCATGAAACACTTATGTAGAAGCTGATTAAGACATTTTCTTGCTTTTTGCCACATTAATTTAATGGTTACATAGTTTTCCAAGAATATAGAATGATCTCATACTGCAGCAGTGAAACTGAGTTGTTAGGAATTGATTGAAAGATACTTTGTTGAAGGAGCAATAATGCTTATTACTCTGAAAGGCGAAGACACGGGTTTTCTCTGGTGATGCAATGAGGAAAAGGTGGCCAAACTAAGGTTAGAATTTTTTTCACCATGAAATATTGTTGTCATAAATATATCAGCTCATTTTCCAGGTTAACAATACCTGCTATCTTGGTGTTAAGGCATTTTATTAGAAACATAATTTTTAGCATGAGCTTGTTAAGTTAATGGTATCTTCCAGCAAGGTTTGCAAATGCACAGTACCAAAGTTTCAATTTGAAGAGGAACCTTTTTCTCATTAACTCACTTAAAATTCTTCTGTTATAATTTCTAGCTGAATGAAATATTTTTTTTCCAAATAAAAAAAAAGACCATGAATGGATGTTTTAGGGCTTGAAGCCAACTGAGGCAGTGCTTATTTTATGCATTTGAGGAGGGAGATGAAACTGCAGAAGAGCTGAGAAACTGGATTACAAAGCCAAGAAATGCAATCACAGCAAGCAGAAACAAAAAAAAAAAAAAAAAAAAAAAGGAAAGAAAAAGAAAAAAAAGAAGAGTAAAACTCTAAATCCCACATGCAGACTTGATCTTAAACACCACTGAGAGTTTGGAGATCCTTTTAGTAAATCTATGACTTGCCTGAGGCTTGTGGGAGGAATGGGTCTTAGACAACTGCAGGCACCAATAGGAGAAAAATGAAAACCATGTTAAAGATAAATGGAACTGTTCAGTAAATGTTAGAAAGTAGATGGTTAATTAAGACCAGCTCTCCAAGTCCAAAACCACAAAACTTAAAATAGGAAACTATTTCCAGAATTGCCTATTATGTATTGTTAAAAAAAATCTACAGTAAAATATATGCTTTATTTTATATATCCCTCCAGCTAAAAATTAATCTTTTACACTCACTGACAGAAGAGTAAGACTGTTAATTCAAATCTAGATGCCCTAGAATTAAATTTAAAGAGCTGCAAAGTTTGCAGTTTTTGATAGGTCAGCCATGTTTAACTTGTTTGTGAGAATAAAACTAGATATTTCACTGGAAAGTTTGGTGATTCGCTTTTCCCTCCATACTAACTCAGCCTGCAGAGCACATTGATACATCTGTCTTCACAATTTCTCATTAAAACTCCACTGAATTGCCCAATCTGGCATGAGGTACTGTAGAATAGGAGATACTCATCAGCAGGAACATGATGTCCAAAATTGTGTTTAGATAGATATGCAATAGAAGAGACATAAAAATACTCATTTTGTCAATATTTTAAATACTAAATTGATTTGCAATAGTGGAATTTTCAAATTGCAATGAAAATTACAGCTGCAGGAGATCTATAGGTGATTTTTTCCCACAAAAAGCAAAATAACTCACATCTTCCATAAGTAAATTTAGGAGTGTTCAAATTAAATATTTCCATTTATGGGTCGTGTAAGTGTTAAACAGCAACTTTTTTATTTCTTCCATAAAGTGAACTGATAAATAGGGAAATTCAAAATCTGAAGGCTGAGGATTTCTCAAAAACCTGTCTTGTCTTCCTCAGTTTTTGCCCAGAGACCCTGCCCTCCCTCAGACCAGCTGTGCTGGGGTGGCCTGTCCTCATCCTTGGGGGCACTGATGGTCATTTTGGCTTACAGGCCTGAGCGATGGCTGGTGGGATTTTTCACTCTTCTTTTTATCAGCATGGCGTGTTCACCTAAGAAAGAGGTGGTGTGTCCTTTGGGAGGGAGGCAGGGAGCACCAAGGTGTGCTAAGGACAGAGTTTTTAGGGATAATGGGCCAGGGACTTTGCAGCTCCCAGGTTTAGAAGTCTGTAGCTCATGTAGAAAAAAAAAGTTAAGGGAAAAGAGTGTTTGTTTGTAGTGATGATCTAAAAAGTAACAGATTTAACTTGCAGAGCAGAAGTGAAATCATTGTGTATAAACCCTTTTCCATTTGTTTTCTGTTTTCCCTAGCTTCTCTGAATTTTTGGGTTATAAAACAATGAAACATATTTTTGAAGGGGATTTAAAATGTCTTTTGGAAGACTTTGAAAGGTCGAGGCCAATTGTTATAAACTGTGACTGGCCTAGGGCTTCCACTACAGATCTAAAATTTAATACCTTGCAAGGGGTGCCTGGACACCAAAGGACAACTGGAGGGAATTGCAGAGCACTGCAGCTGTGCTTTCCTACTGGGTCATGTTACTGATCAAATGGCATCAAATGGACTGTCATTTTGGTTTTCATGGGCTAGTGTTAATTTTTGATGCAGTCAGAATGAAGTTTCTGATTAAGGATGCAGCTCAGTGTGGATTCTCAAGCAGAATAAATGGTGTAAGATATATGGGGTTTTCTCTTGTTTTGCTTTCTTGTTATCTGAGTCATTGTTAATGTATTAAAACACAGGGTCCTGGTCTAACCAGCTAAATCCAGCTAAGAATCTAGTCCTTGCCTTGCCATACAGTAAATGCAGAATAGTAGTCAGTTACACTGTTCATACCAAATAAAATCCAGATTACTACACAAAAAGGTATTTTACTATGAAGGATGCTGAGAGCTCCTATCTTATGTACCTTAGCTTGAAATTGTATGGCAGGAGCCTTGGCCTATACAGTCACTAATAAAATCTGTAAATGAGTTCTCCAGTGTGCAGTAGAATTACTGAAAAATAAAGAAATTAGAGAAAATTCAGTGCTGCTCAGGCCAAATGAGTGTATTGGAGAGCTCAGAGTTAAAAGGATTTCTGAAAAAAGCAAATAAAGGAATTGACACACATTTCCTTCATTTCAGCTTCGAAATGCAATGGTGAACCGGAAAACAGGAAAATTCTCCATGGAAGTGAAGAAGACAGTGGACAAAGGGGTACAATGTTTAAAATACTATTCCAACTAAATATAAAGCAAGCAGATAATTTTTAAACTATTTTTAAGGTCTCTTTCAATATGGTTCCTGCAGTATATATTTTTTTTTCACTCACTGAATGTAAACTTTGCTTCTAATTATGTCAGTGACTAACCACTTGATGTTTTATACATTTCTTATAGCAAACTAACTTCTTCCCCTCTCCCTTCTGACTTTCTTGTTCGGAATCTAGAAGCGGGTCCTGGTGATGACAAATGACTACTATTATACAGATATCAAGGGTACTCCATTCAGGTAGAGCTGACCATAATAAATGGACGTTTCATCCAACTCATTGGATTTGTGCTTATACAGAGCTTGTGAACTCATTAAAAGCTCATCAGCAAAAGCTGACAATGAAATATCCCTGGACAATGCTGAAAATAGCAAGGAAAAGGAGCCTACCAGCGTTCCTTTCAGCTTTTCCAGGGATGGAAAGTTTGTGCAAGCTCACACAGGCAAACTCACAGTGTTTGTCATGGCTTACGTTTCATTGAAAAAATATTCAGTTGAGGTTTACATTGAACGAAAGGCTTTCGCAAGTACTTGGAGAGCTATAAATACTATAATCCATTTAAGTAACTACATCTTGAGCCCCATTTTATTTTTTTTTTCCACAACAAGAATGTAATGTAACATGAGATAGTATTTCACTTCCAATTTGAGGTTTGGATGTTTTCTTTCTCTGAACTACCTTCAGTGTATTTCTATAACTAAAACCAAGTAAGCCGGTAATTTTGGCATGCATTTTAGGAGGAAAAAAGGAAAAGAAAAACAGGTAGTCACTCTAAAAATGCTCATATTTGAACTAGAAATAAACCACTAACAAAAGAGCTCTAACTGTACTTTGCACTTAAGGCAGGAGTTTGGCAGTTATGATACTCAACTGAAGTTTTCTTCAATGGAAGAATTTCACATAACTTGAGCTCCATTACACACAGAGAAACTACAGGCACACTTCTCTGACCTCTAATGCATGTTAAAATTTATTCATGGGTGGTAATACTTAGTGGGTTTCTTGTTTTGTTTTTATTTTGTGGATTTTTTTTCTGGTTGCTGTTTTGTTCTTCTTGTTTGTTTGTTTTTCTTTGGCACTGGCACTCTTGCCCTGTTAGGTAAACAGAAATGAGGCTACCTACATGTATATAGTGTGAGTTATGGAGCTAAGGGCAGAAATATAGGGAAAACTGTCCTTTTTCAACATGGTATGTATCTAGTTTTGGGTTGTTGTGTAGATTTGGGATAACTGCACACTGTAGTGACAAAGATGTTTAGCATTCATCCCTTTCCCAGACTGAGCTGTTGATTGCAGCTTGTGTGCACTTGGATTTGGTGCCTCTCCATGTACATCAAGCACTAGCCCATGCATTTGCAGTCTTGCTGATTACTGCAGATTCCTAACTCCAGATAATCCCCTTCAATGAATGAATGCCAGAAGGTATTCTGTGTTTGTGTTCAACAGAAAGAGGCATGGGATCCCCCAGCCACTTCATTAAAGCTGGATGTTTTAAATGGTAGACTGAAAACCATGGCATATAACTGTTGAGAATTTATGAAGCTGAAGTCAATACAAAAGAGCTATACTAGCTAAAAATATGAAACACAGAAAAATTAGTCCAGGAGGAGTCATGATGCTGTTGTCACATTTGAAATTCTTTTCCTCTCAGTAGCTCCATCCATTCCCACACTTCCGTAGTTTCTCAAGAGCTTAGTCTGATTTACAAAAAACTGTCTCCTTCTTTATAAGGCCATGGCCATGTTCAAGGCTCAGCTGAAGAAATCTCATGCTGAGGGAGCAGCAGTGAGTTTAGAGGGGCTCATTTGTTAGTTTGCCAGGGAATAATGGTTTACTGCACCTCTAAGCACACATAAATACAGCCAATTGTGGCAGGGACATCAGAACTGAGACATCGTTGAAGTAGCTAATTGAACAATAAATATAATTGGTGAGGGTTTTTAAACAAACAGTTTTAAGTTAATCATGGTACATGAGCTGGAAATGTTAAAAATGAAAATAGCTCTGAATGTCTGCTATTGTTTGTCTCACAGATTTCAAGGTCTGCTTTATTTCTCCGCACAGTTTAGGTGTGGCTCTCTCTAGAGGACATGGAAAATACTTCTTCAGAGGGAATGTAACTGTAGAAGAAGGTAAGGTACCTACTTTCTCGTGTGGCTTACACAATAGTTTTAGTGTTAATTTGGTAGTTCCTTGTCTACAGATTCCATAAGGGAATTAGACTTTTCATTTTTCTTTAAAGATCTTTTACTTCACAGGGTTTTAAGCACAGTCAGACTGTTAGTGAATCTTCTTTAGATGGGATCATCTTCCATCCTCTTCTCTCAGTGTTCCAGAGGACAACTCATAGCCCAAAGTTAATTATTTGTAGTGCTTTCTGAATGAAGTAACCCCTAAGAACACTGTGACAGCTATTGGTTTTGATCACAGACTACACATTGTGAAATCTCAGAGCTATAACTGGTTTGTGCATTAGCTACAAGGATTTACATGTTTATAATAGTAGTAGAGGTACCCAGGGAAAGACCTGTTCTTTGATTGTGCTTTTTGATAAGTCCCTAGCTGAATGAGTTGAGAAGTCAACTGTGTGTGGTGATAAAGTTGCTTGGCAAGAAGGTTTCTGAAGAAGAAGGAAGAGTGAAGGCATTTCAGAAGGTTAAAGGAAAGGTTGAAAATTTTAGAAGCTGCTGAGCAATAGGTGTTTCAGTAGAGGAATGCTTTCAGATTTTATGCTGAAGTCTCTATTTCTGGTTCTTCTTCCTCTTGTTTTGTTAGTGATGTTAAACAAGACAGTTAATTTCTTCAGGTCTTTGTTCTTCAGCTGTAGTTTGGGAGATGAATATGTCCTTGTACTCAGGAGAGATATAAAAAGAAGCTCCTTGAGATCTGAGTACCTGCACAGCAGCTACAAAGAAGGCACAACAGGAGACTTGGAGCTACTCACTCCACAGACTGTTTCCAACAGCCTTCTCACTTATGTTCTTTAATCCAGCCACACATCTCAGTCAGCCTGAGTCCCAGATGCACCCCCGGAATGGTTAATAGAACCATAACTAACAGTTCCCACTCTTACCTTCACTGATTCTCTCTCACTGCACCTCACTGTCCTCCTCAGGGACCACAGTTAAATTCCAGGTTTGGCTTCCCTGCCTGCTTTAGTCACGCTTACTCTGTCATTGTTCATTATGTGCTCTGGGGGGTTAAACACAGATGCTGCCTTCTGAACCCTATTTGGTTATTGTCTATTGATAAGTGTTTTAAGAGTTTTTAAAATTGATGAAGTACATTTTTATTGTGCTATATAACTAATGATACAGTTCTTATTTACAAGCATTTGTGTGACCTGTTAGTACAAAAAACCTTTTCTGAACAATCCCATAAATTGCTGTCTGTGTTCGTGGGCTGTGTGCTTAGATTTTGAGGGGATTGTTCTTAATGATTTTTTTCTTTATAAGAGAGGAGAACAACTCACATGAAATGAGAAGTGTATATTTTAGCATAAAGAACTTTACTGCCAAAAAGAATGAGGGAGTATGAACAGGAGTCTGTTACCATTTCGCGTTTGTCTTTGCTCAAATTGTCTTCTAAATTTTAGATATGTGAGTAACTCATATAAGTTAAAAATATCAGTCCAAACTTTTTTTCTTACATTTTCAGTTTTAGATCTGATTTAACTAGTTTTGACAGTTTGTTAGACCCTTAAGCGTATTTGAACATAGTTTATGTGATTTATTTCATTATGATAATAATGCACTTTCCAAGAAGGGTTTATATTATGGAGTGTATGCAAATAACCATCTGTTACCCAGACTTCTCCCTAAATAACCCATTATTATTCCTGTTACAGGTTTACATGATTTAGAGCACCCTGATGTATCTTTAGCAGATGAATGGTAAGCCTTAAATAAAGCATGAAATTAGTGTCTGTTACCCTTCTTGGTTTCATATTGTCGTGCTTGCAGAGGCCAGTTCTTTATGTTCTAAGACAAAGAAAGATTGTGCTTGTACATGTAACCTTTTACTGTTTTGACAATGTGTTCACAGGTCCTACTGCAACACTGACTTACACCCTGAGCACCGGCAGATGACTCAGTTAGAAGCAATTAAACGCTACCTCACAGGAAAAGAGCCCCTGCTCCAATGCAAGTACTTTGTTAACCATGGATTTGCAGGCTTTATCCCAGCTAAAAACTGTCCTACTTAGCTCTCTACGAAATGCAAAGCTCTACTTAGTTCAGCCAGTGATTTGAGATAGGATTGCTTAGCTGATGTTGCTTTGCAATTTCATTTGGTTTTGAGCTTTTCCCGGAGTATCAGTAAAGATATTATTATTTATTAGAATTAATGATGTGTTAGTAGTAGTGTTAATTACGGTACAAATTTTTGACTTTTACTGTAAACGATGTGCCTGTATCAAACATTTGGGTTTCTGTTCAGATGATGTAGTTGTCCTATGCAAAATTTTCTCTCCATCTGGTTTTATAAATTGAACAGGACTGATGGGAATCAATCTTTGCATCATACCTTTAAAGAATATACAAGATATTTCATAAGTATTTTAGGGAGGATGCATATGTAATTAGAATTTCTGAACTGCAAAGCAGAATAAAAAATTTAGATAGGTGCATGTTCTGTATGTTTGTAGAAATGCAGAGCTTTTGTGACTGTTACTAGACCTACTTCTTGTAATCTATGGCACATGCAGACATGAGCATTAGATAATATATACATGAATGTGTTATGTGAAGTGAGGTATCATTGTGTATTGACAAAAAATTGATGCTAATGCAATGAAATTATATGTGAAAAACTGCATTGTGGTAAAATACAGTGTAATATTATGTAGTAAATGCTTTAAAGTGCAAGAAGTTTGAAACCATATCACAGAAAAAATAAAGTAAAATGTAAGATAACCTTATTGTTTAGTCATCTAAAAAAAGTCTTTATATGCACATACATTTACTGATTTTATTGTACTGTGGTAGGTGATAAAGAATTGATCCAGGAAGTTTTGTTTGATGCAGTTGTGAGTGCACCCATTGAAGCTTATTGGACCAGTCTGGCATTGAATAAATCAGAGTAAGTGATCTTTGTGTCCAGCATTATTCATCCATCATGGCTGTATTTTTATTTATTTATATTAATGAGCCTGTGGAATGTCTAACAAATCATGCTATGCATGAAAATATTATAATATTTGATCCTAAATACCACCAAATTTGAGTTCAATCTGAAATGTTTATCATGCAGAGTATGTCATGATGATTAGCTGAAAGGTTATCCAATTTCCACAATAAACCTGGTAATATTGTACCCTAATTGCAACTTATATGTATTTTTAACAAAGGACACTTGAGAAATTTAATGCAAAATTTAGTAAAATTGTTGATGCAATTGGTACTTTGTCTCAGAGTAAATTACATATAGAACACCTTGCACTGGTGAATAATTTCTTTAATCCTCAATTTGTTTATTGTCCAGAACTATTGTATTAAGGTGTTAAGCAACAAGTTTTTATCCATATTAGATTATTAGGGTTTTAAGCTTAGCAGTTTGCATGAAATACAGTGGTTGCAAGGCAATTCTGGAGATTATCCTGACTAGATTTTCCTGAATTTCAAGTATGAAAAAATACATTGCTGTACAGCATTTGATTCTACTGAATGTGTAAAAGCAACATGATAAGATCTGGTTCATTGAAGAGTTGTCCAATCGTCTCTGAGAAGATAAAGATACAAAATTGTTTCATGCGAGTATACTGTGGCAGTCGAGAGGTGTGTCATCCTACGCAATGGAACAACAGATCCAAAACATAAGGACAGCTGTGGAGTGATGCCAGTGGGAGACTTTTGAAGTCCTTTCAGATTCTGGCTTTGTTTCATTCTGTCTCATTAATGAAACAATAAAATGGCTCTGGTCCCTGGTTTTGTGGTAATGGAACTGAAGTTCTTGCAGCCATACAAGAATTAGTTTTACAGTAGTGTGATACTGATAATACTGCAGCAGAAGAGTTCAGTCTGAGCTGCCTGCCACGTTTTTTTTCCCGAGTTCTAGAGGCTAAAGACTGTCCTGATGGCAACTAAGTTTGACTCTCAGCTACCTGTTTTAAATCTGTTTGCTTTCCTGAGCAGTAGTCACACCTATGACTTGAAGCATAAATATAGCACAGAAATGTTGAATGGACTGGAGGCAAGATCTGGAACTTCTGCCTATCTCAAAATCAGTGTATGTCAAGGTTATTAAATAATTTGTGTATAGTATGCCACACATTTTTATTCTATTATTCTGTCCATATAATCCCTTCCTACAAATCCTACAAATTTATTGTGTTTAGCTTTTTAGGGAATTCTTGGTCTAAATAGCATTTCATTGCATGCCATTCAAAACCCAGATGACTTTAACTTAAAAAAACCAATGTTTTAAAGTAAATCAATAAATAAGGGAGCTGTGCTTACAATAATCTTTCTCAAAAAAATGTGTACACTTGTGTTTTCTGAGACAGTGAAGCACTTTGTTTACTGTCTGGAGCATTGTCTTTGCTTGTGTTCTGCACTGTTTCAGAAACTCTGACAAGGGTGTGGAAGTTGCCTTCCTTGGGACACGGACTGGACTCTCTCGTATCAACCTGTTTGTGGGCCCAGAACAGCTGACCAACCAGTAAGTAACAAACTCTGACTGACAGCCAGATAAGAAAAGAGAGAGAAAAAATTAATTTATTTTTATAAAACTCGTCTATTGTTTCTTCACACAGAACAAGTTATAAAGATATCCTAGGATCCCTTAATTTATTTCTTTGACTGGAATATTTGGAACAATGAATTATTTTACACCTGTACCCTATAAATTTGCTTTCTCTGCACACACACTCGCAGCCTCACACCTCTCTTCTTCAGAGCATCATTATGAACATGCTACACCTTTTACTATGCCACCTGAAAACAAACACCTGCAGGCTTTTTCTGGGATTTTGCATCATTATTGTGGAAAATATTTTTGGTGTTGAACTAAAGTCAAATGACAGAATTGGACTGGGTGATGAGGAGCCCTCATCATACAAGAGTTTCCCATTTTCCTTGAGGAACATGTAATCTAGTGGAGGTATTATGCACATAAAAGAAAATCTGTGTTTGATATATATAATAAACAAAGTTGATTGAATATAAAGTTCTGTGAGCTTATCTGAGAACTGATATTCTTGTACAAGTAGGTGACGTCAACAGCATTACAATTGTTACTGTCAGACAGAAAACCAGGACAATAGAGTGGACATTATACTAGTTCTTGGCATAAATGTCAACATTCCCTGAAATTATTGAGGAATAAAGTATTTAGCTGTCCACTACCACAGCCTATGAACATAGGCTGTAAAATTACCTTTCTTTTCACTGCCTAAGAGTGAATGCCAGTGGAAACAGACTGCCAAATCTCCAGTGCCTTTTCCACCTTGTGCAGCTCACAGTTCCTATATTGTGCTGAAAGAAAAAAGCTTTTTAGACAAAGCATTTTTATTTGTACAAATCAGTAAAAACAATTTCAGTGGTACTTAGAGGTACTGTGTTTTAGTGCTTTTAACATCTTTCACAACAAAAGGTATTGTGTGTCACAAATTAGTAACTAAATTTAACTCTTTTGTTGAACAAGCGTTATTAGAAAAATTGCACCAAACCATTTTCTGTTGTAAAAGATTGCATTTTTTTGTCTTTCAAAGCTAAAAACTATTGTGTGCCATGCCACAAAAAACAATTGTTTTCTTTCTCTCTTTATCTCAAGAGACTTCCTGACAGCTGAAGATAAGGAGAACATTTTTAATGCTGACCATTTTCCACTCTGGTACAGAAGAGCTGCTGAACAAATACCTGGGAGCTTTGTCTACTCAATCCCATTCAGCACAGGTCTGTAATTTTGTCATTCCCTAAATTCTGAACCATGCATGATGCTGAAAGGATCCCAGGTGTGTCTAATCCCAAGTGTGTAGCTAATCTCAAATATTGATTTTAAACAGGCATCGAAATTTGCAGCTGCTTCACTGCTCCTTTGACAATGTGTGTCTTTCATGGGGCTGTAAGCAAAACCCCAAGATGTGGTGTGACAATTTTCATTTAATATTTGCACAGGTAGAACTACATTTTAACAAGTATTTTAGGCGGGGCAAGTCCAACAGAGTAAATGTCCACATTTTTGAGAAGTCCTGCCAGCTATCACCTTCGCTGCCCCTTTTAGCAGGGGAGGCAACACCTCATGACTCATTTCAGTGTTTTAAGCTTGGTTTTGACATACTGGGAAATTTAAAATGGCAGTGCCAGTATGTTCTGTGCATGTGGGTTTTATTTTGAGAACACTATATCCACATAGACTGTTATCTAAAACCAGGGAAAAAACCACTGTAAATTTACTCATTTTGCAATAGATTGTTTCAATTTTATTTCCCCCTTAATACCTTGCAGAAACTGCCAACAAGAGCAATGTGGTGACAGCCAGTACTGCTATTCAGCTTCTGGATGACAGGAAATCTCCAGTGGTTGCAGGTACAATTGTTGTAGTTCATTCATTTTGTTAATTTTTAAAAATCAGTTTATGAGTTTCTTGCTTTCTCTTTTGTGAGGTGTAGATATCCAATCTTTTAGGAAGCGAGAGAGAAGGATGCAGTTGCACCTAGAGGATATAACTGGATGACTAACTGTGGAGAGCATTTAATGCTTTCTCTCCCCAAGAACTTGATCCTTTATTAATTGGCTCTCAAACCTCCTTGTGAGCTATTGAGTTTGACTTTTTGGAAATAACCATTATCTGTAAAGCATTTTTGGTAGACACAATTCTATATCATCATAAATCAGATTATATTATGATAAGGAAAAAGAAATATAAGAAAGGACTATCTGATGTGTAAATGTTCCACATAGACTTTAAGTTTGAACATTTTGTGCTGTAACAGGGTTGTTTTCCAACAGGACGCAATGTGGTGATTTTGTCTAGACTATCAGAGATGTTACTTGTTCAGAGCATAGAAATTAAATAACAAAGCTCTACTGTCTATCAGCCAAGAGTATGACAGTAGCTGAAGACTAAAATGTGAAGTATGACAACTACAGAATAGAGATAAAACACGTTGAGTTAAAAATAAGAGTAATTTTGAAATTACTGTATATTTAATTTTGAGTCACTGAATATATAATTTTAAAATTTGTTGGATATTCCTCACTCAAGTTCAGATGCTTATATGACCAGTTTTTTTCTAGTTCCCAATGGTTACTGACTTGGAAGAAGGAAAGAATTTTGAAAAATCTTACAATTTTTTTGCCAGAAGCCAAGCTCTCTTATCTCAGGAAAAATTAGATACCTACCACAAAATCAAGAACTACCTTATAAGAATAAGGTAGTTAC
This sequence comes from Sylvia atricapilla, assembly GCF_009819655.1. Classification (NCBI taxonomy): domain Eukaryota; kingdom Metazoa; phylum Chordata; class Aves; order Passeriformes; family Sylviidae; genus Sylvia; species Sylvia atricapilla. The sequence goes on along the minus strand of NC_089150.1, from coordinate 13,749,575 downwards.
ATTTAAAATACTATTAAAAAGGCAGTGAGTACAATACTGAAAGAACAAGAATGTGCCAGAAAAATGGGAAATCTCAAATATGTTTTGTCAAGCACAGAATATTTCCATTGATAAGAAAAGACTTTAGGAGGTCAGTAGGAAAGCAGCTTTCTGATTCCAACTCACAGGATACATTCTTCAGAGATTATTGAATGCTTCTATAGCATTTAATGAAATCTTAGTTTTGACTTCATATTCCTGTTAAAGCATAAAACAGCATTTATAAACTAATGCCAATACAGATACCTGCAAAGTGCTGAAGATGTAATTGAGAGTTTTCACTCTACAAGGAAGAAAGTCGACATGTTATTTCTAGAATGCTCTGCTGTTTGAAGTTAGCAAAATTTTCATCTTGAAGTTTTCCATCATCTCTAAAATGTGTAGGGTTAATCGAAATCCTGATATTTTTTTTTTCTCATGGGTATTTGCAACTTGGTTTATTTGGTTTTGACTTTGAGAAGGTATCATGCATAATTACTTCTAATACAACGTCAACAAGCTTTGTGGTTTGTTTTTGAATAATTGTAAAAGAGAAAAGCAGGTGTTGGTTCCATTCCCCCAGTAATTCTGTTAATTACTGAACATTTAAAATTGTTTGGGTCCCATACTTTCTATCTAAAATAAACACAGGGCTTTTTAATGCCAAAGCATTTAGAAGATTTCCATGGTATCTGTAAAAGGATAATGCCATGAAAGGTAAGAGCAGTGTACCTACACTCTGAAGCATGTCAGTAGTTTTTTATTTCTAGTTCTCTAAACTTTAAAAACTGTGTGCTAGATATTTTGTTTATAATATAAAGAATTTTTAAGAGTTTGTTTTGAATAATTTTTCCTTTCTCTCTTGTATGGTTGCTGTTTTCAGGTGATTTTCTTTTGTGGGGGGAAGCCACCTTGGATCTTTACAAACCTTTTTTTATAAAAGTATCACTCCCCCAGCTCCAGCCTCTCAGAGACAAATAAGTATATGCACTATTCTTGTTCTCCTTAAGATCATGAATATGACTTGTCAGTCCTACTTTCCCTCAGAAAACTTTCAAGAAAGTACCTAGCATCCAGCTTAATTTTTGGTTTTATTATAAATCTGACAATATGCTATGTTAAGCAAAATGGATTTGGAGGCAGAAACTGGAACAGTGATAAATGCGAGAAGTTTGAAGTTTTTATTAGCCAGACTTGGGAAACTAAAGTAAGATTATGGGTAATGTTTTCAAATACCTCCATTGGAGTTCAAATTTGGCCAAACCATCTCATTTTAATTTGTGTGAAGTAAGTATTCCTTATCCCCATTTGGTCTGAGTAGATTACAGTAAGCAGCAGGATGGGATACACATTTCATGTTAAATCGCTCTGTTCCCTAGAGGGATTTGACTGAAAATTAAGCTGTGCCAGAATGTTGTTTATTACAGATCACTACAAGAGTTTAAATCTGGCAGAAAGAAACAAGAACATTGTTATAAAATGGAAACCTGAGTTATTCCTGCCCATGAAAGGGGAAAAAAGGAACAAAACCAATTCTTACTGCAAAATCCATAGACTGGGTTTTGGGGATTTTGTTTTATTTTGGAGTTGTCTTTTCTTGTTGTTGTTGGTTGTTTGTAGTGGGATCCTTTATTTGTTTGTTATTGTTGGGGTTTGGTGTTTTTTGTTTAGAAACCCATCAGTTGTAACTGATTTCATATGAAAGTCTAAGGCTCATTGCAAATAGCAAAGATTAAACTGCATAAAATAGGCAAAAAAATCCTGAAATCAGTGAGTCTGCAGACTTACTGCAGAGGAATTGAGTGTTGCTGTTGTTTCACCATCTGTACCTACTAATACCAGTTCCCTGTCAGAATGCCCTTGCTTCTTGGCAAAAAGCCCATGTAATGTTTTTCTAAAACCTCTCCTGCTTCTTGAAATTGAGATTCTGATTTTTTTTTCCTTAAATGAATGGAAATTTCTATTAAGGTGTGTAGATTAAATCTTTATCAGAAATGTAGTAGCATCATATTTATTGCTGTGTATGCAGCGTATACACAGGAGTTTAGTTGCAGGAGGGAAGGGACTTTAGTACTGCAGGCAAGACTTTCTTTAGATTTGAACACATTTATTCTCAAAATTACTTAAGCTGAGTGTTTTCTGTGACCATGTCTTCTGTATCAAGATTACACTGAAATGCTGAGCATCTTCAAACTGCCCCAGTTACAAAGTGAAGAGTAAAAGATGGTGGAATTTTCTTTTTCTTCTTAACCAGAATTAAAAATAGGATGACCCCAGTCTTTATATTTAGTGAGATTCCTGGAACATTAGTATTACTCTGGGGGACAAAGATGAAACTAATTTTTGGTTTTATTATGAAGCTGACAATATGCTATGTTAAGCAAAATGGATTTGGAGGCAGAAACTGGAACAGTGATAAATGCGAGAAGTTTGAAGTTTTTATTAGCCAGACTTGGGAAACTAAAGTAAGATTAGATATAGATATAGATATTTATAGATATATATAGATATATAGATATAGAATATCTGAATTTGTAGAATAATTTAGCTATTAAAATTAAGGCTAATTAAGATGGAACTGTGTTTTATGATGCTCATGTGAAGGGCAGGACATTTCTGCTAAATGTTGGTAGAATTCAGCCTTCCAGTTTTGTATTATTTGAGATTGTGTGATAAATTGGATGTCAACTTTCAAGTCAATTTTATGTCAACTTTCAAGTAGCAAACATATGAGCATCTGGATAAATGCATCATAGGATTTCTACATGCTGTATACATGTTTATTTCCAATTTTTGGCAAGAGATGATAGTTTTGTCAGTATAATTTTGTTAAAAAAATTATTAAAGGTACTGCTTACCAAGAAAGTTCTGGACAAGCTACAGGGATGGAAGCAAGCAAAGAAGATCATCATGGAGAAAAGCAGGGTCTAAAAACTGAAAAATTGCTCTCTCTTGAGATTTTGAGAGTGTTGACAAAATATGTGACCCTTCAAAAATGCACTTTCTGTAGAGGCATTTTAGTTCAGAAGCTGTTGTCCTACAATATAGGACCTTAAAACCTCTCTTGTTGAAAAAGTTCATCACTGAATACAGAAGACTTCACACAGAAGACAAAAATAGCCTCTTGGTATGTTTAATTAAAGGCAACAGAACTGACATAAACTTCTTAGGGAAAAGAGAAAATATTAAAGAATGCTAAAGAAAATGTCTGATGAAAATTGTTAAATCCTTATAAGTTTTCTTCATTGAACAAGCAGACCCTGGATTTCAGGCCTCATTGGAAAAGTCCATAGCAAGCTTAATAAAAAGCTCTGGACACAGAGTCAGAAGAATGAAGGATTAAATCATGCACAAGGGAAGTCTTTAGTCTCACAGTCACTGAAAATTTAGAATTTGAAGATGAGGAGAAATAATCCATTTTTCTTTCATACAAGACTGCTTAGAAAAGCTGAAATGACAATTTCCCTTAATCTTTTTTTTTGCCTCTTTTTGCACAGACCAGTAAAATACACGAATTGTAAAGACTGGACTTGATCTCTTAAGGTCATGTAGTCCAATCCTCGTGGAGTAGATCGTGAGAGAATGTGAGCTAGAGCTGATTGCCCAGAACTGTGTCCAGTCAGATCTTAAATGCTTCCCAAGTGAAGAGACCATGCCCTCTCTGAGTGTGTTATATTAGATGTAAATACACAGAAAAACAGGTGGAGTTTTATTACTGTTGCCACCAATTGTTGAAAATGTAGAATTGCAAAAGGTTTTTTATTTCTATGGTACCTGAGTACAAGGAAGAAATGTCTAAGGAAGTATTTTCTGCCATTTGTTTTTTAATATGGCCAGTTTTGTGTTGGACCTCCTATTTATCAAAGCTGAAATTAGAAAATAGAAAGCACTAAATGAGCCCTCTTTGCACATGCCCTTCTGTGGCCTGTCGATTCAAATCAAGTAGTAGGTGAATTTGTTTATTTTAAAGAGATAAAAAGCTTTACCAGCATGTCAGACCTGTAGTTTCTGAAAATGAGCAAGTCTTCAATGCTTTATGTCAGCTTAACTAAAGTACTACAGTAAGTGAAGCTCGCTGTAGCTAAATTACCGAGAAATGAAGGTATTCCAGTTCTGTGAGGATGAGGGCATGTTTACAGTCATTTTCTGTCAAAGAAGGGTGATGGCCTGGGATGTGCATTTAAGTGTTGCCATAGCTCTGACTCTGCCCTTTATGAACCTGCATAAAAAGAGAAATTGCACATATATCTCTCTCTATATATAATTATGAACTAAATTATATTTAATATATAATAAGCAATCCCTTGAATCAGGTACAGGAGGTGTTACTGAAACTGAAGCAAAGGCAGCAAAGGCTCTTCTTTTCACTGACAGTGGGATTTTAAATGCTCTTACCAAAAATACTCATTATGCAAACAAGAATACTATGCTTTATTCTCCCAAAGAAATTTTTCCAAGTAATGCCAGGATCCAGTATTTAACTTTTCCAGTATTTAACTTTTCAGACTTGATCCTTTATTTTTATAACCAGCCCATATACAAATTCAAGGATTTTTTTTTCAAACCCTGGTTAGAGAGAGATTTTTTTGCAAGTGACCTCATCCATCACTTTCTTTGCTCTCCCTTTTATATAACTTTAAAACCCAACTTAAGTATAACAATAAATTAAGTTATTCCATGTTAAATATTCCTAATCAAAATGCTAAAATGTTAAAAGGCTTCAGGTATTTTGAATGAATCAGTTTGAAGATTTAGCATCTCCTTTTAGGATTGTGTCCATAAGCTAAGCTAAGAAATAGTGAAGACTTAACGTAATCACTGTTGTGTTAAATATGGCACACTATTTTGAACGCATGTCGTCTGACCAGAGGAAAGTGACCCTGATGATCCTGCTGTTCAAGATAGTCAAAGTGTACCTTTAAATTAGGAAAGATCTAAAATCTCATATTAGTTTTAAAATACAAATCAGTCGTATTGAAGCTGATTACTCCTGAGATATTCATTCTTCCTGCTTAGATCAGACTCTCCAGGACACTCAGCAAATTAAAAGGAAAATTTGTGAATAAACCAGTTTTCCAGTAACTGAGACTTCTGCTGATCTAAGCTCTAAGTATGGAAGATTCTTTTAAAAATTCATGAAGGAAAATATGCATCTTATTTCTGAAAATATGTACTTTTATGACACAATTCACCTATTTTTTTTTTTTTTTGTGTGTTGCATTAATACTTCTATATATATGACCTCAACACTTCATCCAGGGTTTTTTTTTAAGTGAACTTAACCAGGTTTGCATGCACATCTCTCTTTTAACAAAGTGACTCTCAAGTACTTAATCAAAAGTAATTCGAACTATTGATATTTCTAAAAGTGACAGGTACTGTAAAAATTTCATAAATACTGAAATCTGCTGATGTTACAGTAGCACATAGAGCAAATACATCTGCTCTGCTCTTCTTCGACTTTTTTTTTCTCACATGTATTGCTTTCATATCATTATTAAGAACATTCAGGCAAATGTCAGTGCCATATACAGTCCTTAAAATTTATGATGCCATCTATAAAATTGCATTTTAATATGAATGCCTAGGGGAAAATGAATATGTCATCATAATGACACACCAACCAAATTTTTGAGGCATTCTAAAATAGATGTTTTCCTTGTCAGGCAAGAGAGTGATTTACCCAATCTTTACTCCCCATTATAAGCCACAGAATATTATATTCAGCAGTAGCATTTAGCAATTCCCTCAAAATGTTTTTTCATGTTTTGGTAGAAAACCACGACTTCATGTTTTTCCAGACTTCCTTTTTCTTTTGGAATATTGTTTTTTTATTCATAAATCTAGTATTAGTATACAGACTAATGTTTCCAGTTTTAGGAAAACTGAGATGTATATTTGTACAGCCTGACTTTAAGCAGCTCACATGCTGAGAGCCATTGCTTGGGAAAGATGGTTGGAGGAAAAGTGTGGATGCTTTGGAGCACGTGGCAAAGTTCTGTCTCCTTCCATTGGCTGAACAGGGAAACTGAAGTTAGTGACATATTCACAATTCAGATATTTACATTCATTTGCATTGTTCTCAGATCATTTCACCATACAGAATCAGTGTGTGGAATAGTTTAATAGTACTTTTGCTTTTTTGAGGTAATTCTCTGCTGGTGTTAACATTTAGCCTCTATTTATCTAATTCTTGGGGTTTCCTCACCAGTTTTCTGGGAGAATTCAGGACTTTGACGGATGTATCCCTACATCTTAAATTAATACATAAAGTAAATAGTGCAGAGCATCTCCTCTTTGCTTCTGCACTTGTGCTTTGTTGTTGGGATTTGTTGGTCAGTTGGTTGGGTTTTAGTTCTATGTAATTTGTGGAGAAGGAAGATCCTTGTGATCTAATCGCAGTCAGATTCTAGGGGCATTTTGCTAAAGAATTCTGCTGGCAGCAGAATAAATCCCTGCTTGCAGATCAAACAGAACAAGGCAGCAGAGGAGCTGTGGGTCCTTTGGATAACTTCAAATAATGCTGTGCAAGTTTGAAGCTGCAATCATAAATATGAATACATTGCTATAATTTTAAATATTGAAGACTGATTAATTTGTTTTCCCTTCAGTGGGCTATATTTCCAAACATCAGCAATGTTTTCTCATGTATTTTATTTTGAAATGAGGATGACAGCTTTTGCAAAAATGTTGAGCATGTAATGTTCATAGCCCTAAAACCTGGAGGGATGCCTCTGCAATCAGTACAAGAGAGCAACCACAGCTTCCACTGGAGCGAGGTGTCAAGTTTGGATTTGTTGGTTTGTTTATTATGGGCTCCTAATGCCTAAACCTTCTCCCCTGTTGTGGTTTAATGTGGCTGGTGTTGCTGGCTGTTTTCCCCCTGATCTGGGGAACATGCAGCCTCATTTCAGGTAATACAAACTCAGGACATACCAAGACTCTTAGATTGTGGTTGCTATCTCACTTTGGGCCAAATTAAAAGATCCAAGTTGTAAAAGTAAGCATCCTTTTTGGATGCTTGACTAAAGCCTGTATGTCCTTGTCTCCTGGGCAGGAAGGAGATAGTTGTAATTGGGTAGCAAAAGTAAATTGCTGTAATGGTTGTTATTTTCCTCTTAATTGTTCATGAGAGATAAGCTATGTATAGTGTCACTAAATTTGCTACTTTGATATTCAAGAAGAGGGATGCAGATTTTGTTTGGACATTGTATTGCTAGAGAATAATGAAGCTGAATTTTGATTGACTTTTTGCAAGCTCTAAATGGAAAGACAAATATAGCAAACAATTATGTTTCAGTTTAAACTTCGTGTGTTTCAGTAGAGATGCTTTTGGCCATTTTCTGTAAAGAACATGGATATATTACAGTCTTCAATTTTTGTTCTAAAATGAAATTTTAGATGAAATTAAATTCTGTAAGCAAAGCCATATAGTGAGCCTGTTTATGAAAGACAGGAATGCAACAACGTGTGTGCTTTCCCCGTCTTTGCAAATGCCTTGCAGAGGAGCATGTCCTGATATTTTGTTGACTTTGATGGGGACGAGTGTTTTTCACAAAGATTAGAAAAAAACCCCTGTGCTTACTATAATACTCTCATGAGATTGCTGGAAGGACAACAAAGCTTTCTCAGGATCCTTTATCTGAAAAATAAATCTGTGCAGACAAATAATTTCAGTGGCAGATGTCCATTGCTAAGCTTTATACATTAAGGGCAGTTCTATGGGGATTCCCTATATTCAGTCTTACACTTGTTGTAGTCAGTAATTTTTATAGACAGCAAATTCTGACTTTTATCTCTGTTTATCAATAGTTGAAAATTCTGTTTCCTCTAGTGAAAAATAAATATTTTACCTTTATTAAATAATTGAATCATTTCTTTTCCCTGTTCATTTTCTGCTCTTACCTTATCATTAGAAAGGACTGAATTTATAAATTGCAAACACTTTTACCATGATGTACAGACTTATGAATGTTGGATGAAATATTTCCCTGTGATTGTTTGTTTGTTTCATTTTGGATTTTGGTGGGGTTTTTTGTTTGTTTGTTTGTTTGTTTGTTTGTTTGTTTTTCCTTTGGTGAACAGTATGTTAGAAAGTATAGAATCAGATTTTGCATGGGTTGGCTTGCTCTGCTCCCACAGCAGAGCGAACTAATGGAAATATTTAATACTTTGCTTTCTGGCAGAGCTCCATATCAATTTACAGCCTTGTGTGTGCATGAAAAAATCTCCAAAGCATGTTCAGTGTGACTCAGAATGAATTTCTTTGAGTTTCTTTAAATGTTGTCGTGTCCTTCTTTTTTTTTTTTTTTTTTTTTTTTTTTTTTAAATTAATGAATGATGATGCAATGAGGAAAGCCTGGAAGGTTTTTGGTGCTAGGCCTTTTTTTTTTTAAGGACTAGGAATATGCTCTGATTTATTCCTGACTAGGAAATATCAAGTCAATTCTTGTTTCTCTTTTGCTTGAAAGTATCAGAAGTGTGAAGTGATTTGTGATGGAAGCTGTGCTGCTGTGTCTGAGCCTGTTAGAAACAGTGAGGGTAAAATCTCTCTGGAGGCTGGAAGTTTATTAGCTTTCATCTCAGGATCTACACTTTCAGTACAACTGTGCTCATTTTAGGTTGTCACTGTGGAAAAACAATGATTTGGCATGATCCCAAACTCATTTTTGGGCCAATGGGCAATAAGATCCAATCCTGAATTACTTCTGTCTTCTGTATCTAAAAAACTGTTTTGCTTTGCAAAATATTATGGCAGTAAATGGATAAAAGAGTAAAAAATGTAAATTTACATATTAAAATGACTTAGTTCTGAAAGTAGACTAGATTATTCATTAAGCTTCACCAAATATTTACAAGAAAAAACCTTAAACATCAAGAGATCAAAGTGCCTGAATACAAATATTCTTCATGTTAGGATATTGTAAAAAATACCACTCTTCTAAAAATGTCGCACTGCTGATGTCTCAGCAGAAGCAATGTTCACAGTCTAGGGTACCACATATAAAACAAAATGGAAAAGCACTGAAAAGTCTCCAAGTAATGCAGGAGGAAACATTTTGGAGAATGTGGTCTTGCAGGAAAAATTTGAAACAGCTTGTTTTATTTAGTTCAGGACAGAGAAGAATGAACAGAGCCTAATAATGATATGAAGTACTTAGCAGCTAAAAAAAATTAAATAAAAAAAGAACAGACAGTAATTGATTGTTTTCAATATCTGCTAGATTTAGATTAAGACTGAGATGCTTAATTTTCTCTGGACATGAAAGTAACTGCAGATGCAGGAATGAGCTTTAATATTTAGGTTGCAATTATTACAAAGTAGATAAGAGCAAGGGTTACATGACTCCTGCCATAGAGCCCATTACTCAATTGAGGCTGTTACTGGAACAGCTACAGAGATTCATTTTGAAATCCATCTGTTGGAAGGAGAGTGCAGATCTCCCAAACGCCCCAACACAGCTTCCCCTTGCCCTTACTGCAAATTGTTCCATGTTTTTTTTTTCCTCAATACTATAAACATTCCTGATCTGTGCATTGGCTACCTGGACAGGTCTTTATCACTGTCACTGGGGACAGTCAGGAGATGGATGAGGTGTCTGTCACAAATAGCCTAAAAGGTATTTTATCCAGTCTTGGAAAAGGTGAATGGACTTCCTGATCTCTGTTGGTTGCCTTAAAATAATTTCTAAGAACCATTAAAATAACTACCTCTTCACACTCAAATATTCTTGGAATTCTAAACTTATGACATTGAAATGGCTTTGGCTCTGATCTCCTCTGCTGGCAATACAGCTCTGCAGAGAGTAAGGATGGATCCTTGGGTGAATCCAGCTGAATGTTCCTTCTGAGGACATGTGAACATGCAGCTCCATTATCCTCCTGCTGAAGGGCAGCACTATGATGGGAGCTGTACCTGCAGTCATGGTATTTGCAAAATGGAGCACTTGTGTGAAGATTTGAGAATAAGGGGCTTCAGAAAAGTCAGCAGCAAGCCTGTAAGCCAGCTGGATATCACCTGAGTCTTCAGGTATGGTCTGTGTACTCCTTTTAGGGCTTGTATTAAAAGCACTGTAGCATTTCTTCTTTCAGCATTTTCTCAGCTCTCTTCTTTCTCTCCTACTATGTAGTTAAAAATGCAATAGGTAACAAAATGCTTCCTGTTTCCTAAGTTAGGAGATGGACCTAATATTTAATTGCTGCTTCCTGGAGCACACTGAGAAGCTGAAAACACATTTTTGGAAATACTTTTAGCACATTTATGTTATCAGTGGCAGTGCATAGAGTGGCTGGTTTGAAAACTGCTTATGAATTGTATATATCTTGAATTAAATAGTATTTTTTACTCTCTAAGATGGTACAAATTTAACTAATTAAACTAAGTTAGATGGCTATTTTCTGTTATTCTTTGCAGAACACCACTCCTGTCAGCCACTGACTGTAGATGCACCATAGATCAGGTCATGGTTTAACAGTACATTAAGAGTTAGTAAAGGATGGTGAAATACTTTAAATTTGCTACATCAAGATTTAGTGATCTCAAACACTTAGCCCTAAAATAGCGCCTTTGGAATATGCATACACAAAATAAATAAACTTATGCTGTTCTATATAGAGTCTCAGTAGATGTTCTGAACAATATATATACTCATATTTTTTAAAAGTATGGAAAAGAAGAAAAGAAAGAAAATAACCCCAGTAATTTCTATTAAAACAATGATACTGAGATTCCAGGCTTTTCAACCGCAGAGAGGGCTTTATTTTCAAGAAGCCAAAGCCAGAGGCAACTCAAGCCGAGGAGCTCTCAAGCGGCTCCTTCTCCTTGGGAGTCCCGTGCTGCCTGACTGGGGCCAAATGGTCTTTGTGGTACTTGGCCGTGATGGCAGCGTAGGCACAGCCATAAACAGCAGCCGCCAGCATCATGAGGCACACGACACCGCACACCACGCCAGTGATGACCACGGTGGCGATGGCGTGGCGCAGGCTGGCGGGACGCGGCTTGGGCTTGGGCTCACAGCTGACGCGGCCGCTGTCCCCTGGCTCACCATGGGGGCCGTGCTTCAGAGAGCCCCGCTGCTCCAGGCTGTGCTGGTGGCTGCTGCCCAGGTGAACGTGAGCTGTCCTCAGAGGACAGGCCCCGAAGAGCTCGTAGGGAACTTTGAGGAGGTCCTTCCCCTTCCGAATGCCTGGTGCTGAGCAGATAATGCCATCGCTAATTCCGCCTGGAAATGAAAACCAATGGTCTCAATAGTCAAGAGTTTCTGAATCACTTTAATGTAAAATTAACATAAACCTGAAGTAAATTTATGGTCAGTGGCGTTGCAGTGAATGCATTTTGGTTGATTCTCCAGATACAGTTGTTCTGTAACTTTAGTATCTGAATTTCAGGTGGTAAATGGGCAGGAATTTTGGTAAATCTCTGTTCTTGCACTCTGCAGTCTTTGAGGCTGTGTAGCAGAGGCATTTGTCAGGGAAGCCATGACAGCTGATTCTCCTTAACTCTTATTCTGAACTTTGAAAAAAGCTCATACAATTTACAATTAAACAACTTTATACTTTTGAAGATTTATAATATTTTTAATGGCTTTTGTTCATTTAGGTCAGTGGTGAGATTATTGCACTTCAAAGCTCATATAAGAGAGCATTTTCAAGAAACAGTTCATCAGGAATTAGGTTATCTGTGTTTTTATGGATGTAAGTGTAAAAAAACCCTATGGTGGTATAAAAATAATAGCTGTCATAGATAAACAAAGAGGTATTGTTAACTGCAAATTCAGTTTGTTCAATTTCTGACCACTGCTAATTTTTATGGTGGAAAATGGAAACAGCATATTTAGAAAATATTTCCACTTGATTGAAATATCCCATGAAATCATAATTGTTCTGACTGTATGTTAACTGTAACAGAGCAAATAGAAAGTTCAGTAAATTGTATGTACCCATGAGTGAGTTTTTGAAGCAAGGCTTGTGATAAGAAAATATACAGAGGTATAATGGATTTGAGTTTAATCAATCTGTTGCCCTGCTCAAATGCTACATTTCATGATTGCTTAGAGCCAGCTTCCCAAAGGAGGTTTTTAGTACAATGGAGAGAGAAGAAGAGTTCACAGTCCTGGTAAATCACGTGGTTGTTCCTGGGTGTGCAAAGGAAGATAGACCAAACATAGCCCTCAGGTACCTAGTCAGAGCACAGGGCTTTAGGGGTGTGATGTGTAGAGGAGTCCACAAGGCCAAAATCAGTGTTGACATATTTAAAAAAATTAACTAATCAGATCAACTAAATTTTCTTTTTCCTCTCCTCTCTATCCAAAATAATGCACCTTTCAGCTAAAGCCAGGCACAGAAATTTTCATTCTGAAAAGACTTTGAGAAAGTAGTGAATACAGATGGAGCCAAACTGAAATCTGGAGACTACTCCGCAAGTAATGTTGATATTCCAGGACAGATTTGAGCATAGCAGGTCTTTTGGTCTTTACTAGTGAAACCCAAAGCATGGTTCCAGACATCTTCAATGTGTTAGATTGAGTATGGATATAGATAAAATCTCCAAATCCTTCAACTCTTATCATTTTGTGGTTTTAAGTAACTAATTATGTGTGCTTGGAATAGAACCCTAGTGTTTCTCCTGAACTGAAGTATTCTCTGTAATTTCCTGTGAATATGCAGGAAATATCAATTGCCTCTGATGGATTCAGCTAAAAATACTCAAATATTTTGTACTTACATTGTTTTGTTATGACATGCGAGAAATATATGCAGAGCCACTGTGAAGTTTTATCATGCGTGATATAAGTAGTAGGAAACATTACTGTGTAATGCAATTAATTTTTCCTCACATGTGATTCAGACGAGTAATTTTAGGGAAATACACAGAAAAGAACATAACACTTGGGCTTCCTTTAAAGCTTGTTGCTAAAATTAATTTTTAAGTTCAATGTCACTTCATTTAATTAATTTGTACAGTGTTCAGAAAGATGGAAGGACATCACTGAACTTCTAGACAACATAGTTTCTTGAAACAAATGATGATATTTATGCTGCTGGCAGAGTAATTAATGTAATCTGATATATTTATCTTGGATCATTTCATTCTTCTGCACAGAGAAGTTAACCCCTGCTGAATTTCCAGCATAATAGACTAAAATAATAGACCCTACTATAAAGTAATATTTTACCTATTCAAGATTTTAAGATTTTATTGCTGAGAGGAGTTTAGTCTTTTGTCTTTTCTAAAAGTTGGCTCATGGTAGTGAATTTGTCTCACCTGAAGACCACTCCAGTAATAATTGTGTCCCTGCATGACCAGTGTGGTTTTCCAGCCGGCCTGCAGGGTTCTGATCCCTGCAGAAGGCGCTCCAGCAGTCTCAGGCCACATGAGCCATCTTCACATCCCCTGTGCTGCAACAGGCCCCACAGCACTTTGGTACAGAGACAGGTAATCAGTAGTTTGGTCACATGCAAGCATCAAAGCCTGATTTAGAGAAAAGAAAATTGCCCTGCTGTTCTGAATTCTCAGTCCGAACATACCTCCTGGGAGAGATAATTTAATTTCTTTTTTTACCTAATTCCTTTAGAATAAATCATATATTTTCCACAGCATAACTCATGAATATTTTTAAAACCAGGTGTGACCAAAATACTGACACTACTATTTATAAACTTCACTTTTCCCTATGTGATGGTGATGCCATGACACATTTCTGTCAGGAAATTGCCAATGAATTGAGTTCCTCTTTTGGTTAGCAGAAATTAGGAAATGATACTAGGTATTCATAAAATATTAACAAACTACTAAGTCATAATTGATAGAAAAACTATAATCCTGGGTTGTCTAAAGTTTGCTCAGTACTGATATCTGTCTTGAAGTTTGCCATCATGCAACAGGCAAAAAGCTTTAGAGCAATAGATTGGTTTCCAGCAAAAATATATTGGTAGAATTAAAACAAGTGTATGTGCACAGGTGTACTTGTTTTATATTTAGAAATATCTATATCTGAATTCACACACTAGAGAACACACCTGTACCTGCTGTATGGTTGTGTGTGCATCCTTGCTCCCTCTCTGGGCACAAATATGAAGTCCCTCTCTGACTCTAGTTTGCCATCTGTGTTTATAAAAGCACTTACATTCTGACATGCATAGGAATATAGTTTAGTGTGTTTATTTGAGGAAGTGATCTATGGTGTGGGGTAAATTTTTAGGCTGTGAAGTGAAGATCAGTTAGATGCTGGTTAAATATTCTCATATACACTATGTGTAATGAGAAAAATTCCTTACCTCTGTATAGAAAACTCTCCAGCCACAGTTTCAGGCCAAAGATATTACAATTGCATTGCCAGGGATTATCTTTAAAGAGAACCACTTTCAGGTTTGGAAGTGACTCCAGCAGAATTCTTTCCATTTTCTGAAGTTTGTTATGCTTCACAGAGAGCAATGTTATATTCCCTGTGCTGTTTCCAAATGTCTCAGGCAATCGAATAATGCTGTTGGACGACAAGTCCAGTTCTTTTAGGTGTGGGAGGAAACTGAAAGTCTTGTTTTCTATATAATGAATCAAATTTCTGGTTAGGTTTAAAACCTGGAGATACCTTAGTTTTTGGAAAGCACCAGGTGCCACATTTGAGAGAGAATTATTAGACAAGTCTAAGATTTTGAGTAACGGCGTTGCAGTGAATGCATTTTGGTTGATTCTCCAGATACGGTTGTTCTGTAACTGTAATATCTGAATTTCAGGAGGTAAACGGGCAGGAATTTCTGTAAATCCTCTGTTTTTGCAGTCTGCAGTCTTCGAGGCTGTGTAGCAGAGGCATTTGTCAGGGCAGCCGTGAGCTGTGTGTGCCAGCAAGATGACACTACAAACCAAAAGCCAGTTACCTGTATCACAAGTGAAAGAAGATTTAAAATTAGTTTAAGATGTTTGTCTTTAGGCAATACACAGGCCATAGACGCACCCAGAAGGTAGACAGTTCTACAATAAACAGTAGTGTAGATATCACAGTGTGGTTCTTTTATAATACATAAGTAAATGACAGATAGTGTTGATGTACTTCTGTAGTGCAGAATGAAGATAATGCTACCATGGTCTTAAAATGAAGTACTTCCCATGCTTCTTTCTTAAGTATAAATGCTTTTCAAGAGGATTTGCCATCAGCAGAGCAGTGATGTTTGAAGTGAATGTGACAGTTTCTAAAATTATTAAATTGAAATGTCTCTCTTTCTGTGGTAGTAACAACTTTAAACATCTTGTGTCAGAAGAATTACAAACAGAACTTTTATTTTTCATTGGTTTTACTAGTATTACTGCCTGGAAGAATTGAGTCAATGTACCATTAAAAAATTACAAGCTTCAAAGAGATAGCTATAAAAACTATTAGCAGTACCTTTTCAGCGATCCAGATTCTATAAGTTTCTACTTTAAAATATCTATTTATTCTTTTTGCTCTAATTCTCTTCTCTGAATGCCAGCTGTACTTCCCATAGATACAGGTTTCTACACAGTCACCAGACATTTGTCAATAAGCTTCTGAAAATATAAATTAACTGACAGGAGTACTTAGTAATATTTAGTATTTATAATTATCTGCTGCTCCCTGATGTTCAGGGTTTACCTAGAAAAAAAAAAGTTTTTACCTTTTATGTCTTGCTAATGATCTTAACTTGGAAAAGAAGGTACTTAAAGCTATGCTTGTATGCATATAATAAAACATTAAAAACTCCGTATGGAATAATTACATTTTCTTTGACTAAAGAAAGTCAGAATGATGAATTGTGTTCTAACATTGTTTTTGAGATGCTTCAAATCTTTTTTACTCTTTACTGTTTAAGAATGCAAAACATTTTAGTTACTTGCTACTTGAAACCTTTTGAAAATAAGGCAATTGCTGTTTATTGACTTAGATCAAATGTGAATTCCGTATTGATGGAATAATGTATGATTATAGTAAGAAATATGATAAATACATAAATGTAAGTTGTATTTTGAGACTACAGTTTAAGGCAGAAATTACTTCTTAATTTTCACTCAGAAATGAAATGTTTATATTAAAATCATACATAATCTTCTGCAATCCTGAATTCTGAATCATTTTATGATTCTTTCACTTGAAAGAATCTGGCATTCCTGCATGCAAGGTAAGCAATACTTTCAGTTCATTACACTGTTCTGCAACAGTTGGCTTCAGAAACACAGCTTCCAATGTAGAGGTAAAATAAACTCTGCTTGGCAAGGAAATGCTTTGCAAACAGAAAAATTGCATTATTAATCTGAATGCTTCAGTATCTCACCTTTCATTCTGCTCTGCTTGTTCTTCCGCTGGTGGAAGATTCAGTCCAGATTTCTGATGTAGAACAGTAACAGACGCTGTTCTGATTCCCACTTCAAATCTGTAACGTGCCTATCCAGTTTCCTTTCTTGTGGTTTTTTAGGTCGTGTCTGTGACTTGTGTAGAAGGGCAACTATTTCTACTCAGTTACTCCATCAGCCCTTGTTCTTTTTTCTTAATCATAATCTTCTCTCCCCTTTATGACTCTCAGAGACTTA
Organism: Sylvia atricapilla; assembly: GCF_009819655.1. NCBI lineage: Eukaryota > Metazoa > Chordata > Aves > Passeriformes > Sylviidae > Sylvia > Sylvia atricapilla. The sequence goes on along the minus strand of NC_089150.1, from coordinate 13,733,017 downwards.
TTCTGCATCTTAATCAGACAACAAGCCATGCAAACAGTGTCTGTCCAGCTCTGACTGGACAGCTGTACAAATAATGACCTGATAACCTTGCCTCTTCAATTTGTTTAATCTCCATCAAAAGCAAAGCACAAAAAATAAAGCTGTCTTTTTTTTTAATCCAGTATGGTTTCTGAATTCTGGTGGATTATTAGCCAGGCTGTGTCAATTTTTGCAAGATCTGAACATGGATTTTGATTATCCTAGGCTGTGACTGGAGGCAGTGGAGTGTATAATATCACTACAAGTAGTCCTGTGGGTTGATGACATGGTTTTCACAGTGCCCTTGTTTGCTCTTTTAATCTTATTCATCTGATATCCATTAGTTGTGCTGACAGGATTTTATTGCTTGGGAATACAGGGACAGTGGATCCTTCCATAAAAATGGCACACATCCTAGTATAGTCACCATGAAAATTGAACAAATTAATTTATTTTCAAAGATACTGGAAAAACATAGCAGATGATACTAAAATTGTAATGTCAGATGATACTAAAATTTTAATGTGTGGTGCCTTGACTTGTTCCTTTGTTATTTCTTTAGTAGAACTCATACTGTGCCATCTACACCAATAAAAGGATTAATGACTTGTGACTGTGAAGGATCTCAAAGGTGTTGAAAGGATGGTATATAAATGAGTCTTTCCAGGCTATATGATCACTCCATCTATGAGTTGTCCTATGGAGAGGGAAGCTGTGCAATCAAAACATTTCAGACCTATAATACAGCTTCCTTGGGTGCAAATTCTGCTTTTTGATTCTTTTAAAAAGATCACATAACGTTCATTTTCCAGGTCAAAATTAATATGATGTAGGCAATGTTCTAGAAGGAGTACTAGAAAAATCAGATCATAAGGTCCAAACTGCTGTTGAAAGCAGTGTCTTTACCAGAAGTTATCCTGGATTCTGTCAAGTTGAGACTTTGCTATTTCCAGTAACACATTCTGTCACTTTTCTGGGCAACCTTCTCCAATGTGGTACTGTTCCCAGAATCAATAATTTTTTCTTGCATCCAGTTAGAGTTTTCCTTGGAGCAGCTTGTGTCCCTCTCCTCTTGTCCTGTCACTATGAATCCTTGTGAAGAGAGTAACCCCATCTTTTCCATAGGTACCTATTGGTTTCCAAAGGTGCTGAGCTCTCTGCCTTCCTGGCTCACAGGGCAGAGCTGTGCCTGTCAGAATCGTGTGCTTTGCTCAGTTGTTTCTGACACCAGTCAAGATACCCAAAGGAACAGTGGATACTTGGGAACAGTGAAGGAGAACTAGGAAAATTGTCTTTCTAGTAATTTAAAGTAAACATGTTTGCTCATCTTGAGGATCCTAGGAGTAGTGCTGTCAACACCAGACCTTACTGTCCTTGACACATTGTCCTGATACAGGTTGAGGCCTCGGACTGAGTGTGGAGGAACACTTCAGATGTAGATAACCTGGGACCATAGTCCCCCTGTTAACCCCAACTTTACAAAAAATAAAGAAGAATAAAGGTCATCTGTACTGTACTTTAGATTAAGGTCAGGTAAATGCAAAAAGCTTTTTTAACTTCTGTAGCATGATACATTTATTTGCTATTTCTATGACCCATCTTAAAAAATCCATGAATCCTTTTAGTGAAGACACAATTAAATGTAAAAAATGTCTGTTATAAAATAGCATCTTCCTTACAAGTTGTAGCCCTGTTAGCTATAGATGCTCTTGCAATGAACTAAGTTAGGTCGGGTACTTTTTTCTTGAGAAGACATCTCACTCTCCCTGCATGACCTCATCCCTTGTATCAGTGACTCTTTTCATGATTTCTGATTATCTTGCAGAAGGTAACAGCTATTATATTATTGATTTTTTGTGTGATGAGATGCTTTTAAATTCTCTTTGGTATCTATAATTTTATTGAGCTGATTATTTTAAAGGGTTTCTTTTTAAGTTATTTTCCCATCTTGAGTAATATTTGCTGACTAGATTGGCATACTGGCTCCTACTGCAGTTCATTTCATGTAACAGGCTTAAAGAATGTCTCTGAACTGCCTCTCCTATTTTAGGTAAGTCTTTGCAACTATAATTGTATTATTTTTAGTATTCACCATATTACAGAGATGTTCACAGGACAAGGTCACTGAAAGTTAAGCGCTGTGGGAGGTTCAGTTCCAGCAATAATGCAGAGGTTGTTTTATTTACTCAGAATCATGGTATAAGAAGTTACTACTTTTTAAAAAATCTTCATGCTGGGTTCAGATTTGGAAACATATGATTTAATCTGTCAATTTGCTTTTCATGTAGATGTGGCTATTTTTCCTTATATTGAGAACTCTGAATAAACATGTTTTGTAAACAGAAGTTTCCCCAACCTATAATCCATGTCCTGTTCCCATTTATTAGGAATAATACTTTGGTTGTGACAGAGAAGTCTGATGTGGTGAAAATTATAGTCGTGTCACAGGTAGAGATTTGCCAGAAACAGGATAACCATGAAACCTACTCTACTTCTGGTCTTTTGAACCACCAGCAGGATTCTTTTCAGTTGTCTGATGTGGTGCAGCAACTGTTATTGCAGCCTCTTAAATTAGCCTGTGCCTTGTTGTAGCAAGGCATGTTTCCTATTGCAAATAGCAAGAAAGCCCCATGAACTAATATCTGATCCCTGTCAGCTGAGGGGGTGCAGCTCTGTCTTTGCTTTGCCAGCAAACTCTTTGTTGCAGCAATTACTGCCATCTGCTTTAAAGGAGTTCTATGTGTAAGAATCATCTCTTTTACAGAAGATCATTATGTTAATTAAACTCTAGCAGAAAGGAAACAATTTAAATATTTCAAATATTTAAAAGCTACAGGATTTGGATTTCACTTCGTTCTATATCGAGTCCAGGCAGACACAATTATATTAAAAAAATGTTCCCAAGACCACAGCAGACAATTCCTATACATACTCTTTATTAGATTTATTTTCCCTATGCTTTTGAGTGGGAAGGAATTAAAACTGAGATACTTTCAGGGAAATGGCATGTGCTTTCTCTTTACTAATGTGTGTCTCCAGATTGGTAAAACAGCTAAGCTCTTGCTCAAGACTCTAGATGAAACTTTGGGTAAATGCAAACCCATCTTCATTTTGGTTCTGGATGAAGAAAGAAAATGTATTTGTTGGTAAAACAGCCCATACCCTTATTGTTAAAATTCTTCCCCTGTAACTGGCACTTTCAAAAATGCAGTAATGCATGATGGAGAAAGGTCATGCCCTTCCCTAGGAGTCAGAATGCTGTGCAAAGGTGCCAGGGCAGAAGGGACCTGGGAGTCCCTCGTGCTTTTCTTTTTACAGGGGCATTCCTTGTACTCTGAGAGATCAGGACTTTCTCAAATTTTTCCTGGCAGGGTGCTAGGTTTTCAAAAGTTGACAAAGGTTAGGGGAAGGCCTTGGATCCTATTTCTGCTTGCTTTTCAGAACAGAAGTATAAGCCAATGGATCAAACTAAATTTGGCTCGAGAAGATTTATACCTTAAAAGTCTGGACATATTTTCCAGAGAGGTAGGCTTGTGGATTTCTTCAGACATCCTTTGCTTAGACAGGGTAAGAGGGGAAGAAAATCAGCTAGAAATTAATAATAAAATGCTGGTTTATGACACAGCATGAGACACCATGATTTCTTTGTGGATGAGTTGTTATGAGTTATTTGACTGAGTCCCTTTCAGGTGGGAAGTAATGTGCAGTTCTAGAAACAAGAAAGCAGCAGAGAGTTGTGATTTTGTAGAGGGGAAGAACCCAGATTTTCCTTTCCAGTTGCTTGTTTTGCCTTACTTAGATACATCTGGTACTTTTTTATACAGTGAGTAATTAATTTATGAAATGCATTGTTGGAAATTATCCTTGGGCCAGAAGATTAGTAGGATTCATATATAATCTGGAGCCATAGTTACCTCATGGGGCAAAAAAAAAAATAAAATTATAAGGGATATAAACTTTCACTCTTGAGGGCTTTAATCAACCGCTAATGACACAACTTATGGAGAAAAACCTTTCCCTGTGGGCAGTTTTTTTCCATAATTATTATTTATGAGAATTTTTACACCTTCCTCTGACACCTCTAGCAAAGGCCAGAGTATGAGCTGTAATAGTGGATGAGATGAACTGGAACATGCTGTGTTCCACGTGGAGATTTACTGTGGGGGAAGGGGTGGCTGGACAGCCTGGCAGTGGCAGGAAGCTGCTGGCTGGGAACCTGTGACCTGCTGTGTCCCAGACACCACAGGACAGCCAGGCTGAGCACCTGCTCTATCTAGTTCACAACTCTGTTTGTCCCCACGTTGCTGTTCTGATCTGGACCGGAAAATTCTTTCAATAGTCAAATCCAGGTATTTTTCGATTCATATTCTATAAACAACTGGGTCAGTTCTTTGTCCTCTCCTGTCCTGTCCTGTCCTGTCCTGTCCTGTCCTGTCCTGTCCTGTCCTCTCCTCTCCTCTCCTCTCCTCTCCTCTCCTCTCCTCTCCTGTCCTCTCCTCTCCTCTCCTCTCCTCTCCTCTCCTCTCCTCTCCTCTCCTCTCCTCTCCTCTCCTCTCCTCTCCTCTCCTCTCCTCTCCTCTCCTCTCCTCTCCTCTCCTCTCCTCTCCTCTCCTCTCCTCTCCTCTCCTCTCCTCTCCTCTCCTCTCCTCTCCTCTCCTCTCCTCTCCTCTCCTCTCCTCTCCTCTCCTCTCCTCTCCTCTCCTCTCCTCTCCTCTCCTCTCCTCTCCTCTCCTCTCCTCTCCTCTCCTCTCCTCTCCTCTCCTCTCCTCTCCTCTCCTCTCCTCTCCTCTCCTCTCCTCTCCTCTCCTCTCCTCTCCTCTCCTCTCCTCCTCCTCCTCTCCTCTCCTCTCCTCTCCTCTCCTCTCCTCTCCTCTCCTCTCCTCTCCTCTCCTCTCTTTTTATTCTTTTCTCTGAAGACTTACAATCCAATGGATAGTGCAGTCAGCTATTTCTTGTGGTATTATAGCTGTAATATAATGCTCTTAGAAGTTAGTGTGGCTTGTACTCTTTTCCCATAACTAAATGAGAAAAAAATAGATGAAGGTGAGAAGGTTGGAAAATGCTGAAACACCAGCCTTACAGAGTGCTTTGGTAGGTAGAAAAATCAGCAGGATGGATGCAAGGCCTTCAGAATGAGGAGAAGCACAGGGAATAAAGATGCTGGGCCTCTTTACCTTAATTGCAAGTTAGATGAAGTTGCAGCAAGGGGCAGATTAAGTGTCAGCAGAGTATTTGTTCCATCACAAATAGCAGCAGGGGGTGCAGATTCAATTTTCAATCATTTCCTGACTAATGTCAACCACCTGTTATACATGCTGAGCATCCATAGATAGACTATATCTCCAGTAAGAGTAAATTAATGAACTCACTGTGCCATTATTACAAATGGAAAAAAATATTGCTTGACATCAAGCTAAGAGAAATGAAAGAAATAAAACTGGTGAGAAAAAACACATGCAAAAATAAGTACAGGTGTACACTGTTTCATCTTGACATTTTAGATGCTTTTTGTCTTCTCTTAAACATGTTAAAACTGAGATCACTTGCTATTTTTCTAGATAGCTTGTTCTTCATCAAAGTTTTTTCTAAGCTTTTGCTTAGTGATTTTGTTTCCTTTTTATATTTAATGAGAATTTCTGTTCATGGTCACAGCTCACCCTGGACTCAAACTTAAGACCAGGATATAAATCTCTTGTGCATTCTGAGTGGTTGATTTACTAGGGCAGCTCTTGTAAGAATTGGAAGGATTTTTTTGAACAACATCTGTAAAAGGGTTTTGAAATGTTCACAGTATATGAAGAAATATTTTTAAGTGCAGTAAATGTTTCTTACACTGCTGCTCACCAATTGTGCTACAAGGTAGAACTCATACTTCATTGATTCCTTTTATGATTTTAAGGCAAATTGCAATAATTCAGTAAAATTCACCGTTAAATGTTGGGAACTCCTGTGTTTATGGGCTCAAATGGACTCTCTCTTTGCCCTAGTAGTCACTTCAACACAGAAACTTGCAGAAGCAGGGATGACATTTGCTGCAGTAAAAAGTCAACTAGTTAAACCTCTGTAAGTCTTGCAGCACTTTGGAAATATCCACAGGAGGCTTTTTTGGCTTTTTTTTCTTTTTTTCATTAATTTAGCAAGGTACTAAATAACCTGACATTAAAGTGGTGCAGCTGATAAATGTTAAATACATAGTTTTGGTGGTTTTAATCATCAGTAGAAATGTAAGGATTCCATTGGATCAGGACTGATGTGCCCAGCAGCTTTGGATTCAAGCTGGGATGGAACATTTCCATTGGGTGATGTTTTGCTGCAAGGGAAAAGGAGACTGTAACTCCTGAAAGGATCTCACTTGTCCTGCAGCAGGTGAAGTGTGAATGACTAACTCCTTTAAAACTCCTGTAAAACCATGTTGGCAGTCTGTGCCCTGTGCAGTGCTGCTGTGTAGAGCTGTAACCAGCAGAGCTCTGGGCAGGATCTGTGCACAGGACCCAGACTGTCTCTGTTGCTTATGGGGCCATCTCACAAGCAGAGGAAGATACTGGAAATTTTCCCATGTGGCTCCAGTGAACAAGGATGAGCCAGACACCTTCACCTGCTGCCACTGTTCTTCATTTCAATAGCAGATATGTTTTACAAGGCAGTGCATTGTTTGCTGCTTTTCCAGTTGCCTTGTTCTCCCTGGATTTTTGTCATCCCTACTGCTTGAACTGCTGCAGCTGCAGGCACCAACAGTCATCTGACAACATCCTGGAGGTCCCATAGCACACTGTTATCCTTTCCTCACCCTCTACTTTTTAATCTGTCAACAGGTTTTAAACACCAAGGATGTTTTTATAATACCTTTTTTTCTCCACAGAATATTTTAAATGAAGTAACAGGTATATGGATAGACTTCTCATCCCTCAAGTTTAGTTAGTTCTGCTGTTTTCAGACAGGATAAATCCCTGGGAAACTTAGCTAGTATACAGGATAATGATGCTTCTGTTTAGAATTTGTAAAATAGGCCACTGAGAACACTTTTGTTTAAAAAATAAAAAGAAAAATACTCCTTCAGAGGGCATTTCATTAATGAGAATTACAATGCTGGAAAATCTGTTATAGATTAGTGAAGAACAGTAACAGTGTATCCAAATGGAACTGGTTGGATAATTAAATTCATTTAATAGGTACTGAAATTTAAACCTCTTGATCCCTCTGACGTAAACATAACTCTTAAAAGTCATGGAGCTTGATCCTAAGAGTGTAATGTGGGAGAGAAACACTGGGACGATGATTACAGATTTCAGATACCCTGGGAGGAAATGTATTCAGAAGTTAAACAAAAGGCATTAAAAAACAACAACAAGAACAACAACAAAGCCCCAAAACTGTAGCTATGCAATATAAAAAGAAGCTATGATAAAACCCTGTTTATGTAGGTGTGCAGCTTATATGAGCAGTATTGAAGCAACATGACTGGGATAAGCAAGGGACAAGTAAGGGATGCTAAAGGTTGAAATCACAAAGGAACATCATGTTTTCACTATTCTTGAGCTGTTATTACCGGTTCTGTGTTATCATGTCTGTTTTGGCTGTATGTCCTACTGTATGTCTGTTCTGGTTTCCTGTTTTCATGGTGAGAATCCGCAAAGACCCTCATTCTGTGATTTCCCCTCTCATTAATAGAATATTTTTTTCAATATTGATTACAATTTATTAAGTATGTCCAGTGTATAATTGTCTTTTCTTGATTTGGTGAAAAGGAAAATTATTTACTGGGGTTTAATGCATCTTTTAGGAGGATCATGCCAAACGGCTGACGGGCTGTCTGCTAAGTAGGGAGGAAAATGTTTTAGGATTGGTATAAATTATGAAGTCCTGACAGTCGTAACATTGAGCTATGCCTCATTTTAGTTTGTACTACCTAAAGTTATTGTTAAGCTTTTAACCATGGGTTCTGGTTCACTATCCCCTAAGGTGCTGAAGGATGAACTTTCTGTCAAGTCCATGCATTAGTTGAGAGGATAACAAATTCAAGACAACAGCTGGAATGCCTGTGAGAAAATAAATTTTAAAAAAGTACAGCATAAACGTAGGCTATTAGCCCTAAAGTTCAGAAAACATTTAAATGTTGATCTCATCTTTTTGTCCTCCATGTTTATATCTGACTTCTGTGTCAGCACTGGGTGATCCTGAATATAGAGATAATGTATATTATCATTTAATACAATGTCTTTTAATCCAAAAGCACTGCTATTTTACTATTCTTTAATTTATGGTGGAATCTCAAAACCCAACCTAGCTGAGCTTTCTCTGTCCATAAAGCTATAGCTGCCTTAAAAAAAAGGGTGTGTTTTCATCTTTATTTGCTTTTGTTTCCTTCTGCAGCCTGTTATTTTGGAATATAATGGCAGGGCTGAGCTTGGTTACTCATATTTTGGCTGAGATTTTTTATCCTTTTCCTTTTTCAAAATGACAGTGTCCATTTCCTTTCCGTCTCTATGTTTCAGCAGAGTTAGAATGGATGAGTTCAAAGAACAGCAGTACTGAATTCTCCCTTCTCAAAGTGCTCTGGGGGAGAAGTGGGCTAACTTCTTCTAGAAGGCAAAGTTATGCATCGTGTGCCTATTTAGTGAAACAATAATTTCCACATCTCGAGTTTTTTTGGTGTCATTAAGATCTTAAATGGTTTTTATTCATTACTGCTACAAGCTTCTTTTCTATAAACCTGTATAAAGAAGAAAGAGCAGAGCACTCTGTAATTTGTAGTTTGTGGTGATTTGGATTGATGTGTTCAAACACAGGCACTGAAGTGAACACTTGTATTTCAAGCAATTTTAGTACAAGCTTTTCTTTGGAAATTAAACACTCTCTCTCTAATTTTTTACATGCCATCAGCTGGTCATATTTGACATATTGTTGCTTTCTTGGCTTTGGAGTAAAGAGATACTGTTTTAGAACTTCTGGAGACTTTATTACATTGAAAATCTGAAAAAGTTTTGAGAAAGAAGTGGGAATTACCTAATGCTTGATTTTCTGTAATATTTTGTCTAAATGGAACTTGGACGAAATTAATAATGTAGAACATTTCAGTTGCATCATAGTGCAGATTTAAACTAAAAAAGTAAAAAGCCATGTTTATCTACAGTCCTCTTCATTTTACTCTCACACTACTCTTGCTGAGGCATCTCTTTAAATGTTCCTAATTAGGACTTTGGACTAGGTTCTTCTCCTAAAATTTTAGGTAAATGATTAGGTAAAACCCTTCCATCAACACAGGATTTGAACTGCAAGTGTGAATATAGCACATCCTTTCTGGTGTTCTATATAAGAATGTTATGAAAGGATGAACAAAAAACACCACTCACAGATTCAAAATATTTTACATCTTTTTGGACAGATTGATGGCATCTGTCAGACTTGGGTTTCTAGAATTCTTGTTAGGCTAAACTTATGGAGAAAGAAATCACTCTGAAAAAGAGAATCTGTTTGATTTTAGTTCCTATTTATAAGGTTAATTTAGACCAGGAACAGCCCCAAGCCTTCAATGCTTCAAACCATGGACCTACCTTGTCTTCATGGGCAGATGTTCTCTGATGGAAGTGTCACAGAAGTTCAGATTCCATGTGATAATTTCCTTATATATGAATATTATAAAACATGAGCCATTCTGTCATTCTATAGAAGAGATTATTTTATACATAGAAGATCAGTTAACACATTTTAAGCAATGGCAATGCTGATATTTCCTGTTTTTCAGAGATGGGCTGAACGATGGAGGGTTTCCCATGGTAGAAGCCTTGCTGTAAATGTTTCTTCTGGTAATGTAATTAGGAAGTATTGGCTCCAGTTAATGTAACTTAAACAAAACATGTTGTCCTCGACAAACTTGTTAAACAGGCATAGCCTTGTCTAAAAGGAAAACAGAGACATGTAGTGTTTCCATGGAAACTCAGTTAATATTCTGATTTCTGGGTATGAGCACAATCAGCACTACAATCTAAACTCATTGAATTAAATGAGTCTTAGTTGTGAAATCAACACAGTATAAAAGTATCTGTACACATGCAAGAGTCAGAGCCTTCTATCCCTATAAATGCTTTCTAGCTGCACTTTAGAACAGAATAAAGCAGGGAAACTTGTGTGAGACCCTTCTCTTTTTGCCTTCTGTGGCCACTTGTGCCATTTTAATACAAAAATCTATATAAGAATATAAACTGAATCTGTTTAAATATACTTTATTGGAGTTTGTTATAATTTACTTTATCTCTAATGTGTGATTTTAATTTCCTTTTATTTAATATAAAAATAAGGAGGGCTTTTCCCTAACTGTAGGGAAAATATCAGAGAGAATGGGAGAGAATGGGGAAGAGAATGTTTGCTTCCATTGTAGATGTGCTGAGAAGATTTATTAATTCTGGAAATTATGCTCTAGAATTCTTTTTGTATAACAGCAGAAAAATAATTTATTGAATTTGCCTTAATTAGAAAATTAAATATGTTTTATACATGTGTTACAGCAGAACTTCCAGAAGAACCTTTGTCATTTATAAATGTGTACATTTTGGAAAGTGCATTTCAAAGTTATTTTGATGCTTAGGAATATGATAGAAACTTAAAAATTACAGCCCAACATTTACTGATTGCAGTGTGAAATTGCTTCTGGAAAGTCCATCAGGATCAGCCTGGCTTTGGTATTTGCCCCAACAGCTATAAAAACCTGGCCTTTGAAACGTTCACTTCGCTTGTAAGTCAGTAATAGGTTTGTCTCTATACAACAGCACAATCTCTGGAGAGTCCTCCAAAGAGTCCTTTCTTTGAGCAGAGTTTTGAGGAGGTTTGAGTTCTCCAGAGCTCTGTTCTGGACTGGGGCTCCATTCTGGGGCTTCGTGTTCTTTTCATGTGCTGGGCATCCCTTAACTCTCACAGACTCCAGTGAGCACTTAGCAATGCTCAACCCTTCCAGGCAAAAGCCCCAGCTGAATTTGTGCCTATCAGGCAACTTATTAGAAAGAGAAGCTATTTCGTATGCTAAATCCTTACTTTAATGTCTAATCAGACAGATCCCTTTCAGAAACCTTCCAGATTTATTTCAAAACTATTACATTCAAGAGGATTACATTTGGTGCCTGTTATATTGATTTCTCGTAAAACTTACCAATTTATACTTCTAAAATATGCCTTAAGACTTCATTGATAGCTAAATCCTACTAATCATTAGTTTAGAAATTATAATAGGCTGCTTGCTGAAGCATCTGGATAGCAGTTTATGTGAAGTAAGTATGGTGCATTTGTACTTTTATTGTGAAAGTCATGTCAGCACTTACACTATTTCCAGAAGCTAATAATTTACCCAGAGAAGTTCACTTATGGTTATAACTTGGCACACAGATCTCAGGGAATGCTGATATTTTATTTAAAAAACTTCAAAAGTGTGTCAGTGCGTTTTAATTTTATTAGTTTCAACATTTTTTAAAAGTCTTATTTCTTTGGAAATTTTTTTTTTGGAGCATCAATTAAAAACATCTATTAATTTTGTTTGGTCATAAGTTGGTTGATATATTGTTCTTTTTATTTTGTAACTTTAGAGAGGTGATTTAATCTTTTTCTAATGAAGAAAATGAGCTGTTGGCTAATTTTCAGCAATATGAAAACACCTCTTAATACATGAATAGTCTCCAGATCAGCTGTAAGCAACCATTTCTGCTGGCACCTATTCAGGCTTCTTCAGCAATTCTGAAGATGTTGATTTCTTATTTTTCCTTAAATCTGGTAACACAAGTGAATAGATAGCTGTCACTCCACCCCTGATTGCTTGGCCTCTTGGATGGCATTAGCTGCTTTCCACTTCGTGGGCATGAACTTCTACGCATTAAATGAAGCAAAAGATAAATTATTTTCCCCAATACAGGGGGAAATTTATTTCCCCAATACAGGTCATTGTTGAGAGGTACCGTTAACATTTCTTGGCCATATTTCAAAATCTTGACAATAAAATGTTCTTATGAAAAAATTTAAGTAAATATGATAATGTTCAGATTACAGCCAGTGTTAATCCATAATTTTAGAAACTGACTTTCAAGAGGTATTTGTAATATACTGAACATATCTTGAAGGATGGTGTTTCTTTTTATTTAAGAAATAAAAAGTAGGAGAAGAAAATTTGTATTTCAGTATACTGGAAAATCTCAGTCATTCGTCTAAGATTGCTTTCTATTCCTGACGTGGTTTAAACCTCCACTTCAGGAGATTTCAAGAATGCTAGTTTATAGCTCAAACAGTAACTCCTATTTTGCTGAACCAAGATGCAGCTGTGTTCTTTTCTACACAGATATTTAATAAAAATATATTTTCAATCCAGAAATGAAAAAAGCAGGCAAACAAATCTGCTTTTGCAGATAATATTCTTCATGGAAAAGTTGAACATCTGTATCTTTTGCTGTTACTATTTTAAAATTATTCAGTAAAAGACACAAATGGAAATCAGATTGCAAATCCACCAGTGTTATTTTATTGTACTTGCAACTGCAGAACACCATGGTACTACTCAATTTCAAACACATAAAAATATGTGCACTGAGTTGTTTGGACACAATTTTTGTTCTTTTCTAAAACTATAGATTATCACTACCTGGTTGAACAGCAAAAACATGGTTAAAGTAGTGATTGAGAAAAATAAAAACATGAGAACTATTCTGGAGCATTACAGTAAACATTTGACTTATGAATCATCCAGTAGATATGGTGTTGAAAGGCTGGAGATTTTTATTCATTATGAGGTCCTTCTGATGTATTATTTGACTTCAAGTAACATGACTCATGTTTTCAGTAATTCAAAGTAATTTGCTAATCTCAGTATAGCACAAACAGTTAGTAGAGAGTATCACTGTTATTATTATTACAACTCAGTAAATAAGAGATCCAAGACCTCCTTCCAAATGATGTGGTTTGATAAAATGTCAGTGTTTGCTCATTCAGTGTCCCAAGTCCGGTTTGACTAATGAGATTTCACATATTCATAGACCTTGTATGGACTCAAATGCCCCTGTGACAGCAGCAGAGGGGGAGTGGTTGGTGCTCACTGTGTTCTGGAGGCAGGAAATATTGCATTTGGTCAGATCCCTCCCCCTGCAGGATTGGTACCAGCAGAATCTACATGTCTTGGGCCTCAGGTCTGTGGTGGGAGCATTGAACTGTCAGGAGACAAACTGGACAGAGAACCATGAGTCCACTTTGCAGTGGATGCCATAATATTTATCTTTAATGTCTAGTCCAAAGTATTTTGTGTCTGGTGGTAGCACAACTTGTACCCATTCTGCTGTGACAGGATTTCAGTTTGGGAGGGGTAAAGCACTTTGGAAATTACAGTAAAAGTTTTGCCCATGTCTGAGACCAGCCTTCTCACAGTGCTAAGAAATGTAGAAACAGATTTTATTTTGTTAACCTGCTTAGGTAGTAGACAGAATTAAGTCTGCAAATAAAATATGATCAAGGTTTGAATGTGTTGCGTTTTAGTCACAAGTGGAAGCAGAAAGTCTTAAATATCCTAAGAGAATCTGGTCACAGGATATTCAGATAAATATCCTAATTTCTGGCTGTTTGTCTGGACTTTGAGCCTCTTAGGATTCCTTAATTGCCACCTTGAAACCACAGCCTTTGGCCGAGATGGAAAGGTAGTCTGGCTATGCTGCTCTGAACTAGGACTTCAGCTGTGAGAAGTAAAGCTTTTTCTGAGAACTTGACAAGTCCTGGGTCTTCCCTTAAGATTTATAAAAGTGCTTACAAATACATACTGTTCCTATTTTTCGTTTCAGTCATGGGTTGTACTCAAATAGCAAGAAAACCCTATAAAACTAAAAAATGGTTTGGGAGTTATAAAAAAACTCTCACTGCTTCATTATTTTAGCATTACTTTGATCAGATTTCAATCTTCACGTGCTTCCTATCTGTTGGAATTCAGAATTATTTGTTAGAGCAGTGGCCGTGCTAGGAGATGCTGGAACAAAGTTGAAGGCTCTTAGGAATTCATAAAAGCTCTGCCACCAGCACAGTTTCCTCTGTGATGGTTCTTGCCTTGTTTCTGCAGGCTGCTGAAACTTCCTGAGGCTAAAGGTAGCACTACTCAGCTTTCTTCTTTTTCTTTTCTTTTTTTTTTTTTTTTTTTTTTTAAGCTACCTTTCTTTTTTCCTTTTGACAATGGAATGAGCCAGGTGTTAGTAGGTGTCAGGTATTTTCTAAAAGTCACAGGGAAGATCCTCCAGACACCAGACAGGGATGAGCTGTGCCCTGCCTTACCCTTTTCAAATTGGGCCACCTTAGCCACTCCTTTGTGCTGTCACTGAACTCTTTGTATTCCTCAGGAACAGGGCACCTACCTTTCCAGCAAAGTGCGCTTGGTGTAAATTTGCATACCCAGGGATTATCTTCCTCCAGGCTAATGCGAGGTTTCTTTCAGGGTTTTTGGGGGGCTTTTTTAAAGTTACAGGTGGATTCTCAAGTACCTCCCTTGAGCTTTGCTCCTGGTACACAAAGTTCATCATGGGGTGAGTGAGCACATTTCTGTGGGAGCCTTTGTCACAGTGTTGGCAGCACATCAGCTGCTGTCCTGTGAAGTTTGGGATACAGGATGGTCATCTCAATGATAATTTTCAGATCCCTTCTGAAGATTCCTGAAAAGGCAATGGACTTCCAGTCACTAGTGTCTATATTTTTTTATGTTTACACTCAATTTATGTCCTTTTTGCGTTTCCTCCTGCTCCTGCTGCTACTTCATTAGTCCTCCAGAAGGAAGATGTGTGTCAGGGAGTCAAAGGGAGTCTGGTTTATGATGATGTTCACAGACTGCCCTCCACAGTTCAGTTTGTCAGGGCTTGGCTGCGAACCAAGCCCTTCAGCTTTCCCTGGTGGTTTGAGTTTGGATGAACTTTGGCCTCCCAACAATCATCATCCTGCTCCCCTTTCAGCTTGGCCTCACATCAGCTTCCCAGCATCTCCTCCCCTTCTGCCTGAGCTTGGCCTCCAGGAAACACCATTTGCTTCCCTCTCTCTTGCTAGTCTCCATGCACACAACCTCTTCCACCACTAATTCAAAAATCTTCTGGAAGAAAGTAGCAGGCTTGAGATTCATGAGTAAAGAGGCAGAAATTCAGCTTTCCACTGCCCATTTAAGGAGAATTCATTTATTTACACTCTGCATCGCAGTAACTCTGACAAAGGAAGTAGTCTTTGTGTTACTAAATCTTATGACATGTTCAAACTATCTCACATAAAAAACCCAATATCTAAATAGGATTTAAAATGTCTCTGTATGTGCAGTCATTCCACTTACTTGATGACAAAAAGGTAAAGGTAAGATACCATAAATAATACAAGATTTTTTTTCCCAGCTTATTGTTTAGAATTCAAAACTAGGTGATAGGTTGCACTTTAAGGTATTTTGTATTTGACACTGTATCACACTCTGTAGCTCAAACAGAGATGGAAAGGTAAGTGTCCATTTACTACATGGATTTCAAAGGTTTTAATAATAAAATATTTTAAAGTATTCAAGCAATTTTAGAGTACTTACATATGTAATAGATGTATTGTGGAGTAAATGAGAAGACTCCATGTCAAGAAACAAGAAAGAAAGTTGTAAAAATGTTAGAAATTGTCCCTGAGCTAGATAATAAACTCTAAGAAAACCACAACACACCAACAGATTGCAAAGAACAGTTTCTGACAAATAGTAACATCTTATCCAAATGCATAGCAGATACCGTATTTTTGCTGAGTTAGGAACCGTGCTTTATCATAAGAAAAGCAGAAGGAAGTGTATAACTGCTGAATACTTTGGCCCATTTTTTGTCAATTTTGCTCTTTTATCACTACCCATAACAGGTAGTGATGAGGATGGCTGGTGTCACCACCCAGGATTGAGACTGCCTCTGATGCTTTCAAGAATAAGCTTGTATTTTCAATGTATTTAAAATGCAGCCAGACTTAAACTGTTAGGCTGGTAGTTTTTTGGTTTTGTTTTTTTTTTTTTTTTGGGGGGGGGAGGGGGGGGCGGAAGATGGTGGTGTTTGCATCAGAGTCAGTCATTCCAGGTAATAAAACTAATAAATTTTTCATGTTTTAATATAATTCTGAAGATCTTCTCTTTGAAGAGAGGAACTGGAAACAATGAGCAGGGGTGAGAAGAGGAAAGTATAGATAAAAGGGGAAAGATCACTGGGAAGGAAACTGAATGAATGAATGAAGTGTGAAGTTTGGAAAGGTGAGACTTCGTTTTACAGTGCAAGTAAACTGAACCTGGGATCAGAAGCAGTCTGGGAAGTGCCCAATTCAGATGTCCACATTTTTATATATCCTGCATAGGATTTAGGAATGACCTCCACGGAGAGTACAGCTATGTTGGGTGATACTGAAACATAACTATGTTACTTATTACATAACTGTATTATTGCTTATATAATGTCTACATCACTTTGTTATCGAGAGTCCCTGTCAGAATACCTAAGTTGTTAGCTAAGACTTCCTAGAATTGAGGGGGAGAAAAATATCTAGATTTTATTTTTAACTATTCTACATGAAGCCCTTAAAAGGTTTTTTTTAATTATCTTTAGTGGTGGGAGTCTTCTGTTAATCTGTATTGGCTGTTCTTGACAGTTATGGTGTTTATTTCTCAGAATTGTGCACTGGGGTGTAGAGTCAGTGTCTCCTTTGCCTGAGCTAAATGCTGAAAATTCATTTTGAACTGAAACAGATTTAGAGTATAAATAGAAGTGAAGTCAACTTTTAAAATATTATTCGAGTGTGTTCTGGAATATTTCACATGTAGTTATTACATTTTAAAATATGATAGAGTTAAAACTAGTAGGGAGAAAGAAGAACATTTTAATGAGACTAAGCTCAATACACAAAGGTGATACAGACTGAAAAATAATCCTGCTACAAGTCCTTGTCCAACATTTCTTATTTTGAAGCCAAGTTAAACCTCATTTAAGATAATTCAATTGGAAATAGTAGGCCAAAATGTCTTTAAGAATTTAGGCGACTTTTATGTATGAGAGAGAGTCTTAATCTCTACTGTATTCTGTGGGAAAAGGAATGGAGACCTTAAGATATTTTTGTAACCTTGCTGATCTAGTGCTTTTAAACAGTGTTATAGTGAATAGGTATTTCAGAGAATGGAAATCCCTTTAGCTATTGCTACTTTTTCCTATAATCATGTATTTAGAATCCATTTGTCAGGTTTGTAGGGAGACTCAGGTCGTCTCTTGCCTGAAATAAATCAGTCTAATCTATTTTCCTCTCTTATTTTAAGTAGGAAATTATTCTTTTTACTTGGAACCTAAGAAGGGTTCTAATTCTTTACACAGAAGTAATTTGTCAAGGAAGAATTTCCTTATCTTCCTGTCTATTTGCTTAACTATGGAGATTGAAATGAGCACAAGCAATCCTGATCTATTCTGAGTAATTATTTGATTTCCTTCATGTTTGCCTTGATACTAAGCAGCCCTGAGCCATGTAGCATTTGAGCGTTTCCTGGTACTTCCATCCTGAAAGCAACCCACTGAGAGAGTAAAATATTACCTTCAGCCATGGAATCAATGCATAAGGAAATTACTTATTAAACAATAATTATCACTGAGCCAAGAATTTAACTTTGTTGTTCTCAACCATCTGTTATTTCATAGGGTCTGCACTACAAAAATAGCAGCCACTTTATTAAACTGAGAGCAGAAATCTCAGGGAGTTAATAACTGTTTTCCATAGGCAGAATTAAAGGTTTTTATTTGCATCACCTAAGTAAATTTGCTAATGTGATTAAAACAAAAAATTTGATTTGCAATATTTGTTTGAAATTATACCTTTTGTGTTACATAACACAAAAATACCCCTCTATCAGCTCCCATCAATTGTTTTCCTGACTGCCCTCAGCTCCAGCCTACCCTCCTCTGTGACATTAAAGAAAAGGCAGCAGTGAACACAAAACAAATTTTTTGGGGGGCTGAAAAATTTTTATCCTTTGGCCATTTTGGCTCAACCAAGCATGCCAATGTGGAAGGATACTTTACACTTTGAAGTGTATGTTCCACACAAAGGTCAGGTAGAGTTTTTTGTTATTTATGGCAGTTATCTGGGTACCTTCCCGAACAGTATTTAGAAAAATTTCAGTGCAATTTCAGCTTTTGAATTTAAATCTCTGTGGTAGCTCTTATACCCAGAAGGATTAATAGGAATTAGTGACATGGGAGATATAATTTTGAAGTTTTTGTGTTTCCTTTTCCCGCCTCGTGTAGCCAGTTTGTAAAACACAGATTTAAATATTGGGTGGCTTGGAGCACAGATTTTTATTCTGAAGTTCTCAAGTGCTGAAGGATTATTGATTTCTCAGGAGAATATATTGGCTTGAAAACCTTTTGAAGTATATTTGAATAGCTCTTGTGGCATTAAATGACCAGACCAAAAAAATGTCATGTTCGAGTCACAAAGTTCTTGAAAAGCTCAGGAGGGAAAAACTTGCAGAAGTGCTTTAGTATCACATGAAGAGTTGAAAAGAAAATAATTGTCCTATACCTTAATACTGTTAATTCTTTCAAATCTGGAGGCATTCAAATAATTTTCAGCTGAATTTTAGAAATTATTAGTAATTTTAGAAATCATTAGTAATTTTAATTACTTATATAATATGTAGGATATAGAATATTTAGAAGCTACTCGTTCTGTGACAGGGAAGTTCTTGTGTGGAATTGCGGAGGGAACAATGTCTAAATGAGACAAAACTGTGAGATTAAAATCTTATATTAAGACAGACATCTCAGAAAACCTGCAAAATGCTGCTTTCACCGTGCCATGTTTGTGAGATGTGTTCTCTCCTCCTACCCTGCAAGCACAGGTAAAGATCATAGAATCATTTAGATGAGAAAAAGCCCTTTAGGTCATCAATCCCAACTGCAAATCAAGTCCAGCCATCATGTAGTTGACATCGTGTAGTAGTTCATTATTTAATACCAAGCCAAAGGATATCAAAACTCTAATTGAGGAATTAATTCACAAGGGGAACACATTCAAATGTTGCTGTTGTAATATTGTATTATCTTGACTGGAGCGGATGATTTCTGTTTTACCCTCTTTAATGGCATTGTACCTCAGAGATTAGTGATACAACCCATTTCAAAGTTAGGTAAAGAAATAAACTGATTTCTTTTTTTAAGGCAGGCAGTAGCTAAATTGAGAAAGCCTGTACCTTCAGTTTCTGCACAAATTACACTACTGCTGAAATGTTTGAATTTGCTCAAGTGGGAGCAACCCCAGTATTCCTCATTCTCTTTTATTTTCCCTCACAGTCTGTCCAAGAAAGCATCAAAATCTTAGAGCTGCTACTATGAAACCAAACCTGCAGCTGCCCCTTTTCATCCCCATGGAGAGGGATGCTCTGCATTTCATAGAAATTAATCCCAGCATTTCAATTGTTGTTATTCTGAAGCCTTCCATTGTGACTCAGTGAAACGTGCACATGGAATCTTTTACAGATGAGCTTTGCTGTAATTATCTTGTTCCTGTTTCAGATTCTGTTGTGTGGTATGTTTTGTACAAGACAAAGAAAACTTTCCTTGAATATTGACACTCTTTGTAAGGAAGGTTCTGAGCTGTAAAGTTACCACTTTTCTACAAAAAATTTTACACTTTAATCAGAATCATAAGATAGTTTAGAGTGGGAGGGATCTCCTTAGCTCATCTAGTCCAAAATCCTGCTCAAATTTGTATATACATACAATTTAATTGGGAGAGAACAAGAGACTGTTTAATTAATGTTTATTATACTTTCCTTGACTTCCATTAACACTTTTCAAGAACAGCATTTTTCTGGGTGCTGATATCTCCAACAGTGTGAACTCCAAAGGGCTGAGCTTATCAGGGCCTTAAATGAACAATATCAAAGTACAGTCCACACATCTCTGCCTGTTACAAGCACACGAGATGACACAGCATCCAAAGTGATGTGATTTCCTTGTGGAAAGTTCATGAAAGTGTGTGTGTGTGTGTTTTGCCTGCATTTCAAAACAAGCAGGTAGGATGTGCTAGGAATGAACAAAAAGGCAGGCAGTAGATGAAGGAAATGTGCTTCTTGGCTGTCAGAGAGCATCTTCTCATGGACCATAACATTAATTCCTAGATAATAAAATGTAGCTGGAGAGTCTCCTGTGGTGTTTATTCAAAAGGAGGACTGGATTTCTCTGCTTACTGTCTGAAGCAAAACCATTCATGAGTTACAGATAGCAGAAAAGTATTTATAACCTGCTGTAATTAGAAAATTCTTTATGTCCTACTTTTCCCATTGTATCAGTCTATTACAGATTTCATTTCACATACTTTTCCCTGCCTGCTCACACAAAATTGAATATGTGCATGACATCAGTGTGTGTGCATTTGCAAAAGCAAGTCCCAATAATCTAAATGTAAGTATGTTTGTAAATGAACCATGCTGGAGGCCCTAGAGGAGGAATGAATAAATGAAATTTCGTTTAGTTTTCCAAAACAACTTTTTTTTTCTTTTTTTTTTTTTTTTTTTTTTTTTTTTTTTTTTTTTGTTTTTTTGTTTTTTTGTTGTTTTTTTTAAAAACATTAATTTGCAAGGAGTTAGATCTTCAGACTTTTAAAGATTTTTTGAATTCTTTTAGTTTAGGCAAGTGAAGGCAGAAGAATCAGCTGATTTTAGAGCTTCTGCAAACCTCAGTGCTTTATATTGCTCTTCAATAGAAACAGTGATAGGAGCATCAAACTAGGCTGGAAGAAATGTTCACTGATATTTGGCAAAACATAATCCTACCTGAGATTATGAGAAACATGCAATTTAAACCAGTAGTATCTTGAATACTGTTTTTTAAAAAATGCACTCCATTATTATTAATATGTTTTTTTTAAAAGTTTGATACCCAGTAATATTTGTCAGATACTTCCCTTTAACGGAATTACATGGAATACTCTAAACTCCATTTTTTCAAATACGTTTTTAATGCTTCTTGTGTTCCACTGATAATTTATGGAATAAATTACCTCAAAACAAATCATCATTTGAAGTGTTAACCAACATTTTCATGTTGTTTCAGCAAATCTTCATGGGTTTCAGTAGAAAACACATTCTGTGGGTTCCCTACAGCTGTTATATTGATACCAGTAAAATATAAATGAAATTGGTGTGAACAAAAATATGTTCAGCTTGTGGTTCTCTGATGTTAATTATGGAGACATGCAATTTGAAGGATTTTTTTCCTATGTGTATTCTTCACATTATACAAGCAGCATCTTTCTGTTTAAATGGCTAAAATGTGACTGTGTGGTCTCTTCAATTTAATTAATTGTGGGTTTGTTTTTTTTTTTTTTTATTTTAGGGCTTAACTTTCTTTTTCCATTATGAAACCTTTTCTTCATAACTAATTTTAAGAATAATTTTGAAGGAATTAAGCTAATTTTTTTTTTTTTTTTCCCAGCTGTAGGTATCCAGATGAAACTTGAATTTTTCCAGCGGAAGTTTTGGACTGCAAGCAGACAGGTATATTTTAAATTGAAGTTTTCTTTGTAATTGAATCTACAACATGGAAGTGATGATCTTGTCACAATCAAAAAACTATTGTGAAGAAAAAATGTCTTTGAAGACTTGTTCTGGTTTTACATTTGGATACAGAAAAGGAGAATTCAGTGATGAAGAACAGTTGCTTGATTTTTGGAAGCAAGTAGAAAGTTTGTTAATTTTAGGCCCCAATACATAAGGAGTTACTTTGTTGGCACCTGGTTTTTCTCCTTTAGGAAAAGTGTAAACAGTAAACAAAAGTGGTTTGCAGTGATAGCAGAATCATGACTTCTCACTTAGGTTTTCTCTCTAACACTAAGTAACTGTAGGATCACACAGGTTAATTAACAAAACTACATTACTGAATCATGGCACTGATAGTTCAATAAACTTGACCTAAACCATTTAGGGATAGAATTTTACTCACTGAAGAGGATAATCAAGTACTTCCTAAAGATTGGAAGATGCCACCCCTGGTTTGAGAATCGATTGGAACTGCTAATTACAGAAAACAAACCCTGAGCCCACCCCTACTGGAGAATCTTCTCTCATCTATGAATGGTCTCAAAGATTTAGTGTGGAGGAGATTGTGGTGTTCAAAGCAGCTGAAATTGTTTCATCCCCTCTGAATTGTTCATTCAGAGACATTTTTTGTCTCTGCAGAGACAAACAGAACATGTTTGGTGAACGATTCAAAAGTTTGCTAGACATTTTTAGAATTAATTTAGATAAAGATGTAATCAATATCAACTCCTTTAAAATTTTGCTCATGTGAATTTATAGAATGTTTTATTGTGTAATAGCCAAATGAGAATTGAAATTATTTTACTGATTTTTTTCTATCATGTTTAGTGTGCATCTCTCGATGGCAGATGTGCTATAAGTTGTGATGATGAAGTAAGTATTTAACAGATTTTTTCCATGTATACCTCTACTGCAGCAGAAGATAGAGCTGACAAATTTAAACATCTCATTGTACATTGTGGCCTTTATCACCTTGTAAATATTTTACTACTTAGATAGTGAGTTTTGTTATGCTTGTTACAGATACTCACTGAATTACAAGGTTGACTCCAGTACCTCAAACATGAGTTACAATAATTTCTGCTGTGTGAATCCAGTTTGGGAAATAACTTGAAGCAATGCTAAGGCATTTGTTGACTACTTTATTGTTAATGAAAAGTACAAAACACTAGCAGTTTAAAGTCTTCAGCTGGACACCAGCAGGAACCATACAATCATATGTAGAAATTTAGTAATAGTGTGAAGATTGCTGATTTAGAGATTCCAGACTTTTTCGTAATGACAAAACACACTGATGACAGGATTCAGACAAATATCACAGCTCCTCTGGTGAGTCTGTTGACTTTCACAGCTTCTCTCAATGGCATGAAAATATCTGCTGAACATTTACAGTATAAATTAAAGCATTTAAAAATAAACACAAAGACATTAATGCAAATTGAATGGCACAATAGTCAATAAATAGGAATGACTATTAATATGTTATTATTAATAATATGTTAATTTTAACTATAATTAAAATAAAGCGAATAAATTGATAAGTGTGTGATACCTTTGATCCAAAAATAGAGACAACCCATTAATTAAAAATACTTTTTTTTCCTTGAGAGCTTTGAATCTGCTTATTTATTCTTGTTTTCCCAATGCCTCACATTTTATTTTAATGTTCTGTTTTCTTTCTTTTTCACTTTTGGTTTCTTAACCCATGTTACATTCCATTACTGTTATTGTATACTGGAGCTGTGAAAAAATACATAGAGGACCTGAGCTGGATCGGAGTTGCTGTAGTTCAGATATATTCTCAGACCTCAAACATTCTTGCTGTGTTTATTCTGGACTTCATGCCTACAGTTTTACAAGCTCAGAGATTCTCCACCTATGGAACACTCCCCTTGAAATCTGAAATTCGGTGAACATGAACCTTTGGGCAAACCTGAGCATAGTTCCTTTCCAATAGCTGTGAAACATTGTGAATTAGATGTCTTTCATACAGCTGTAGTCTATGCAAATGCTATTATCCCATGCATAAATCTTATATCAGAAATCTGTTTATGATTTGATGGTAATGAGTAAATGCATTCTTCTGCCCTTTGTCCATGCTAAAGTTAAATTACAAGCTGTTTCTTGAACACAGCAGTAGTACTAAAAGGTATTTGTCTTGCTGGCAAGTGGTGAATGAACGCTCCTGAATGAATATTTTTTTTCCTAGTTAATATTTCTAAAATGGATTGAAATAGAAACCATCTTATCTTCACATTCCTCAAAAAATATATAGATTCCATTTATTGCATTATGCCTGTTTCCAATACCAGTGCTAAAAAAAATAGTACCTTTTAAAGTTCTGAACTGTGCTAGTGAATAACTAAATCTTAGAGATTTGAAACATGGCCACTGATTCTTGAATCAAGCCAGTCTTTTCCCAACAGCACATAAGCCATAAACTATGAAATTAAGCCTACACTTTTTCTTCTCCAGCATGACTTCTGTTATTTATTTTCCATACTATGGAGAAATATTGTTTCTAAAGCAGTATCTTTAGATTAATCTTTCATGCATGAAAACTGCAAATATGTATCCTCAAAAGATCTCTGTGTTGACTTAGCTCCTCTCCTCATCCAGTCAGTGGGAGGTTTCTGGTTGACGTTGGGGAGTGCTGCATTGTGCTGTTAGAGCCTGCATCTGAAATCCCATCCTTCACACACCACTGAGGTTAAGGAGCTGCTTCTTCTGAGTGCATCAGCTCTGCTCAGTTCTTTGCCAGGATCATCAGCTTTTCATATTGCATTTGCCAACTTTGGGCTTTCTAGCAGATCAAAGGTTAAAAATCAGTTGTTTCAACTTCCTTTCTGACAGGTTTTCTGTCACTGGGGGTGCCTGTAGCTTGGCTTCTCCTATTAGAATGAATATCCTGCATTTGTGTTATGTTAGTTGGTTAGTATGGAATTATGTTAGTTACGAATTTTTGCCTGATTTCAGCTTTGTTCTTTTTAAAAAACTGCACTTCAAGCTGGCATTTCTGCAAATTTCTCCTATTTGGCCCCACAGAACAGTACTAATATGTGTGCAGAATGAGAATCAGGCATGTCTAAGCATCTCAGAAAAAATCAGACTGCATCAGACATCTTGCACAGCTACTAATGCATGAGGCTGCTTTCCTCCCTAAAACAGCACAGAAATCTTGCTGGATGTGCAGAGTGCAGCAGAAAGCATATTTTGTCATATTTCTGTACAGCCCATTTGCAGTAGGAAGGGTTTTGAATTAAAAACAAAGCTAGGAGGATTCCTGTGTTGAAAGCCATTCTGCTTATTTTTCCTTTTATACAAATGTCATAGAAAATTCAATAAGCAAGGATAAAAATGTTGCTGATTTAGACCAACAATAGAAATACAATAAAGATTTAGCACTGAGATAGGTATTTGGCAATACCGAGAAGAAACTGAGTTATATCAAGGTTTCAGGGTTTGAGTTGAACCTTATGTTTAAACTCTGAAGTGCAGTAATTAAAACTTTGCCTGTAGCAAGTAATTCTGTGAGGTTAAAACGGTGCATGTGTGTGTGGAGGGAAGCCCTGATTTGGCTTTACCTTGTTTTATACAGTTCAGACGTCTGACCTACAAAAAGCTAACAGTCCTACCTCTAAATCCAGTTCCCAATTAAAAATACCATTTGAAAAGCTTTAGGAGACCTGTGGGGCCTCTTTTACAGAAGTTTCTGGTCCCATCCCCCAATGAACAAATTAAAAAATATTACCTGGTCCCCTGTTGGTTCTGCAGGCTGACACTGTGTTTTCATTAATACATCGTTAGGGTAATGACATTGTGCTGATGTTTTTCTCCAAATACAGGAGAAGCCATCAGGAACACCGAAGTTCTGTGCCTTTGCTAACTTGGTTATAAGGAAAACTTTTAAGAATTGATTGTAAAAACACAAAATTTTGGTTTTTATATTTGTTTGCAATTATCTTATATCCTCTCATTCTGTACACATCTTTGTTTTGTTTTGCATGTAAAAAAGCATAAAATTTAAATTGGAAAATATCCTATAACCAATACTATAATATTTTAAATTTAGGTAAAACCTTATAACAACCTGAAGATCTTACCCATTTACAATTGATCTAGAAGTAAGATATTTAATTAACTTATTGCTGCATCCTAAAATCAAAAATCAAGATTGTTTTTTATTATTTTTCAGACAATCAACTGTTACCTAATAGATAACAATGGATTTATTTTAGTGTCTGAAGACTATCAGCAGGTAAGTGTAAGATTTTTTTTGAGTCTTCTCATGTAACATATTAATCTAAAATTACTTTCTTAAAAATAGGCCATGATCTGAAAATGGTAAGGAATTAGTAACATAAAATAAAAAAAAATATCCCTTCTATAAAGAATGTAAGCTTTTTTCTCACAGGAGCTCAGTTTCTGTCTCCCATTGGGGCAGAGTCTATTCTGAAACTCATAAATGTTCTCTTTAAAGACCTTTCTTGCTGCAGAAGTGTCTGTCTTCTGTAAGAGGCTTTTACTCTAAGAAAAAAAAAATCCCTGTGCCATTTTTGTCACATGGAAAGGTTGGGAAGGGAGAGGGGAAGGACACAGAGCTTTTACATTCAAACTTAAGATAATGAGATTTTACAGAGCTGTTGGCTGAGGGGTTTGTTTTCTGAAGGGGATTACAGTCATTGAAGGATTAAAACTAAGCACTCAGCATCACAATGGAGAGAACAAAAAATATGACATCACAGAATCATAGAATGTTTTGCTCAGTCCTGCAAACCTTATGAAGAAACCATCACTATTCTCATCAACTTTCACCTGAAAACGACTGAATATTGCCCCAGTCATGCCAGAATTGTCTGAAGTTGATTTGTTTCCCTGTGTTGGGATTGTGAACAGGAATAACCACACTCCTACTTAGCCCTTAACTGAATTAAATTTATTAGGATGAGCATGAGCTAAGAAATACACTCATTATGGAATGACCTTGATACACTTAAAACATGTTTGTCTGTTTCCCCTTGTATTGTTGTTACCATTTACAGGCACATAGCTGTGCCTTGTGTCAGTGATTTGCCAGCTCATTGCTGACTATGGTGAATAATTGTTAGGAAGAGATGTTTCTTTTGGTAGTCACCTGATAAAAGCCATTATGTATTACTGTGCATAGTTTAGGCAACTGTTGCACCAGAAGTAGGCTGGAAATGTGTTCTGACCTGTTTTATTAGTTAAAAGAATCCAAGTCTAAGAGGGAGAGCAGAGAAATCTCTATGTGTCTGTAAATTGATAAGATTACATTAGGGTATGTCTATTTTATATATATGGCGTATATACAGGCTACTGTGGATAGAGAAGGGGTAGAGAAGTGAGATGATGCCTTATCAATTCCTGACCTATCTGGGGTTGCTTCAGCACTGTTTTTCTATCACCTTTCCAAACATGACCTGAGCTGCCCCCAGAATCAGGTCTGTGGGACCGAGTAATTCTTCTGAATTGCAACTAAATCCTGATGTATTAAAAAATAATGATAACCTGGCTGTGACTGCTCTGAGGGAGAGCTGGCATTTACAAAGGGAGCTTTTGAGGAGAGAACTGTCACTGAAATGTCTTCATAAGACTGGTGCACAACTTGACAAATCAAGTTTATTACTATCTAAGGTTATACGAGGCATTTATGGTTTGGAGTTTCTTGACATTGCCTGCCTCTCCAATCGTTAGGGTAATCTTTCTTCATCAGTCAGCCAGGGCTATTGAAGCTGGTATTTTTAGTCATGTTCCTTGTGTTTCTAGAAGACTTTTACATACCCATATGTTTTGGAAAATGTTCCAAGATTCCCCTGAGGAAAAAAGAAAAAAAGGCAATACTTGCCTTTTAGGTAGAGGAATGCCTTTTTTTAGCTAGGGCTGTAACTTTTCTGCCTGCAAACTCCCAGGTGCATACTTGAGGTCAGCTAAGTTCCTTGTAATGGAATTGGGGTTTAGTTCATACAAAACCTATGGAATCCGTGCAATTTGAGAGTGTAGTGCCCTTTCCCCCTCATAAATTGTGGGATTTCTCCCTTTAAACAATGAAGAGAAATATCCAATCCTCCTGGGAGCTGAGGCTCTAAAATAAAACAGGTCTTCCCAAGGTAGAAAAGTGCTGTACTTGCAAGATTTTCCACTGTCACATGAATGGCTGCAGATGACGGAGTCATTCCCATCCTACAGACCAAATTCATAACAGCAATGTTTGTTTTCTCAACAGAGATTTATTTTTATTAGTCCACAAGTACTGAATAGGGACAAAATGAGTAATTCATCAAGCTGAGTGGTTTTAAGTATGAAATGACTCTGAATGGAGTTAAAATTTATAGGATTGATGAAATGTACTGTTCCAGCTCCTTAAACAGGTCATACAGGAATTATAAACAATGTTTTTTAATGACTGTTTATGAAATCCTCTCACAACCTGTTTATATATTTTTTGAGCAAAATTTTAATCACAGGAGTTTGTGATCAGATTAGTGTGTTTTCTTGACAAGCTTTAGGTTTGGAAGGCTTTTATTTTTGATATTAGATGTTATATAACATACCTCAATATATTGTTTAAGCTCTCACATCTGCCCAGGGGTAATAATATAATCCCAACTATTTGCCGTGACTGGGAATTCCTCTTCAGTTTTTTATGTAGCAGCAGTCCTGAAAACCTGTCTATGTAACTGCCAAAGCATTCTTTTCAGATCCTAGAACGTGCCAGTTTAAATTGCATCCAGTGTTGTTTTGCATTTATCTGTGCTTTTGGTAATTCCTTCCATTTTCCCCTTACAGACTGGTTACTTTTTTGGGGAGGTTGAAGGGGCTGTGATGAACAAGTTACTAACAATGGGCTCTTTTAAGAGGTAAGAATTAACATTTTATCTCTTAAAAAGTTTTTTAACAAAAAATCTAAGTCATGTAAAAGAAAGCCAAGACTGGCAGTGTGGCTGGATTCTCATATAAACGTCTTTTCTGTACAACCTGGGTGTAATTTGATTCCATACACATCCAATATTGAGAGTATTGGAGTCAGCCTACAGTGAGTTTCTTATTAAAAGAAAGGTTTATTTGACTACAATGCTAAAACTGTGTCCCTTTCCTCTTCCTACTAGGCTCAGGTGGAAAAGCAATTGGGCCATATCCACTACTGAGCAGTTTGAAACAGCTCTAAAGCAAAACATTTATGCCACATTATCATTTAGACCTGTAAAAAGTTTGAGATTGCTCAAGCTAGACAGTGCGAAATGCCTTGCTATTGAAAGCAAAATGTGTTCTTGCAGTAATCCATCTCCATTCACATGAGAACTTACCTTTGAACGTGGTTGTGACTGTTGACCTGGTCTCACTGTCATGATGACATTAAAAACTAACAGTGATTTTATATGTTGTCCTTTGAAATAAATTATGCACTCTGAGGAATTAAGAATAAAATTTCCCTTTTACCTGTAACTCACCACTGGAGTCTTCATGGCTTTCACGTGGTCTACAAGCTGTTCACATGGTCTAAGAACTGTTCTGTGCCCCTTTGTCCTCTTGCAGCACAAGAAAATAGCTTTTTTACTTTTCCTTTTTATTTTCCTTTGCATTTCTAGTATGAATAAAAAGACGTATCACCAATGCCATCCATCACTGAGTTTAGTTATTACCTGTGAGGCTCTCTGAGCAGGTGGTTTGTGGGCTTGCTTGGGAAATCAGCTCCCTTAAAGGCAGAAGCTTTCTGTGCTGTCTCTGTGCATGGCAGCTGAGTAACACTCCCAGGAAATGGTTGACCTGAAGTGTGAGGATCTGGCAGTCATGGAATCATCCCCAATCCTGCTTTTCTGAGGGTGGCAACTTCATCACATTTAGCACTACATTTTTAACAAAAGCTATAGAAGGAAGTGAAGTAATACCTGTTTATAGACTGGATTTGGCAATGAAAGGATCTGTTAGTACAAGAGATAAAGCATTTTATTTAATGCAAAGGACAAAATACTGTTAAAACTAAGGAATTATGCTTTAACTTGTCCCAAATTGTTTTGTCCTGCCCAGCAAAGCATTTTAAACAGAACATCTGCTCACTGATTGATAGTGGTGGGTACCACCATGGAGGAAACAGGCATAGCTTGAGAATTCCATCTAAAATGCAGTGGGTGGATCTTTGGACTGGACCATTGGTTAGGATTTTGCTGGTCTTGGACTTCATTATTAGAGATAATGAAGCCATAAGGTCAGTGCAACTGAGCTGCATACTAAGGAAAATGTAAATGCAATGACCCAATTATTCAGCCATGATAAACTGACCATTGCAAATCAGTTAAAGGTGGGACAGAATCAAAGTGGAGTAATTGCAAGTGAGTAACTTTGCAACTTTTACATCAGACAGCAGCAGCAAAAAACCCCACAAACTGTCTTTAAGCTGTATTAGATGAGACTTTTAAATAAATTATTCCAACAATATGAAGAAGAAATCTTTGCTGGTTCTCATGAAAAATAATCAGATGCATTTACAATATTTTTAAGATTATTAATTTGTCTGGGTGAGGATTGTGTTTTGCTTTTCCAAAATGTGTTTATATGAAATAAGAAGAAAAGAAGAAGAATGCTTAGTGCAGTGGCAAGATCTGTCAGCAATACCATTTCCCTGAGAGCACAATGTGGGAATTGCATACATTATAATCTCATTGCTGCTCTTACTGTGGAGGCAAAGCAGAGAGTGAGCTCTGTTCATTGCATTTCATTCTGATAACATTCAGAGCCATCCTTCCCTGCAATTTGCTTCTTACATGGCATCTACAGTCCAGCAGGTGAATTTTATAACCCTACCCTGCTTGAGCTGGTCGTGCTCCCTTTTTGGTGAGTTTGGAAGGTTCTGTGCAGCCTGATGTGCCCTGCAGAAGAGTTTGCTGGCAGCTCCAGTAGCTGTGTGGGTGGGAGTCCCCTGTTCCTTCTGCGCCAGCGATCTGAGGGGCAGTGCCAGTGTGTGCTCCCACCTCATGGCTCCTGCCAGCTTCCAGGCTCTGCATCCACAAAAGGAATGAAATAACTCTTTGTTCTCCCAACTACCGCAAATTTGGAGTGATATAGAAGTGCTTTGTAGGATTGAAATGGAAGTGCTAAACAAAAGGGGGTTGTTTGCTGCTGACTATATTTCTTTTCAACCTGCAGCAGGATGAAATTCAATTTTTATATTCGCTGTTTATTTTTTAAAGTGAACTTAAATACCTCCTTCCCTCCTCAATTTCTTTAAACTCAATACTTCTTTTGAATAATGTGTGCATATGTATGTATGTATATTTTCTTAGTTTATGGGGTTTATAATTAGGGAGAAAAATTATATCAGTGCCTGCACAGCAACGTGACATGCTCTATGATTTCATTTAGCAAAATTATGTTTATCTTATACCTTAAGTATCGCACACAGTTAAATAATTTAAATATGATTTAAATGTATTATTAAATAAATTAGGATGGGCTTATGGAAAAGTATCTGCTTCACATAACTTAGAAAAGTTTCTTTATGGTTTTCTCAGCACTTTGTTTATATAAAAACAGTGAAAAAAATTCAACAGCTCAAACCATGAAAATCTGAAAAAACAACACTAACATGAGGAAAATTAAGGGCTATCAAAGTAATGAGATCCCTAAAGAAATAAACATAATAAATCTGTAAGAGAAAATGAAACAACTCTTGACTTCAAAACATTTTCGCCCTTTCAGTAGGAGGAAAAGTAAGCAATTCTATATGACAAATATGGAAGTAGCATCATTTCCTCTTACAGTTCTCTTTCCATAAGGCATCCTCTTACACAGAAGAGTCTATGCATTGGTGTTTGGTATTTAGTAATTTAGTAATTTTGGTATTTGCAATACTGGTATTTGATCAGGTTGTCAGGATGTATGACTGAAGTGGCACATCCCTGAAATGCAGCTTTCCCAGGAGCTAAGGCTCACTCTGTCATGTTTTTGTTGCTCTGAGAGCTTTTCTTGTTTCCCAGTTTTTCTCGTACTGCAGATTCTTCACCTGTACTCTCCACATGCACAGAGGCAGACTTCCATCCCTCTGTCTCAATTTGCTTCATAAGGAAAACCTAGCAAGCGTTTTGCCCCCAGGTTATGAATATAAAAGAAATTCAGAACTTTGTTGTGCTAGAAAGTAGTTTAGTAAATTCTTAAAGCCAAATCATGAGAACAGTAACTAGTTGCTTAACAACAGAACACAGTTTTCACTGAGGCAGCACAGCCTCCAAATAAAGGATATTTTTCTATTGTTCTATAGTATTTATTATTTAAGCATTTTATTAAGATATTATTAATTTTTTTTTGTACTAAATTGACACTTATACTTAAAATTTGGGTTTATTTTCATGTGGAGCTTTACAGTCATGGATTTATCTGCATATTAATTGGGCCAATCGTCCCTGTATGTTTTGGGGAAGATCAGAAGTAGACTGAAGGAACTTTACAAATTGCAGTTGTTGGACTTGACATAGGACAAATTGTCATTACCAACAAGGTTTACTTTTTATTTTGGCATTTACTAAATGTGCATCAAGTACCTACACACTGAAACTCCCACATTGCTGTGGGGTATATTTTTTCATATGATATGTAAAACTAGTGTCATTAATCTGAGTTTTAGGCATTGTTCAACTTTGTCTCTGTAAATATTACCTTTAATGCAGTGTATTCATACACAGAATCAGTTTATACACTTAAGGAAAAACAGAGATTTATTTGTTACATAAATGAGTTCTCATTCCATATTCTGTAAATACAGGTTGAGTTGTAGTTTTTATACATGTTATCCCTTGAGATGCTTGGCAGTTCAGGAATAGTTGAGCAATAAAAGCAAAGATATGTGATGACAAGTGTTTTTGTCAAAATGCTGTAATTTAGTTTTATTCTTTCCATTGATTTTGGTGAAAGGTATTAAACTGGAAACTCCTGGATGCTAATAATCTGTCAGTGAAGGTGTGAGAGCCAGAGCAGCAACAGTCTGGGGTTTCCTACAGTGTCCTGCTATCTCCCCACAGGAACCTCTTTAGACTTGGAAACTGGTTTGCTCTTCACACCATTCAGCACTGTCCTACTTTCCCCTCCTTGTGAGAATGCCAGACAGGCTGCACATCTTATGTTTGAATTATGAACATCTTTCCACCACAAGTGAGCTGTAGTCACCACTAATGTTTCCACAGACTACTGATTAAAGCATAGTGTCAATAATTAAAACTTCTGTATTATTGGCTTCCTTTGTTCAGCTCTTCAGAGCATTTTTTTCTTTTCCTATAGACTTGACATTTACTTCCATGGTAAAAAGCTTATTATTCCTATACTTTATTTGAAACGCATCAAATCTTGAACTGCTGACAAAATATTTGAAATTTTATGCATTGAAGACCTTTCAGCTGCTACAATTGTCTGTGGTGGTATTTTATACTACCAAGTAGAAATCCATGGGTGTGATGAAAACCTGGCTGAAAGCAATAGAGAGTACATCTGCCAATATATCCGGTGCTGCTGGTAGGTCTCGGAAGTTTAATTTTCTTGAACCAGATTTGTACTCAATTGTAAGAGCATTGCAAAGTAGGAGAGTGGAATTTACTGTAGCAGGAAATTGACAATAAAAGGGTTTTCACTGAGATGTGTTTGGCCCCTGAAGTTACATAAACTGACAATGCTAATGTATTAAATAGCTGATGCTGAACACAATTGCTCTATGGACTTCAGGCGTGGAAGTTGACTGTGTGGTGGTGTCAGAACGTCTCAGGAATGTCCTATGTCTTAAGAGCAGTGCTCCCTTGGGAGGTGCTGTGATAGAGAACATGGACTTGGGCACATAGATGGGCTTAAGAAGTTGTGTTCCCTGACTATGAGCAGTTGGACAGGATATGGTCGGCTGCAAACCGTTACTTAAAGCTGAAATACAGTCACTTCAGAAAGGGTGATCTGGAGGCCTTTCTTCTGCAATGCTGGCTAAGGCTAGATATTAAACAAAGAGTGGGACATTTTCATCCATATAAAATTTCTTGATACTCTGAAGAGAGCACATTAACATCTCTGAAGTGCCCTTTTCTATACCTTTATCTCTTGCTTCCATCACTGGGTGGTCCAAGTGCACACACACAACACCTTGCTTGGATCCTGAGAAATAAAATAGTCAAGCCAACCAAGGCTGGAAAGGCTGAGCTCTAGAAATTCCTTTTCCAGGGGCTGGATCTTGACCATGGTTAAAGGATGAAAAAGAAGGAAGAGAAAACCTAGGGGAATTGGTGTATTTCTGCATGCCACAGAGGCAGCACAGCTTACACCGTGTACTGCTCTGTTTGTCTTGGCAGATCTGGGTGCGCGGATCTGGCTGTGGGCGGGATTCTGCCAAGGATGGTCAGTGTTCGACTCACACCATGTTTAGGTCTCTAGTTATGCGTTTGTCTCCCATGTGCCTCTCTCTGCCAGTCCACAAAACAATGGCTTCCTAGGCATTTCTATTCTCAACATAAGAGAAAACAATAATGTAAGCAGTATGACCGTGTGCTAAATGTTCAGTTGAAGCTGTGATAATCAATATATTAGAGATTTTGTCTGTAAGCCAGAAAGAAAATATAGACATAATATTAGCCTTTAGTGATGATTGCTGTCACAAAATTAGATCAGAAAAAAAACCCAACAAACTCTCTACCACAATGGAATACAACATTTTATTGGTACAGGTTGCAAGGTTTCATGGCATGCAGTGCAGGATGCCTCATGGTGATGCTGAATGCATTTCATGACCTGGTTTTGGCAGCTTTTGTGACATCCTCTCTGTAGCTGAATTTGTGTGCTCTTCTTTCCTCTTCACTTAGAAGCAAGGCACACACTGCAGAACATTGAGGTCCCATCTCATACCTCTATTAACCATCTCTGTCCAGTTGTGTCCTCTTATCCTTCTGATACAAAAGTCAAATGGAAATGTTCAAATAACAATAGTGAGTTCTATATATTTATGCTTGTTGCAAATTATCACCTAAAGATTCTTTACATCTGCTACAGATTTTAAATGTTTTGTTTATGTGGATGGATAAAGTTAATTTATTGTTCTATGGACAGACAGATATAGAGAAATAATCCCAGTAATTTCATTTACTAGCTCTGAGTTCTGGATTTTACATTTAGATCTCTGAAGTGTTTCAATGATGAGTAAATTGCAAGCATAAGTAAATTTCTCTGTTTACTATGCATCTGAGGAGGCTTCTAGCATAAGTTACAGCAGCTACCTAGAATATTTTGCCTTTTTGAAAAGAAGCAATCCTGCTTCAAATCCTGCTTCAAATATCTGTACTGTGAATGCACTGAAATTCCACCTCTGTCTCCTTTAGAAGCAATGCCACATTACAAAGCCGTTGTGCACTGAGATGCTGGGACTGTAGAAGAGCTTTTACTGAAGTTCAAGTGTTCTGTTGTGAGAAGCCTCTCAAATGCATAGGCTCTTCCACTTTCTGGGGCTAAATGTGCTGATCTTAGTCCAGAACCAATTGTTTAAGCATTGTGTTGGATGTGTATTCTCCTCCTCCCGACATCGTTTATGCCATTATGTGTTACACTCCCTGTATATCTTTCCTGAGTCCTCCCAGTTATGCTTTTGCTTTGTTCTGTAGTCTGCTAAAAAATCCTTACAAAGTTTTCACAGCATTTCTTACACTCTTTCATGTAACCTGCATTTTAATGATCCCATTTCCTCTTTCCCTCCCTGCTGTTAGAATTTTTATTTTCCTGTCCACCTTGTGAGCAGAATGTTCCATACCATCATTTTTATTCCACTGTGTTTTCTTCTTTTAGTCAAGCAGTTTTCTGTTCTTCTCTGTAGAATTACCCTTTATGACTACCAGGCCATGTGTAGGACAAACAAAGAGAGTAGCGACAGTGCCCATAGCTTACTGGACGTAAGTACAGCACATCTTATGAGCATCTTTCCATGCAATCATCAAAGAAAATTGTTGCAAATATCTCATGGCCATTGTAAGACTGTTATTTGATTTGGAATGCTCACTGTTCTTGTGTTTATCCCAGATCATACAAAGGGTGGTTCAGTATAATCTCATGCAAAGTGTTCAGTTTTTTCCAGTTCAGTCCTTTTAATGCTGGGCCACCATTTCTGAGGTTCAGTCAGAACGTTTTTTGCACTGTATGAATCTGCCTTTTTAGGAATTTGTAAATTTGGCAATAGATCATATTTTGTCTGGGAGACTGGAATCACATATGGCTCTTCTCTATGCAAACATGTAATTCAAATTGAAAATTGAGATTTTATTCTATACAAAAGGAATGGTTCATTGACAAGCATATGAGTCAGTTATTTTAACAATTTCTTTTTCTTAGTATTTAAACATGTCTTTTAAAGTATAATTTTGATGCATTTAAACCCTTGTGTTGCAATTTGAGTACAAACCCTGTCCTTCTGCTTGGCTTGATTAGAGACAATCTGGATCTTGTCAAGGCAACACTTCCTTATTGCTAAATCCTATATCAGGGTAATAACCCCAAGGATGCTTTATAACTGTGCATCCATTTTACTGATTGCTAATAATCCATCAGAACTGATCAGGTGTTAGATAGAGGTTTTACATATTAAAAAGGAACTGTTTTCACAAATAGATGACAGTAATAGCATGAAAAAGATCTTATGTAAAGAGAACAGCAGCAAAACACTGGCAATTTTGCCAGTCTGAAAAAATTACCTGATACTGTTTCTAAATGCAGATCTAACTAGAAAAATATAGATCTAAGTAGAAAATAGAAAAAAATCACCTTTTAATAATGTTGTACTTTGGGGAATGTTTCCATTTACATATTTATTTAACTGTTTTTCATATGCCTGGACTTAAGGCATCTATCAGTTTGTTGTCTCCTGAAGTCTAAACCCAAAAAAAGACCATCTTCACATCATAAATACTAGATTGCAATGACACCTAAGCTATTAGGGAAATAGAACAGGATGCTGTGAAATAACATTTGCATGAAATATCTTAAAATATATTACTACTCTTAACAAAAACCTTCTATCCAAAGACTTGAGGGCTTCAGTCCAGTTTGCCTAAGCACTGGACTTGTAGAACTGAATTATTATCCTTTGAAAAGCGGGCTCTAATCCAAAAGATTTTTTTTTATTATTCCAAATTTTAGCCAGGATATCCAGGAAAAAATCCTGCATCTGTTATGGGATACACTGAGACATGTCAAGGATTTTTTTTATTTAAAGTTAGTCAAGCTCTTTAAAGCTTAAGTGAATTTTGGTGATCCTCAGTATGAAAGATGAAGAGAGTTTTAGGTTGTTATTTTCCTGTTGATTCAGTAACTTCTGTCAGCCATGACTATTGAGAAAGTATAAAGACAGGTAGGGCTGATTCCTCATGTTTCTTGTTTTATTGCCCAGCTTTTTACATACCAGGTTATTAGGCAATATCCAGTATAATTTTTGCCTAAGCAAAAGGTTTGCTTACAAATGTTTATCCTTCCTTTTGAGAATTACAGTTTTATAAATAAAGGAATAGAGACAGGGACAAGATGGAAACTCCCTAACAAGTTCCTATTCTGAACAGCATAGACATAGAGAAGAGGCATCAGAGATGATGAATTAGGGATGGACTCGATTTAGAGTTCACCTGGTCCATTTCTTTCTCAGAATAGTATTACTTCTTAACAGCTGTCCAGATACTTTGTTATTTAGCACTTCTTTTCTTTCAGTTGGTCCAAGATTCTCCATAGAACCACTCTTCTGGAAATGTAGCAGTGCCGTGGAGCCACAGTGCTAAATTATTTTGGCTCTCAATGCTGATTTAAATATGTAGAAAGAGTAAAACTCCTGCAGTTTTTGTTGCAGTTTTTGAAGGAACCATCTCCGAGTGAAAAAGGCTCTCGAGTAAAATCACATTTCATGAGAATGCATTTGTGTCAATGTAATGATGTGTTTTTTTCCACTGGAATTTCAAATCAAAATATTTTTTCATTTTCTCTAGACATTAATTAATTTTTCAGATACATTGGGGTTTTAAATTTGAATTAATTTCTAATATGAAAATAGTTACTAAAACAAATGGTATCTTTCACACTAAATAAGTATTCTTCATAAGTAATAACGAATACAGTGTTTTACACTAGATTTGGCATTATGAAAACAAAAGTATACTGCAAATTTAATTACTTGGGATGAAATTTCAGATTTTCTGATTTGGAATGAAAATAAATAAGATGTCACACAGGGCTGACATCTTCTTCTCCTTCATCTTCAGGAAAGTCTTGTAGTTCTTTATGTTTTTCCTATAAGACAGGGTTTCACAGGTGAAAATATTTCCTGTCTCAGACATTGTGCATTCTGCTGGATTGTGATCTCAGCTTTCCATGGCACTGACTGAGTTCTTTGGATCTGTGAGTCCTCTGCCCTGCACAGAAACTTTCTCTGTGGTCCCTGAAAATGTTAGACATCCTGTTACTGCTCTGCCAAACAGCACTGCTTCAGTGAGTGCTGATTTGGGGTGGTTAAGCATGATTTTAGATATCTGAGGAGTTCTGTCATTATGATTTCTATTTGTTAAAATACTCTGTTTGTATTTAAAAGAGTCTGCAGAATTTTATTCAACTAGGACATCCTAACAAAGATGAGGGAGACAAGGAACATTCCAAATTTCTGGAAGCTGGCTTTTCTGCCTGACTTTCATTCATGAAAGATTAATTCTATTAATAGTCTTTTCAAAAATGAAATATTCAGAATGTATTAGAAGTACTGTAAACAGAGGATTTTCAAAGGATTTACTGTATTTGTTATGATCCAGAAAAACAGAGGGAGGAGGGAAAAAACTTCTTAAAGTGCTTACACTGGACTGCCAAATGACACAGATAAACATTTAGGTAAATTCAGACTTCAGAAGCTTTTCTGAGCTTAATGAGGCTGAGGTAATGAATAGAAATTTGCATTATAGAGAGGCAAGCCTGTGAACTGCAGCCCAAGAAAAGCTCATATTATCTACACGAGCTGTTCCTCCAGCAATAGCCTGGGAAATAGGAACCCCTAGAGGTTAAAGATTTAAGAATCATTTGCAAAAACTTTCCTTTACCCACTGATAATCTGTGTATGTGACCAAATATGACAAAATAGAAAATTCATTACTATATATTTTAATAGTCAGTATAATAATATTATTTCTTGATCATAATAAAAGGAGGGGTTTATGCTCCACATGCATTTGAATATCCAAAGTTTTGCTTTTACATGAAGTATTCAGTTAATATATAAATGCTGCATGTTTTGCCTTTTTATTAAATGAGTTGCTTCTCTTCAGCCTTATAATGCCTTCTTTGCTGCAGTAAAGTGGATTATGACTGAACTTGTCTTGTAAGTAGATTTCATCAAGACTATAACAAAAATTTCTGTGAATTACTAAATTATTTTACTTTTGAATATTAATATTTGTACCTTTTGCATTTTACTTGCATTGTGCTGCTTTTCTTAAATTATTTTAAATATAGAAATATTTGTCAAATTTTTTTCCAATTTTGCACTTTTAAAGTCTGAGAAAGTTTTGCCTGTATAATTGCAGTTTCACTTTTATTGCATTCATGGTCTTCACTTATATCTGCATGTCTTTGTTTATCAGATCACAACAGACAACCCAAATTTCTGTTACTGTTAAATTTTTGATACATGACTGGCTGTTTGTGATCCTGCTTGGGTGGGCTGCTGCCAGAAGAGAAACTTGTTACCCTGGCTCACTGTATTGTTTGTCACTTCATAAAATTCTGTAAGATGGACCCATCACTGTCCCAGATAAGGAGTACTTGGATGTTGCTGAATTTTTCTATCTCCATTAATTCTTCTAAAATTCCCAGTTAATTCATA
This sequence comes from Sylvia atricapilla, assembly GCF_009819655.1. Taxonomy (NCBI): domain Eukaryota; kingdom Metazoa; phylum Chordata; class Aves; order Passeriformes; family Sylviidae; genus Sylvia; species Sylvia atricapilla. The sequence continues at coordinate 13,693,568 of NC_089150.1, read as the reverse complement.
ATATCATGATTTTTAAGAGAAGCTGCCTATGAAATACCAATATCATATGGAGAAGAGGAAGCCTTAGAATGTGTCATGTTATTAAGCTATATGATTTGTTATTCTTCTTATCTGAAAGCAGAGCTGCAGATATAAAATGTGAATTTTATCTTTACTGACATAGAATTGATGTTTTCTTGTAGTCATTTTGTTTAATTATAAATTATATGAGCTTTTTTCAAAGTCCAGAATAAGAGTTAAGGAGAATTAACTGAATGGCTGCTGCCAGAGGGCAGAGATTGATCTGAAATGCAACTTTCAAAGTGAATATAAGGGAAAGAAATTGTGTTAAAATGAGACTAATGTTACATATCACAGCTTTGAAAATGTTAAGAAACCCTCTGTGTTTATAAGGATTTTAGGTTCATGGGCATATGAGAAACCGAATGTTGGTTTCATTCTTTACTCTTACAACAACTGAGTGACGGACACTTTTCAGTCCATTCTTCCAAGTAAATCATGGTGCATTTTAGTGTTCTTAACAATATAGTTAGAGTTGATTAGACAGTGGTTAATTTTTTTCTGCTCTTAGAAATAAAATGGCTTTATTATTTCAGTTTGAAAATTAATTAAAGGAACTATTTAGTGTGTACTCCTGTATGGTAGTTAGGACAGTTACAGTCCCATGGCATTTTACCAGAGTCAAAATACCGACATGATGAAGAAATAATGTTCAACAGCAAAAATAGTTGTGGTGCCATGCTTTAAGAATTTTAATGGACACTTCAAATATAATCAATACTTTAAATTAAAAATGTGTAAATGTATTGGTGAGGTTGATTTCAGAATCAGTTTTCAGAAGTAAAACCTCAGTTTTCAGAAGTAAAAAAAAACCAGTAAAAATATGAGAATAGCAGCAGTTGCTAATCACAGAGTTATGCCAATAACTTGAATTTCAGTTCTGTGTTAGCTTTTATTTAAAGTAGGATTAATGTTATCAATCTACTGAGAGTTTAGTGTTTTGGAAACATTGTGTGGGGTAATGTGAAAACTCTAATAATTTCTCTAGGTTCCTTGTGGAATTTAATCTATGCAGTTGGTGGCACTCTGATCTAACAGCTAAAGGTAAGTGTGATTTTTTTCCTGCCATAATGGCAGAAATGTCTAGAGTAGATTGGACTTTGGAAATTCAGATGTGTGTGCAGTGTTTTAGATTAAGTAATAAACATCTGATAATAGTTTTCATCCCATTTCAGCATCCTTTTCTTTGTTAATGTTTCCTAAAACACAAGAGAGTTAAGATCTTCTATGAATAACCACTAAGTGCTTGTGTGCACTTTAGGAATGCAGTACACTACTATAACACAAAATTTAAAATAGTAGATAATGATTAAATATGTTCTTTTTAAACATTTCTCTTCCTTCCAAAACAATCTTTGTGAATAAAGCAATTACAGTGTTTTATTTATACATTTTTTTTTCCTATAGCTGCCAAAAAATGTAGTGAAGTTACTGTGCTGGAAAATGCCATTTCAAAAAAAGTGTACAGAAATTTGACCATTTCTATTATTTCATAAAAAAATCTCAAGATAGTAGATTATATGCTAAAAAAAGGTGATCTGTATTTTGTTTTATCATTTCATTCAAAAGAGACAATTAAATGTATTAAAATTCAATTTACTAAAAATATTTTTTAATGGAGAAGCTTAATTTGAAATAACGAAAAATTTTAATAGTTCCACTAAGAATGGGAAGTTTTCAGTGTAAGCTGTCTTTTTATAATTTAACAGACTTTTTATGGCATTTTCAGAAGTGTTGCTCAGGCCACTTTACAAGAGTAATGCTCTTCAAGTGACAATTTAATAGCCAAATTGTGCTCTGTGTTGCTGACTGGTATAAGGATTTAAACTGAATTCTTCAGCTTCATATTTGCATATTTCTTAGCAAAGCAGGGGATAAAATTGCTGCTTCAGGCTTCATTTAATATTTGTACTGCCTGGATACTAGGCTGTCTTTATGCCAAAATAATATCCTGTCTGCAGCTAAAGTATCAGTCAAGCCCCTAAATACCAAGACCAACAGTTCAGGGATTCCGTAAGCATGAAGAGAACCATCTCTGAGGCTGTGAAGTCAGGTTTGCTGTGCTAGACCCAGAAAATGGAAAACTGTTTCTTAAGGAATGCTGCCTGTCCTAGTCCTTGGTGTTTGCAGAGCAGCCAAAGCAACTAGTGTAGGAAATAAATAACTTTTTTTCAAGTGTACTGTACAAATATGCATTCATATATCCTGACATGAGACATCCAGTGGCATTTGCATTGTACACTAAAGAAAATATTTTTTGAACACAACATTCGTCTTAATCTCATGAAAATGAATGTCTGATTTGTATTTTGAGAGTGCACTCATTACAGAAGAGGCAGTAATAACTTTCAAACTTCCTTTTATTTAAAACAAAACTATCAGTGCAGCAGTTTGATGGACCAGTATTATTGGGAAATTTCTACTCATGTTTCAGTTGAGAGTGAAGTTTCAATTTCACAAATCACTTTCTCCATTTCTTTGATGAGTTAAGAGTATTGGAAATTCCCCCTCAGCAATATTTTTAGGGTAGTGTTTGCCCAGCTCATATCTGTTTAGGTAGCAAGGGATGGTTGTTTGGAAGCAGCATATTTTAGGAAGAAAAGGAATATATTTCCCAAGAGAGCAGGAGAGAAAAGCACATGCTTAGGTGTGTTTTTCTGTAAATGTGAGGTTACCACTAAGAGTTGTAATATTTATGAGTTCAATACATGAAATTAAAATTAATAAACTTGCACATTTTTTTTACTTAACAAAGCTCAGGAACAAAAATATCTATCAGTTCTTCGAGTGGAGAAATTGCTTCCCAATCAAATTGTGATATTAATAGAATATGATATACTATGAAGATGCTGGAGGGTCCACACACACCTGCCCATTTGCCAAACCCTACTATGGAAAATACTTCTGCACAAGATCTTGTAATTGCAATCCCATTTGTAGATGAGAGAAGAAACCATAAACCGTAGACAACCCCATCCTCTTCTGGACTCCAGTGAGGTGCAGGAAATCTGAGACAAATGAATCATTGTCAGTCTCTTTGTTACACCAGCCATTTGTTGATACAAGTGAGGGTAGACTCAAAACACAGGTGATAAACTCCAGTCATTCTTGGCAACAGATAAGGAGAACAGAAGAGAAAGGGAAGAGGTGCAGTAGACCTAGACAATTTTCTAAGAAATACTGAACTATTAAATGTGTCACAGCCACAGTGAAAACACCAGAAATAACAGAACTTTTCTGATCAGCTTTAGTACCTCCTTTGAGATCTGTGCATTTGGTGGAATATTTTACTATTATTATTATTATTATATACAAAGACTGTGAACAGTTCAGAAATGCACACCCTGGTGTGATTGGAAATGCAGATGTGGTCACTTCCCTGGCACTGCTCAGTGGATGCACCACTCTGAAACAGATCATCTCCAGGGGAAGGTCTGTCGAGCCCAAGAGCCTGTGCAGTGTAATCTAATTTTGTCATGCCTCATCTTGTTTTCTCACTTAGCTATTTGTTTAAGATAGGGTTAACATTTGTGCTGATGTGCAAAGTGTATCTCTGTGTTAAGGAAAAATGAAGGGGTGTGGAGGAAAAAGAAAGGGAATGAGGGGAAACAATGTGTGACAGATACTTCAGTGTGAGAGTCAGAAGAGCTGCTGTCCTGTAGTTTGACCTTCAACCTGCTCTACTGCTTCCTGGTAACCCAGTTTCCCAATCTTTAAGATGGAAAAAGTGCAGCTTTTTCCTTGCATTGCAAGGGCTTCAGATTAAAGGTGCTGCATAGTGTTTTAATTATTATTGTTTTCGGAAGCAGATAACAAGCATTGCTGTTGGATAAAGTGAATCTTCTGCCTCTCCCACCCACAGAGTTATTTTAACTGATGAAACCCTCCAAAGATTCCCAAGCTGTAAGATAAAATAGATGTTTTGGCTTCAGTAAAATATACCACAATTTACATATCAAATAAATGCAAACTGCCATGAATAAAGGTTAGTGATGCACAGCACCACTGAGATAAAAATTACAATAAATCTGTCTTGGATCTACACAGAAAGAATAAAAACTCATGAATAAATGTAAAGTAGGTTGGCAATGGCTAAACCATTAATAACTACTTTAACAGTGATGTTTTGCAAAATTACATTTCATGGATAAACTTCTTTTTTTTTTTAATTTAATTGAAAAAATAGTGTTATGCACTGCCTAGGAAATCTCACAGGGTGGCAGAAGCTGAGTAACATTTCCGTTCTCTGCGAGCTCTGTAGTACAGCATCTCATGTTGTTCACAATTTTGTGTGCTGTTCTTCTCATGTTAACATCAAGATGTTTTTTCCTGTGCCTATAGCGCAGAGGTTGAAACAAACCCTAGAGCCCTGTGATACAGAATATCCAGCCTTTGTTTCCGAGCGCACTATAAAGGAGACCACGGGGAATATTGCTTGCGATGACTGTTTCAAGTAAGCCCTTTCAATTTTTTTTAATACAACTGTTTGTGACAAAGCAATAAAACTGAATTATTCAAGGCTGTGTTGAAGAATGTACAAGTCTGTTGTGTTTTATCCTATGTACTGACCTCTGTCAAGGTGTCATTTCTCCTGTTACAGGGGTCACTTAAAAGTTTGTCGCTCTTAAATTAAAGCTCTGCCTATTATTTTCTACCAAAAAAAAAAAAAAAAAAAAAAAAAAAAAAAAAAAAAAAAAGTAAAAGCAGTAGAGGCTTATGTTAATTTCAAATAGTCAATGTTTTAATACTTTTCCTAAATTCAGGCAGCATTCTAAAGGCATAGGCTGTAAGATTTAGATTCAAAAGGTAAGTGCTGTTCAGTCTCCTGTCCAGGAGTAAAACCCTGCTGGATAAGTTAGGAATTCCCTTGTGATACAGTGAGATGTGATTGTTTTACTGGACTTCCAAACAGAGTTTCCTTCTTGGAACTGTTAGTCTGAAAGAGTGGGAGACGATTAAATCTATTCTCCAAACTTTCAGTGCCGGGAAGCTGAGTTAATAATAACAAATCTCACATGACAGCACTGAAATGTCATTTCTACCACTGCTGCTGTAAACTTGTCCCTTACAGAGCTAGAAGAAGAGGAAGGCTTCAGTCTAGCTTTCCTCTTTCACACTGAAAATGTATTTTCTCTGTGTTTGGTGCTCATGTGCTTTGACATTTTGACTGTAGTTCTGGCATATTTTAATTGTGGAGTTGCATAGGTATTGGTTATGCAAGTTTCTGTACTTCGATTAAGTCTCTTAATTGGATTTCCTTAATGCTGAGAGGTTGTCATCACCAGGGAGATGAATATTTACAGCAATAATTTGTCTATCAATGTAAATGTCAGGAAGAATTTATAATTTGAAGAAAAATTGTTACAGCTCTTCCTTTCCAGGCTAAATCAATATGCAATTAGCAAATAAAGGTGAAAACTTCACTTTGAAGTCAGTAGGTGTGCTTCTGGACTTACTCCTAAATTTTCTCCTTGATATTTTCATTACTTTGAAACAGGAAATAGGAGTAAGTACACTAGAGATAAATTTTAAGTGCTAATATTCACTTTTCATTTGCTTCTGACCAACTTTTAAGTAGAAGGAAATTGTTAATGTCTAGTATGAATAATCGGTTTTATATGGCTTTGTGGAATAGAAGTATGAGAGTGCTTTGTAAATTGATGCTCTGGAACCCTTGTAAGTGCAACAATAGGTCCCACAGCCTGAAAAGTAGAAACTCAACAAAATCAAGCCATGATTTTTCCACTTGACATATCAAATACAATGAAGGTTACACTGCTGTGAGTGCTTTGTGCCAGTATTGTAGAATTTAAGCAGCCTTATTTTGTGATAATTTTGCAGAAGGTAACTGAGAAGTTGTGCAACAAATTATCATGCAATCCTGGAGGTGTTCCAGGCCAGGTTGGATGGGGTTTTCAGCACCCTGGTCTAGTGGAAGGTGTCCCTGCCACGGCAGGGGGCTGGAAGGCTGGAACCAGATGGTCTTGAAAGTCCCTTCAAACCATAACCATTGTATGATTCTGTATAAATATTGCAAACAGACATGGTTCCATGCAAAGAAGATTAATTTAACAGGACTAGGTTTTCTCAAAGGAATGCAGATTTTAGTCTGCATTCCTAGGTAACTTCAGGTCAAAGGAAATAAGTTTCAAAAATAATACAATTCTGCAATACTTGGAAAGCACCAAGTTGGAAACTGAGTTTAGTGAAAATTATAGTATTTCAAAAATAATGCACTAAGATCTTTTTTCATAGAAAAACATTTTGTGTTCCACAGTGGAAAAAAAAAATAAAAGAAAACCCTGTAAGTTGCAAACTGATCTCAAGGCACCCATTATTTTTCTCCACAAGCAACAGCAAAACCTAAAGAAATAATCCAGAAGAACTATTAGATTCTCATGGGAAAGTTGTTCATTATACCATTTACCCACTGTCATTAACAATCTACAAATTGCATCTAAGATTGCAGACTGCATTGGATTCCAAATATTTTTGTTATAACCCAGGACACTTTCCCGCAGAACAGCTAAGGAATTTGACCCAAAGTCCTTTGTAGACCTACATCTTCTGACCCAGTTTTCTGTTTCATAGCCTCAGTACCAATAAATATTTTTACAAGCAAGTGTATTGCTTAATATTTGTAATTTCAGAATGATGGGCTCAATCAGTCAGAATTTAGATTCAATTTTTTGTACCATAAATCTGGAGTTGACATTGTGTCTGGTGCTTAACCTGTGCAGCATCACTTTCAGCCAGTGGGATTGTCTTCTGTGTCCTCCTTGGATCATGTTAGAGGTTAATCTGTGATATATAATTGCAAATGTTTATTTCAAATAGAAGAAGATAATTGTAAATATTTCCCTGATTGTGTACCCTGTGGAATACTGAAAAACTACTTGAAAAACACTAGAAAGGTCAGTACATTGTGAACAGGTTTGCAAACAAAATTTGTGCAAATACTCTGCTTTAAGCCAGTTTGTGTCAAAAGATACCCCAGTCCCTGCTTCTGTTCCTGCAGTGTCAGGCACTACTATAGAGCCCTTGTCTGAAAAAGGAGACTAAAAACAGTCTCTTAGTAGAAGTAAAAATGATGACTGATGTTAATTGAAACCATATAATGTTACTTAGATAAGACATTTTGGGGCACAAATACTGTGTTTTTGCTAACAAAGTCACAGTCATAGCCAGCAAGGTCACAGGGTGAGGGGCAGAGGCTCAGTTTTATTCTGTCCTGGGTGTGCTGTTACTGATCTTGTAGAAATACTCTGCCCAGGCAAAGAGGGACAGCTACCAACTAACTACAGTAGTGAAAACTCATAAACATTTCCAATCATAAATTTTATTGTGGATATTTGGATTTAAATTGAAGTATCCTAAAATAAATCACACAGTAGAAAGGACTACCTGCTAGTTACTTTTTTAATAGCTGGCTCACGTTTTCAGCCATCTCTGGGACCTCACTCAATGGAAGGCACCTATACACTTAAGCAGGCTTTGAGTCAGACACTAAATATATACAGACATATAAAATGCACTCCCTATATGTAAACTTATCTCTTACAAGCAAACTACTTTGGGATAAATTGCAACGTTTAAAAACTATTTTCAAAAATATAGGTTTTATTAAGAAAGCAGGAGCCTAAAAGAAAATAAGAATTAACATAAGAATGTCATTAGGGTGAGGGTTTGGCTGTCCCACCCCATAATTTGTTGTTACTCAATATCCCAATGATTATTAAATTAATCTGTTATTTAAACAGCAATCAAAAACAAGTCAACCCACATTTTCTAAGCACTGTCAACAGGAGAGAAAAACCGGGATTTTTTGAAAAATCTGAAACGGTTTCATATTTTCCAGTAAGCTATTGCCTTTTATAGCAAAAAGCCCTAAAAGAAATAGACCCCATTACTTCTGAAAAGTTACATCATAGACTGTTCTATCACAGCCTCAACATTGAAAGTAATTAATTGCTAAAGAGAAATATTTTTTCTTTATCAGTCTCAACTCGCACTCTTTCTGCAGAGTCAGAACAATACTAACAACAGATGTACTTGGTATGAGCTTTAAAGGTGGTGTGCTGCTCAGAGATGAGTTTCTGATTACACATCAAGCTTGAAGTTTTAGACTATGTAAACGTCTCAGTACTGCTTGTAGTTTTATGAAGTATTGCCCCAATATTTTATCCAATTTTAAATATTAGAGTGCCAACCAATGTTCTTCAACAATGCTCACTGGGTACCTCACCAGTTTTTGCCTTCTGGGGATCTCATCATAACAAATTTTAACTGCACTAAAGGTGTCCAAGAAAAGCATACTTAGAATGTCAAAGTTGTTATAAATTAGAAAGGATGATGGCTGTTAAGGTACTTGATCAGAAAATGTTTGCCAGTCTTTTTAGTATATCCTCCGATCTTTTTGCAGAACAAACAAATATGTTTTTGTTCAATTGCATATGTCATTTATGCATGAAAATTCAAATGTTTTCATTAAGCTTCATTTAGGAAAATACCATTAATTTCAGCTATAACTGCTGTGAAGGTGAGTATAGCAATTTAGTCATCTGACTATTTATACTTTAAGCATATATGTTAAAATTCCAAAGTTGCAAGGAGCCAGTTGAGTGCATAGTTGCCAAATTTGTGCATTCACTGTAAAGACTGTGGGTATACAGATTAGGCAGCAGTGCACAGTCAAATGCTCAAAAATTTGCCCTTTTAACCTCTCCTGTTCATGTGTGATGACATATTGGACTTGGATGAAGATCAAAAATCTGGCCTTACTTCCAAAAAAATCCCCCTTCTCTTTTAATTGCAGCACTCATGGGTCTACAAGGTCAATACCAAAACCCCAAAGAAACTGTTTTGTTTCCAGTTGATCCTTTGTTCACAATCTTAAGACACAAAGAGGAAAGTAAATACAAGAAAGCCATATTGTCACTCGGGAAGCAAGGAAGTATTTAGGTACAATCATTATAACCCTGGGAAAAATTTATGTTTGTTCTAATTATGCCAGATATGAAAGATGAATGCACTTACTTTACCTTGTTTGGCATCACATGTAAATTGCCTGTTAAAATGTAGAGGAACTACTTATTTGAATAAACACTGTCCTATATATCATGTGTTTGTCCCAGTAGATTGTTAGTAAGCAGACATTTTGTTAACAAGGAAAATCATCAAGAAACCAAATTGCTTCTCTTGCTTTCTCATAGACTGGGTACTGAATGCTGTTGATTGTCAATAAAAGAGGTAAATGACAATGGAAGTGTAGTTCAGGGTAATACTGAAGCCTTCATGTGGATTTATAAAGGCAAATTTCAGACTTGTCCATTAAATGCACAGATTTGGCAGTAACAGGTAAATAACAACACAAATTAGATGCAGACTGCTCAGGGCATGAGTATATTAGTGTCAGGAGCAGTGCAATCTGCAGACATTAAAATGGTAATGTTTTTTAAAACCCACTTAATCTCGAGACATGCCACCATTTGCTGAAATATTTCCACATCTCTTTCTCAGTAGAGGCTTGCCAAACTGCTGTACTTGATCATGTTTAAAATGTGTAAATAAATACACAGTTCAATTTCCCATGAAATAAATAATAATTTGCCTTTTCAGATGTAGTTAGTTTATTTTTAAACAAACCAGCTTGCCACATAAACCAGCCGAAGCATCAAGGACCAATTTCTTCTCTTTGGGAGCTTTGTTGATTTGTATCAGAATGTCCCCGTGTCTGTCCTGGAGCTGTTAGGGCAGTAAATTACAGTCAGTCTTCTAAAAGATATTTTGGATTGTATTCTTTCTCCTGTATCCACCTTTACTGATCCTGAGGGAAATGCTCTCTCTGTTTCCCCACCCTTTGTTCAGCCTGTATGTTTTTTGAACTGTTGCTTTTCCAGCAGCTGTGCCCGCGACCCGTGCGGCGATGTGCACTTGGATGGTTCTCACCCGTGCCCGTGTTGGATCACACGTGTGCTGCAGTCAGACTGCTCAGGACTGGTCTTTACAATGCTGAACAGACCTTGATTTCTGAGAGCTTGCTTAGATGTACATGGAGCTAAAGGAATATCTTCAAGGGAAACTGAATTTTGCATGCCTCAGTGGTTCATTGTCGAAGTCTCAAGGATCACAGTCTAAGAATATGGAATTATCTGGCACCTCTCTTTTGAAAAGCAGATCTTCCAGACTTGCAGAATACGTATGGCTGTTAAAAAGTCATTAAATTTGAGGCAACAGCAGTGTTTCTAGAAACTTTTTTTAGCCAAAACCCCAAAACTCTAGAAGATCCAAAAATATTTTTGCCTTATTCTTTCCTAGTAAAAAGTACCAAATTATGCAATTTAAACTACTAAAATTGTTTATTAAAGGTCTTTATACTTAGCTTAAAATGTTACATTGTGTGTTACCCACACTTCTCCACTTGCAGGCTGTGTAACTTTCTCTTCACTTCAAAGGCACCAGTGATTATAATGTTTGTCATGCAGGTGTAATTTAAAGTCACTGTATGGGCAATTTAACTCTACCCTTTGATAATATATGTTTTGAATGTCCAGTTCAGGAAACACTGTAAATTACTATTTTCATTTAAGAAAAAAGGTATATAAAATAATAGGGCAAGACATATCCAAGTTACCAGGCAGGTCTGTGCCTGCCAGTCATCAGTTTAACAATCCCTTGGACAGTTTTCAAGGCTGTAGAATTTGTGTTTGCTTGGAGATTTGGGTTTTTTTCTTTTTTTTTTTGTTTCAGAACTTTTTTGGTATGCTTGTTAAACTCTGGAGAATTTTAGTTGTCTATACACAGAATGCTACCCTATGTCTCCCTCTGTAAGCACCCTAAAATCTTGGAAATTTAGTAAAAATGAAGTTTAGTGTAGGACGAGATGTAGACTCCTTCTCTTAACTCCCCACTTCTAATGAAACCTCTACAGGGGAATGTGATGATCTGTTCATAGTAAAAATCAGTACTCCATTAAAATATAAATCATAATCTACTTAAAAGTTAGCCTAATTTTACATTTTGAACAAACATTAATAAGTGTTAACAAAATTATAGTTAGTTAGATGCAGTAAAAGGATGCTTTGTAATGACAAGATTTAAAAAGTCATATGTATGCCATAACATACAGGCACACTTGTGAAGAATTGCTAATACTAGAACATTGATTTCAGTTTGTAATATATTCATATTATAGCAAGATGATAAACAATGTAAACATGGCTTAGACATCTTTACATGGAGCACTTTCCTTTTTAAAGTTTTGGGATAGTTTAATGGATGTTTTAAAGCCTTAGAAAAACAACATGAATCTTAACATTTGTATACTATATAAAACAATATGGAGTTTTAGCTGGCTATGGAAAAGATGGCACGTAGTGTTCTGAAGTCTTTCACATGTGGCCTTCTGAATCATTGCTAAAGTTTATGTTAACAGAAATAAATTAACAACATTCTTGCAAAAGACACCATGAACACAACTGCTCCAATGAGCAGTTTAGCTTCAGGAGTTATTGCTCTTTAAATGTGAATCCCCTTGTCATTTCTGCTTTTTATACTTCAGTTACTGTTGTGCAGATCCTTGCTAGAGTCATATTGTAGATGAGACTTGACCTAAAGTTGTGGAAAAGAGTAATTCCAATTCTTGCAATTCAAAAGATACTTTTATAATGTCATATGATGTCTGTGAGCCTTCCTAAACCAGAATATATCAACCAGCTTTTTCATCTCGACGTTATATTTAGAACCTAGCTAAGAAATCATATAGCATTTTAAAAAACACAATCTGAGATGTCTCTCAGTACAAACCACAACTACTTGTGTAGAGCTAAAGAACTCTACTTAAGACACATATTTGCTAACATGCTGTAGTGGAACTGCATTTTTCAGCCTGGATAACTTCTCTGACTTTCTGTTGTGGTCTTGTTAGCCAGGTGTCACTTCCAAAAGAAAGTCTTTAGGATGGCTCTGATATGATTTGCTTTGTGCCAATTATTGTCTCCTCTCTTGGTCACTGTGAGCACAGAACCAGGTTCCCACCCTGCATGTCACACTCAGCTCTGGTTTGTTCAGTGGTATAAACGCTGACAAATATTTGAAGCTTGTGGGATTTCTAAGTTTCTTGGAAAAAAATTGCCAGTACATTTAAAATCTGGAGGTCTGAAACTCTCCATTATCCTACACCTCATACAGGAAGGTGGCTGCACTAGAAAGGTTCCCAACAGTCCAATGCCTCATTACCCTAAGGTTCTTCTGTCATTCTAAAGGCTGTACACTCTAAGTTTTTTGATGTTTGCAGCATTCCTAACATGCAGTTGGTCAAGTGCTGTTGTCTGAGCACTAGTTATTTGAAAAAGAATCCCCTCCTGGTGGGGAGTGTGTGAGAATGGGCTCTTCTGGGGGATCCTGTATGAAGCCAAGGGGTTTCCAACCATGGCACAACTGTGGGGCACTGAGCATTCAGCAAGCACAGGAATGGTGAGGATGACCCTGCTCACCTCAATCCTCAGTGCTGAACTTTGCTCTAAGTGTGTTTGCACTGATACTAAATTGTACTTCACTCAGTCAGGCTGTATGTGATGGCAATATTTTGCTATCATGAGGTCAGGATCCAATTACAAGCCTGAGGCTGAGAGTTTATCTGCCTCTTTTCATGTGAGAGAACCATTACCTGTGAGAGAACCATTTGTATACTGCTCCAGCTCTCAGAAATGTTGTTATTGGCATATATGTTATTTTTACAAATTGCATTAGATATTTCATTCTCTGTCATCAATTATTTGGAAAGAAAAAAAACCACCAAAAAACAAGTAGCACAACTTGACTGTGATATAAATGTTTCATTCATTCATTGCAAAAATGTGATAAGCGAGAGAGATGTGGGTTGGAAATGTGGCCAGCAGCCTGGAAAGCACATGACAGAAGTTGGGAAGCAGCAAAGTACGTATCTGCACTTCAGTTGAATGCTTAAACTTTGTTCCAGACCATTAGGGTTCAACATTTGCAACCAACAGTTACGTGAGTAAGACATATTTGAGTTCAGTGTGCACAATATTTTCCATTTACTCTGCCCTCATGCTGGTATTTTTTTTTCTTTCTCTTAAAAAATAGGAAAGATCACATTTGACAGATATGAAATGTAATCCCAAATTTACAACTCATCTTAATCCAAAATACTCCAAGTTCATTAGTGGAAGTTTGCAGGGAGAAAATAACACTGAAACACCCAGAGGGAAAAGGCTTTTACAGTGATGCTCAAGAGCCAGAGTGACCACTGAGGGCTATCTAAGTTGAATTCCATGGAAATTTAGGCACTTTCTCACATCCTTGTGCATTTGTTTAGTTTGCCAATTTGAAAGTATTGTCCTATTTCAGTTCAAACTACTCACAGTGAAATTCTTTCATGCTTTGTAGGATTTGTCTGCCTGAGCAAAACAAGTGGTATTTAAAGGATCTTTTCTATTGCTACATGAAAATGATTGAGATGATTATGTATGTGCAGGAGTGACATTTGCCAACACAATACTCTGGTATTCTACTCATAATTTGATTTTAAGTCCCACAGTCATCACTGTGACATTAAGCGATAGTAATAGTGTTCCAATGGTCATTAAGGAAACAAATGGAAAATACATACACAGATATTTGTGCCCTTAAACCAGGCTGCTAAACCTCCTGAGCATGTATTAAAAGTGAATCCAAACAGTAATTTAAATATTTATATAACTAAAATCCTGCCTAAGCCATGTGTTTGTCGTGACCCCATATTCTACTGCGGTGTCTGTTATAAGCACAGATATAACAGCAGGTTATTTTTGTAAAATTAAAAGAGAATAAGGATTGTAAAATACAGCATATAGATCAGAAATTACTACTTATGAGCAAGTCTTTTTTTTAAAGCAAAGAGCAATAATGAACTATTTCTGTGAGAAAACAAGAATTAATTTTTAACAGGAAACATACAGTACTGTTTTCAAACAAGTTGAATTGCTTTTAGTGTTGCTGTGTTCAAATCCTGCCCAAATTACAAAGAAATATCTTCCATTCTTCAGTATAATAGGAAGATTATACTGAATAGGAACATTATACATAATAGGAACATCTCTAAATGTTCTGGTCCCACAAGCGCAATTTTATCTTGTGTCTTTCGAGTTCCATGCTGCTTGACATTAGTTCTGTTCCCTCTAACACTTTTCAGCCTGTGCAGCTCTTTGAAGAAAATAGGGAGCCATGGATATGAAAATCAGAGACTGCTGAATGCTCTCAGGAGCTTCCCTGCTGTTCTTTGTTGCTCAAACAAGTCTCGTAGCAGTGTCAGTAGTGACCAGCTAATGGCAGCAGGGCTGCAGGCCAGGAAAAGGAAAACAGTTCAGTGCAAATGACCAAGAAATGGTGGTGTTTGGGATCCTCAGTCTGAACAACCCATTATCACTGTGCCCTCTCTTACAGCTGCCTAGCCCACCCTCAGGCCCATACTAAATATGCTGTGTTGAACCAGTTTTCTTAAGATTCACTGTGCTGGGGCAGTGGAAGTGGCTGCTTATTAGTAGGGAAACCTCATGTGTGTGTTCAGTTTATATCCTGTCCAAAATTTAACACCAGTGGACAAGGAAATGGATTACCTCTCCTGCACGGAAATACAGCAACGAAGCAGCTCAACTGGAATATTGATTTCCTTTAATAGCAGATGCTGTAGTCAAATAGTGGAGAGTAAACAGTTTAAAGGTTAGGTTTGCTTAGCTGGACGAGACACATCTCTGGCGTGTCTGAAATAGAATTACCTTAGCTTTGCCTGTTATTGATCCAGCTATGCTACGAAAGGAAAGGTGAAGCCAACAGCATTTCAGAGACAAGATGTTACGCCTACCACATACAGATTTTGTACCATATGATTGAGGTATTTGTAGTGAAGTAATGACCTGCATTAAGAAGGGAAATCAGTGACTTGCAGCAGTGTGTGATCTTCAAGTTAGCCAGTAAGCTGGACTTGGTCTATCGGGAGACACAGCAGCCAGGAAGAAAAAAGGGCACAGCTTTGCCTTGGTCCTGCTGTGCCCGTTTCCATCAACATGGGAAATGGTCCAAAATCTCTGAGACAGGCTGCAGAGGCCTCATGGCAAAGCCACCTCCTGCAGCAATGGATAACCTGCTTCCCTATATCCTTTCCCAGAGAGCACTGTCACTGCTTGTCCTGTCACCCCTGTCCTTTCCTCCATCTTGGAACATCTTCCTCCTTTTCCAGAGAGATTTGTCCCTCTCCCAGTTCCCTCACTAACAGTTTGCCAGCCCAGAGGTTCAGAGACAGAAGGATGAAAGAAAGAGAAAGAAAAGTGGTGAGAAGGCAGTGCTGCAAGGGTAGTGGCAGCTCGGTCCCTGCTCCTGAACTGTAAATATTCTAATTATTTCTCCTTACAGAAGAAAGTGATTGTTATAATATGAAAAGGAGGTGAAATTTGGAGAATTAAGCTGGGGTTTGATTTTTTGTTTGGTTGGTTTTTTGGTTTTTTTGGTTTTTTTAAACATAGTCTGAGGAGGAAATTATTGTAATAGAATGTATAACTCTTTAAAGACTTTTACATATACAAATTAAAGCAAGAGATTCCAATTTAAATTTAAATCAAAAAACCAACAAACCAACCAAAAAAAGCCCCAACAAACCAGGTTTGAATGTAAGATGCTGGTTCTCTAAGAACAGGTGTTGTAGCCCATACTTAGCTTTAGGTATCATGTTTCACCCTGTTCAGGATGCATTTCTCTGCAGCATCACTGTCCATCCATTAGAAAGAAGAACCCCTCTGCAGAGGATGACTCAGATCTCCAAAGCCAAGCTCCTGCCCTGAACTATCCTTGAACAGTCTGTGTCTCTGCATGTCCTGGTTGGAGCTGATCACCCTTCTAATGCAGGAACCTGCGTTACATGCTTAAAGGCAGCAAGTGTGCACCCCAGCATTTGCACTACAGTGCTGTTGTGATTCTTTCCAAGTAATAGGCTGTCCAAAGGAGTTAGAAAGAACTGATTGTATCTGGCAACAGTCATTTAGTCACCAGACACACATTAAAAATGTGCTTTCTTATGCCTTCAGAAGCATGACTACCAAATATAATAATGAACACAGCAGTATTTGGTCTCTTTCTTTTTAATTACACAATGAAAAATTAATTTTCAAGGAGCTGATTAGTAATATTGCTTTTTGAGCAAATATTTTATACTTCCAACTAAAACAAGAAGCTGTTTTATTTCCCAAATCAATTTGCATTTTATTTGTGCACATGTTTTTATATGGACTAAAACTGGAAGAGGTTAAGAAGAAACAGATACCGTGTGTGCAACGTGACAAACTCTGACTCAAAATACAGAGTTCCTTGCAGATTTACTCTCTGTTGTTACTTTTTCTTCATTAACAAAATAGTTTCGCGTAACTAGATTTTCTTCCTTCCTCTCTGTCTACTCCTTTCAAGTATTGAGCTTTTCCCTTCCTCACCTTCCCCACAAAGTCAAGAAACAGTTTGTTTTCAGGTCTGTTTTAAGCCTCTGAACCTGCACATCAAATAAACTAAGCTAGTTCCTCAGTGGATGAAAGATGGAGGGGAAATTATTAATAAGGTTCTTATTGACTCAATGTAGCTTCAACAGGAACTCCAACAGTTTGTTCTGTTTTATATTTGGAGATATATGCAAGTCTATTCCTGTGCTGCCCCTATCAAATGGTGGCAATGATACTGCTGTAAAGGAAAAGGACTCAAATCGAGATTTACATTGCTTGAAAGAAAGAGAGCTTTATCCTTTAAGTGTGAAACATTCTCCATAATAAGGCACTTAAACACAGACTTTCTTTTGATTGTTAGAGCAGCAATAAAGTCCAGCCAAACTCCTTACTCAGTCCTTGAGAGTTGGTTTCCATATTACCAGGGACACAAATGCCAGCTTAAGCCAGCAGGTGTTCAGAAATGGTTATTGTAAGAGAAACTTTAGAGACACACAGTGGATCTCACAAAAAGATAATACCATTTTCCCTATTTTGTCAGCAACTTTATTTCTCACTGCAGCCATGGAAGCTGTTTGCTGGAGGTTTTTCTCCCTTGCAACAGAACCTTGGCATAGAGAGTGAAGTATTTTGGTGGAATGTCTCAGTCTCTGAAAGGCTTTGGTCTGACTGTGTTCATGCACCTTTTGTTTTCTCTGAACGTTTCGTTCCTGAGACTTACTGGCATGAATGTTCAAAATGAATTTCAAAGATGCATATGCATGTCACCATGGGAACTGAAGGCTGATCTCAAACAGCAGAGCTGCTGCTGGGGTGATTATGTGCTTTATCCAGTTTGGGCATGGAAGCAGTGCCATGTGAATTATCTGAATAGTCACACAGCAACTGTGGTGGTTACAACCAGCACAAACTTCTTTGCCACCGATCTGGTGAGGGTAAGAATATCTTATGACTGTGAAAAGATATTAAATTACAGCAGCTGAAAGAAGTATATTTTGTTTGTGCAAACTAGTAATAGAAAAGAAAGCGAAAATGAACTTTTTTTCCCTCATTTATTTGCTTGGCTCAGTCTTGGTCTTGAATCCTCTGTCTTCACTTATTGGTATGTTGGCTTTACAGCTTCATTTCCAGATTATGTTTGAGAACTGTATAAGGGGAAACATCCATTTACTGCTTGATGGAAGAAAACATTTTCTTCTAAAATTACTTTTAATGGGAGGATGAGAAGCCAGTTGTTTCACTTTTCAAGATATTAGTTAAGTTGTTATTGTGCACTAAGGGAAAAGAATGCCACAGTGATCCAAAAGTTTCACTGTTTGATGGTTCTTTATAGCAGTCCTATGCTCTGTGGCAGTCACCATAAGCTTAGACACTTCACAAACTTCTGTACTAGTTAAACAGACTGTAGGTCTGTAAGAATATTCACTGTTTGGTAAACAGTCAGTGTTATTATTTGATACCTGTGATACAATTCCTAAGGTAGCAAAGAGCGGGTTTTTATATAAACTGATATATTGCTCTTTGAACTGCCTTTAATTTGTAATTTCCATCAATCAGTGCAGGTACAGCATTCCCTAAATTGATGATGTCAAAAATTATGAAGGCTTGTAGTAATAAAGCAAAACAGAAAATGTTGCTAGACATCGTAGTTTAGCTGTGTAGTAATTTATTCAGCATCATAATTCTGTAGTTGAAACATTCTTCTGGATTAAGTGCTTTCATCCCAGCTAGGTGACGTGATAGGAATTTTTCTTCCCCTCTCTCTAGTTTGAGGGAGGATTAGCCTTATACTTCACAGCCCTTATGGCAACTCAAAATGGGTGAAACAAGAAACAGAATGGGAAATTGCCCAGCTTTCATGAACTGGCACCTGTAAACCTGGTCACAAAAAGGGGGATCACAAAAAAGTTTGAAGCTGGGCATACCACAGGTAAAACAGAAGAACAGTTACTCCCTTCTCAGCAAAAAGAAATTAATCATTTAGCATCCAATTATTGCTAAAGCGCTTTAGAACCCATCAGGTTCTTTTCTGAGCAAGTTTTAAATGGGTATAAGTTTCAGACTGCACAAAATGCAAATTGTGCCAATTTCTGGCAATAAAAGTAATGTTTTTTCTATCCTTTACTGTTTGATTTATTCATAGCTGTTTTGAGAAATTCATGCAGTACAATTTTGGTGCTATTGCCTGCTAAAGATTTTCCCTCTTTTCCTTTTTTTGGCCCCATTTCTCCCACACACAAATCCACAAAGCCACAGATGCTCCATTACAATGATGTCAGTCTTGCTACATGCTCCAGCTGTTTGGTAGGTACATTTATAAAGTTCAGCCTTCTACATTATGCCATAAATGTATATTTCATGTATAAACATAAAGTTAACATATTGCAGATCACTCTAAGTGTAATTTTAATGGAGGTTCAGTAAGTTTAAAAAATACTGAAAAGCATTTAATCTTTCCGTTGGCAGCATTTTTATAGAAAGTTTTCCAAATTTTTTTTCTTAGGCTAGGTTTAAATATTCCCTGCCCTCTCTGCTATTTCATCTTCTGTGATCTTTGGAAAAAGCAGGGAGTTATTATAGTAAGACAATATGTATTTTAAAGAAAGATGTCTGAGGAAAAATATGTTTCTCTCCACATCTTCTTGGTGCTCAAACCCTCACTTAGCATTCTGTACATTTACCAGCAAACCACGCTGCAAAACACCTAATTCTTGGAATTGCCAGATTTCAGTGATATCTGATATGGCCAATCCGCTGCTGATAGGATGAATAAATTCTAAAAGCTTGCTTTAAAATGTCATGAAGAATTGTGTCTGAGCCTTAAAGCCATTCTTTGTATTGTATCCTGAGTTTTAAAAGAAAGGGTAAATAGTGTCTATTTTGCTCTGCCTTTTGCCCCTTTTCGCTACGGTATGTGCTAAAGGGTTCAGCTCACTGAAACTCTGTGCATCACTGACTGGTGCCCACAGGATCCTGTCCTGGTCTCCCCTGGGTGCTTTCCTTCTTAAAAAAAAGTCTATTTTTTTGCTCTCCCTTTGAGTTGCCTGCTTTGTCTTCATTTGAATGTGGTGCTGAGTTATCACCATATTTATACCAGATAACCATTATTCTAAAATAAATGGCTTTGGAAGATTTTGAGGCCTAATCTCTGTTTTGTTGGCTCAGTAATAAAATGGCTCTCAAGGGGACAGATGAAAGCTGAGATCAGGAGTTGCTTTTCTTCAAGCAAGACCCAGAGTGCACAAAGGCCCTAATGCAACTATAGAGGCTCAAGTTTGGGACTGTGAGCTACCAGTGTGTGGCTGCAGAAGAACCTTCATTAGTGTTGTGGATCTGTTCCATTCCAGACTGTAAATACATAAAAGTCTGATAAACTCCTAACAAGAACCAGTGGCTCAGAGATGCTGATAATGTCACCATTATTTGTTTTCTTTTTAATTTTCAGGTCTTTTGTTATCCAGCAGATCCCAAGTAGCAACCTCTTCATGGTGGTAGTAGATAATGAATGCTTCTGTGATTCTATCCCACCAATTACCATGGCACCTATAGAAATCAGGTATATCCTTTTGTTTACAAACTGGTCACAAAGAGATTTGAGCTGCAAATATTGAAAAAACTTCTTACCATGTAAAACTTGCATTGCATGACATCCTCACCCATTATTTATATGTGCTCTTTGAAATTAAGCCATCTGGGAATATGTTTCCACTATTTTTTCAGTGAGAATTCACTTTTTTTTCTTTTTTTCCTTTTTTTTTTTTTTTTTTTTTTTTTTTTTTTTTTTTAACAACCAATATTAATTAAGCAAGCACACTTGTGTGGATCTTACGTAGCATAAGGTCCTGGTCATCTTTGAACAACTGAACATCTTTCAAATTAGGCACTAAGTATGTAATTTTCTTGTAAGAATGGACCTCATTATATTGAAACTTACAGAACTTCTAATATAGATTTCTCTTTATTTAAGGTTTGTCTGGAGCTTTGAAAATGTTTCAGAATCCTGCTTTCCAAAACTACCAAAATTTAGCGAAGTAAATGTATCACCTTTTGGTTGCCCCACTTCCTATGTTTTGCTGTTCTGTAGTTCAGGTAGTTCAGGATTAGTTTTTTCCCCTAAACTGGAATTTGTCAAGAGCAATCTGCAGTGTGCTTTTATTGCAGACTTATAGGAAGACAGGTCAGCAGTGTAAGTGCACACATGCTGTTGAAAACACAGATCACAGAGAGGAAAGCACTAGAATCACTTTCTTTTTCTTGTGGTGACCAAACATATCACCTTGGGGTTTTAATGGAGAGGAAGGAAGGAACTGAAACGTTTTCACTGTATTCATTTCAAAATACTCCCATGAGAATGCAGTGCTCAGAGCATCTCTCCTTAACTGCCTTGCACATAATGAATCCCTTAAATGTGAACGGTTAAAATCTCAGAAGATAAGAAGACGCCCAGAATCTTGTCATGGATTTCACCCTGAAGTGAGTTTCTATCTGTTTTTCCTTTCTTTCAGACTCTGGTAATTTTTTTATTTATTTAAAAATAATTAATAGGAAAACTATCTTCCAAGATGAAATGTTGGGAAATATTCAGAAGACTCAGTAGTCAGGGAAGTGAGAGATATTGTAAGTGCTACAAGTCTTTTTTGTACTCATGTAGACAATGTCTTGAGTTGATGCTTTTGCAGACTGGTTTGTATCATGTCAGAGGACGTGGTAGGATGTGAGCATTGGCAGCCAGGAACATCAGAGAACTTACTCTGGCTCAAGCAGTGACCGCAGGATTCCTTGTTAGAGATGGCTGAGAACTCTGTGCTGTTAATGTTTGCTTCAGGAATTAGCTTCAGTGTCATACCTGTCAGGCTATAGTTGTTATGCTCACACATGTTGCATGAGAGGGATAGTGATCCCTCCACTACATGTATTTACTGCTCTGTGTTCTGCATAATACTCTCACACAGTGTCAAGGAGAGCTGATAGAGAGCAGGGTGTGATTACAGTGGCTAGTACAGCATAGGTTCTTAGACATCCTTTTTACTCTGGAGTAACTTTCATTTCTGCCCTTGATGGTGTTAATGAAATGTAGAACAAGATCTAAAGTATCAAGTGGAGGTGATGGTGTAGTGCTTGTTTTTTCAGTCTACAACCTAAACTTGTTTAACTCAAAACAGGTACTTGTATTACTTCCCAGTATATTTAATTTGTGGGGTTTCTTGTTTACACCAGTGCTTCTATGCCAATGTTTGCTAAAAAATCACGTGTCATAAATGACTGTAGTGGCTTGTATTTATTTTCCTTTGTTGTTGTTTTATTTTCTTTAGGAAAATGCAAGAGAATGTGGCGGTGTCTCAGGCCTTAGTGCTAAACCTTCTCTTGTTCTTCTTCCTCTGCTATTGACGATTTTCTCCAGGTGACATTGACTGATGTGTTCAACTGGCATGCTAAAACATGGATAAACTGTGAACTGGGAAATGGTGCAACATAGAGGACATGAAATATAGTCAGAGCATCAGCATTTCATGATTTTAAACTGTTGGTGATATAAATTCTCAAAGATATGTTGAAAAAAGGTTTATCTTTTTACTTTGCAAGTCATGCAGATGTGATTTTGGCAAATGGCAGTCATGATTCATCAAAAAAGGACTTGGTAGATAGAGGTGACCATTGCTTTGTCCCATTGAAAAAAATTTAAACTGTGTACTTTTTTCAATAAAGTATATTAAAATCACAGTTTCAGAGTGTATTTTAAGTATGCTAATATATTTGTTCAAATAATGAATGATGGGAAGAAAATAAAATAAATGGATGATATTTCATTATGCTTTTAGCCTCTTTCTGAAAAAAATCAGAGAAGGAAAAGGGGACTTTGCTTTTACAAAAAGCAGACTAGCTTTTATTTACAATTTAAGGAAACACCTGTGTGTGTGTATGAAGCTGAGCAGGTAATATATGGTGCTGAATTATAGAGCTTTGGTGCCTGGAAATAGCTATAGAATATCTGCATTTAGAAAGTGAATCAAAGCCTTATTAAAGCCTTGGTTGTAACTTAGGCAAGTTTTGGGTCAAATTGGTTGATTTGGCTGCAGATGGCCAAAATCAAATACTTTTCATCTAAAGGAATAGGAATATATGTAAACAGCCCACACCAAAGGGTGACAGTGTTCTGCTGCTCTTCTGCCCTCTAGATCCCAGGTCGGACAGGAACTCATTATGAGAAAAGCGATTACAGAGAAAGTCTGGCTTCAACACATCTGAGTCAGCAGAACCCATTATTGATTTTCATTGGGTGTCCCTGTTGGTAGGCAAAGATCTAGACCAGTATGCTTTTATTCCAGGCCTTACATTCTACTTTGTAGGGGAAATGAGGTAATAAAGATGAGCATATCCCTTTTGCAATTGGCAGCAAAGTCCCTGCTGTGGATGTATTTGCTCAAAATCTTGATCTTTGAACTATGATAGTCTCAGTTTGTGCTTGGAGTTTTATACGAAGTAGAATACTATCAGATTATAACCTGTCCTCCTAACAATATAATACATTAAACACAAAATAAAATGCCACTGTTCTAAATCTGGTGCTTGGAGACTGCAGTTTCCTGGTTGGGTGTAAGTTTGCTTTCAGCCTTGGATAAATGCTAAGCAGATTTGCTGCGTATCCTGGTTGGGAAGAGGGAGCCAGGCCACTGAGAGGGGCTTTGTTTTAAAGAATACTATCCACCTTGTAAGGCAAAGAACTAGTAAAACAAAATTTCCACTCCAGTGCTTTAATGGGTTCAAATGCACTGGTACTGGTACTCCCTCTGATTCTGAAACCATCCAGGTCTTTGTACTTATAATTATTTTTTTAAGTGTCTTTCTACAGAGTTCTCTGTCCCTGTCTTATTGGTCTCAAAATCTCTCACTGTGGAATAATTTTCCAGCTGACATTCAGTCAAAGTGTTGTCCTAGTGACATGCTCTGTTTACTAAGCACATTGGGAACTCGAGGCATTTTCTCCACTTGAGCTGACATAGATATCCTGCTGTTCTTTGCTTAGATTTTCTCTGAGCTCCATTCCCCCTTACTGTCCATCATTCTCACAAAAAAAAAAAAAAAAAAAAAAAAAAAAAAGTCAATTCTTTATAAATAAAGTATTTTAGTTTCTGATTCTCTGAGTTCCCCGAATTTGCAACATTGCAGACTCAAAACACTTTTGTATATCTGATGACATTCTTCTGTAATGATATTTAATGGTTATAGCCAATAAAATACAGGTGATTTTTCTTCTTAGTTGAAAGTGGAAAAAAGCATCTTTATCATTCGAGCTATTGAAAAGCTCTGCATATAACTGTCTGATGTGTTAATCATCATTGCTTACAAAGAAAGGAAATACGTTAATGGAGAAAGTTTATTTCTACAGAAGCTAGGTGAAAATCTGTAATAGTAATTCATTGTTCATTTTGGAAAGAGGTGGGTAGGTTTTTAATTGCAAAGGAGCCAGGGAGTGGCAAGAGAGATTAAAGTATGACAGTCTAAATTAATATTGAGAAAGAGATTAAAATATGGGTATGTAAATGAATATTGCTCAGAGAAATGTGGCAGTTCATTTTCACACATTAAGGCAAAGTTATGAAGGCAGAATGCATTGGTATACCCAAACAAGCCACTGTGTGAAACAGAGTAATCCAAATCAATTGCTAAGTGTAAAAACATTTTTATGAGTTGCCATTTCTCTTATTGAAGTAATCTTTTTAATTTTGTATCTATTCCTTAGAAGGTTCTGGTGCAGTGTGAACCCAGCTTGGTAAAGCCAGTCAGGAAAAATGGAGACAAGACCAAGGGATTCCTGAGTGTGTGTGCTCACCAGTCAGTCTCTTCTCCAGAGGGAATGGGTGCAACAGGAACAGCCTGAGCTGGAAACAGAAATGATGGTTATGAGTTTCATGGGATGGATTTCTCTGACAGGGGCTGGTTCAAACAGATTTCCAGAAAGGCTGATCTCATGTTAATGCTGTTCCTGGCTGTGTTTGGGTTTGCTGGTTTCTGTGTCATTAGCTCTGAAGGTGTGACGATATCATGCCATGAAGTGGGTCTGTGCTGTCATTCCTATACCTGTGTCAGGTCACAGAAGGTTATGGAATTTAATTCCATTACTTCACTAATCCAAGATGCTGTTCCTCTTAAATACTAAAATTATTATGCAAGGTCTGATGCAAAGCCAGTTGCAGTAAATAGCAAAATAAATATGTGGGCATATGTATACATAGAGCTGCATATGTGTGAGCCACATATACTTTTAATAAACAGGAAATTCAGACATTTTCTGTATCTTTTATCTCCCTGGATCTGAGGACAAATCCAAGGAGAACTGGGACAACTGTACAATCATTTTCTGCACAGCAAGAGGCAGAGCTAAAAGCTTTAGCTTTTGCAGGGCTTGGATCTTTTTTCTTCTTTACTCTCTTTGCTAATGGCATTGATTTGCAACTTATTAGCCCCAGCTGCCTCCTCTTCCTTTAATCTTGATAAAGTAAAAGCTGTCTGGGGGCTCAGGGCTGGCCATGGACACACCATTTTCTAATAGTTTTGTGTGGGAAAACTGTCCATAACTGTCAGTGCTGCAAACATTGCTTTAAAATGCTGTGAGCCAGAGAGCCTCAGGCAGGTTTCCACAGCTGTGCTATCTCCTCTCATTGTTTTTGTGACACGGAGACTGCCTGACCCACTGTGTTTCGCTGCCAGGGCCAACTCTGCAATATGTGTGTTCAGCGACACAGGTGGCTGCCCTGGGCAAGAAGATATTAAAAGCAGCAGTAATTGTTTCATTGGTTAAATAGCTCCAAGAGGCTGTTAAAGTTTTCTTCAGATAGCAGGACCCCAGAACAAGGCACTGGCCCGTTTAGCCCTTTGAGCTCACAAGGCAAAATAGAAGTTTGGCTCAGAAGTTTTGTGGCTGGAAGCCTCCAGTTATTTCTGTGTGTTTTCTGAGCTCTTTATGGCCTTCAAGGACTTTTATATTTTGGTATACTCTGTGCCTCAGAAATTCCAGCTCGTACAGATTTAATGTAAATAGGCACTCACAATTGGAAAGTCTTCTGCAGAAGAGTGCATGAAAATCTTTCACCCGTGGAAAATATTTATATTTAATTTTCCTATTTGATTATTCTTTTCCCTGAACTGCTCCAGATACTCCAAATAATATGCAGCTTTTTTCTACTTGTTCAGATCCTTCCCCATGTATTTAGCTGCCTTGCTATTTATCTGGTATACAGGAACATATTCCCTGTGACAAGTCCAGCTCCCATGTACCTCCTGAGAGAGAAATGGTTCCCATGTACAGACCCCAGAAGGTCTCACTGGAGTTTATCACAATCCAGTCTCGAGACAATTTTCTTCTCTCTTGTCTTTAGCCTTTGGCCCTTAAGCTCAGATCATATTTCTTCCAATATAATAATATTCTTGCTGTAGTTCCTTGGGAGGATTTATGTCCTCTTCAAGATGCAGTTCTATGTTTCTTCCCAAGAACAGTTTTTGGAACTGGATGCTATAACTTGGATATGCCAACTCAGAGTCTATTCTTGTGATGCTCTGAGTGGAAGGATATGTCTCCAATTCTTCCAGAGTTTTCCCTTCTTCCTATGTTAACTGTGGGTAACTAAACAAATGTTATTTTATTGTTTGCACTTCAATATAAATTATTTTTGAAGTCCACAGTTCTCTCTATCTGATGCTTTGAAGAATTTCAAAGCACAGTGGTAATTTAGGAAGGACTCATTTATTGTTCTTGCATTAGACATTTTTTATTATTTTATCCTAAGTCTCATAGTGTCTTAATTAAGAGTAGCCAGTCAAACTGTGGGTTCATCCAGCCATCCAAGTGATGACAGGCTAAAACCTTTAGACAATTTCCTTTTCAACAGTTTTAGCAAATTTGATTGCTCATGACTGTGGCAGGAATAACCAGGTGATTGTGTTTGTGTCACACTACCCTCTAACACCTCACCAGGTGTCAAAAGCTCACTCTGCTCTGCTGCTAACAGCTCTGGCAGCAAATGGGGTGTGCTATGTAGAAATTTTCAGGCAATTCACATAAAATTGACAAAACATTATCGAAAAAAAATCAACACAGTATCACAATAAGGGGCATGAAAACAACTGTGTTCCCTGTGATACTTTCCTTATTAATTGCAAATCTTTTGTTATCTTTAAATGGAATTGAGGAATAAATTTGCACGATGTCGTGTCACAGTGCTGTAAAATCCAAGATGCTTTTGAAGAGTTGAGCTCTGGTTCATTCAAGTAAGTGCAGAATTTGGTTATCTCCTACTTGAATTCTTTTATCAAGAGGTTATAAGGAGTTGACAGCTAGTAGGGTCTCTGTAAGATCAAGCTGGGAAGCTGTTTTTTTCATTCCAGATGTGGTCTTGAACTGCACTTATCTGTGTTTAAAGCAGCCTTGTAAGAAAAGGTTACACTTGACAATTCTGAGTCAGATTTGAACCTTAACACCAGAAGTTCAAGTGGTTAATGCTGGGTTTGTTTGACTATGTTAGGATTTAGTTTGCAGCTTTAACATGCTGGGTGTTTCACTTCCAGGAGAAAGGGAAGATCAGATTTCAGTTCATGGTGAGAAGTGTTTTGAATCAGCTATTTAAATGTCTTAGGCAGAGTGCTAAATGTTTATCAGAGGAAGCTAGTCGGGGCTAGCTGGGATAGCTGAACTAACTGAGGATGCTTGGGGCACACGTGCAAACCTGCAGATGAATCCTGAAAGAGGAAACATAGAATCGTTTTGGGTTTTTTTTTTTTTCTTTGTTGCTCATTTGGCATTGGTCAGTTGGGTTTAACTGGAAAAATTAAATATTATTTTTCATTTGCCCATGTTGTTTGGGGGGTTTATATGGGGGAACTAATGTCAGCTGCATTCCTGGATGTTCTAATCATTCCTCTGAGACATTACTGTGCTATGTGCAATAGTTAAGAGAGAATCCCGTTTCTGAGAATATTTTTTATCTATTATAGTTAATGAAGCTATTTAGGTACATCTGATTAAATGTCTACAGATGTGAGTGAAGTAATTAGGGAAAAAAGTAATCTATTACATTAATAGTTTCTAAGCATCAAAAACAAACGAGAGCAACATTTGTAATTCCATTATAACTAACAGACTTTAAAAAGCAAGACGTGAAACCTGGTCATAAAGACTCTAATGGAGACTTGTGACTTCCCATCATCAGATCTTTGTGGGTTTCAGAAAGGTGTTTTTCTTTAAAGCAGACATACTTCCTCTCTTTCTTCTTCCATCTTTCAAAGTCTAAATCCAAGGAATTTCAAGAACTCCCAGGAAATCTGTTCTCTGGAGAAACAGTAAACAAAGAATATTTTGAATTCTGCATAAAACCTGGAGTTAATATGATACACTTGAATTCATACAAGTATGGACTCAATAAGGGATATCTAGTTAATATCCTTTAGGTCCACTAGTAATGATATAAACAGAGATCTCTGTAGGAAGATAAATATTTTGCAAGATATAGAAAGGTCAAGAATTTTTATTTTCCACTGATAAAAGTTTTCTTGGCAGAAAACCTCCAGATTTTATTTAAAAGAAAAAAAGCTTTAAAAACTTGGGTTTATGAGAACTCAGAGGGGCATTGTTTAAGTCCAGTTTTTAACCATGAAATCCTTTTGACATATGGCAGTCATTATGTATTTGCATCCGTCTGTCTTGGAGGATTTTTTCTAATAGAAGATACTTAAAAGTTTCACATATAACATATTTTTCAATAAACACTTGAGAACTTCTTAACAGTAAACAATGATCTTAAACTGCCTTGCCAAGCATGTAAATGATCTACAACTTCTAATACACCAAGATTGTTGCATATTTTCAGCCCTGCATTTGGGACCTCTAGGCAATGCTGTTTCAGATTAGGATAAACCATGAATTTCTTAACTGTTTCACTTGAGAGAAGAAGGCTTTATCGTTTTGATATTCATGGCAGAAAACCTGGAAATGTGTCCTGCCCATTCCTTTCCAAATACAGCAACCCTATCTTCATTAGCATCTGACAGATTTAAGATAAGTGGAGGATACCCTAATAAAAAAAAAAAAAATATATATATATATATATATATATATATATATATATATATATACTCTGAGTAAAATAAACAGGAAACCCCCTTCTATGTTTTATACTGCTTTCCCTGAGCTTTTGCCTCAGTCTTACACAAGAAAAAAAATCCCTTGTAGCATGGCAGGCATAAAGGAAAGATTATGGTCTCTTGAGAGGGAAGACTGACGCATTTTCCCCCCTGTCCCCTTGTACCTATCAATAGAAATATTCATGCCACAATCTTGGAAATATTCTTCCTTTCATGTAGACCTAATGGTAAAGCTGGCTGTGAAGAGGGAGGGCATACAAGATTCAGCATTTTGTTATCTTTTAGAGAGTGAAGTGAAATCTTTTT
The DNA here is from genome assembly GCF_009819655.1 of Sylvia atricapilla. Classification (NCBI taxonomy): domain Eukaryota; kingdom Metazoa; phylum Chordata; class Aves; order Passeriformes; family Sylviidae; genus Sylvia; species Sylvia atricapilla. Next base: position 13,664,586 of record NC_089150.1, on the reverse strand, counting down.
TGGAAAGCATTTTCATGGCTTCAGTATACAGCAGTTTTTATGAATAAAAGAGACAACATGCCTTATTGCAGGCAGTGCCTCAGAACTCTCAGAACAGGCAGCTTGGTGCACATTTTTGTTTGTGACAAGGCAGCTGGTCAGGAGCCACCTTTGCTGTGTAAGAGTGAGCACAAGCAAGGACAGCAAAGACTGAAAGCTGAAGCAGTGGAAGACAGGGGAACAGGGAGGGAAGTAAATTCTGAAAAATGGGAAAACAAAAAGACAAGTTACCCACTGAGCCGGGTTTGGTCTTGATTCAACAGAGATTTCCTCTGGAATTCTTCTACCGTATTGTCCTCTTTTTATAGTTTGGGAGATGAAAATTCAGAGAGCTCAGGATGTGAATCCTTTCAGATTCTGCATTTGTGTTTCAACCAGGAAGTAAGAGTAGTCTGGTGCTTGACCTGACTGGGCTGTAAATACTTTGGCCCAGAATTGCTACATTGATCAAATCAGGAAATAAAACTGAGGAGCTCAGGTTTCACTCAGTTGTGTGCAAACAATGTGAAGATATGGCTCTGAAGGATTTCACCTATCAGCTGCAGGTTCAGTCAATTAAAGTGCAGTGTCCTGTGAGAAGATCATCTAAATCAATACTGAATAAGAAATCAAGTGTAAAATCACCCATATCTCACAAGTGCTGCTAGAGTCTTATCCATTTTTTTAAATGGAAATAACAGCATTATAGGTACAGGTATCTTTTCCACACCTTTAGTGAGTTTTAACTGGAGTATATAAAGATCTTCATCTAAGGTGTCTGTTATTTTAAGGTCAGTGCTGTAAGTAAAGAAGCTGATTTGAAAAATAGCTCTTAAAGTATGTACATTTATCGTGCTTATCAGAAGTCACATTTTCTCTCAAAGAGAGAAATCTTGAATGGTGCCTGTAAGCCCTGAAGTATAATATCCTAAAAAATCTGCTTTCTGGAAAAAGAGAGTATTAAACTAATCTTAAAGCCTTAACATAAGTAAGTAACTGTGAAACATTGCAAAATATTCCCAAAAAGCCTCTTGGCCCGTTTGTTACTGAACTTCTAGAAACATAAATTTCTATTACCAGCACTGTCTTCTGGAAGACATTTGCAATTCATATAAATGAAAAAACAGGCGCTTATCAAACAGACAATGCTTTAACATATCAGTAGATCAGGTTTGGGGTTTTTTTAATGGCTGAATAATCACTGAAGAAGCACAATCACAGTATTATTCATGAAGAAGGAAAGAGAAAGCAAATGGATATAAAATTGATCTATCATTCTTTGTTCCAATCTTTAGAGACTACTGGACTCCACATCTGTTTCTTCTCCATAGTTTTATCATGATGGATCTTTTCTGCTTATAGGGCTCTAGGTCCTTTTAAATCCTTCCATTTTGTGTTTCTATTCCTACTCACTTTTTTCCATGAGTTTTGAAAAACAGTCCTAAAACACCCAACAAACCACCAAACCCTACTGTCATACAGAGGAAGAAAAGGAGCTCAGTGAATCTTTTTGGAGTTTTCATATCTGATGGCAGTCTGCTGCCATTGGAAGCAATAAGACCAGTTTAGCAGTGCTATAGGGAGTGTGTGTATATATGTATTTGTATATGCTGTGCTTCTGGGAAATAGTTATGCTGTAAGGAGCATTATTTTCCTCATGCAGGTATTGATAAGCGACATGTCATCCAAGCACATCCTCACTTTCTGGTTCTGATTACACCCTCTTAACCCAGCCTATACCTATGCACTGGAGTGCCATAATTCATGGAATATTATGGGCCAGGTATATTTCAAGCTGGCTTCTCAAGTGACAGCATAACTCTTTTGAATCTCCTAGTCTAGTCTTCAACAGAGAACGTAAATCCTTGTCTCCTGATGAATTTGAAGAGTGTGGCAGCATTCCCTCTATCCACGCTCTGATCCCTACTCTTCTTCCATCTATGTTTCCTACTGCCTCTGAAGTGTCTAATGTATGGGCTGGGAGGTAAAATAAGAAAGAAAATCTATTGATAAGCCCCAAATGACAGCATTTTTTTCACTTCTCTTTGCTTTTACTTGGTGTTTCTCAATGATTTCTTGGGGAGAATTAGCTTCAGTTCCTGTTTATACATTACATAATGTGCTTTTTAGCACCTGTGCCCTACTTGAAGTGGCTTGGCAGGACCAATCAAAAGTAATTGAATTCTGTGGTGCACTTGCAAATTATCTTCTTGAATGCAATATAGAGTATAGTACTTCATCTGTCAATTCATCTTTCCTTTTGTTTCAGGGAAAGAAAAGACATTGGTTTTATCTTGAGGCTTGACTTCAACAAAATGCTATTTTTCCTTCTGTTTCTCTAGAGTTTGCTGGAAGCTGGATTGGAAAGGACTAATGACACCTACTTAGAGCAATCTGAGCAGGGAATAAAAGTACATATGGGTCTGATTCTGTCATCCACTGCAAGCATTGTATGTTTGAAGTGGCCACTGGTGGCTGGAACCTCATAGTTTCTGGGCTTCTGCAACTTAGAGTTTGGGGGTTTTAGCAGGGGTTTAAATTGTGCATTACCCTCTTGGCTGTTCTTAAGGTCTGCAGTCCTGTGCTAACTTCTTCAGCTGCAGTGAATTTAACCTCTTAGTTAACACAACTGCAAGAAGAAATGCTGTGCATATCTGTGCTGCTGCTGTGTTTTCTCCCTTTTTCACCTATACTGTTCTCAGAAACTGACAGTTCTTGAAAGGATTGGAGACCATCATTTTTCTTTTTTTTATTCGGTTGTCTCAGGTTAATAAATGACCTTTTACCTTTACTGAGGAATTTCCCCATATGTCTGCTCAAAGAATTTCCTTGGATGATTCTCTGTGGATTTCATTCCATGTTTTGTAGAAGTGAATTATGATTGGGTTAGAAAGGCGTAAATCTTCCTGAGTTTTCAGGAGATTATTTCCTGGATTTCCAAAGTTAGCAGTATGTCATTCTATCTTCACCCATACCATGGGCCCTGTATCCCTGTTCCAGGTGGAATTGGTTTCTGTCTGGTAGAAATTAATTCGTTTTAAGCTGGAGTTCTTAAATTTTGGCACTCAAGAGCAACTAAGACCATGCAAATATTAGCAAATAGCTCTTGAGCACAACTTTTAAAGTGATTCAGAGAGCTCACTGCTGAGAAGACGTAGTCTGGCTAATTTTCTGTCTGCAGAAAGCAGCTCTCTATCAGGTGAGATCTATTTGATCCAGTGGAAAACAGTGAAACCTCCAGAGCTTAAGCTAATTGACAGCAAATCATATATTTTTTCCTTTATTGTGAGAGGCTTCTAAGGTATTGAATTTTATTTATTTATTTGTTGTAAAGAAAAATGCATATTCTTCAAAATTCTTTTGAGAGTATAGCAGTTATTTCTGATATTTTTCTGCCGAGAATAATAATAGACATTGCCCAGTGAAATACTAACTTAAACATGATTCTTTAAAAATTGTAATGAATAGTCTCAGAAGTTTTCCAGTATTCAATGAATTCAAAAATTTCCAGTTTCTGTGTACCTCTGCTGAAATGAAGGCAGCACTAATTGCACCTGGAGGGTCCTGTCAGGACATAAGGATCTGAAACATCAGGAAATTATTAGTGAAAGAAACAAATATTAGAGATGCCAGGTTCACACTGCAGATGCTTCCTAAATTGAGGAAGTCAAATATTAGAGCTGCTTCCTAAGTAAACCCTCTAAGCTCCTATTTTTACATGAGTGTCCCCAAGGAGCACAAGCAGCTGGCACATTTCCCTGCCCTGAGCCAGTGCTGGGCAGTTGTTACAGGTGCTGCTATTTCACTGAGGACTGAGTAGAGCTCTTGGTCAGTTCTGATTGGTAGCTGGCACTTTGCACAAGTATAATTTCGGCAACTCAAAATATTTGTAGCTACTGCTACCTGTATCACCCATTGTAATTTTAAACATCATCTCTATTCTCAGTTATTGTCCTCTGCTGTACAATCTCAGTGAGTCTGAAGGGCATTTGCTCACCAAATGTCTGAGGTGGGACTCCAGGAACTTCCTTTTGCTTTCTTATCCTGTTAACCTGTACCTGAGTCTTTTGGGAAGGGCTGAACACCCATTGGCTTGGTTGTACTGGTGTAATTGTATCAGCTGTAATTACACCAAGCCTGGCCAGTGTAACTCCCCTTTTGGACAGATTTAATATAAAGTAAAGGTATCTTTTTCTCCTCTCACAATTTTCAAGTGACATAAACTGAACCAGAGATAAGCACTCATAGTCCTTTATGTCAATGTAGAAATAAAGAGTTGTATTTATATCCCAATTATAACAGTTACAATTAAGCCACTATAGTTATGTTGGTGAATTTCCCAGGGTAGTGAAGGCCTGAGTTAGGACGTAGAGTCTGAAAGGTTTGCAGTTGGCTGATGCCATCCAGCTCTAAAACATCTGTGTGCAGTTCAGCCAGCAGCAGTCTGTGCCTAGTTCAGTGTGGGGTAAGTCTAAGGTCAGAGGGGACCTTTAGGGGCTGTGATGTTTCTCTAATCTAAATGAAAATAAAGCTTCAGCCTGAAGCAGGGGGAAGTGGATGTTTGGAGGGGAAAGAGATGATGTTGCCAACCTGGTGTTCCCCCACCTTTTTAAAAAATGCTTAGTCAGGGATTGTTTTTGGTCAAATTTGTGCCCAGCAAAGAGCTTAATTGTTTCTGATGTGGACCAGGAGCCTTTGCCTCTTCCAGATAAGGTGACTGCAGTGCAGCTTTGATTAGGCCAGAGCTCCAGCAGAACAGACTGATAAAGAAAGATGTCTCCTAGCTAATAGATGCTGGTGCAATAGCACAAAGCCCTGCTGCTTTGTAATCTGTAGCTGTTAAGTCCAGACTGAACTTAAAAGGACACTAGGTTTGATTTAGAAAGATCCAAACAGCTTTGGACTATCCTGTATGTTAGGATGATTTTCCAGTGTCATACTTTTGTTGTTAAAATGAGCAAAATCGTCCCCTTTCACTCTAAAGAGAGGGGACAGGTGTCTATAAACCCTTTCTTAATGTCATCCCTTCGTAGAAAAGCCTCAAGGTGCTGACTGATCTTCAGGGCATTTTGCAAAATACATCCTTTTCTTTTAATTTTAGAGGTTATGTGTTATGATTGTAATTGGAGCTCTGAGATGGTTGGAAGGTGGGGGAGTTTACCACAGGCCTAATCCCTGGTTGTTAAGGAAGGATGTGAATATTTAAATCTTGTCTGGGTAGTTTAGAAGGTACAGAAAGATTCTGGGTCAGTTCTCATTCTTTGTGACAATTTCTGTAAATATTTAAACACATACTGTTAGATGCACTGATAACCTTTGCCACGGATTTGTTTATATTTTAATTGTACAAAGAATAGTTTAATAAACTGTATATATAAATTATATACACTTAGAGAGCTAGCTGTTATGGGAAACACCCTTTGATTTTTTCATAGTAACAAATCAATCTCTGTTCAGGAACAAAAATTGTACTAAGCATGGAAAAATTGCTAGAGGGCTTGGATATTTTTGGAACTCTAATCCTGATTTTGGCCACTGAAAGTAGCGTAAAATATCCATGGAGCTTTGCTCTCTATAAAGAGACCAAAAAAAGTGAATAAATCTTCTAAATTACTGAACACATTCAGAAGAGAACTTCTAATCACATTTCAGCAAGTACTGAATTGGGGAAATCACATAGAAACTGATTTCTATCAAGTAGCAACACTTGTAGATAAAATCTGGAGCTGATGAACAGGCACATGCACACCTTGTGCTGATTCAGACAGAAGTGTGCCATTGATCAATTACTGAGATTGTTGCAAAAGCTTTAATTGAACTCTCTTGCACTCCCAGCTCCTGAAGTGAGCAGTGCCTGCCCTGGGCATTCCTGCAGGGAGGAATCTGGCAGAGCTGTGCATGCCCTGTGCTGTTCTGCAGGGACAACACGCTCACTCCCATTCTCCTGCCACAAGCTCAGCTGCTTTTTCAGACTTCGTTTTTTCCTCACTAAAAGCAGGGCCCAATTCTGACTGCCTTTGCAAAGGGAAGGAAAGCTGAAAGTAGGAGACATTTTGCTGTTGTGAGACAGTATAGAGTTAGTCTGATAGGTTTTTAAAGTGCTTCAGGATCCCTCGAGATGAGATATGCTAAATAACTTTCAATTATTATGTTTTAAACTGTTCATTTAAAAATGCCTGCGTAAGTATTTGGCACAGTGAGACAGAACTTGGTGAACCCAAGTTGGAGACCTGTGTAAAAGCAAAAGCAAGGGGCTTTAATGAAGTTCTCCCAAGGCTCAACAGCTTGAAGAGCTTCTTAGAGAAGTGTGCACTGCCAGGCTGTTTTTTTTTTTTCCCAAGCCCTTACAGCTCTGGTAATATGGTTTGAAATGAAAATAAAATACAGAAGCTTAGTTAATGTATGCCACTTCCTTTGCTGAGTTTAACACACGGGCTGAGTCCTGCACTTTCTTGGTCATTTTGATGATTGACCAATTATGTATAATACACTGTACACTTTGGCTTTTTATTTCCTGTTTAATTCTGAAAAAAAGCAATTACAGTACCTCTCTAAGAAGCAATTGTAGTCTTTTTAAATGTCACGGCATATTAAACATGCTTGTATTTTAGCAATTGCCACAGTGAATTACTGCTTAAAAATAATTCATGCACATTACAGATAAAAGACACAATAGATTTTGAGGAAAGACTTCATGCCTCAGAAATAAGTGATGGCAGTTATGCAACAATATGGGTAGCTGTTAAATTGTATTAAGATGTGGTTAACATTTTTGGACAAGAAATTTTAGTATGGTTTTGTTGTAACCTTTTACTTTCCATGGAAAATATTTTTTCCTTGAGGGAAATAATCCAGCATCTTTCTCTTAAAAAAAATTAAAATCCAAACATGTTTGCTTTGAACTAACATTAAGAAACAAAATGAGCAGTCTCTGTTCCATTTAAAGTGTGAAGATATGAATTTAATGTAAGAATGTTTATGAGGATGGAAAATGCTATCTTTTTGTTGACTACCTGTTTTGGGTTTTTTTCTTACTTGAGAACTGCAAAGCTACATAAAGTTTTATGTGTATATAAATAGCATCATGTTTCAATAGGGAAATATAATTCAAATATGCCTGATTGTTAACGTCAGGAAAAGCAGATGAGGAATGGGGCATTTTCCTGAAAGAAAATGCTGTCTCTGTTCAATAAGTTTTCCCCTTCATATTGCAGTGTAGCAGTCAGTGGCCCTGGTCCAACAGGCTCTAAACTAGGTTTGCCCAGATTCTTACACAGCTCCATCAGCTTTGGTAGAAGAGCTTTTTTTGCTAAAAATTAAGCACATGCATAAATGTCTCCTGGAGCAGAGCCAAACTTAGCAAGGGGCTTTACCCCCCGGCAGGACAGTTCTGCACCAGCCCAGGTCTGAGGCTGTTTGCACAATGTGTTCCAGAGACACACTCAGCCACTCTTTGACTTCAATATGGGCTTGTTTTGGATTCTTTGTTCCAAAATGTGGATTTGAATACAAATGAGCCTGAACACAAGCCAACAGAGGAACCTCTTTCTGCCTCAAACTATTAAATGCGTAAGCATCTTCAATTAAAAATAAAAACTAAACAAGGGACCTGACACACACTGGCTGGAGCTGTAAAAGTCATGTGCTTATGTGGTTTTATTTATTTTTCACATGTGTGTAATTGAACACTATCAAAGCAAGCCCACAATAAAATACAGTGGGACGTCAGCATTAACATCTGTCTTCCCTGTGTTGTTCAGTGGAGGCAAACAAAGTCCCCTTTTCCACCACTCTCTCTTACACTCTGCTTTCCTCCTAAGAGAAGAAAGTGGGTGTGGGCCAGGCTTTGGCCATTGTGCAAGCAAGGTTCAAGCAAGGTACAGAGTCCTGGTGCAGGGTGTGCTTTCAGCTAATCTGCTCAGACAGACACCCCTGTGATTTGTGTGCCCTGCCTGATCTAGCATCTCAGATCAAAGGGAAGGGCAGGCTGGTAATGTCAAAGCACACAGCTCCCAGACTGTGGAAGTGAAGAACAGCACCTTGAGCTGCAGCCATAAAGGGAATCTGCCATAAATCCTGCTGTGGTATTAGAGCAGGATAGGTGAAAGCCACCCACTGTGTTTGGCTTGTAGCTGCCACTTGGCTTTTAAAAAGCCTGTTCACTTTTTTTTTTTTTTTTTTAAGATACTTTGGAGGTCTCTGTTACAGCAGCATGTAGTTCTGTACTCTTATAAAACCAGTGACTTGCATGCTTTTTGCTGGAAGCTGAGTTTCTGATGACATGCACATTTATATCAGGGGAGTGACAAGCATTGGTGGCAATAGCCAGGACTTTCAGTCAAGAAAGGGAGAAGCTCATTTCCATTCCAAGGCTGGTGCATTATTTGAGTCTTGGACCAAAATCCTGACAAACCATAGGTAAGTGGCAAAACACTCAATAATCAGGATTAGGTAATAAAATTGAAATAGTTTGAGGGATATTGGTGGATCCTGGAAGTGGAGACAAATTTCCCTTCCAATTTCCATTGAATTAAAGCATCTGGGAAAAGAGGCCGAGTGCCTGAATGAAGACAGAGTTATGGAGAAAGCAGTAAAGGTTGGTCTGAGGGAAGCTGGTCAGTGAGCCTGTACTGTCAAAGAGCAGGGAATACTTGTCCTCAGGAACTGGAAACTTTGGCAACAAGGATTCAGCACTGTAGGTAGAATGTGTAGGCTTACCATGTCACAGCCCACATCCCTTTGGTAGGAATCACACTGCAAGAGATATCCTTGGTGTGGAGCTGAGTTAGCTGCTCTGGAACTTTCCCCATCCTCTCCCCTGCCTAAAATCCCACAGGAGTTTTGCTGAGGACAGAGGAGGTAGACAAGAAGAAGACAAGTGTTTTTACTGGGGAAAATTACACTGGAAATAGGCTGAAACAAGCCAACAACTTGATTCTCTGAAGTCCTTGCAGCTTTGCATTAACCACAGGGAGGAACCTGTGTTACCACAACCTCGGCCCTGCAGTTGAGTGAAGTAGTTGCCTGTTGCTCTGAGGAGTCCCTTTGATGTCTTGGTGATGTTCCTTGTGTGACCATCACAGGCATTTTCTGTAATTCCAAAGATGTAGCAGTACCATCAGTCAGGGGTCAGAAAAGAACTGGAAGTTCCTTTGCTGGAAGTTGTGGTGGACTCTAAATTGTTTTATTGGTGTCTTGGACAAGAAACTGTTAAGCTTGGGAGGGTTGGGTCCTTTCAGAAATGAAATGTGTAAAGATAGTTCCTGCAGGAATTGCCACACTGCAGTGATTTGGTTAAACAATGAAAACAGACGAGCTTTTGTTGTGGGTGCTTTGTAACATAATGCTCAAATGATTAATGAGTTACTGGAGCACCAGTAAAGACCTAACTATTATTCTGCATGTCATTCATGAACTGCATGAACATGGCTCTTTGGCTGGAGAAAAACTCTAAAGTCAGAGCTTTGGAAAGGTAAAGCACATTAAAATGTTACACTCTTTTGTGTCTCCAGGAGGCACAGTAATGTGAAGCATCCACCCCATGTTTAAATTGTATAGGCTTATTTATATATGTGCATGTGTCTGTATTCACAGGGAGAGAAAATAGAGTTGTGTGATTCTACTGTTTGTGGCTATTCTGCAGCATTTTTGTAAAAGCAAAGTCTAGAATGAAAGAAATGAACACCCAAAGATAAAAAAAATTAGGTAAATCAGATTGTCAGATATCATGCTGGTCTAAAAACTCAATCTACAAGAATTAATTGAGGAGCTGGACCATGAAAGCCAAGTAATGGGGCCTGAAAATAAACTTGATTAAGAAGATAATGCTCAAGACATACAAAGGAAGACTGATTAGCATAGACGAGAACATCAGTGAACAAGCAGAGGAATAAATCTCACATAGACAGCTGCTCAGATCAGATCAGAACATATTTAAAAGATGAAAGACAACATAAGGAGCAATTTCTCATTTAGACTGGAGAGGAAGGCCTCCAACTGATGTATTCCTTCTATAAATGGCTTTTGGCCAAGACACAAAGCTTTGTCCACAAGAAAATATGGTAGTTGGTTTGCTTTTATCCTGAAAATCTGTAGACAGACCATGACAGGAATTCCATTATGAGAAAGGGACACAAATGATGAATAAACCAAACTTAATCAAAAAATACATTTAAAAAGAGAATAGCTAATAGATTTGGGGCATGAGGATGGGAATGAAGTTATGACTGATAACTTAGGCACGTGTGAAATAAATGGTCTGTAAACCTCATAGTAAAGGTCTACTGGCTTTTTGGTTTTGGTTTTTTCTTTAGTGACTAGGCCTTCAACCAATCACTGTATTGCAGACTGTTGCTGTTTATTAATTTATTAAATATTGTGATGAGGGTGTAAGAGTGAGAGGAAGTCTCTAGAGGATGGGTCATTCTGCCAAAAATCTGAAAAGATCTTCTCTCCTCTTAAAGAGAAAAATAAGACCAGAAGAAGGGTGGCAGATACATAAGCTACAAGGAACTACACAAGATACAGACAAAGCTAGCTAAAAGGGCATTTTATTTTATTCTATTTTTTAATTGACAGTAGAGGCTTAGAGGAAGAGAAAGGAGATAGACCTGAACTTGTCACCTGCATTTTACCTGGGGCAAGTAAACACACATTTTTTTTGTCCCAAGAGAAATGAATAAGGAAAGATGGATGACCTAATTTGTGTAATGCCCTTTTTTCATTGTTGCACAGCATTTGGGTGAGTCTGAGTCCCGAGGAACACTGACATGGCGTGGCCTCACAAGCTGGATGTGCCTGGAGACGTGCACGGTTGGGTATTTTCAGTCAGGCACAGGCAGTCACAGCTGTTGCTATTTTTGCCCTGACTCCTCTCTAATCACTCAACACATTTTAAAGCAAGATATAATGATAGACTATGTTGCCAAGACAGAAAAATCAACAGAGTATCTAAGGGAATATGAAAAGAAATGAAAATTCGAAGTGTATCTGGAAGAGAAATATAACGGACAAAAAACTTTTGATAAAGGCTGTTCTACAAACTTGGCAATGTCTCTGCTGTAAGTAAATATGACTGTCTGCATGCCTTGCTTTATGTTCAATATGTCCAAAATTGGAGGGGTGTGGAGGAAATACAAGGAAGTCTCTTCTCTTGGTGCAGCCAGCTGAGTTTTCAGGCCTAATCCATTCTGATATTAAAATTAGCTCAAATGGTTGGATTCTACCAGGAAGTTTGAAATGGAGAATTTCCTTCATAAATATGGATAAGAAGAAGACAACTTTTTGGATGTTCTAAACAGCAAATTCCATTAGAAAAATAAAAATATCTCTCCTTTTTCCGTCAGTTTACCAATACTCTCAATTTAAGCTAGAAGTATCTGTGGATTTTTAGTAGTATTTTTAGTGGTAACCATTGAATCTGCTTATTTGGCAGCCAAGGACAAAATTTCATTAAGCTGAGCACTTCTGAATCAAACATGAGAAGTAGTGGAACCCCTTTGATATAAACGAGTTAGGATACACCTTAATTTAGCACTCCCCTTCTAAGGAATAAAAGTCCCAGTCCAAACCAAACTGACGTAAGTAGAACAACTTGAATTTCTGATGTCAAAAGTGATTTTGTTGTGACTGCAAATCATAGTGAATTAGGCATGATCTCTGTCCTTCATTGTAAATACTGTCTTTCATCTCCACTGGGGGCTGGAATATGTTTTATTAGTATTACTATTTTTGATAAATAATAGTGTTTAGAATACCTAGAACTGTTTCTTGTTACGTTCCATTGTAATGGCAAAAAAGAAGTCTCGTACTGAATCCAGTACTCTGTCTACCAAGCATTTCAGAAGATAGAATACGTGGTTTTCTGGGAACAGACCACTGGCCGTTAGTAAAACTTCATCAGTTATGCTTGGAAAGCATACACTGCCTCTGCATTAGAAGCCACTTAGTCAGCAGGACAAAGCCTGTACCTGCAGAGCTCCTCACATCCCAGGGGTCACCCACCAGCAGCTCTGGTGCTTTGCTGGGGCTTCCCAATCCCCTCATCCCTTAGAGGATCCCACAGAACACAGGATCCTCCACAGCCTCAGGTGGAGCCCGGCCAAGCAATTGGGGGGGGTCACATCAACAGGTGGATATTTGATCCTCAGCAAGTGCCAATGTGAGGGCACACAAAACAGCTCTCTTTACTGTCAGTGTTGCTGTTAGACTTCAAAATAGTTTCTGAAGACAAAACTGTAGTGTAAAATATATCTGTGGATGTTGCCAGAGTTCCTCATGAATAAACTGCACTTCCTCTGTTTGAATTACAAATTGCTATAACATAATAGAGGAGATTGATGGATTGCACTGAAACTATGTGAAAAAGGAGAGAAGGCTGTGGTTTACAAGCCATGTAGGAGGTCCATACTAAGTCAACATGGAAGCTCTTAAATTTTATATGCAGGATTTCAAAACCAATATATCGGATTGTTTCAAGTGATGCAATCAGAATTGTTTTGCTTCAAACCCACCTGATTTACTAATACTGACTAGCACTATGACATAACAGCATTTCAGTTGGATTTTTCAGTTGACATTGATTTTGGATGCTATTCTGGGAACTTCAAAATTTTACAATTGGCCAAAGTGACTTTTTAGATCCACCTGAACATGTCATGTGAATTATGCTTTTCATGGCTTGGCTGATGCAGGGGTAAAATGTGGGAGTGTTTCGTAGTAAATGCAATTAATGCTCTCCTTTTTGGCACAAATGATGATGGCAAAACCTGTGCACTTTGTATACCTTTGAGTATTCAGAATATTCATTTCCTTAAAAAACTTCTCTGGTTCATCATAGTACCAGCTAATCTTTAATCTTAGGACTTTCTTTTTGATTTCTTTGTTTAAGAGAAATGTATGTTTAAAGAAATAATAATAGCAGTAACTATTATAACACTTCTTATATTGAGAAAAGACCTTTTGGAGAGGGGACTCAGTTGCCAAAGATATTTTTAGTAGTTGAAGTATATCCTGAAAGCCTGTTAAAGCTGTTTCTTTAAAGACAAATACATAATAAGTCCCTCTTGTACCTGTGAATCCAGTGGTAACTACAATCAACACATCAACATCATTAAATCTAAGTGATGTAATTAAATCTAATGCTGTTGAGACTAAATATAGGTAAATAATACACATTCTAGACTGTGACATCTCTACTCTCCCCCAGGTCCCCCAGGTCCTGCAGCAAATAGCTGCAGGACAGAAGAAGAATAATCTCCTGATCCTGTTTCACTATTGGGATTTCTTAGCTGCATTTTAGCTCAGGAATATTGAGGATCTTCCACTGACTGGGAAGAGTAACTCTTAAGTGGGCATATATATGAAGAGTTTTATGGGGTGAAAAATGCTTAACTTATTTATCCAAAAACTGGGTAAAGAGCCACACAGCCACGGGATACAAATTCCAAGTTAACAACCTTCTGAAGATCTTGGAGGTAAGAGGGCAAAGGTGCTGAAATAAAGTCAAACAGCTCTACATAAAAGTGAAATTTACAGGATTATTCACTGTGGTATTTTTTTCCAGTTTCAGCCTTGTTGTAGATCTTGTGCTTTATTTTTCTATGTAAACTGCTTTTGAAAATGCCATGTTAAAATATTTCTGCTGAGTGTTAAGGGGATTGGATTAGTTTCTTTAACTGCTTCATTTATTTGTTTCAGCTTGAAATAAGAAAACTAAAATTCCAGTTACTGGTATGAACCTACATCTTGATCTGAGGTCATCCTCAGGTAATACCAGTGCCCGTATAAAATAATAGTAGTTAAGGCAAAAAGGAAAAAAGTATTTAAAACACCAACAGCATGTGATACCCATTATGTTACAGCCAAAAATAATACTTTTTGGCATATTATGCTTAAACTACATTCTGTTAATGTTCCTTGGATATAGGCAGATTTCAATTTACACTTAGAAATATTTCTATTTGAGAACTATTAGGAAAATATTTTGAAATTACAATTTGAAAGCATGTGGAATGGGTTACCTCCCACAATTATGTGAACTACTGTATAACAGAGCTGCATTAGCTTCCCTGCAACTAATGAACCATGTCATTAATTACAGACATTCAGAATAGAAATTACTCCAAAGCAAGAAAAATATTTACTATAAATAAAAGGGTCAAGAACTACAGAGTAGCCATTTTATTCTAAACCAATTGTGTTTAATTTTTATGCTTTTTCCCCTCAAGTTTAATTTGAAGCACATTAACTTGATTTCATATGTCAAATCTGACAGCTGTAGGTGTACCCGCAATGAGACTTCCCTCAGGGACCAGGATCACTGGAGTACTTTCAGTGAAAGTGTTAACTATATTTAAAAATGCGCTTATTAAACTCACATGACTTGTTCTCAGGATAGGTTTCTCTTAGAAATACCTAAGAGAAATATTTCCAAAGGTTTTTCTTTGGTCATCTCACTGGCAAAACCACTTTCAACCTCAAACCAGAGCATGAGGCTGAACAGTCACTGCATCCCCTCAGGTGCCAGAGCAGTGGGGGCATCAGGGGCTCCTCATGGTTTCTCCTCACCCATGGCAGTAAATGGGACCTGGTGGGTCCCAGCAGCTGTCTGACATCTGTAAGAGCTGCTTTCAGTCCTGCTTTTCAGTCTTCAGCAGGACCTGGGGTCCTGTGAGTCTCTGCATGGCTGAACCACTGCCCTGGTGTCGAGGTACAGCAAAACACAGATCGTGGAAATTCAGCCAGGGCCAAAAGCTGAGTGCTGCTGTTGGGTTTGGTTGAAGGTGCTGGGGTGGAACATCCACAAACCTCCCTTTGGTGCTTAGACAGAGCCTGGCTGTTGCCTCAGCTGCAGCTATAAAAGCCACCATTCCCATCCTGCATTCAGGGAACAGGGACCAATGACATTTCTTTTCCTCCTCTTTTCGTGTTGCCACTTTGCTGCTGTGTCTGCCTCAGCACAGAGTGGGGAAAATCAGTCACATTTTCATATAAATCTTGCTGTGGAGGAGAGTTTTCCTCTAAAGGGAGGCCTTCCAAAGACCCCCACCCTGCAGGGAGAGCAGTGGCTGCCAAAGGTGAGGGCACTCTGACCTTCTACTTCTGCCCAGGGCCAGGCTCTCTTCACTGCCACCCTACTAATATTCTGCTTGTATGTCTACTATTTTCTATAAGGTTATTTTTGCTTGATTTGGGCAAGGTATTTTTTTAGCAGATAATATACAATCCTAAACCACATAACAGCATTTTCTTCTGTGAACTCATTATAAGTGCTTGTGTCAATTACATGATGTTATGTTATTGCTAGTTACCTCAATGAATATTTTATATTAGGCACAATTTGCCCTCTACTTTCTTTCCTTTTTCCTTTTTGAATCACACCATTACCTCTCCAAAAGTCAGGCATGAGGGCAGGCAGATGCACTGACCATATAGATAGCAAGCACAAAAATTCCTCAATGAAACAGCCACATGAAAGTTCCCCTAACATCTACCCTCACGTTTGTAACTAGAGTGTTTGGCATATTAAAGATAACACCAGTAGACAAGTAGTTTATCTACATATACTGCCAAGGACAAAAGAGGATGATAAAGTATTGCTGCCATCAAGAATCCAGAAAGTGCCACAGTTCAACAAGGTTCTGTATTACTTTGAGTCAGCCTCAGTTACATTCACAGCAATTTTAGCAAAAACGTAAAGAGCAAGAAGAGGAATTTAGTGGAAGCAAATAGCTCAAGTAGGTTTTTGTGGAATGTGGGAAAGTTGTTAAAAGTCATATGAATGTCAACAAAAGCATTCAATACTTGTCTTGGAGAAAAAGGTTGTGTTTAAGAGAAAGGGACAGCTGTTAAAAAAAATATTTGGGCAATATGAAAAATTACAAATCTTTTCATCAGGAATTTGGGACTGAATGCATGAGGGTGTACAGACCTAACAGTGACAACTTTTACAGCTGAACAATGCTTTTGCAATGAAATCCTGGCTTCATTCAAATCAATGGCAAAATTCCCATCCGCTTCAATGGAGCCAGGATTTCCCGTGTATCTGTCTTTTTTCAATCTTCCTTGATATTTGTAACCCAACTATCTGGCAGACTATTGTCTGTACAGGTCAAAATTAAAGCTTTCTATTAATATATGTCAGAGTTGCTGTCTTTTTCTCACCAAAATAAAAAAAAAAAAAAAAAAGGATGAGAATGTGTGACAGCACTTGCAATGCTGCATCATTCACTTCATTGCTCAGAGTAAAGAGAATAGTTTGCTGCATCTGCTAGGAGGACAAAATGTCAAGAGAAAAGCTAAATGCTGCCTGTGTGTAATTCCTAACTCCAAGGCTTTTAAAGAGCTCTTATTTTCAGCTCCACATGTATTAAGTTTCGGATATGAGTGTCACGGGATTTAAGCAGGGGCAGAATTACCTCAATGCTGTCTCCTCTTAAAAATGCTTCCTGAATATGAAAAAGTATTGCATGGGCAGGAAGGAAGGTGACTTTCATCAAACAAATCTGTCATGCAGTGAGACTATTTAACTCATCAAACAAACCCTAGTATTTGTGCCTCTGAATATAAGCATTAACCAAGAAAAATGAGAGAGATTAATGAAAATTCAGATTGAGAGAATGAAAATAAGAGATAAACTGCTGCTTTGCAGATGAATGAATTTTTAAAAATGCCTAAATCCACAGAGCTTGTCAAAATGCACCAAGAAGTTCCCTGGTAAGTGAGAAATGACACAGAGAAGGTAATAAATGTGAATGGGGAGCTTTGTGTTCCCCCAGTGCACTATTTGTACACTACAAAAGCTTTAAAAGAATTGTAATTCTACACTCACTGTTGCTTAACTTGGGGAAAATACATGCTGCCTGCAAAGTGGCCGTGTCTTTTCTGCTTTAAAGCCCATCTGAGAGCACGTGGACATTGCAAACATTTCACAAATATAATAGGGAGCCTTGGGAAAGCAAGAAAATATTCAGACGAGTGAAAATCCCTTAACCATAGTCAAAGAAGTTAGGAAACAGGCAATAAATCAGATGACTTTAGTCCATGGATGGTGTCATGGTAGATGTAACCAATATCCATGGTAGATAAAATATACATGGTAATAATACATGTGCACCTATCAAAGACAAAGAAATATGTCAATAGTGAGTGAATCCCACATCAGAAAATGATGATTACTTAGTAGTGATCTCCAGAAAGAATTCAGCTCCAGGCTAGACACAGAGTGAATGCAAGAACAGAAGAGTTTTGTGCAGTCAGTGAATAAGGACATGTTCATAGTTCTGACATCCTCCAGTCTCATAACTCTTGTTGCTGTTATCCCAGACAGAGGAGATGAAGTTACATCAGAAACATTGCTGTGTCATTAACTTACTGGACAGCTGATCTGATAAAATATATTTAAAATAAATATGCGCATAAATTCTCAGTTTGGTCATAGCTAAATGTTGCACAATCCATCCCATAGAGGTTGCACAGCCCATCCTTTTTGGAGGGGTGCATGAATGTGGTATTTCCTCTGCAAGTGCTGTTGGAAATACTTGTGAGTGCTTCGTTAATCTTCGATGGCCAGTGGTAGTTTCTGGAGCTGCATCAGCAAATGCTTCTGCAAGCAGTGTCTTTCTGCAGCAAATCAGTATAAATTTAACCCACTTGGGAAGTGCAAACAGCAGGGTTGATGAGCCTGGGATCAGTGCCAGGTTAATGCAGCTACACAGCTTTTGTACCAGCTCATATCCTATGATCTTAGGAAGGAGGGGAGGAGAATGCATCCCTCCATGCAAGATGTACTTAAACATAGCCAGGACATTGAGGCAAACATCATAATTGCTGATGATACAGGATGCCAAACATTTCGTCTGGATTCTCTTCTCAGCTGGCCAGTGGAAGAGAAAAATCCTTTCAGAGTAAAAAAAAAATTCATCATGCATTTCTCTTTTCAGTTCTTCAAGCTCTCTTTCTCCTGATTCCCTTGTCTTTCTCAAAGTTATGCTGAATGGTGCTTTGCTTACTGCAAATACGGATCATGGAACTGTCCTTTTTCCTTTGGCACATTTGTTAAAATTTTCTTTGCTTTATATCAGTTGGTAATGATCAGAATTGTATTAAACCTGGATTCACAGAGGAAAACTGCAAACAGCTTCAGAAAGCTTGCTGTAAATCTCATCGAGTGCACAAATTTAATCTGGAAGCCATAGAGAAGCAATAAATATGGTAAACCCTGTTGGCAATTAATTTGCTGCTTTTCAAACTGCAATACAATCATAGCTTGATTTGGTTAGATCAAGAATCTCTTTGTGATATTTCTGTGAAATTCAAGACAGTGAAAGTTAGCAATTCTGGTTTAGGAGCACAAGTTACTGGTTGTTGCCAAAGAATTGTGTGCTGCTTAATTGAGTTTTGATGTTCTTGCTGCTATCTGCAAATGGAATTTTTCCACATGGTTTTGTGATGAGATCTAAATCTCTGTATCAAATGTTAAAATCCTTGGCACTTGAAAAACAGAAAGATTTATGTAATTAGCAGTGGCTGAGGAAAATAAGGTTGTTCTCACTAGGGAAAGGAGACATTTTGGTTATCTAATTGATGCTTTTCCTCATGCAGAAGACTGATAAAATTGGCCTAGAAAAAAATTTCCCACCATCAGAATCACAAAACCAAGATGACATAATGTACATCCTAGGAAATTAAGAGTGGAAACTTACCAGGAAACTGCTGTATTTCATCCAAAGGGAAATAAACGTACTGAATGGATTATAAAACATGTCCTTTAAGAGTGGCAAAATCAATTTTTTAAGCAATAGTTAAAGAAATTGTAGAAATTATTGAAAAGCATTGTAAAGGGAGAACCTTTAAAAGGAGAAAGAGGCAAAAGAGTTGGTTCTTTGGGTTTCCATGTACCTTGAGTTTCTGGTTTTAAAAAGAGACTAGTTCAGAACAAGAGCAGGAAATTATGTGCTGAGATATTTCAAGTATGACATCCCAACTCTGAAATGCATCATTTTGCTCCAATTACACACAAATACATTCAAAAAGTGTTGAATGGGACCTGTAAGGTCCTTGTGTGTAAGGAAAGTCAGCCTTCAACTGGATCAGGATGGGAGCTCTAACCAGTTTCAGACAACAGTGTCTTTCTTGAAACTCAAAGTACAGAGGTACAGAGAGCCCATTTAAAGTGACCCTAGAAGTTAAGTTCCTGCTGTTCCCCATTTCTGACTTTTAATCAGGTTGGAATGTAATTTGGATATTTTGACTGAGTTTAATTAGGGCAAAATGATCTTCACTTGACTTAAGTGTTTTTTTATGGCCACGGATCTTTCTTCCAGCTTTAAAGATACATATTTTGTACCCACTGCTAACATGTAAATTAGATTAGAAGGACTGTGCAGAGTGGATAACATAATTTAGCAGTTTGTCTTCTATTCCCCAACAAAATACCAGTCTTTCTGAAATCAAGGCTCACAGGTGCCCTTTAATTGTGTCCTTCTCCTTAACAACATTGCTTCAGTATCACAAGGCATTTATATGCATACATAAAATTATACTCTTCTTAGAAATGAAATTTTGCTAGAAGTGCGTGGTGAGAAAGCACTGTGCAGCAAGGGAAAGGGAGGAAAACTCTAGTTTGAAGAAGAACTTCTTGAAAAGGGTCAAGAATCTGGAAGGATAAAATGTGTATCTATTTTTTGTTGCTGAGTTGAGCTCTTGTACTACTTTTAAAGTTGGTTACCTTAATTTCCCTCCAGTGTCCAATGTCCCTGGAAAAGAGAAGATTTTGTCTTTTGAAGCAGGCTCACCAGGCACCCACTAGGCAGGGTAAGCCCAGGACAGGGGGAAGGCCAGCCAGCAAAAATGCCATGTCCCCTTTCCCAAAGTACCTGTGTGCTACGCAAAACCTGTGCAAAACACATCTCAGGAGGTGAGGATGAGGTGGAAGAGCATCACTGCTCCCTGTTCAGTCAAATGGAGGAGATCAGAGACAGTCCAACAGGGTCTCCTCACCAGGGCTATCCTCACTTCAACCATTGAGGGTTTATTGGACATGGAGGAATAAATTTACAAAGAGAAGCATATGTTTCCTTGCTTCACTGGCTGAATCAGAGCCTCAGTACCTGAAGCAGTATGATATGCAGTGAAAACTATTTCTTGCCTATTCTGTACCTACTTGTGGATACAGCGTGTTAACACCTGCAATTAACTACAGGAAATTAAAAAAAAGATCACACCCCTAAGAAGAAAATATTTCTCGTTCTTACTTACTCTGTGTTAAGGCTTCCCTGGCAAGGAATTCTGTTTTTCTGCTGTTCTGGCAGATTGTTTGACACTGAGCAACTGCATTAGCACTTCTGGAACAAGGAATAAGACCCGAGAATGTGAAAAAGCATTGTGCAAGCCTTTCTGCTTGAGACATTTAAAAATAAAATGACTGAAGCTTTTAGAAATTTAGTGCAGTAGACTGATGCCTAACTAACAGGGAAATAAAGCAGATTGCCTAAGAGTATTTTTAAGTTTCAGTTTTGCCCTGCTCCTGGCTTGGGTGTTTGGCTCAGCTCTGCCCAGGTAAATGACTCTGTTCCTGATTCTAAGCAGGCTCCAGGAGCTGTCAGGAAGAGGAGGGAAGGAAAAGGTCTTAGAGGGCACAAGTCTCTGCAGGAATGAGCTCAGCTGGTTCCTGGGGTACAGTGGTCAGCAAGAGCAGCACTCCAGGCACCAAATGCTGCATCAGGCTTTGAGCCAGAAGAGACTGGGCCTGTCAGAGCTGGCAGAAATTGAACCTTCTCCATGCCCCCAATTTCCTGGCATAGAAGGGAAGGAAAAATAGGAAAAGTATCTGCATAATGTGCCACAGTGCAAGAGGAATCAGTCCCGAGAGCCTCTGGGGACAGGTCCAGCACAGGGCTGTGACATCCAAGCGCCAGGCTGCAGCTGGTCAGGAGCTGGGGAGGTCAAATGGCTGCTGGAGGCAGTGGAGACCTCCAGGGCCATTCATGTTTGCAATTAACATAAATCTCCATTTTTCAAAAACAATTTTCTAGGAATTCGGATGTAACTACATATTCCAGGCCCTGGACATTGCTCATGACAAGCATATTTTAAAGAGTGATAAGTAAACCTCCACCCTGCTTTTTAGCCTCATCTGCTGTGTCTTGCTTTGTCTTGTCGTGCATCTGAGCCAGCGAGGGAACGTTCCTGCTCAAGCAGATGTTCACCTTTCAGCACCTGAGATGACCTTTTGACTTGGGCCTGAAATTCTGGCCTTACTGAAATGGGTGGAAGTTTTGGCACTGATTTTGACAGAGGCAGTATTTCATTCAGGGTGCTTTGCTCAATAAAGCATATAAAATTACAAAACATGGGCTTTCCCTCTTCTCAGCTTCTCAGTCATCCCAGGCATCACTGAGTGATAAACACAAAAAACCTGGAGGAAACAAAATGGCATCTAAAAAAAGGCTCCTACATGAATAATTAAAATACCTTTCAATATATATAATAGGTACACCTATACACACAAGCACACACATATAGGAGATGTCAATGGGATCAAAGCTTTTCTCCAGCACTTTAATAGGTGGCATGCAGCCTCACTTATCTGCTAAATCAAAACCTGTACATGCACGTGCAGGTGCTGGGAGTTGCTTTTTCATACTGTTGGCACAGGGCCACATAGTAGAGCCATGCACCTTCATTTTTTAACAAGCCTGTGTTTTCTCAGGTGTTCATTTATCTCTGTGAAGAAGTTTCTCAGACCTGTAACCTCAAGTTTAGCACGCTAATAGGAAGAGGTGCTCTTGCTGCCAAAAAACAGGTCTTACTCTGTCTTAGATCCAAGAATATAAAGCTAGATTCTTTTATTATTTATGATTTTTTTTTCAAATATAGGAAATCTGAGGGTGGAATTGTAACAATTGCCATTTGAAACAGCCTGCTGAGGGATGTGGTAGGTTTTCTGCCACTGTGAATTCAAATTTGGACGACTTTCTAAAAGGCAAGTTTAGGCTGAACCTGCAAAATGCAATCCCAGAAGTATGAACCACTGTATGAAAAATATGGTCTGTGTTGTATTGGCTCTTTCTGGCTTCAGCAATCTGTAAGTCCATGCTGGTTTCGGTAACAGACATACCATTAACAACAGCAGAAAGTAATTAAAGTTTATCTTCTTGGGAAAAAATATTGCTTTGAACAATAAAGCAGAGCTAAGGAAGGTGCAAATAACTTTCCATGTGATTAACATAAACACTGCTGCTCCACAGTGTAGCTTTTTAATTCACTGTTAAGTTTCAAAATTGCAGCATGGATTGACTGAATTTTTCAGCAAGTTATTGAATTGTTTATATTGAATATCTT
Organism: Sylvia atricapilla; assembly: GCF_009819655.1. Taxonomy (NCBI): domain Eukaryota; kingdom Metazoa; phylum Chordata; class Aves; order Passeriformes; family Sylviidae; genus Sylvia; species Sylvia atricapilla. The sequence goes on along the minus strand of NC_089150.1, from coordinate 13,642,224 downwards.
TTTGGCAGTTTAGGAAGTGACTCTGCTCTTGTACTTAAACCCCATTAGAACACTTCTGATCTTTCTGCAGGCAATATTGTCAGTTCTCATTTCTCTCAATTCTCTGCATTTTGACAGCAATGAGTCAAATTACAGATTTTTTTTCATTGTCTAAAAGGTTTTTGCTTTTCTGCAGCTGTCTACTTCAAGGGGTTCATTTCTTCTCCTTTGCAGTCAGTAGTTTTATTGTTGTTTCTCACAGGCTAGAAACAGGGCTCTGGTTTTTCTTTCGTGCATTTATTTGATCCAACGAGCTGGCTCTTGTTATCTAAACTGAAAGTCACTTTCTCATCCATTAGTCATTTTATGTTAAAGATCAAAAGTTTGGGAGATTTGTTGTTGATTCTAATCTCACAACATTTCTCTTTATTTACTGTTCTTGTAGATTCTGTATTTGAGAATTTGCAAAACTTGTTTTCAATGTCAACATTCAAGTACTTCCCATAAATAAAAAAGCTGCAGTCTCTTAAAATAGTTCCAAAGACTTCCCCACACAATCTCAGATGGAACAGCCCATAGTTTCCTGCTATTAATCTATGTTTTTATATTACATTGTAGTATTATATTATATTGCCCCTTGTTTTTTCTAGTTCTTTTTGGATCACTGCTGAAATATGTAAGGTAATGAAAAGAATTTCAAAGATTTTAAATCTTTAAAGAATTGCAAAACCTAATTCCTGCTTACTTTTACGGGTACTCTGGAAGATGGGCTGTTTTCAAATTTTATTAGAATCAAAAAATGCTTAACTTCTACCCACTTCAGAGTGTCCTGACGGAGCCTGAAAAAAAAAAACAAAAAAAAAAAAACAAAAAAAAAAAAAAAAACCCACAAAGAAAAAGCAACCAAAAAAAAGATTACTTTAAGCTTTATATTATTCTAAGAATAGCTTAAGGAGAGGGAGGACGTATGGCAGAAAGAGGCTCTGGGGAAGGAGTTGGTGTGCAGGAGCATTCAGGTGGCCCAGCCCATTGTGCACAGGTAAGCAGCCCTGTGTGTGCAGGGCCTGGAGCAGCAGCAGCCGTGGAAATCCTTTGGGCTGTGGCTGCCCCAGGCCAGCTAAAGCAGCTGCCTTGGGAGGGGTTGGAGTGATGCCCGTGGCTGTCCTGTGCTGCCCCTGGAGATGCTGCTGCATCACCTGCAGCAGGTGCTGCCCACAGGCACAGGGAGGAACAGGGACCCTCTTTCCTACAGGTTTCCTGCAATTGGCATTGCAGATGACCCGTGGCCTCTACTCCTGGGTGTCTCCCAGGGACATCTCTCCTGGATGGAACATTCTCCAGTCTCCAATAGGGATTGCTTTGCTCCAAGTCCATTTTATTCCCAGCATACCCTTCAAATAAAGGAGGGTGAATACTCCATGAGAAAGGTTTTGAATAAGTCAGTTGGTTTACTTTGGTATTTGCAACCAGATGCTTTCTTCAAACTTTCACTAAAGATATTTAGAAATTATTAATATTAATTAATGATACTGGGCATAGGGGTAAGAAGAAAAAAGACTTTAAATATGTTCTAAGCAAAATACTCACAGTGCAATTCTGTGTTTGGTTACTTTGGATGTAGTATCCCAATTAGGGGCTCCCTAGTCTGGGGAGGGATTGATAACATGGGGTCAGCTGGACAGTAATTATCATACACAAGTGTGTGAAATATTGCCCATTGTCAGTAGCTTTTCAGCAGTCCCTGAGGTGGTTTGTACTTTCATAGAGCTAAGAGGAGATTTTAAGTAAATTTTTTTGTAAAAGGTGCTGAAGTTAAATTGGAAATAATTTGTTAACCAGAGGGGCTGTGACTGTCATTTGGAACATCCATCAGGAATAATTAGCCAAGGTCTTGTTTTGATGTTTTTTTTAAGTTCTGATGCAGGCAAGTTTCATTTTTACAGAGGAATTTGCATTTAATCCTCTTTAAACTTCCCCCGAGTTTTGTTTATGGGCTGATTTGGACTGGAGTAGAGTTAATTTTCTTCACAGAGGCTGGTGTGGAGCTGTGTTTTGAACCATCTATTTGTATTTTTCAGGTAGTACCTTTACAATATGCTTTATTCTTTCACTGATATGTGTCCCTCCACAGTAAAAACCACAAAGCAATCTAGATTTCTAAATGCATGTCCTCTGAAGCACTTTACTCGGAATTTTGCTGAGCTTAAATGTCTTCACTGTGTGTGAGAAAGTAAATATGCATGTAACAAAGAGTTCTTCCTTCCCTGGGCAAGAGTGTGTTCTATCAGGGAGAAAACATTATTCTTGGCATGATAATTAAAAAGAAACAACACATTTCAATAGTACCAACCCACAAAACCCAGGGCTTAAAGCTGGCAAGGCAAATAACAGCATTCTAGAATGACATTTCTTTTCCACTCTTGTAGCAGTTACATGAGAATTGTGTCAGGAGCCTTTGGCTTTGGTTAGTTTTGTTGTAACATTGATACAAGTGAAACCATAACATTTTATTTTACATATTAATTCTGCAGGATTAATTTTCTTCTCATTTTAACTGGACATTAACAAGTGAAGTACATAAATGCCTAATCCAGAATAATTTAATGTAATAATTTAGTAAGATTGTGTGTATCTATATATAAAATTAAAAAATGCATAACAGTATAATGTTTTCTATATATTTTATATGAGTTTTTTATAACGACTCCAGATATTAGAGATAATATGTTCATGCACTCTCTTTCCTTATCCTTCTTTCTCATTTTGTGCCACTGCAAGGCTTGTCCAGGTTCCTCCTCACCTCTCAGGCAGAATGGTCCTGGCTAGAGATGCCATTCTGAGCACTGAAGTATCTGCCACTTTCAGGGTAATTTGCATTTTTATTAAAGATCCATAAAAAAGTGAACATTTACAATCCTGCAAGTTAAACATGGAGCCTTGAGGAATCTGTGAAACTGAAATAAAACGTTTGGGGGTTTTTTCTTCTTTTTTTCTTCTTTTTTTTTTTCCTGACAAGTGGATTTGAGCAATGACCTCAGTACTGGGACATGGGCAAATACCAGAATCTTGCTTTAAGAAGCCCCATCCCCAGAGAGCACAGTCAGTACCAAGGCCTTCTGCTAGGGGAATAGAGCAGTACCACTGCCAGAAAGAGTCCCAACAATGTCCCAACCTCTGTACTTTTCTACTTTTTCTGCACTACATTCTCATGTTCCTCTAATGCAAGTGTGATGCAAATATGCCCCTAAGGGAACATCCATCACAGAAAGGCAGAAAAAAGCATTGCCACTCAAATCCATTAATTTCAGAATGCCCCCTCCTTTTCCAGCAGTGGCTGGGAGCTGGAATGTCCCAGTGGGGACACTGGGGAGGGGGCACTGGCAAGGCCATTCCCCAGCTGCTCTGGAATGAGTATCTATCTGGAAGGAGGGTGGCTGGCCAGCAGCATCATGAGGGGCTCAGTTCTGCTTGCTGGCAAGGTGAGGGCTCTTCCTGCACTACACTGACACTGTGTATCCCACAACTCTTCCTTGCAAGTAGTCCATAAAACAAGAAAGACCAATATGAAACCTCTCTGATGAGGAAAAAATTGTAAAAACATTCTCCCCACTCCATTAAATAGCAGTGTTATGTGTTGCTGAGGATGCCAGGAATACTGGGAGCAAGAGGAGAGGAAGCACACGTCAGCACCCTGTGCAATCTTTTCTTCTCCCTCACCACAGGCAGGTTGAGCTGGGCTCACAGCAGCCTGTGCAGGGCTCAGGACTTCCAAGACAAGAAACCTGGAGAGGGATAGTGTGTGATGGAAACCTGAGAGAGCCCCTGCCTCTGCAGATCGTGTAAGGGCAGCTACTTCCCCATGTGCACCAGGCATGCACAAGGCTGGTGGGTTCCTTGGGGACCAAGAGCCTTTTGCAGGTCACAGTGTATTTTAGAAGGTTTGCTTTTGACATCATGTGGCCAGAGTCATTTGGAGCCTGATCATGCACTAAAGAACATGTCAGGAAACCACAAGGCATAATTTCTCTGTGTAGCAATAATCTGCAGGGAGCCTGGATAGCTGTAATGGTACATTGCTGCTTGCTTTAAGTCTGCCTTTGCATTAACTCTTCAATTTGCTTGCTTTGGCTTCCCTGACTCTTAAATACATACACACAGGATCACTTTGACATAGTAAAAATTCAGTTTCTGGAACTGGCTCCTTAGTCTCCAAACCATGGAGCTCTTCGTGCCAGTCCTTCTCCCACGAGCTGCATGGGTTAAGTCCCCTTCTCACTTTCCTTTCCTAATTTGCTGTGACAGTGACTAACTCCAAAGGCATTGGTAACAAGCTAGGGATTTTCAGCTGAATAAAATTTACTATAAAATTTGCAGGGACTATTTTTAACTGATATCAACAATAGTTTTTATATGAAAAATAGTTTTTAAAGGATCTCTCTCTATGACTCCTGGATTTTCTGTGCCAAACTCCAGCAAGCAGGGGGAAGCCAGCTTTTAAACCCTTTTTACAGTTTTCTACTTTTACAATCCTCTTCTACTAATGCAGAAGCTTTGGCCTTCCCACCAGGCCTGCAGTAATCCACTCCCCATTTCCCTACTTCTCTCTTTTGATCATTGAGGGTTAAAGAGACTGGACAAAAACAGCTAGAGAAAACACCCCAAACCTCTCTTTGGAAGAGGGGTTTGTTGTCCTCCTCTATACACAGATCAAGATGATGCTTGCAAGGCTGCAGAAGCACCATTTCTTCTCCCATCCACAACAACTTTAGATAATAGGGTCCCTCAGTCCCAAAAGAAGCAAAATGTATTGACTGGGAAATGAGATCCCCATGAATTTATGGTACTGGAGGAGACAGTGAGTAGTAGTTGCTAGATGTAGTTTTTTTAATATTTACTGCTGCTTTTATTTAAGAAAATGTGCTTTGTGTACTTTATATTCCTTGTTTTCATCTAATAAAAACAATCAAAATTGTATTTTATAAAAACAGCCTGTTACTTGAAATACATTTTTCTAGAATGAAAAAGTAAATGAAGTTAAAAAAAAAATTAATTCTGTACTTTTCCATACTGAAGCTGTCCAATCTCAGATTTGTGATTTCTGTGACTTTAAAATTAGATTGAGGAGGAGCAGACAAAGATGAACCAAATATTAACATCAGCAGGAAAAGAAACCAAGTGTCTCGTGGAGAGCACAACAGATAAACACCTTTCTGCCTAACCTGCTCTTTCACTTCCCCTCATAAAAAGGGAACTAGCCTGAGAGCTGGATGACCTGCAGATATAGAAAGACAGCATGGAAAAAAAAAAAAAATCAGAGCAGGGATGTAGCTACGTATAGCTGAAAATATTTGGCTTGGCTGGAGTGTCAGCTTCAAGCTTAAGCAGTTCTTGATTTTTGTTCAGGTTGGTTTCCGCATCATTAACAAGGACTGTACTCTAGTTAGCTCAGTCACACAGAAGCTGCTCCCAGGATCTCAGTATCTTGAACTATGCTGAAGGTCCCAGTCAGAATAAACAGATGATGTTTATAATTTGTACTTGAAGTGAATAACGCCGCATTGTCAAATCTCAATTAGCCATGGTCGCTTATTTGGTCTAAGGATTATCTTTGCCATGGACCCTGAGATCTTGGCTTTGGCTGATTTCTTAACTGAGATAAAGTGTTGTGCAAACAGGACTCCCCTGCCCTCCGGGCCAGCCAGGTCTGGGAACAGCTCATCCTGCTGCAGCGTCCTGCTCCCTGCAGCTGCCCTGAGCCCCTGCCCCGGGCGAGGCTGGGACCTCACCACCTTATCTTCTCTTCCACCAGGACAACTTCCTTTGCAATTCTTTGCAATTTTGGATCGGATTCTTCATAATTCTACTCCTTAGAGATTTTTCTCCCACTCCCTTATGGAAATGTGACTGAGGATGAAATAATGATTAGCAATAATTGCTTTATTTTTGGGGAAAGAAGCAATTTATGTCACGAGTGACAAATTGCCCTCCCTGTCATGATCTGTCAGGGTTAGAAGATGCACAGGGAGCTCAGAGCACCCTGGCAGGCATCATCCCAGATTTGTGTTTGGCACAACATGTTTTTACTCACACAACAGGGTCTCTGCACGATATGAAGGTTTGCAACTAAATGTAAAATAGGTGCAAGAGCACACATTAGAAATCCATATCACTCTAGCACATGAGAGAGAAAAGGTTTTCCCTTGTAAACAGGGACCTGAATTAGAGGTGTAAAATGCCTTCTGTAAAATACCGTCAAAATGTGAATGTTTTTCTTCAGATAATGCAGATGGTTAAGACCGGTTAAAAACAAAAGCAAATAAAATCCCCAAATGAAAAATGGCCAAACAACGTTTTTAAAAGCCCTTTCTTGAATTCTGTGGACACATATAATCATAAATGATGTTTCAGCAGTGGGAACGGGTTAAGCATACTCAGCTCTGATGGCTCTATTTCCAGCACCAATAAAATATTCCAGTGTGTCTTGCAAAATATCCTATAAATGTGTATATAGAAAAACTGAACATTCTTTTAAATACGCAGGTCTTTTCCTCAAGCATAAATATTCTTAGTCTGTTTTTTGGAGATAAAAACTGTATCATTACCAGACCAATGGCTGGAATTTCTCTTTGAAAAGGAATCCTTGTAAATGGTGTGTCTCTGATGCCAAGTGCTCAATAACTTCCAGTGAAAATTTCATTGAATATTCCATATACAAAGGGCAGATTGCACTAACTACGGCTTTTCAAAGTTTATGCAAAGTTAATATTATATAATATTGAAAAAAGAGAAGTTATAAAGCTACTTTCTGATTTTGAGTATTCATGAATACATAAATCCTCTCAAGGTATTTGAAATTATTTATGCACTTAAACCCCATTGAATTAAACAGACATTAGGGTCATAAATATAAATATTTGGGTTTATTCTATATTTTAAATTTCAATCTGAGCATTTTTATTTTTTTTTTAATTTCTTTAATCTTTTTTAATTCAAAAGGAGAGAAGTGACTATGCAGACAGTCATGTGCATGAAAACAAATCCACTAACAAAAATTTCATTAAAAGACAGCACTATAGCATATTACTATCATGTAAAACATACAATAATATCTTGCAGTTGCTTTAGAAGATTTTCTTCAACCAGCACTAGGCTTTAAACTACACAGGAAAATAAATTAAAATTCCATCAGATCTGAAATTTTTTAAGTTGTTTGTTTGAAGATGTTGGCTTGAGTTAAAGAGCTCTTTAAGATATTCTCTTCTTTTTCTTATGACAAGTAACATAAAAAAATAAAAGATATCCCCATATAACAGTAGCTGCTGGTGTCCTGTGTCAGGGTATTAACCTTTTTAACCCTGTCAGTTGGCTGGGGCCAGGAAATATGGACTAGTCTTTTACTACTCTTCTGTGTGTCACAACTTTATTATGCATCACATTTTTGCTCTTCTGAAGTGTCTACAGCACTAAAAAAATAGTCTTGTAAAGAGAATGCAGTGTTCCAAGGCTGAGAAGGTATGTAGGACTGAATATCATATATTTTATCAAAGCGATGTCCCTCTTCATCCAGAGCACATTATGGCTGCTCTGTAAAACCTTAACATCAAAGAAAGATTCAGGGCTCTGTTTCATATTTTGTAAAGGTGATCTCTGAGCATTTCTAGTGGAATTATCCAATAGTTTGCTGTATATCATTTTGCTGATGACAAGAAAGCTGTCTGATACCCTTACCGGTGTCTGTACAGAGCTGGCTTGTCTTTCAAGTTACTATAAAGCCATATAGAGCTGATTAGCAATAAATATTTCAACTGCTTATAAAGAAATGCTAGTTCCTACAGGCACTATTATTGTCCATTGCTTATACAGACTATAATCTTTTCAGGGAGCTTGTACACATCCTCCATTAAGAATAATACTGAAAATTATAGAACCACTTAAAATTCTTCTCAAGGCAAGATGGCATCATATTGCAAGGAGAATCAAAGACACTATTTAATTCACAGACACCCATAAACATTGCTTTATCTCTTAATTGTAAATCTTCAGAGATTTACACGTTATTTTCAGCAATCCAGATGGTAGTAGAAGAACGTTATCTTCCACTAAATATCATTTTGTTAAATACATAAGAGCTTTCTTCATTAATGGCAAGCTGCATCCAATTCTCTCCTTGTTGCTGGGGTTACAGCTGACGTAATAAAGTGTCTCCCTGCTCCTTCCTCACACGTCCATTTTTTCCCAGATTGCCACCCATAATTTACTATTCACTTTTATGCCAAAGGTTCACCTCCAAGTACTGTTCCTTCTGACAGCCATGGCAGTAACTGGCTGCAGTGACTTGAGGAGAATGGCCTCTAACCCAAGCAGTATGTGCTTGCAGCATTCCAGGGAAAGGAGACCTTTTTCCTGCTTGGACACTGATCTCCTGGGGCAGGCGGGTGTCCTCAGCATCACCCTCAGCTTCCACTTCCACTGGATCCCTGCCTTTGCTTGCACCCCTGTCACTGCTCTCCTCCCTTGGAGCTGGAAATGGGCAGGATTCAATCCATCTCTGATGCAGTTTGTGCTCTTTGCTGGAATAACCTGACCAAATAACATGAAGAGAGAAGTGGAGGTAACACCTGACCAGCCCACAGGGCACCAGGTGAGCTTCCATTTCCCAGGCCAGATTTTTGTTCCCCCATATCTGTGTGTGTGTTTCTGCCTCAGCAGCCTCCTTTGGCTTCATTCCAGGGTCACACAGATAACCTGAGGGAGCTGTGACATTTATTCCCCATAACTCTGTCATCTTCCACAGCAGGGTATTGCAGATGGGAAACTCAAATACGATCCAGGGAGTATGCAAATGAGATTTCACCACAATTAAATGGAATTTTGTTCCCAAAATCACTCTGTTTCTCCTTAGCAACTTTAGAAAACAGTGGCAAAGACCACGGCAACACTCCCTGCAAGGCAGTTTTGTGTGCTACAGTGGGATTTTGGCTCCATTCCAATCTCTCTGTGCACCTCTGGCAGCCTTTGGTAGAAAGCTTTTTGGGCAATGGAAGCTTTGGGAATGAATTCAATCAGGAAATAGTAAAAACTAAAGTGAAGGGAAGTTTTCCTTTTTGGTGAGATGATGCAGCACAGCAGTAATCTAGAAATAGATGGACTGAATGGCTTTTTACTTGCCTAATTTATAAGTGAATTAGACAAAATAAAGGAGAATATACTTCCATGAATAATTCTACCTCGGACTTCTCATCTGAAACCAGTTTGAGTTGCTCACTATTCACATGTTTCATTCCTTAAGCTAATCAGTATTCACAGTTTCCAGGGTTTTTTTTAATGCTTAGTATTCAAAAGGCCAGATCTATAACAAGTGCTAACTCATTTTGATCTGCAATAAGCCACAGCATTTTCCCCGTTTTCCACAAAATCAAAATTCTGGGACCAAAAAGACTGTTTTCTTCCCAGCATCTTTATTCTGCTCTTGTAAAAGGTGTTCTCAATCTTTAACTGATAATTTGACAATGTTTTTGCTGTTATGAGCCAGTTTAGTTCCTCACTAGTTTTTCCTATGTCAGTAACAGCAAACTAATCAATTACTAAGTATGCTGTGTTAATTTTTAATTAAGGAGAAGAAGAACTCGGCTGATTAAAAACATTTTCTTTCCCTTCATTCCGAGTGGGTGTACCTTAAGCCCACCTGACAGCACTTTACATCACCAGATAAACTCCACAGTGATGGGTGTGTTTGTATGGTCCAGAGCAGAGCAACATCGAGAGGTTCAATGGTGCAGAACTCGGCTAAGTATGGCCACAGACGTTCGTGAGTCACAACCGTCCTGAAATCTTTGGACTTCTTTTATTTCTTCTCCACTTCATCCTGTTTTGTGGATGCCTTAAAAGTAGTGCAAAGCTTCTGAGGAAACTTGTGGAATTTGGGTTCATGTCTTTTTTTTCACTTTGGATGTCTGTGCACACATTTCCTTCCACGCCAAGGAGGCTGAGCACCACGGTTGCTTTGTTTTGCCCCAGGCTGCAGAGTTTTGTAGACCACGGATTTGTAGTGACCTGCCAGAAAACAAAAATTAAGAAAAGGGCAGAGAGAGAGAAGGACCAGGCATAGCTGGTCTAAATAGTTTGCAAATAGAGATATAATTTCACTGAAATTTCTCATTTTAGGAGTGAGTACTCCTTGTCCATTGATTTGATGTGGAGGGAAATTTGTTACCCTTGGTTTTTTTTCTGTATCATACAGCTTGTTTACTCGGGAAATATGCTTCAAACCTTTGTGTTACTTTTTAGGTACATAAAGTGTTTGGGTTTTATTGAATGCCATACATGCTGGATAAATAAATAATGCCCTATTTTACTATGACAATCAATTTTATTCATGCCAGAAATGAAATTTCCCTGATCAGCATTTGTAGCTGATTTTTTTTATATATAAATTTTAAGATTTTGCTTTAATTTTTTGACCAAGTAATTTTTATGGTGAGAGCAATTAAAATTGGAACACATTTGGTTCCAGCAGCCCCTTGGATGCATTTCAGGCATTACAGTCCCTTGCTTTACCTGACCTTGCCTTTCCCTCCTTTCCTTTCCCCATTATCTTTTTTTTTTTTTTAATGCAGCAAATATAATAGGTTTCTACCAAATATATATTTTTTTATGAAAGTTATCACTTTTTGGTATATTTTTATAATATGTTTGGCCATGTTCATTTTATTCTTACTGCTGGCATAACTAAGAGTTTGGAACTTGGTTTTAGATTTTTGTCTATATGAAATTAGATGCAATCAACTTTCAGTAGTAAAGTTTTGGTCATATCGTTCTAAATGCTGAAATAACATATCCTATTTTAAGGTTTTGGGTTTTCTTCAAGACACTAATATGGTGTTCATTATCAAAGGACAAAGGGCACTCTGAATTGTAATAAGGACTTTCTGGTTTTAAATTCCATTACTTGCATTAAAACCACTTACTGCCACTAAGAAAAATGAGTATAACTTTGTGCAGTTTGTGGCAAATAGGCAGTCTTTTGATATCTTATAGCAGAATGTTTCAGTTAATAGGCCTGTACTTGAAAGTCCCCTTTCACACCAATGCTTGCAAGTGCATTCTGTGTTTTTGTTTAAGTCTGACATCCATGAAAAGACAACCAAGATCTGTTTCTTATTGTGCATTAAAGAGGATTCTTGGGAAATTGCTGAATAACTTAGCAATATGCTCTGTATCAATTTTTACTGATGACAAGACAGATGTCATCTCTGGTGCATCTGTCTAGAGTATCCTCTTGGATACCTTCTGTGTATTGCAATCTGCTTCCTTTCTTCAAATAGGAAGCACTTCCAAAAGCCCTGTTAATTGGCAAATGCCTAAATATTTCACTGATTTGCAAGAAACAAAAACGGAGCATGCTGACTCTTGGGAAACAATTCCCAATAAAAATGAGTATTCCATTTATCAAAAAAGAAAAAACACACAACACCCCTACTCTTAATTCAAGAGCAAGGCTGCTTTTTCAACAGGAATGTGTTGAATAATTTTAAACTTTCTGGTCTTTGCCACGTTGTGTTTAATGACCACAGCTGTACAAAGTTGTTTTCTCTTCCAGTCAAGGTCAGGACAGATGGTCAGACCTGGAGACTGACTTTTATTGTATTTTCATGTTTAGATTAATTTTATTCTGTTTATTGCTTTTGTACTTGAAACAACAATGGGGTTCTTTCCAACTAAAACCCTCTCAAACCAAGATGTAGGCTCCCTCTCCCACTGCTGAGGCCACCATCTCATCAGGCTCCATCTGCAGAGCAGATCCAGCCCCTTTGTGCAGCCCCTGGGCTGTGCAGGATGGGTGCAGGTGGTGGTGAGCACTGGCAGCACATACCTGTGCTGGGGGCAGTTGGGGTTTAGCCACTGGAATCTCTTATGGAGAAAACTCCCAGGCAGCATAAAAATTTGGTGTAACGTGTTTGAAGGGCAGCCTAAAATAACCAATGCTCCAGCTGCCTGCTGGTGCACTCAGCATGGAGACACAGGTGAAAAAAGGGGAAGTTTTCCTACTGTACATCAAGGCTGAGTAGTCCTGGTAAATATACCCCTTCTTTAGAAACAGAACAGCAAAAACAGCAAGGCAAAAGGGGAGGAAGAGAGACAGTGGCAAGGAGAGCAGAGGGAGAACCTGCATAGGCAGGCTGTGCGTCCCCCCAACACCACTGCGACAGGCTCAGCTACCGAGGGCATTCCAGTATATAGGGACAGAGGGATGGAGAGCATTGGCAGAGAAATCTGCCCTAACTGGGGAAATGTCCTTTACCAAAAGTGAAGTAATTTCCAACATGTTGAAGTCAAGGGTGCTACTGATGATGCTCAATTGACACATTTGTGTTGTATTTCTCCTGCAAGCATTTATACTGGCCCTGACACGACATCTCTGGGAAGATTGGCTAACCAAAAAGTCTCAGTTTTAGGGGCAGGGGATGCAAAAGGCTGCTTTCCTTTATACACATACACTTTATTTTCTTTTTTAACAGCCAGTTCAGGCAACATCCCTGCCATCCTGACTTACACTGTGATTTTAAGATGTCATCAGAAGCATTTCTTTTAGTGACTGCCAATCGTTAATCGCTTCTCCTGTATGTCTCCATAAACACTACATGTAGATATATTGGTATATAATATTCATGTGTTTTATGTTTGCATAAACATACTGCTAATACTGTGTTTCTCCAATAGAGAGCTCTATAAATCTAGACCTCCAGAGATACCTTATAATGACTTAAACATTACACCAAACAAGAGATTCCAAAGGGACATGATCAGGATGTAATAATGGGCCAATGTCAAAAAGGATTTATGATTATTATTCATATGACTCAACCATATGCTCCAGCTACTGCTATAATCTTGCTAGTCTTGGTCTGACATCTGTAGTGATAATGAGTAAAATTGCATTACACCACAGAAAAAAAATCAAGACACTTAAAAAATAACTAGTGGGCTGCCAGAAGAAACACTGACCTCCTCTGTAGGGTCAAGAGATGGTTTTAAAATATGCTGGATGCTCCTGACAAAGTTGAAGCACTCTGAGGATCTGGCAACCAGCTGTTCTAGCTTTATTAGAGAAGAACTTAAATATAATTGAATTCCTAAACCATCTGTATTTATCACTCCAGTTAAACAACATGCATGATCCAACTGAGTTTACTTTTAAAAAAGGAAGTTACCCATTTCATTTTATGTAGGAGGACAAAGGGAGATTGGGGAAGATACTTAAATAATGTATATTTTCAGGATCATCTGAACAGTCATGGTACCTGTCTGCCTTTCCTGGTTAAACATCAGGTGTTTGAATGACTACAGTGAAAAAACACATATATTTTGTTTGTTTCCCTCCAACAGTGTTACTCTGTTTTTGTCTTTTATGGACCAGCCCTCATCTCTGGCTGTATGAGAACCTGGTGCTGGCTCTCAAACAGTAGCTCATTTGTGTCACTTCCAGGCTTCCCTGTTCCATAGGAATTTAGCAAACATGCAAATATATTCTGGAGAGATGTGCAGACACTGAAAACTCCTTCCCACTTCTGGTCTAATTTATAGTGCTGTGCAAGGTAAATATGAGTGCAGATTTCCTTAGTTTCTGTCAAAGTCCATTAATGTTCTGTTACTGGCTGCAGCACTCAGGTGGAAGGTGAAAACCCGTTTGTTTCTCACTGAGAAAGAGAAAACTCAGGTGAAATGGTCTGATGTCAACCCCTGTAATCCTGCAGTGGTGGTTAGCAAATGGGGAGCAAGCAGAAGTCAAGGCAGCTCATGCATAAAGTGGGCTAAATCATAAACCTCCAAAGTTGCTATAAAATCACGGCCAAACATAGCAGTAAAGGACAAATATTTAGGCAGTGTCAGTCAGTCAGCTAATGTATGTATCAGCATATTAGTGAGGAAATCCCCAGAAGCTCTGTGGGAGTTTTCCTTTTTGATCTGCCAGCACCTGCCCGGCTGCTGGCACCGGGACCGCAGCCACCAGGCAGGCGGGAGCAGCTCCCCTGGGAAGCCAACAAGTTGCTCCTTAAGGCAAATAACCACTTCATTAATGCACAGACAGGCTGAGCAATCAGCAGCAGGTGAGGAGCAAAAGGGAACCAGACTAGAGACAAGCTTGTCTGCTTGCTCCTTCAGCAAAGCTCCTTCTCTGGTAGTTAACAGCAGCAAATATTCTTCACTGCTGTCAGACTTGTACAAGCTCCATTCTGCTCACCAAACTCTGGTGCCTCTCCTCATCCTGCTGAGAGCTTCAGCCAAGAGGCACGTTCGACATCTGTGGAGCCTGAAGTCTTGAGTCACATGAACACTAGCATGGGTAGACTCGAGTTGTTGTTTTAATCACCTGACATCTTCCGTCTGTCTTCTTTATTTTTAATTATTTCTCATCTATAGGGTGACCTAATCAAACAAGCTCCTGTCTGATGTCAAGGTTCTTTCTTTGCTTTAATCTCTTCACATTTCTATATAATTTCTTTTTCCTCTGGAACTATCAAAGAATTTTCTTTAACAAGCCCATCAATGAAAAACAAAGTCTGCATTCTTGAATTCTAAGTCACACATAAACCGTAAAGATGCTGTTTGCTCAGTGTTGACAGAAGCAGTCGTCTGCCCTAATTTACCTTCATCGTATGTTTTTATTAGAGCTGTGGGAGCATGCATAAACTCACCAGGAGGACATGCACATTACAGGGCTCTTTTCTTAAACTCTCAGCTCTAATAAAAACACACAGGCTACAGCTCTGTTCTATATTGGACAGCAATACCTCCCTGTTCTGTGTTCTTGTCATGTCAGAACAATTGTCTTTGAGAATATTCACTTACTGGAAGTCATCACAACATAAGGGAGGAATAGTCTTTGAGGAAAAATCTTGGTGAATTGTCTCTTCCTTGATGTTCTTCTGCTCAGTCTTGCAGAAGACCTTAATGATGGTCAGGTGTCAAGGCTGATGTCCCTACTTCAACCCAATTATTTTTCAGATCCTTATGGCGCGTCCACTACCACTAATGGGCCTCCAACAGTACCTAAATGCCCATATTGCTCCAGGCTCACATTATTCTAGCCAGGATTGCCATCCCCACTGCAAAATTTTTGAGGCCCTACTGATAAGGGCCTTTTTGGAGGTCCAACTGGTCAGTATTAGGTATGGATGTGTACATCCACATGCATACACATCAAATGGAGACAACCTGAGCTCCACAGTAGAGTGGCTATCACTGTGGCTGATTGGGATGATGCATATTTAACTTGCAGAAATCACCTAGATTAGAGAAAGGTATCATTTGATTTTCCATTTTTCCACAGATGCTGCCAAATAGTTTTCTAAATCAGTCCCAAATGTGGCCTAGTCTCTGTGTTGGGTCAGTGTGAATATAGTAGTTGTTTTGTTCCTCCTTGCTACGTTTTCTTCTCCCCCCACGCTTCCTCCCAGACTTTGGGGAGAGAGTTACTGAGCCCCAGAATATCGCTCGAGTTAGACAAAACAAAGCTCCAATGTATGCTAGATATAATAACCTGCAATGTCTCCCCTGTCATCCCAAATTACTGCCTGCCTACCTTCCTGCCTGCTGGAGAGCTGTGCTCCCTCCTCCTCCTCAGCCAGACTGGTGCAGGGTCAGTGTTGTCTCCTTCTTGCCAAAATGTGCCGGCACCGCGCTGCACTTCCCTTGGCCACAGTGCTCCTTGTCCTCATCACCTGCAGGGACCTTCAGGAATTACACAGCTTCCCAGAAAGGCTGGGGGCTTGCTGGAAATTAGTCACTGCCACACGTGAGCCAGGCAGACCAGGCTTCTCAATACCTGCCTTTGGCCTCCTCACTGGGACTTAGGGGGAAATTTTTCCTTCCATGCTGGGCTGGCAATGCTGCAGGTTTGGGAGTTTTGTTTCAAAAGTAGCTTTTTTGTGACACACTGTGCAAGCCATTTCTGTAAAGATCCTGACTGTGCATTCAGAAAGCTCTCTGCTGTCCTGCAGAGATAGGAGTTTGGCAAGAACTGTCATCAGTTAATTGTTTACTGAAGTTCATTGTAAGTCTTTTACCTTGCTCGTGCTTTCTGGTGGCTGCTGAAAAACAACTACTGTCCAAATAAATACACTTCTGGCTCTCCTGTGCCAGACACATACTGCTGCAGTCTCAGGTGCCTGTAAGAGCTGATGTGCTGTTTCAGCCTTAGAGATCTTACAGTCCTCAAAGAAGTCAGGTCCATTGAAACAGTCCTTGCAGTAGGTCTCTGAAGAATCATTTCAAACATGCAAGAACTGCTTAGAAAGCCCTTGATAAAATGTGCAGCAAGTGCTAACAGCCAAGTCACCACAAGTACTTGAAAATAGTAGACTCTTCCATTTAATTTGGTGGACCAGAAAAAAATGCTTTCCAGGACCACGTGGTGGGGGAATCCACACCTACAACTCTATTGCAGTGCCTAAGGAGGGTTGTGTGTACACGGTGACACATCTGTAATCTCTCCTGGTGTATTCATTGGCGCAGCTGAAAGATAAAGATGTAAAACTAAGATTTAGGGTAAATCAATGAAAATATTGCCCTAAGTGGTAAAAGAGATGTTCTCCCATAAATCAATGAATTGCAATATAACATGTATTTTTTCTCTACCTATCCCCTCATCCACTGCATATTGCATCCATCACAGGGCTGAAGCCTCAAGTAGCTCTGAGATTGTGTACATGATGTTTTTAATCAATGATATTTTGTGCTCTATTTCACTTACTACTGCCTTGCTCTTAGATCTACTTGTCTGTTTTAAGAAACTTAATGATAAGAAGGGATTTAATTTTGCAGGATGCCCTTTGCTCTCCTTTCCACGTAATTTTTCTTCTCTTCACCTGATTGAAAAAATCAGTAAACATGGCAGAATTCCAAAGATATGAACTGACACAGAGCCAGTGAAGACCCACCCAGAGAGCAGACCAGAATTTTTACAATTCTTTCTTGAAGTGTGAGTATATGAATTTGGAACTTTAAGGGATCAAAAGGGCTGGTTTTGCTTATATTTGGTTTGTACAATATAATTTTTTGCTTGCAGCAACTGATATTTAATGATGATCATGGCAGAAATAATTCCTATGTCGAGCAGACTCCTGCCAGACAGTAGGAAAAAATGCTCTGTTTAATGTTGGTTTGCTTTGTGTGTAGGAATGATTGAGTACTGTCAAAGGTGATGGAAGGACAACGTTTAAAAGTGCATTTACACACTTTCTTTTGGTACAATTCAACCCCTATTTTTGTCACTCTACCTAAGATTTCAATCCAGGTTCAGTGGGCAAAACCATCCCGAGGAAATTACCTCCCAGTGGTGACAGTGTGAGATTAGTCACAGCCACACTCATATCATAGGGATTTCATATTATTTCAAAGACCTTTCTCTCATCTTTGCAGTAGTGGTTTGTGAAACAAATGAGGTCCTGTAAGTGAAAACATCAGTAGAGGAGTGACCTTCGTACACAGAAGTATAAAATAACAAATCCAGCATCCCAAAGAGCCAACAGTGCAGGGCACACAGATGGAAGCAGACAAAATAAATTAAAGCAATGTTGATATTTGCTGTATTCCTTATATCTTAGAGGACATGAAAAGTCTCTATACATTTTTATTTTTCTAGTTGCTTATTATCCGATTTTTACAAGCCCAGAACCTACTTTATAGATGTTTTCCCTGTCATTAGTAACAAAGTAAGGGAAGAACTACTGTAACTTCAGTAACTAATTGAGTAGTAATTTGATCGTAAGTTAGATGGCAAAAGGGGTTTTTTTTTGTTTTTTGCTCTTTTTTGTGCCCTTTAATTTAAGATTAAAAACCACTTTTTTAAACAACCATCTTAAAACTCAGAACAAAAAAAACTCTTAGAAAAGGAAGTAGATGAATAGTAGTTTCAGGATGTTTTTATTAGAATAGTTTTAGAAGAAATTGTTGGTGAAATATTGTTCTTGTAACTCAGTTTTCCTTACTACTGAGGAAAATCAGAAGCAGAAAAGGAGGTGGTTTCTGGTCACACCACAAGCCTACAGAATTAGGGCTCAGCCTGACTGTTTAAGCTCGTAAAATGTGTAGGCCCTTGGTGTAATTCAGGGGACTCACTCCAATGGTTTGGACATTGCCCATTCACCCAGGCTCCCCCTAACCAGATGTGCCAGCCATTGTCCTGACCTCCCATCCCCGTGTCCCAAATTCCAGTACCTGTGTCCCCAGTGCCAACAGGAAGGAGCTGACACAACTCAGCCACAACAGTGTCATGCCAGAAGAGATTTCTATATTCCAGAGACTGATATGTTTTATAGCAGTGACAAAAATGTTTTTCCATGTAAATTCTAGCATGACACGCTGAGCTCAACAGATTTAACCCAAGAAAGACTTTGAACAGTGCATCCAAAGTAGAAAAAGCAGAAATGACAAAACAGAAAGGTTTTGGCTACATTTGAATTCTTTTTATTGTTGTTTTACTGTTTTATATGCTCAGTTCCCAGAGTTTTTGAAAGTTTGAAGGCCTCTACCATGGGAAGAGGACCCAGCAAGAGGCAGATACTAGGCACTTTTGTATACCTGGCCCCATGTTTTCACCTAATGAATGTGTGACATTTGACATATAGAGGAGCACAGCCAGCCAGCTGTCCAAGCAGCACGGCAAGAACATCTTTGCTTTCTGTGTTTATTACACACCCTTCCAGCCAACACTTTAGGCTTAAACCAAAGTTATAAAACTACTACTGTGATGCAAATAAGACAAAACTCCAAAACAGAGAAAAAGGTAGGGTGCTGCCTTAACAATTCAACCAGCTGAAATATTTTCTCTCTGTAATGAAATGAGCTTCTCCTACTACCACATTTAATAAAGAGCAGATTAATAGGTGGCTCAGTGCAGTGTCCATCTCACTGTAAGGAGCTCCTTTGTAGCCTGCCTCAAGGGGAGCAAAACATAGATTATGGCTGGGAGTGGCTTACAAAATTTCTCTGTCTGACCTGAAGATCAGGTTGTTTCCAGCCTTAGCAGCCTCTTGGAATCGCCTGTTCCCATTCCTGCGCTGCTCTTTGCCGAAGCAGTGAGAGGGTCCTCGGCTGTCCACTGCAACCCCTGGGACTCACTGCAGGGAATGGGGACAGAGGGGCTGCAGAGACTGGAGCTTCTGAGCCAAATAACCCTATTTTTATTTGTTAGATACTCTCTTTTTGCCATGCAGTTTTTTATTTCCCTCGGCAGTACCCTTGTTATCGAAAACAGCCCGTGATGAATGGCACTGCGCGATCCCGCAGGGCTCTGCTGCTCCCGCTGGGACACATCCCCGAGGGGCCAGCACTGGAAGGGTTAAACGGCTTCTGCCGTGGATTTTCCTAACCAGGGTTTGTGCCTGTGGGAGCTCATAACTCAGCTGGTGTGCGCCCACATCACTCGGGGCTGTGGGAGCCGCCTTCGCCGCCGGGATTACAGAGCAGTGTCCTGCCTGGCCTGTGACCGTGCACACATGTGTCCGAAATAACCCGCCCCAGGCCATGAGGGGCTTTCAGGTGAGTTTGCTACATGACAGAATGGGCAGCAAGATCTTTCAAGATTTTCAGGGTTATGAGAGGATAGCAATGATGTGCTTCCCATTAGTCAATTCCAGCGTCTCTACAGTGACAAAAAACACAGCTGCAATGAGACACTTGGTGTGCCTCTTCCCAATCCTCCTCTTCTCCAGCCATCCATCCCTTTCCAGAAGGTATTGCTTTCACTTCTCTCACTTCAAACACAAAAACTATCATCCTCTGCTCTCTCTCCCTTCTAATCAAACCTGTTCTTGCTTTTCCTAGAAAATCCTTGCTTCTATTTTCCCCTCAATCTTTTTAATAAAGCTGCTCCTCTGCTTGGACCAAACAAATGAGTGGAACTTGGCCCCATGTCGCCCACCTAGAGGATCCCAAACTCAGGGTTCATGGGAAGTGCCTCTGAGGATTTCAGTGCAAAAGGCACTGTTTTATTTTCTCCCACACCATTGTAAGCAAAGGGCTGAATTACCCAGTTACAACAATATTTCAGCCCCAGTGGTCCCACGGTTTCCATGAAGCATTGGATGGAGTATTCCTGAGAACACTCCTTTGCTAAGGCCCCTACACTGGCTGTTGTTTTCTTCCATTGCCATGATATTTCCATTCAGAGAAGTCAAACCCTGTATTCTGTCTGTCACTCACATGAGCAGGGTTGGCTGATCTGGATGTCAAGGAAAGATCTGGTCCTGTTACTTTTTTGGTATCTTCTTCTTACTTTTGTCTTCTGCACTTAAGGCTGCAGGAAGACATCTGACATTTTAAAGCAATCTCTGTAATATCTCTAAATTAAACACCCTGTCTTGTTTGCTATTTTGGTTTAACTTTGCCATTATGTACCATGGAGCTGCAAGCTCTACATCTTTTCAGAAAACAAACATGACTGACAGCAATCCTTACACAGAAAAGCTGAAGCAAACCATGCTTTGGAGGATTTTCTGTTGGGATTCATAATAGCATGGAGTTAAAAGAGAGAAAATAGGTTCCTTGGAGCATAAGATCGTAAAATGCTAATTTCAGTGACACAGTGGTGGACTGAGTAAATATAGAAAGGATTTATTATGAAGTTCTTTAGTGCTGTTGGCACTAACGGCAGATTGCTGGGCAACATTATATTGCCAAAATCCAGGAAATAGCACAAACATTGAACCACTGTATTTTCAATGACAATAATGACTGAAGCTTTGGTATTGGTTGGCATCCCCACAAAAGGCATGTTCAGGAATGTAAATGATAGATCTGCTGCTTGAAGTTTATAATTATTTAATCAAACCCAGACTGCAGAACCTGGAGGGACACCGTGTATCCTTAAAGAAGAAGAAAGAGGGAGAAAGAGAGAGAGAGAGAGAAAGAAAGGAAGGTCATACTTTGCGAGTGACGGAATGTATTGGTCCTCTGGGTGTGCCCACCAGGCATCTGGGACTGCTGCAGAGTTCGTGGGTGATCTTTCCTGCTCACCACATCACCATGTAGTTAAGTAGCCCTTCAGAAAACAAATTGCTGACAATCTCTTTTATGTGCTGATGGAAGTCAGATCAATTATCTCCATTTCCTTTCATAGAAGAAAGAAAATCTACAGATCAGGACAGGAAACCACTCATTTGATGAACTATTTCTACACTACTGTACACACACACACAACCTCCCTCCTTCCCTCCTGCAAACAGACACGCACAGAGCTACAAGGCCTCTCTCTTCTAGACACACACAGAGAGGCACGTTATTTTCAGCTCACATTTCACGTTTAGATTACTATTATGGAATTTCAAGAAGACTTATTTTGTTTCCATTTCTTGCTTTAAAAAAAAAAAAAAAAAAAAAAAAGAGAGAGATAATGAACATTCCGTTTTGAGAAATAAATCTCCCTGCACTCTGTGTTCTGGCTGTAAGAGCCTGAGTAGCAGAGCTCTTCTATGTTCCCAGCCCAGGCTTTGCTGCCGACTCAGTTTTCAATTTAGTCCTAGCATGATGGAAAAAGAAAAAAGTCTTTCAAAAGCAGTAATTGTGTGTTTCTGGGGAGAGAGAACAAATTACTAAATCAAATTAGCATTACATTTCATTCCTAGACCCTAGGAGATTCAAGGATTTACATAATATACTTTCTTAAATTACATTGTTAGTGTAAACATTAAGATTCTGCACAAAATCCCTGAGAAGTGATGCAGCATTAGCTGATGTCATCATGCAATGTTTAAAAAAAGAAAAAAGGGGAAGAAGTGCCTTAGCTCCATATAAACACATGATTGCACTATTTTTAAAAATAAACTTCAGGATTTAATTATATTCTGAATAATATAATGTCATTAATCCATTCACTCTGTATCCTAAGAATACTTAAATTGTTTTTTCCTTTTCTGTCTTCACAGATGAAAATATTTGCTGTAGGGTATTCCTGGCTGTTGAAGATGAAATCCAGGCCCCACATAAGGCTGTGGAAGAGTTACTATGGATTTCAATGGGGTAACCATTTGACTCCAAAAGACAATTTTTTTGACATAATTGACTTGTATCAAAAAAGAGTATATCAAATCAATATTACTCTGCTTCCCACCCCAGATTTTCATATCTAGTGACCTTCTCCTTATTCATATCATTAAACACTCTTTAATTCTCTCACACTTTACTGATTTCTTTTTTACCCCACTAATTTAGGGCCAAGTTTCCATGTGGGGCTCCACAGCCCATAAGCCCCCCATGTGGTCTCACAGGCTGCCACAACCAGACAGTGGCACCAGGCTGCTGCCAGCTAAAGTTTTAAAATTCACTCTTGCAAAAAATAATGCTGCCATGATTGAAATAAGGCAAAAAAAAAAAAAAAAATGGCTTCCAAGTCTGGAGCATGTACGTCTGATAATTAATCAGAGTATAATGTAGAGAATGTTATTGTTAATAAGTTTCAGGTTCACCAGAGCTGCAGATTGTAACAGGGGAGATGAACTAGAATTGCACATCTCCAAAGACTCTATAAAGGATAGTCAGTACTGTTGTAGTTGTTGGATTAGAACTACCCATTCGAGGAGTTAAGCCACAACAGCATAAGGAAATACACAACTTATGTTTAATTCTTTGTAGTTTAAAGATGACTTGAAAACTAGCTCAAAACAAAGACAGTATTGAAACATACATGAGTCAAAAAGCTTCATAATCATAAAAATTTACAGTAGTGTTGGGTTTCTACATTGGCCTATGCAGTTCTGTCAATCCTAGAATGCTCTGTTTCTGTTTTCTATGTTTTGTACAACAAATGCTCCCCACAAATTTGGGCAATGATACGTAATATATTCAGGAAAACTGATTACTGAAGCAGAGTAGAAAGGAACGTTATCTCAAAAGCCACAAGGATAGGAACATTTTATAAAATGAGAGCTCACAGTCCATTCAGAATTTTTATTTAATCTACCTGTGCAAAAAAGCCTATTATTTAAAAAGAAATAATAATTGGAAGAATAAATTCAACAGCTGAAAGACATACAAAAAAAAAGACAATTGTGAAACATAGAGTTAAAGAACTTTTTTACTAGCAGTGATTATGAAGGGTGCCTTTAGATTGGTAGCATATTATGCTACCTTCTACTACCTGGCAAATGGGCATTTATATTAAGAAAAAACTAGGAATAAATGGACAATGACCCCTTCTTCTTATCTTTTCTTTTAGTTTTCTTTTCTTGACAAGGAATGTGAAATTTGCATTTAAATTTCCTGGAGTTTGTCTGTTTGTCAGCACCAAGGCCATTTCTGTGATTTGCAGGTTTTGTATTTAATGTTTTTCTCAAACAAAATGGAAAACTTTCTGGTTTAGTTCTGCTTTTGAAATCTCTAATACTAACATCAGGTTTTAAATTAAATACATGACAAGTGAAAGATGTGTGTTGATTTTTCAATTCAGAGTTCTTTTGAAAAATAAATTAATTATTTCTAAAAACAAAAATAAACCAAAACAAGATCACTTAGGAAAGCCTTCACTCACTGTAAGTTTGTAAGGATCAGCTGGACAGATGAAGGAATATTTACAATATTTGATTATACTTAAATGAAAGACATAACATATGCACTGTTTTTCAAAATATTTCATTTCCTGCTAAATATCCTGGGCGCACTGCTTATCTGCTGCTCTTTCTCAAAGGCTGAATTTTCAAGTAAGGCAGATCCGTTACCTGAATCCTCATCCTCTCTGCAGCTGATCCCAAATCCAGTGCAATCAAGGGGAGACCATATGTGAAGCTCAGACCTGTTCCTGCAGGCACTGCTTCCCTGAAACTGAAGGACCCACATCAGTCCAGCAGGATAACACTACACACAGGGTGGGTTTAACTGGCGTTTCAAAACTGGCTCTATTTCTCAGTATTAAAATCATGTAGGACACATATTTTGCATATCATAGGTTAATTACTAATAATATATCAGACCTCAATGCTGAAGACTAGTTAAGTGCTGGGTAGCACTAGTAAAGCATTAATACAAATCCAGAAAAGTTGGGTTTAGTTATTTAGCTCACTTTCGTTTCAAAAATGTGTTTCCATCTCAAGACTTCCTTTTTTCTTTGTTACATTTCCCAAATGACCTTGTTCTTTCCCAAATGCTATAATGTACTCCCAAATGCAGTCTGTGCCATAGGACAGAAAAGGTCAGGATCGTGGGCTGCTTTTTACCGAGAAAGGTACAGACATGCCTTTGGTGGGAAGGGTGTGAGCATTGGGCAGCACAAATGTACTCCCTTACTTAGGCCAAACCATGGATATGGCCTTTGGAAGGGTCTCAAATACAGAGTGTAACTAAAAGTGCAGCACTGCTCTGATTGCTTATTGGAAATGCTTTGCTACCTGCTTGGAATGAGCCCTGTTGACAAACTGAGTGCTACTGAATGAACCAGTTTGCACAGCCAGCCCTCGGAGATTTTGGCTCTGCTCTTGCTGTGGAAGGTAGCACAGCATGGAACTGAGCAACCCAACTGTAGTGCCAAGGGCACCTGGGAATACCCAGAAACCTGGGAGGATGATTTATGCCTGGGATGACAGGATGTGCAAAGCATTTCAAAATCTTGTAAAGTTACTGTTAAAACTAGAAGAATACCAAAATTGTTGGTGAAGCCCTATTTAAATTTTATTCTGCACTGTTTTCCATTATGTTTGAAAACCTGGTAATAGTTTAACAGCCTACCTAACGAAAAAAAAATTACTTTTTTGCAAGTGGGAGTACTGACAAGATTACAGCAGCTAGCTGTCTATTACCCTAAGCTACATTTTACAGAGCTAGAATGGATCTTTGTGCAGAAAACTAATCAAGGTGGAAGAGAAAAATTAGGTTCATTAACAATCTCTGTCACTGAAAAATCAAATAATTTTTCATTCTTCAGTTGTGTCCAATTACAGAGATATTGTTAGAATTTTTTTTATGTGACAGGGAGCTTTGGCAGGGGTTTTTCTTTTTTGGCACTTTGCTTATTGCTCACGCACATTGCACCCATTTCTGAGTGGAGATTAACACCTGTTCCTGTTTTAACAAAAAATGATGGATGATGCCATTACTGGCACAACTCTCTGTGAACAAAATTAACGTTGCATGCATTAACTTCGTAGTTACAGCAATTACCACAATTACTTTTGAATCATAGCTTGCACAGACCCTGCACCAAAGCTGATAAACTGTGAACAACCATCGTCCCATTTTCTTGGAGAGGACTGGAGACAAAATGCAAGCTTGCTCCATGCCTCCCTTGAGCCAAGGGAAAGCTCCCCTGCCTCCTTTTGCCCTCTCAGCTGGTGATTTTCATAACACTCCTCTCAAATATAAGAAAGGTTCTCACATTTCATTTTATAGCTGCATTTGACTCAAATATGAAATGGATATTTATAAAGCTTGGGTCAAATCTCCAGTGCTTATCTGGATTTTTGAAACCTGACCCCTGTGGCTAAATTAATGGGCACAGTTGTATTTTGGCTTTAAATAGATGTATCAATGGTACCACTCGATATAATTCACCTCACCTGGTGTTGGCTGTTGGAGGCTTGAGTTCCAGGCTAAGTTGCTCATCAAGGTTCCCTCTAGAGCCATTGGGGATCAAGACATGTCACTCCAGCAAAGACAGACTGCTGGCATTCATGGGATCAGTTGCCATTCAAAAGTACCTATTTCTCTCCTGAACTATAGAGGGAGCCAAGACAATTGGCTTGGACCAGGAGCCTAGCTGTTATTTAGGATTAAATTCACAGTCATCTGATAAGAAGGAAAATTGCCCTCCCCAGACAATCACTTACTGCCTTTGAGCTGGCCCAGCCAGGTAAGCAGCTGTCTGTCCCACAGCAGCATGTTCTGCTGGGTAAACTTCTCTACAAAGGTAGAGAAGTCTCTGAAAATATCTTTTCTTTTTCTGTCGTTAGTAGGCTGAGCTCCTTAAAATGAGATGTACAAAACTCTAAACCCATACTTTTTTGAAATGTGATACTTAAAAATGTGGTTGTAAAGAGATCTAATAGTCTTACAGATTATTAAATCTATAGCTAATAAAAACATTAATGACAATTCTCTTTTCTGCAGCTAACTATGAAACTCGTCTTTTCTTTGTTTTGTGCTGAGACCAGAAAAAGTATCTTTGAGATTTAATCTGATGTAAAATGTTCTTGAAAACACTTTGCATAAAAACTGTTCTCACAAATATATATATTTCCCAGAAAGAAAAAAAATTTCCATATCACATTTCAACTAATTATCCCCATTCATACAAACCAGTCCTTATATCTTCCTGTTGACAGGACTGTGTTTTCTTTTCTTTTCTTCTCTTTTTTTTCCAGTGAATTTGTAGCATGTGGATCAAAGGTTTATGGATTCTTGTCTTTCCTTGAACCCACAAGCAAGGTAGCAACACAGCCAAGTTTAAAAAGTTTGCAAATCGTTAAGAAACCAAACAGACACAACACATGGTGTTCCCAAGAGAACTGAGACATTAAAGCATCTGTGTTGTGATGAACGTACACAAAATCTGTTGAGACTAGACTTAGTTGTTTAGTAGGGCTTGGAATGTGCTATGATTCAGTTCTCCTGTTGCAACTTTCAGGAATCAGTCTATGTATTTTGCTACATATCCCCCAAATACTCTCTCTGCAATGGAATTGAACCTGTCCATTACTCTGGACTGAACCTCAAAGTTTTGGACACTCTCATCTCCATCCAGATTTTAAGTACATATCTCATAGTATGTTTTCTACTTGAAGCTCTTCAGAATTTTCTTAAGTTTTGGGTTCTTTACAAGCTTTATATGAAAAACTCTGGTTATTGAACTTAGGGGGGCTTTCCCAGTGCTTTCAGGATTTCCTGTTGCTGTTTCCTTGCTGTGGCTTCTGATGACAGACTGTTCCTGATCTCCTTTCCTGTGTCTCTACCTGACTGTGGTGAGCCTGGCTGCGTGCAGGAGCAGTGTCAGGCAGGAAGCTGAATGTGTTACTTCATGCTGGTATTGCCCTTGTTTGCCACTCTGCCCATAACCTGCTTTTCTCAGTGCCAGCCTTTAATCAGGCTACACAGGGGGACTAAGCCAAATGTCTTATGCAATGTGTGTAGTTGTGTTCATCAAAATGTTTGGCAAGACTTTTCCATATAGCAATCTTCACTGGCACCAATTATACTGTCATCCTTTAATTTTATACTAATTGAAGCCCTTATCAGCTTTTCCATTACTTTGCTTAGGACTGATGCCAGAATAGCTGACCTGTAATTACTATGATCCTTCTGCTTCCTCACTTTGGCTTTTGGCAGCATTGTATATTTCTACTGTTTTCTAACAACCTTTGGATTTATAGTGCATGGATTCTTTGACATAAAAATATTCATCTCTAATAGAAAGATTTTAACAGTGACTTCTCAGACAATGTGATGCAAAGGAGTTTATTATCTTTGGGCCACTGATTGTATAATCTTTTTTTGTCTTCAAATGCTAAACAGTAGAGAGTGTGTATCTGCATGTGTCTGTTATTTTGTAGTCTGTTCATACCATCTTAACGAATTACAAGACAGACAATATACTCCTGAAAAAACTTCCTATTTTTCTTAGCAACATGTATTTCCCTAGGTTTCTTTGTCATACCTATATTTCCTTCATTGCTAATTTATAGTACCACTGTTGAATTTGGTAAATGTATATGTACCTCTACACAAGCAAGAGAAGATTTTCCATGTTATGCAGCAATGTTGTGGCATGCTTTTTCTGCCAAAAAAAGGGAGCCAGGAACATTGCTCATATGTAATCAAAGGATCAGAAAAGATACTCAGACTGAATTTAATCCTTTCTGTGCTGAATGGTGATAGTTTACAGCCCAGAGCATTTATTCTAGTGTGTCCTAGTAAAGACATAATAAGAACAATAAAATAAGATACTCTCCACTGGAACTCCTTTCTTTCATTTTCCTTTTCTATTGTCCTGTTTTTTCCCTGTGTTTACACATGAGTTGTTTAGCAATTCTACTTGTTCTTCTAAACTCATTCACTTCCCTTCAAATGGTCAGTATACATCTGTCACTGCACCAATGCACACCAACAGAGCACCTTGAAACTTCTCAATAACATCCTGACAGCTGAAGCCTGCATTCTCAGTTTACAGGGGTTTGGATCTCTCCTGTTTACTGTAGTTTCACTAGAGAATGATATTTTATAAACACCTGGTAATATAATTAAAATGACTTGGAATTTTAACAGGAGAGTGGGGTTTTTTTAAGTTTTGGCATTCAGAAATAAAGCAGATGTTTACTGTACTTGTTAAGTCTCCAGGAGATCTTGTCAAAGTTACCTGGCTTGTACAGTTATTTTTATGTTATATCTAAGTGTAGATTATTCTTTGTTTTCATGTATTAATACATCTATATTATTTAATAAATGAGTTTTGTTTTATTATTATGGAGCAGTACTTTTGGTAATTGCCCAAGGGTCTGCATATAAATGTGCTCTAGAAAGGTGTTTGGATTAAAGTTACCTGGCTGCAGCTTCATTAAACAAACTGTTAATTAATCTCAGATATTATCTAGGATGCCAAAGGCTTTTCATTTGCAGACAATGAGGGTTTATCTGTGGAATCTCCAGCCACTGGGGCTTTCTCCCCTCCTGTATATGCCAAGCCATGGAGTTTTTTCCCCATACAGAGCACTGGCCATAATGGTACAAGTGCAGCCAAGCACTAAAATCTTCCCCTGCAGGTTTGAGCTGCCAGATCATGTTCCCTCCTGGCCTGAACTCCTGTCCTCA
Organism: Sylvia atricapilla; assembly: GCF_009819655.1. Classification (NCBI taxonomy): domain Eukaryota; kingdom Metazoa; phylum Chordata; class Aves; order Passeriformes; family Sylviidae; genus Sylvia; species Sylvia atricapilla. Next base: position 13,613,457 of record NC_089150.1, on the reverse strand, counting down.
CGTTGTGGAATGCAGCACCTTTAAAGCTGCATCAAGGAAAAACACAAGACCACCTTGTCTCTTAGGACATCAGGCTATTTCAAGCATTATTCTTAAAAGAGAACATTTGTTAAGAAATGTCCAGGTCTAGTAGCCATTCCCATGAAACTTTTCCCCCTGGATCCTGCAGAGCTCACCAGTTCCTGATTTCGGCTTAGCTCTTACTACTATATAAGGATGAACAAAACCAAGAGGGATCAGTCCTCAAAACCTCTCAGAAGACAAAGTTTAGGGCTAGACTAACCATCTAATGTGCTAATCTCACTCTTAGTCAGATCCTGACCCTGGTTTTGCAAGACTGTTGACTTCAATAATGCTCTAACCAAGGAATTGATATCCTGAATTTTGACCTATTTTTCTTTATTGCATCATCTCTGCTCTCTTTAATCTGTTTTGTCTAAGAGAATGTCTTCTCCTTTTGCATCAGCTACTGAGTCCTATCTGCAGCTCTACTTCAGTTTTGTTTGCCTTGGATCTTTTTCTCATTCATCTAATGAACATACCATGAGGTGGTAAAATGTATTTTCTCTGGAATAAGCATGAATATCATAAGGACTCCACCTATGATATTCATGCTTATTTCAGAGAAAATACTTTTTTATAATAGTTCTTTGTGTCTCCTCTGATTACAAAAACAAACAAATAGAAAAAGTTATGGAGCAGTTAGTGGAGGAAAAAGGACAATTACAGGCGAGCCTAAAATTAGAATTATAAGTTTGAGCCAAAGCTCTCTGAGGACCATGAGAGTCTTTCCACCACTTCAAAAGGACGTGGAGCACACCTCGTCCTACCTCACTACTTAACACACCTTTGTGTAAGAGCTGTGTTAACAACCCATGGGAACGTTCTCAAAGGTTAAACCCACCTTATTTTCAAAGGGAAAGTTTGACAAATTTTGCCAGACTCTGGACCCTAATTAAAACACTGGAACATTTCAAAGTGACGACTATGTTAAGACGTTTTTCTTCCATCTTCCTTCTTGGGTGGATCAAGTAACGTAAGAAAAAAAGACCATCTCTGCTGGAAGTTTTCCTTTCGTTCAGATGCCTACCCACACCCAAGTCACAGAGGAGAAAAAGGATTGCTTTGACCTCCTCGATATCTTATGCAGAACTAAAGTTATTTATACATGTTGCCCTGTGATTACACAAAAACACGTCTGCTGTCTTTAAAAAAAATTATTGCAAGTCATACTGTTCCTGTGATGATCTCATGTCTCAGAACAATATTTAGAAGAACCTTCTGCTCCAAATAAATGCAAATTTCATCTGTAATTACAGCTTAAATCTAATTTAGTGAAAAATTGGTTACTCTGATCCACTATAAAGATTTCAGGTCTACTTGTGACAGGACCAGCCACACATATTCTGCACAGCTTGTAAGGTGGAGGTGGTGGTGTTCCTGTGGTGTCACTGGGTACTTTGGGTCAAGAAATTTGGAATTTTCTGCTTTCAAGAAAATCACTATTTTTTTTAAATAAAAAAGTTTGAGGGTTGCTGTGCTCCAAAGTAATGACCATTTTCCAATGTTTCTGAGGAAATAGATGTTGTGCGAGAATCCTCGCTGGAAAGCAATTTCCCATGGCACTGCCAAAGCACAATGTGTACCTTGGGGGCCCAGAAAGCATCAAGGGAAGTGGCCTGGATCATACCAGCTTTGCTTCTTTCTGCCATAACCAAGTTTCTGCTTCAAAGTTCTAAGCCTGTATGTGCTGGGTTTGTGTCCCTGGAGTGCAGGTCTGATGGGCCGCCTGGGGAACCCTGGGCAGTTTCATGCTTTGGCTTTTTCCTCTTTCAGTACTGCGTTCCCTGTGTTCTTGGACTTTGTTGTGAGGCATGTGTGTGAATCTTGCAGATAGCAATATATGTAAATGTTGATTTTGATACATTAAAAAAGTGCTTGTATATAGACATGTATTTAACTGTATTTATATTTACAACTATTTTCTGGCATTGAGCTAAATTTTCAGGCATTTCTCTCTGTTCAGTTTCCCTTTATCCCATGTGCAGATTCCTTATTTTCCTGAATCGAGAGACCAAAAGAAAAATCAAGAGTAATTTTTCTTTTTTTATACCACCATCTGATAAAATGGAAATTTCTGCTCCAGATAAACTGTACAAAAAGTGAGCCTCTTGCCAGAATCCCTAGAGTGCCTGCAAAATATTTAACAGAAGGCCTGTTTTTGACAAAAGGATATCACCCCTAATTGTCAATTCCATTCCAAATGAAGGTGGGAGAAGATGGATGGGTACTGGTTTTTGTCAGCAGTCAGGACTTTGGGAGCTTCATTGTGAACCGTCAAATCTAATTTTGAATTTTTTGTCTTATCAGTCACAGTTTCATGGATTTCATCATTCTCATGGGTTGCTTTTCTTTTTCAATGATGTTTGACTGGTGGTGAAGTTGGATGTGACAGGAGAGTGTTTGGGAATAGAAAGGCTCAGCTGATACCCAGCAGGTGTGTGCAGCCTGGACCAGCCCAGGCTGGGCAGCAGTGACATTCCTGACAGAAAGGT